>NC_141693.1:413252270-415652270 GCF_964263255.1 Lissotriton vulgaris | reverse complement strand
TTGCTTTGTGGATTTCACCTGGAAGCATCGAACATTTATTTATTTGCTTAGCAGTCACCACTTTTTACTAAACTTGCAACATGCAATTTTAACGTTTAAAAAAACCATTTTAAAATCTTTAAAAAAACATTTAAAGCGTTCGAGTTTGTACCTTGAAGACGTAATGGATGTTTCTTGTATCCACACATTTGAGAGCAATAAATCCTATCGTATCGAGGAAGGTGTATGGGAACAAGCAAGGCCCAAAAATCGTTCCCTCGGGAATCTCTTGGGTGGTATAAACCGTTGCAAAGATATCTGGGAAGTGGTTTTGGAGGAATTTGCTATCGCTCGTCCAGAGAAATTTTGGCAAAGATGTAAGATCCATGATGGCGCACACCTGTAATAGAAGATAGAGTAGTGAGAGCGAGAAGTAAATAGAGGCGAAGGAGGACAAATAAAGGGGGAGAAAGGGAGACAGGGCAAGAGATAAAACAAGCATTTGCAATGCAATAGGTCTCGCATTAGGAAAGTTTGAGCTATTGGAATTGTAAATGACAAATTTTTTAGTTAGGTTTTGTTTTTGAAAATAGCAAAATTAATAGTTTTGTCATTTACAATGCCAATAGTTATAATTTTCGCAAATGTGACACATATAGCACTTGTAATGCAATATGTGTTGTATTTACATGACTTACATGTATTGATATTACAAATAACAATGGCTTTTAATTTTTTTTTACATAATTAATACTTAAATAAAAGGTATTGTAATTTATAATGGCAATAGCTTAAACTTTTGTAAATAACTTGTGAAGATTATGTTCTGTGTGTTTTATTGTTACAAAAGTCCTAAAACAGAAGTGAAATATTAACATGTTTTTGTTACATTTGTAATAAAGCTTGAAACATTGAGAGAACATATTTGAATTAGTTGTTGAATGGTTGCACAGATTGATGTTGTGGTGGCGAATGAGTGATGCGGGTGAGGATGTGTTTGGGTGAGAGGGTGTGTGAGGGTGAGAGGGTGTGAGGGTGAGAGGGTGTGAGGGTGAGGGGGTGTGAGGGTGGGTGAGAGGTGTTGAGAGGGGGTGAGAGTGAGTGAGGGTGTGTGTGTGTGAGGGTGAGGGGGTGTGTGAGGGTGAAGGAGTGTGTGCACTAGGACATGAAGACGTCACCAGCACCGTCCTATCCAACATGGTCCTGCTTTCACACGAGCAGCAGGGGTAACATTAAGAAAATCATGGTCCCCTTCAAAAATGCTGCTCAACCTGGAATGTTTGCAAGGCTAAAGTTGTTGGCTTGAGTTCTTCACTTCTGCCACCTATCGCCAGATTAATCAATACCTCCATATACCAAGCATGAGAGCATCATTCCCATCTTTAAGAAACATTCGCCAGTGTTTCCTAATATCTCCGACTATAGATACACTTCTGGCTCACTCTGTATTGCCAAGGTGCCCTGCCACAGTTGTCACCTGCCAATATGTTTCTCACTTTGAATTGAATAGCCTCCTCAGAGAACTCGGAGTCAGGCTTAAATGTAAGGGAAACATGTATGTTGGGTATCACCAGCGACGTTCTAAAGAAAAGTAGAGAGACTTTTGTTAAGGGGACTGTGATCGCCGAACACATAGGAGATGCGGGTCCACTAGGGCCCACCGTGAATAACAGGGGCTTGATGTGCTCGATAGATCAGACCAATGGCCAGAGAATGGATGATGGTGTATCAAGGCCACACCGTCCCTTCTACCAAGCTTCCCATTCTTTGGCGGGATGTAGCGGTTGGAGGGTGAGTCGAGTCACCGGTTCAATAATGCATAGCGGTATGGTCAAACCAAGCCACAGTGATTGCAGGCAGGTGAGGCAAATGATCGGAAATGAGGTCGGGAATATGTATCGAGTAAGGCATGAACAAGGGGTGGAGGAGTTAGAGGATAGTATACGTAACCTTTAAGTTATCAATGTAGTTTCCTGCTGTTCATGCTATATTCATTAGGAATTTTGCCTGCCTGCCTATACACATACCAAAAAAAATAGGTGTTGACATAGCAAGATTAACTTAATTTAATTGTTTGGTCGTTTAACCCACACGAGTGAAAGCAAAAAAAATACGTTTTCTGCCATATGTTCGCCATAAGAACGTCTTCCTCAAATCCGCAGCACTGAAGTACGATTAAATGAATACCTGACATGTGGCTGGCACCGATTAAGAACTACTAGCGCAGTAGCTTGTCATTACACCAGTTCTGTTTATGACGATGCCCCCGAGTTTAGAATTGTTCACGCAGAAAGGATAAATGTTTGTAAATGAATAAACTCCACACTTAACTGTAAAACATAATAATTGTCAGGTCGGTTACAGGAACAACGTTATTAACTTAATAAATCTGTCCGTGCTTTTATTTATGCTGGTGTTTTACATGACCGAAACCGGATAGAAACAAGCATGGCGCATGCTGCAGTCCGCCGCCGGCCTGCGACCAGGAAGTCAGGCAGGCCGGGCGGGACAACCGGAAACAGGAAGTAGGAGGGCGGGAGCCTACCCCGCCTCCCACGGAAGAGCCGCGATTGTTTTGAGCACCGGAGCAGGCAGGAGCCTACCCTGCGCCCCGGTGCCGAAGAAGGAAGGAAGAGTCCTGCTGCCGGTGAGAGCCGAGGAAGCCGGTGAGTGGGGCTTCGCCTTGTTGCTGGGCTGCGAGGGTGGGGGGGCATGTGTGTGCGCGCGCGCGTGCGGCGGCGGGCTGTGTATGTGTGTGAGCGTGCGTGTGTGTGTATGTGTCTTGGAGTCTGTGTGTATGCGTGTGTGTGTGTGTGTGTGACTGTGGGGGGATTGCCTGTCTGGGTGCCTGCGTGTCCGTGTAAGTGTAAATGCGTGTGCATGCATGCGCGTTAGGCTGACTTGCTGGGAGTATGGGAGGGAAGTGCACGGCGCGGCGCAGGACGGAACGTGCGCGTTCGCGCAGCCAAACCCGCCTGCTAAAGCTCGTGACAGTTTCTTGTCCCTCATTCCCCGGCATCGGATAGCTATAAGTCTCCGCCCTGGACGCATCCTTCGGATGCGAATTCCAGGGCGAGACCTAAAAAGGGAAGATGATAGCGAGATGAATACAGAAGAGTGGAGAAGTGGAAAGAGATAGGGAAGAATTAGATCATTAAATCAGAGCTATGAAAGGAGAGAAGTTAAAAATGAATTCCTTCTTTTCCTGGACATATTCAAAGAAAATTCTCAATAGAGCTTGAAACAGTGAAATCATTTGCTTCTAACAAAATATCAAGCACACATAAACTAAAAAGTTATGCTTGAAATGTAAAAACGAGCAGCAACTGGGGAGAAGAACGTAAAACTCAGTCCCCCCTAAATCAGATCTCTCACATCTGCACAAACTAGATACACCTTTCCTAAATAACCCCACAACAGAACCACTGTTAGCCATAGAATAATGAGACATATCACATAAAAAGTACACCCAGGTGGTAAATGTTAACACAGGTGTAAATTCTCAGGCGGAGAGCGGTTACATGTTGAAATTACTCTGTACCAAGTTGAGCGATGAAAACTCATCCTTGCCCATTGCCATTCAGTGCTTATCACGATCACTGGACTAAAATAGTCTCTGCCAAACAGAGCTGGGTTCTGTGCCATCTTGCCTGGGAGAGAGGGGGGTCTTTTAAGCCCCCTTCACTGGTGGAAATCAGAGCCACCAGTGACCACTTCAGATCCTTAGAGTGTTTGTGGACTTTTTTGTGTGTCTGTAACACAACTGTGCAAGCATAAGGCTGGTTTTATACTGAGTGCTGTTACCTGTTCCACCAATCGCAGTGTCTTGCAAAAAGATGTTTTACCATGGGCAGCGGAAGGTGGTGCACCTTATGTGCATGGGACAGGCCCTCCCACAAATAAAGGGTGCTTGACCAGGGCCAAACTGGGAACCCAAAGCGGCCCTGGCAATGTTGACGGACCAGTCACCCTGCTGCTTTTGTAACTAGTGGCCGATATAGCAGCACCGCTGCAAAACCTGCCCCCAGTAACAAAACAAGCCCCCACCACTGCAAAATCGGCCCCCACTCTTCCAGCCTCCAGAGGAAACGCCTGATGCCCACTACGGCCAATCCGGCTCATGCCTGACCTTGCAGCAACCCATGCAGAACACAGCAGCATATGACGATGGAGCTATTTCATTGCCAGCAGAGCACTCCAGAAAGTTCTACTCATGTATACGTAATGGGTCACAGCAAGCAAGCGGCTAGACGGTGCCTGCAAATTCTGATCAGTATCGCCTTTTACACAAATAGGTCCATCAACTATACCCTGGATCATGTCCACCGTAGAGCACCTCCAATCCAAATATCATGGGGTCATTTCAGTTTATCATTTCATGGAACATAGCACATGGGCTGTGCTTTGACGAAGATAGGCTGCTCAAAGACGAAATTAAGTCGTCCAAGTCTGTATTGGCATCTTTGCAAACCTGCACACCCCTACACTACCCTCTAAAACTACTCCACATCAGCAACAATGAGCCTGATCTCTAAGTTCTCCAAGTATTATAGAATTGGGCTGCAACAATCAGAGGCCAAATCTCATAAACTGCAATTTCAATTATTTCTATTTACAAAGTGAATTAAGTATGCATACCAATACAATCTTTAACGTATGTGCAAAATGTAGTGCACACAATATATATGGTATGTATGTCTACCATCTAAACCACAAATCTTTCAGCTCAGCTTTATCTGCATTACTCTACTTAATGATCAAGGTTTCAGTTGTTTCACCATATGTGTAAAGGAGGTTTTGGTTATAGCTTTAGTGCAAATTCATGTTTTGCATTTATGTCCCAAATAGGACTGCAAGCCAAAATATATAAAGGTTAGAAACGTGCATACGCTTTTCAAGCTCTTCCCAGCAGGGTCATATTAACAGCATTATAGGTCCCCGGGCAAAGCAGTGCACTGGGCCAAGCCTATACGGCCACTTATAGGAATAAAAATGTATAACGGGAAATTAATGTTAAATTCTGGTCTGGAGCCCCCGGGAAATTGCCCTGCGTGCCCATGTGTTAAGGCAGCACTGCTTCCCATCAGAGCCTGCTTCTCCACTTTATCCGTCTCTCAGCTGTACACTGTCTCTTCTATCAGTGCTGTATGCTTTCTCCTTCCTGCCAGACCTTTTGAAGTTACTGCCCGCCCTCCCTTTTGCAGTTACTGCCTGACCTCCCTATTGCAATTACTGCCCACCCACCTCCTCTTCTGTAGCTCTTATTTTCTTTTTTGGTTGAACTTCAGTTTTATTCATGCTTGGCAAGAATCATTATGGTCATGAACATCACACACTACAGAACATGCATTAAGCGGATCGATTTAACGAGAACACTGCATACACATCAGAAGTGCATGGAGAAGATATACAGCTGGACAGTGGCGGCTCCTAAGCTGAGGCGGAGGAGCGTCACCCTACTGCTTTTAGCAGTGGAGATGAAGAAAAAATAAAATGATAATATCTGGACGTTATTATAATTTTATTTGTTCCTGCATCTTTGCAGGGTGGGGTGCAGCTGCTCTACTCTCAGATCATGGGAAGGAGTGGTGGCACTCTGTAAAGTGCGCATGAATGTTCGACTGGCCAGTCATGCTCACTTTGCATGCTCTCCATGCAGGCAGGCTGCTGCATTACAGACTGCACTTATGTCTAACCGGCCGACCCTGCCATTAAATCTTGATTCTGCGGTGGAATCATTCAACGCCTGGGTTGAACAAAGTGCCGTTCTACACACTAATAAGAGTGGTAGCAGGCGGACGAGGTCGTCTCCCTCCAAACCCTGGTTCACCCATGCTCTTAGAGAACTCAAATTAGGGTGCAAAAAGCTAGAGCGAGCTTGGCACCTTGAGTTCTGCCCTGAACTTAAGAGCAAGCTGCGGAGGGCGCAGAAGGTATATTATGCTGAAACGAAGGCTGCTAAAAGTAGCTACTTTTCAGGAAGGATTGAGAAGGCGGATAACAATGGCAGAGAAGTCTTTGCCATTGTTCAGAGCTTCCTCTCTCCTTGTGCTGCCTCCCAAGCCCTCCCGGCTTCCGATCTGTGGTGTGAGGAACTGTCATGTTTCTTTGATAATAAGATCAAAAAATTTCAAGAGGAGCTCTTAAACTCCATGGTCCCCTTCTGCTTTCTCCACCTATCATTGATATGGATGTGAAGCAACATGTTAGCCAATTTTCCACCTTTGAGCCAGCTCAGCAAGCTGATGTGCTGGCCATTTTGGAGTCGCTAAAGTCCGGTTCACCCTCTGACCCGTGCCCTGCTAGGGTTTTGGGGGGAGTGGCTAGCCTGGTGTATCATGAGGTTACCCAGGTTGTTAATACGTCTCTGGCTTCTGCCTCAGTTCCTCTCTGTTGGAAACAGGCGAAGCTTCTTCCTCTGTTGAAGAAGCCCGGCCTGGACCCCCTGACTACCTCCAGCTATCGTCCGATATCACTGCTCCCGGCACTAGCGAAAGTGACTGAAAAAGTCGTTTTTAGGCAACTGAATAGTTTCATTGAGTCTTCGCAGGCCCTGCACCCAGCTCAATCGGGGGTTCAGAGCTGCTTTTAGCACTGAAACGGCTCTGGTGGAAGTCTCAGAGGCCATTAGGGAATGTCTCGACGGAGGCGGCAGAGCGGTCCTGGTTTTGCTGGACTTATCTGCCGCCTTCGACACGGTACCCCATGCCCAGTTGTTGACTAGGCTGGCAGAGGTGGGGTTGTCGGGTGCCGTTCTGGCCTGGCTATCTTCGTTTCTGTCTGAGCGGACGCAGCAAGTTTGGCTGCCCCCATTTGCCTCATCACCCAAGAAGCTCACCACCGGGGTACCACAGGGCTCGACGCTTAGCCCACTGTTGTTCAACGTTTATATGACCCCGTTGATCTATCTGGCTGAGCATTGGGGAGCCAAAATAATGTCATACGCTGATGACACGCAGCTGTTGTTCACCTGGCCTAAGGACTGCTTAGACGCTCAGGCTGTCTGTTCTTGTTTGACCCATGTTTTTCGATGGCTTGTCTCAGCCCAGCTCAAATGTAACGGGGACAAGTCAGAGCTACTATTTTATGGCAATTTTCCGGCCAATTTTAGGGAGCTTATTTGGCCGACTGATTCTGCATGTCCTAGCCATCACGGAGGCCCGGCCAAAAACCTGGGGGTCTGGTTTGGACAGGATCTTAAGTTTGAAGCTCATCTAAAAAAACTTACTGCGACCTGTTTTGCGACCCTCAAGTCACTCAAGAGATTTCTTCCACTTCTCCACAGGGAGGCGAAGGAGACTGTTTTGCGTGCTTTGATCCTGTCAAGGCTCGATTATGCTAATGCTCTCTACAGTGGTCTCCCTAAATTCCTTATAAAGCGATTGCAGATCATTCAGAACGCGGCCATGCTACTTCTGTTCCATCTTCCACGAAGAACTAGTGCACGTGCCCATCTTCGAGAGCTCCACTGGCTCCCAGTGGAACATCGCATTATGTTCAAATCATTGGTTCTGGCCTTTCGGGCCGTGCATCAGCAAGGCCCACAATACTTGCACAAGAGGTTTACCTTTTACACTCCTCATCGTGCTCTTCGATCAGCCAACCTCCGTCTGATGTCTATGCCTAAAGTCAGATATGCGAGACTGGGTGGTCAGTCAATTTCTGTCCAAACAGCACGGGCCTGGAATGCCCTGCCGTTTTTTTGGGGATCATCAACTACATTAGCAGGATTTAAGAAAGGTCTAAAAACCCATCTTTTTAATCTCAGTATTTAGTTCTCTGTTTCTTTCCTTTTTGGATTGGGTCAGCTTAGTGCTCACATATCGCGCCAGGATACTTTGTAGTAGCAGAGCGCGTAATAAAATGTTTTATAACATAACATAACATAACATGCCCAGGCCCCCATTCCCCATCTGAGTGCCGAACCACAGCACTCAGACCAATCACAACGCTGCTTTGCAGCGTTGTACTTGATCTGGGGAGCCTGTCTGCTTCCTTTGCTGGCTGGAACAGAGGGATGAGGACGATCAGGGATGACGAGGAGAGATGCGAAGAGGTAAGGTTTCTTTTTTTTAACTTTGGCCCCGCCCACCCAGCCACCACAATCCGTGCTTGCTTCTACTGCAGCTGGACATTGCCGCGTTCACAACAGCGCACATTTCCAATTGCATGCCACATACACGACATCCAACAGTGCATTTTGGACAGAACATTGCACTTACATGCAGTACAGGTGTATTATAGACAGGGCCACTGGAGTTATGCGATTCTGGGCTGGAGCGGTTTCCTGCATAATTGTGGATTTTACTCATTTGCCACATGATGCATAATCTGCTGCATAATATGCAAATTTTAATAAAAAGTGTTGTTTTGGGTTTAAATGGCTCAAAAGTTACTAAAAGCGTAGCAACACATGCTCCCAAGTAGTGGAAGGCCCTTCGGGACAAGTTGCCTGTTCATCTTTCAATTGCTTATTCCTGTATTTGTGTGTCAAACTGGTACTAATAAAGCAAAATCTTTGCCCATACAGTGCAACCATGTGCATGAACGATAAAATAATAAAGCAATATTATCACAAAATGAGTTGAATTACGCTTATTACTTTGCCTTTTCTTGACCTATAAATTGCACTTCCCATGCCGCATAATTCCAGTGGCCATTACTACAGACATGGACATCATCTTACCAAGAACTGTGCATTCCACCTCTACACTTCATGCAATATCATAGAAAAGAAGGCTTTAAAATAGAATTCCTAACATAAATCCAGCATCGGTCAAAATGGCTTTAAATGTCTAATATGGCACAAGCTATCACTCCTTACCACCTACTGCCTTACACAACTGCACTTCTGCTGGCCGATGCTGATTCCAACAATTCATGAGGATGTACTAATAGATTTGGTATAGCTCCCCCCAGTCTCACCTACCAAACACCAGGAGCAATAAGTCCCAACTCAGTCAAGATGACGCAATAATCCAACATAGGAACAAACAGACCCCTTCATACAACTAAGTGCGAATATTCACACGTTGAATCAGGTTCTGGTCTTCTATGGAAACCTCATAATCATCTGGAAAGATGTCCTGGACTACTAATTGAGGTGTAATGCTATATAATGGCATTTTGTGCTCTACGCAAATGTCAATAACATAAAACAAATTCTCCAGCCTTCTTGATATTTTGCATTCTGCGAGGTGTTGTTACTAAAATGTGTCGCAATTCTAAAGGGTGAATTCATGTTTGACTAAGATATGAGCCAAATCCCTTCCAATTTTATATCATACTTCAAGACTGCAGGATACACCAGTATAAAAAATGACTAAATGAGGATGAGTGTTGGAACTGGCAGTGTCTGGTTGTCTGAAGGGATACCCCAGTTGGGCACAACTACTGCTCCCATCAAGGGCAGTTGATTATACTCGCTGTATAACCCGTGCTCACCCTTGGGTAGCTTGGCACTGAACAGTCAGGCTCACTACAGAGGAAATGTGTAAAGCAAAGGCACAGCAGACACTCGTGATAAATGCACCGAGCGTCACAAAAGAGACTGCACACAGGATGCATGTAAAATAATGTATATTCAACACACATATTCAATCATTATAACATGACCATCATGCACTTTTGGTGATAAAAAATAATCGGAAATATTACTAGCAGTACTATGCCCACTTGTATTGTTATGATTTCACTAGCATGCACACTCCTAATCTAACTCCCGCAATTGAGAGAGAGCACCCTTAAGCCATTACATTCAAGGTTTTTGTCATGACGTGAGCAGCAGCAAGATTAACCCCTTCACTGCGGCGGCAATTCCGCCGCAGTGCTAGGGGGTGGGGGGGCCGCGCGGCTCACCTGCGCTTGTGACGGAACCGCTCCGTCACGCGCCCCGGGTGAGCTGTGCTAGTGACGGAACGGTTCCGTCACGAACGCACCCGCTCAATAGAACGCGCTGCGCAGGCGCGAAATCAGCGCCGTGCAGGCGCGGCGAGCGGGCCAAGACGGAACCGTTCCGTCACTAGCACAGCTCACCCTGGCGCGTGACGGAACGGTTCCGTCATAAGCGCCGAACGGGTTAATATCAAGACATCAACATGTTTAAAAATCGAGACAGAAAGGAATTCATTACTGAGATAAAGCAAACATGCTGCACTGCAAATAACTTCACCAAAATATTTGAAAGGAGATGTGAATGATCTGTATGCTCTGTGTCTCAACGTGAAAAAAAGACAAAATAAAACATGGGCAAGAAGAATCCAGCCACAGGACACTATTAAAATGTCCTTGCAGATCTGGGTCCTGTAGAGCACCCCAAATCAACGCTGGGTTCAGAATGCGTCTGCAGCTTGATATCTAGGGAGTGTACCTATGTTAAAGAGATTTACAGGCTTACGGGGAATTGTTGGTGCAAAACAAATTGAATAGTCAGATCCCTGAGTGAGGCCTTAAACTAAAGGAAACAGCTAAATTGACACTCCTAGGTTATAAGTCAACATAGTAGGGACTCAGTAAGGGTATTCCACCTTGTGCTCCTTTGGTTCCTTTCAAATTCAGAACTGATAAATTGAATGTCACATGTTTGTGCTATGTGTTTTTGTTGTGTATATTAATTCACCACTGTCTCAATGTGTAGATGTTTAATTGATGTGTGATTCGTAAATTATGACATTGTATATGTGACATGAGGATGTTGTTCTTCTGCTATTGATAGTTGTTTGACAAATGGTATAATAATTTGTTATGTACAATGAGGAATTAAAAGGTGATCACAATAATTAAGTTGTGTGATCAGATTTGAAATCATTGTGTGGTCTAAGCAGAGAGCACTGGTGTAGGTTTGTTCTTTTTCATATTATATAAGTGGCATTTCTAAGCGAGTTTTGCCCAAATCCCTTTCACCAATGGAAAGGGGTTGGCACTGCGAATCCAATGCTATGAAACATCATGAGGCTGCTTCACTGCAATCCACCATTGCAGTGTGAAGTATTGTCAGCCACATCCCCATATTAACTTATGGGAAGAGCAGGTCTCATAGGCAGTGAAAACATGAATAGCTAATCCTCGCTTTCTGGATGCACATGTGGTATTGGGCACCCAGACCTGCGATGCCAGGAGGTACACATAGTTCCCAGCACCAGTGGTGCCAGGGCGCCCGCCCGAGTCTGACTAGCAAACTAGAGCGTCTCTGTCTGCGTGCATGAACTAACATACGATGGCAGATGGCACACGCAATCACGTGCACCATAGGTGCAGGTGCGCACTCACAGTGTCCTACACTGACCAGCTGCTCATGAGTTTACCCACAATAGATACCAGTGTGCACCCACTGATCTGCAATGACAGATCAGCCTGTGCTTCAGAAAATGAAAGCAGCATCATTTACCAACACAGATAGGAAGGGCGTGCACACTTTCACACTGTAGTTGCGGAGGGAAAGAGCTCAAAGCCCAGAGGCCACAAAGGAGAATCAGCAAAACCCAGGTGGAAAAAGCACAAATATTTCATCAACCACTACATGGCGAGTATCAGGTCCAACAGTGAAGCTTGAGCACCCCCCTTAAAAATGCCATATCAGCAACTGTAAGTACAAAGCTTTACAGCAATTACTCAAAATTGAAGCTGCCATTTGTGAAAGAGTGAACTCTCAAAATACTAATGGGCCAGTTTAAAAGAGCCCAGAAGCCAATTAGTAATCCCTTGAGCTTCTGAGACATGCAGCCGGATTCATCATTGAAAATCGATTCGCAAAGGGCCAGATTCTGAGAATCTGGCCCTTTGCGAGCGCAATTTTTGCATTTGGGATTCATCATCCCAAATGCAAAAATCGCAAAATGCAAAATCGCTAAATTGCGAGCAATTGCATTTAAGGAATCTCTATTTGAGATTCCTTAAATGCAATTCATGAACCATTTTTGAATTGCGAAATCGCTTTTTTTGGCCGCTATTTACCGCGAAGACTGACTTTGTGATAAATAGCGAAAACTTTGAAAAATGCATTTTAGTGCATTTTTCTAAGTTGTATGTTACACACACACGTCCTTTGTACATGTGTGTGCGCAACATCAGTCTACATTTACATTTCAGGGGTGCTACAGGGTGTCCTTTGGACACCCCTGGCACCCTTGAAATCGCATCCTTATTTGCGATTGGCAAATTGCTAATCGCAAAAAAGGAATGACTCCCCATGCATTCCTATGGGCCTCTAGGCCCATAGGAATGCATGGGGAGTCATTCCTTATTTGCGATTAGCAATTTGCTAATCGCAAATAAGGAAGCTGTAGGAATCGCAAATAATATTGCGATTTCTACATGAATCCTATTTTGCGAGTCATTAATAGCGATTCCTTAATAATCGCTATTAAGGACTCGCAAATCGGGACATCGATGAATCTGGCTGATTGTCCTTTTCATTGAGTGCAAAACGAACAGCACTGTTCTGAGCCTGTTGCATGAATTTGAACGTCTGGATGAACAGCACCGAAGGTGTCATCCTAATTATCGGTCTACAAATTAATTGCTGCCCAAAAGACCAATACGTTATTCCTCTAGTAAAAAAATGTATTGATTAGTAAAAGTTTGACATTTGCATGAAACTATCCAAAACTTTTCTGTTTCAATAACGAAACTCTTTTTGTTGAAGAACCATTTGCTGGTACAGAAAAAAGGTTCTAAACACCCTATTTATGAATGTCATGTTTAAAAAAAGAAAATGTTTCTACCACTGCTCCTACCTGTGGGAGCATTATCATGCTGGAGTCCTACAGGCCTCCCAGGTACCTGGCGACAGTCACCACTGCAATGTTTCACCATGTGACCCTATTAGGAGGCAGAATATAGGCCTCTGCGGGCACTGGAGTGCACTACATCACAACATGTGCTTTATGTATCAGTCTTCTTGCCAGAGACAAATTTGTAGGAGAAAAGGTGAGAGTTGTACCCAAATCGTCCACAGGCATTGTTTGCCCAAACAAGTAAAAGGTGATGCTCCTAAAAAGCATATGATAGATAATAAAGCATACATGCTTAAGGTAAACTTTCTCAGCAGAAAGTCAAACTGTGTTATGCAAACTGAACACTTATGTCTTCCAAAGTACACCCAGAATATATATAAAGATCACATATTCAGATCTTCATCTCATTAGCAATTTACAAAATGCATCTGCAAAACAGACGCCTATATGTAACTTGAACTAGACTTGACTCATGTCTTGCCCAATAAATCTGGGCATGATATGCTATGCAGGGGTGGCTCTTCCATTTTAGCAGAGGAGCGTCACCTCACAAGCCCCAGAGCTGAAAAATAAAACGGAACTAAAGTTTATTCATTGCCATTTCATTTTTCAGCAACCCGTCCCGAACTTAGGGGCCCATTAGGATCGCGGACGGACTTGAGTCCGTCCGCGACCCCAGAGTAGGAGGGAACGTCCGCATGGGCTGCGGCGTTCCCTCCATGCAGATTAGGATGTGACCGCCAGGGTGGCGGTCACATCCTCTATCTTTAACATTGCGGCGGGTGCAGCTTCAAGCTGCACCCGCCGCAATGTTAAAAATGCATGCACCGCATTTGCGTGCACAAAGCGGCAGGCACCGCGCGGTGCCTGCTGCTTTGTTCACGCAAATGCAGGGGGGTACCATAGGTACCCCCCCCCTGTGCACCCCCCACCCCACCTTCACCCAGGGGGCCCGCAACGGGCCACCGAAATGAAGGTCCGTATGCCTTTCCACGGCGGAGAAGCCGCAGTGGAAAAGCATACATTCTACACCATCCTAATATGGCTGGCGGTGTCTGATAGACACCGCCAGCCATGTTAAAGCTTTTCCGCCGCGGTCGGAAGACGACCGCGGCGGAAAAGCTGCGGACAGATTTCAAGACCCAGCACCATCCTAATATGGCGGTGGGTCTTTTATGGCTCAGCAGCGGTTTTCCCGCATCCTCCTTCCGCCGGCCCGGAGGATGCGGGAAAACCGCGATCCTAATCTACCCCTTAGTGTCAGGACGGGGCAGGGGCCGGGCCAGTGCTGCCGAACGGCATCAGCAGCGAGCTGTGCACTTTAAAATGTGCAAGTCTCTTTGTTCGGCCTGGTTGGGACAGCCAGTCAGACATGTACATTTTAAAGTTCTCTAACTAGACAGCTAGGTTAGAGAAAGAGCAGGCCTCCAATACTCTTAGGAGCCCTGAGAGACCCGGCTCTATCCAATCCTGGTGCTGCTCTCATGCTGTGAGAGCAGCGCCCGGATTAGGTAGTGCAGTTTCCGGCTCTGGAGCTTGCAGGAGGAAAGAAGACACCTAAGGGAGGATAGATTTGTGGGGTATGTTAGAAGGTGAGTCAATTTATGTTTTTTTTTGTGCCCCTGCCTTACCACCCTTGGTACAAGTCAGCCGCCACTGATGCTACGCTATGTTAGTGCTTTATAGAGTGCTTCAAAACCACACAGTGTCCTAAAGCTAGAACTGATTTAAAAGAGATAAGCTATGGTTGTTGTAAGGGTATTGACATTTGAGGATATAGTCATATTTGAGATGTTTACAAAATGGGAGCAATGGTCTATCGGCTGTCAGGCAAAGGAGAAAAAAGTTACAAAGTCTAGCTGTAGTGACTGAGAATGTGCAAGCACAGGAGAATGTAGCCTGGGGCACCTGCAAGCAAAGAGTTGCAGTAGTCCCACCTGCTAAGAACACTTGTCTGGACAACCACTAGACGTGAAGAAGAAGGAAGGTAAAGAAGAATCTTTTGTAGTAAAAGGAAATAATTGAAGGTCACTTTGTAAGAGAAATATCATGGTCAATGAAGAAAATAAGATTGAGGAGAGTGAGGAAAGGAGTCAGAGGGGTCCTATCAGAGGAGCTAAAAGGTTGACAGATAGGAGATCGGGGGATTTGTGAGCAGGGATGAACATTATGATACGCCACAATGGCAAGGAAGCACATTATAATTAGGGCTCCTAGTTTTTCGTTTTTACTGATTTTTACAGATCAATGCCAACAGAAAACTATCTATTTTCCTGTCTGTATGTAATTTTAATTACAGAAAAATAAGGAAAATAGGCCTCCTTTGGATGATTTTTTCTGCTGTCAATCATGAGTGCTAGGTCAGTAGGTGTACAGAATGAGAGACAGGGGAGATGAGAAAAGACAATAGATCTCCTAATTGAGCTTAATTAAGTGCAGATCTACAGTTATTTATGCAAGTCTACAATGCAAGTGTTAGCAGATAATACTATTGTACTGTATACTGCTGAAACCTTTTGGATATTCGATTGCGAGTATGCATTTATCAGTTAAGTAAACCCCTTACACCTTCATTTATACAGAAAACACAAAATAAAACTGGAAAAGTACAGACAAAATAAGCAAAAAATACATATAGATAAATACAGACAGAAATTTCAAAAAAATGAATACCGTAAAACCGGGAGCCCATAGTATCATCCAAATAAACCAAAATGCTAATTTGGGCAAATCAAAAAACAAAAAATCAGAAAATTCGGTAGTACATAGGTATAAAAAGGATCATGGCTGTGAGAACACACACTGAGTATTATCACTGCATACAGGGCCGGACTGGCCATAGTGGGCACCGGGTGCATAGCTGCAAAATCGGCCCTGTAACAAAATCGGCCAAAAACAGGCCCTGGCAAAGAGCTTGGCGGCACCCCCAACCCTGCGAAGGAGGGGGTGGGGGCGGCCGAGCACTTTGCCAGGGCCGGTTTTGGTTCCCAGTAGTGTGATTTGCACGCTCCTTTTATAATCAAGAATATTGACAGCACTCTTCATGCCATTTACAAACTAAAATCTACCCCCAATACAGCGATCAAACCACACTTGCCAGGAGCCATCATCAGCCCCTTGGCAAATATGAACTACACCTAAATGCTTCATTTTAACTTGGAGCATGGCAACTATCTCCATCACTTTTGTAGTCTTCAAAAATCATCAATTTTAAATCAAGAGAAATAAAAATAAAAAGTAACAACAAAGTCAACATAGCGAGCACTAAAAATCCATTGCAACAAAGTATAATTTGTATAAAAAATATTAACATTAGTCAGTCAGCTCAATCTCTTAGTTATATCAATTCATTTATCATTTATCAATACAGCCAATTAGCAAAACACGATGCTAGAGGAAGGAACTCCGATTTTGAAATTCATTAAAAGACCATTTGACCAATAATTTCATACAGTCAGTATTCTGGGCAAACGGTCCACTTCATTTAATTTGCACTAGGCCTGACACTGATATTCATTTGACTAATATGTAACTTCGAATGAATGTTCCTTGCCAACCAGTTCCAGAAGTCTAGTGACCACATTTCCAAATGCTTGGTTTGATTTTGCAACTTTAACAAACCTCAAACTGATTTTGGAGAAACAAAATAAAAGTCTTTTCCATGATTCCTGGAACGCATACATTCATAAAAATGTCAGCGGTTTCTAGCTAATTATCCTAAAACTAGGAAAATTGCAATACATATCCATCTTTGGGAAAGAGCGCAGGGAACCCACTTCTCCCCATATACTGCTGAGACACAGAAAGAGGGGATTGCGGGGGTGTAGTTGACAGTCAACTTTATGCCACAGCAACACTTTTCACAGTTCCACAGACAGAGGTTAGAGCTTCACTACTTAGATATTGTGTAGTTTATTGAAAAAGCCAAGAGATAAAATCTCGTACTTTATCAGATATCTTTTGCTCAACTTGAAGAATGTGTCTTATAAGTCGAGTGAAAGAGAATAATGTCCAAATACTATTGGAATGTTATTACATTGTATGACCAGCTAAACCTTTACAAGAAAAACACCGGTAAAAATCGTCAAGATTATTCATTTTAAAAACAAAATTAATACGAGTGGGGACAAACCTTTCTCCAAAGATATATATGTATGTTTAATATCCAAGATGTTTGAAGGCTAAGAGTAACCTAGAATTTTAACATTTATCTGACTATCGCATAAAAAACATATGGTCTGGCTTATGACAAAATGAATGAATCTAGAGTTTGACTGGCCTATAGGGCAATCAGGCAGTGTTCAATGAGCTGGTATGGTTGGTCAGTGTGACTGCCGGATTTTTGGCTGTTTGTGGGCCTGTTTTATGGTCTGTTGGGACGGTTTTTCGGTCATTGGGGACATTAGGAAAGCTTCCCAGGTAATGTATTCCGCCCATCGTTTACCATTGGCTTTGTGGTTCACAACTCACATATGCTTGCTATTTGCTGGCTTTATTTGTTTTTAGGCTGCCCAGCTTCAGTTCATCTCTTCTGTGGAGCAAAGCCTGTTTATAAGGGCCTCTTGTATTCTTCCTCTAGTGCTCCTTCCTGGAAACGGGCTCTTAAATGTTGGTCTTATCTTGACACACTTGCTGTGCCTTCAGAGTCAGAGGTTAAATGTCAAGCTCTGTCTTCTGAGGGAGCTTGGTGTTTGATTTTATTTTTCCTGACTTCAAAGTTGGAGGATTTATGTGACAATCATCCTGGGTACTGGGGGTGTGCTACAGGAAGGCTGAACGATGTGTTTTTTCCTAGCACACAACAAAATTAAAATGTCTGTAAATGAACTGTGCAGATATTTTAGAATGTATCTGAATTCGGAAAGCACAAATGAAGCACATTTTTGGTAACAATGTAGTGGAAAGAAATATTTTAATACTATAACAAATCAATACACTAGATGACATTTCCACACATAGTTTGTGCACTGTATACTTTTATCAGTAAAACTGTATGTCTGTGCAAATAAATGCCAATTTCATTTGAAAATGTGTTGTCTGAAATAGAAGTGCGTTCCAACACTATGCATACTCTACTTTACGCAACTCCACTCTACTTTGCACCACTCCATGCCACTGCACTCTACTCTGCACCACTTCACTCTACCCCACTCCACTCTATACCTCCCTACCTTAAACTACTCTACTTTATGACAATGCAGTCTCCGCCACTCTTCTCTACTCTGCACGACTGCACTCTCTACCACTGCACTCCAGTCTAGGCCAGTGCACTCTACTCTACACCATTCCACCCTATACCAGTTCACTCTATGCCACTCTACTCTGCAACACTGGACTCTATGCAACTGCAATCTCTGCCTATGCATTCTACTCTATACCACTACATGCTAATGTACTCTATGCCAGTGGTTAATTTGTATACAAATAAGTGTTGGGACTCTTGTCAGGAGGTAGCTTGCACCAACCCATTTCTCTTATTAGTGCTGCCTAAAACAGAACCAACCATGAAAGTGGGGGAGTGGATGCGATGTAATGGCCAGAGCTGCCGACTTCAGAGCTGGGGGACCAAATTCGAGTGTCAGCGTCAGCTCAACATGCTGTGATACTGGGAAAATCACTTAATTTCCCTGTATATAATTTGTGTCCTTAACTGGCGCTCATAAAAAGCGCTGGTGTTGATTAAGTGCCAGTTCTAAGCACCTAAAACCACGGCTCAAATTAAGCACTGCCCTATGTCAATCCACTGTAATATACTCTGCACCACTGCACTATATTACATTGCACTCTACCCAACTCTACTCAATGACAAAGCACTCTATGCCACTGTAAGCCACTGCACTCTACCCTGCACAACTCCACTCTCTTCTGCACCACTCCACTCCATGCTACTTCACTCAACTCTGAAACAATCTACTCGACATCACTGCACTATGCACCACAGCAGACAACACCACTCTACTCCTCCACTCTGCACCACTCTACTTTATGTAACTCAAATATACGCCACTGCACTCTATGCCACTGCAATCTATGGTGCACCACTTTACTCTACTCTGTACTACACTACACCACTGCACACTGTGACACTCTACTCTAACCACTGTACTCTACGCCAATGCACTCTACACCTCTTTACTCAAAATCAATGTTCTCTCTGCCACTGCCCATTATGCCAATCTACTCCACTGCACTCTATGCCACTAAATTGTACTCTGCAATACTCTGTTCCATGCCACTGTACTCTATGCCACTCAACTCTACACTATTTCACTCTATGTCACTGCAGTCTACTCCAATCTTTTCAACTCCACACCACTGTACTCTGCACAACTGCTCTCTACACCACTCTATTCTGCACCACTTCATGCCCCTGCACTCTGCGCCATTCTACTCTACACCACTCCCCTCTATCACACTCTACTCTGCAACACTGCACTCTCCATCACTTAACTCTACGCCACTCTACTCGTCACCACTGCACTCTACTCTGCAGCACTCTATGCCACGCTACTGCACTCTACGCCAATGCATTGTGCACCACTACACTCTATGCCACTCTACTCTGCATAACTCCTCTCTATGCCACTGCACTCTACACCACTGCACTCTAGGTCAATCACTCCATACCACTCTAATCTACTCTGCACCATTGCATCCTACTACACTGCTCCCCATGCCACTCTACTCTATGCCTCTGCACTCTATGCCCCTTTCCTCACAACCACTGCACTCTACCCTGCACCACTCCACTCTACGCTGCACCTCTCAACTCTATGCCAATTCACCATACTCTGCGACAATATACTCCACGCCACCACCCTATTGACACTGCAGTCTATGCCACTATACTCCACTCTGCGTCACTTCAATCTATGCTGTGCCACTCCACTCTATGCCAATTTACTCATCACCACTCTAATCTATGCTACTGAACTTGAGGGTACTCTACTCTGCAACACTCTAATCTACACCACTCTACTGCACTCTATAATAATGCACTCTTCGCCATTTCACTCTATATCACTGCAATATACACCAATCCACTCTACGCCACTCTAATCTACTCTGCACCACTGTATTCTACACTACTGCACTCTATACCCTTGCACTCTACACCACTCTAGACCACTGCACTCTACCCTGTAACTCCACATCCTACTGTGCCTCTCTTCACTCCTGCACCACCCCACATCACTTCATTCTACTCTGAAACAATCTACTCTAAGCAACTGAACTCTACGCCACTCTACTCCACTCCACACCATTCTTCTCTATGCCACTGCACTCTATGCCACTGAAGTCTATGCTGCCCTAATCTAATCTATTTCACGCTACTCTGCACCACTCTACTCAACACCTCTGCACTCTATGCCACTCTACTCTAAGTCACTGCACTCTATGTCACTGGACTCTGCACCAAAGCCCTCTACACCACTTTACTCAAAACCAACGCACTCTACATCTGTCTGTTATGCACCACTACTCTTTAAGCCACTATACACTACTCTGCAACACTCTACGCCACTGCACTCTATGCCACTTCACTTTATGGCACTCTAAGACACTCCACTCTATGACAATCCACTCCATGATACTCCATTCTGACACTTCACTCCATTAAACTCTACTCCACTCTACACTTCTCTACGCCACTCTACTCTATATCCCATCACTATATGGCCTCCACTCTAAGCCCCTCTGCTCTACACCCCCCTATTCTCCTCTCCTCCTCTTCACAGTACGCTACTCCATTTTACTCTAGGCCATTCTTTGCTAAGCCACTCCACTCCTCTCTAACACTTTATTCTTTATGCCACTCTATGCCACTCCACTCTACGACACTCTACAACACTCTACAACACTCTGCTCCACTGTACGATGCTCTATGCAACTCCCCCTATGCCACTCCACTCCACTACTCCGCTCTACGTCATCCCACTCTATGACACTCAATGCCACCTCACTCAATGACATTCCACAACACTCTACTCCACTCTATGCCATTCCTCTCCACTACACTACACCATTCTATTCCATGACAATTTACTCCGCTCTATGCCACTCTACTCCATGCAACTCCCACTATGGGTCTCCATTTTACTTAACACGACTCTATTCTACTCCACTCTGCTATGCGCCACTCCACTCTACGGCATCACATCACTCTATGCCACTTCACTCTATGACTAATGCTTTGCTCCATGCCACTCTACTCTACAACAAGATACTTCATTCTATGCAACTCCCTCTATGCCACTCCAGGTTTCTTTACTCCACTCTATGACACTCCTCCTGCTCTACAACACTATACCACTCCACACTACAACACTCTATACCCCTCTAAGACACTCTACTCCACTCCACTGAACTCTACTCCAGTCTACACCTTTGCACATTTTTCTAAGGTGTGCTAAATGACTGATTAGGATCTATAGTCCACAACACAAAAATGTCCTGAAACAGTTATGAGAGGCACACATAACTCCAAAAAATCCCAAAAGAATCTACACTTAATTAATAAAAATTACTTCTTCTGTCACCGTAAGTGATGACATTTTTGTATATGCAGAGATCATATTGGGACACCGACACCGCATCAGAGCTGTACTATAAACATTCGCTAAACAATGGAAATTTCAAGACATCTGTAATGGCAAAGCACCAAAAAGAGTAACAGGGATATGGAGTTTTCTAAAATGAGAAAACTGCTGTGGAAGACTCATTGATAATCACTCAACAATAGCCAAACCATTCATCTTCAACACAATAAAATTCAATGCCACCCACTAATATAGGAAGGTTGATGCCTTCAGTGCAACATAATGACTAGGAAGTAATGTACAAATATGGAATGAATGAATGAATGAATAAATTACTTTTTTATCTAGTGCAAACAAATACCTGAAGGCGTCATATGGAGCAATAACCCTTGCCAATCTCAAACACCAAGGTTACCAGGTATGTAAAGAAAGAAGTGCAATGAGCAAATATACAATACAATACATTTGCAAAGCGCACAGCTGCCTAAAATGGTTTTCTGTGCTAGTGAGAATTTCCACTTTGTCCAAAGGCAAAAGCAAACTTAAGAAAGGGTTATTGCAGTGTCAAAAAGAAGCATTTTGAGTATTTTCCTGAAAACCATTTCAGATGAACAGATTTCTCAGAGCCAGAGGTAAGGCATTCCCCAATCTGGCTGTCAGGTAAGCAAAGAATGGCCCCCTCTTCTGGATATAACAATGAGAGGGGTTTAAAACTATTTAACGTTGTTGGAAAATAGGGAATGCTCCTGGGAGGCCAGCTTGAACTGGCGCCTAAGAGAGAGGGGGCCTCTTGAGTTACATATCCTAAAAACAAAAGTAAAGACCTTAAACTGGATCCTTCTATTGATCAATAGCCAATGAAGCTGATGCAAGTGACTTGAGATTGAACCCCAGGGAGGGATTTTATGGATCAGTCGGGCAGCAGCATTTTGAATGATCTTGAGACACTAAATAAGAAAAGAAGGAAGCCCGAGATACAGAGAATTAGAGTAGTCCAGTATAGAAGTGATCAAGGTGTGTACAATAGATTTTTGATGTTCCATGGGAATAAATATGTTGATTTGATACTAACACTTGCACTTCCAAAAGCCATATTACTCGAAAGGATAAGTGCAATACAACCGGACGCCAGCTTACAAAAGACGGCGAAGCCAAACAAAATAACTACTATGAAAGATTAGACAAACCACTTATCCCAATGAAATCGATATACTAGTCACACACTTAAAGGTCTGCTTTACATGGGCGTGTGATCGAAAACAATAAAATAGTGGAACCTAAAAATCATTTGGAAATATAAGTGGACTTAGCCCATGAAGGCCATAAAGCTGTGGGCAAGGCTAAAGTGTTGGTGAGGCAAGAGTTAGCTCCTAGGTGTGGACTTCTTGGTGGTAGAAGTTGAAGCTGTGGGTGGTGCCAGTTCACTGCCACATATTTTCCAAGTGCCACAATGATTACGCTGCTAAAACAAGGAGGCACTTGGGTGAATGTAAATTCCGGTGACCTCCCAGATCGATAACTGCTAGAGGCAATGATGAATGATTACTCCTGATATATTGTTTCGTCTCTGGCTGAGACTTCTTGACAACCATCACCACAACGGCACTAAATGTGGAAACACCGACCCAAACAAGGCTGACAAGGGATCACCCTTTAACAGACATAGATTTGCTGAGTTTGCTGAAAGGGTTCAAACAGGTTGGGGTTCGGACATAGGTACAACTTATCCCTTAACTGTCTGCATTTGTACCACATCTTCATTTTGAGTAAAGTTAATGTTCAGTGCCCAAATGTCAATTTTTAGTTCTATAAACTGCTGGCAGGAGGATAAACTCTACCATTCATGCCAATGTCTGACCATCTGTTGTTATGGATGGCCACATTGAGCCAGGAATTATCACTACAATACATGGGATCCTGCAATCCTTGTATACATATCTCTATGTATTGTCCTTATTACAGGTGATGTGTGATGCACCTAGGCACCTATGATAAAGAAATGAAGTAGCTGTTCATCTGTAACCTATTACAGCTGTGTTCTGCCATGGGGAAAGGCAGGACACAAAGTATAATTAAAGCTGCAGTTGAAAACATTAACATAAAAAGCTGGCCTTTTCCTTCTGAACTGTTTTTCTATTTGAACAGTGATAAACAGAGAGGAGATATTTATGACAATATTTTGATTTTTTCGCTTGCCCTAGGTAAAGTTACAGAAACGATAGATTCTTCTGCGTGTTACTGAACATTCTGAGTTACAGTGTTTTTTTTTAATCTGACTTGTATTAACTTTGTTTGTAATTGTGATAAATTTATTTTTGAAACAAATATCTACCTGCTTTTTTATATGTTTAATTGTTCACTAGGGATTGTACTCGTATTCTTCGTATTTGCAAACTTGCTGTCTCTTTCATATAGAGAAACATATCTAGGATTTAAGTGGCTTGTGGAAAAGGATATGTTGATAATTATTTGGAATATACCAGGGACTGCATGTACCAGAATGGTCATAAAATGCCAAATATTGCCACCAAATATGCTAATAATTCCTTCCAATTTCTCCAGGTCAGCACTTTGCCAAGGGAGGTACCATAATGCCTAGCATGTTCCCAAGGATGGGTCTCTTTAATTGTAGTTACTGGCATGAAGGCTGAATTGTAAGGAGAGCATAAAATGTGAAAATGTTATTGTCAAAATGTGCAATTGTTACTTGTAGTGTCCTACTTATTGAGCACGGACAAAGGCTTTATATCCAGTGCCATAGATGTTGGCATATACACACTCAAACACACACACCCACACACACAAGCAGACACAACAGACATACAAACCCTCTGAATTGTTGGGGACTCGGACAACAAATTACCTATATCACTTGTAAAATTGACCTTGAATACCCTAGATGAGGAGAGTTCATTGAACTGGACCTAAAAGAGGAGCTCATTCAAAACCAACTCATCCACATGAGAGGACATGGCCACTCAATTATCCGCTTTAATTCAGATGCTATGGAAGTACTGAACTACAGACATATAACCCATTACCATAACCTAAACTGATTATGGAATTATATGTTGATGACATTTGTTACAATATGGACTGACAACTCTTTTACCTTCATCATTGACTAAGGGCCAGCTGTACAACTCTTACATCTTGCGACTCCCAAATTGCATCACTTTACGACTCGCAATTTGCAACTTGCAAAATGCAATTTACAACAGTGTTTCAGACACTTTGCGATTCCTAATGGGGGTCGCAAATTGCCTGCCACATTCATATTCATGAGGCAGGTGCTATTTATCATCCCATTAGCAATGGCTAGCACACCCAGGGATGCTGGCCTGCTGGGGCCAGCAGACCACCATGTCTCTGACTGCTTTTTAAATAAAGCAGTATTTTTCAAAAATACGGCAGTTTTCCTTGAAGGAAAATGGGATGCAATTAAAAAAGAAAAATGAAGCGTTTCTGTGTCATTTTTTAACAGTAGGCAGTGGTCCCTGTGAGTGTTTTGGAGCCGCAAATGTGGTCACAAAACAATGGTATATTCCATTGTGGCTCGCTATTAAAAAGGGACGCCTCTTCCAAATAGCGACAGTCGCAAACGCGAGTCACTGACTCACAAAATAGCATTTGTACATGCCAGGACCCTTTTTTGCAGTCGCAAACGTGCTGATTACCCTTTTGCGACCGCAAAAAACAGTTGTACATCTGGCCCAAAAACTTTTACAATATTATTATCCAATGGTTCTTAGGCTAATATAGACTATTAACACATTTCACCATAGGCTAAAATGTGCATCATATAATACAGTCACCAAACATCAACACTTCAACAACTCTGTGTCATAATACAATTTACTATCCTACCACTCTATAGAATAGTGATCTACATCACATAATAGACTTATGACGCTTACAACTTCAGAGACTATCAATTTTTTAGCATGTTATTGATTGATAACCCTTGTTCATCAAAGACACATCATAGACAGAAACCCCTTGTGACACCACACACTTAACTACAATAGTAAGTAGACTCAGAAACATTATCACAACACAATCCTCTTTATATCACCTATTTATAATCTGTATCAGTTTATTGCTTGATAACCTTAGTTACCATTGACTGATAACTCTTGTTAACCCATAGTGTAATCACCGTTATATATTGAACTGATAAGATGCTTCACTTAATAGATAGTTTCTGTCAGATTTAAACTGATAATAACATATTAAACTGTAGATGTGTTTATTTATTTACTTATTTAGACTTTTTACAGCACTACACATCATGTAGGTCACTTTAGTGTTCTGAGTAAACAGAGGAAATAGAAAGCCATGAAGTACAAATTCCAGATAGCTTTGGATGGGACACTTAGATCTTCCATTCTTCTTTTGCCCTCAAGGAGAAAACAGGTTCAATACATAGCCAAACGACCATGACAAGGCCATATCTGAGCTCCATCCATTGGCCAGACTGTCAGAACGAGAGGATTCTGTGAAGGAGCGACAAATAGAACATTATTCTTTTGAGCAATGCATTAATTTGAGGGCTGTAATTTAGGTTTGAGTCAAAAATATTTGAGAGGAGAGCCTTGGTAAGGTGGATGCAGAATGGAAGAGAGGCTGATCTTGCTCCTGGTGTAATTAAAACCTCAGACTTGGATCTATTCAAGCAGTGATAGCCAGAGTCAGACTGGCCTACAGGTCAATCAGGCAGTGCCGTATGGGCGGGTCTGATAGATCGGTGTATGGGCCGGTTTTCTGGCTGTTTGTGGCCTGTTGAACAGTCTGCTTTTCCAGATATAAAAACATTCATTGCCTGTGGCAAGCTCAAATTCATGCAGTCTTCCATACCTTGTAAAACAACTTGTATAGCGTGTCTTTACAAGTTCAAAACTGCCCCGATTTGTAAACATGGGCCACTTTTTCAGCTACCTAATTTACTAATGCAGGCCACTTATATTTTGGAGCCCGGACCTATTTTCTGTCCCAGTCCGACCCTGACGATAGATTTCCTTCATCCAGGAATGGAACTGACCAAGGCATTCTTCGATGTTGTTATGCTTCACCTATAGTGTTCTCTCAGCAGATGTTTATCTGCGTGTCTTCATACCTCTAGAATTTTACCTGATGATCAAGTAGCTGAGTAAATGTCGCACATCATGAGATTAAAGAGAAGCAGGGACAAGGATAATCCTTGCAAGACTTCACATTGAGAGGGAGGAAGCATACTACTCATCAAGTAGTGAAACATATCATTGGAGACAGAAGACTCTTATCACAGACAGAGAAACCTCATCACATTATTTTTTAGTACTGCAACTGTCTGCGAACGAACTATGGGCCATATTATCAAGAAAGGGCGATACATTATTGGCGCTTTTATCGGCAGGAAATTGCCGCTAAAGCGGCGATAATAGGCTTGATAATATGCCCTTGCGAATTCCCATAGAAGCCCAGGTTAACACCAGAACCTGGGCTTCTGTAGGAATTCACAAGGGCATATTATCAAGCCCATTATCACCGTTTTAGTGGCAGTTTCCTGCCGATAAAAGCGGCGATAATGTATCGCACTTTCTTGATAATATGGCCCTATGAGACTTAAATCAAAGTCAAATGACTTTTAAATTAAGCCTAAAAAAAATATGCATCTTTGTTCCTATCACGCTGACAGAGCAATCTTAGCCGAACGCAAGCACACATGGGCAGTAGGTAATTCCTACCAGCCAGCTTCTCCATCCTCATATCTTGTTTGCACATTCTCTTTGCACTTAAAACTAAGATTCATTCGGGCCTCATTTATGAAAAGTGAGGCATCGCTGCGTGAAAACAGTGATGCGTCACTTTTCACTGCGCCCTCCTTGCGACACCAATGATGCGTCATATTTACAGTATGACGCATCATGGCGCAAGTAGTTACAGATACGTCAGTATTTCTGACGTAGCTATATGGCGCAAAAGTGACGCATTGCTGGAGTATGTCACAAAAGTGACGCAACTCCAGCAATGTGTCCTTTCACATCGGGCAAGCCCCATGTGAAAGGGTCTGCGTCAGTCTTACGCCTGCTGTGAGGCAGGCGTAAGAAATTGACGCATTTGAGTCCTAGAAATGGCGCAGTGAAGTCTTATAGATTTCACTGCGTCACTTCTATGACCCTTTCCTGCGTCAATACGCCCCCCTTGCATACATTATACCTGGCTCAGGTATAATGTGGCACAGGGGTTTACAAAGTGACATATCTACCTAGATGCGTCACTTTGTAAATATGGCGCAACAAGGCGTATTTTTTACGCCTCTCGTGCATCACAAAAAGTGATGCACCGGCGGCGTAAAAGTGACGCACAGCCTCATAAATGAGGCCCTTGGCTTTTAGACTCGGTAAGTGGCTCTTTTTGGAACATCTAGTCCACTGCTGTCACCCAACAGAAGAAACCAAATGCAGGGGCTGGGGCATGTCCGATGAATCCATGGAGCACGAAGTGTGCATTCGCCCAGTGTTGAAGGATTCGTGTAAATCAAGTCTTAGGGCTGAGTGGATCAAACTGGGATTCCGAACCTGTCGGCAGAGCATTATAGCAGCACTAAGCCCTGAAAACACAGCACTAAATATCCATTTGATTAAATTTATTAATCTCGCATATAAAAGGTTCAGGCCCTTAGGTGACTAGTCAGGAAGTCCAGTCTGTTACATTCATGCCCTGGCTTCCTTTCAGAACGGTTTTATACAAACAAATTGCTGCTAGCTTTTTGAAGGTTTTTAAATAACCAATTGATACTTTATGTACATATTTAAAACCTGATTTAATACTATTTTTAGTTAGTTTATAGTATGCAAAGTTTTTTCTAGTCGACGACCAAGGACAATGTTTCAGTCCTTTCCCAGACTTGTTAAATGCAATCATTATTCTGCTAGTACCTGTAGGCACTTGAAAATTATCTGGTATTGTATGTATTTATTTATTTTTAAAAAAAATGTAATTGAAAAATGAATTGCACGTTTTAATATGAATCCCCTGCTTGCACAACTGTAAAAGTTTTAAAATAACCGTATACAGTAAAGATATTATTATTAATTCTTAGTAATTATTATCACGTCATAGTTTAATGACCCTCTTTACATAATTAATTACTTAATATTATCACAAAAAAGAATTATATCAAGCTAGTGGGTACTAAAATGCAAAAGACAACAGATGGATGGACCCATCTGCAGATCTATCACTTCATTTAATGTTAACTTGTATCAAATATTGATTACCTTTGTCATATTACAGACTGATGGTATGCATGTGTAAAACTGATCACATGACCTACTAATAATTGTTACCACATCATAGGATTATGAGCAGCTTCAATCATTATTAGCTTCCTATTATCAAATAATAGAATGAGTACCTTTGCTACATTATACACCATCTGCTAAATGCATCTGATAACTCTTATCACACACTGGCACCATATTACACCAAAATGTGATATGATTAGCCTTATCACATCTTAAACTGATAACGTATCAGATTGTCAACTGATAACCTTTATCACATCTTAGACTGATCAACATCATTTCAGTCATTGGCGCACAGTTCTTTTCCCATAATAAAATAACATATCAAGATATTGAGTGCTAACCCTTAAAACACCAAGGATTGATGACTTTTATCACATCATCATCTGGAAATCATTATCACATAGAATGGTGACCTATATCAAATATTGGTAACATTTATCATATTATAGACTGATATTCGACATACGCATCACAATTATCAGATAGGGTAGCCGTTATCAGTATCATATCATAAATAAAGCTCCTACATTTCCGTCTGTATTAAATTTAAACGTGAATGCATATGAGACAATCTGTTTTTCAATACCAAAAAACAGGAACCAGATTTGAGATACACTTGTTGCTGTCAGTCATGACTGTCAAGCCAATGAATGTGTAGAGTAAGTATTACAAATACAAGATTTCTTAGTGAAGCTAAACTAGCTAACAATTACAAGGTTTTCAACTGAGTATTTTTCAATACACTGGCTGCAATTTCTTCTTTTCATTTAACACACACTCGATATCAATAAACACCGACAAGAGAAGCAACAAATAAATATGAATGAATACAGATGAAATTGTAAAGAAAAAATACATAACTTAGCACTTAGTCATAAACAACAAACACCATGCTCAAATCTATCACATCATCAACGTTTATCCTTTAATAATGTAATTGTATGTCTTAGTTCAAGTGGAATAAGGAAAAAAATGTTATGCAATATGATTTATCAGAACTGAGGCTCTTTATCTGATTTCTTATTGTATCCACTGACTATGTTTCTTGGTGCAACTGTTAAGTCTTCCTAGAAATGATCCTCCAGACTCTGGTCTTTCACCGCTCCCAGACAAGGCACCAGCTCTACAATGCCACACCACTTGCTGCTGTGCGCTACGCCACACCACATGCTTTAACGTGACTTGCTATTGACTGACCTCCCTCACCAAAGAATATAACACTGATCATTATAGCTTCATATATGGATTCTTTATCACATCATCAACTCTTAACCCTTATCCTCTCATAGCTTCAAACCAGCAGTGCACAATCATCCATTGACAGATATATTTTTTCACATAATCAAGTGTAATATTTTTAATTATAATTTTTATATAATTTTAAATGAATAGTATACGAGTATTATGTTTGTTTTTCACAATAATAAAAAAAATCTTCTGCAAGTGTATTTTATGCTATGGTTTGATGGGATCTATCCAAAGAAATTAACATGGGATGATGTTGATTATGATGAGGCGATGCTGATGATGATAATGATGAGGATGATGATGATGATGATGACGATGAAGAAGTTATCTGATATCCCAATGCTGTGTGGAACATGCATACATCAGGAAGCTATAATTTGGGGGTATCACTTCAGAGAGCACGCCCCGCACGAGTCTGTAAGCATGAAAAAATTTGACAAGAGAAGGCAATTTCAATATACAATCAGAAACAATATAAATGAAAAATAATGAGAAAATACAGAAGTATTTTACTCGGGGACGAAAATACATTATATCAAGATAATGAAGACCAAATTCTGAAATGGGTGTAAAGGGAATGCTTGGAAAGATAATCCTTCAAATGAATTATGCAAGGGGCTTGATGACGTCAAAACCTTGAACATGAACACAAGAATAACACTGCAGCAGTACAAGAAATAAGAAGGGTCCAGTTGGATCCCGGATCCAAAAGCTTTTATTGAGCTGGGTCTGGGCTGGACCAATTGAAATATTCTGAATTTGTTCCATTGTAATTTTCTGACACAGCGACATATTCAGCTGCGTACGCATGTTGCCTGGAGGTGGAGAGATATCTTTCTCAATTTACTTCCAGCTGGGTCCAAAACAAAGGCCTCACTTAAAGGCCATCATCCCTACTTTTGGTCAAATCATACCCTGGCTGGAAGCTGTCTGAAGACTAACACCTTGATCTCAATGCAATGGAGGGAAACAAAGGCACTCAGCTAGTTAGCACTTCACAAACAAGCGGCTGCTTAAGAGAAACAATGAGCTGGAAGCAGGTTTTTGACATTGTTCAAATTCTCCAGGTAAAGGACATGCATGCACTGAAAGAATGCCAGCTGTATCTGTCTGTTTGAGTAATTACATATCTAGGGGGTGATAATAATAATAATATTACGATGTCAGGTGGATGTAAGACCGCCAAACACCGACACGGAACCAGGACAGACCGACCTCAGATCGGCGGTCCTGACCACCTAAACATGATGCGACCGAGTTCTTCCATTCCCCTTTGGGAGCTTGTGTTACAGCCGTAAACCGGCCATAACACAAGCTCCCGTAGAGGAATAAGGAGTCTGTGTTCATGCCTGCACTGTGTGGCAGGCACCTCAGTGTGCCTGCCACATGGTGCAGGGATGAACAGAGGGACACCATAGGGGCCCCATCGGCCCCCAACCAGAGGATTCAGAGGCAAGGGGACCCTGCCAGGGATCCCCATACTCACTCTCTGACACGCTTTCCATGTGGGAAAGCCCAACATGGAAAGCCTGCCAGACACCGGGTATCCAAATCCCAAGGGAGGAAAGGCTCCCCTTTGGGATTACAGGCCAGCCTTCAACTGGCCAACGGGCTCCTTGAGCCTGTCAGAAGCCAGCCATAATGATCGGCCGGTTTAATTTCAGACTACCAGCATTGTAATGCTTTGGTCGGAATTTAAACCGTGATGAGGCCCGAAAAGCTCCAATCGATGGTCAGAGCCTTTACGGGCTGCATCATAATAAGGCCCTTAATGATTTAAAAAGCACTCAATTATTTTTTTAATTTAGTTCTTTTACAGTTCTACTCTACTCAATGTAAGGCGTAAACAATCTTTACACACACATGCATACAGTGACAATAAATGAAATGTGTGTAAATCAATGTTCAGAAAATGCACTGCAGAATGTTTTACTGAGAATCTAAAAATAGAACAAACACTTGTAAGGACCCATTTAATCCTCTGCATAGAATCTGATATGCTAACGAATATGAGTACAAAATAACTCTGTTAAACAAAGAATATAGAACTATTTGTTGAAATAACGTAAGACTTTCTAAGAGGATTTAGAACCCAAAGTCAGTAAAGGAAATTGATACCGCCTTTGTGGGAAGAGGAAAAAGCTTCATGGACACATTTATTAGAAAGAGCCACAGAACCCACACTTGCTTCCCTGTGGCCAGAATTATTATAACCCCAGGTCAGCACCCATTTATGCAAGTTTTGTAACATGAAGAAAAGAAAATGGACGTAGATACACAAAAAATATAGTCCCAAGCAACAAATAGGATGCACTCGCATACAGGGCAAGACTGGGAACAGCAACCAGCCCAGGCAGATTTCTGCAAGACCAGCCCTGGGAGGGATGGAGGAGGGGGGTACTAGTAAGAAGCATCGCTCCCGCTTTTGTTACAGGGGGTCAATATTGCAGCACTGCTTCAAAATGGCCCCCAGTGAGTAAACTGGCCCCCACTGCCACAAAACTGGCACCCACCCCTCCGGCCCACCGGGGAAACGCCTGGTGCCCGCAACAGTCTGTCCTGCCCTGCTCGCATATGAGGGACAAGTGGGATAAGAAAAAGTGGTCCTCCTCAATCTTGGAGGGAAATTTTTTTTTAAACTGTCCTCGTTCCAGATCAATGGATGAGAATATTAGAGGAAAATAACATCCTTTCAAAAAGAGAGGGAGCATAAATCCTTGATTATTCTAAAAATCCAGAAAAAAAAAACTCAATCAACCAATATTTGTGTGCCCAGGATTTAGGCACTAGGAAAATGAAGAACAAGTGAAAAAATAGATAAATTATTGATCCATTAACAAAAGTCATTAAGAAAACAGTTTTTTCCTCTGAGTCAATACTTGGACAGCTGAACATTTAACAAATAGGGTAAAGGGGAGAAAAAGGACAAGCTAGTGTATGTACCCAAACCTTACAAAAGAAACACCTGAGTTTCTCGGGAAAATGCAGAACTGGACAACTGTGACAAAAGATACATAAAATGCATATACTGGAGTATAGCTAATTGCGGAACTGGAAGTTACATTTCCATTGTATGATTTTTACTTAAAGAGAAGGAGGCACAAACCAAAAGGAAGCTTCAATGCAAACAATCGCTCAGAGACAAAGCAACTCCCAATTATTCCTGAAGAAGTGCAGGGTGCTTTCAAGGGATTGACGTGAAAGACAAAATGAAGAAAAGTGTAAAAATGGCATTACTAAGCCAAAATATATTGATTAAGGATATACAATTTCAGGATAACACCAGAGTTAGCTTCGTATGAAAATGTAAGAAAAGACGAACCGGATCTTGTTTGAAGAAAAAGAGGCCATCTAATCTGACAGGATGGTTAAGATATTATTTATATTATTCTCAAGTACCCTAATATAGTTGTAGGTCATCTGAGAGTACTAGTACCACCAGGGCATCAGATTGGCACACCACTTCTTTTAAAATGAGGGCCTTAGGAAAGTGAGAATGAAATATTTTTTGAAACAGGAGGACACAGAAGCTTTGATCCTCGATCAAATCCGAAGCAAGAGAAGGCAAAAATACTAACATGAGTTCCAGAACAGGAAAGGAATCGGTCCTGCATAGTTTAGTGTTAAAAAAGCAGAACTTTCCATCATCCAGTAATAATCCAGTATCATTAAAAAAAGGAATTAATGTTCTGCTGCCTAATTGGTGTTCATTTAAAGATGGTGCTTTAGGCAGTTTAGTTGAAGATTATGAAAAATTGGGTATTATTTGTGCATGAAACTCCCACAAAAAAAACCTAAAGTTATGACTGCCTGAAAAGTGGAACTGAGATCCAATTATGCAAAAACCTTGGCATAACACACTGCAAATAAGCTTATAGGCTCCTAAAATACAGCACTGATCTGCATGTAGCCTATGCTGTATTGCGTTTTTTAAATTATATGTGGTGGGCAAGGAAGGATTTTCTTAAAGTGTAATTACGACCCTGCTAATTGATCATATTTTATGTTTTTAGCTTCAATTGTATTTTAATTACTGGTGCTTTTTATCCTTGTTTTACATTTTTAAACCAGTTTAATAATGTTTGTATCATATGTGGTCATTCTTTTATGGTGCACTTACACCGAAATAAAGAATCAATAAATGGAAATGGAAATGGAACTGAGATTCGATGGTGGGCTATACTCGGGTGGAGCGGAGTGGACCAAGGCATTAAAGTAAATGGCTGAAGATGCAAAATCAGAAAGCATTGGATAGGTGTAACTGCAGGATGCTCAGGGCAAGGTAATTTGGTCGGTTCCAGGACTTAGTAAACATACAGTGGCAAATTAATAAGGTCTGGCAATGGTAAGCGTGTAATAGTAAACAAGCAATGACAAAGTCCATAGGTCTGATGATGGCAAGTGTGCATTTTTTTTGCGAGCATTTGTAAAAGTACGAAGATAAATAAATATAAAATTAAAGAAGAGATTGGCACAAAAGACCTGGCACTGAAGTGCATTTTTTTTTAAGGTGGATGTGCGCGTGAGCAGGACATTTGCTGTAGATGAGAGCGTAAGAGAGTCAATAGCTGAAATAAGATACACCATTTCACCATGGTGTACGCAGTGATGGGAGGAAGGAAAATGTGAATATTGCTTTAACTGACCAATGGATGAAGCGGGCTGACTCAAAGCCAGTCTATGTATGTATATAGCTATATATTTTTATTAATGTTGTTTTTTTTCATGATACTTGGAACTGGCGCACAGCTACAGGTATCTCCAGAGCTGACCTAAAAATGATGCACAATTTACCTAAGGTGCACCCACTCTAACTCGGCATTGCACAAATTCTAAATCCTGACCGCTAGTCCCTGAAAATGAGTTTTGATGATTAGTGTGCATAAAAGACATGCAAAACAATTAGAAAGCCAGAGAGGAACAAACAATGCTTTTTAAAAAAACGTAGGAGTGAGTATATAGCTCTGATTGGCTTAAAAATTCGAGAATCCCTGGTGAGCAAATAGCTAGGCTTCAGTAAAGCAAGTGAAAAGTGACTGATCAGAAATCACTCCCACAGTGCATTCTACAGTCCACTACTAGTAATGTGAACAGAACATTTTGAAGGCAATCTCCCCCCACAGGAATTAAAGATGACCCACAATTTATGAGTACACCTGAAGATAGACAAGTAAGAGAACATTGAGGAGAATTTTCAAGGCAGTTCTCAACAAGAGTAAAGGAGCCCTCAATAATCTTACAAATAAGAAAGTGCAGTATCCACATGTCTGAAATTAATTTTTCAGATTACTGAAGAATTCTGCCTGCTGTGCTTGACTGAACATTGTGTGATTCTCAACAAATCACTTAATCTCCTTGTGCCTAGAAATGTAATGTGTGTAACATGTATTTTAGTAATCCCCAGTTGATGTACGCAATCTTGAAGATCATCTGTCAACCCCTCATGCAATATACAGCTTTCTTTTGCTTCATAGATAGGTTTGGGTGCATACATACATACATACATACATACATATTACTAGAATGGTGTTTATCTGTAAATAAAAAAACTCTTCCACCTCAACGAATAATAGTGAATGGTTCCAGAGGCCAGGAAAAATAGTGTTTCCCTTTCTTTTCACAAGAACCGGAAAACTGAAGATGCAAAATTTAACAGACAAGAAGCCAGGGAGAAGTAAAGGCCAATATCTTTTTTTTAAAATAATCCTGAGAAAATATTAATAATCCTCAGAATCATCCAAAACAGATTGGATGACAAATGTTTGTTATCCCCATATGATAGAGTTTTAAGTTAGGCATCTGTAAACAAAAATGTGCCTCACGGATAAAGGAAATACTGGACCGCTCACAGATAGACAGGATCTGTAGCAAAAACTCAAGCAATCTCAATTGACCCATATTTACCCATTCATTGGTAGGGTTGTCGATAGAGAATCTTCTGACAGGTGGAGGGAATGCTGCATCTGAAGACGAATCCACCAGGAGAATTTACTCCTTCCGTCTAATCTCCTAGGTGGAGAAGATTCTGCCATCGATTAAGATGAGATTTAGTATTTCCTTCAGAAATGGAGGATGATCCCTGACATGCTATAAATTACAAGACTATAATGGAAATGCTAAAATAAGCCGGGTAAGTGTTGTTTACCTCCAAAATGGCAATTAGTGGGTCCGGCCCACTTGCTCATGAATTCACAACTGTGAAACCCAACGCGTACTACCATTTATTTCAAACATATCAACATGAAGGTAAACAAGGGCAATCGAAACTAATGTAAACCTCAAGGCAGAGATGCCTAGACTTGTCTCCGAGACTTCAATCCCTCAAATTGGATTGCAACTTTTATATTTTCTGCCATTACCTTTACCACCTCCAAGTCACGGAACATACACCTGACCGCTCAACAGCACAAGTAGAGACAGCCGGAAAAGACATGACGAATTTCCAACAGGATTCGGAGCCACTTGCAAGCCTACTTCTTGTCAACAGTGGATTCATTCTGTAGCACCTGCTGAGTCGAATTTTGGGAAACTCTGGACAAAAATCACAAATTAGTCTAAAGTAAAGAAAATTCTGGTGAGGATTTCATATCGCCTTCAGATCACCCAAACTGTGCTGCTTGAGGAAGACTGTTCCTACTCCCCTCGAGAGCGCAAATAGTGCAAAACAGCGATTCATAATGTAGGGGCATAACAAAGGTGAAGTCGGTCCCAATATAAGAAAGGAAATTAGTCCCCCCCCCCCAACCCCTTGTTTTATATTCAAAAACAGATACTAATCTGGGTGAAGTGGGTCCCTCACAACTCTGGGGCCCAGTGTCACTTTTCCAGAAGCACTATTGATAGCTACACTCCTCTTATAATGGAGCAAAGAGAAACTCCTCTCAAATAAATCACTTTCTCAACCAATGCTGCGAGAAATACACAGTTACCAAAACTAAATGTATCTTGAGCACAAAAATGGAGAGTTGGGATTAGGCCTGGGCGAAATTGTATTTACACCAAAGTAAACGGAGGAATCTCAGTAAATTTGTGTTGCTTTTTTGATGCAAAAATTACAGCAAATAATGAATGAGCCCAGTTTGTGTTATTTTGGCAAAAACTGCCTACCCAAGAGCACAGCAACAGATCGCAAGCAGCTACTGACTGCTGTTCCTGTTTTGTTGCATTTAGAAACATTAGAGTAAAAAAATCCCCCTTCAAGTCCTGTTTGGATAACAGGGTGCATTTTGGGTCAAGAACATTGTAAATGCAGGGTTACCCTGCTCGAATTATTCCGTATGATTCTGCATAATTTTGCTGTAATTTCATTTCACCTAATTACGCTTCGGCGAATTACGTCTGTCATGGCCAACTCTGGTGGGAATGGGCCTAAAAATCGTAAATGATATGCTCCTGTCCATTTTAAACATCCAACAACAAACTAGTACTATAACTTTATATTGAATGTACGGAACCAACTGCGCATCGGGTATGAGAAGGATACATTAGCTGCAGCTAAATCATTGCTTTATGTAATTACTCTCCGTGGAGCAGAAGGCCATAGAGAGTGTTTTTTCTGGCAAGAGCGACTCCTGTCAATAGAGGCTCAGGCCTAACCTAGGACGGAGCATCCAAATGATTAAACCAACTTGACACGGTGACAGCAAGATGCGAACACAGCCATTAGTGACAGGAGAGAGACCACTATGGTGTGGTCCTTTTTCTATTTCCGTCAAATTTCCTAGTTTTTGGCTTTAAAATTCTGATCACCCAACCAAAAGACGTCTACCTTAAACAACACCCAAGGCCCAGGGGTACTTGTAATAAACTAAAATCACTCTCGGGCCTGGTTTCGAGCAGGAAAGAATAGAGGGCGGTTCAAGCACCCTGGCGACCGAAAAAAAATCCTCAATGCGCAACATTTGGCAGTAAGCAGCACAATGTGGATGTGTCAGTCGTGCCCGCCTCCTCTCGCCTCTCCTCGGGGGAACAATAGTGTTTTCCCCTCTTTCCACTCCCTGCGCTAAGCACTTTCTTTTCACTGCCATCCCCATGCCCCCTTCATCCCTGCTTGTAACAGCACATGTGTCAAAGGACACGGCCTGCTGAGAAAGCTGGGGAAAAGGCGACGGCCCACTCGAAGAGACAAAACCCGTGCGCAATAAAACCCCGAGCGTCGCCTTCTTGCGTTCACGTCATTGCCCCCCCCCCCAACCCCACCCCGTCAATGCCCCACCACACTTGCATATTCACTGCCCGCGTTTATTCCTAGTACGCCAACAGCTCAGAGCCAGAATACTTAAAATAAGTATTGCTAAAAAACAGTTTATGTTGCATCAATATTCCAGGGAATGAGAAACCGCATGGGGGGGGGGGGGGGGTGCAGATGAGGTGAACGAAAGGGTGTCCGGGGGTGCGATGGGGAGAGTGAGTATTCCAGAGTGAGGGAACGAAATAGCTGAAGGAAAGAGGTGCGTGGGGACAGAAAGGAGGTGTGACTGAGTGAACACAGGTGCGCGAGAACTCTGGGGAGGGCCGTGAAGAAGGGAGAGGGAGATAACGAAGAGCAGCCGGCTGACCGGGCAGTGTGGGGTGTGAGGGGGCGAGGGGGAGACGAAAGGAGAGACGAAAGGAGAATAAGGATTATTGGAATAAACGTGAAGATGGGGGGCAGCGGGAGTCGGGGGGGGGGGGCATGGGGTGATGTGGAGGAGTGAAGGAGGCAGTAGCACACTAAAGGGGGGTTCAGAGAGGATTGTGAGGGGTTTCCGTCAGGGTTTGGGGGGGCGCCTGGAAAGGAGCAGACGGGCGAGAGGAGCGTTTATTGTAGGGTCTGAGGGGAGAAACGAAAGAAGAGGACGTAAGTAAGGAAGGATGAAGAGCGGCTTTAAAACACCTTCCATTTAAAAAGACTGGGGCAGTTTGTAGACAGCTCGGCAGAGGGGTGATAGTGAGATTGCAACAGAGCACCTCGTAGACACTGTTCATAGACTAGACAGAGAGACTGCGGCAGGGCTAGGAGACCTCCGTTGTCAGGACAATAAGACTGCCAGCATCACTGCTATGGAGGGTGTGAGGCTCCAACAGAACAGACCAGACAAAAGTGCCCACCGGAAGTGCAGCGAGACTGCCCAAAAGCATGCTGCAGACATTCTACCAGTATCCAGAGATTCTGAGAGACTGACGAGCGCAACTTTTAGGGGCTGCCCACAGCCAGGACAGTGGGATTGACTACAACAGCCCAGCCCACTGACAGCACCCACATGGAGGACAGCTAGGCTACAACTGCCAAACCTTCCGACACCTCCCTACAAGGAGGACACCGAAAAGCCCCGGCTCAAATTAAGCACTGGTGAGACTCCAAGAAAACGCACCCCACTCTCAGCCCACAGAAAGTTAAAAGCGACTGCCACAAAGCGGCATGAAGTCAGACACACAACGAAAGAGCAACGGGGCTGCAGCAGAGGAGGCTGGAAACGGTTAACCTTGGGGACCGCAGGCTGTCACACAGCAGCCTCCACGCAGCTGTCTCGGGGAGTCAGTGCCGTTCTGTCACAGGGCCACCTGCACACAGCTGTCAACAAAGAGACTGGTCTACGGGAAAAATTCACCCCGTGCACAAATGACCACATATTTCTGCTGACAGCCGAGCACGCGGAGGACAGTGAGACCGCCACAGATCAGCCTCCTGACAGCCGAGCACGCGAAGGACAGTGAGACCGCCACAGATCAGCCTCCTGACAGCCGAGCACGCGGAGGACAGTGAGACTGCCACAGAGCAGCCGCCTGACAGCCGAGCACGCGGAGGACAGTGAGACTGCCACAGAACAGCCGCCGGACAGCCGAGCACGCGGAGGACAGTGAGTGCCACAGAGCAGCCTCCTGACAGCCCAAAACGCGGAGGACAGTGAGACCGGCACAGAGCAGCCGCCTGACAGCCCAGCACGCGGAGGACAGTGAGACTGTCCCAGAGCAGGCTCCTGACAGCCGAGCCAGCGTAGGACAGTGAGACCGGCATAGAGCAAGCTCCTGACAGCCGAGCCAGCGTAGGGCAGTGAGACTGCCACAGAGCAGCCTGCTGATAGCCACACATAGTACAGACGAAGCGCACCCGTAACACAACTGGCGCTTGATATACCACTGAGAGTACAGCTGCCACCCTGCCCCTGGCACCAGTCTGCCCTCCAGAAAGACAGTGCCAGGCAGATTGCCACGGCACACCCATAGAAATGAGTCAGAAAAAGATCCAAAGCGATGTTTATGGATTTAAGCGAGGGTTCATCCTTGCAAATAACAAAATAAACAAGCAAACACACAGACTAAGCACATTAAGCACGCCTCCGCCACCCACACACTTCCCCTCCATAAACTGAGCCCCCATTACAATGACCCACGCACGCACAACTGTTCTTCCACACAAAACGGGCCGCGTGGTCCAGGCACAGCTGCTTTCCCATCGCCCTGCGCGCACCCAGTACCTCCGCTCCATCACTAGCAGCAGCACAAACATGCTCATTAGCATCCATCCCTTTTGCAGCAGCACCTCGACGCCAACAAAAATCTCGCTACTCTTTCCAAATCCCCTCACGCACAGCCTTTTGTCGACCCTCGTCGCCTCCACACTTCCTTAGCACCAATTCTCTCCCCCGCGCACACCCAGCAACAACACACGCGTCACAGACACAACACCCAGAAAGCCCCCCGCCGACGCCCGAAAAGGAGCGGGACCCCTCCAGAGTTCAGGCGGACGCCGCGCTGCGCTGGATAGTATATACTGATAGTAAATGTCGGCGGTGCTTACCAGGGCTGCGGTCGCTGGAGAGAGAGAGACAGGGCCAGGGACATCAGCAGCTCATCGCTGTCCGCGCGACAGGGCAGGAGTGACACAGGAAGTTAAGCATGAGACGGGGAGATGTGCAGAGGCGCGGAGGGAGGGAGGGGTGTGCGCAAGGGGGGGAGCGGGGATGAGGGGAGCTAGGTGGAGAGGGGAGACACGGAATGCAAGGAGCAGGGGCGTGGGGGCAGTGCGTGGTGGGTGTGATTGAGGGTGGATTGTGGAATAAGAAGATGGGAGACCGCGAGGAGAGGAGATGGAGGGATATGTGTGATGGAATACAAGGAAGAGGCAAGCGAGAGAATAAAAATAGAATGACGAGACGGCACGGGGGAAAGGGCGAACGAAATACAAGAGAGCGAGAAAGAGAAGAAAGGGGGCGTGCAAGAGAGAAAACAGGCTCGAAAAGACAGTAGGAGAGACGAGAAGGTGGCGGCGAGCTGGGATAGCGTTATGGAGAGAGTGAGAGATTGGAGGGAGAAAGAGGGGAAATGAAATGGAGGCAGAGAGAAAGGAAACGACTGGAGTAGAGGATTGGAAGCATTTTGAAGAGAGAAAGAGAAAAGGTAAGGAAAGGCGTGCAAAAGAGCAGGGTGAGAATGGGCAGATGCCAGGAAGGAGAAAAGATAGAGGGTAGAGAATGATGATTGGTAAGAGGGGTAAACAGGAAGGAGAGGAAAGAGAAGACAAGAGTAGACAAAGAGATAAAACGAAAGAGAGGGAAGGTGAAAGGAAGAGAAGAAAAGCGAAAAGTGCAAACGACGAGAGAGAAAATAAAGGGCTAGAGTGAAAGTTGAACGAGGAAACAGAGGACAGAGGGCGGCATGACACACACAGTCCCAGAAGGGGTAGAGCAAATGCGAGAGCGGCTGGAAAGAAGAGCGTTTGGCAGCGAGGCAAGCACATGTGACCTCAGGCGGGGAAAGCCAAAGCAACAGGTGGAGAGGCGGAGCAACGGGAATATTAAGGCGGTTCCTGAATTGCACGCGCCCCTTCAGGGATTCATCCCTTGCTGTGGAAGGCACAAGTGGGTGCAGAAACGACCTGTCCTGATAGGCATATCATGTCGAAGTGGGTGGGAGGGGACGACGGTTGAACAGACGTACAATACAAGGCCAATGGAATTATGCGACAGGGGAGGACCAAATTATGCCTCACAATTGACTAAATTAGGCGTCAAATTATGCAGTTTAACGAGGCACATTTTGTGATAGCATTACTCATTTTTCTTTTACAGACATTAAGATGGTGTGGGCAAAGGCTTCAGTTCATTACACACAGTTAAGCACTCAAGCCAACACACATCTGAAAGGTGACGAGCCAACATTTGGTAAAGGGCTACCACTGCGTGGCAACGTGTTTTTAGTTACATTTTGATGCGTTTGAGTTACAACCATTTCTTTTGCTAACAACTGCAAATGACGTAGCTGACGATTGATTAAGTGGCAAATAGTGCAAATCAATCTTTCTTTTGAAAAAGTTACAGCTGCAGAATAGCTTAATTCAGGTATACAGTACCACCTGGAGGTATATGTGGGCACATCTGGAGAGGCTTAGGTGTTCATGTTCTGTTTCATAGAGTTAGCCCAGCGCCGGAGGGCCACCAGTTTATCTCCGACTTGTGTACCCCTCTTCTTTTCGGTGTGTCCCTGGTGTTTTACGGGCACAATGAATACCCGGTTGCGCCTTGTATGCATTTATAGCCTGGGTTTGCTAGTTTTAAATAATATATATTGGTGAGCTCTAGGTGGCGTGTTACTGTTCAAAGATTCAAATTCTGTGATATTTCCCGGTTTTGTGGAGGTTGGCATTTGAAATGTATGTTTTCCTTTAGAATGCGGCACGTTTTTTATTCACTCTGCATTTGTATGAGATGCCCTGTTTTGTGAAGATCAGAGTTTTGGGGAACAGGATTTGAAGGTCAGTTTTTGGGATGCCCTTGCTTTTACGGGCCAGAATTTAAAAGAGGGCAGCATTAAATATCATTATTATTATGAAACACTTATAGAGCGCATGGCTACCAGAAGACATTCCAGCGCTACCAGTGTCACACACAGAACACATTAAATGGCTTATATTCTGGTATATTTAAGAGCAACAAGGGCACCCAATCAAGTCAGCAAGGGACCTTGGGAGTAGATTCTTTTCAAACAACAGTGGTCCCTTACAAGTAAATGAAAAAAGGTGAATAAATATAGGCTCAATCGTTTCTATATTGATATGACGTGTCCAGTCGGAAAGAGGTCTAATATTTACTTCAAGGTAATTGCAACAAATACATCAACAATTTACTAATTGGGGCACAAGCCTGTACCCTACTACACAAACACAAAAGGTGAAACACAAAGGGCTTTTAGGCAAAAGCTAGCCGTTCTGTTAATATCACAATTAAAATGATAGAACAGTATTCCAGACACCTTTACATATTGAATGACATATAGTACATAGATGTATAAGGTGTGCACTTAAAGTCAATGGCGTTTCAATCCCACTATATAATCATGGAGATCATCATCAGGACATTTAATTAATGCCTAAACAATAAAAGCCTCTTTTGCCGCGATTGAGCCAGCCAAGGGTAGGGCTCTGAGAACAGTCGCCTTCGAGTAGGAAGGTGTAGGGCGGGGCCCGGAATCTGGGTACCAGATGGAGTGTCAGGTTTAGTAACGGGAGATCGCTTCAGTTAAAGGGCCCAATAGCCAGAATTACACAGAAGTGTTGTACCCTCACGATGAAGTGACCACTCAAACGGTGAGCAGCAGCCAATGTAGGGTAGTCATTACTTGGTTGACAGACTGGGTTCTGGGAATATTGAGCAGCATCCGATCTGCACAATTTTGTATTATTTGTAGTTTCCTTGTGGTCATCGTACATCCAAGCCCAGGCACACATCAGAGTAAATAAACAGTATGTATAGTCCCTACGCAATTTGGGCACATTCAAATCAATGATCCATGAAGATATGAAGATAATGTTGCTTTGTCTTTAATTCACTATTTCATTAGACCAAAACAAAACCAGCCAACACGTGTTTTGTCGCATTTGGAAATAGTTCTGCGACTTCCTCAGGGCTGAATGGAGAAGAAAAGGTCTTTGTAATCGCCCTGCTGGTGATAATTCCAACCCGACTGGGTTATATCCTTAAAGTAGTAATGATCAATGTACGAAACGCATCTGTTAGTAATTATTTTCCTGAAGCGGGTGCCGTGAGGGTGCAAAGCATCAGACGGTGGCCGAGCTAAACAAAGGTCTGTAGCGAGTATGCTATGGACTGCCTCATGGATGATCACTGTGTTCCGGGTACCACCCTAATATATTTTTAGAGAAACGTGTTGCGTTACACAGCTGAGCGCCTACATTCCCTGGCCTTCAAAAACCCTTCTCTATAGACCCCTTGTGGTTGTCGTTGGGGCCCTTAAGTAGAGGGAATTTCCGTAGTCCAAATGGGAAAGAACCAGAGTCTGGACCAGTCTCCTAGTAGTGACAGGACGCAGAGGAAGAATTTTACGAAGCATTCTAAGCATGCTATAGCAAGTAGCTGCCGACCTTACCGCTTGATGGTCAAATTTAAAGGATTTATCTAGCCACATACCAAGACTTTTAATCATCGGCTTAGGAGCAGGAGCAGAACTGAGGCAATATAGCCTCGCCAGTCCATGCTCTGAGATAAGGGTATTGCCCAAGAGCATTAGCTCTATTTTTTCTCCATAAGCTTACAAAAGAAGTATTCCATCCATTTTGCCACTTTTTCTATGCATGAATGAAAGGAGGATAACAAGTTCTGAGAATGATTTAAAGAGAGAACCAGTTGAGTATCATCCACATATGTGACAGTGTTAATCCCATAAGGTAAAACAATATCTGCAAGAGGCCTCATGTATACATTGAGCAATGTGGGGCTCAAAGACAAACCCTGTGGCACTCCACATCTAAGCGGCAAGCTGTCGGAGACCCTAACCCCTTCAAAAACCTGGAGGGTTCTGCCTTCTTAGAAGGACTGCAACCAGATGATAGAGCGTCCTAAAATTCTGATATTCCCGAGTCTTCTTATAAGAACTCTTTTTTAAGGAACAGGATCTGTTGGATGGTTTCAGGGGATCTCTGTGGGTCACAATACAATGATAGTTTTTGGGGTGTTCTATTTTTTTGGATCAAAAGGGGGTATTGGGGGGCAGCCAGCATAGAGAGGTCTGCCCCCGGAGTTGTTTGGGGGAATGGAAGCAGCTCAGGAGCCTGCTCCACCCCCGTTGGGCTAATTGGGCTGGTTGGGTTATTTTGTAGTCCAACTGCTATTCATCTCCCCATTTTGTTTGACCAGCCACCATTTTGTGGTATTCACGGTGGCTGATCATAGGCATCCCGGAGCTTTTTTCCCGGGGTATAGCGAGGGGTTTCCTTCCGTGATATTAGGCTCAGCACACACACGTTGTCCGTGCCTGGGGTCATTCCTTCATTTGCTGGCCGGGTGGTCTTGGAATAGCCATGGGGGAAGATACGCTGGTAGACTTATATGTGAGGAGAGCCCAGGTAGGGGTCGCGGCCAGTGTGGGCATGCATCTCTTTAGACCCGGTAATGGGTATTTTGGCCACAGGTGAGGATCGAATCGCTCTTGCCTTCAGAGAGCGAAACAGACTGTGCAGTGGCGGTGACATTAATGCCAAAGCCATCAGGTTAGCGGATGTCACATCTTCCTCCGATAGGACGCAGAATAGATTAATATGCCAGTCTGTTGCTTTTGAGGCTGATAAATCGAGCCCTTTGTCGCTATGATTACACCGCAAGTTTCTTTAGCTAACAAAGGCAGGTCAGGGGAGAATTGCAGTGTTAAGTTTTTGCTCACCGTCCATGTAGGCGATTGCCCGGCACGTGTGTTATGTATCCCCTTTTGTGAAGCGCGCGCTGCCATTACTCAGATGCTTGCAGATTTATCCTGCAGGCAGCCGGGAGGAGCTTTTCCGCTAATAACTGTAATGGGGGTGATGTTGTGAAACAAATGTGCAGTGTGAATTAACTTGCCGCTGCCTATTTTGGGCATCCTGTAATAATAGACCATTAGTGAAGGAATAAACGGATATACAGTTTTCTGTGTTAAAGCGGCGCTTGGGATGTATGACGTTACCACGCATACCATTACCACGCATACCGTTACAACGCGGTATTTACAACGCATACCACTACAACGCATAGCGCTTTGAGGTGCTGGATAGTGGTAGTATAATTTTATATTCCAACTCCAGTCCCCGTGGATACTAGGGAAGGTGTTGGATATAAAATTAAACTTATTCCCTATCCTTGAGCGCCCCCCAGCGCAATGCGTTGTAATGGTATGCGCTGTAATGCCTGCGTTGTAAGTGTAGTGCGTGGTAAAAAATGCGTGGTAACAGTTGTACACCCGGCGCTTGCTGGGCGACTGGCACTTGTGCTCCCCTTTAGCAGCAATAATTTAGGAATGCTTATCATCATCGGGCCACTCTCGACTTTGGAGAGCAAAACCATAGGGGCGGGGAGCAGCTCGAACCTGGGAGGGCACAGGGAACATGAGTTAGGCAGGAAATTAGGGCAAGAGCGTAAGGGGTTTAAGGTATTTTGAGAAGGGGATCCTATCATCGGAACAGGAGGGGGGTAAGGGTCAGGCAGGATATAGACAGTGACCAGCACACCAGACTATATATTTGCGGTGGGATCACTTTGGCAGCGTCCCAGACATGCGAGAGCACCAGGTGGCTCCATTAGCCCATGGGGAAGAGAATGCCGGTCCCAGTGTGGCTGGGCTGGAACGACAGGGGACTGCGAGATCACCTCCCCACGAAGGACCCAGGTGGCTTTAATGATGCAACAAGCCAAGGGGGTCAGTACTGACCCCGGTAGAAATCGAATCGGAATGAGGCTTTTGGACCATGGTTCGGTGGAGAAGATATGGTACGGTACTCCAATGTAGGCATAAGGATATACGGATAAGAGTGAAGCTGGGGGAGGGAACTATGGTGCAAATAGTAAGTCAGGGCTTTTTGGGAACACAGGTGCTCAAAAGTCAAAGGTTTTAGTTTTCAGTCAATGCTGTTAAGGGTGTATTGACATTGTAAATTTAAGCTCGAGGGTGGGCGGAAAAGACGGCCAGATATGAGGGACACAGGGGATGTCATGACACAGGCGATGAGGGAAGTGTTTGGATGAAGATGATCAGCAAGAGGCACTGATGGTGGGAGGGGGCACGGGGGAAGTCTTACCATTTGTTCATGACATTTTCCAGGATCATACATCAGGCAATCAGCGACAAGAAGGACAGACTCGGAGGGTCAGACAGGAGAAGAACAAAGTAGGACAAGTGGTGGGCTCCAGAATGGACACCGATTCTAGCACCAGGTAAAAGTGCACAGGCATAAGCTAGGTGGGCAGCCGTAATCGAGGAAGGAGACTCGGCGCTAGAGTTTGAGATGGGGTTAAGGTACGAGGGAAAGAGAAGGGTGGGATCTAGGCCAAGGAAGGCACTTCGGGAAGGGTTCGGAGCTGTGGGTACACTTCGTAGGCTAGCATTTGAAGGGAAAAGCAGGAGGGGATTAGGTATATGGGACACCAGAACAGAAATCTGGACCCATTTTGGGGGCTGTAATTCTAAGACATGGAGATTCATTCTGGGGTCATTTGTCGCCAGATTCCGGTAATAAACCAAACTCTAATGGGGCTTATTAGGTGTCTTGATGTACATTGGGCACCAGAGCAGACTGCTGGACCCAGACGGGGGCTGTCAAGACAGGGCAGTAAACGGCTGGACCCGTGTTGGGGGCTGTTATTCTAGGACATTGAGACTCATCCTGTGGCCATTGAGGCATGGTTACGATAGTGATAACGCAAACACCAAGTGGGATCATGGGTGATTTGGTGTACATGAGGCACCAGAGCAGACTGCTGGACCCAGGTCAGGGGCTGTCAGTACAGGGCAGCAAACACGTCTAGTTCCGATGGGTACCAGAGGATGCTAAGCATGCATGAGGGGAACGGATAGACAAGTTCACGAGGTAGGATCTTTAAGGTGCATTAGGAAGTCAGGTTAGTTACAAGTTAATAGTCGTAAGGTTAAAGTTGAAAGGTCAAAGGTGAAAGAGTGAAGTTCAAAGGTTAAAGTTCAAAGGCGAAAGGTTAAAGGGTCACAGTAGGGGTACTGAATTGCAGGTTTAAAATGTTCTGTGGGGATACCTTAGGGGTGGGGGGTAGTTTAACATTGGTAACAGTTTTGTATAGTGAGGTTGTAGTTTTGTAAGGCATCAGGCCAAGGGTCTTTTAATTGTGATTTGCACCTGTTTAAATAAAAGCGGCCTTTTTCACACACTATTTCAATGTCAGTGGTCTGTGCTCTCTCCATATTCCCCAAGGGGGTCTTGGGGGGCAGCCGTGCATAGAGAGGTCTGCCTCCCAGAGTTGTTTGGGGAATGGAAGCGGCTCAGGTGCCTGCTCTGCCCCAGTTGGGCTGATTGAGCTGGTTGGACTATTTTGTCGCCCAAGGGCTATTTATCTCCCCTTTTTGTTTGACCATCCACCATTATGTGGTATTCACGGTGGCTGTTCATAGGCATCCTGGAGCTTGTTTCCCTTCCCTCCCTCCCTCCCTCCTCCCTCCTCCCTCCTAATTTCAATTCAATCTTGGGGGAATTTAATTTTTCCCAGCGAACAATTTGGGCTTTTGGTTTGGCTTTACTTTGGAAAGGTGTACAGGGTATCTAAGTGATTGTTTCCGGGGTTGTCCCTTTGAAGCAGGTGCAGGGGCAGTTGGCAGTCAAGTTGGCATGTTTTAGCCAAGTTTATTAGTTATTGACAGAGGCAATCCAGGCTGAAAAAGAATGGGTAGACAAGTTCACAAGGTAGTATCTTTAAGGTGCATTAGGAAGTTAGGTTAGTTACAGATTAATAGTCGTAAAGGTTAAAATTGAAAGGTCAAAGGTGAAAGAGTAAAGTTCAAAGGTGAAAGGCTAAAGTTCAAAGACGAAAGGTTAAAAGGTCACAGTAGGGTACTAAATTACAGGCCTAAAATGTTCTGTTGGGTAACCTTCGGGGTGGGGGGTAGTTTAACATAGGCAACAATTTTCTATAGTGAGGTTGTAGTTTTGTAAGGCATCAGGCCAAGGGCGTTTAATTGTGATGTGCACCTGTTTTAATAAAAGCGGCCTTTTTCACACACTATTTCAGTGTCAGTGGTCTGTGCTGCTCCCCATATTCCCTAATGTACAGAGGAGTAATTGCAGATCAATGTTTTAGTAAATAATAGTTTGGTGGTTATACTCCTCTGGATTGGTTAGCATGCTACATTAGGGCATTAAGCAAATCAATGTATTTAGTTTCAAATGCTGTAGCTCTTAGTAGAAACAAACAAAAAATAAAAAAGTTACGCCAATTTTTCCAATATTCATTAGAAATCTGCCCACCGCATATACCACACCAACATGCCTAATTTCCAACACTATTGCTAAAGAATGAGAAGTACAGCCATGCTTCTTTGAAAGCAATAGGATGTACATATAAATGGCAGGCAGAAAAAAAAGAATTGCAAGGCCAAAAAAGCTAGCATTGGCTACCAAACGTTTGGCTTTGTTAATGCTTGTTTCGTTTCATCATGGTTTTTGCAAACATTTTGCTGTAGAAGAAGCTGCTGGACTTTAATCTGAAAAAAAAACCTTGGCTAAAAGCAAAGTTGTTTCTTTTGTCTCAAGAAACACACTTTGCCATAGAAGTCACTGTATCTGAAGGGAACTAGTTCGTGTGTGGATATGCACCTGGTACAAGTCAAGAATGAAGTCACTTACAGTGAAGTTAGCCAATGGCCAAAGATGGCTGACCAGTGTCTCTATGTTGTAGCGGGCAGAAGAATGATGTGAGTGACATAATAACAGACCATTGGATGAATAGGGCTGGCTGAAAGCCCTATTATGCATATTACGATTAAAACGTTATCAAAATCAAAAGTTATTTGCTAACGCCAAATCTAAAAAGCATACAATTAATTATTAAATGAGTCACAGTAAAAGGACAATTCTGTGAACATGGACAAAAATAGTCACTGCTAATCACCACTAAGCCTTTCAGCTTAAGCACAAGTCGTAGCAACTTTTTTCCTGTTTGCATAAGTGACCCAAGAAGGAAAATGAATCATTTCCCCAAAGTAGTTAAATTATTTTTCAAACCAAGCTCCACACAGAAATGTCCCATTAGAATCTCGTTTAGAGAGATTTCTGCCAATTTTACACCATTAAATTCAAGTTGTTTACCAATAAAATATAGAGTGTGGCATTTTGCTCCTAGGCCCCAAAACGGCCATCAAGTGCAAGCTGAGTAGCAGGTACCATTGTGGAATTTGGAAGGGTCAAAACACTCATAAAACTTTAATCTCAACTTCCAGAAAAGATTAGAGTCCTTCTAGGACCAAAGATGCACGCCTATATTAACAAATGGGAACGATTTTCTGAGCCATTGCTTCTAAAGTGGATTAAAGACACACTTCCAAATAATGTATTACATTGAATCAAGGCTGCTCTATTAGAGACTCCTTTACATTTCATTTTGGGCCAGTTGCTGCCCCAAAACAGATCGGAAGCAAAAGTCATGCATATATTTCCATGACCTTTTACAATCTTCAGTCTAACACAAGACAGCCACCAGGAATGAGTATGCGTCATCGTACTTCAACACATATTTTTATTTCCAAGTTATTAATTGTCAATTTGTTGGGGGCAAAATAAGACTGCAGCTCTCTTTGAGAGGGTTGGAATTTAAAGGTAATTTTTTTAGGGTACCCTGAGTGTGAAGGGAAGAACACGGTTTGAGGGGGTAGTAGGATTGAAGACTACAAATAGTGCTCACAGGAAGAAATAAATGGTTGGAGCATTTGAAGAGGGCAAGGGTCTCACAGTCTGAGATAGGAAGGGTCAAAGGAGTGCTAAGGACCTAACTGCAGTCCTGGCAAAAATGCTAAAAAGAAACCTGAACCCTTCCTCCCCTCGTTCTACTTCTCTCTTTGCATCCATCCATTCTCTCTCCTCTATTTCTCCTTCCTAGCTGTTCTTGTTCCCTACCTCCGCCCTCCCTATCTTTCTCTTTTGAAGCCCCTCTGTGCTCACTGAAGTTAGCTGAGGAAGTAGACACAGGCAGCAGCACCGGTCCTGGGCTTTCAAAAATGGCCTCCAATCCTTCAGCCCCCCCCCCCCCCCCCCCCCGGGGAAATGCCTGATGAAATAAAAGGCCAGTCCGGCCTTCGGAATGGAGCATTCACGAGGGCTTTACTGAGTGAGATAGAAACGGGACTGGAGTCGTGAATTGTGAATGAAGATCACCGGGAATGGGGTCGCAGAATGAAGCTGGAGGCGCAGTGAGACGCAGAGCTCAGAGTGACTCTAGGTGTTGAGCAAGTCTCAGAATAAGACAGGAGGGAGTGTAGAGTCGCCGACTGGTAACAAGGTTCAGCATGAGAGGAACAGGAGTCGCAGAGCAAGAATGTAGGAATTGGTGTCACACAGGGCACACGTCCTAAAAAAACAGAAGTGGGGGAACTAACCAAGTTAGGCAGTATGCAAGGGACATCACCTTGTGTGGCATCACAGCATGTGACATCGCATTTGGAATCACAGAAAGTGGCATCACGACCCATGACCTCACAGGAAGTGACATCACAAGTAGTGACGTCAGATCTTAGGGAAACATCACCTACAACGCAACTTTTACAACGACATACCATTACAACGCAACTTTTACATCGCAAAAACTTTTACAACGCATGTATTTACAACGAATGTTTTTACAACGCAGGTACCTTTACAACGCATACCATTACAACGTAAGTATTGGTAAGTATATAATTATTTTTTATATGTTATATGTTTGGGGTAAAGGGGTATTTTTAGGGTTCAGGGTCAGTTTTGGGTTTTTGGGTAAAGGGGTATTTTTGGGGTTCAGGGTCAGTTTTTAGTTTTTGGGTAAAGGGGTATTTTTGGGGTTCAGGGTTAGTTTTTAGTTTTTGGGTAAAGGGGTATTTTTGGGGTTCAGGGCCAGTTTTTAGTTTTTGGGTAAAGGGGTATTTTTGGGGTTCAGGGTCAGTTTTTAGTTTTTGGGTAAAGGGGTATTTTTGGGGTTCAGGGTCAGTTTTTAGTTTTTGGGTAAAGGGGTATTTTTGGGGTTCAGGGTCAGTTTTTAGTTTTTGGGTAAAGGGGTATTTTTAGGGTTCAGTGTCAGTTTTTAGTTTTTGGGTAAAGGGGTATTTTTGGGGTTCAGGGTCAGTTTTTAGTTTTTGGGTAAAGGGGTATTTTTGGGGTTCAGGGTCAGTTTTGGGTTTTGGGGGTACAGGGGTACAGGGTAAAAATAAATTAAAATTAAATTTAAATTAAATTACATTAAATTATATTTTTTTAAATTAATTTACGATTATAAAATTAACATATACTTACCAATACTTACGTTGTAATGGTATGCGTTGTAAAGGTACCTGCGTTGTAAAAACATTCGTTGTAAATACATGCGTTGTAAAAGTTTTTGCGTTGTAAAAATTGCGTTGTAAAAGCATGCGTTGTAATAACATGCGTTGTATCAACATAGATCCCAGATCTTAAGACCTCACACATATGTTTAGCAGGTCTATAATGAGTACATTTGAGTGCATTACAATAATTAACAAATTATATTTTGGGTTAGGGTTGTGGCAAACATAAGTGACAACCCCCAGGCCCCCTCCCGACACAAAATTTGGGCCTCAACGTATACATTTATTATTTAAAGCTGTGACACAAACAAATTGGCAACAAGGAGAAACATGGCATTACATCTGTTCTGCTTAATTGGTTGCAAAGTCTGCACTTTAAAATATCTTATGGGGTTAAAGCAGCTGCTGCAGAGTTCTTTGTGTGTCAAGTAAATTACAGGGAATAATAATAATGGTAGGATAACTCTGGAGGTTAACATATTTGCTGCAGAGATCAGTGTTTTGACTAGTCCCAGGTTTGAATCAAAGTAACACAGAGGGGTAATATGTCTCCATCAAAGCACATCATGTAACACGCATATGAGCTTTTTATATTATGTAAATGGGTAAGTGGGTTACTGCTTTTAACACAGGGATCCTTTTGTCGCTTGCAGGTCATACATTGTAATGCTTCTAATATAGCACAGTGACCTATGAAGGACATGTGACTACTCCACCTTGTAACCCTCACTGTCTTATGCAAAACTGAATTGATTTGCAGACATGTATGATTTATTGTCAATGTATAATTTGTACGTATGGTGTAAAGTGCTCTGGCACCCGGCATTTGGATGAGTAGCACTATAGCTGCTGTCATGCTGTTCACTAATGCAACAACAGAAAGCAGCATAAGGATTGGTTTCGTTGGCGGGCAATGTGAAGAAACACCTCTGCAGGGACGGTGGCGTGTATTAAGGTGGGCAGGCAGCGATGGGCGTGAAGATGAACAGAATACTCTTTTCCACTCATTGGAACCTCCCTTCAACCAGCTTTAGTGCGGCCCAGCCTGAAGGAAGTCGCAAATAGGAGCCAGAGTGGTTTGTCCCAAAATATGGAGCTAAAGGACTACAAAGCACAGATGGCGCCGCTGCTTACCATGGTAAGATGTTTCAAATCTGAACCGTCACTCAACGCACCTGCAGACAAGTTGCGTCTCTCATCAAGACAGCAGTCTCAGCACACGCAAAGCTCTTGTGCTGACAGTCGGCATCTTTGAGAAAGTAGTGCTGTGCACTAGGCTCAGCAGGTTAAAGCTCTAAACCTGTAATTAAAACAGCCCTTGCTGCATATGAGGGTCATCGCATCTCATTGAGACTGCACTGTCTGCACATCTAAATGGCAGTCTGCCCTTATGTTATACTTCGTGAAGCACGAGTATAACAGCACACGCAGACCACAGTGACAAACAACACTGTCTGCAAATGCAGTATTCACGGCTGAAAGCTCCCATATCACCAGGCCCGGACGGGGAACCGAAGGAAGCCCTGGAAATTTTCTCGGACCATTCCTAGGAGGAGGGTGGGGAGGGTGTTGGGTAGGGCCGGACTGGGTTCAGAAACTGGCCCTGGCACACTGCTCAGCCGCCCCCCTTGGGGTGAGGGGGAGTGCAGCCGAGCAGTTTGCGAGGGCCAGTTTTGGCCGTTTTTGTTACAGGGGGCCAATATCACCGACCCCCAGTAAAAAAAACTTCCCCCCAGGGGCCCAAAACTGGCCCCCACCCTAGCGTCCCACTGGAGAAATGCCCGGTGCCAGCTCTGGCCAGTCCAGCCCTGGTATCGGGGATGGCTGCCTGAAATGAAATGAAATGAAATGAAATGAAGGGAGTCTTGTATCGCGCAACTAAGCCCAAAGGCATCAAGGCGCCTAACAGAAAGCCATAAGAACAAATGAATAGTAACTACAGGTACGCCCTTGCAAACAGCCAAGTTTTCAATGCTTTGCGAAAAAGCAAAACGGAGGGCTGAGATTTAATTTCACACGGAAGGGTATTCCATAACTTAGGGGCGATTGAAGAGAAAGCCCTACCGCCCCATTTACTCTTACGAAAACGAGGTACCACCAGCAGGTTCTTTGAGGAGGAGCATAAAAGTCTGCCCGATACATAGGGAAGCAGCAGTTTCTTGACCCCCCCGCATCCTTACCAGAGAGTGCACTGTGGGTCAGGCAGAGCGTTTTAAAGATAATCCTTGCTTCAAAAGGAAGCCAATGTAAGGCCTTCCTGGCTGCCGTTGATGACGCTAATCTGGGAGCGTCCAGAACAAATTTGGCTGCCGCATTTTGGGCGGTCTGAAGACGCTGTATCAGGCTCTTATTCATGCCGATGTATAGGGCGTTACAATAATCCAGTCTCAAAGCGACAAGTGCTACCACCACTTGCTTCCGCGCCTGAGGGGAAAGGTAATGTTTTATTTTTCGGAGTATTTTAATAATGCCCCACCAGGTGGCAACAGTTCTGTTAACCTGCAAGGTCATGGATAGGGCGGGTTCAATCAATACTCCCAAGTTCCGTGCTGACTCCGTGGGAGTGGGGCAGGTCCCCAGCGAAGGCGGCCACCATTCAGGTGACCAGATGTTATTGTTAGGGCCAAACACCAAGATCTCAGTCTTTTCCCCGTTCAGCTTTAGTGAAATGTAGATCATCCACTGGGACACTGCTTCTATGCAGTTCCTAAAGTTGAACGGGGACGAGCCACCCAAATGGGAGAGGGACACCAAGATCTGTGTGTCATCAGCATAAGAGACTACCTCCATCCCAAAAGATCTAACCAACCTGGCAAGCGGGGTCACGTAGATGTTAAACAGGGTCAGGCTTAATGCCGACCCCTGTGGGACCCCACACTGCACAGGTAGGGATGGAGATAGGAACTCTCCCAGCTTGACCCTCTGTACCCTCTGGTCCAGAAAGGAGGCCAGCAGACTCAAAGACGCCCCTTCCACCCCTATCTCCCTCAGGCGAGATGTTAAAACTGAGGGGGATAGGGTATCGAAGGCGGCTGTGAGGTCCAAAAGGACCAGGACAATGGTGTGTCCCTGGTCTACCTCCATGCGGATGTTATTCAGTACGACCGTAAGGGCTGACTCGGTACTATGGTGTCTCCTGAAGCCGTGTTGGGATTGATCTAAGAGACCCGAGGAGTCAAGAAATGCCGCCAGATGTTGATTGAGATGCGTCTCCAGCATCTTTGTCGGGGCTGGAAGCAAAGAAATAGGGCGATAATTCTTGAACACCTTGGGATCTAATGTGGGCTTCTTTAGGAGGGGCTTGATCACCGCACTCTTCCATTGAGATGGAAAAGTGCCCTCTCTCATAGCCCTATTCATGATGTCAAGCAAAAAGGGGAGTAAGGGGTCTCTGCACTCCTTCAGGACTTTAAGGGGACAAGGGTCCAATGGGGACCCCGACCTTGTCTTATTTAAGAGCAGGTCAAGCTCCTGATAGGATAGGGGCGGAAACTCAGACAGAGTCTTAGAGGTGGTGGGAGAGACCTCCTTCGAGAGCAGAGAAGAGGGGACAGGCGGAGAAGTGGTGACAGATCTTTGTGATTCAAGATTCAAGTTGATGTCCGCAATCTTCGAGTGGAAGAATCCTGCGATATTATCACAGAATTCCAGGGTGCTTACTACAGGGTCCTGCACCTGTAGCGAGCAGAGCGAGTCCACTATTTTGAAAAGATCCCTGGGAGAGGAGAGAGCCATTGTCAGGTTAGCAAAGTACTCTTGCTTAACTCTGATGATCTCCAACTTGTACTCCTTGTGGAGTTTCTTGTGTTTTTCCCTCTCCTTAAGGTTCCAGCTCGTCCACCAAAGCCTTTCTTGCTTCCTGCACCCTTGTCTCATGAGCCTGAGAGTCTCAGAAAACCAGGGTGCAGAGGGTTTCTTTCTCGCAGAATAGCAAGAGGAGAGAGGAGCCAGCACATCAACTGCTGCACTAATGGCTTTGGACAATTCCGAAGCGGCTAGATTGATATCCTCAAAGAGATCAATTTTATCATTTTGCATCAGAGGGGCCAACGAGGTGCTCGTAATTTTCTTGAGGTTCCTCCTGAATTTGGTGTGACTAGGGACACCAGTCTTTGCAGGCGCCAAGGCGACCAAAAGCTCCAAAGGAACAGCAAAGTGGTCAGACCAAGTCAGTGGGATGGGATCATCTATTTTGAGCCTATCGTCATTAGAGAAAACCGCATCCAATATATGACCCGCCTGATGAGTAGGGTGTTTGACCAGTTGCACGAGATCACATGCAGATAGTGAGTCCAAAAGGTCTGAGGAGTCTTTAGAATCAGGGTTATCTAAGTGAAAGTTTAAATCACCCAGAACTGTCAAGTTGGCAGTTCTGAAGTATGGCTCTAGAATATTAAGAAGAGACTGACTAAAGTCTGTCCTGGACCCGGGGGGTCTGTACACCAGGATACCCACAAAAGGAGCAGCATCGGGAGATTTTATAAGAAAGTGCAAGGCTTGAAAGAGGTCTGAGGGCCTGGAGAGTTGAGTAGTATGACAGGTGTGGTAGGTCTTGTAGAGGATTCCAAGGCCGCCTCCTCTATGCCCCACTCTATCCAGTCTAGCTAGGGAGTACCCATCCGGCACAGCCTCGACCAAGTCAGGTCCCGAGGACTCAGTGGCCCAGGTTTCGGTAAGGAACACCCATTTGGACTTTCTTGCTGTAACGAAATCGCGAAAAGCGATATTGTTTTTCACTAAGGATCTAGTGTTAATCAGAAAGCCTGATTCCTTCAGAGGAGGCAACATAGGGGAGGTTGCACAAACGAGGGGGGGCCTATAAGGGCAAGCTGCCGATGACTTACCACAGGTACTAAAACAGGTACAGTAAAAGGCGTCCTGGAGAGTGTCCAGCGAGCAGGAGAAATGGCATGGAAGCCATGCAGGTCTCAAGCAGGCGAAATCCTGATAAGAATATAGAAGGCCTGTCAAGGGAGACATACCGAGTACACCCAGGGACCGGAGTCTCCCGCCCTGTAGCCCGTCCTTAGCGCGGACGGGCGCAGACGGGCTAGACTCTGGCGTGACTCCGGCGTCACTACGGAGCAAACGTTGCATGCAAACGCTGCGCGTAGAAAGGGCAGCTTTATATGCAGGTCAGCGTGTCCCTGTGACAGCTGGTCTGCTAACCCAAATGGCACCGTCAGGCGTCCAAGTCTCCCCCCAAGATGGCCGCCAAAAAGTGTAGGTGACTCAAGGGACCCGCCGAAAGCGCGGTGTTGTTCCAATTACAGGGCAAGTAGAGGGACTGCGCCTAGCATCTAAAATAGGGTAAATACAAATAAAATTAAAGCAAATAAGAAAACAGGAATTTTTAGAAGCACTGTCGCGTATGCAGCAACTCCACCCTGCAGCGCGCTGTCTGCTGTATTGTCCAGGCGTACAGGGAGATACTAACAAGAGAGCCCGCCTAGAATGCCCACCTTATATGCAGGTCAGCGTGTCCTTGTGACAGCTGGTCTGCTAACCCAAATGGCGCCGTCAGGCGTCCAAGTCTCACACCCAGATGGCCGCCAAAAAGTGTAGGTGACTAAAGGCACCCGCCGAAAGCGCGGTGTTGTTCCAATTACAGTGCAAGTAGAGGGACTGCGCCGAGCATCTAAAATAGGGTAAATACAAATAAAATTAAAGCAAATAAGAAAATAGGAATTCTTAAAAGCACTGACGCGTATGCAGCAACTCCACCCTGCAGAGCGCTGTCTGCTGTATTGTCCAGGCATACAGGGAAATACTAACAAGAGAGCCCACCTAGAATGCCCACCTTATATGCAGGTCAGCGTGTCCTTGTGACAGCTGGTCTGCTAACCCAAATGGCGCCGTTAGGCGTCCAAGTCTCCCACCAAGATGGCCGCCAAAAAGTGTAGGTGACTCAAGGGACCCGCCGAAAGCACGGTGTTGTTCCAATTACAGTGCAAGTAGAGGGACTGCGCCGAGCATCTAAAATAGGGTAAATACAAATAAAATTAAAGCAAATAAGAAAACGGGAATTTTTAAAAGCGCTGTCGCGTATGCAGCAACTCCACCCTGCAGCGCGCTGTCTGCTGTATTGTCCAGGCGTACAGGGAGATACTAACCCCCGGGCCCTTGGGGAAACACTGCCTGCCCAGGAGGCTGGAAACACTTGTTTGCTGCTTTTGTTACAGGGGACCATATTGCAGCACAGCTACAAAACCAACCTCAAGTAACAAAACTGCCCACCACCGTTTCAAAACCGGCCCCAACCCCTCCAGCCTCCTAGGAAATCAACCGATGCTCGCTACGGCCAGTCCAGCCCTGCATGTCAAACACTGTGAAACTGCTCTTTTCTCATACCCAACTCACAGGCCGACAATTCCCAGGTCCCTTGCTTTGTACAGTGTTTGCACATCTAGCTTACAGACAGTAGACATAATTGACAATTGTGATTCGTGACACAGCAAGGTGGTATGTCAGATTTGTTTTGGAATTGTGAAGCATAGTAGAGTTCTGCAAACATTGGTTAATTAAGATTAAAGGAAAAAGATTGACAGCTATTTTTTAAGAGAGGTCGGGGAAAGCTATCGGCTACGGTGATCAGAATTGTAAAGCCAAAAACCGGGACATTACACGAAAATAGAAGGACTACAGTTGTACTTCAAGCGAGCGCACAGAATGACAGCGCTCCTCAGCAGAGAATTACAGAACCGACAGTTAGAACATACGTTAAACCCAGTAGCTTACCTGTTAATTACATTAATTTCTTGAAACAACTGCTAACTATCCCTGCTTTGTAAAGTATAAAAAGCACCTCCCACAGTTTTCAGTCACCCCTCTCTAAAAACCGGTACAGAAGGTAAATTTCCTGAAATCTGCAAGGACAGCAGGTGAAAAACAGGGACCCTCCGGACAAATCCGGGATGCCTGGTCACCCTAGTGTCGGCTCAATGTCTTGTTATTTTGGGCAAATCACTTATTCTCCCCGTGCCTAAAAAATATAACCATGACCTTGTTTAATGTAACTGGTGCTCATATAAAGTGCTCCAATACCCCCAGGTTGGACTTGCACCATAAAAAAAATGCAAAAAGAAAAAAATCCATAAAGAAAGATGTAATTATATGATGAGTGCTCCTGTGCTACAACTGTATGTTCTGCACCACTAGATTTTCGAGCGGAGCTGTGATCAGTTGACCAGGTTTCCCGCTGGAGTACCAGGATGTTTGTGCTGCACTCAAGACTTCTTCAACTCTCCAAACTGTGCACCTCTGGTCACAGTAAGGTATCACTCTCAATTTAAAGTCAAAGGGAGTTTCCCTGGACCAACTTTAGCTATGACACAGACACCTTATTTGAAAAGAATTTTTTTCCACCAACTAAAATGTAACGTATATACGTTTTCTTTATTAAAAAATATTGTCCACACTTAACAGGGTATACTCCTTAACATAAGGAACCCACAAACAAATTAAAATTTCAGAGAAACCAGTTTTTTCTGAAAAGCAATTCATATACACATTTCCTAATACAATACAAATTTTCATAAAACATACACCAGTACAGAAACACTATTACAGTATAATTAAAAAACAAATCTCACAAATATATACATATGACTTGATTACAAAAAACTGACAAAAACCCCTTCTATTCAGCGGAACAACAGATGTTAGTCCCAGATACTCAGATCCAATAGCCTTGTTATCATACGTGTGAGTCTTCCAAATTCCAAGATTGGCGTATTTATGGAAACCACTCGGCTTTACTTGGATTCTAAAAACAAAAGTGCGTCGACGCGTTTCGGTGTTATAGCCTTGAATATGGTTACACCTTCTTCAGGACAACAAATAATTGGGGTCATCTACACCAGGTTTGGTGGAATCCTTCTAGATGTTAAAAGAATATATATCAGTCAATACATTATTTTGTATTTCCCTTGCAATTACATAACCGGTTTTTACAGTGACACACCACCTTTATGCTCTATCTGTTGTACATCTGCCTGATATTGAGTTTAACTATATTATCTATATTCTCTCCATCTATGTCTTACTCATAATCAGCATACGCATTCCAGAGATCTTTATTACACATTTAACATTGCTGATTATCGGCGGATAAATATATACATTCTCTCACTGTACGTGGTGATAATTCAATACCATTAAATTTTAGATGTTGGTTTCCTTTCATTGGAGTTACTAACATAAAGGTACCCTTTACTGACCTTTATATCACTCTCTATTTACCTCCTTTCTCTTAACAGGGATTGATGTCCTAAAAAAATACCTCGAGGAAACGGACAGTATTTAGCAAGATATATTTTTTAAAACTCTTTAATATATTCGAGATTGATCAGAATGGAAGTTGTTTAGGCAAAGGCTATGTATGTTTGAAGGAAGGGTTGGCCTAGAGGGGCTGGAGGTGGACGTGAATTTATGAGCAGTACTTTCTGCCTTAACCCCTCCCCTGCTGGTGACGGAACCACTCCGTCATCAGCCGCGGTCGCGCTGTGCTGACGACGGAGCGGTTCCGTCACGGCCCACTCGGCACGCCTGCGCGGCCCGGATTCCGCGCCTGCGCTGAGCGTTCCATTGAGCGGGCGGGGCCGTGACGGAACCGCTCCGTCATGAGCACAGCGCAACCGCAGCTGGTGACGGAGCGGTTCCGTCACCAGCATGGGCGCGCCGTGCAGCCCCCCGCCCCCTTAGCACTGCGGCGGAATAGCCGCCGCAGTGAAGGGGTTAAAGAAATTACAACTCCAGACAACAGGCTGATGCTCAGGGTGTGGCAGGCCATTCAGAAAAGTTAGAAGGGCCTTCCCACGTCCACTACCCTCGGGCATCGCATTCTTGCAGACCCCCCACTGAACGCTTACCACCAGCCGAACTACAGATTGACAACACATAAAACATAGACCTTGCCCTCACAACAGCATCCCCCCCTACTGTTTCTTTTTAAACTCAGGATTTTTTTACACAAAGCCACTACCTTCCCATCCTCATTACACAAGTGCTGTACGCGGAGTTCCCAAATGATTGCATTAGGCCCAGCTGCGGTCCCTGCAGGTAACAGTGGTGGGGCCGCATGGGGGGAGATTTCGAGGGACGATGCAGAGGGAACATTATTTATTTATTTAATTTCCCCTCTGCATCATCCCTCGAAAATAAATAAATAATATTCCCTCTGCATTGTCCCTCGAAATCCCTCCCACCCGGCCCCACCGCTGTTACCTGCACGGACCACAGCTGTGCTCAGTACCTGCAGTTTTTAAAAGCAGGTGCCGAGACGGCTACCTATAGGCATCTCCGTTTTTACCCTGAGGGTGGATTTCTTTTTTTTTAATTCTGCAATATTGCAACCCGTCACTGCAGTTGATGTAACTTCAAAGAGACTCGTTTTTCATTTTTATATAGCAAAAACTTGGAGCGCTTTACATGAGCACCAGATACATTGCACAAGGGCATATTCATTTTTTGAATCACAGGACGTCAGTTTTCTCACCTCGAAGGTCGGCTGCTCTAGCCTCACGCCGCAACCTCGCCCACAAGACCGGATAGCATTTTCAATATTATATACAACAAAGTGATAGTTGGTGCTTATTTTACCAATGCAACTTACAGCCATTGACTAAGTCAATAGTCCTGGCTTGATGTTGGTGTAATGTTACTTGTTGTGTTATATATCTGGATGAATGGACAGAAGCAGCAAAATACCAGTGGGGCAGCACACTATGCTGAGCAAAGATTTTTAGCTGAAGTGTTTTAAGCCACTCCCTTAATTCAGTGACCACGCAACTATGAGCGCCCCCCCAGTTTTTTCATTCCACTTAAAGCCCTGCCAGTGTTTATGTGTTTATATTTGTCCCCTTCATTCTTTTGTTTTGTGTATTGTTTTATGTGTTGGCAGTTGAATAATAATGTAATTGTTGTGGGAAGGCAGCTTATGGGAGTCAGGAATAGAGGGGAGCACCTTAGTACTTCAGAACGATTATATTACTGCATTAAGCGGCATTTATGTAAAGTGAATGTTTTTAAACATACACTTACTAGAAACATTCAGCCTCCCACTTATAACAATGCCATTAATGAACTAAGAGGCCAATCAGTTGTCATGCGCACCCAATCAACTTTCGAGATTCTTATTTCTTTTTCAACAAATTCTTTGACAAATTATATTAAAATGCACTATATTCACCTTTATCTCTCAAAAATTTCTCAGGGGGGAGACCCCCCCCCCCACCACTCCCCTAAACTTCCTTATGCCAGACGGGCTCACTTGCTAAGTCAAATGCGCCCCTAATGTTTCCGCCTCATCACTTTGAAAAGTCACCAGTCGCCACTGGGATGAAGGGGTGCGCAGGGCAGCTGCAGAAGAAAGGGAGGGAGAGAGGATGGAGGCGGCACACAGCAGCCCCTGTCCCCTCGGCTCAGGAAGCGCACGCAGAGCCGCCAGAGAGAGGCGGGCAGACTGGCCGTTCTATGGCGGCCGAGACAGAGGGGCCTTTGTGCGTGCTTCAGAAGCCGCACGGGGGCATGAATCGGTCCATTGGAAATCAGGCCCCTCCCCCACCCCTGGCCATGCCCGAGATTGTACACATCGCCCAAGCAGGAGGCAACAACGAAGAAAGACCTCCGGGAAACACAACATTAATACCCAGCAGTTACCAGACGCTCTAGTGTAAACCCACCTAGCTAGAAATAGCAATGGCCCCAAATAATATAAAAGCCCATGATGAGTCAGAAGGTAGTCATACTACTAATAACAGTATCATTATTGTCATCGTCTTCAACGATAATAATAGTAATTAAAATATTAATATTAATAATAATAATAACTTCTTGTTATATGTAGCGCTTCAAGCACCGTTTTTGGTGTTTCTAAGCGCTGTAAGCATGTGTAACCTCTACCTATGTAACAGTCCTGGATATCATATCACTGCTGAAAGATGAAAAGCATGGTTGTCCCTCTCGTGATTTGGATACAGGAACTTTCTGAATAATTCTAATAGCGCAAGGTGAACTAGTGTGGGGCGTCCTTGTTCCTGCCTTTCTTCCTGGCCTTTTTTCCTGGGTGCTTCCATTGCAATGCATTTGAAACTCATGTGCTGAAAAATTATAAGCTTATTCAGTAAATTTATTTTGCTTACCCAGACAAAGCTGTTCCAAAGGACTAGTTGTACACTTTGCCGGGTGTCTGCTGAGAACCGGGTCCTTCAAATTGATTTTGCTGAGATTTGCAGTATCAAAAGTTATCCGTTAAACTTCGCTTGGTTTATTATTAAGCGAACTGCACAATAGGATTGTTTCTTTCAAGTATTTTAGTTTGATAAATCGATTTGGACTTCGTATGGAGTTTGTGTCAGATTTTGCGGGTGTAAATAAAGTAAATGAGTGCACCTCGAAACCATGAATGGAAGAGACTGTTCTGCTGCAAACAGAACCAGTCACCACCAGTTCCACAAAAGTCACACTATCAGTCTTGCCCGTTGAAAGGCTTTTATTTTACCTGCGTTGAAGGTTGCCACAAAGGGGCATCTGCAAAAAAAGGTACAACAAATTATATAAACAGATAAAATATGATGTATTAGTAATTGTGAATAGGACCACTTTCCCACCTCAATCATCAGAGCAGAACATCTGTCTTAACAATGGAATAATGTTTCACCAGTGGCCACAGGAGGGCACTGGTAAGCCAGAGCGAATAATTATTTTTAGGTCTGGCCTAACTTACAGCTTCTTTCTGTACATAGGCGAAAACCTAATATGGACTTTACCAACTACTCACAGTGGAGAAGTGTGGATCACTGGTTAGAGGAGGCAGACCTGGAAGCAGAGGTCAGCCTGGAACCAGGGTTCAATTCCTGGCTCGGCGGGGTCTTGAGTCCTAAAAATGTCCATGGACTCGACAATTCTCGCTCCGGTGCCTACTCGATTCATGGGTTCATACTCTGCAACTCTGGGCAATAGCTTGCTTAATCTCCACAACGGCCCGTCGTGGCGGGATGCCTGCTGGGGTTATCTCACAGGGGAATACCAGGACGGGTTCCCTAAGCAATCGCTTAGAAACCGCTCGGTGATTTGCGCTATATAAATTCCTGTACATTTACATTTGGGCTTTCACCGGACCCAGTGCCCACCATTGCGCCTTTGTTGTCACTCCTATTTGTGTGACTTGTATTCAATGGCTTTCCTTGTCCATCTAGTGTTTGTCCCTCTCCTTCTTCTGTTTGCCCCTCACCTGCAGCATAGCCTCTTTGCAGTCTTTTCGATTGGGTGGCTGGAATCCTTCCATTACTCAGATTTAGGGAACTACTTTTTTCTTTTTCCTTCAGCTCTCCAAACAAGGGCATGTGTTTTCTGGCTCTTTGCCTTGACTGCTGCCGGGTGGGGGGGGGCTGGTGCGGGGTCGAGGGATGGGTGAGTGGTCACGAGGGAAGGGTGGGCTGTGCAGGGTGTGGGGGGGGGTTTAGATAATAAAAATAAAAATATAACTCCTAGGTCTGCTCCTGCTTTCCTGCCTCAGGCAGGAACAAGCAGGCAGCCTCCCTCCCCTTCCCTAAAAGGCAGAGTGCGCATGACTGGTTTGGTTTGGCAAGCCACTCCTCCCCTGTCCTAAAGCAGACCGGCCCGCCCCCAACCAAACACTTCTGCTTTCTCGCAGTGCGAGAAGCAGAAACATAAAATGGTAGGTATACCATTTTATGTTTCTGCTTATCGCACTGTGCGGAAGCAGTGCGGCGACGCTCCCCCGCCCTAGTTGAGGAGCTGCCCCTGGTGTTGCTTCTCTCTCCCAAAAACCTGCCCCCACCCTGCATGCTCAGTATTGTTCCTTCACCCCTCCCCTCAAGATCGTCCATTCTTTTTCCCACCCCTCCCTGATTTTTTTCTTATTTTTTTGGGCCTCTTCTTTCCAGCCTCCAGCACCTCTGTTGCTCCCTTCCAATTTCAAGATGCAAACACACGTATGCAACCATAACTAATCAAAAACAGCCCTCTCTATCAGTAGGGTGACATGCTCAGGTGGCTATGTTGAGGAAGTGGTTCTGTGTGGCTGTCTTCTTCTGAAGAACAAATCTGCTATGAGGACTGCAATATAAAATCAACATTTAATTTTCTGATCCCAGGCTTGTGGCAATTACCAAAGGAAAGAGGAGTCAACATTGGATGCCTCTTTTAAAAGAACCCCACAGCTTGTTAATGAGCTCAAGGTATGGGGTGAGCCTTGATATCTCACACAACATTTTAGTTCTGTGGTGTCAGTTCAGGAACTTAACTCACAGGTTGGACCAGGGACTGCAAGAAGATTTAGTCACCCCTTGATCCCATTCCATGGCTACCTTGATGTTATGGCAAACACAAGGAGATGATGGACGGAGCACTGAACCTTTTCAGACACTGACCCCCAGACACAGATTTGGGTTGAATCCATCATCATTCTTTAGCTTACTGTGCCACCTCAGTTCAGACCCAGCTATATGCAAATCACTCTTGATCCTGTGCCTCATGGGAACAGTCAAGCCCGAACTGCCAAGCCAGGTTTGCCCTGAATCGGAAACAAGCATCCTGGGACTGGTTTCTGGGTAACACCCTTCATCAGCCAGGCCAGCTTGAATCCAGTGGCAAAGTGAGCAAGGGACCCACGTCCATGCATACCCCGCCAACTTAGGGCAAACAAGGTCCTAGGATGCTTGTTTCCAGTCCAGGGAGGACCTGTCCTGGCAGTTTGGGCTGGACTGTTCCTATTGCACACAGGGTCAAGACTGATGTGCAAATGGATGCGTTCAAACTGGAATGGCATGGGGAGCAAAAACACAATGGATTCAGGCCCAGATCTCTGTACTGGGGTGAATATATGACATTGTTCTGCATTCTATCCATCAAGTGTTCTTTTTGCATTTGTCACCCCGAGTGGGACGGGTAAGCCCAGATCCCCTGCTCTCCATGCCACTGGAAATGAAGCCATCCTGGCTGATGAGGGTTGAAACCCCGAAACTGGTTCTAGGATGCTGGTTTCCAGTCCAGAGAGGACCTGTCCTGGCAGTTCGGCTTGACTGTTATCATTGGGCACAAGGTCAAGACTGATTTGCATATGGCTGGGTTCAAACTGGAATGGCATGGGGAGGAAACAAATTACGGACTTAGACCCAGATCTCTGTACTGGGGTGAATGTCTGACATTGTTCTGCATTCTATCCATCAACTGTTCTTTTTGCATTTACCTTGATGTTATAACTTATCATGCTTGACATTCAATATTGGAAATTGTAATTTGCAGTGTTTGCGCAGAAAGTTTTATTTTCCTGTCTGGAACTAGGCTCACAGTCATTCACCATGTCTCACCATGATCTCCTCGTCCATCTTCATCCCCTAATTCATAATAGTATGATGCAGCTACCTTTTACATAGAACTAGTTCACTAGCCTGAAAACACTTAAATAAACTTAAAGCCAAAGCACTTGAGAAACAATTTATCTTTTTGGAACCTATTCAAGAGAATGTTGATGACTACTACTTGAATTACTAGAGAAAAGAGCCTGTGCCACTATCTCTTCATGAGGCAGTGTAAAAAGTGTTAACAAGGGAATGTGAAGAATTGCCGCATTCAATCTTTCCCTGATTCCTTATGATAAGATATCCCTTGAATAGGGTCAGGATAAGAAATCGTTGAGGCCCGAAGCACTTAAAAGATTTTGTTGCCCCCATATATATCTTATTAAAAATATAAACAATAAGCCGTAAAATAACTGTGTATTTTTTAAATAAAACAAAACTTACAGCAAGAAGAAAAATATTGTTTATTTTTTTATACTTCCACTTTATTTATAGGTTCAGCTATACCATTTGCAGTTTTGTGACATATGGTCCATGGTAAATCCAGCAATTAACCATTTTTCTGATGCCCCCTTTACTTGAAGCCATAGGCACGTGCTTATTTTACTTAATGGTTACTCCAGCCCTGCCCTTGAAATATTTTGCTGGTGAGCTTCCACCAATAGTGAAGGTGGATTCAACTAATGGCCAAGCCATCCTTCCATGGGGCCATTATTTGAGAGGAATTCCCGACTTCTGACGTGATTGACAAAAAGGTGGAGGATGCTGTGAAGAGGGCATAACTGCTTCCAATTTTTCTTTGAGGGCCACCACCTTCGTAACGTACGTTATCCAACACCCAATCATTGAGGGAAATTCAGATTCTGGCTGAATATATTCAGCAAGGACAGGGCTGTACAACCGCTTTGTTATTAGTGGAGTAGCAGATCAGATTTTTGCCTCATATTTCTTTGGAAAATGTTTGCGCTTCTTTTGCAAGTTCTGGAGCAGCAATCCCTACAAGGAGGAGCATTTAGGAACATTTATGGACGGCAGACACTATCCAAAATTCCCTTCTAGGGCACTTCCCCTTTCGAGGCAAGATTTTGGAAGAATTAGGTAAAAATTTGAAGGCATGATTGGTACAGAGAAGTGTGTGGTTAAGATCACCACTACCCCGACCCCCCCTCCTGGCCTAGGCCCTAAAATCCTATCCCCCTACCTCGCCCCACCACCCTGAGGCTTAAAACCTACCCGCCCTGCCATTAAAACTACCCCTTCCCCTCCCCCTGCCCTGAGGCCTGAAACCCTGCCCCCTACCAAAAATGACCCGACCCCAGTCCCCCGCCCTGAGCCCTAAAACCTACCCCTTGCTGCCTTTAAAACTACCCCTACCCCTTTCTCCACCCTGAAGCCCAAAACCCTGCCCCTTTTTAAAAACTGCGCGACTCTCCACCCTGAACCCTAAATCTAACCCCCACCCCTGAAAAAAAAAAAAAAAACTAACACCAGCCCTGAGCCCTACAACCCTTCCATAAACTACCCGGACGCCCCACCCCCTGCCCTGAGCACCACTTACCTGTCCGCATCCGGAACTTCCAGTTCCGATGATTCCTCTTCCTCTTCCCGCCCATCCGGACACTAGAGCGCTACGTGCCTTCACCACACAAATGCGTGGTTAAGGCAGGTGCATGGTTCAGGCAAGCGCGGTTATGCTGGGCAAGGCAGTCATGGGGAATTGAATCAGGGTGCCTCTTAAAAAAAGTTTCAGAAAAATATTATCCAGCACTGGATCTGAAAATCTAAACTCCTAGAGCTAGGCGGCAGTCACGATGAGCCACAGCTCGCCACTGTGTGGAATCACTGTCATCAAGAAAGTAGAAGGAAAGGAGAAAGCAAAGCTTGATTTCCCAGTTGAAACGAGATTTGTTTTGCAGCTCCCACGAATCTACAAAGCCAAAAATGTGAGTTTAAAAATATATATATATATTTATATATTATATTTGACAGTAAGTCGAGATGCTAATATGTCTGCTAATGCAAGTTAACTATTTTAAAGTTGCTACTTCATTCAATATTTACTGACATCTTTAACATATATTCCTATACTTTTCTTAACGTGCTGAACGCTGAGAAATCTGTATTGTGAGTCCCAGTACGTTCTATGCTGAGATGTCTTTATTACATTCAAATGATTTGCATAGGGTTTTACTTGGGCCATTCTGGTTTCCTATCGCATTATAGGTAGTAGGTGCGACCAGACCTAGGGGACTCTTTTCTAATTAAAAGTATTCCAAACGATGTCACAGACATTTAGATATACAGTATCAGTATGGAGCTGTCAGGGTCAGAGGAGAGAGGCTGAGGAGTGAGGCAGTTTGCTGTAAGACCAGCAATGCTTTATTTCTCAGAGATATTTTTCTCAGATGCCTACTGGAGATCTGCAAAACAGTCACAACAGTAGGAGAGCGACAACAAAGGTAACCTGGGTATCTGAACGAGTCATCCCGAAAGAAAAAGAGAATCTATGTGATCTTTTTTAGGGATCACTGACAGAAAATCGAGGAGCAAAATATTGACCTGCCAATATATCGAGGAAAAAATATAGAATGCCAGAATATCGAATTCCTATCTACAAACAGGTAAGTACAAAAATACCGAATCCAAAATCTCGTTGTAAAAAATATAGTTAGTCAAAATATCTAATTTTTTAAATGTCGTAAAAGTAATGTAAAATTAATTAAAAAATGAAAAAAATTAACTAAAACATACTTAAAATACTTAAATAACCTTAATATTAATAAATAATTAATGTAATTTAAAAAACAATAACCATGCATATTTATTTTTAACACTATCTATATATTAACAAAATATTAATAAAAAATATCCAATATATTTAGAGTAGGATAGCGGGAGGATAACATCTACCATTCCCACTCCAGTGAGTGCAACAGTAGGGAAAGCGTTGGAGAGCGAGAGGGTACAAATTACTATTCCCACTCCAGTGAGTGCAACAGTAGGGAAAGCATTGGATAGCTTAGGGGTAAAAATTACTATACCCACTCCAGAGAGTGCAACAGTAGGGAAAGCGCTGGATAGCATAGGGGTAAAAATTACTATTCCTACTCCAGTGAGTGCAACAGTAGGGAAAGCGTTGGATAGCGTAGGGGTAAAAATTACTATACCCACTCCAGAGAATGCAACAGTAGGGAAAGCGTTGGATAGCATAGGGGTAAAAATTACTATTCCTACTCCAGTGAGTGCAACAGTAGGAAAAGCGTTGGATAGCGGGAGGGTAAAAATTACTATTCCCATTCCAGAGAGCACAACAGTAGGAAAAGTGTTGGATAGTGTAGGGGTAAAAATGACTATTCCCGCTTCAGAGAGTGCAGCAGTAGGGAAAGCGTTGGATAGCGGGAGGGTAAAAATTACTATTCCCACTCCAGCGAGTGCAACAGTAGGGAAAGCGTTGGATAGCGGAAGGGTAAAAATTACTATTCCCACTTCAGAGAGTGCAACAGTACAGAAAACATTGGATAGCGTAGGGGTAAAAATTACTATTCCTACTACAGAGAGTGCAACAGTAGGGAAAGTGTTGGATAGCGTAGGGATAAAAATTACTATTCCCACTCCAGAGAGTGCAACAATAGGGAAAGCGTTGGACAGCATAGGGGTAAAAATTACTATTCCCACGACAGTGAATGCAACGGTAGGAAAAGTGTTGGATAGCGTAGGCGTAAAAAATTACTATTCCCACTCCAGAGAGTGCAACAGTAAGAAAAGTATTGAATAGCGGGAGGGTAACATTTACTATTCCCACTCCAGTGAGTGCAACAGTAGAGAAAGCGTTCAATAGCGTAGGGTATAAATTAATATTCCCACTCCAATGAGTGCAACAGTAGGGAAAGTAATTATTTAATATTTAAATTAAAACAAATTAATTATCAATACCAATAAAAAATCAATTAAAATGAATTACCAATTACAACAAATGTAATAATTAAGTAATTATAAATACCAATAAATATTTTTTATAAAAAGTAATGACCTATCAATAATTAATTAACAACCAATTAATTTACAATACCCAAAATTAAAAAGTAATACACAAATACCAATTAATAACCAATTAACAGTAAATTAATTATCAGTACACAAAAATAATTTCAATAATTACTTAATTACAATTAAATTACTTCCCCCCATTCCCCTATAAACCCACAACCCGCTAAGAATAATAAACTAATACAATTAAAATAATTATCAATGAATGAATTAATAAACATTATTTCCAATTAATAAAATTAATTACTAATTAACAATAAATTAATTAACGATACCAATAAATACAAATAAATAATTACTTAATAAAAATTAAATTTCTTCCCACCCTATTCCTCTATAAACCCACAACCCGCTACAGAACTAAAATGGAAAATTACATTAAAAATAATTAATAATTCCTAAAAATGTATACTTAATTCACTATAATTAAATTACTTCTCACTATATTCCCCGATAAACCCACAAACCGCTACGGAATTAAATCACACACAAATTAAATAACATAAAATTAATTACTTTAAAAAAATTCAAACATACCTTACAAAAATAATACATACTTTTAACACATATGTTAACACTTAAAACACAATTAAAAAAACGATATTATTAACTTCGATATTATGGAAATTGATATTTCTTACCTCAATTTCGATATTCTGCACCACTATATTTTGGCAATTCGATATATTTTTTCGATATTATGACTGTTCACCCTTTTTTAGGAATCTCATGGCAGTCTAAGGTAACTCACTGGGCTCAATCAGAACCTTTTACCACTGGTGTCCTCAGTCTTGACTTTACTGTTGAATCCTAACTCGAGCACCGGAGTAGTCCAAGGCTGACTCCGAGAGGTGGTGTGGGGTTAAAGACTTCCAAACCAATAACTAACCAATAACAGTTAATAATTCAATGTCCAATTTAATGTCCAGTCATTATTTGTTTGGAAAAGAAGACATATTTTACCCAAAGCATTCACAATGAAACACTGTGCATAATATTCCAGAAACATCAATTTATACTGAGTAGCGCTAATCACTTCACTAACTGCTGGGAAGAGTTCCCATTCTGTTCGCAAGGGACATACTCTGAGGTTGCTCCCAGTTCAAGTCTCGGATGCCCTCCCTGGAGGTGTCTACTGTCTATGGCTATTCTACCTTTACTACGCGGTCATTATTTTGTATTACCATTACTGCGCATATTTTAGTTCGCAGATGCCATTACTTAGCATGCATTTACTTAGCATGCATTTACTATGCATGTTCTATTACTATGGAGTTACTGTGCAAATTAAGTTGCGTTTAGGTTTTGGGGTGCTGGGGTAATTTTAGGGTTAAGGGTGCGTTTAGGTTTTGGGGTTCTGGGGTATTTTGGGGGTTCAGGGTGCATTTATGTTTTGGGGTGCTGGGATATTTTTAGGGGTCAGGGTGGGTTAGGGTTTTGGGGTGCATTGGGTACTTTAAGGGTGCATTTAAGTTTTTGAGGTGCTGTGGTATTTTTGGGGTTCAGGGTGCATTTAGGTGTTGGGGTACAGGGGTATTTCTAGGCGTCAGGGTGGGTTAGGGTTTTGGGGTGTCGGGGTATATTTAGGGTTCAGGATATTTTGTAAGGTTTTGGGGTGCAGGGGTATTTTTGGGGTTCAGGGTGCGTTTAGGTTTTGGGGTGCTGGGATATTTTTCGGGGTCTGTGTGAGATAGGGTTTGGTGGTGTAGGGGGTATTTTTAGGGTTCAGGGTGCATGAAGGGGATAGGTTACTATTGCGATTAATTTATTGCTTTAAAGTGCCAATAACAGGTTGTAATGGTATGTGTAATAATTAACTACAAAGTAAAAGCATTTTAAATGTATTTGTATATATTTACAAAGTAAAAGCATGCACACTAAAATCATGTGTAGTAATGGTATTTGCGAAGTAAATACATGTGGAGTAACAGTATGCTAAGTAACATCATATATTCCTATCTATGTGGTCTCAATGGAGTGCTCACCAGGTTTTGGGCCAATACCAACCTGTCCTTCTGCTGGTGGATATCCTGTTTCCACCTCCCCCAGTAGTCTCAACCTAGTGTGGGCTGTAGTTGGGGCTGGTGACCTTTCAAATTGGTGAAGCGTAAAAGTTCTTTCCAATTTTCACGACACAAGTGAAGCAATCACACAGTCCTAAGATCTGAACTGCACATTGGAAAAGTAGAAATCCTGGGACTAATTCCGGCTTCCTGCATGACCAAACTGTGTAATCCTAGGCAAATATTTTATTTGACCAAGCCTCCCTTTTCTTCATTATCGCAAATGAGTGCACCTTAAAATAGACAAGTTCAGGATGTGGTTTGTAGATAGACATCTAGGGGTCAATTCCGATTCAGGAAAATAAACGTCCGTACGATTTGTATCCGGAGCCCTCTCTGTACGAATCGTACCCGTCCGTCCGAGTCGCGTAGTACGATCGGTATTCCGTGAATCCGTCCGAATCGTCGCAATCCGTACGTATTGCAAGGCTGAAACCGTGAACCGTACGACTCGTACACATGCCGTACGACTCGTACACATGCCGGACGACCCGATGAGTACGATACGGACCGGGGTATGAGGACGCGATTTCTAGGGTCCACGTCAGGTAAGGGCGAGTCTTACGGAAAAGCACACAAACACATACACACCGTACGGTCCGTACACCCCTTGATCGCAGGGGTACGGTGCGTACCCCTGCGATCATGGGGTGTACGCACCATACTCCATGTACGCTGGGTGTACGCACCATACCCCATGTACGATGGGTGTACCCATCGTACATGGGGTACGGTGCGTACACCCATCGTACATGGGGTACGGTACGTACACCCCATGATCGCATGGGTACGCACCGTACCCCTGCGATCATGGGGGGTACGCACCGTACCAAGGGGGGCAGTTCCGTACCTGTTTCGGCGCAAACTCTGCTTTTATGGCTGTTTTCAGCTCCCGTAGAAAAAGGGTCATACCCAACACATATCGTACTTGCTGGGTCGTAAAAACCAGCCGCGAACCGTACAGATGTCGCGTACAGCGGGTTCAGAGGGAGAATCGTATGGAGATTAAAGTCGTACGGTCTCTGTACGACTCGTATGGAGTACGGCTCCTGGCACGAATCGTACTTCGTCGTACGTACGGGGGACGTTGCAGGGTACGATTTGTACGGGAAAAACGCTCCGAACGGCTATTCGGAGCGTTTTTTCCCAAATCAAAATCGGCCCCCTTATGGTTGATCTCATTGAAACTAATGTTGTTTCATATTAATGTAGCTTTATGTATCATAAGAAACTAGTATAATGAAAGGGTTGGAGGAGCAGTCCATTTACTCCATAAGCTTAACCAACAAAGAAATTGTGGTGGACTGGGTAATGTTGCCAACGTGTGATTATTTTATCTTATCAGCAAAAACCATAACAGTATTTTTTCTTTATAGGTTGGACACTGAGGAAGGGACTACAATGTCCCAAAATGCATCGGGCACTCACAAGAATGATTTTTTCTATTGTTTGTGTATCTAAACAAATGTAGTTACATTGTTTATGAGCAAATTGTATCATCAATTATGAATATATAATGTACTAGCAGCCCGTCCCGACGTTCTCCGGGTATGAAATAGAATGTGTGCAATGTGTGTAATAGGCAAGGGAAATTTATTTTTAAATCTCGCGGTAGACAACATTTTTAGCATGAAGTGTCACAATAGTTAGGCATGTGTGTGCAGATACTGTGTGTACCTCAGAGTAAGAAGTATTAGCAGATGTCTCTAGTGTGTATGTACTCCACTTCCGTAGGTAAGCGTGTGTGAAAGTGCATTCAGTTGTAAATTTCGTGTCCCCGCAGGCAAGCTGAATCGCGCCATCCCCCGTTTGAGGCCCGGCTCCAGTTTTGTTTGATGTTGTGCTTGTGGTGTAAAGTCGTTGATGCAGAGAGTTAAGTGGGTGACAGCGCGCGCTGGAGACGTTGCGCGTGTGGGAAAGTGCAGTCAGTTGAAAGGTTAGTGTCCAAGCAGGCGCGCTTAGTCGCGTCATCCGCCGCCTGGGCCCGGCTACAAGCCCTGGTTGATGTTGTGCGTCTGGTGTCAATTCGTTTACGCAGAGAGTTGAGTGTGTGACAGCGCACACATTTAAGGAACACTTTTTTTTGTCGTCATGCCGCGCCCCGCCCACGCCCAGGCCCACAAGGGACTACTTTGCCGGTCAGGTTCTTTTACATTTTCTAATGTATATGGTGGGCAGCTGTATAGCCTATGTCCAGCTGCTGCAACTGTCCTTTCCAATGCTGTATTAAGTGTTGTGATTGGTGCTGTGGTTCCTGAGATTACCCGCCTCCAAGGTTTGGGCTCTCTCTTTATTATATTAGTATAGAAGATATGTTAATGTATTGAATATACCCACAGTACATATATGTGTAAACATGAAGTTTATTTGAAAAATACATGGTTCAGACTTATTTTGAATTTAAGATTTTGCATTTTTTTGTGAGATTGCGGTTTTAGAACCCAGTGAACAGTGCACAGCACCAGCAAGTTGACCAATTTGTAACAGTTTTTCATAAGAAACTAGGCCACATATATATTGTGTATGTTAGACCTGGCATCATTGGTGTGGTTTCCCTTGTCTTTTGGCCTCTACCTCCTGTATTTCTTGACCCACAAGCTGGACTTCGTTTTTGCTGGTGTTTGAACTATCTGCACTTTACCACTGCTGATCAGTGCTAAAGTGCAAGTACTCCCTGTATAAAGTGTGATTATGTTTGGTTATACATGATTGGCATATTTGATTTGCCTATAAGTACCTAGTAAAGTGCACTGTATATGCCCAGGGCCTATAAATCAAATGCTACTAGGGGGCCTGCAGCACTGATTGTGCCCAACACGCGAGAAGCCCTGCAAACATGTCTAAGGCCTTCCATTGCAGTGCTGTGAGTGCAGTTTTAAACTGCCACGTCAACCCGGAAAGTGCACCCACTTGACAGGCCCAAACCTTCCCCTTTCTTACATGTAAGGCACCTTTAAGGTAGACCCAAGGTAGTCCGATGGGCATTGTGCAGTGTATATGAAAGGTAGGACATGTCGTGGTGCGTTTTACATGTCCTGATAGCGAAATACTGCTAGCTTTGTTTTTCACTATTGCAAGGACTATCTCTCCCATAGGTTATCATAGTAGCTGCCTTGTAATATCTTACAAGTGTAACTTTCAATTGGCAAGATACAAAGATTTGGAATATGGTCTCCTTGAGTTCAGAATTTTAAACTGCATCTTTTATTGAAGTTGATTTTTAAATTGTGTGTTTGAAAATGCTCCTTTTTGCAAGTGGGCATTTTCTTGCTTTACCCTTCTGTGCCTCTGCCTGCTTGTGGAATCAATGTCTGGTATAGACTGTGAGTTGGGTTGTTTGTGCATTCACTCTAGTCAGTCACACAAAGGGAGCTAAGGTGTACCCTGCATATTCTAATGGCCCATCACCAGGCTGATGGGTCTTTCTGAGCTAGAGTGGTGGGAGGAGTAGTCAATGACACCTGAATAGGGCTGCAACTGGCCTCTCATAATGCTCTCTATGCCCCGCTGTAGTGTATCTGGAGCCAAAGCCAGACAAGTAAGGATCAAGTAAGGATCTTGTGTACAGCAAAGACTTTCCTTTGAATTATGCCTACTTCAAAGGCCAAATGGGGTATGAGTATTGGACCTATAACCCCAGAAATTTAGAACACTTCTGTACTGAGGAGTGTGCCAAGAAGAAGAGCCAAAGAGCTGTCAGGAGGAGTACTGACCCTTTGCCGTGAGTTACTTTGCTGGTTTGACCTTCAGTTGCTGCTTCCTTCTGCGGGCAGTGAAAGAACTGGACTTTCCTTTCTTGTATCCTGCTTTTCCAAAGTTCTCCAAGGACTTGTGTATGCGTTCCTCCTGTTGGAAGTCTCAGGGCCATCAAAAACTTCATCTGGAGCATCTCTGAACTCCTCTCCTGGGAGCACTGACCTGCCAAGTGGCTCCAATTCCAGTTCTGGGCCCTTGGAGGTGGTTCTGCTGCTTCAAGACTAGAAAATCTACACATCCCCTTTCCAGCATTTCTCTCGTCGCAAGCTTTCCTCCTATTTGGCTGTTTTCTGACTTGGATTTTGATGCATCAAAGGTACTTTGTGTTATACTCAACACATCCATAGAGTTCTATGGACAGAATTGTGTAAACCTTTTAAAAGTGATAATTTGAGTTATGCATGTTGGATGTTTGTCATTTTGGTCTTGTATGGTTTGGATAAAGATTGTTTATGTTTCTAAACTGGTGTGGTGCCCATTTGTTGTATTTTCACTGCGCTACTGTGTGTGTTATGTACAAGTCTTTACACATTGCCTCTGAGATAGGTCTGACTACTCATGCCAACTACCAAGGGGGTGAGCAGGGGTTATCTTGGGTGTGTAACTCCCTTACCCTGACTAGAAGGAAGGGTACCTACATAGACAGGGTGCATACCACTGCCAACTAGTGGACCCCATTTGTAATAGTGTACATGACAACTGACGTAAAGCATCGTCATTAGGGTCGGGGACACAGGAATGATTCTAAATGCATGTTTAAAAATATCAGATTTAAAAGACAGAACAGGCACACATGCTCTCATAAACATGCTTACACAGTCAGGGCCAATCAACCACTCGTTATTGTGTTGTAAGGCAGCAAAAACTGGGGGTGAAACTGCTATGTTAACTACTGCGAGTCACAGAGCAGTGTCACCACTGGCATTGTGCTCTGTGCAGCAGCCGTAAGTGAAAGGGAGCATGAGTTGCATAGTATTGTAAACCACAGAAAATCCAGAAGGTCAGAACACTAGTAAATCCTTGCGATCCCCCGAACAAATCCAATAAGTGATATATATAGATTTGAGGGAAGACACAACACCTATTTGCAGCCTACGAATGTCACCCCTCTCACCTTGATGCTGCTAGTCCTCTGCTCTCTATAATGGCTCATGCACTCGCTGTTTACGTAACTAACGTAACTACAGCCTGTGGCCCATGGAGTCAGCGCCCACAGGCAGTCAAAAGCAAGAGCATGGAAAAATGGGCCACGCCCTGCTCTGACGTATCTGCCCAGGCATATTTCTCGAAGGCGAGTGAGGCACATGCTCCGGCATGCGCAGTTACATCGCAGCAGTCAGAAAATATAGTGCGCATTTTAATAAGGAACAGCTAGCCTTTAGCTGAGCCACTCTTGTGCCGCAACCTTCCTTCTTGACTCTCACGTCATGGATGATGGGGCCTTGCCCATCACGCTCATACACACCAGTCACGGCTTACGAGAGACGCCCACAAGGGAAAATTAAATAAATAATTAATGTTCCCTTGTGGTCGTCTCTTGAAATACCCCTTAGCCGGCGCCACCGCCCCATCGCTCTGACCTGCAGCGGCCGTATGTGTGGTTGTTGATACAGAAAATTAACAAAGCTATTTTCCTCAGATACTATTGAAGACAGCAAATGGTACCTGTGAAACTAATCTTGAGATATGGGGGCAGATGTACACATTTTTCATGCAATGCAACACAGCAACCAAACTGCTGCACTGTGTTGAACGGTGTTGAGCAAGTGAAATACAGTGCAGAACCCTATCCTTTGAGAGTGGCCGGCTACCGCTGTCATCCCCTGCGCTGAGCCTTTAATTGGGCTGCCTCGCACATCACACAGCTTCACACCATGCTGCAAAAGTGATTATGCATTGTCTAGCATAAGATTTTTACAGGAAGCAGACCCTTCCAGTACAAGTCCCATGCCTAGACACATTTCAGAAAAATCCCACTCTGGATGTGAGCTGTGAACTTCAGCAGACATTTTTAAGAGGAGAGGGGATTAGAAAAATTTCCTCTTGTTAATGTCTGCTTCAAAGTGATGTTAGTTTTTGATGTATAGCTTGTTCAGGCTATCTTATTAGATCAGGCTCTGCATCAAACGGATGTATGTCGTTACAACGCGATGTTTTACATCGCAGTACTTTACGAAGCATGTTTTACAACGCAAGTCGTTACCATGACTTGCGTTGTTGGGCGCTGGATAGTGAATAGTTTAATTTACTATTCCAACTTCAGTCCCCGTGGATAGTAGGGAAGGAGTTGGATAGTAAATTAAACTATTTACTACCCTGGAGCGCCCCCCAGCGCAATTCGTTTTTACAACTTGCGTGTAAAAGTTGTGTCGTAAGGGAACTGTGGTGTAACATCCGCGTTGTAAAGAATGTTCCCCACATCAAACCCTATGGGTCATTGTGCTGATCTGCCAAAGTCAGCCAGTCACGTCCCCTTGACGTAAAAGTAGTGCAAATCACATTTTAATGCACTGAGGAAAGGACACTTTTCTAGAGCAATTTCTATTTTGTGATGGAAAGTAAATATCAATGTGCTGCTTTGCATCATTTTGTGTAGGCGCAAAACCTTAGTAAAACTAGGCATCCGTGTTTCAAACCTTTGTTATGTTATGTTAATAGCACTTATAGAGCGCGCGATTACCCTTGGGTGTCCTAGCAGTACAGAGAAATGTAAAATATATGCCATGAAGGATTAATTAAAAGTAGCCAGGAAATCAGAATTATTTAAGGTCCCAATGAATAGCAAAAATCATTAAAACAACAGTCTCACTAATAGGAAAGGTAAGTCATTTAATTGTCTGAAGTAAACTGGACAGAGTCTCTGATGGAAAAGAAAAGTCATCTGTTCTGGGACACCCCCGCGCCGCACGGCCACCAGCTGCTGCGTGTGCCCCCTCTCCTGTTGCCTCGCTGCCCGGCTCTGCCGCGTGACCACGCCCCCTGCCCTCGGGCGGCGTGATCCGTCCTGTAGTGCTGCCTGTGTTCCCTGACTGTGCTCCTGTCTGCCCTGGTATTGTTTGTGTACTTTTTTGGATTTTTGTGCCCCACTTGTGCCGTTTTTCCGCCCTTGTCGCATCCCTCCCCGCTCCCCGCTTCCCGCCAGCTCCCTTAACCCCGCCCCTTTTCTTTCTGTACCTTCCCCGCTCCCGCCTCCCAGCTGCTCCGCCCACCCGCGCACTTGGCCTTAAATGGCGACCGTGCGACGCAGGTGAGTGTGACCCAGTTCTGGGACACCCCCGCGCCGCACGGCCACCAGCTGCTGCGTGTGCCCCCTCTCCTGTTGCCTCGCTGCCCGGCTCTGCCACGTGACCACGCCCCATTCCCTCGGGCGGCGTGATCCGTCCTGTAGTGCTGCCTGTGTTCCCTGACTGTGCTCCTGTCTGCCCTGGTATTGTTTGTGTACTTTTTTGGATTTTTTTGCCCCACTTGTGCCGTTTTTCCGCCCTCGTCGCATCCCTCCCCGCTCCCCGCTTCCCGCCATCTCCCTTAACCCTGCCCCTTTTCTTTCTGTACCCTCCCCGCTCCCGCCTCCCAGCTGCTCCGCCCACCCGCGCACTTCGCCTTAAATGGCGACCGTGCAAACGCGCAGCGGTCACGCGCATCGGTCACGCGCAGCGGTCACGCGCAGCGGGCGCGCCGATTGTGCGCCGAAGGTGCGCCAAAGGTAAGCCCGTCTGCGCCAGTCCGCGCCTGGACCACGCCCAGTGCGTTGGACCCCTGGCCCTCGAGGACCCCGACCGACCCGCCTGACGTACACCGCCGCCACCCTCATCGCACTCAACACCGGCCGAGTCCCGGGATGCTACCGAGCCACCCCACGACGCGTCCACGGACCCTTCAGCTGCAACACCTGCAAGTTCACCTGCATCCGGACCTGCCCGACACCAGCACCCGCCAAGCCGAACACCAGCAGCAACCACCTCAAGTGCATCCTGCTCAACACCCGCTCCGTCCACAGACACGCCATCGAACTCTGGAACCTCCTAGACGCCACAGCCCCTGATGTTGCCTTCATCACGGAGACCTGGATGAACGCCTCCTCAGCGCCCGACATCGCCATCGCCATCCCAGAAGGCTACAAGATCATCCGGAGGGACCGCAACGCCAACCAGGTGGGAGGAGGCATCGCCATCATCCACAAGGACACCATCCGCATCACGACCAGCACCGACAACACCCCACCCTCCGCCGAACACCTACATTTCCAGATCCACACCGACCCGAATACCACCCTCAGAGGCACCCTGATCTACCGACCTCCGGGACCACGCACTCAATTCAGCGAGCACATCGCCGACTTCGTCAGCCCGCACGCCCTCCCCTCCGCTGACTACATCCTCCTGGGAGACTTCAACTTCCACCTGGAGAACAACAACGACTGCAACACCAGCACCCTGCTCGACAACCTCGCCAACCTTGGACTCAAGCAGCTGGTGTCCACCCCCACCCACCTCGCCGGACACACACTCGACGCCATCTTCTCATCCAGCAAAGACATCACCTTCAGCCACGCCACAGAACTCCACTGGACGGACCACAGATGCATCCACTTCACCTTCAGAAGAACGACGATCCACCACCACCAGCAACAGGTTGCCCGAAGAAGCTGGAACAAGATCACAGCCGACCAGCTCGTCGCTTCCCTGAGCCAGCACCCTCCGGCCAGCTCAGCGAACCCCAGCCAGGCCGCCGACAACCTCTCGAAGTGGATCAGCAAATGCGCAGATGAACTCGCCCCTCTGAGGATCCCGCCCAGCAGACCCGGCAGTAAGAGAGCCCCATGGTTCACCGACGAACTCAAGAGCTCCAAGAAGAACTGCCGAGCCCTCGAGAAAGCCTGGAGAAAGGAACCCACGCCGGACAACAGGACCACCCTCAAGCTCGCCACCCGGAAACACCACCAACTGATCCGCACCGCCAAGAAAACGGCCTTCAAGAACCGACTGGACAACAACGCACACAACTGCAAGGAACTCTTCAACATCGTGAAAGAGCTCTCCAACCCCAACGCCGGAAACAACGACATCACCCCATCGCAAGACCTCTGCAACTCCCTCGCCTCCTACTTCCACAACAAGATCGCGGACATACACAACAGCTTCAGCACTCAACCGACGCACGCCACGACCGCAGCAACGCCACCCACCACCACCCTCCGCGCCTGGACCCCGGTCAACACCGAAGACACCGTCCACATGATGAACTCCATCCACTCCGGATCTCCGACCGACCCCTGCCCTCACCACGTCTTCCACAAAGCCGACACGGTCATCGCACCCTACCTGCGGGACATCATCAACACCTCATTCGACACCGCCACCTTCCCCGAGAGCTGGAAGCACGCCGAACTCAGCGCTCTACTAAAGAAACCTACAGCAGACCCCAGCGAACTCAAGAACTACCGCCCCATCTCTCTACTCCCGTTCCCAGCCAAAGTCATTGAGAAGACCGTTAACAAGCAGCTGGCCGCCTTCCTCGAGGCGAATGAATCCCTCGACCCATCGCAGTCCGGATTCCGTGCCAACCACAGCACCGAGACCGCCCTCATCGCCGCCACCGACGACATCCGAGCCCTGATGGACAACGGAGAAACAGCGGCCCTCATCCTCCTAGACCTCTCCGCGGCTTTCGACACGGTCTGCCAACGCACCCTAGTGCAGCGCCTCAGCAACGTCGGAATCCAGGAGAAGGCACTGGAATGGATCGTCTCCTTCCTCGACGGAAGAACACAGAGAGTCCGCCTACCACCGTACAAGTCAGAGGCCACCAAAGTCATCTGCGGCGTCCCTCAAGGATCCTCGCTGAGCCCCACCCTCTTCAACGTCTACATGAGCCCCCTCGCGGCCATCGCACGCCAACACAACCTCAACATAATCTCCTACGCCAACGACACCCAGCTGATCCTCTCCCTGACCAACGACCCCGCCGCTGCCAGAGCCAACCTGCACGAAGGGATGAAAGAGGTAGCCGAATGGATGACGACGAGCCGCCTGAAACTGAACTCCTCGCCCTCCGCCTGGGACGACTCCTGGTGGCCCCCCGCCCTGGGCACCGCACCCAAACCAACGAACCACGCACGCAACCTGGGCTTCATCCTGGACTCCTCCCTCTCCATGACCAGGCAAGTCAACGCCGTCTCCTCGTCGTGCTTCAACATCCTGCGCATGCTTCGGAAGATCTTCTGGTGGATCCCCACGGAGACCAGGAAGACCGTCACCCAGGCCCTCGTCACCAGCCGACTAGACTACGGCAACGCACTCTACGCCGGAACCACCGCCAAGATCCAGAAGAGACTCCAGCGCATCCAGAACGCCTCAGCCAGACTCATCCTCGACATCCCACGACACAGCCACATCTTCGGACACCTAAGAGACCTGCACTGGCTCCCGGTCAACAAGAGAATCACCTTCCGCCTCCTTACCCACGCACACAAAGCTCTCCACGATCAAGGCCTGAGCTACCTCAACAACCGCATCAACTTCTACGCTCCCAAACGCCACCTCCGATCTGCCAGCCACGCCCTCGCCACCGTCCCACGCATCCGTAGAGCCACCGCAGGAGGAAGGTCCTTCTCCTACCTGGCCGCCAAGACCTGGAACTCCCTCCCGGCCGACCTGCGCCTGACCCAAGACCACCTCTCCTTCAGGAAGGAGCTCAAGACCTGGCTGTTCGAGCAGTAGCGGCACCCCCTCCCCCCTCAAGCGCCTTGAGACCCTAAGGGTAGGTAGTGCGCTCTATAAATGTTTTGATTGATTGATTGATCTGGCTCACCCCAAATTCAGGGGTTTTATTCACATTTTACGAAAAGATTATAAGAAGTGACTCAAATTCAGCATGGCATGACTCGCAATTATACATCTTGGAAAAATCAGTAATTAAATCATCATAATAAAGCACTTAACATCACATAACACTAACGCACTTTTAAGAAAGGACAGGCAGCTTCTGCACTGTTGCTCTCCAAAGATGCACAACACAATATGTTTTTTTTAAAACAATAACTCATACACTAGTGCATCCTGCCCACACCGGAAATGCTGTGAAAACATCCTTGGATTTTATATACGTTTGGAGCACGAAGTTTCATTCACAATACATAGACTCTAAGGAAAATAAATGATTATGTCAAAATTTCTTGTGTTCTGCGATGAATGGGAGGAGAGAAGACACTTGGGGAGTTCATTGATTAAAGTGGAATGAGCAGAAGCAAGATGAACAGAACATCAGAATAGCACTCATATGAATAAAAGTGGTGTCTTCGTGAAAATATGGCAAAGGCACGTCTAAATGACATATCAAAATCATTTTAAGTGCAATGTTATTATTTCAGCATAAAAATCTTTTACAGGAACCCGATAATAAAGCATGCAACCTGTGAGAGGGTGAGAGTTTTCATCCAAAAAAAAACGATTAATTTATTTTTATTTAGCTCTCTATGTGTCTTTTCAGAAGCTTGTAGAGGATTAGGGTGTTTCTACAATGAGTGCTTCTTACAGACCAACTCTGTATTTTTTTATGTATTGTTATTTTTGGGAGTTGCACAGTTAGGGTCTTTAAACACTCCGATCTGGGTCCTCTTTGTTTGAGAATATGTCTGATACATACTGTTGCTAGCATCATCTTCCCGCACACTAGATTTTTGTGCTCACAGTCATTTCGATTTGTTTAGCCTTAGAAAACAAAGAGAGTTTCAGCCTCGCTTGTGTTAACACATAATACAACAGCATAGGGACAAAAGGAAAAGGTGTTAGAAAAGTTTAGCACAAACAGAATCTTTGAGATTGTTCTTTCTAAATCATGATTTCTCCTCACAATCAGTAGATGGTTCACTTTTCCACAGTTGATGATGATAGTGTCTCTCATTGGTGCCCTCTCTTCAACATGCAAAAGTCACACAGTCTGGCCATGAATGGATCCATTTTTCCTCTTGGACAAGCTAGTATGTTGTTCCTCATTGCACCCCAAGGATTAGGTGACTATATTTGAGGAGTAATAGTAGCATGTCCAATTGTTTTCCACTGGACAAATCAGTAGGCAAATCGTTATAATAAAGCACATAACATCACATAACACGAACCCACTTTTAAGAAAGGACCAGGCAGCTTCTGCACTGTTGCTGTCCAGAGATGCACAACCTAATATGAAACATTTTTTAAACAATAACCCATACACTAGTGTATCATGCCCACATCCGAACAGCTGTGAAAACATCCTTGGATTTTATGTACGTTTGGTGCACGAAGAAAGTTTAATTCACAGTATATACACTCTAAGGAAAATACATAGTTATGTCAAAGTATATTGTGTTCTGCGATGACTGTGGGGAGAGAAGACACTCGGGGAGGACGTTGATTAGAGGGGAAATGAGCAGAAGCAAGATGAACAGAACATCAGAATAGCATCCATATTAATAAAAGTGGTGTCTTCGTGAAAATGTGGCACAACTAAAACACATTAATAAAGGCACTTCTAAATGACATATCAAAATCATTTTAAGTGCAATGCTAATATTTCAATATATACATCTTTTACAGGAACCCGATAATAAACCATGCAACTTGTGAGAGGGTGGGAGTTTTCATCCAAAAAAACGGAGAATTTATTTTTATTTAGCTCTCTATTTGTCTTTTCAGAAGCTTGTAGAGGATTAGGGAGTTTCTACAATTAGTGCTTCTTACAAACCAACTCTATATTTTTTTATTGTATGTGTTATTTTTGGGAGTTACACAGGGTCTTTAAACACTCCGATCTGGGTCATCTTTGTTTGAGAATATGTATGATACATACTGTTGCGAGCATCTTCCCGCACACTAGATTTTTTAGCTCACAGTCATTTCTATTTGTTTAGCCTTAGAAAACAAAGAGAGTTTGAGCCTCGCTTGTGTTAACACGCAGAGTACAGCAGCTGGTTATGCATAGGGACAAAAGGAAGAGGAGTTAGAAAAGTTTAGCACAAACGGAATATTTGAGATTGTTCTCTCTAAATCATGATTTCTCCTCACAATCAGTAGATGATTCACTTCTCCACAATTGATGATGATAGTGTCTCTCTTTGGTGCCCACTCTTCAACATGCAAAAGTCACACAGTATGGCCATGAATGGATCAATTTTTCCTCTTGGACAAGCTAGTATTTTGTTCCTCATTGCATGCCAAGGGTTAGGTGACTATATTTGAGGAGTTATGGTAGCCTCTCCAATAGATTTCAAATTGACCCTTGGTATTTCACTTTTAATCTTGACATTGCACTGTACCATTTCAAAATTCTTTACTTTTCTAGTTCTCATAAATCCAGAGGCAGCAACCTCCAAGATACTTGCCCACACCTGCCGAGGACTAGCAGTCAGACTCCCCCCACAGCTAATTTGCTCCATGGAAGGAATGCAAGCTATCCCTTACAATTTTCTACTCCAGGAGGTCCCACTCAGGAGTCACTGGGAGTGTGGAATTGGTGAAAATGGGAAAACCCTGGCTCCAACCAGTAGCTAAAGGGTGCCCATTTTTAATACCATCACTTGTAAAATTACAAATGTGCACACCTGTCATGTAGAGCGTTTACTAATTCACATGCCAGCCAGCCTTCACCTGCTGATTTACTTCTGAGAGAGACTGTGATTTTTGTCATCTCTTTTCCACCAAGTGTTCGCGGACTCTTCACAGTAGGAAAAGGCTCAGGGTATGAAGAGTTTTATGTGGGTTTCACATCCTTGGAAGGAGAACCAATTAAAAAGATCTTTTACCTAACATATTTGGCAGTATTTTATGATTAGACCGGTTTACCTCCTGTTTGCTGTTAAGGAGGGCCCATCCGAAGGATCAGGGCTCATTTGGATTTGTTGTGTTTTTGGACACTGACAGTTGCACTGCAGTCAGCGACCAATGCTCAACTTGGCACCCACTTCCAAGTGCCCACCAACCAACGAAGTAATTAGGAAATGTAAGACTTGTTTTCCACCATTTCAGTTTTTTATATCGCAGGGTGCGACATGGACTGACCTATTAGTCAGCCTACAAGACACAATCCTCAACATTGTTTAGGCCTAGAGTGGTGCTGGCAGTGCCTAATTTACTAAATAATAAGTTGCAGGGCCCTCGTCAGGAGAATACTCCAGCTTGCACCATCCATTGCCCCTGCCAGTGCTGCCAATGACAGTACCAACACGACTACTTACCTTAACACTCTTACAAGTGTGACAAGTCATACTATTCCAGGCCCTCAACGCTATGAGAATGGCTTGGGTGGTAGGTAGTAGCCAGTGTTAATGTATATTGAATTCATAAACAGCTGTTGTTGTGCTCATACCTAAATTTGGCAGACAGTGCCACCATGTGGCAGACTGTCATAAGCGCCGGTGCTGACAATTAAGTGGCGGTACCAAGCACTGGAAACTATCGGCTCAAATTAAGCACTGGGTGCAGGCTCAAATCTTTGCTTCACTCGTCTCTCCATTATTGGTGTCACTTCAGCTATGAGCTCCCAGCGCTAACAACACTCTGCAATCTTGCAATGCCACCAGGTGAATCCACCCAGAGAAGTTCTCCTAAGGAAAGTATGAGCAGTGGGAGTTTTCGAGCAATACCTGAATAATGTTTTATTTCGACCAGGCTTCAAAGTTGAAACATGTACACTGTTAATGCAGAGTACTGCACACAGTCCTCCTCATATATATTTTGCCTTTCCTTCCTCCTCCTCTTTGTTAATGCAATAAACTAATTGTCATTGTAGTTTTCATGCTGCAAGGAGTAGCATATCATGCTGATAATCTAGGCTGTAATTTGCAACATTGTGGAGTGTTTTCATTCCTTTATTAGGTGCTGCCCTCATTTCCTGTCCTTTCATGCTTGGAAATAATTTGTTTCTGCATTAATGTGGGACTCCATAGTCGTCCAAGCTCCCATGGAGGCAACTTGTTCTACCTACTAAACTCCAGCAGCCATTTTGGGATCTCGGGGTCTCCCCAGGCCAACCATTCCCAGGGACAGCCAGAGTAAGGCGACACCTGTTATCCAACAAATCTCTCACAACGTGAACCACTTGATCTTGTGCCAACACACTGCCCATACAACCAGCAGTGGCCTGCCCATTAGGGCAGAGGGGCAATGCCTCAGCACCTTTTGACTGACATAAAGAGTGTCTATCAAGTTGAGCAAAGGTCAACCTCGCCCTTCTCCCGCCCCCACGCTACCCTGCTCCCACCCCTCAATCCCACTTCCCACTGTACAACCCGCTTGCATAGTTTACCCAAATCCTGGCTTTGACCATAAGCTACTTTTTATCTCCGTGTCTAGATATGTAGTGCTTGTGACGTCCGGCTCATTCATTTAGCTTCTCATCTTTTTTGTACGATTGTAATTTTTTTATTTCACCATGTCTCTACTTCCATACCTGTAAAGCGCTCTGATACCCTTGGGTCTAGCCAGCGCTATATAAAACTGTTAAATAAATAAATAAATAAACAGGCAGCCAGGAGCTAGAAATGTGCTAAATGTGCAGGTGCTTGGCTGCCTGAGATGAACTTTGCCGGGCTGAAGATGCCATAGTCCTCTTGGTGTGACCACTTCAGGCTAGCAAAGAGCCTCAAGGCCCTCCCCATGGTGACAAGGGGAAGCGCCACTGATATCCTCAGTCCTCGGTACTTCAATTTTAAGCACTGAAGTGTGCAGGGCCAAGCGCCTGTCATTGACGTTTTGTCACAGAGTGGGGGGTGCCAGCAGTATCACTGACCACACCCCACTCTGTGACGAGGCAGGCTCCACTCATTGCCTAACCAAAGGTCAGCCATCACCTTAGGTCAGACAATCAGAGGAGGCAGCAGTCTCAAACCATCTGGAGCCTCCGAAGCTTCCCTCTCTGTGACACTGCAGAAGGTAAGTGTTATGATTTTTATGTTTGCTGTGTTTGTGTGTGTATGCACAAATGTATATGTATTTGTGAGTGCATCTGTGAATGGGTGTAAGTGTGCTTGTGAATGGTGGGTGTATGTGTGCGCGCTTGTGAATGCATGAGGGTGTGAGTGAGTGTCCATGTAGATGGGTAAGTGTATGTGTGTGCATGTGTGGACCACCCAACTATCCTCCTGCTTGAATTACCAGCTGCCACTGTCTACTGTCTACAACATGGACTATAATTACTTCAGTATTGTGGTTAGTATAGTACATACCTGTCAATGGTATTGCCTCATAGCTCTGGTAGTAAAGTGGGTTTCTGAAAAGTAGACAAACACCGCTTTATTGATGGAACAAAACAAAGCCCTGGGCAAATAGCTCATTACATTGGCAAGCTGCTGATTGCTAGACCAAATAGCTGGTTGGCCATGTTCATCATTGTTATGGCAAACAGCTCTCATTAATTAGCCAAATTGTGAACTACGAGGTCATAAGTGAATAGTTGGGGGAAAAACTAAGAACAGGGGGCTAATTGCTAACCCAAACGGCTTTTTCGTGGTGTACATCAATGATTTATGTGATCACAGTGGGCAGCAGATCAATTATACGGAATATAACATTTCATATTGCTTTGTGGCACGAACCAGGGCAGAAGGAGGGCAACAAGCTAATTAGTCCAGATCAAATGAGCAATTTCTTCAAGTGGTCAATAAGAAATGACACTGAACACAATATTCAGCTTACAGCAAGAAATAATTACGTGTTACTGTGCTCTGTCCAAGGCAATAACACCAGTTAACACTCTTTGCAAAGAGCATTTAAGTATTGTGAATTACTCTGTGAATAAATATGTCTTCAACCAATGTCTAGGGTGCACAATGAAGAGGAGGGCACTTAATATCTGTTTATGTACAAACGTTTGTATTAAATAAGGCCCATAACCAGAACCTCACCGAACACAGGGATTAACAAGCATTGAAAAAGCCAATAGACCTCGCCAATGAGACCTATTGGCTTTTGTAATGTTTTTTTGCCATGCTAGTCAGCAGCATGGATACTTTGCAGTTTGGCTAAAACTAATTTGAAAAAAAGCTCTTAGATGCAGCCAGGGTTAATGCACTTATTTTTTCAAGTTCATTAGTGCTAGATGCAACATAGTCCTTTTTTATTGTTTTATTTAGCCATGCCACACCGCAGCCATGCTTTACAGCAAGACTACAAATCATTGCCAACAGTCAGCAAGGCCCATGCTGTACAGGACGAACAAAAGGCATTGGCAGAATCACACAAAACCCCAGTGATTCAGTTAATCTCTGCATACACGAAAAACTAAAAAATAAGATATCTGGCGGCGAAAAATACTATCACACGAAGAAATGAATTTCATACATGTCCATGTCTTAGTAAAAAATACATTTGGAAGCAGATAACAACTGTTGTCACAATACAAGCAGATATCTGTTGTCACAATATACATCCATTTCAAATGAGAAAAGTGCTTCTTTGAAGTGTGTGTGGCATAGCTACAAATGGCATGAGGTTCCACAAGGATAACAAGAAAAAAGAAGGAAAAATAAAAGTAGTACCTCAGTCATAGCGCAATCAGCATAATGACAGCAATCAAACTGAATCAATCAGCACTTGGTCCATGCTCCAACCCAAAAATACAGGCAGTGAAGCCAGCACACACTGGCCAATTGGAAGGCAGCAAATAACAGTGGCTATGAAGCCAACAAATGTTAAGCAATGGGAGGAGATCTGACCGTTGTTGCATTACAATATCTGTTGCATGGGAGAGCGCATAAAGCGCATGTGTTGTCACAGGCGAGACCTAAACACCTGCCATCTATTGCAATCTAATAATGCCCCTACCTTGTACTCTCATTGAACTTAGAATCCAAGTAAGGACCAACAGCAAGTAAAATTAACAAAAGATGGACGGAATGCTGAACAATGCAAATACTCACCCCTTGCCCAAAGATCTGGATTTAATCCATTGTTCTTTTGCTCACCAAGCCACCCTAGCTTGGACCCAGACATATGCAAATCGGTCTTGACCCTGTCCTCATAGGAACAATTCAGCCTGAACTGCCAAGTCAGGTCTTCGCTGACTGGAAACAAGCATCCTGGGACGGGTTTCGGGGCATCACCCCATATCTGCCAGGCTAGCTTGAATCCAGTAGCACAGTGAGCACGGTACCCAAGTCTGGGCATACCCTTCCCACTTAGGGCGACAAATGCAAAAGGAACAAATGATGGCTGGGATGTTGGAAAATGCAAACATTCACTCCCAGTCACAAAGATCTGGGTTTAATTAATCGTTCTTTCGCTCACCACACCACCCCAGTTTAGACCCAGCCATATGCAATTCAGTCTTAACCCTGGTCCTTATGGGAATAGTCAAGCCCGAACTGCCAAGCCTGGCCTTCCCTAGACCAGAACCAAGAATCAAACAGGATCAGCAGTCAGTGGCAGCATTCTAAGCATTCTGATTAGCCTAGCTGGCTCAGAAACATCCATCAAGTCAAACATGTTATTTAATCAATAATAACAATGTTGTTCATTAAGTCTTCAATTCATTCTTTTTTAGCACGTGTATCTTAGTTCATCAGGGTACGGAAGGCCTGCTCATAGGTCCTTATTAAGATATTTCTTTTCACCACATTCCAATACTCCTCCTTTTTACGGGGTGGAACACTAGATCAGGAAACAGCAAGATCTTGTGCTGCTTATATTTCAAGTCTTTCTGGCCTGAGGTTTGACAGCCTGGCTGTCAAGTAGAACTATGGCTTACAACATTCATATAGAACGGGTGTTGGTTGGGTCTGCTCCTGTCACCCACTGACTTTCTTCAACCAGCTTCTTTCAGATATTGTCTTGAGACTTTGCCAATCACCTCTCAGCTCCACCCAATGGAGAATTTATCTCTGCCATAATGGTATTGACTTTGTAGGTGCATCATTTCATCTTTTCTCGAGCACTTACATTGAACTGCATGGGCTGCTACTTTAGAACAGGGGAGACTTCACCTAAATCAGTCTTTCATTTCTTGTTTGGCTTAAAAGAACTTATTCTGCATACATGAGCACATTCAGCCCAGACGAGTTGACTTTCCAATGCTTGCTTCTTTTTTCTTCTTTCCACTTGAGTCTGTAACTACAAAGATCAATGATAGGCCTGCCCCCTTATCAGTTTTAGATGGAATTTTGTTCCACCTAACATAGTTACATGTGTCTATGTTGACATGGGACCTTTGTTTGTACAAAGTGCAAGCAGATCCAATTTCACTTTGGTGATAAATGCGTGAGCTCTTCACTCTTCCATGCCTTTTGGGAGTTCCCTGAAGGTTTTTTTCTGTCAAACAGTAAATGTCTATGTCGTGTATGCTTGGACTGTATTCATTTTCATCACGTTAGACATTTACTTTTCAACGTTAGTCAACTTTTTGGCCAGCTGTACTTGCTGAAGGGTAATTCCATCCACTCTGATCTCTAGAATAGCCCTTTCACCCTCCGGCTGGTGGCCTTGTCGCTCAGCCTATCAGAGCTCACAGACTCCTGGAATCAACTGCTATGAAGAAAGGGGAGGGGTTGGTCAGGGATAACTGAGATAATGTAGAGAACTTGTGTATTTTTTCCACTCTATGGACAACTGAGGCACTGGCAACATTTTGATTATTCCATCTCATACTGTTGGTTAATGTTTTATGCTAAATCTTACATTTGGGAGGCAAGTATATTATTAACCTTGTGACATGAGACAGACAGTGCAAACCGCTTCTTGTTGGAAGAGTGCACCATCACCTCTGCTATCTAAAGTTCCCACTAAGGGGCATATTTACAAGCCCCTATCGCCACCACAAAAACACTTTGAGTGACGTTGTGATGGCGCTAGGGGCTTCACCTTATTTTAAAGGCAGCGTTAAGCCACTTAACGTAGCTTAACGCTGCCTTGTAAATAAAGCACCCTTTTACACTGTACGTAGAGTGAAAGGGGAGGGCAATGGTTGTTGCGATGGGTGTTCCACCGCAACACCCATTGATTGTAATGCTTCCCCCTATTTCCAAGGGTGGCGTAAATAGGAGACAGTGCCAAAATTAAGACCAGGAAAAACTTGGTCTTAAACAGGTGAAATGAGTTGAAATGCTTTATTATGCCTCGTTTTTGCTGTTTCTGTGTGTCCTGCGTTGTGCAACATACCTAGAAACAGCAAATTGCCATTGATTGTTTATGTGCAGGAAGGTGTCCCTTGCTGCACATAAACAATAAAAAAAAGAAAATACTTTTTGCAACTTCTATGTGTGCTGCATTAAGCAGTTTAAAGATTGTTTATGTACAGGAAGGGGAACCTTCCTGCACATAAACAATCTTCCCCTCAACGCAGACACCCTTGCACTATGGTGCATGGGTGTCTGTGTTGGCACTAGGCTGCCAAGTTTAGCGCCAGAGTAGGGGGAAAAGAAGGGCTGCACCATATTATTGTAAATATGGTGCAGCCCTGCATTTCTGAAGTGCGGTGTGCGGCGTTAAGCCAGGAGCCTAACGCCGCACTCCGTCACTGCATTGTAAATATGCCCCTACGCTTTTTCGTTGCGATTTTTGTGTAAACAAAATAAAACATATTTTTAAAAGTATTGTGCTCATGTGTTGCAACGTTGGTTATTGGCGGGAAAATACACATAGTTATACTATAGATTGGCAGGTGGATTTATTCAGCATAAGGTAAAACAATGAAACTGTACACACACAGACCCCACTCTCCACAGATGCCATCAGTTGCTCAGCCCAGGTCTAAATGAAAATGAGAGACCCCGAAGAAGCAGTGGTGTAGAAAAGGGGGGGGGGGGCATGGGGGCGGCAAAAATACAGGAATCGCCAGCACACCTCCCCCCACCCCGACTAGTGGCCGCCGCAGGGCGACAAACGCAGGGGCTGCCACGGGCGGCAAAATGTCTAGCTTTACTACTGCAAAGAACCTCAAAGCCCATAGTGTTCCATAGCATCAAATTAAGACCTGAGTGACAGGATACAACACATCTCACACTTTCAATAAAACAAACAAACTCGGTGAGTGCATAAGAAAGAAACCAAATAAGTATGTAAATGCACCACTAAGATATACACACAAAAGTACAACTCCCAAAGAAGATCGCCAATGAAAATCAAAAACACAGATCATAATATAACATACTCGCATTACGTTCAAACACACCACACCTTGCTATACCACACAGATCCATACCTCTAAAAGTTTCTCTTCCTCCACTCTCCATGTTTGTGACCTCGTTTGCTTCGTCAGGTGACCACATGTGACTCTTACTATGAAAGAAACAGACTCCTGGAAGTGCTAAGTGAGTGGTTTCACTCTAAGGTCTCCAATTATAACTAAATATTTATACACCTTACATCTTTTTATCTTTGAACGCATCAGTACAGTGCTAAACAGAAGCCTCGCAGAACAATCTCTAATGGATAAAAGATGTCAGGCCATCCTAAATATAAAGTTCAGCAGGACTCCTGCCAGGGTTTGTCACTTTAGAAAAGTACAAGTGAATTAATCAAATACAGAGGAACAAAGAGCAGAGCGAAGGGGTTGAGAATGAACTGTGTAGACCAGGAAGGACAAAAAGAGACAGCTTACATTTTTCTGATGACTGCACAGCTTCGAGTACTTCAACTAACCTTGCCGCCGGGGTTGTCGAAATACCAAGACTGTCTAGTATTGATTCCACCTCATGCCTCTTTCATCCACTAGAATACTCTCCCTTGAACCCTAGCTTAGGTTGTTTTTCATTGCAGCCTTTTTTCTTTGTCACTGTCCTGCTGATCCTCCATATTTACCCTTTTTCTCCCTTGACCTTGTCTTGTTCTGGATCAAAGTCTGATCAGTCGCGGCTGCTACTTAATTGCCATGTATTGGGGGGGGGGGGGGGGGGTTAAAGGGAATGAAACAAAATATTTTAAAACTCACTTACCTGCCTTCAAGCTGCTGCCTCTCGGTCCTCTTCGCCCGTTTTAGGACTCCAGGGGCAGAAAGCAGGAACAGGAAGCACCCAGGCTTCCAGACTTCCTTAACCAATCAAGATCCTGCTGATAGCAGCGTTGTGATTGGTCAGAGTGCCATCCGGGGCTCAGAGAGGGACTGGAGGTTAGGCATGTTCTCCACCAGGCTGTGCAATACAGCCTAGGGTGCTTAGGGTGCATGACGCTTGGCCAGCCCAATATGGCCGGCCAAACCATCATGTGCACTTACATAGTGCTCAACACTCCTCCCCATGCTCCCGTCACAGCTAGCCACGCCCTGCCCTTAACCAGCTGAGCAACAAAGGAAAATTATCATTTTATGTTTTCCTTTTTGACCTGCTCACAGAGCAGTGAGGGGACCCTCCCCGGCCTTAGCAGAGGAGCCGCCACTGAGTTTGATGAAGGAAAATTAGTCCCACTTCTCAAAAATTAGTTTTGGTGGGCCCCACCTATAACCAGCAGATAGAATTATGCACTGCTCACCTGTCATAGAGCATTTCTTAGAGTCACTCAAACAACTCACCTCCTTTGGTACTGATAGAATAGATTAGAAAAAGGCAGAGCTTCTCCTAGAACTGCTGTCTTGCAATGATAACTACAATAATGCAATATGAACAATATCAAAAACTAAGGGAACAATGACTGCACAAATTCGTTTGAAAATGTAGGGAATTTGTTAAACAAAAAAGTTCAAACAAACAGATGGGAAGCTCGTTTAAACAATAGAATAAGACAAATTGCAGTAATTTAGAATGATAGTCTAAAGAACGAAATGACATTTGAATCACAGACTTTAGGCACATTCACTTAAGTGAAAAAAAGGGTAAAACCCATGCAGAGGAGTTCTGCAACTAAATGCCAGACTATCAGGGCTGGCTATAGAGTTTTTGCTGTCCTAGGAGAAAATTACCAGGTGCCCCCCATCTCTCCTCCATCCTCCACTATACATGCACAAATACACACACTCAGCCCGTGCATGCTAGCAAATTAGCAGGTGATCTTTTAATATAAGGTGTGTAGCCTACACAACGGTCTTTACCAATAATACATTTTGCAAGGTATGTACAGACTTCATAGCTTTTGGAATGAATCAAATATTTGCATTCACAACCATTCATGTACCAATTCTGGCAATAGTGAAGCATAAAGGAATACATAAAGAAGTTCTTTATTAAGCTTTTCATGCTTATCATTTGTAATTCAAACCCATTCAATAAATATATAAATAAATAAAACAGCATGACATCACATGCAAGATTTCGAATCATGTTGTATCATTATTAGCACTCTGAAAGAGTTGTGTGGCAACTTAAGAGTTAAAAGCAATATTAAAGCTGTAGGCTTTTCCTTGAGACTGAGATCAGGATATTCGATTGCTCTACTCAAGAGGTGCTACTCAGAATTGATTGCACTGGAATATTCTGAGGTTACATTGTTGATAGAGTTACATACTCTGCAGAAAAAGTATTCTGACATGCGATATTCCCCTTGTTTCATCTTTTACTCACTTAAACACTGTGTTCTCACTTAAATGTAGCACTCGTGATAAATGATTTTTTTTTTACCTTTCATTGATGCAATATAATTTTGTTGATTTACTCCTGCACAAGAACATATTATGGTTCATTTTTTTTAGGTTGAGCCTGAAACAGTGCACACGCTGCATGTGCTCTTACTTGCAAGACTTTATTGTCCACAGTGAAGGACTAGGAGCACACCCATTACTTACCATTGGTTGCCATCGGTCTCACTCTTCTTTGCTGCCTCCAAATTGGCCAGAACAGACCAAGCGTCACTTCCATTCCTTTCTGTGGGGTATGGACCAAGCAAAGATTGATTGAACTTAATTAGTGCCATGCTGCCCACGCCGTTATTGAGGTTCTCTTTCTTCTTTCCCCACTTACCCATCCCTTCTCTGTGTTGATGTCTAGATGGCTTTTCTTTAAAAAAATCATGTTCCCCCCAACATCTCTCCGCAATAGGCGCTGTAAGTAGGGGTGCTGGGGGTGCTCTCAGAAATAATCATGCTGGAGCTCAGAAGGTGAATGACCAATAAAGATGCCTTTATATTTTGCGTGTAACCTGTCACATTTGCTGAGAGATCAAAGACAAAGGTCAAATGTCAGGCTATAACTTCTGAAAAATGGCTGCTTAGCCGAAGCTAGATTGCACTTTTATATCTCTGACTTCAAGTTGAGAGGATTCTGTAAAAGTGATCTAGCTGACAATCCTTCTGGGAAGAGATGAAAGGGAAGGTTGAAGCATGTAATTTTCCTTTCTAACACACACCAATAATTTAAATATGGGGGAATGAACTATACACATATTTGAGATTATATCAGCAATTAGGATAGTTTGAATGAAGCAACCTTTTGTAATTCTGAAGTGTGATGGAAACAAAGATTTTAATAAGATCAAAATAAATCATGACACTTTACTTGGTGATGTGCAATACAGCATGCCTATGCATATGTAGTGGCCGTTTTAACGGCTAATGTGCAGTCTGTAAATAACAGTGTGCTAACTAATCAGTGCTCCAAAATGCACCTTCAGCTACATACTACACCCTTACCACTTTCCTGATGAATGGGCATGGCATTTTTCCTATACTTGTGTTTTTTGTATGACTCTTGGATATTTCACAATACCTATGACTTCAGTGGTATAACATTAATGTCATAACCCCACTCTAAAAATGGTTCCAGCACTATGGGTTGTTTGTGTAGCCACATCGATCCTACCCCCTCCTGTTGTCGCTGTTGCTCACCCCCACCCACCATAAGATTAGTTTCTGGTCTTGGTTGGAAAAAAGACAAGCGGAAGTAGTGAAACTAAAGTATGAACTGGGCATCAGGCCTTTTTGCACCAGGTTTATACTAGTTGTAAAAAAAAGTAGACTATAATATGTACACGATTTAAGTCAATTTTGTGCATGCTATTCCCCCATTTTTAAAAATGTTTTTTAGCAGTCAATTACCCAGGGCTAAGAGAGACGGTTGCTAGTGTCAATGCAAGACAACGTGTGCTCACTCTCAATGGGCACCATTGAAATAAAGGAAACAAATTCAATTTGTACCCTTTTTGAATACTAGTGTGTGGGTCCAAATAGTGGTTAATTTGCAAAAAAATAAGTGCCGGCCTCTCGTCTAGAGGCAGCTTGCACCAGCCTACTTCTCCTATTAGCGCCGCCTAAAACAGAACTAACTACTAACCATGAAAGTTGAGAAAGGATATGGCGTAATGGCCAGAGCGGTCGAGTTCGGAGCTAGCGAACCAGGTTCGAGTTTCGGCGTCGGCTCAACATCCTTGGATTTTGGGCAATCATCTCCCCGTAAATGATTGTGTCTTTAAATGGTGCTCATTAAAAGCGACAGTGTTGATGATTAAGTGCCAGTGCGGAGCACCAGCAACCCCATACTCAAATTAAGCACTGGGTCCAAATGATCCCCTAGATGTGAAACGACCTAAAAGGTTAATAGACTTCAATATGTTTGCATATAACATGCAACTTAGGAACGGACTTTCAATATACATCCAATGCAAAGTCAATTTATTATAACATTAGTTTTGTGTTTTTTCTACAGCATACACCACAGACAGCTAAGCAAACGTTGGTACAGAAGAACAAACCCCACAATATACAAACAGTTTACAGTTCCAAAACTACATTGAAAAGGAAGCTCTGCACATTTTATGTTTGCCTGTTCGCTTACTCAATATATATATTTCTAAAAAATGAACTTTACCAAGTGTACAATGTGCTTTCTTCCCATCAGCAATGAGAAAGATCATGAGAAATGGAGAGAGGGTGGGAGGTGAAAGTGAGGGGAAGTGCTGCACTAATACTGGCAGTAACCATAGTAACCCTCATCAGATGACAACCAAAAATAGTCTTGGTTGCCTATTTTACTAACTTGCTTCAGTTACCATTACAACTCTACTGTTGCTGAGAAAGAAGTGAACATGCCCTTTGTGGTTCGCCTGCCAAATAAACAAGCACTGGCTAAGCCAATACGTTCTGCCAATGCAAGATTTATTGGCTTTGTCAAACAATGGTCAAAAACATGGTTTACACCAAAAGAAAAAGACACCTTTATATTGATGCAAATAACAGAGTTAAAAACGTTTTTTTTAATGCTATGATGCAGACATGGTTGGTGTATCATAGAACTTTTTTACCCATCCCGTTCCCTCCTACCCTCCCTTCTGCTTGTGTTGCCCCTTCTCTCGCAACCCTCTCCCACTGTCCCTTTTGCCCGGTTGTATGATGGTACGATGCGTGCCTCAACAACTGTCCCCAGCATCCCTGAAGTACCCCAACCCAACCCTCGCACCGCCCTGAGGCCTAAAACTGTCCCCTGTCCTGTAAACTGTGCCTTTTCCCCGCCCCTAACCTTAAAAACTGCCCCCCTAAAAACTACCCCAACCCCAGCCGCCCACCCTAAAAAACTGTCACCTACACCTGTTATCTACCCCAAACCTGACCCCTTCCCCCTGTCCTGAGCCCTAAAGCTGCTCCCTGCACTACAAACAACCCCGACCCCCTACTGTGTCCCAAAACCTACCCCCCACCCCAAAAAACTACACCCTCACCCCCCAAGACCTGGCCCCAGCCTACTTACCTCACGCATCTTCCCCCGATTCCTGATCGTCCTTCCTCTTCCTGTCTTCCTCTTTCCCCATCCGCTCAGTAACTAGACCGTGCACTGCCTTACGTGGTTAAGGCAAGAGTGGTACGCAGTGCGGTGAAATGGCACTCGTGGCTAAGCCTGCGTTGTTCAGGCCATTTCCCCTTTTGCATACCCCAACCCCTCACTGGAAAAAAATGTGCTATGATACGGCCAGCTTTGACTGCATCAATGTGCTTTTGAAAAACATTTGTTAACTTTGCTATACGCATCAAAACTAAAGATGCCCTTTTTCTTTTGGTGTAAACCATGTTTTCCCCATTGTTTGGCTAGTCAATAGATTTCACATTGGCAATTTCTTTTGACTTCACCAATGCTCATTTAATTTATTTATTACAGTGAAAACAGCCAGTGCAAACTATTAACATCCCGTAGGCAGTAAGGTTAGACAAAGTGCTAATGCTGACCTTCTAAGTGTAAAAATTGCCATGCAATAAAACTTTAGAAAGCATGTTACTTGTGTATGAACATTCTATTCAAACGCATCTACAGTATAAAAGGCCTGTGCCAGAAAACGTTAGAGGCTAGTTTCAGGGGTCAAGACAGATGTTTTTTGGAACCATTGATCCGAAATTCTCTGCTAGGGTGACTACCTCTATCAAGGTTATTACAGACACTGTCGCCTCTCCCAAACCTCTCACTTACAAGCCATTGTTTACAGGTATTACTGGTGTGCTAGTGTAATCGGTTCTTTTTTTGTAAAGTTTCAAAAGATGAGTTTATTAAATACAAATGGAGAAAATATCAATATGTCATGTATTGTTACATCAAAAATTGCATTAAGAGGAATAGCAATAATTACATATTGGCTAGAATTAAAATACAGAGATCATATCATTGCAGGAATTGAAAGGCAAGAGTCAAAACATTAAACAAATATGAGCCACAATGAGTATACTTAGGGTTAAATAGCAAGTAATAGTATTTACAATATAAATAAATTCAGGGAGGCTGAGCAACTTCTTGTACGAATGGAGTAGGAGCAATAGAAATTTTTTAGCGCTATCATCTAAAAATTGAGTGATAGGAGACAATAATTGTAGTTTTTTCTTGGCAAGAGATATAGGAAAAACAAAGGTTGTGTCTAGTCTGTGACAAACAGAGCACCACCAAGCTATGTATGAGAGTTTGGATGTATCTTTCCAATTTTTTGTCATCTGTTGAAAAGCAACTGCTAATAGCAGGTCAATAATTTGTAGTTGTGCTTTGTTTGCATTCCAACCGGTGGAGAGACTACCCAGAAAGATGTTAACAGATGACAGGAGAACTTTGGCACGAAATATAGTTTTAATTTGCATCCAAATTTGTATCCAGATATGCAGTACCTGTGGACATGTGAATAATAAGTGTTTTAAATCAGCTTGCGCAAATGAACATGACCAACAAGTGTCTGGAATTTCAGTATGCATTGTATGTAAGGAAATTGGTGTTAGTAGAAGTCTATTGTAGAAGAAAAAGAGTGTTTGTGTAGTATTTGCCGCTCTGGATGATTTCCTGATTTTTGCCCAAATTTTATCCCATCAGGGAATAGGCCATTGTGTACCAAGATCAGATTGCCAAGAAAGCTCTGTTTTTGTTTTGTCTCTCTTGGTGCAGGGTTGTGATAAGTGAGAATAAAAGGTAGAAGCTTTTGGTGTACTACGAAGTAGATTAAACCATGTAGAATCTGGTAACGGAGATGGGGAGGGTAGGGATTTAAAATAGGAGCATGTCTCCAATATGGCCGTGCATAGGATTAAAAATGTTTGCAGAAATGAGAGAGGCAACTGAAAAAGGGCGCATGCATTTGAAAAAGTAAGGAAAGTATCTTTATCGAAGAACTGATGAACCCACATAAAACCTTTGTCTCTCCATGTTTTACAGTAGATAGGTTTGTTTTAATGCATACAGATTTTTTATGCCATATGGTGGATGTACGGAATGTATCGACATCATATCGCGTGGAATGGAGAAGAGGATTCAATACTTTACATGAATGATTAATGATTAATAATTGATGTACAAAGTTTTTGTGGCTTGTGGGTAAAAGATAAATGTTCCTGAAAAGAAAAGGGGGAAAGAAAACATCTCTCCAGATCAATTCATAATGAAGTGCCAGTAGATGGGTCAGACACCCACATGGACATATGTCTTAGTAAAAAAGCTTAGTGATATTTGGGAAAATCTGGAAAGTTGACACCTCCTTCCGATTTCTGGCGTTGCAATTTTAGTAATGACATTCTAGGTTTTTTGTTGAGCCACAAAAAGGATATGAGGATGGAATTAATTGTATGAAATAATCTTATTGGAATGGATAAAGGGATAGTAGAAATAATGTAGAGGACAATAGGAGTTAACATCATTTTGATAGTATTGAGGCATCCCCACCATGAAAGATATAGGGGGTACCATTTAGTTGGGATGTTTGATAGTACAACGTGATCATTTTGATCGCGGTACTTTACATCGCGGATTTTACAACGCAAGTCGTTGCCACGACTTGAGTTGGAGGGTGCGGATTGAGGATTATTATAATTTTTGATTCCAACACCAGCCAACGTAACAGTAGGGAAGGTGTTGGAATAGAAAATTACAATATTCCTCAACCAACAGCGCCATCCAGTGCAAGTCGTATTAATGATTTGCGTTGTAATGGCAGCGTTGTAAAGGTCGTGCGGTGTAAACCCCGAGTTGTAAACGACGTTTACTATTTAGTTGTGAGGATAGTTAGCTTTTCTAATCATTTGTCAAAATTTAAAGAAAATGATGTTTTGTAAGAAGGAGTGAACAACAAACCAAGATATTTGATATGCTGCAGATTCCAAGTAAAGTTAGAGACCACAAGATCTTCCTTAAAAGTATATTTAGTTAGGGGTAAAATTTAACATTTCTCATTCTTTAATTTCTATTCCAAGGCTATTGTATAGCATTCACTTCCTTCAAGAAGGCCATTAGGGTGAGGTGAGGTTGAGAAAGAAATAAGAATACATCATCTGCATAAGCTGCCAATTTAATTTGTAGAGAATTTGAAATAAATCCATTCATAGATTTGTTTTGTCTTATTCTGGATAAGAATGGTTCTAATGCTAGGATAAAAAGGAAAGGAGATAATGGACAACCTTGCCTTACTCCTCTATGGAGAGTGAAATAAGAAGATGTAAGACCGTTAGCAAATATTGCAGCTTTAAGATTTGAATAAAGCAAGGAAATAAATTAAATGATTTTTGGGCCAAAACCAAACCATGACAATGTGCGAAAGATGAAGGGCCAGTAAATTCTATTGAAAGCCTTTTCTGCGCCTAGAGCAATATCAGCAAGGTCTGTGTAGTTTGATGATTTGGAAATTATATAAAAAAACAAGTGTTATCAGTAAGAGAGCGACCCTTAACAAAGCCTATGTGTTCTTTACCCAATAGATGAGGGAGGTGAGATTCAATTCAAAAGGCTAAAGCTTTGGAAAAAAATGTGTAGTCATTATTAACTAGGGAAATGGGTTTGTATTTTTTGTAATGATGTAATTCTTTGAGTTCTTTTGGAATAAGACATATCAGGACTCCAAAAAAGTACCTTAAGAGCTACCTCATTCAGCAAAATAAGAAATAAGGGTGTGCACTTTGAAAGGAGTATTTGGAAAAAATGCAAATAAAATTCAACAGTAAAACCATCTGGTCCTAGGGCTCTGTCTTTCTTGAGGGTTTTAAGTGCATTGAGCAATTCTGTCTGTGTGATATCAGTTACTAGAAGTTCCAAATCCGGCAAAGGGTTGGTGTGTTTTTGGATTGAGGAGAGATAAAGAGAGATATCATGATCTGTGGGTGTATTCTCTGGAGTGTACAATCGCTCATAAAATTGAACAAATTATTTTAAAAAATCTGCGTCTCTGTGTTTTGAAGTGTTGTTGTTATCCAATATAGATTCAATATGAAGCTTGTTCTGTTTGGTCTTGAGATAACTGTCTAATAGTTTGCCTAATTTGTTTTGTCCTCCATAGAATTTCGCACTAGTCTTTAATATATATAAATAAGCACTGTCTGTCGTATCTTTGTTGTACTTAATCTTAGCATTTATAAGATCTGTGAGGCACTTTTTTGATTTTGAAGTATGGTAAGAGTGTTCCAACCTCTTTATCTTAGAAGGAGCTCTATGTTCAATGACCGGGCTATCGTTCGCTTATTAGACATGTATTTAATGATGAAATCACATGCAGAAGCCTTAAAGGCATCCCAGATTTTATGGAAGGGCAAAGTATCCATGTTATTAAATTGAAAATATTCATGAACGAAGGATCTAAAAGAAGCATTAAAATTAGGGTCTAAAAGCAGGGAATTGTGGAAACGCCATCTCCTGGTATGATCAGATTGAGGCTAAATGTCTAATTGTATTGAGTATGGGACCATTATCTGCTGACAGCAAGGACTGGGAAATATTGTGTTAGATAAACACATAGTCAAATCTTGACTTGGTTTGGTGAGTTGAGGAGAAAAAGGTGTATTCCTGCGAAGCCGGGTTACATAGTTTCCAAGCATCTGTTAGGTGTAAATGCTTCACAGTTTGTACAAAGGTTTTGTGCCCTTTGGTTGATGTAAAAGAAACACTGGATTTCCGGTCAAGAAAAAGGTCAATTACCTGGTTACAATCACTAGCAAGAATGAAATTGTTTGCGAGGTTTTGAGCAATCAATCGGTAGATTTGGGACCAAAAGTAAGCGTCCCCGTGGGTAGGGGCGTACACAATGAGTAAAGAAATCAGGGCATTCCCAATCATTAAACTGGTAAACAACCATCTACCCTCTTCATCTGTATCTTTTGAAAGAAGATTGACATGCAATGATTTGTGGCATAAAGAATGACACCATTTCTTTTGCCGTCCCCAGGTGAGACGAAGACTTCACCAACCCAATTTTTCTCAAGCTTTATGAATTCAGCTTCCGTGAGATGTGTTTCTTGCAAAAAAACTATATTAGCATCTAATTTAGATAAATGTGAAAATACTTGCTGTCTTTTAACAGGGGAATATAAGCCTTTAACATTCCACAAGACAATTTTTGAAGCCAAAGAGTAAAGGAACAAAGTAAGTAATAGAATGGATCAGCCTTAATACAAACATTATTAAAATAAACATATGATACCTATACATAAACAATGACAATGAAACTCAAAAGGTTTAGATAAAGAGAAGAAGAGAAAAGAGAGAAATATAAAAAGTATTGAAGTTCAATGCATTTAAAAAGGGTAGGAAAGGGATAGGATTATGATTTAGAATAAGATAAAGTTACCATAAAAAGAAATACAGGAAATATGAATATCATACCTACAAAGACTCCAAGACATATGAAAGGTGGGGGGAGATGAGGCCACATGGAACAATGACACATCCGGACTCCATGGGGGAAGGCAGGGAGGACCGTAGAACAAACGACAGGTACAACAGATCAATCAAGATGACGAAACCTGCAAGGAGAGACAAAAGGTTAATGTCATTCAACACAGTTTAGTAGAACAGTAACATCAGCTATTATTATGCAAGAAGATTTCTTAAAACCGTTCCTAAGTGTGAAAACAGAGGATGCAACAGAACCAAACTATTTATTATGCGGTGAGGAGGTGCCCATGGTCTCTGTGTTGCGAGAATTAAGAAAACGTTTCAGTCTTATAGGATCTTCATAAGTAGTTGTCTCCTTATTATAGGTTGCCTTAAAAAGACACGGGTGAAAAAGACAAAAGCGTGCACCAATAGAGCGAAGATGTGGTCGCATAGCCAGAAACTCTTTATGTCTGTCAGCCGTAGCCTTTGCATAGTCCTGTGAGAAGAATAAAGGGTTGCCTGACCATGAAATTAGTTTAAGAGACCTAACTGCGCATAAGACCCTCATCAAATCAGTGTATTCCAGAAAATACAAAAGGACCCTTCTTGGTTTCCACACACTGGAAGAAGACATGGCAGATGCAGGTCCCAGTCTGTGAGTGCATTGGATATTAAGAAGAGTACCTTCTGGCAAGTTGAGGATCCATGGAAGAAATGATTTGAAGAAAGTCATAGGGTCTGTACCTTCCAATCCGTCTGGTAGACCATACATTTCGAACATTGTTTCGTCTATTTCTGTTGTCAAGATATTCTATCTGCTTCTTAAGAGACGCCACTTGAGATTGAAGAGCTTCTGCCTCGATACAGGATGATCTCAGAGATTCAATGTTATATTCCGCAGTGGTAATTCTTTCCTCAAGTCATGATGAACGGTGTGTTAAAGTTTTTAGTTTAGAGTTTGTTTCTTCAACAAATGGATAAAGAGCCCGGATCTCTTCTAGTAAGAGATCCATAGAGACTGTCGAGGGCTGTTTAGGAGAAGAAGGAGGGTCCTTCTTTAGTCGCTTGCTCAGTGCTTTATTTGAAACGGGGGTTACATGAATGGTAGTTGACAAGGTGCTTTTTGGCGGTGAGGTGGTTGCTTCATCCATTAAGAACAGGTGCGTATGTACTCTAAGTGTGCTGTGAAATTATGCTTTGAGGGCGTCAACAAAGGAGGAATGAAGGTTAGTTTGCCCAAATACAAATACAAATACAAGAGCAGTGAAGGATAAGATGAGGTTGTGACAGACAAAAGAGCTGTTTGCAGTTGATTTATGCCCTATATTGTTGAAGTGACACACAACAATGCCGCAGTATGCAAATTATAGAAGAAAAACAAAAAAACTAAATAAAAAACAACCAAGAACATAATGTCATATTAGTTCAGTAAAGATACAAATGGTTCTCCAGACAGAATGCATCTCCTTTGTATGGAAAAAGTACAGGAGCTCCATGAGATTATAAAAAATATCAAGAGTAACAAAAATTAAGCATGAGAAGATGTCATGGTAATCTTGCTTAATATCATAGCCAAAAGGGATTGGGGCTAAGTGTAAAAGTGGAAGTAAATGTCATGAAAGTAGGAGTCAGTATTGAGCCACACTCCCATCAAAAATCTTATAAATACATTATTCTCATCAATAGGGTTTCAGTGCCTCTGTAATATATTAAAAAGAGGCAAACAAAACAAAACACTGGTGGTGCAGAAAAATGCACTTATTTTTCTTAAACTGCTGATAAAACTCCTTGCTCAGCAATCCAAACAATGTTCTTGTCATGCAGTGCGCCGTCCGCACCTCACTCCGATAACAAAATGGCGGGGGTCATACTGACGGAGCCGCTCGGGTACGCACTTAGTAATGAAAAGAAAAAGATCGCGGAAGAAAAGTGTAGCAGTGCCGCACTCACATCGTTGGAAGCTCCACTGCTAGCGGGGCTCATATATTCATTTTGAAGACGCAGTAAGTTTGTCGGCCTGCCCGCCATTCCGGGAGAGTCAGGGAAACACCGCCATTCTCCCTGGGTGCTAGCCACGCCCCCAGTGCAATCAGTTTTATGGGAGTCAAACTGAACCGTAGCATCCAGAATGCTTTCCAGTATTACACAAAAAAACTGGACTGGAATAGTGTCTGATGTAATGACGTGGAGAAAGGAGCTATTGTCTACCAACACTACATGTGTTCTGGCACCATGTTTGTTGGAATTGGCCCTTTCTGGCTCGATGAGGCAGTAACCCAGCCAGGCAGAACCTACCACTACCGACAGGGCGATTGATTACACACACTGTATATAACCTGTGCTCACTCTTGGGAAGCTAGGCACTGAGCAGTCAGGCTTACCACATACACCATGTGTTAAGCATTGGCACTGCACTCACTCACAATGAATACCTTGAGCATCACAAAAGAGACTTCACACATGATGTATGTAAATAACGTTTGTATTCAACAGACATATTAATCAACACAATGTAAGCCACGTGTTTCTGGGCATAAATTACATTAGGAATTTACTAGCAGCACTAGTCCCAGCCACGTTCAAATTACATCAGTAATATGGACATTTGGAAAAGAGCCTAATCTACACACCCCTTCAGCCCCCTTATGCGGTGCAATAAGTTGTCCACCCCAGGCCCACCCTAGCAATTCTTATAACTCAATACCACACAGTTATAGAGTGCACCCTGGGTCACAACGATATCAGCAATAAGTACATACAAAATTTATAACACTTTTTAACAGCAACACGGGTCGAGGCCGCATGTGTAAAACCAATGCCCATGTTGCTATTCTGGCAAGAAATCAACTATCAGGCAAACAGCTATTCGGTGTCATGAATAACGGACGGTTCCCCACGGTCACTCCTCCACACACACACTCATTCTGCACCATTACGCGATGCAACGGATAGCAGACAAGTCCGTATGGAAGTGATTGCACACATAGACATTCAGCACCCTAATGCGGTGCACTGATGCCAACAGGTCAATTGGTTACATTATTACACACTGCAGACCCGTGGCCCCAGCCCTCCCTCCACCTCCAACTCACAACGACTATCCTACACCCACAGATTGGAAACACCCCGTCTTCTTCGGAAACTAGGCAGCACATGGCTGAAGTCACTCTTAGTCAGAGATCCAGGAAGCAGGTGGGGGCAGGCAGCAATGTCAATTAGGAGGCAGTTGGAAAAAAGGGTTTGGCAACCACTTGTGAAGTTCACCCACAGGAAGCAGAGCAGACACAGGCCAAGCGGAATAGACGGTCATGCCAAAGAGGTCTCCAAAAGCCTTCCAGTTCTATGGAGTACAGGGGGGGTCACACAGTCACTTGACCATTTCCGATCATGCTCAGAAGCAGTCCTGCAGCCCAGTGAGTCACTCTTACTACCCTGGCTTGAGCCGGGCAATATTACCTGGCAACACAGTGTCGTTGGGGAAGGCTGGGTGAAGAGAGATGGCAGAGGGTACGCTATGCTGAGGGCCAAGTAAGGAAACTATAGATGAATGGAGAATGAGGCAGGGATCTCTCGGAAGGAGGAGGCACCCCGTCAGGTACACGTTGACTAGGCAATCTTAGCACAACATTGGGTGTTAGATGATAAGTGTCGCACCAGACAGTCCTGGTCAGACACAACAGAGATTGCAAATGCATACCACCTTCGAAATTAGGCACAATGCACTGTGCACACAGATGTTGACCACACAATCGACAGTTCTGGGCATGCACACGCACTCACAAAAAAAGTTTCAAATGTAGTGCCTCTCTGGAAATGAGGTACGTCTGGTGCTTGTTGATTTTGGTCGCACCAGACAGGTCCAGTCACACACACACAGGTGCAAGTTCAGCAATGCTTCATGTGGTAGAATGAGGCACTACTATGGTTAAGTCCCCACTTCTGAGGGTCGTAACCTGTGAATCAGACACCTCACGCAATGAGCATGCAGTCAGGTTGTTGCATGAGAGAGATGTGGTATGATCGACTAAGTGGGCAACTTAGGTATCGCAACGGGTGAATCCGCTCACCACCTGCAAGACATTTATGCATGCCAAGGTCTCCATGATTAGGGGGCGACACACCTTACATGTGGGTTTGACTTCGTGGTCCGCACAAGGCAATCTGGGCTTCAGGCACAGTTTTTAGTTCCACGCCCACGACGCAATAACAGTTGGAAGCCAGCAGATAATGTTGGCTCTTGAGAGGTTATCTTGCTTCAGGTGTCACAGGTAGATGGTGTAGATGCCTCTTAGGAGATCTTTGATGTCCCTGAGACCTCCGAATGAACAGGAGGCAAGCATGACAAGCATTTGGAGAGCACAATTCAGGGGGCCACACAGCAGCAGGTAGTCGGCCAAGTCCAGCCACTATACAGGAAGAGTATGTGGCCCCTTTTAATGGCAGTAATTCTCCTCGTGCACAACAGAGTCCTCTGGCAATGTGCACCACATAGTCCAGGTTCTCCAGTACCATTTAAACAGAACTTAACATTTTGTGATTTGATAAATTGTATATATGCTACTCTAAAAATAACCCCTGAATTTTATCTTTTAGAACGGGGAAAAATGTGCCCTCTTTTGTCAGGTAGGATCAACATTATACTTTCAAAATAGCACTAGACCGTTACGAACATGAATAGCACACTAAGAGTATAATAAATTACACATGATCTTTGGGCCATATCCTTCCACCCCATTATTGACACTCTTTTAATGCCACATGAATCCGGCTTGCTTAGCAAATCTAAGGTCTTTGGGACAGAATATGATCGCAATAATGTTCTTCAAACGTAAACAGATCATGGAGACAATAGCACCAATGTAATTCAAAGCACAATTGTGTTTAGCTAAAACTACCCACCTGGTCAAATAACAACACTAACTTTCACTATGATAATGCTTTAGAAAATGAATCACAATGTCATGTGACATTTTCTCATCTAAACAGTCACTGGGTGCTCACTTTCACAAAATTTAAAATTCTGTCTAAATGGTATTGGATCAGTTGATCCTATACATTATTTTCTTTCTTGTAGCACTGAAGAAGTCGATTGGGATAGTTCCCACAACAAAGCAAGTGTTGGCTGGGCAATCTTGCATGAAATAAAAGAACAGAACATCAAACAACTTCATTCTGGAATAACATTTAAAAGATTTGGGGCAAGATGTAGGAGACCAAATACCGGTCGGTAACGGCCGATTTCGGCCGTTACCGACCGGTATTTGAAGATGGAGATGTAGGGGCATGTAAAAATACAGAATCTGTAATTTTACCGAATCGGTAATTTTACCAATTCTGTAAAATACCGAATCGGTAGAATTACCGAATCTGTATTTTGACATGTAGGTAGCACTGTAATCAGTGCTACAGGGGTTTAAGAATTCATTATTTACCACCAACTAGAAATTGGTGGTAAATAATGAAAACCCTTTAAAAAGCATTTTTTTTGCATTTTAAACAGTGCCATGTTGCAGACATACATGCCCTAAGGGCATGCATGTCTGCAACATGTGCACCCATGCACAATTGAGGGGTGCAACAGGGTGTCAAAGTGACACCCTGCCACCCTTCAATGTTTCCCCCAATTACCGAATAGGTATTTACCGATTCGGTAATTGCCATTCATTCCTATGGGCCTCCAGGCCCATAGGAATGAATGGCAATTACCGAATCGGTTCGGTAATTACCGATTCATACCGATTCGGTAATGAATTCGGTAAAATTACCTACATCCCAAATTGCCAGTTCTTAAATACTGAATCGGTATGATTCGGTATTTGAGAATCGGTAATCTGGGATTACCTACATCGGGCCCTTGACCTCACTGAGTTTTCTATTTTCATGATTGTGATAAAGACTTATGAATTACAGACAGGCACTACTGTCAAGGATATCAGCGTGTGTATTGGACAAGTGTATAAAGGCTAACAGGCATCTCGTCTGGAAACTAAAACAGGAAGCCACTGAGGGGAAACGGATAGCAATTTTCAACATGCTCGCAAAGAATAAGGCCCAACAATTTTGCGGATACCTAAGCAATCTAATCCAAGGATCCTCTAATAGAGGGAACCCGATACCTGCAGGCACTTGGGTAGCACATGTGAAGTTTGTATACACTAACAAACAGAAATTTAGAAATGTAAAAGGTCACTTCACACAGAAGGATACAGAAATCATCAAGACTGATCGCCCCAGGCACTCTGTGAACCCAAAACTCCAAGCATGAGTGCTGTCCGCATTACTCTGAAAAGGATCCGGAAAAATGGGGCACCACTCCCCAATGGATTGCCTGGCTCCCTCTTAATTGAGGACATTAACTTTTGGTCTTCAAATCTTGCCATGCTGTACACAAAATGGAGGTTCTCATAGGAGGTCCTAGACTCTTAGAGAGGTTCATTGCTGCAACCTATATTCAAAAAAGGAGAAAACACTGACCCAAGGAATTATCGGATGATCGCTTTGTTGGACATGGAGGGGAAGGAATATGCAAGTAACATTCAGCAGGAACTTGCGAACTGGGTGGACTCAGAAGGCCTACTACCATTTTATCAGACCAGGTTCAGACCAGGGGCCTCCACTGTTGACAACATCACAGTCCTGTCATACCTAGCCCAACAAGCAGTTGCTTGCCGCCCCCCCAACCCCCAGTATTTGCATGCTTCATAGATTACTCAGAAGCTTTCGATGGCATTGATAGAAACATCCTTCAGCAAAAATTGGCAAACTGGAACATCGGCCGGGCCTAATGCGTGCTATTACATCTTTGTACTTGAGAACATGGGTCAGGATAAAAATCTCCATGGAGTCAGCAACAAAAAAATCACCACAGACCGGAGGTTGAAGCAGGGCTGCGTCTTGGCACCTATACTATTCAACCTGTATACCGCCGACTTGGGCCCGGTACTACAGGGAGACTCCTTCGTCATCCCAAAAATTGGGGACAAAAAAATCTATCTAATGCAGTACGCCGACGACCCAGTCATCTTGGATCATACAGGCCTCCAAAAAGCCATCACAGCCCTAGCTGAATACAACACCAAAAATATGCTAACAGCTAATGCAAGTAAATCCAAAACAGTGATCTTTGGGAGTTATCAAAAGAAAAAGCTCATCAAGTGGCACTTGGGCACTCCGCTCCTGGACTGCGTGCAACGCTACAACTACCTAGGCGCCTGGCTAAGCGGGACTGGCCGCCCTTCAATGCACTTACATAAACTAGGGCTGCAAGGAAAGATGGTCACGCACTCCCTCAGTAAGCTGCATGCTACTATAGAAAGCCCCACAACCATGGCTATCGGAAGGGTAATGCGGGACAAACTGCTAACATCATTTAACTATGCACAGCAGGCATTTCCTGGAATGCTTGTGGAAGATTAAATGTGCAGCGTACAAGAAAATATATTGCCTGCCTACATCCACAAGAAATACCTTGATCCGCCTACAGTTTGACCGTACCCACCAAAAATTAGAAGAACTGGCTATTTTAGCAAAATACCATCATTTGGCAATCATGGCCGTCATAAAAAAAATTTTTTCAAAACCAAACAATCCTTGGTCTTTCAAACTTGCAGCATCTAAGGAGCAACTTTAGCTAGCCATTGAGAACCGGGACCCGAGTATAGTAGACTATGCCACTATCAAATCAACAATTAAAAAGTAGCTGCTTCTTTGCTCCCGTTAACTGGACATAGAAGCTCTTGCTGCCAGGGACTTTCATGAAACTCTATGCCTCCCACAAATTCTACAAGCAACTAAGCATCATCTCACACGGGCAGTTGGGAGCCAGGCACTATACAATGTTTTAGCTACAATATTACACCCTCTTCCAATAAAAGAACTATATCCAACCTGGAAAGCACTTACAGACATTTCTGTATACTGACTATGCAACTATAGAAGGGAGTCTCTGGCACAGATACTCCTATGTTGGCCAGCTCTGCGGCAAGCCCGCCAAATCTACCTTAGGCCCAAACTTCTCTCCATTGACTCACGCACTACAAAGGACGCCATATGCCAGCTCTACACCTTGGATACAGTAAAGAACATGGCCAACTTTGGCAAATTCATCTACCAAGCATGCTCACTTTTGAAAGAAGAAATGCCCCACAGAGAGAACGATTAATTGTCAGACATGCTCCCCCATAACAAAAGTCCACTCAGCAAAGATTATCTCCCCCAGGGACTCAAAGAATGAACTATGGTGAAAAATTATATTTAGAACCCAGCCATACAGTCAACATCAGCTGGCTACACACCCGTTTGCTGCTATGAATTTAAAGTCTGACCATGTTTTAATTTATGACATATGTCTTTTTAATCTTATATTGTAATGATTTTAAGTAATCACACAATGAATTATTCATTCATTCACCTATACCACTGCAAAGGGTTTTTTGCTGCAAATCGAATGATATGAAACATCATGATGCTGCTCCACTGCAATCCACAATTGCAATCTGAAGTGATTTCAACCATTTCCCCAGGTTAGTCTATTGGAAAAGCAAACCTCATAGGCAGTGACTACACGTGTGGGTATTCCTCACTACCTGGGCAGAGGATAACATGTACACCGTCCCTGCCTTTCACCTTCCACTTGCTTTACCCCTTTATATGTACCCTCGGGGTACTCGGTGCAGGTGAAAGGTCCTCTCAGGTTGGCTAGTGGCTTAAACAGCCCAGTCTGAGTAAACGTGCAATTGCACGCATCAGCCTGCAATGGCAGGCTGGACACGTATTTAAGAACACCCTCGATGCAAAGCATATTCCAGCCTGCAATGGCAGGCTGGGTACATCTTTAGGAGCACCTTCGGTGCAAAGTACATACCAGCCTGCAATGGCAGGCTGGACACATCTTTAAGAGCACCTTCAGTGCAAAGAGCATGCCGGCCTGCAATGGAAGGCTGGACACGTATTTATGAGCACCCTTGGTGCCAACGCGCACACCAACCTGCAATGGCAGGGGGACCCAGGTCTTAAAACATAATCAGTGTGAGTGTGCACTCACCGGCCAGCCATGGCAGACCTGACTAATGTTTTCAGGTGAGCCCCTCTTCCTAACGTGTGTAGGAAGGGCGAGTGCACTTTCACATTGCGCTTACAGTGGGAAAGTGCCCCAGGCCCCAAGGCCTTAATAAGAGAATTGGCCACACACATTGGGAGACTGATCCAGCGGGTCTAAAGAAATTCAGTGTCATATATAAATTCTACACCAGGATACTTACCATTATTTATAAATTTATCACTAGGCCCATATTTACCAAATAACTGTATTTTGACCTACTGAATCATATGACCTAATTATTTTTATCTAACACATTCATTAATTAAGTCACATATAAAGGCAATGGATTAACTAATGGTAACACAAAGAAACGATCAAGACCAGCTTGTCATTTCAAAAATCCATTTTATTAATTTTATTTCATAAAGAAGCCTTAAACTTTATTAGCAATTTTATTTTTCAAACATTAATCATAAAAGGTCATGTAAATTCAATGAACCATCATCAGCATGAGAAAAGCTCAAACAGTTATTTATTATTTCTCCATAGCCTATTTCCCTAACTTAACTAAGAATTGAGACCTAAAAGAAAGCAAAAATAATAAAGTCTTACGTGAAAGGGAAAACTGGCAGCGTCTCTGGAGCACAGGATCAATCGAACAGTGCTCTTAGCAAGGGGGCAATTCTTATAGTATTTTCCTATCTAAAACTAACTAAAAGAATACAAATATTCGAGCAGAACTGAATCTCATTGGCTGTCAGATGTCATACGATGCGGTCATCATCCGTTTCTCACATAGCCAAAGTCACTTTCAAAAGTACTATTGTTCATGAGTATGACACCGGCAGCTTCCGAAGAAAGTAACATTTAGCGAAAGCAAAGGCTTCCTCCGTCCGCTCATATTTTTTTTCGTCTTTCCGTTGCAGAACGACAAGTACGGCCTTGACCAAGGAACAAATTGAACCAAATGTCTTAAACTTCCACACAGCCTTTGTTTGCAAGCCTCTCTCCAAGAATTAATGTAGAAAAATATATAATTTTCCATTCCTGTTTAGCTGTGCAAGGCTCTTTCTCTAGTCAAGCCTTTCTGTCCACTTTAGAAGTAGGCCTCAAGCCTTTTGCATGCAAAGTAATGAGGGTATCTAGTATGCAAAGAAACACAAGACAATAATTAATTCAAGAAATAATAATTATTCTGTTACCCACCCTTACCCACTAAGTTTAACCCATTAGCTATATTACCTAGCTTTGCATTACAAACAAATAAAACAAACACATACACATGAGACGACAATACATGAACAAAAGCACATTTAAAGAATGTATATGCTATTATTTTGAAATAGCTGCAGTTAATAAATGACAAACAAAAGACAAAGTGACTGTATTATTTTAAGCAAGACAACAAACATAACAAGAGCATAAATGAATAAACCCGCATGTTCATGATGGTGCATTTTAATCTAAGTTGAGTCAGTGAACATATAAATCATGCAACACACGTTAGTAAAAATAAAAATCACAAGAGTTTCATTTGTCACGAACTTTTTAGAAATAAATCTGTAAGTCCGCTCCATCAAGACCCTACCACTTAGTTTAGGAAAATCCACATGGGAGTTCATCTCTACCAGGGTAGTGCACACGCAGATGTATCTACCCGATCACTTACCTATCTCGGTTTGATGGTAGCGAACGGCCCCCTGAGGTTTGGCTATGGAGGGAGACTGGCCACCCTGAGTATGAGACATTTTTGACAGGCTATTGAGGTAGATGGTGTCTCCCTAGTAGCCAGTGCTGCCCCAGCCCTCGGTATGTTGTGTACCTCTTTATAGGGCACACACAGGGACAACACCCAACCCAATCTAGAAAGCACCCTATCCTGACATGTGCAGGAAGAGTGCGTGCACGTTCCTGCTGCAGTGCTGTGGGAATTGCCCAGAGTCCCACTGTCAGGAAAAAAGAGTTGACAAAAACCACGAGGACAAAAAGCAAAATGTTTTAGGGAAATCCCCTAAGAAGGGCCATGTCCAACATGCACCATTTCACTTGAAGGCCAACATTTGCTCAATCACAATGTAAAAATGTACCTATTTGACTTTGCTCTACATCGTTTCTTTCTTCCGTGATCAGCATCCCACTCTGCAGAGTTTCCCGCTGGGTTGAATTTGCTCTCTTCTCTCTGATGGTGAGTCATTTCAGATGTTTCAGTCTTTATGTGCTGTGTCTGCAGCTTTATGTTCCTTCTAACCCTACCCGCTTCTTTGAAATGTGCTACTCTTTTCCTCCTGATGAATCTTCAGGCTAATGTTCTTTTGCTTTGGCCTTAAACCGTCTCTTCTTTCACATATTACCTGGTATTGAACGTTTTACTCTACTGATTTGTGGTCATTGGCCAAGCATTGCCTTGCTGTTAATCTTCAAACAGATATGGTTTGCTTTTGTCCCCGTAACAAACTTGCTCTTTTTTGATCAGCCCAGATAGAAATGATTTTGTTCGGGATAGTTCGAAATACCCCTCTACCTTGTTGGGGTCCGAACAAGCCATTAAGCACATGTAGCCATTTTATGAAGGTTCCCCAGTTATGGTGGGGGCACTGACGGCCACTTTTTTCTTTCCATGCCACTTCCCTCTTACAAAAGGGACTGTGCATGTTTGCACCCACCGTCCTGTAAGTAGGGGCTGCCAGCACGGCTCGCAGGTGGAGGGGGGGGGATGGGGGGGGGCAAGTTGCTTTTTTTAAAAATAAAGAAGAAACTTAACTTGCCGCAGGGTCCCGGGTCTTCTCTCCTGCTTGCCTCAGTCCGACTCCAGGTCGGAACAGGAAGAAGGCAGCCAGGCTCCCAGCCCTAAGCCAATCACAATGCTGTGATGCAGCATTGTGATTGGACTGAGCGCCGTGGCACTGCACTCAGTCAGGTGCTGGAGGGGTGGGCATGTTCTCCATGCAGCCTGTAATGCTGCCTGTGTGGAGAACAAGGAAGTGTGCATGACTGTTTTGGGTGGCCCGAGAGGGCCAATCAAATTGCGCTCAGGAGTGTTCTATCACTCCTCCTCTGCAGCTCTGCCGCCCCCTCATGCACTTCCACAGCAGAAGGAAAAAATAAAATGATAATAACAATCTGTTATTATCATTTTATTTTTTCCTTTCTTTGTTGCTACTGGCAGTGGGGCATTGCTCCTCCGCCTTAGCGGAGGAGCTGCCACTGCTTTAACCCCTTGCCCGCGGCCAGAATTCCGCTCCTGTGTGACACATTCTGATCGTGGGCGTGGTCATGACGGCCAGGAGCCGTCATCAGCAGACGAGCACTGTGTGCCAATGACGGCTCCCGGCCGTCATCAGCATGGAAGGGGTTAAATCTGTGTCAAGAGTGTACATGTAACACCCTCGCTGTGTGGCATGCAGAGAAGAGAAGCCTCTGCTCTTCCACCTGCACCATTTGCAGATACAGATGCAAGGCCACAAAGACTCCAGTGTTTAACCATCAATAGTGTAGCAGGTACAGTGGCACCAGGACCCATTGTGCCCATTGATGTACCACCAACAGGGACTTTAAGCAGCTCATTCTCGATGCCTGAAATAGGGCCTGTGGCACCCTTGCTCAGTTACTGTACCCAGCTGGCGCAGAGGGGCATCCTTTGGGAGTGGGCACGTATGGTCTCCGGTGCCCATCTAAAGGCAAGCCTGGTGCTCATGCTGTGCATCACACAGCGCTGGATTGTGTTGCTGCTCCGTGTTTTACTGCTGCACTATCTTCAGCCCATGAGCAGCCTCTTCTCTTACCATGTAGTTCATTGGGCACCTGGACAGTGTATACACTGTGCTGCCGCCATGATCCTGTCCTGGATTTTACACATGGGCATATTCTTCAATACAAGGCCTTCTGTTAAGCCCCCCCACCCAAAACACATGCCCCTCATTATTCAGCGAGCCACCGAGCCAAGGCGCCAGCTGGCATCACAAGGCTCAGGGCAGTCATTTCCCAATTTACTGAAAGAATCTTTTTACATGAATTTATTCGAGCGTTCTTTTACGCTTGTGTTGCAGTGGCGAGAGATAACGAAGAAGCAAGCCTGGCAGCCACAGAAATACATTTTCACCGAGCAATGAGCCTGTAACATACAGAATGATATCGCACAATCTAATAACTGAGGCTGTCAGAGTTCCAATAGCCAATCAGATCGGAAGAAATGTTCTCTTTTTTAAGACACCCACTTTATCTCAGCCTTACACGAGAGAGACAGCACAACAGCTGCCTATGGATACTGCGGGTCACTACAGCTGCCTGTCAATACTGCGGTTTACTACAGCTGCCTGTCAATACTGCGGTTTACTACAGCTGCCTATCAAAACGACGGGTCGCTACAGCTGCCTTTGGATACTGCGGGTCACTACAGCTGCCTATCGATACTACTGGTCACTACAGCTGCCTGTCAATACTGTGGGTTAGTAGAGCCGCCTCTCAATACTGAGGGTCACTACAGCTGCCTATGAATACTGAGGGACACTTCAGCTGCCTGTCAATACTGCGGGTTACTAAAGCCGCCCATAAATACTGCAGGTCACTATAGCTGCCTATCCTTACTGTGGGTCGCTACAGTTGGCTATCAATACTGAGGGACACTTCAGCTGCCTATCAATACTGTGGGTTACTTGAGCCACCTATCAATACTGCGGGTCGCTAGCGCTGCCTATCAATACTGAGGGTTACTACAGCTGACTATTAAGACTGTGGAACACTAAATCTCCCTATCAATACTGTGGGTCGCTACAGCCTCCTATCAATCCTGTGGGTCGCTACAGCTGCCTATCATTACAGTGGGTTACTAGAGCCGCCTATCAATACTGAGGGACACTTCAGCTGCCTATCAATACTGCAGGGTAATACAGCTGTCTGTCAATACTGCGGGTTACTAGAGCCGCCCATAAATACTGCAGGTCACTACAGTTGCCTATCGTTACTGTGGGTCACTACAGCTGCCTATAAATACCACAGGTTGCTACCGCTGCCTATAAATACTGCAGGTCACTTCAGCTGCCTAGCAATACTACAACTGTTTAACAATACTGCAGGTCATTAAAGCTGCCAATCAATACTACAGGTCGCTACAGTTACCTATCGATACTGTGGTCGCTACAGCTGCTTATCAGTACTGCGGATCACTACTATAGAGTGCATCATGGCAGTTCTCAGACTGACTGGAAACGTAAAAGCTGGGGCTATAGCCCACTGGACTGTCCAGTGTTGGACCCATTGCCAGAGACCATTGAAGCAGAGAACAGCCATGGCAATGCTTTAAACAGAGGCAAGGGGTATGAAAGCAAGTTTTCAACATTATAAGCCTCTGTCCCATTGACTGCTACTTTGTGACTGGTCACTAAGATCCATCCAGACTCAAAGTTGTCTTTGTGAGCACGTTTTATTCTATTGCTGGCGACCTGCCTCCCTACAAGGACCACTGGAGAAGCAGTGCTCCACTAACTGATGCTGATATATGGAAAAGGTCTGGAAATATAATCTGTTCTAATGGCCGAATACACTGTCACAGCGAAACCATGCCTGACCGTTGAATGGCGGCAGGGCTCTTGGAAAATGTCTTTGCATATCAGCCTTTTAATAGCGAGCTGAGCATCCCTGGTAAGCAGCCAGCATCTGCAGTAGCCCAGGGATAGGATCATGCTCCTGGAATGCGAAGACAGGCGTCTGCTGAAATATGGAGGCCAACAATTTAATAAGCACAAAGTACAAATTCAGCAAAGTCCTTAGCAGGGCTGTTCCCGCGAAAGGGCAGGCGACTCCGTGTGCTCCTTTGAGGAAGAACAGCTTTTGATTCTTGTTTACGTTTTTTCGGGGGGGGGGGGGGGGGGTTCTCTATTTTTTTTTAACAAAACTATAAATGTATTGTCGGATCAAGGTTAGAGTTAAATGTAAATTATTGTGGCACACCAACATTCTCTTTTATACGACAATGCAATAATGTTTTCTGTGTTCGTGTGCAATATGGTGAATCTATAAAATGTCATTTTATTTGGTTTTGAAACACATATTTCAAGTAGGTATACAAATCACAGCCTCTAATTGTCCATCTATCTATCTAGCTGTATATATATATATTCAATGAAAAAACCATTGGTTTTAGGCCATATATAGTTAGGGATTTGCATTTACAAAACCTTATTTTACTCGCATAAAACCATTGAAATTCCATATATAGTTAGATGCGCTAACTATATATCGCGCACCCGCAATCCACTGCTGATGATGTCACATATTACATCATTCATGACATGGTCAGTGACATCACTGATGACATCACTGATGACAACTCAAATGACATCACTGATGACAACATCCAGTGACTGGAAGTTTCTGTAAAGTTAAAATATGTCTTACATATTGAAGAATGAGTGGATGTATAAATGTCTGGATGAAGGATTTAGTAGGTGCATGACTGACTGTATGAGGGAGTGATTAAATGTGTCTCACTGAGTGCATAGGTTAGTGATTAAACTGTATTAATTTGTGTATCATTATATCTGTTGTTCTGTAAACTGCTGCATGTGTTGATCAGTAGCTATATAAATAACTATATGGGTTATTGATTGGTTGCTCAAGTATTTGTATGGGAGACTGAGTATGTGTGTGGGTGGCTGGGAGGTGTGTGATTCTGTGCATAGATGTGTAAGCAGTTGATTCACTAGGTGTATGAGTTCAAGAGTGCATGTGGAAACAGCTATATGGGCGGTTGACTGTGTGCATGAGTGTATTGGTGAGTGAATGGATATCTCAGTGCTACATGTCAAAGTAAGTACATATGTAAAACACAGTACATGTGAGAGTTAACATATATAAATAACTGTGCATAACAGCCAGTGAATGTGTGAGTGGCTGTATGGATCATTGTGAACATGTATCAAGGATTGTATAAGAGAGTAAATATGTATTAGAATATGTTTCAATAAGTAAGGTGTGTATAACTGTATAGTTGAGGATTGGAGGTGTGTTTGATTCTTTGCATGACTGTCTAGGTGTATGAGTAACTCCATGGATGAGTGACAGTCTGTGAGTGTCTGTTTTCACTGAGTGTATCTAAGGATATATCAGAGTCTGTAGAGGTTCATCGTATTAACACATGAATGATGTCATCTGTGATGTTGTCAGTGATGTCATTTGAGTTGTCATCAGTGATGTCATCAGTGATGTCATTTGAGATGTCATCAGTGATGTCATTTGAGTTGTCATCAGTGATGTCATCAGTGATGTCACTGACCATGTCATGAATGATGTAATATGTGACATCATCAGCAGTGGATTGCGGGTGCGCGATATATAGTTAGCGCATCTAACTATATATGGAATTTCAATGGTTTTATGCGAGTAAAATAAGGTTTTGTAAATGCAAATCCCTAACTATATATGGCCTAAAACCAATGGTTTTTTCATTGAATTTTCAAGGTTTTGTTAATGCAAATTCCTAACTATATATCGACTATAACCTATGGTTTTTTCAGTGAATTTCAATGGTTTTTTAATAGCAAATATGAAAAGCTTTAAAATGTCAAGTACGTGATAGATAAAAACATTTTCGTATTTATGCACGCTGATGTGCTTTGAACGCTGCACCCCCCCCTCCCCTCTTTTCTCTTATTAGTACTCTCTCTTTGCAGATAGTGAACGGTAGTTAACGCAGACCTTTACCCCCGTTGTAATCCGTCGTACCTGCTTGTCTCTCCATTTGATTGATTGTTATCCAAGCATTTACTGTTTTACAATTGATTCTCTTTAGTTCATTCTCTATTTACAAACAAGCACAAAGTCGCAATACTCTGTTTAGTCTTTGCAGATAGTGAAAAATCGTGTAAAAAAATAAAAGTAATCGAGCAAAATCAGTAGGCCACTAATTGGATCTCTTTTTGACCTCGCTAAAATAGAAATATTAGGAACAACCCTTCATGAGAAATACGAAAATAGTGAGATGAACTTAGCTCCACACCATGAGGGCTGCAAGACAGCTCGACTCCGTCACCCACCCCGCCCAAAATAACGACAAACCCTATGCAAATATTAATAATATAGACAACACACCAGCAAAGAAACAGAGTAAAACATTTTATTAAATAACTATTTACATAACTATTTTATACTTTTTATTGCCCGATCCGGCTAGCTCAATCGATCGAGCATGAAACTCATGCACTCTGATAGCAAGCGTTGCTACTGATGCTATGCAGACCAAAACTGGTTTTCAGTTTGTACATTTTTCTAGATTTTTCAATCCAAGGTTGGTTGACTTTGTAGAACGATGGCTTCAGATTTACAACATACGGTGTGGTGGCGCGGACTGGGAGGGGGCGCTTCGCTCCTGCCCCCTCCCCAAGTAAGATTTTCATACGTGAAAGTACGTTAATGGTTTTGGTCCCTGAGTTGCTTCAATGTCACTGCCATTCTCAAATGGCATAAGTTCTGGATGTTGGGTGCCATAGTTCAGAGTTCTGAGCAGCGCTTGTAACACTGTCTGAAGCTTATTTCCACCTACTGCAGCTTCACTATTCTCAAAGTAAGTGAGTGTCGTTTGTGGACCTGACTGCATTAGAAAACAATGTGATATGAAACCTTCCTAAACAGCTTGACGGAGGCCCCCGAGGGGCGGTGTGATGGCCATGGACTCGGAGAAGACACTTGGCTCCGACCCCCTCCCCAAGTCTTATAGCACCGGTGTAGCCTGATATCGCCCCCGACATAGGCGGCCGGCTCTCGGGGTCCGGCGGAACTTTTTGCCTTTTGATGACTCTTCTATTCTGGACCTTGTCCCACAATCCGTTTGACCTGAAGACACGCTGTAGTGGGGCGCCCCTTTACCGTTTCAGTTGCCATTCCGCCCGCTTTTGCTACACTGTGCCTCTTCCACCATTCAGCTGTTTACCGCCCGCTCTTGCGACTACAGCGTCTCGCTCACCATGTAGTTGAGTTGCTCCCGCTCTTGCGGTGCAGCGATAGGCGGCTGCCACAGGACTCTCAAAATGGCGGCCGGCTCTTCGGATTTGGGCCTGGTCCACTAAAATGGCCCTGGGACTCCTTGGAACTCGGACGCTTCCCTGATAGGGCTTGGGTCCCATTCTCGAAAACGTCCCCTCAGCCGTGAAGATTCTACAAAAGTCTTGGGGGCCCCCGACTCCCGCAGGCTTCTGGTGGGGAGCGGCTGCCATGTCTGCTCGTGAAATGGCCACGACGGAGCTACGAGATGGTAGTGCTCTCATGCTGACGCCAGCTTTAGTCTGAAACATCCAGAAACACTGTAGACTACCAATTCGATCAGTTCCGGTAGCGCCCCAACATGACCCGGAGGAGAAGAACTTGCCCTCCCCTCTTTGACTGATGGTTCTTGTTGCCTGTCCCCTCTGTTGTCATTTAACAGAACTTTTTGGACTGCTGAAAGGGGTTGTGTTCCGAACGCTGGTTGGTGGAGACATTTTGACTATATTCTTGACCTACGTTGTCGCGTAATGCGTTATATGACACGCCGCGTTAGCGCACCCGGAAGTGATCCGAGGCGCGGCGCGCAGCGCGTAACGTAAGCATAACAGGTCATGTGACTTGTTAATAAAACTTTTCATTGGTTCATTTTACTTTTGTTATTTTAATAATGAAAAGCTTGGTCATATGACCTAAAAATTACGCTTTTCATTGTTTTCGAACATTATTTTTTTTTAAACATATGTTATAATATTCCAGGCTAATGTACTTTCCCGGAAAATTTACAACTGTCCTGCAAGTAAACTATATTCCTTTTTCGAGAAAAAGGGCGTTTCTTCGTTCCATGACGGAGCCGTTGAGTAAAAGAGATTCGGCCTGCTGTCTTAGTCGCCGATACGCCTGATTATCAGATTCTTATCGATCACTTTATGTTGCAGAAATGAAAAACACAACTGCCCTTGACCATTTATCTTTACTGCGTTCCTACATATTATACCTTTTATCCGTCATGTAATTGGACTGCTTTATTTCACTTGCCTTTTACTGATTCGAAAACAGTGACTAAAAGTAAAAACTTTACCAATGTAAATACTACTACAGTGTTTTGTTTTAATAACCTTTATTGTGAAAATGTCAGTATACAAATACGGGCCTATAACCACGTGGGCCGGCCACGGAGCAAACTGAAATCGTATATGATGAGGAGACATTTACACTGTAGAGGAACGTAACGAGCGGGCCATTAGGTTGGAAGAACTAAGGTGTCTAACAGTTGCGGAATCGGTGGACGTACATTTTGTAATTAAAATAAGACAGGGCCACTTACAATAAAATTTTCTAGATATACATTTGCGGGCAAGGAGTTACGAGTCCCATTTATACCGGCGCCATTTTGGGCGAGGCCGGGCAGGTCCAAGATATAGTCAAAATGTCTCCACCAACCATCGGCCAGACCAGAACCCCTTTCGGCCCTTTATGCTAAAAGATGGTGTCTTCCATTCAGAAAATATTGTTGGCAGCATTTTGAAAGGAAACAGAAACAGCCGTTCTCCTAGTGAGTTTCACATTGTTACATTTAGGAAGAATGTTTAAGAGTAGTATGTGGAAAATCTGAAGCCATTTTTCTACAAACTCTCAATCAGCCTTGGATGGAAAAAAAAATCCTGAAGAATGTACAAACTGAAAACCAATTTTTGTCTGTATAGCATCAACAGCAACGCTTGAGTCAGCTTTGTGTCAAGCCGCCATTTTCATTCAATCAATAGCGTCCCCCTGCACACATTCAGGGACCTGGTCGTGTCTTCAGATGAAACGGATTGTAGGAAAAGAAGCAGAAAGGAAAAGGAAAAAAGTTCCGCCGGACCTCGGGAGCCGGCCGCCTATGTCATGTGCGACCTTTGGCCACACCAGGGCAATAGTGAAGCTGCAGCAGGTGCAAATAAGCTTCAGACAGTCTTACAAGCACTGCTCAGAACTCTCAACTGAGGCACTCAACATCCAGGACTTGCCATTCGGATCTTGGCGCCTTGTGCTGGTTCCGACCTATTCACACATCGGTCCACTACTGACATCACCTCATAAGCCAACGGGGCACCCCACGCCGACTTTCGGCGCAGCATTGTAGGATGGCCACACCAGTGCGGCAACTCGCTGGACACCACCTCGGTGCCATCCGGATCTCGGCGCGTTCGAGTCACTGTACCGCAAAACTGACCGGAACTCAGCTGGACACGCCGTCTTTCGGCGCAGCATTGTAGGATGGCCACACCAGTGCGGCAAGTTGCTGGACACCACCTCGGTGCCATCCGGATCTCGGCGCGTTCGATTCACTGTACCGCAAGAGTGACCGCAACTCAGCTGGACACGCCGTCTTTCGGCGCAGCATTGTAGGATGGCCACACCAGTGCGGCAATTTGCTGGACACCACCTCGGTGCCATCCGGATCTCGGCGCGTTCGATTCACTGTACCGCAAGAGTGACCGCAACTCAGCTGGACACGCCGTCTTTCGGCGCAGCATTGTAGGATGGCCACACCAGTGCGGCAATTTGCTGGACACCACCTCGGTGCCATCCGGATCTCGACGCGTTGTGCTGCCTTCGGCCTATTCGCACATCGGTCCGCTACTGACGCCGCCTCACGTGCCAACGGATTTTCTACGCTTTTTGTAGCCCTATGCCGCATAACAGGTCATGTGACTTGTTTATAAAACTTTTCATTGGTTCATTTTACTTTTGGTTTCCTAAAGATGGAAGGCTTGGTCATATGACCTAAAAATAACACTTTTCATTGGTTTAGAACATTTTTTTTTCCCAAACGATGAAAGCCCCACCTTGTTTCTGGATCATTCAGACTGAAGCTGGCGTCAGCATGAGAGCACCACCATCTCGTGGCTCCGTCGTGGTCATTCCGCGAGCAATCATGGCAGCCGCTCCCCACCGGAAGCCTGCGGGAGTCGGGGGCCCCCAAGACTTTTGTAGAATCTTCACGGCTGAGGGGACGCTTTTCGAGAATGGAGCCCAAGCCCTAGCAGGCAAGCGTCCGAGTTCCAAGGTGTCCCAGGGCCATTTCAGTGGACCAGGCCCAAAACCGAAGAGCCGTCCGCCATTTTAAGAGTCATGTGGCAGCCGCCTATCGCTGCACTGCAAGAGTGGGAGCAACTCAACAACATGGTGAGCGAGACGCTGTAGCCGCAAGAGCGGGCGCAACTCAGCTGGATGGCCGCCACCTGGGGAGGCCCGTTCACGCCGCCTCCCCCACGCCCCCCCCCCCCCCCCCGGGCCGCCCCACGCCAATTTTCGGAGCAGCATTGTAGGATACCAAAACCAGTGCGGCAGTTTACTGGACATCACCTGGGTGCCATCAACATCTCAGCGCGTTCTGCTGCCTTGGGACTATTCGCACAACAGACCGCTACTGACGAGGCCTCCCCCCGCACCACCCGGGACGCCCCACGCCAATTTTCGGAGCAGCATTGTAGGATCCCAAAACCAGTGCGGCACCCAGGCGACATCACCTGGGTGCCGTCAAGAACTCTGCACGTTGTGCTGCCTTGGGACTATTCGCACAAAAGACAGCTTCTGACCATTGTTGCTTTTTTGGGTGAAAAATGTTTAAATGTTTTTACAGTTTTTGTTCCGTTCATTATATTTAAAAGTTAATAAAGTTTTATAATGTTACTTTGTTGGAGTGTTATAAATTTTTTTAAAAACGGGTGAATGGGGCCTTGAATCGGGTTATTGTCATGTGTGGGCTTTGCAAGTGTACTGCTACAGGATCGGACATTTCAAACTCAAATGCACGTTCTTTTTCTTACCTTTCCGAAGCATGGAGCGCAATAGCAGGCAGAGAAAGGGTGATGCACGTGTTGAACACTACCTGACCTGGCAAGTTGCTGGCAGTGCCCCCCCGCCCGCTCCTGAAAGAGGGCACACACACACCGCCGCCCCGAGTACTTCACAAATCTTTAAAAGACCATGCGCTTGTTCATGAGGCTTAAATGGTTTATCACCTCTTCTAGAACACCTGCATCGACCCTCTGACGTTTCCTGGAAAAATTAGCACGTAACACAATACCAAGCCCTGTCAGCTGAAACCCCCGAGAAATCATGGGGCATATTATCAAGGGGGTTTATTTCCGCTTTTTTGGCTTTAAAAGCCAAAAAAAAAGAGATAAAATTATCTCCCTATTACCAAGCTGTCGCTAACACCAGTTAGTGACAGCTAAAAGGAGATAGCGACCATCTTGGGCCCCGCTTTGCATGTCAGTGATATTTATCACTAATGACATGCAAAGTGGGCGTGCCAAGATTTTAGCGACTGGAAACAGTCCCTAACCATCGCTATCTCCTATTACCAACTTTTGGAGATATTCGCGCTAAGCGCGAATATCTCCAAAACCTAACACCTGCCCTGAGCAGTTTTTAGCCATGTTATCCAATGGGAGATGGATAACATGGCTAAGAGCATTTCTTGGATAATGCATGAATATCGCTGACTTTTCAGCGATATTCATGCATTGCGGCCGTTTTTTATCGCATTTGTGATAAACCTTGCTAATAGCAAGGTTTATGTGCGATAAAATTCGCCGATGTGCGGCGATAATTTTTGTCTCTAAGCAAGTTAGAGACAAAAATTATCGCTAGTTGTTGGTAATATCCCCCCGGGTTTTTCCTTGCAGGAATCGGGAGGCGGGAGACTAGCACTGAAATCAGTAGTCTCACGCCTGAATCGGGAGGGTTGGCATACTCTACAGCTGGGGCCATAAACTACATCCGCAGGGCTACGTGATAGCCTGGGTCCGGCCTGGACAATCGGACACAGAGGAAGAGGAGTGTCAGAGGGTGCGTTAGTGAATAGGGTGAAAGGGAGGTGTCGGGCGGGCACAGGGTGTGATTCTCAGAGAAGAGCAGCGCAGATGGGGGAAGTATATGGCCCATGCATGAGAGAGAGAGCGGGGGTGACCAGTGCGTGGGGGAGATGCTTGCGAGGGTGGGGAGCCATGCTGAGGATCGGCGGCGTGCAGAGAGTGGCCCTGGTCAAGGCATCTAAAATGGCTGCCGTGCACGACAAAATTGTGGCATTGGACAAAAACGCAAAATGGCGCAGACAATGTTTATCAATAAGGATTCATTTATAACAAAATATTTACTCGCAGTGACAAAATGGTGGTCAACACTTCCTGATTTCCATCGAATCGAACGTTAACAAACGTCACGCAGCAAAAAAAAAAAAAAAAGCTCACGCACAGAGCAGTTTTTAGACATGTTATCCAATGGAAGGTGGATAACATGGCTAAGAGCATTTGCTGGATAATGCATGAATATCGCTGACTTTTCAGCGATATTCATGCATTGTGGCCGATGTGCGGCGATAATTTTTGTCTCTAAACAATTAAAACGAAGCACAAAATGGCGAATTCCCGTTTCGCTACCAGTTTGCGGCCCAGTTCGCGGCCCGTGAAGCGCTTCTACCGTGAAAAATCTTTTTTTTTTATTTTCCCCACGGGACCCTTTAATAACCCCAACAACATTCCTAGGGGGTCAAGAGGGGTATACCTTGCCCCCTTTCAATAAATTCCCCCTTCGTTTTTCACCTCTTCTTCTCTCTCGATCCTACCGAGAGATAAGATGGCGGCCGCTCTGGACTGTTTAGAATGTTGACAGACACCGGAGAGCCAATCAGCTTTCTGCGCGCAAAGTTCCGTTTCGCGAAAAGTAAGCGGACCGGAGCGCAGCCCGGAGCGCTGTTACAGATATATATCTTGTTTTGAACGTTAATTTCTCAAAAACTACTGGAGCACATATATTGAGACCTAGCAAAGGCACATCGGGCTAACAGTCCCTACAATTTTGCCAAGTTTCGTGCAAATCCATTCAGCCGTTCGAGCTAAAAGTGAGTCCAACCGCCCTATGGAAAACTCAATGTTAAAAACGCGTTTTGGGACCCCCCTTTTTTCTCAACCCCCACTTGACGAAACCCCCCCAAATTTTCAGGGGCTGCTCAGAAACAAAATGTGCCATTTTCCTGAAAATTTCAGCCGATTCCGTCCACAAACGCCAAAGTTATTAGACATAGAATTTTCAAAAATCCCATAGGGAAAAAATCCTAACTATATATACCTACTGGCGACAGCCAGTAGGTAATATATACATATATATATATATATCCATACATATATATATATGTATATATATATATATATATATATATATATATATATATATATATATATATATATATATATATATATATATATATATATATATATATATATATACATATATCCAGCCCCTCTGCAGCTTCTGAAGAGAATGAAAATAACAATATTCTGCAGGACGCTAATAGTCAAGCGGATCAGGTGAGTGTGGTAATAGGAGTAGTTTGCCTTGTTTGAATTTTTATGTAAAAAAAACAATGGTAAAATTCAGTGACCAAAAGTTTTTCTTAGGAGCCCGCCGTTGGCACTGCTGAATGGAAGGATTCCTGAATACCAATACCACCTAGTCTTTATTCCACCCCTTGCCTCTTTTGCCTGGTCTTAATTCTAGCTTATGCCTCTTTCTTGCGTTTTCCTAAACATCATTTACCTATCTCACTCTTTCAGATTCCGTTTTTTACCTTCCTTTTCTCTTTGTTACTGTTTCCTTATCTTTCTCTTCCCACTCCTTAATCCATTTCCTGCCTTTCTCTCAAGTTCTCTGGTCAAAGTCTGAGAATACAAAATAAGTCCCAGTCCCTAAAATGAGTGCTGCTGTCAATCACCTGCACAAATTAAGCACTGACCTTGTTCATGGGAGGGAATAACCAGGAGTGAATAACAACGGAGAAGATTTAAAATGGGTGAGAGGGTTAACTGTCTGCCTCCAATCTATTGGAATTGGTGACCTAGGCCAGGAGTGGCTCACTTCCTTCTTGAACAAAATAAGTCAATAAGTTTGGATGCTTTCTTACTCCTCCTCAGTTCATGAGCTACCAGTTGGAGTGCCTCAGGGCTCGGGACTCAGCCCCAACGTATTTAGGGGCAGATTTACGAGCCCCTTGCGCCACTTTTGCGTCACTTTTAACATGGGAAAAATGACGCAAAAGTGGCGCAAGGGGCATGTAAGTCTGCCCCTCAATGTTTAACTAATGCTTTTAGCTGTGTTAGCTGAGACCTTGGGGACCTAAAATAATCTCATATGCTGACAACACCCAGCTTCTTTTCACCTGGGGAAAGGGAGACGAGTTTGCTGGAGAAGTCATGAAAATGTGCCTCTCTAATGCGTTTCATTAGCTGTCCATCAACCAATTAAAATGTAATCCCCACAAAACAGAGATCGTGTTCTTTGGCCCTACATCGCCAGACATATGAAGGACATTCTGGCAGAAGGACGCACCGCTCCCTGGCCCACATTAAGACACTGTTAAGAACTTAGGAATTCCATTTGATAGCACTCTTTCTTTCCAACCACAATTCCAGGCACTGGTTGGTTCTTGCTTCGGTCTGCTACACTCTTTTAAAAATTGTCTTCCTTTTTTTGTCCTTCGAAGGTAAGAAAATGGTGATCCATGACATGATTACTTCCTGATTGAATTACGAAAATGCTCTATACTTGGGACTTCCAGATTATCTTCTTAACAGAGTTCAAGTGGTGCAGAATTTGGTGGCCCCAGTCCTTCTCAATCTTCCCCCGAGAACCCATACGTCCTCGCATTTGAAGGCACTTGCCTGGCTTCCTACTAGAAATAGGATTCTTTTTAAATCCTTGGTCCTTGTTCACAAAGCCCTGCGTGAGACCTGCGCTGGCTATCTGAGAAAGAGGATTAGTGACTAAGCCCTTCAAGAAATCTATGGTCCTCCTTCCATAGAGGTCCAAGAGTCTGCAGGGCTAAAACCGGTGGTAGGTCCTTTTTCTATCTTGGAACAGTCACCTGGAACAAAATTCCTCTGGATACACGTACCACAACTGAGCAATCCATCTTTAAGAAAAAAATGAAAACATGTTTTTTTAACAAGCTTAACTGTAGCCTCTAATCCAGCGCCGGGACACTCCTGGAAGTATCTGTGTGCTTTATAAATCTCATTTCATCATCATCAACTGTAAAAAAAATTGCGCCACCAAGTGTTGGTAGCCAATTCCATGGGGCAGATTTACTTAGAATTCACTCAATACAGTGTTGCAAGGCAAGATGCTGCACTGCGTTGCGTGAATGGGATATGGCTAAAAAGCACCATGTCTAATAAGATATGGAGCTCTGCAGGTAGCTTCCTGCACTGGTGCACTTGAGGCTGACTAGTGCCAATGAAGGCAAACTTGCACCATGGTGCAAGGGGGCTGTGTTATGGGCAGGATTGTTCTTGTGATTGCAGAGATACTTTAGTCTACTAAAACAATCCATAGAGCCACTTTCCTCTTTCTATGAGTGCTGCTGAATGCACCACATGTGAAAAGAGCAATGAAAGAGGAGAAATACATATATTTCTCGTCATTACTTAGGAAGGCGAGGCATTTTGACAAATTCCCAGAATTACTAGCTTTAGTAAATCTGGGAGCGTGCCAAAATTCAGGGGTGGATGCAAGGGAACGCCCATGATCGAGCCATCAAACGCGTTCCCAATGCAGGGTAATGTAAGGCAGCTTTATGCGCTGCTTTGCTTTATAGTTACTTGGGGCTAAAAGTAGGTAAATCAGATTTACCGATTCATAAATACCGAATTTTACCGATTCGGTATTTATGAATCGGTAAATCTGATGTAGGTAAAAATTCGGCAATTTTTACCGATTCGGTAGGATTCGGTATGTACCGATTCTGTAATTACCGAATCGGTATTTGCCATTGATTCCTATGGGCTTTGAAGCCCATTGGAATCAATAGCAAATACCGATTCGGTAATTACCGAATCGGTAAAATTACCGAATTGACAGGGGGAATAGGCTGTCACTTTGACACCCTGTTGCACCCCTGTTTCAGGCTTGTGTGCCATGTGACACACATACATGCCCTTAGGGCATGTCTGTGTGCCACATGTCACAGGTGTACATGCACAGAAGTGCATGTACACAGGGATTCGTTATTTACCATGTGATTGTATTACATGGTAAATACCGAATCCTGAAAGGCCTGTAGCACTGTTAAAAGTGCTACCTACATCTGAAAATACGGATTCTGTAATTTTACTGATCAGTAAAATTACCAAATCGGTAAAATTTACAGAATCAGTAAATTTACAGATTCTGTAATTTTACCGATGCGGTAAAATTACCGATTCGGTAAAATTACCAAATCTATATGTATTTTAAGCCCCTACATCTCCATAGCCCAATACCGGTCGGAACCGGCCGAAAATCGGTATTTTCGGCCGTTTCCGACCGGTATTGGGCTACCTACATCTGGCCCTAAGTGATGCAAAGTGGTTTTACACTGCTTGCTAAATTCCTCAAAATTTTTTACCTTGAAGCAAAATCATAGTAAATCTACCCTCTTGTTTCTCTTTGTCTTTCACTTAAATAACGTGTTTGCTGTATTGAACCCCTTTCAACTTCGTGGCATTTTAGACTCTTCCTTCAAAGCATTCTTTCTATATCTGATAATGTATCTGGTTTGTGCATGTAGGCTTCTTTACACCCTGGTGGATGGCTAAAGGACCACCAGGAGGGTGGAGGTCATGACCTCTGCATCCCTGGTGGAGGACCATTCTTCTTATTCATAGATCACTGTAGGAATTTCTATGCTTTGAAGGAAAATACTGTAGTACCCATTCCAGTACCCAAGGTTTGCCAAGTGGGTGCCAATTTGAAGTGCCCGCTAAGCAAACACTTCTTTTGTTTAGCGAGAACAAATTCCTTAGTCAGGATTTTATCTTTTCTAAACAAGTAATATATTGACCAGACGTGCAGGGAGTTTTCATCATCTGTGCAAGGGGGGGGGGGGGGCTGGGGGGGGGGCATTCTAGATTTTCCCTGCCCATGAACCGTAATCAATAGGGTGAAAGCCTGTTGCGGACAGGTGGGTCAGGAGCTACTCCAGGCAGAGCTAGTATATGGTGTGCTGAGAGTAACCCAGTAGTCCAACCACCTCTAAATGGGGGAGAAGTGCAGGTTTTGAGTGGTGAGAGAAGTGCCAGTCCATGGTATTCCTTCCACTTCACCAAACCATAAATATGACACCTGGTCTACTTTTTTCAACCATATATAATGCACTCTGTCCATGTCAATGGCTCTCTGATTTTCACCTTGCATGTTCTGAGATCCTACTGATGAATGGTATCCCATTCTGTAAAGTCCTGTCCAAGAATTTTCAATTAGACCCTTGTCACGGGCATCAAATTCAATGCCCCTTTCTCCACTCATTGATTCATATACTCACTTGATACCCAACCTATCTTTTCACTCACACACTTATTCACTCACTTATTCGCTCAATCAGGATTGTCAGCTTTGCACCAGAACATTGACAGACGCAGTGACACCGGACACCACATCCTGTGACCAGGGGAGAAACTGGCAGTCTGCAATGGACAGGAATGAGCGAGGACCAGAAACAGCTCTGCCCATAACTAGAAAAACTAGATAGGAAGAGTGAAGCAATGTTTCAGACACACTATAGTGTGAGTGTTCAAACAGTCAGTGTCTGACCTGCATAGGAGGACACAACACTGATGGTGTGGGTTTTATCATCCCAATATTCCACCCATTTTGGAACACAACTGCATGGAAAATCCAACATTCAAAACAGCATCATTCCTATTATATAGGGCATTGTCTGTTCATAGAGAGCCCCACAGATACCCTCTGTGTGCTAACATATAGGAGGATGTACCTACATCTGCTAAGGAAAGCGCTCAGGGTCCAAGTAATTGACAGAAGTATGTTATAGTGAGACAGTGTAGCATCCTCATCCCTTTACATATGTCTCCTGTATGGTATCACACTGTGTCATAATGTGGTCACGGAGATGAGTGTTCTGCAGGGTGTCTGGGAATTTGAGGAGGCTACAGTGAGCAGTTAGATGAGAGCAAATGCGGGCGCACCGTTTACCCTGCTTGGACTTAAATAAATGCATGCTATATCATCGAACGCTGGGCTGTATCACTTCAATTTAGCTCCTCAGGGTAAAGATCAATGATGGTCCTTTATTGGTTTAGTTGAATATTACACCACATTTTTAGACCATTTTCAGAAAAAAACTAAATCTATGACAGAAGTGCTAAGAAAGGGAAAGGAATTTGTGTGGGATGAAAAACAGCAACATGCCTTTGTCAAGATGAAATCAGGATTTACGAATTTAAGAAAATTAACCCTGTTTGAAATTGATATTGAATAGATTTGTAAAGCAAAGTGTATACCCTGGTGCTATCTGTGATCAATAAGAAGAGGGCCTTTAATTGGAAAAGAGCCAGTTTTTTAAAGATTTTCTTAAAGCTAAATGAGTGGTTGAGGATTTCAAAGATTGAGGGAGACTGTTCCATTTAAGGGAAGTACATCTGATGAAACTCCTTCCTCCCCAGGACATATGCTTGAGGGTAGGACCTACCAGATTTTTACAGTGGCTGAAGAATAGAGATCTGCCTGGAGTTTACGATTTCAGGTTATTCCTCAGGTGATCTGGGCGAATTCCATGCAGCGCCTTGTCTGGTACACAGAGAGCCTTAACGGTCATGCGCTGCTCAATAGGCAACCAATGTAACTTGTAAAGTGTGGGATGCCGATTCAAACCTAGGGATGTTAAAGAGCATCCTTGCTGCCGTGTTTTGCATTGTCTGAAGCTTATTCAGTGATTTGTTTGTAGGTTTTGGTAAAGAAGTATTGATCCAAGTGCAGAATAAACTGTAGATGCTAGTGCTCGTGGTTTAGGTGCTATTGTATCACACATCAAAGATGATGTAGAAAAACCGGTAGCATTTGCTTAAATAACTTCGAAAATTACAGAACACGATGGGTGCTGAATATTTCTGTTTTTATTTGTGTGGTGTGTGCTTCATATTATGAATGCACCACAAGCCCTTACCAAAGTCCTGCAGTCTGCTGGGGTTGAACAGGTTTCAGCAAGGTTGGCAGGATTTGCTTCTTATCCACAAGAATTTCGCCACAGGGAAGAATATGTGGCTGGATGGAAAAATTGACAAGCCACATTTTAATCTAGATTTCCAATAGATGTAGAGAATGTTGTAGTTAAATCTTGCAAATCTAGTGAGATGGAGGAAAGGGTAAGGACTTTACAAGCCAATACAATGATTCAGAATCCAGTAAGAAATATATGGAATGGAGAAAAGGATCCAGTGTGATGCCTCCATTGCACAATTATGTGAAACTACAAGATGAATTGAGCATGGGGCGAAAGATACATTAATCATGAGGGGCTATATTTTGCACCTCCAGAAGGGATGAAAAAGAAAAGTATTGAACTTGCACATGAGGGACATTTGGGTCAGACACTCACGAAAAGACATCTGAACGATAGATTTTGGTGGCTGTGAATGATGTGAAAAAGTGGTTAGAAGCATGTATGCTCTGTAGGGAGAAAGAAACCCATTTGAAAGTAGGAGGTGAAGAAAAGGGTTCTTTAAGTCATACTGGAGGTGCTTGGTTGAAAGTGTGTGGGGATTTCATAGGTCCCATGGACTATTTATGGGAGTCTGAATGTTCTGCGGTTGTGGTAGTGGATGTATTTTAGAAATGGATGATTGTGAAATTTATGAGAAAGAGCACCTTGGAAAGTGTTATCAAGGTATTCAATAATATTTTCCGAGGAGTGGGGGTTTAGGAAAAGATCATAACTGACAATGGGGCACAACTTACATCTACAATGATGCAAGGATTTGTGAAGGCTTATGAGATAGAACATATTTGTGCATCCTTGTATAATCCTCAAGGAACTGGCATTGTAGAATTGGCAAATAGAATAGTCAAAGGGACAATACAAATTACAGTAAATGGCAGGAAGGATGTGAGAGAGTCTGGTGAGGAAATGGTTTGGGCACACAACTACACCTTAAATGGGTTTACAGGCAAATCATCTTTTGTGAATACAAGTGAAAGAGAGGCAAAACAGGCAAACTTTCTCTGCAGTGTGTAAAAGAGAGTAGAAGTGCTGGAGAACGAAAGATGTGTAGAGGAGTGATAGGACTGGGACTGGTGACTATGTGAAAATCAAATTGGGAAGGAAAAATTATGATTTTAGAATATGTTCTGACCCCATGAAGATGATAAGTATACATACCTGCCATGTTGTTCTGAAGAATGGGTATAGGCAGATTAAGAGAAGAGTTTCTTTGTATTGTAAAAGAGATGAGACAGTGAAACAATATCTGGCAGAAAGAGATGTTAAGAAGCAAGGTTGCAGTGTTTTTATGTTAATGAATGATCTTGAAAAGACAAATGCCAGTAGCAATGTCTGTAGAGTACAAGGGGAACGAATGAGTCAGGATCAGGAAATAGAAGGAAATCATTGTAAAGTGAAGTCAACAGTGCAAGTGCAAACAACCGGCACTGAAAATCAGTGCGAACAGTGCGACCTAACGCACTCTGCTGCTTGCAGAGGAGTTTTTTGGTCACTTTGCGGAGTTCCACATAGCAGAACTCCATGAACTCCACCCAGGCCTAATAAATACAGGGGTGTAGCCTAGTTAGTAAGATTGGGGGGTGTGAGCTCCAGATTTTCCAACAATCACACCGGGATGTAACACTAAAAAACATTATACGACGAGCAGGCCGAACGAGCAGGGCTTAAGGGGCAATGGAAATGGAGATGAATACGGATCGGAAGAGGTACTAAGTGAGAGAAAATACAATATTTTGTAAAATAACCAACATTTTTTAAGACTTTCAAAGCAGAGAAGGAGATAGTGTGTGTGCGTGCCTTGTGTTTATGTAAAAATTACTGGTGAAAGCCGATAGACACCTCACAATGCTCTATTGAAAGCACCTGTACCCAACTATTTACCGAAAAATAAATTTATTAGGTGGTTGAACAACCCAAAACCTCTCCTGTACTACACCCCTGAATAAATATGTGTTATTTCATCGAAGTCTGGGCTGCATCACTTGAAACTGCGCATGGCATTGCATTCGTTGGAGCAGTTATATTCCCACATCCTAGCAGAGCTAATGATACAGTGCTGGCTTCTCTGAAGCAGGGCCGGACTGGCCGTAGCGGGCACTGCGCGTTTCTCCGGTGAGCCGGAGGGGTGGGGACAGTTTTGTGACCGTGGGGGCCAGTTTTGTCACTGCATGATGGTTTTCAGGGAGCCCCACCCCCCCCCCGCCTTTTCCCAGTCGTTTTTCCCAGTCCGACCCTGCTCTGAAGCTTGGTGTAACATAACTTTTGAAGTTTGAGTCACCCTTTTTGAGCAACAAACATCGGTGTAAATCAGCACGAGTAGATGGTGGGAGTGAGTTTTTGAGGAAGCTTCAGGATGAACCCATTCATCTCTTAGGAACATAAGAGCTCATTATGATGGCGGGCGGACATCAGTTCGTCGTCCATCGCTGCAGAGCTGGGACTGGCTGCCGGTAAGGCGGCGGTCCCGCTCAGTTTATTAGGATGTGCCCGCCACTATGGCGGGCGCATCCAGGCCTGGATCATTACGGACGGTGCTGCTGGCAGCAGCACCGTTCGCAATGCACCAATGGCAAGTAGTGCATTTCCATACACAACGTGGCAGGCACATGGTGCCTGCCACCTTGTGCATGGAAATGTAGGAGGTACCATGGGGACCCCCCAGTGCACATTGACCCTCCCCCCAGACAGAGTGGGCCCACAATAGGCCTCAGAACCCAGCCTCCACCAGCCTTTCCAATGCGGTGGAATCGCCATAGAAAGCCTGGCTGATGGCAGCATTGCAATCTGGCAGACGGTGCCTGCTGGGCACCGCCACCATTTCACACATGCTGGACAGCTCCGCCAGACAACCATTATGATTGCCGTGGTGGAAGCGTGGAGGGCGATCTTTGTGACTACCACGGTCAGTGAATAATTCCCCCGCCATCCTAATGTGGTGGGAGTAAGTGGGAGCCAGATGGCCGAGGGACTGCCACCGCCATCGTAATGAGCCCCATACTCTCCAGAATGATGCAGCCTATGCCCTAAGGCAGCTAAGAAGATGCAGATGCAGGTAAGTGTTCAAGATCAGTATGCTGGAGCAGTATTTAGAGTTGCACTGTAATAGGAAATATTGTGTTGTTTGGGGATGGGCTAAATCGGGAGGAGAATCCACTGGTGGAATTGTGACATTTCTCGCCCTGCTATTTTGGTGGTTAATGAATAGGCATCTGTATAATCACTTTCAAATTTAACAATTCCTCATGAAAGTCTAAAGATCATAAACTCAAGACTGAAGTCACAGCAAACTATGTTTCATTGTTTTAATTCACTGTCAGCTAAGGAGGCTTTTGAATTTGTATTCCTCATGTTCAAAGGCAGAAAGGCATCTGGGCTTATACTCCTTTCCCTTTGGAGTAAAATCATGACATCTTTCCACCAAGTCACTGTGACTTCAGGTAAGTGGTTAGACTATAAGGTAGCTGGCAGTAACACAAGGGCTCCTGGTGCTCTCAAGTCCTCATTTCTACATACATTAAACGCAAGCACCTAGAGGCGAATCAGCCGGCTGCATGGAAATTATACCTTGTATGGAAACAATTCATTGAATTTCACAGACTAATTACCCAAATGAGCACCCAGAGGCATATTTATTATTTGATCACGCAGTGCAGCTCACTATATCACCTTGCTGCGTGATAGGGAAAGGGCAAGAATCTTTCGTACTTAACATTATACAGCACATTATTGCCTTTTCCCAGCGTTGCTGCACAATGGACTGCCTAGCGCCAAACCAGGCACGATTGCACTATGGTGCAGGGGTGCCTACATTGTTAGCAGGATTGTTTTTGTGCAGGAAGGGGCACTTTCCTTCACAAAAAATGCAGCTGAGGCATTTTCCTTTCTCAGCACGCAAAGAAAAAGGAAAAAACAAGGAGAAATAAACATATTTCTCCTCTTTATGACTCAATAGGGGAGGGGCAGCAGTTTGGGCACATTCCCAGGTCTACCACATATGGTATATCTGGAAATGCGTCAAAATCCACGGGTTTTGCATGGGAACATCCATGCTCCACCCATCGAATGCCTCCCTGGGGCAGAGCAATGCAATGATATGTGCTGCATTGCATTACTCTGGATTTATCAAGCCACTCAGGGCCACGCAAGGTGATCTTGAGTGGCTTGATAAATCACATCTCAAGGGTTGCATCCCTTTTGCACCCCGTTACATGGTTCCAAAGTGATGCAACCCTTGATAAATACGGTCCTCAATTTCTATCTTCAGGCGCATTGTAGGCAAGTGCCAAGGACCATGCTATTTTCTGCATAACAATGTCTGTATAACTAGGGCTTGTTGTGAAGTCAGCCCACCAGTAGTTGGGAGTGGGCGGAGCTAGGGGGCCAGAGGAAGAGGAGGGGCAGACACAGGAAAGAGTCAGTTAGAGTAGGGACAGGGAACTGAGAAGACGTGTCAAATAAAGGTATTAGTAGATGACCATAAAAAGTGTCTGTATTCATTGTAGCTGGATGCTACAGCTGGCGACGAGGGTGGGATCCAGAAGCTAACCCACACGAGTGAACCCCGTCCCGCAGCGTGGAGCGTTCAGAGCTCCGCTGTGACCGTGGACCCGCGGCGCCCAAAGTGAGGCCACCCGGAGCGACCTGGCAGACCCTGGAAGCGGGAAGAGCCGAGAGAAGAAGAAAGCGCAATGTGAAAGCGCCGAAGCGCCAGAGGAGAGAGAGCCGGTCGCGCTGGACGCGCGAGACCCATGGGCGCGAAGACCCGACGAGAACGTGAGTGAAGGTCGGGAGCCCACTCCGACATTGCCCCATCACCTCCTGAAGCTCCGTGGTTGTGGAGCGTGGCGCGCTGCGAGTGAACGCAGTGAAAAAAATGCAGCTAGCGCGATCGCGCGCCAAGAAAGTATTCAAATCTCACCCCTGAAGCGTGAGTCCTTGAGAAGAACAGAAGTGCCCACCGGGAGCTTACCCCGGCGGCAACTAGCCTGAAGCTCGCCCTGCGTGTGGGGCTGGAGCGTGGAGCTAAAAGCACCTACCGAGTGCCCACCTCGGCGGCAGAAGCGCAAGTGAAAACGCCCACCGAGTGCCCACCTCGGCGGCGAACAGAGCGGAGCTCGCCCCTTGCCTGGAGGCTCGAGCGTGCCCACCGGAGCCCACCCGGCGGCAGTAGCAGTGAAGATCACCCCGCGTGTGAGGAGTGGACAAGAGACAACCAAAAGCCAACCGGGAGCCTACTCCGGCGGCAAGAGACAAAGAAAAGAAATCTCACCTGCAGCAGTGACTCTGGCGGTGGATCGCGGCTGAAAACGACGAGTGGTGAGTGGAAAACTGCAGCCCCGAGTGAATGTGTGGCTCCGGTCGAAGGAACGAGCAGAGACGACCAAAATCTCGTTGAAAACGAGATTCCCGGCGGCCATCTTGGAGTCAGGCAGCATTGGCCAATCCCCTGCGAGGGATCATCGGCGGCCATTTTGAAGTCAGGCAAAGAGCCTGAAATATCAATGAAGCACTGGGAAATGCACTAAAGACAGCAAACAACCTTTGGCAAGTGTAAAGGCAAACAAGCACAGGCTGAGGCAAGAGGCAAAACACATAAACAAGCATTGGTGCATGCAAAGACAAGTATTGGCCAAGAGTAAACAAGCACTGGTATATGCAAGTAAACAAGCATTGATCCATGCAAAAGAGACACAAGCATTGATACACGCAGATCAACAAGCATTGGCGAACATAACAGAATCAAGCATTAGCGAAGACCAAACGAGTACTGGCGAAGGCCAAACAAGCATTGCCAACGTCCCAGCACATGACCAGACCGCAGGTTTCGACTAAAGAAGATCAACTATGAAGATGCGAAGTCGAGTGAACAGCCCGTGCTCTGCAAATACGATCCATCAGAATCCTCTTCTCATGGCGAGGGAAGAAGTAGCACAACGACGCAACCCTTGGATCAGAGCACCACCCCCAGGAATGCAGTATGATACCTGGAGTCTGTGTCTTGAACAGAACCAATGGCTGGCGACATTGGGTGACTTCCTGGACGCCAATGGTGAACAAAGAGAAAGGAAATGTCTAATGCTGCTCCTCCATTTGGTGGGTCCAGAGGGCCGATGCCCAATCGAAACATTTTCCAAAAAAGACACAGAAATCTACAAAAGACTCCAAGAACAGCTATGTGCCCGTCTCTCCGCACAAGCGGAAGTAGATCAAGAGCGCATCGCTTTCAACACAGCTCGACAGGAACCAGGTGAACCACTGCCAACTTTCATCACTCGGCTGCAAAACCTGGTACAAGGCTGCCACTTCAACACCTTTACGAATGAGGACGCAGTTCGACTCCGGATAATTGACGGCTGCGCAAACCCCGACACAAAGCTCAAGATCTTGCGAGGACAGTGGTCGCTAGAAGAAATCATCAGGAAGGCTAAAATGGGAATGCACGTCAAGGCAAGAGACAGATCACAGGACCCGAATCTGAAGGCAAATTGTCAAGATGCCTGGACAGATGATACTCGAAAAACAGTCAACACAAAAAAGAGAGAGAGGGAAGGCAGACCAATGGAAAGACAACGGGAGAGACACAGTGACAAGGAGTACTCTGAGTCAATCAGTCAAAGGACAACCTCAAAGAGTTATTCACCCTCAAAATGTCATTCAAAGTCTGACAAAGGAGGAGTGTCAAGTGGGACAGATCGCACCCCTGAACAAGATAGCAACTTACACAACAAGAGAGTAAGGAAGACAAACTATAGAAGGAGAGCTCAAAATGGTCACAACTGGAAGGTGGCGCAAGAACACTCTTCGTCAAGTTGTGAAGACGAGTCTGAGGGAACATCAGCCAGCAGGAGAACACACCACCAACAGATCAGAGATACTAGAGCACCGAACAATTGGGAAGGAGAACCAGATCACACAAGACGGACTGGTCCCGCACACCAACAACAAGCAAGAAAATATACATGCAGTCATGGGCCTCAAAGCATCCATGGACCCCGCGACAACGTAGAAACAGAGCGTAGATGGGTAACATCAGGCGAGAAGGACGAAGAGGCAAAAGCTTGGGATCAAGCACAAGGAACAAGCACGGAATCTTCAAACAATCTCCCAAATGAGACAACATTGAAGATGTTCCAACAAAGACACACGGAGAAGCTTTTCACAGACAATTCCGAGACGGAAAGCAGCTCGTCACGGACTACCCGGTTCCGAAGACCACCTGGTAAGACATTCCCAAAGGAACACTCACAGAGGAAACTGACGGAGCACCCCTCTGATTCAGAAAGCATGTCGGTCCGATCTTTTGAGTCGGCAGAATCGTGGTCCCGACAACGGCCACGCGCAACATTCACAAAGAAACATTCTCAGAGGGAAGTGAGGGAGGACCCCTCTGATTCAGATAGCATCTCGGTCCGATCCTTCGAGTCGACGGAGTCGTGGTCCAGACAATGGCCATGGCGCCAAGCACCTGAACACATCAGCGGACCAAGGGACACTTTTCCCGTCAAGAGCGACGTGTCTCACACCAATGTCAATGCACACTCGATCACTCCACCAGACGACCTGCCACATCGAGCACGGGTGCATCGCGACACAAATACTACACCGTCACCCCGGGTAGGGGCAGCAAGGTTGACTCGAAGGTCCTGGTCCTATAAAATGGAAACAGATATCGTGGCCAGTAGCACCCAAATAAAGACGGACCAACCAGTCGATCTGCAAAGGAAGCCGGACGCGCCAGGAGAGTCAAGTCATCATCGGATAAGAACGAAACACACAACTGCCCAGCCGGTTCCAAGGTTTGCCTGTTCTAGGCGCGAGCAGGAGTGGGAGAGGCAACCCGAGGCAGCAAATCAACCTCCAAGCCATACCAAGGTGGCCTCCCCAGTTCATACCCCACCGGCTGGCATCCCAGACTCGAAACAGGAGGACAGTGTTGTTCTCGACCTGACAAAGCAAAATGAAGCAAAAATACATACAGACACTCGGAAGGGAACTAGAATAACATCCCCGTGGAAAAGAGGCCGAGCGTCACGTGAGCAAGAGTCACAAAGGAGGACAGACTGCCGACATCAAACTGAGCTCGCCATAAGCACCTCTGACATTGAAGGCCCCATCTCTCCAGACATCAGCAACAGAGCTTGTCTATTCAAAGACGAACCACTGGCGAACACTCATCACGACATACATCCACCCAAGAGACTGATAGTGGAGATGGACTGAGAAGTCAGTATGTTTTGTTTGTTTTGTTACAAAGGGGGGAGATGTTGTGAAGTCAGCCCACCAGTAGTTGGGAGTGGGCGGAGCTAGGGGGCCAGAGGAAGAGGAGGGGCAGACACAGGAAAGAGTCAGTTAGAGTAGGGACAGGGAACTGAGAAGACGTGTCAAATAAAGGTATTAGTAGATGACCATAAAAAGTGTCTGTATTCATTGTAGCTGGATGCTACAGGGCTCTGCTTGAAAAGAGATGTAAGTCCAGATGCAATGGCTGGTTGTTTGTAAGAGGACACTTGAGGCAAGATTTAATGCCAAACTCTCTCTCTGTTGAGGCAAGATGGCATGTGACACCAGAGCAAAACTAAATTCTAAGGGAAGTGTTTTGTGGATAGCTTGGGAACGGGCTCAGCAAGTTAATATATATTCAAGATCTTCAGCTCGTGAATTCAAAACCCAGTAGTGGCCAGCAAGGATTGGTGTGGCGGGCCACGCTGGGGGGGGAGGGCGATATAAAAAAAGAAAGTACCTCCTCGTCTCTCTCCTGCTCTCTCCCACACCGTCTCAGTCTTCAGGCCGGAAATGAAAGCAGCCAGGCTCCCTCGCTTAAGCCAATCATGATGCTGCAATGCAGCATTGTGATTGGTCTTAGCGCCGTGAATCGGCGCTCAGACAGGAAATAGAGGCCTGGGCAGGTTCTTCTCCACACAGGCTGTAATGCAGCCTGCATGGAGAACATGCGAAGTGCGCATGACTGTTTGACCGGCCCGAAGTTATTATCATTTTATTTGTTCTTCCTTTCGCTGCTTTGCAGCAGTGGGGCAACGCTCCTCCGCATTAGTTGAGGAGCCGCCACTGTCAAAACCTTTCAAGAAAAACCACCGCTGTACATTATAAGGATATTGCAAGTTACCAAAGTATTGCGTCACCATAAAGAGGAACGAGGCCGAAGGTAAGGGGATTGAACTTGCAATATCCCTTTAATTTATGATATGGGTATTTCAGCCCATATAAAGCACAGTGACCACATAACCTTTCCCCAAAAGGTGTTAATCCTTTGCCACATGCTTCCATATGAATGAATAAAGTTCCAATACGGTAAATAATGCAGTGAGAAAGAAAACAATATCCAACGAGTAATTTATTGCAAAAATATATTCCAGGCTGTTTGGCAAAAGTTACTTTCAAAAACAGCTGTAGTTCACAACGTGCGGTAACATGCAGAGAGATTCATGCTTTTGTGTAATGAACTATAGCAGGCGAAAAAAAAATCATAATGACTGTTAATTTCAGGAAGAGCCGAAATGATAGTTTTCAGTGTTAATTAGCAGCAGTAATTCCTCTCCTTGGCCTGCCCTTCACACTGTCTGCTCACTCTGGCAGTAGGAATGGTGAAGTTACAATTAAACTGCAATAAATTATCACTTGACAAGTTATGTCGTTTTATTACAAGTGATTAGAGATCTAACAAGTAGACTTTAATAAGAGAAAGACTAGTGTGTATAGAGGGATTGGAAGAGTCCATATATTTTGATGTAATAATATTAACACCCTTTGTTGCAGCCTAGAAAAGATTATAACTCCTGGATTTAGGGCACAAACATAATGCATTTTTTTTTGTATTATTATGGTGAAGCCTGGACCTGAGTCTGATAAGAGGCAAGCTTGAGACAATGCCGGGCTGCACCTGAAAGGAAGCAAGGGTTATTAGGAAAAGCCATCCTGTGTCTCTAAGGAAGTGTGAGGCTAGGAGATCTCAGGCTCTTTGTGTTGTGGGATTTTAGGGTAGTCAGTGCTTAATTTGGGAAGGGCACTGCCGCCTGCGCCATGCATTGCCCCTCCCAGCCCTGGCAATGACAGTACCAACATAACATCAAACCATCGCACTCCTACAAGTGTGACAATTCAGACTATTTCAAACCACACAAACAGTGGTGTAGCTAGACTGTTGGCTGCCCGTGACAGTCCCTGGGTTTGCTGCCCGCAACAGCCGCAGGTAAGAGGAGGGGGGCTGCTGATCCCTCATGACGGCCACAGGTAAGAGCGAGGGGTTTCTGGCGATCACTGCATTTGCCGCAATAGCTGCAGGCAAAATCAGGGGGGAGGGGGGGATAGTGCGGGGGGGGGGGGGGCGCAGCCCAAAAACCTCATGCCACTCAGGGTGGACCAACCCTCCCTTGCTACACCACTGCACACAAAGATATAATAATGGCTTGAGAGGCTGGTATTATTCATTTTAAATGCCATTTGAATTATTAAACACAGTTGTTGTGCATATCTAAGACAGCAACACCATGTGGTGGACTGTCACTAGAGCCGTTACTGACATTTAAGTGCTGGTGCCGAGCACCAGAAACCACCGGCTCAAATTAAGCACTGGGGTAGATGCTATGCCAGGTTCTATGATGAGAGCACGTGGTTTGCCTCTAAGGTAAGGACAGTTCACCAGACACCAAGAGACCTTTCAGGAGGAAGGAAGATGGGATGCAACCTAGGACATGGAATAAAAGTTAATTAATCTCTAATTACTGTGCCTCTTATGCCCATATACATTTTGTTGCGATCTCTGAAAAATGCACAGATCAAAAGGGCACAGTAGTCACTGCTGCCCTACACAGGAGCTTCCATCCAAGCACTTTGTGTGAGGTAAGTGATGGTGACTAAAAGGGGGCGGAGTCACGAGTGGGAGGCTTCTTGAGGCGCAGAGTCACTAACAGCCTGTGATCTGCCAGCACATACACGTTTTTTTTAAACTCTGGGGCAGATTTACAAACCCCTTACGCCTCCATGTGCCACCATTGCATGACTTTTTTTGACGCAACGACGGCGCAATCAATGCAGCCAATTTACAACGTGATGCATCTAGGGAGATGTGTCACGTCGTAAAGCCCTGCGTCACATTATACCTGAGCCACGTATAATGTATGCAGGGTGGGGGTTCCTACACAAAAAGCCATGTAGAACTGGCGCAGTGAAATTTAAAACATTTCACTGCGTCACTCTACGCCTTCACTGCATCAAAATCCCTATGCCTGCTCAGTCCAGGCGTAAGGAATGGCGCTGGGCTTTTTGTATGGGACTCACCAATCTGTTATGGCGCATTGCGTTACTTTCATGAGGAACTCTAGCAATGCATCACTTTTGTGCCAGCAGATGCGTCAGTATTTCTGACGCATATGTTAATCCTTGCACCATACAGCACTGTATTGTAAATACAGCGCATCCATGGTGGCACAAGGATATTTGGCACGGGCACAAGGAAACTAATGCATCTATGCAGATGCGTCAGTTCCTTGTAAATCTGCCCCTCTGGCCCTAAAAAGTGATGCATGGTGTTTGAAACATGTAATAGATAATGGTTAATGTAGATAGGGATACTTCAGCGTATGATTTGTAACATGCAGATCACATGTTTGTATTCTATGTAAAATATCTTAGAGTTAATGTGTTTGTTTTGAAGGTACTCGTGTAACCTGCAAACAGCATATCGCAATCTTGGTGAAGTAACTCAGCAAGTTATGCGTTCACTGCAAACAACTATATGTAACCGCAAACTTAACTCTTTCTTCTGTTATTCTGCCGCTGGCCGCGCGACGCGAAGGGGAGATGACGCGAGACAGCGTCTTAGTGCCACATGCCGCGCGAGTAAAACAATAGCGCGCCGGAGGGAGCCGCCCCTTTGCGAACGGCCAATGAATGGCGAGTCTGAGGAGCGGGAGGTGGACCCACGGGCCTTTATCTAGCAGAGCTTAGTAGTGCTCGGTCTTTTCCTGCCGCGTTTCCTTGACTGCTCTGCGCTGTTTCCGCTGTTACCTCGCGTCGTGTTCCGTCGGTTTCTAAGGTATGTGGCTTCCTACTAGCCTCCCCCCGGCCCGGTCCCTGGGTATGACCAGGTTGATGGGGCCCTGTGGTATCGACCACGGGGGGGGCTGGTGGTTGCCGGTCGCGGTTTAGGCGGAGCGGGGTTGGGATCGTTAGCTGTGGGTAGATCGGGTTAGGAATAGGCCACCGTTAAGAGGGAGTATTCAGCTTAGGGACGCAGAGCGTGTAACTGATCGGCTTCGGATCGCCTCGGTGCTGCGGAACCACACGCTGGGGCTTTGCCTTAATTCCGCCACGGACGTTTATGACGGTAGGTGAGGAATGTACCATGCATGGCTTCAGTTAGGAGGGGGGGCTCCGTTAATAGCGGAGCTCCGTGGAATGGCGCGGACAGGACGTGATATAAAGCGCACGAAACAAGCTGCACTCCGTCAAGCGCACAAAAGTCCAGCACCAGTTGCAGTGGACTAAAACTGCAAGACATGCTGTGCGAGTTCTATACGACGCAGAATGTATCCCGATAGTAAGCGGTTGCTGGCGGTACATTCCAGGGAGGGTCTGCCCAGCGACTGACTTTACGTAAAGTCGAAAAGGGCGACAGCACTTCAGAGGCTAATATAAAACATCGCCAGTCAATCAACAAACCACCGCTGGGGTCGTGTTAAAAGATGAAGCGGGGCCCACACTTTTGCAGAGCGCTCGACAGCGAAGTGCGCGAGGCTGCTCTGGGTTGATGCCAGATCTGGCCGCCATTGCCGGTCATGCGGCATTGCTGGGTCTTGGTTACTCTTGTGGGCCTTCCCTTCGATACGGGTCGGACCGGGGGTTAACTAATGCTCCCTCCTCGCTTCCTCTGTAATAAGATAGTGTTTTCTAGACTTCTCAGATAAGGGATTTAAATACAACCCCCTCTGGGCCTCTTTCACAGACAGACATACTTGATGTTATCAGTGTGTGGGGGATGAGGAGATGCCATGAGGCCCGGTTAGGTGACATCTCGCAGTCTCCTTCGGTCTTGGGGAAGTGGAACCAAGTCCCTTTCTAATTTAATATTGGACTCCGTCCACCACCTACTTGTACCCTGGTGCTATCTAAATAGTCACTAGACTTCCTAGAGCCCACACATCTTCACCCTCTGCTCTTGCTCACTGCCCTGAATCGTAGCCCATTGTCAGAAGAGGTAGAAACAAACTTTAAAATAGCGTAACGAACGAGAAGCATCAATCGGGACATGAAAGAAGCGAATTTACGCTTGGACTGGCGTCAAAGTCATATTTGTGGAGCTTTGAGAGCTGGTCACCTTGCATAAAGTGTGTACTCGTGGCTTATATAGCAATTCTTACCACCACAGCCACCCTTATTAAGCGATGTAAATGTAGCAGGTGGGATGGCCCGCAGAAGGGGAGAGTCCGCGTGGCCGTGTTCAAACCCGTAGATTTAAGGAACACTTGTTCAACCTGCTGAGCAATCTTGAAGGAAAGCCACTTGCCCGCGGCTTTCCCGTAGCGCCGGTTGACCGGTCATTTGCGACTAGGTGCGGTTAAGGATTTTAGGAAGACACAGGGGCTGTAGCAGGGGCGTCAGCCACGAGGAGCACGAGCCCTCACGCGCTACATACCCCAATTACACAGGCAGCCTCATCAGTCCGGCCGCATGGCGGCATTCGGCAGCGATCTGGTGGATGGGGCTGCTAAAATGAAATCATATCTTTACTAGTATTCTTGATTTAAATTATCATCATGTCAGTGATCACACGGACCTGAGCGACAGACGAGTTGCAGCACAGCTTCGTAAGCTAGGCAGTCAGATCTTTTGGAAACACGATCCCTGCCTCTGCTGCATGACTGTGTGTGTCCGCTTGGGTCTCCTAATGACTTTAAATGATGAGGTCCGGCACGCAATGGGTGCGGTAGAGAAACATAGCTGCCTTCATGACCAAAGAACGTAGAAGCTAACTACAGTCTCATCACTTCTTGCTGGCAAAGGAACACACAGTGTTAATAGTTCACGTGATGCTGTCGGACCGGGCTGAGAGAGTCTCAGCAGTTGTACAGATAATAATGCCGAAAGATCCCCCTTGAAGCTACGCCCCTGCCCCCAGGATCAAAGCAGTTCAATAACTTAATTTTCTTCCTCGCTTGTATTAATTCTTCCTCCTCAAGGGTAGAACTATTAGCTACGATTATACCCTCCATTCTTCCCAACTCATATTAGGGTCCCATGGAATAGGCAGGTAGGGTTGGAGGAATAAGAATTCAGCGTGTTCACAGTGCAATACTGTCGTGAATACGCTAACATAAATGTAGAGAACAATTAACCATTTTGCAGTTCAAGGATTGTAGAGAAATTTACATCCGAACACAAGGAAAGAATCAAATTCTTAAAGCCCTACTCCAGGGGTGGTATAGCGATGCCATTCAAAATAAATAACTTCTGTTACTATAACAGAGGAGAAAAACTAAAATATGGCATGGACTCACTGAGGCGGCTGTTTAGGCTCCAGCCCACGTGAACACAGCCATCACAGCTGAGTTACCAGGCCCACTACCCGCTGCCATGGGTGAACTTAATCGACAGCGGTAGCAGACGGCATTGGAAATTTGCAAGCAGTGAAGTGCACTCAGCCACAGCAGCGCACAGTCAGTGCTACAAGTGCTTTCAGAAGGCGGCTCTTCCGTCTAGCGCTTTAGCGGCGGTAGTATCAGAGGCGCTAATGACGAACGTGTCAGGCAAGCACAGTTGGAACTTAAGCAGCCAACATTAACCCTGAGCTGCCGGCAACTGATTGATTGTAGGCCTCTAATTTTAAAAAAGCATACAGACCTGAGTGAGCCACAGCCTCGACGAGTCTCCGGCGGGCGCTTTGTAATGAAGATTGTCTGTGCAGTCTCTCTGTGACGAAGACTGTTTGACCGCTCTTCGGTGGGTCAAGTTGCTGCAGCACGATGAAGCACCAATGAACGGGCGGCATAGGCAGCAATGCACAGCACGCACGCAAACTGATGCTCTTTTGTGCCGTGGGCCCCGCTTCACGAGTGGGACAGGGCCAGAATGTGATGAAGCTGGAAATGAGCCACAGGTGTCACGCTTGGAGCAGTTAGTGTTTCTTTCTTACAGCGAGCAGGAGGTGGGGGGCGTTGCGGGCTCATTCAAATTGGCTCGACTTCATGCTCTGCAGTGGGCGAGTAGGCAACAATAAGAACTCTAGTAAAATAAATAAGGAATTCTTGCCCGGTCCTTAGAGTGGCAACCTTAGATTAGTGCCAGCTGCTTGGTGTACGCAGAAGGGGCACGGTCTTCCTTGGATTGCAACTGGGAGAGTGTTTGTATTTCATGCTCAGTCAAGGGCCTGGAATCCTAATGCTTTTGACTCTTCAATACTTTACAGGCGCAAGTATGGTGCACAAAATACTGCAGGTTGGGGTCCCGGGTAACTTCCCTACATTGAACTACTGCATTTAGTCTGCCAATGGCTCCGCTATCACCTCGCTTCCGGTAGGCCTCGCTCCCCTTTTGGTTACGACTTTCACTAATGTGTCATCCCTGTGTATCCGGTTGCGAGCCATGGCTGGACTTTACCTGATTTGACGCCCGCTTCGTATATCATCCTTAGTGTAAGAGCTGTCTCCAGGATAGGTGTGACTGACCATTGGTAGTAGAAAGAGATATTCCTCCTTTTTGTGGACTTTGTATGGGATTATGTGCGTGCATTTCCTCTTACTCCTGGAGTGCCCTTTCTGGCTCCCGGGTTGCTGGTTTCCGCTGTTGTGTACCATCTGGTCGCACTTGTTTATCTTCTCTGTGTACAAGTATATTCTATTGCACGACCTCCTCTGAGGTGTCTGTAAAATTCGCCTGTTGTCCCGAATTTGCACCTCCGGTCGAATATTGTCTCGCAATTTTACCCTTTGTCCGGAATTTTTACACTCCAGGTCCTGAATTTGCACCCATGCCAGTTGGTCACCCTACTTATGCGACGCGCTCTAGACTGTGGCTCAGATGCCATTGCCATGTTGCAGAGGCCAACCCCCTCACCAGCACCTTTAAATGGTGGCCTTACTTTTTTTCTGTTACTTTGTCACGTATGCTACAGTAATAAGGTAACCGTCACATCAAAGTCCCTACAGTAATAAGATAACCGTCACATCAAAGACCTATCGGCTTTGCCACTGTGCTTGGAATCCACACACAGCCAAACATGCTTAAGGTTAAAGTGGATTTCCTGGTATACTTTAGTGATCACTGGTTTCTCACTTGGCAACTGTGTATAATACGGTAATATTGCATGCAGCACTTCAGGGTTAATTAAAAGGTGATTTAATGTTGATTCACTTTCTTCAACACTGCCCTCTGGTAGCTGAGCAGGTCAAGGCGGAGTTGTTCTTATTAAATAGTTCAGCGAGATTACCCTACTGAATACTAGTTGCTATCTCTCATTGCAGTTTCCTTGTTTGAACGCATCGGAGAAGTGTTGTCTTGTTTTGTACCCTGGAGTGGCTCCTTTTTGTGTCAGTATGTCTTTAGAGGAGGGCTTTAAGTACACTGCAAAGTAAGAATTTCCTTTCAGGAAACACCGGGGTAGGGACACACGTAAGTCACGGGCGAACAGCGATGGCGACAGGGATGTAGCAACGGGGATGTATTCCTGCCCCTGCACACGTAAGTCACGTGCGAACAGCATGGCGACGGGGATGTATTCCTGCCCCTGCACACGTAAGTCAAGTGCGAACAGCATGGCGACGGGGATGTACTCCTGCCCCTGCACAAGCCACTTCTCCAGGATGACTAGTTTAGTGCTCCAATCACCAAATACGTTGCGAAAGAGGATTAAGTGCAACATCGCTTGAATATTAGGAACACACCATGTTCTCATGGCTATATGCACCTATATGAGACATTACGAGGGAATATCTCGATTATGGTACAATTAATTTTCACTTCTGTGGTATATAATGGAAGTTATAGCAGAAGCGCTACATTTGCTTATGCGCATAATACCAGGGGAACACTAGGAGACTTTGGAGCATCTAGCTAACACGACGCCACTCAACCCGAGCCCTTTTCTTTAAGTTCTCATCAAGGGGAGTAGGCCTTCGTGGAGGGCGCATGCCCTATAAATAAATATCAGATTCAACACCACTATTTATAGCAAGGGAGTATTGTAGCAGCATTGTGGAACAAACTTGGTCCATCTAAACTTGGAACATATTTAGAAACATGTAGCACAGGTTGCAGAATTGCATTAATGTTCCACATATCAACTTAAATTATGGTAGGCAGACCCCCTGAAACTGATGGTTCAGTGGGTCAGATGTGATAGTTGTGCAACAGGTGAAAGTTAAATGATTGAGCCGAGAAGAGGTTTTCATATGGGGCTTACAGTTACGCTGCTCTACCTGACCTGCAAACAATGAGCATCAACCTTTCAAAGCAAATTGCTGGGTAGCCACCATTGGCGGAATGCCACCACTGCGCAAACCATCTCATTCGCAGCTGGGCCTGGTCAAAACAACGATGAGGCACGAGAGGCTCTCAGCCTCTGCCAACGAAGTTATTGAATACTGAAATAATGCCGATGCGAAGGGCATTCCCACCCCCGATAAAATAGAACTAACAAAAATGTATATTCTGCAATTATTGTTCAGTCGGCACCGTTCAAGCGATATAGTCCGAAACTGATCGAGTGTCAAATGCAAATGGCCAAATAATGTTGGAAATAAGCATACCAAGCGGCGTTTTAAACCACTGAGATGGCACCACATGACTAGTGTTGCTGCCTAGAAAGCTCACCACAGGGATCATGTTAAATGAGAATGTTTACTATAGCAGGTTGCATCATTATTCAGACTAACGTTGGAGGCGCAGGACAGCCCCTTACAGAGAAGGAAGTTGTTTTAGCACACAATATTTCAACTATGAGTTGGGATTCTGAACACCAAGTACACCAGCAGGAGCACAGCCACCTTCCCGGCCCTCACTGCAAAATCAATTATGCCATGCATGGTCGGCAAACACGTCACCCTGAATGAGGCTCAACAGGTACAGAAAATGACAGGCGAGAAACTTTACAGATAATGACAGGTGAAAAACGTCCAAAAGCAGACTAGTTACAGGAGGTAAGACTTGTGAGTAAACGAAATACAGGAGGTAGCAAACAGTACAACAGTGTGCAGGTTACAAGGGAAAATACAGTATGATTAGAGGTAAAATACTGCAATACATGCTAGACACCCAGGCACAAGAACAAACGTTACGTAGGCAATGGTGGCACTTGTGCAAGTGCAAAGGCAAACAACAGTTGACTGTTGCGTGTGGGTGATGGGCCATTCGTAGGTTACCAGACTCGAACAGGGGGCGTCATACAGGAAGTGGGATTTGGCCTTTGCAAGGACACGACTGGTGTGGATGGGCTCCCCGGGAATGAGATGGGGTCAGCTGAGGCTCAGACTGGACAAATGCTTGTCAGCTCGGGGGGGGGCCTCCCAACATCCTCGTGATACACCTGGGAGGGAATGATCTGGTGACAATGGGGAGGCGAGCATTAGTGGATGCCATGCAGCGGGATGTCACCGTGATAACTAACGAACTGGGGGCCACTGAATTTATATGGTCGGAGATTGTCCCCCGCAGGGCCTGGAGGGGAGTGCGGTCACCCCTTGCCATCGAGCAAGGCAGGAGGAGGGTGAACAGGGCCATGCAGACATTCATGGAGAAGAGGGGCCTGGGGTTTATTAGGCATGCGCTGATACAGGACAGGACGGTGGGCTACTATGAAAGAGATGGGGTTCACTTGTCTGGGATTGGGATGGATGTTTTCCTCCTTGACTTACAGGAAGCTCTGGCAGCAGCAGGGTGCCAATGATCTGAGGGTTCTAGGTAAAAAGGTAGCTAGGTGGTGGGGGGGCTCTGTCATCGACGGGGGCCTCCTCCAGAGCTGTGGCGGAGTACAGGGCGATCTGGAAGCAGATGGACAGTAAGGGTACCTCTGCGGCAGAAGGAGACAGTCAATACCTCTGCCTGGCACAGTAGGGGTGCCTGAGCCAAGAACCTGGAGCCGAGGGGGTTCCAGGAAACAGCGTCGGTGCCCCGTTAGTCCTTCGGGCGGTCGGGGGGCCTGAACCGACCGGGGGTGTGCCTCATCGCTCCGCCCTGACAGGGGGGGCGGGAGTAGAACGAAATAAAGTATTAACGTATTGCACCGTCAAGAGCATCGACTTACCGTGCAAGATGGCTAATTAGGCATGCGGGTCAGCGAGGGGCTGCCGCATTGGATCGCCTGTAAGATGACCCACCTTATCTGCTACTTGTTATGCAAAATAAACCTGCACCACCGTTTCCCACAATTCTGTCTCATGAGTCTCCTTGGTATGAAAGTTGTATGGGGCGCAAGGTGGAGCGAGCGCTGGCGGTGTGGGCACTATGCCGCTGGCCGCGCGACGCGAAGGGGAGATAACGCGAGACAGCGTCTTAGTGCCACATGCCGCGCGAGTAAAACAATAGCGCGCCGGCGGGAGCCGCCCCTTTGCGAACGGCCAATGAATGGCGAGTCTGAGGAGCGGGAGGCGGACCCACGGGCCTTTATCTAGCAGAGCTTAGTAGCGCTCGGTCTTTTCCTGCCGCGTTTCCTTGACTGCTCTGCGCTGTTCCCACCCTGGCCCTGACCCAGCAGCAGAGCAGCAGGCGAATTGTGAACAACTAATGGTCTGTTTTGTGTTGCAGGCGGAGTCACAGGGCGATCTGGAAGCAGATGGACAGTAAGGGTACCTCTGCGGCAGAAGGAGACAGTCAATACCTCTGCCTGGCACAGTAGGGGTGCCTGAGCCAAGAACCTGGAGCCGAGGGGGTTCCAGGAAACAGCGTCGGCGCCCCGTTAGTCCATCGGGCGGTCGGGGGGCCTGAACCGACCGGGGGTGTGCCTCATCGCTCCGCCCTGACAGGGGGGGCGGGAGTAGAACGAAATAAAGTATTAACGTATTGCACCGTCAAGAGCATCGACTTACCGTGCAAGATGGCTAATTAGGCATGCGGGTCAGCGAGGGGCTGCCGCATTGGATCGCCTGTAAGATGACCCACCTTATCTGCTACTTGTTATGCAAAATAAACCTTTACCACCGTTTCCCACAATTCTGTCTCATGAGTCTCCTTGGTATGAAAGTTGTATGGGGCGCAAGGTGGAGCGAGCGCTGGCGGTGTGGGCACTATAAGATCGGCAAAATGCATTCTGTTGGGTGGCATTAACACTTAGGGGCCGATTTCGATCTTGCTCGGAAGGGCACTGAACGCGATCCGGCCGGAAAAAGTATGAGCCGTACGCGTGTTTTCCCCTCGACACTTACAGCTGTATCAGCGAGCAAGTACGATGCGAGCAACGTGAAATTCACCGACCGAGTGTATTCCGGGTCCGAACCGCTCCATACGTCTCGTCTGTAAGCAAACTGTGCCGTGCAATGGATGAGATTTACGACCCAGCCAGTACGAAGCGCGCGTCGGAGAGCCGGTGCGAGCCGAAGTTTCCGGCTTGCAAAATGCACGGGACGTTGCCTTTGGGGGTCCTCGTCGGACCCCCTGTCACCCACAGCCTTACAACTCGGACACAGGCATGTATGGTGAGGATGGCACCTATGCATACCCACTGTAGGGGGCGCCCTTGTGCGAGACGTACCCTTTCAGTCAATGAGAGCCCATGTACGCGTCGTACGACCGGCTCCCATTGACTTCTATGGAAGTCCGACCGAATCGAGTCCGGCAGCATACCGCCGCATCGTACTCGCTTGGTCGGACTGCAGGACTCTGGCTCGGTTGGAAAACACTCCGGATCCGGCTCAGTCGGAGAGCTTTCGGACCCAGTTAGGAATAAGCCCCTTATTGTCAGATTTCAAAATTAAATCAGTTTGTAAGACGTCCTGATGCCTCAGGATGTTGAACATTTATTCCCAAGAGCCCTGGCAAGGCTAAATCGGGTTTCCATTCTTTCAAATTGAGCAGTATTGACACTTGTTATTTATATAGCCTAATCCACCAGAAGTGTAGTAGACAGAGCGACAAGTTATTTTTGTGAACAATTTAAAGGTCACCCATTAATGCAATAAAACACACATAGATATAGTTTCCTGCATTTTCAATGAAATACACATACATGTATGTTCGTGTATAGGTACAGAGCTTGAAAACGTAAAACTCTCAGCTTATCTCTTGGATGCTGTGAAGTCACAAGTTATGTCTTTATTCCTCTGAAGAGTTGCTGAGTCTTAATGCAAGGGTGTTAGGTTCCAGGGCCCATATTACATATATGAAGCACTTTCTCTGTTTGCTTTACGGTGGTCCTTTAAATAGGTGTGCAGTGCGCAAACAGGAAGGTGAAGATGTATTACAGTGAACGTGCTGCTCCCAGGGCGGCACAGCACCCACCTGCAAGGGGATATCTGGAAAATCCACGGGACCCACTTTCTCCCTTCCGGGGGACTGATTTTAGGACGCATATTGAAACCTTTTTGTGGTGCACTTTCAGTGCGCCTCCTAGAGACATGTTTGCCTCTGTGCCTGCATCTATATCACAACACGGGCACACATGCAAAGAGATTCTCACATTTGCATGAAGGCATGCCCCCATACAAATCAGAGAATGCCCTCTCGTACATGTGCACCAGCCATATCTGTATTGCAGAAGGGGCTGCACAAGAGTCTGCGGCCCCTTCTGTAATACCAAAGTGCTGCAAGGGCGCACAAAGCATGCACACATGCCCGTAGCACTCCGGGGCACTTTCTATAAAATGGCCAAGGTGTAACCAGCTGCTGCTAGCCCAGGTACAACGTAGGCAATATCTGATTGTACACAGGAAGGAGGCAGGACCGTACTGCAGCATCAATAGCCCCCCTCCCAGTGGCGACTCCTCCACTAAGGTAAACAAAAGGGGGTGGTGATGAACAGAGTGTCTGAATTGAGCAGACCACTCTTACCCAGTCCAAAGATCAGGGCTTGATCCATCACCGTTATTTATCTCACTGCCCCATCCCAGCTCAGAACCTGGCTATATGCAAATCAGTCTGTCCCTGGCCCAGTGCATCATGGGAACAGGGCAGACTAAACTACCAAGCCAATTCTTTACCAGAAAGGAGACAAGCTACCGGGGACCGGTTTCTGGCATTTCAGCCTCTTCGGCCCGGCTTGCTTGAATCCTGATGGAGCAGTGAGAAAGGGACTCATGTCTGAGTATATCCTGCCATACCTATAGTGGCCAAAATCGATTTACAAAAGGGGGTGGTGATGAACAAAGTGTCTGAATTGAGCAGACCACTCTTACCCAGTCCAAAGATCAGAGCTTGATCCATCACCGTTATTTATCTCACTGCCCCATCCCAGCTCAGAACCTGGCTATATGCAAATCAGTCTGTCCCTGGCCCAGTGCATCATGGGAACAGGGCAGACTAAACTACCAAGCCAATTCTTTACCAGAAAGGAGACAAGCTACCGGGGACCGGTTTCTGGCATTTCAGCCTCTTCGGCCCGGCTTGCTTGAATCCTGATGGAGCAGTGAGAAAGGGACTCATGTCTGAGTATACCCTGCCACACCTATAGTGGCCAAAATCGATTTACAAAAGGGGGTGGTGATGAACAGAGTGTCTGAATTGAGCAGACCACTCTTACCCAGTCCAAAGATCAGGGCTTGATCCATCACCGTTATTTATCTCACTGCCCCATCCCAGCTCAGAACCTGGCTATATGCAAATCAGTCTGTCCCTGGCCCAGTGCATCATGGGAACAGGGCAGACTAAACTACCAAGCCAATTCTTTACCAGAAAGGAGACAAGCTACCGGGGACCGGTTTCTGGCATTTCAGCCTCTTCGGCCCGGCTTGCTTGAATCCTGATGGAGCAGTGAGAAAGGGACTCATGTCTGAGTATACCCTGCCACACCTATAGTGGCCAAAATCGATTTACAAAAGGGGGTGGTGATGAACAGAGTGTCTGAATTGAGCAGACCACTCTTACCCAGTCCAAAGATCAGGGCTTGATCCATCACCGTTATTTATCTCACTGCCCCATCCCAGCTCAGAACCTGGCTATATGCAAATCAGTCTGTCCCTGGCCCAGTGCATCATGGGAACAGGGCAGACTAAACTACCAAGCCAATTCTTTACCAGAAAGGAGACAAGCTACCGGGGACCGGTTTCTGGCATTTCAGCCTCTTCGGCCCGGCTTGCTTGAATCCTGATGGAGCAGTGAGAAAGGGACTCATGTCTGAGTATACCCTGCCACACCTATAGTGGCCAAAATCGATTTACAAAAGGGGGTGGTGATGAACAGAGTGTCTGAATTGAGCAGACCACTCTTACCCAGTCCAAAGATCAGGGCTTGATCCATCACCGTTATTTATCTCACTGCCCCATCCCAGCTCAGAACCTGGCTATATGCAAATCAGTCTGTCCCTGGCCCAGTGCATCATGGGAACAGGGCAGACTAAACTACCAAGCCAATTCTTTACCAGAAAGGAGACAAGCTACCGGGGACCGGTTTCTGGCATTTCAGCCTCTTCGGCCCGGCTTGCTTGAATCCTGATGGAGCAGTGAGAAAGGGACTCATGTCTGAGTATACCCTGCCACACCTATAGTGGCCAAAATCGATTTACAAAAGGGGGTGGTGATGAACAGAGTGTCTGAATTGAGCAGACCACTCTTACCCAGTCCAAAGATCAGGGCTTGATCCATCACCGTTATTTATCTCACTGCCCCATCCCAGCTCAGAACCTGGCTATATGCAAATCAGTCTGTCCCTGGCCCAGTGCATCATGGGAACAGGGCAGACTAAACTACCAAGCCAATTCTTTACCAGAAAGGAGACAAGCTACCGGGGACCGGTTTCTGGCATTTCAGCCTCTTCGGCCCGGCTTGCTTGAATCCTGATGGAGCAGTGAGAAAGGGACTCATGTCTGAGTATACCCTGCCACACCTATAGTGGCCAAAATCGATTTACAAAAGGGGGTGGTGATGAACAGAGTGTCTGAATTGAGCAGACCACTCTTACCCAGTCCAAAGATCAGGGCTTGATCCATCACCGTTATTTATCTCACTGCCCCATCCCAGCTCAGAACCTGGCTATATGCAAATCAGTCTGTCCCTGGCCCAGTGCATCATGGGAACAGGGCAGACTAAACTACCAAGCCAATTCTTTACCAGAAAGGAGACAAGCTACCGGGGACCGGTTTCTGGCATTTCAGCCTCTTCGGCCCGGCTTGCTTGAATCCTGATGGAGCAGTGAGAAAGGGACTCATGTCTGAGTATACCCTGCCACACCTATAGTGGCCAAAATCGATTTACAAAAGGGGGTGGTGATGAACAGAGTGTCTGAATTGAGCAGACCACTCTTACCCAGTCCAAAGATCAGGGCTTGATCCATCACCGTTATTTATCTCACTGCCCCATCCCAGCTCAGAACCTGGCTATATGCAAATCAGTCTGTCCCTGGCCCAGTGCATCATGGGAACAGGGCATACTAAACTACCAAGCCAATTCTTTACCAGAAAGGAGACAAGCTACCGGGGACCGGTTTCTGGCATTTCAGCCTCTTCGGCCCGGCTTGCTTGAATCCTGATGGAGCAGTGAGAAAGGGACTCATGTCTGAGTATACCCTGCCACACCTATAGTGGCCAAAATCGATTTACAAAAGGGGGTGGTGATGAACAGAGTGTCTGAATTGAGCAGACCACTCTTACCCAGTCCAAAGATCAGGGCTTGATCCATCACCGTTATTTATCTCACTGCCCCATCCCAGCTCAGAACCTGGCTATATGCAAATCAGTCTGTCCCTGGCCCAGTGCATCATGGGAACAGGGCAGACTAAACTACCAAGCCAATTCTTTACCAGAAAGGAGACAAGCTACCGGGGACCGGTTTCTGGCATTTCAGCCTCTTCGGCCCGGCTTGCTTGAATCCTGATGGAGCAGTGAGAAAGGGACTCATGTCTGAGTATACCCTGCCACACCTATAGTGGCCAAAATCGATTTACAAAAGGGGGTGGTGATGAACAGAGTGTCTGAATTGAGCAGACCACTCTTACCCAGTCCAAAGATCAGGGCTTGATCCATCACCGTTATTTATCTCACTGCCCCATCCCAGCTCAGAACCTGGCTATATGCAAATCAGTCTGTCCCTGGCCCAGTGCATCATGGGAACAGGGCAGACTAAACTACCAAGCCAATTCTTTACCAGAAAGGAGACAAGCTACCGGGGACCGGTTTCTGGCATTTCAGCCTCTTCGGCCCGGCTTGCTTGAATCCTGATGGAGCAGTGAGAAAGGGACTCATGTCTGAGTATACCCTGCCACACCTATAGTGGCCAAAATCGATTTACAAAAGGGGGGGTGATGAGCAGAGTGTCTGAATTGAGCAGACCACTCTTACCCAGTCCAAAGATCAGGGCTTGATCCATCACCGTTATTTATCTCACTGCCCCATCCCAGCTCAGAACCTGGCTATATGCAAATCAGTCTGTCCCTGGCCCAGTGCATCATGGGAACAGGGCAGACTAAACTACCAAGCCAATTCTTTACCAGAAAGGAGACAAGCTATCGGGGACCGGTTTCTGGCATTTCAGCCTCTTCGGCCCGGCTTGCTTGAATCATAATGGAGCAGTGAGAAAGGGACTCATGTCTGAGTATACCCTGCCACACCTATAGTGGCCAAAATCGATTTACAAAAGGGGGTGGTGATGAACAGAGTGTCTGAATTGAGCAGACCACTCTTACCCAGTCCAAAGATCAGGGCTTGATCCATCACCGTTATTTATCTCACTGCCCCATCCCAGCTCAGAACCTGGCTATATGCAAATCAGTCTGTCCCTGGCCCAGTGCATCATGGGAACAGGGCAGACTAAACTACCAAGCCAATTCTTTACCAGAAAGGAGACAAGCTACCGGGGACCGGTTTCTGGCATTTCAGCCTCTTCGGCCCGGCTTGCTTGAATCCTGATGGAGCAGTGAGAAAGGGACTCATGTCTGAGTATACCCTGCCACACCTATAGTGGCCAAAATCGATTTACAAAAGGGGGTGGTGATGAACAGAGTGTCTGAATTGAGCAGACCACTCTTACCCAGTCCAAAGATCAGGGCTTGATCCATCACCGTTATTTATCTCACTGCCCCATCCCAGCTCAGAACCTGGCTATATGCAAATCAGTCTGTCCCTGGCCCAGTGCATCATGGGAACAGGGCAGACTAAACTACCAAGCCAATTCTTTACCAGAAAGGAGACAAGCTACCGGGGACCGGTTTCTGGCATTTCAGCCTCTTCGGCCCGGCTTGCTTGAATCCTGATGGAGCAGTGAGAAAGGGACTCATGTCTGAGTATACCCTGCCACACCTATAGTGGCCAAAATCGATTTACAAAAGGGGGTGGTGATGAACAGAGTGTCTGAATTGAGCAGACCACTCTTACCCAGTCCAAAGATCAGGGCTTGATCCATCACCGTTATTTATCTCACTGCCCCATCCCAGCTCAGAACCTGGCTATATGCAAATCAGTCTGTCCCTGGCCCAGTGCATCATGGGAACAGGGCAGACTAAACTACCAAGCCAATTCTTTACCAGAAAGGAGACAAGCTACCGGGGACCGGTTTCTGGCATTTCAGCCTCTTCGGCCCGGCTTGCTTGAATCCTGATGGAGCAGTGAGAAAGGGACTCATGTCTGAGTATACCCTGCCACACCTATAGTGGCCAAAATCGATTTACAAAAGGGGGTGGTGATGAACAGAGTGTCTGAATTGAGCAGACCACTCTTACCCAGTCCAAAGATCAGGGCTTGATCCATCACCGTTATTTATCTCACTGCCCCATCCCAGCTCAGAACCTGGCTATATGCAAATCAGTCTGTCCCTGGCCCAGTGCATCATGGGAACAGGGCAGACTAAACTACCAAGCCAAACAGTTCATGTGCACTTTGCATGTTCCTACCAAGCTGCATTACACAGCCTGGTCAGGAACATGCACGGGTTCCCTTTTCCAGTCTGAGCGCCGATCCACGGGGCTCAGACCAATCACAACGCTGCATTGCAGCATTGTGATTGACTCAGGGGAGCTTGCCTGCCCGGGTGATTCGTCCTCCTGGCCGCAACAGGAAGATGAAGGGGATGGAGTAGAGGCGGCGGGCGTCCAGTCGTTAAAGGTAATACTTTTTTTTTTTTATTCGATTTCTCCCCCTGCCCTACCACCCCCGTCTGGGAGCCTCCGCTACTGCCCCCTCCCTTTATCTTCTTGCGCTGTCTCTTTCTTTCCATTTATCCCTTCTCTTTCTCCTCATCTTCTATGTCTCCTCTCTCTCCTCCCTCTTTGATCTCTTTCTCTCCACCTCTCCTCCCTTCAGCTTTTTCCCTCTCTCTTGGAGCCTTTCCTGCCTGCTGCAAAGAACTTCTGAAAGCTGACAGGGGTGTAATGCAGTGAAGTACACAGTGGCCCCTAAACCTTCAGGAGCCCCCCAAACCTTCCAGGGGGCATTCGGCTCAATGTCAATGAATATTGAGGCATGAGAGACATAGGAGCCCTCATCACATATTGCAGGATGGCCCCATCATTTTACGTTACGCCACTGGATGCTGGGGAAAATGATGAGGCATCAAGTGCGGCCCAGGGCTTTCAAAAGCAGCCTCCAAACGCTCCGGCCCACCGGAGAAATGCCCGGTGGAATGAAAGATCTGTCTGGCTTTGAGAGGAGTGGGAGGAAGACCCTCTTGTATCTGCTGCAGGCTGCTGCTCCACATAACACACACACACTGCATGTGTTTGCAGAGCTGCACGTGTCCCAGTGTTCTTACACAAGGGCCACTGGAATTATGCGATTTTGTGACCTCTGAGCTTTTTGTATAAATGTGGTTTTGCTGCATATGCCACATAGTACTGAGAGGAAGGGGTCCCAGCGCGAGTGTAGCAAAGTATACATAATTCGAAAAAATTATTAAAGAAACACTGAATGATATTTGTGTATTTATGCATTGAACCAACGGTCTTATGTTTTGTGTATAATAATTAATTTACCAATGCATTTTTGATAATTGGCTGATTTTACTGTCACAAAATTCCCTTCCATCACACTGTCCTCACCTAATCACTTCCTCCATCCCCCTGGGGCACTGTACAACCGATTATGATATGTAATCAATGTGGAGTATATTTAATATACCGAGTCCCATTGTGAATAAAACAATGTGGACACATTCAGTGTTTCTTTAATATTTTTTTCGAATTATATATACTTTGCTACACTCACGCTGGGACACCTTCCTCTCAGTACTTATATGACCCAGGTCCCAGTGACTATGTTTGGGTAAACCCCCTCTATACATACACCGCATATGCCACATAAGTAATTGTATGCGGCATACTCTACAGATTTTAACCAAAAATGTTGTCAAACAGATTAAATATTACAAAAATTTCAATGACACGTGTTTCAGTACAGTGGAAGGCCCTTAGTTTGACTGGTCACCTATTGTTTCCTATTGTCGTATTTGGTAGATAAATCAATACTAATGGGCTGCAACCATTGTGCGACAGCATTTAAGTGTAAAATGACAAAATAATAATCTTTGATAATATTTTCACAAAATGTGCTACATTATGTGGCATAATTTCCCTTCCCGTGCCGCATTATTTAGTCCACCCTGCTACATAATTTGGTCCTCTCCTGCCGCATATGTCCAGCGGTCTTGATGCACAGTCCAAACACTGGTCGCACCCTTTCATCCCAGTTGATATTTGCTCCACCAGACTGGAGTATTGCTCTATAGCAGTACTTCTTTTCACCTTCGTATTTTGGTGTTATACAATGGCCATGTCATTATTTACATTATTTACACAGCTAGCCCTCTCTAAACTCTAGACTCTAAAGTGATTTTATTTGGACCTAAATAAATGCTAGCATTCCACAGTGTCAGATCTACGAGGAAGTGCTGTAGGGCGGCCACGCTGCAGCACTTCCAAAGCACAGGAATGTGACATGTTTACAATAATATATTGCGTTTCTGTGCTCTCCCCTGCACTGGCGCTCAAACAGCTGCCATGCACCGGCGCAGGCACTCTTGAGCCATGGTGCAAGGATGCCTGCGTCATGGCGAGATTGTTTTTGTGCAGGAAGGGATACCTTCCTGCACAAAAACAACCACTACAGGCATTTTCTTCTTTCAATACGTGCTGTAGAATGCAGCACACATTGAAAGAGTAAAAAACGAGGAGAAATTAAAACATTTCTCGTCGTTGCTCCTCCCTACACCGTGGCGTAACATTCAGATTTATTTCCAGATTTACAAGTCCTCGTAAATCTGGAAATGTGTCTTGTTTCATGAGTGCTGCGTGGAAACACCCACAGCAACAGCCATGGAACGCCCCTTTCACGCAAAGTGCTGCGTGTAAATGACCATATTTACAAGGACAAGAAAAGCCAAGCAGGGTGGCTTTTCTTGTCCTTGTAAATATGTAGCAGTAAAGTACGCCACCAGTACATCACAAAAAGTGACGTACTGGTGGCGCAGGGGGCTTGTAAATCTGCCCCCACACTTGTTTATCATCTCGCATTTAACCACTTACTGAGCCTGAAAGACACAACTTACACACACGTGATCCATAGCTTTATTCTCTATTCTTGTTTCTAATCCACTATTCCACACTACACGCAGCATCTATCAATCCTCCACCGACCTCTCCATCTCTTTCCTCAATGAATATAAGCAATTCAAAATCCACACCTATGTAAGCGGTAAAATACACTGCTGTTTACATAATCCCCACTCACATACCACCCCATGCTGTTTAATTATGTATGCACTGTGAATATGGGGTGCCTAGATGTGGTACCATGTCTCATTAGATTGCTGACTTACTCGTGCTGCTTGTTTCTTACATCTCAAACTCTTCATAATTACAGAATGTAACCACCCCAACCGGAGATGTGCTTTTCTTCCACAAATTCCTAGGTACAGCACCATGCCAACATTTCAGAAGAGAAAAGTGGGAGATTTAAAAAAAATATCGTGAGAATGTACTTTTCCCATTGACTTCTATTGAGGCCTGAATCTGGTCTATTGTCATGTATGGGACTTGTAATTGTGCTACTGCAGGATAAGATATCAGAAATACAAATATACATAATATACGGAGACTATGGCAGGCATAGAGCGTGAAAAAAAATGTTAAGCACCGGCCTGCAGGAGCAGGTTCCTGGCAGTGCATACTCCGAATCACACAGTACTAGACCCTGTCGTGAGAAGCCCATAAGGGATACACCTCTCAAAAAAGGCATAAATACATATAAATAATGACTGGGCAGAAAATGAAAAAACAAAATGTCATTTTAGCGCAAATTAAGCATTGACAAAGGCAATAGGTCTTGCCTTTGGTAACCATTGTCTTTGTCAATGGGATTTAGCCGTGCTGCACAGCATTAATGATGCTGTGCAGTAGAATATTAAAAAACACATTTTGAAGTGGATTGCTACCTCAGTTGTGGGTGGAAGGGTGAGATTTTGATCAATACCTTATCACTATCGATCTAAAACCCCGATCTGGTCGACTGAACCTTTATTGCCTGTCTTTGAGGAAAGAAAGTGCATCTCTTACCAAGTTAGTTCTCCCAATAAAGGACTCTGCTCAAAGGATCACAAACAACTTCTAGCTTTCAAAGGTTTATTATAAAGTCAAGATAAGTTGCAAATACAAACATCTCAAAATGAGATTAACCAGATACACAGGCCCAACTACGTACATGTGTTCTCTGAAAGCCCTCAGACGAACAACGGAAATTACCAATACCAGTTCTAAAAACAATAGTGCTATTAGCATAGACACATATTGAAATCTGTCGGTCATTACAGGCGGAGGGAAAATACAGGTTAGGCTTTCCCTACCCTGATCTAGATGGTATCCCTACTTAACCAGGTCTCAACCTATCAAAAGGTGTCAGCAGTGAATGACTCCCGAGGGAAGTCACTCACTCTAAACTCTTGGTGAAAACCTAAAGTCCTCCAGTCATGGCCCCTCTCTGCCTACCCATCCGCTCTCTAAAGGGTCCTCAGGCTTCTGCTCTAACTCCCCCCAGGGGTGCTGTCCCTAATACAAAAATCCAATAACATTTAGGACGCCCCTCGTGAGACGCCCCTCACGTGGTGTAGCTTCTGGCTTTTTCCATGATGAGGCCTTGCGGTTAGCTTCGACCTTGCTTCTCAGACTCTTCTCCGGCCCGCTGATACCCCTTAAACATTCCGGAACCCTCCTCCATGTCTGGTCCATTTCACGAACAAGCTTCTATTCATTATTAATAATTGAATACCCCCTTTTCTCTTCCAGACAGACATTCGGAGCCAAATCCCAATTCTCATGGTTTTCCAACCGCGTTGCAACATTCCCCGGCCCAGACTAATATGTGTAAATCAACGTTTAAGGCTTTCCAGCTCTACAACAGTTTTATAATATTCAACTTCTTCTTTAATTGTTAGCATGTTAATACTCTTATTCTACTGATTAAGTAAACACATCTATAAATCATAGCCTATTAAAGTTATTACTACAACAGTAGTGCAAACCATGTTGTATAATGTACCACCTTTCCCCTCCCTTCTAGCTCTGGCCCTGAGGCCTACCACGTTCTACGTTTCCGTATGCCATCTTACATTTAACAGCTGCACAACATAGATTCAGGAATATTCACGTTGAATAAAATCACATAGTATCACATTTTGTGAATTAGTAAAAGAACTCACATCTATATAATATAGCTCTTCTGAATAATATAATGTAATCATAACATGAGTGCGGTCCAAGAAATGAAAGGTATACCAGTCTAATTCCTTCTGTCATGGCCATGCATGAGGCCTGTCTCTTTCTGTGCTCGCAGCACGCCATCTTCCTATTAGCAGCTACATTTAACATGAACCATGATTAATCACATCTAATAAAGTTATACATTGCACTCATGTCTTCATTAGTTCCACTTCTATATGCATTCTCTAAGTTAACTACATATTTCAGAATATAGATGTAGTTACTATCAGCACTCATGGCATTTCTCTTCATGATTTATGCTTACTACGTGTAAGTGTGGTGCACTTCTACATTTTGATCAGTTTGCGCTCTCTCAGTTCCCCCCTTTGATGACCTCTCGGGGTCATCACTAAATATTTAAACTGCGGTGATTGCTAGCATAACTCGCTTCTGTGTTTCCAGAGCCCTCAGACTCCGGTACTGACTATCTTGTATGGCAGCCAATCTCTGCAGCTGTTTTCTCTGAGCTCTCTCTGACCTTCTGGCTCTGTTCCATTTAAATACCCTCACCAAACCCCATAACACGATTCCACAGATCAATATTATGATGATAGGTTTTAGTATTTTCCACACAAAGCTTTTGCCTAAGGCGGTGAGCCAGCTTCCAGCTTCACTCATTCCTTGGCCCACCTTTTCCCAGACATTTTCTCTGCTCAGGTCTTCAATCTCCTTGTGAATATCGGTTATATTTCTAATAACTTTCTCAAGGGGCTTCGAATTGTCTGGAATGTAAGTACAACATTCCTGGACCTTCAAAGCCTTACAGACTCCGCCCTCTTTTGCTAATAGGACATCTAACGCAAGGCGGTTTTGAAGAACCATAGCCCTTATCGATTGCATCTCTCCTTCTACTAGCATTAAGGACTGAGCAGTGCTGGCAGACAACCTGTCTACGACTGTTGCTAGCCGTCTAATTTTAACATCATTAAGAGCTAATCCCAGAAGTGGGAACACAGCTCCAAAGACATCTCCAACCATTTCTGCACTCACATCTCTCCTTCCTCTTGATGATGTCTTTCCCTCAATGATCTCTAAGTCTTGGGCATGATATATTTTAGGAAAGATAATTGCCAAGTAACATGAGCCATACCAATTATCAGGTAGCCTCACGTAGGCATTTCTCCCACATACAAAATATACGTTAGGAATCACTTGCATTCCCTTCAGGAAGTCTTTGGTGTAATACTCCAAATTGAAGGCATGTTCACAACTAACCTCTCCCACGTATACATTTTCATAATACGTTTTGGCTCTATGAAGACATAACTTTCCTCTCTGCGTTCTATCTAAAGCTATTGGACCACTACTACCCTTTCTTTTGTGTGCCTTCTCTTCTTCGGTCCAATCTGTTTTCCATTGTCCTGATTTTCTCAAAATCTTTTGTCTCCTATTCCGATCATCCACCTGCCCTATAAACTTTTTCTCGACTTCTGACACCTTGCATGTCAGATTATTTCTGCGGGCATGTGAAGTATCTAAAGTAATCCAAGGAATGAAAAATTTTGCCAACCTGTCTTCACTCTTCCAGTAGTCCCATTTATTCATCTGTTTATAATTTGGGACTTCTGGTAACACTGCATCATAGTTGGAGAAATAATAGTCAAAACTATCTCTCCCATAAAATATACTAAGCAACAAGCTACAAGTAATGCCATATGTCAGCGGGAGGTGATGGTATCGAATGCCTTCATCTACAGACGCCGGCAACTGCATGCAGACGTAACAGTCCTTCACCTCCATGGCCTCCACATACTCATATAATAATTTAGCATAAGCATTTGACCTAAAGTCACCTTGGGACTCATCCACGTGTAACCTGCGGGCTTCTGCAGCCAATAACGCTTTCTCGTGTGTGTTTTCCCCCTTCTCACCAGCAATGGTGGGTGTAAGCGCTTCTACAGATGCCACATCAGTTACCTTTGCCTCCTCCTCACGTCCCTTTACATAAGAGACTGTTACCACTAAAGCTATTAGTATTATCACTCCTACTATTAGTGTACCTATTATACATTTCGCTCTGCGGTTCTGGGTACCGGCCTCCATTTCGTCAGATAGTGTGGTTCCCTCTTAACTCAGCACAAAGTTCCTTTCTTTTTCGTTCCTTTACTGTCTCTTTTACTCCTTTTGTCCTGAGAACCACGCAACTGGAAGCTGACAACCCTTTCCGCCAAAGTTCTTTTTAGTTCAAATACAGACAACCCTAGCCCTTCTCCATCATCTCAGGGAGAGTCCCTAAGAATCTCTGCTTCCTAGGCGCTAGGTAATCTTCTTTTCTTCACGCTTATTTACAAAGTCTTTTAAGCATCCACTATCAGGCGCTCGCCTGCAGCTTCAACAGCAAAATTCAATATTTCCAGACGAAGATTGTGCTCTTCTGCTGCTGATATCTTTGTACCAAAATCGGGGAATTGCAATTCTGTGAGAAACATGTCCTTTATCTTGCTGAGGCGGGGAGGTCGGGGAAGCATAAATGTCAGTGACCCTTCTTGTTCAACTCCGGGTACTAACAGTCGTATCTCCACTGTTACAATGGGCTCAGAACTGGACACCACCACCGCTCGGATCCTCCCTGTCACTGGCTTCGAAGCCATCTGTCGCCAGGTATGTCCACTCAGGGGTGGAGTATCTTCTGTTAGGCACACGCACTCTTCTTGACCTCCTCAACTCCGGTGCTTCAGCGCCTTGAGCACCTTCTTCGGGGTCTGAGTCTTCTGATATCGGAGGAAGGGTTCTCTCCGGAGTTGACCTTAGGCTAGAGCTCCTTCTTTGCGGCCAATCAGCTTCTCCACGTACCCTTCTACTCCGTCTTCTCCTTGTTCTTTCCCGCTCTCTGTCAGACCTGTCAGCGTCTGACTCGTACTCCCAGCTACTTTCCCCTTCAGTAGCTTCGTCTGTCTCACTGTTGTACTGACCGTCCTCAGCTTGGTCAGATTCGTTCCCCGCTTCCGCTGGCACCTCTACAGCTTGGCTAGCCCCCTCTATGGCTTCTCGGTCCGCAGCTGGACGTCTATCCGAGAGAGGAGCTGTTTCTTCCAGAGGTGCTGGAACTCTCCGCGTGTGCGACGCGTGGATCCAGTTGGGCAGGCTTCCCACCTTCACTGCCGTATTTGTGGTCAGGATGATCTGGAAAGGCCCACGCCAACGAACATCCAGGCAGCTGTTTCTCACGTGCTTTTTCACCAGGACCCAATCCCCAGGAAGCAAGTCGTGACAAGGGTCCTGGCACGATGGTACCTCGGCAGCCTGCACCTGAAGGGACACAGAATGAATGGCGTCAGACAGCCCCTTACAATAGTCCAGGATCATATCATCTGTGATGCTAATCAGTGCAGCAGTTGGGACAGAAGGTAACCTCATTGCTCTTCCCATTAACACCTCATGTGGTGACAGCCCCGTTCTTCTGTCTGGGGTACTGCGGAGGCTCATAAGAACCAATGGCAACGCATCAGGCCAACTCAAGGATGTTGATGAACACACCTTTGCAATTCTGGCCTTGATGGTGCCATTTATTTGCTCCACAATTCCTGAAGCTTCTGGTCGATAACTGCAATGTAGCTTTTGGTCTATATTTAAAGCGGCACAAATCATTTTTACAAGCGAGCTGTTGAAATGCGTTCCCCTATCTGATTCCAAAGAGGCCGGCACCCCGAAGCGCGGTATAAGCTCCCTAAGCAGTAACTTAGCCACTGTGAGGGTGTCGCACCTGCGTGTAGGATATGCCTCAACCCATCTGGAGAAAACGCAGACAACCACCAGGATATAACGGAGGCGGCTGCACCTTGGCATTTCGATAAAATCTATCTGCATTCTATTGAATGGACCTCCTGACCTCCCTATGTGGCTCAGTGCAACTGGTGTCTTTTTCCCTACATTCAACTGCTGGCACGTCACACAACGCTGGCACACTGCTTCGGCTGCTACTCTGAACTTGGGGTTGTACCAGGTCTGTCTAAACACTCTCAGCATAGCATCTCTTCCTAAGTGGACAGGACCATGTATGTGTCGGGCCATTGGGCTCACCATCTCATTGGGCAACACTGCTCTGCCATCTGCTGAGACCCAGAAATGGGCCTCACCCACCACACATCCTGCCTTTTGCCATGTTTCTTTTTCACAGTCAGGAGCGTTCTCTTGCATCTCCTTCAGTTCGTCCCAAGTATCAACAGTTTCCAATATCATAGCTAATTCAGTCCTTACATTTATTCCACCCACTTCCACCTCTGTGAAAGAGTATCCTGTCTCCGCGCAATACCGTGCGACTTCGTCGGCATATCTATTGCCTTGTGACACGAAGTCCATATTTCTGGTATGCGCGGTACATTTCACAACTGCAATACCTGCTGGACATTGCAATGCCTCCAACAGCAGGCGCACAAACTCTCCATTTCGAATGGGAGAGCCTGAAGAGGTCATGAACCCTCTTTGAGACCATAACTGCCCGTAATCATGAACTACCCCGTAACCATATTGACTATCAGTGTATATGGTGACTCGAATTTGATTGCTTGCCAGGCAGGCACGTGTCAGGGCAATAATCGCGGCTACCTGAGCGGAGTGTACTCCTTCCAGGCATCCAGCTTCCACTACTCCAGTAATTGTGCAAACAGCGTAAGCTGCTCTCAACTGCCCAACTTCGTCTCTTACACATGAGCCATCGACAAAGAAAATTTCATCTGGGTCGGTCAGTGGCTCATCTACGATGTCGGGTCTTGGTTTGGTGCATAGTTCAGTCACATCGAGGCAGTCATGGTCTGTACATTCATCATCATCTTCAATATCGTTTGGAAGTGGCATCAAGGTAGCAGGATTTAAAACAGAGCATCTCCTGAGGGTCACGTTCTCTGCAGCAAGAATGACTTGCTCATAGCGCGTGAGCCTGCTGTTTGTCAGATGCTGTGTTTTGGTCCTGGTCATCAACAGTTCAACAGAGTGGGGCACATGTACCTCTAACGGGTGCCCCATAACTATATTCTCACACCTCTCAATGCTGACACCTGTTGCGGCAACGGATTTGAGACATCCGGGCAACGCTGCGGCTACTGGGTCTAAAGTAGCCGAGAAATAAGCGACTGGTCTACGGGCATTCCCATGGATTTGGACTAACACAGACAGCGCGCATCCCTCTCTCTCACAACAGTAGAGCAAGAATGGTTTATCGTAATCCGGCATTCCCAGAGCCGGAGCACGACACAAGTCCTCTCTCAGCTGCAGGAACGCCATCAAACAGTCTTTGTCCCATGGTACCGGATCGCTCACTTCCTTGTGCGTCAGTTTTTGCAAGGGCTTTGCTTTCAGTGAAAAGTTTGCAATCCACTGTCGGCAATATCCCACCATTCCTAGGAACATTCTGACTTCTCTCTGTGTTTTAGGCGCATTCATTTTCATGATGGCCTCTATCCTGTCTGGTGACACCTTTCGCTTACCTTTCTCAATTCTGTGTCCCAAGTACTGTACCTCTGTCAGGCAGTACTGCAATTTCCCCGGGGATACCTTATGCCCATTTTCAGCTAAGTGATTTAACAAAGCAATAGAGTCTTCCCTGCAAGCTTCTTCTGTTTCTGACGCCACAAGGAGGTCGTCTATGTACTGGACCAGAACTGACCTCTGGGGCAGCACTAGACTTTCAAGATTTTTCTTCAGGAGCTGGTTGAAGATCGATGGGCTCTCTGTATACCCCTGAGGAATACGACACCATGTTAGGACGCGACCTTCCAGCTTAAATGCGAAAAGAAAATGGCTTTCTTCGTCCAAAGGGATCGAAAAGAAAGCCTGGCAAAGATCAATCACAGTGAACCATTCTGCTTGGAACGGTATCTGAAACAGTATCACTGATGGATTCGGTACCACTGGACAACATGAAACGACTATGTTATTAATCTTTCTGAGGTCCTGCACTATCCGAAATTTCCCATTTGGTTTCTGCAAACCCATAATCGGGGAATTACATGGACTACCCACAATTTCCTTCAGTATCCCCTGCTTAATCATGGACTCAATCACGGGTTTTATGCCTGCAATCGTTTCTGGAGTCAATTTATACTGAGGGGTTCTTGGAAACTCAGCATGAGGTTTCACTACAATTTTCACTGGGTCTACTCCTTTGACCAACCCAATCTCTTCCCCAGTGAAATCCCACACTTCTGGAGCGACTGTCTCCCTCAAGTCCCAGGGGAGCTCGTCTACGGTCAGAGTGGGATACAGTTCCACACATATTCTGGAATTCGCGACTTTAAAGTCTGCATCATCATCATTTGTCAGTACCTCCACTCCTTGCGGAGTACAGTATATAGTGCAGTTCAATTTGCACAAAAGGTCTCTTCCTAGCAGACATACAGGACTAGAATCGCAAACCACAAACTGGTGCTCCTCACTGTACTTCCCTATTTTCACCTGCACGGGCTCAGTCAAGGGACTGGTCATTCTCTTGTTAGCGACCCCCACCACTTGTATGGTCTCCCCCGACATGGGCAGGCCTGGGACTGCGGCGGATCTGATCGTGGATCGAGTGGCTCCTGTGTCCACTAGAAATGTCGTGGGGAACCCTGCCACTTCGGCCTCAACATAGGGTCCCCTTTGGTCTACCTCCAGAGCTGCCCCAAGGATGCAGTCATCTCTTTCCACTCTCTGTCCAGTTAGTGGGTCCACATAATAGCATTCCTCTCCTCCTACAAACAGGGGCATCTGTCTATATGTCTTACCCATAGTCCCTACTCTGGGTGCCTGCGGGAACTGGGCTCGGGGAGGAAGCCCCCCTTTGAGCACCTTTCCCTGGTATTGCGTTATCCCTCTTGTAGGCGCACTCTGAGTCTCTTCCTCTTCCACCTCTTGGTCTCCTATCTCAATATTATAGGGACACTCGCGTTTCCAATGCCCCAGCTCGTTACACTGGTGGCACCTAGTCGTTTTCTTTAAGGTAGCTATATCTATCCTAGGTCTAAAGGTGGAGTTCTCCTCATTGCCCTTGTTCTGGCTGTATTGTTTCCTTCCTCCAGTACCGGTTCCTGGTTGTTGTTGCTGCTGTCCCCCCTTTCCTGCTGCCTGCATCTGTACCACCATCAGTTTCTCCTTTAGTTTCTTAGCCTTAGAATCTATCTCATCACAGCAGTACCTGGCATACCTCAGTATTTCATCCAGGGGTTTATTTTGCCAACAAATCAAGTGTTGCTGGATCATTAAACTAATATCCGGTCTCAGGCCTAGGACAAATTTGGACACAAATTGCCCTATGTCCCTCGGATCCATGACATCCAGACCGCTATACTGTTTAAACGCCTTCAGCAATCTCTCATAGTATTCGTGTACTGTCTCTTTGGGTTCCTGTCTCGTTCGGTCAATTTTTACCCAATCTATGTCTTGCATTGGCACTTTCTCTTTCAACCACGTCATTACTCTTTCGAATTTTGCCATCACACTCTCGGCCGGCCCATTAGTCCTAGCGTCTCTCTCTGGCTCTATGATGGGCCACTCAGCGCTAACCTTGCATGCGGTCCACAAATCTCCTGGCACCACTATGTCAAACAGCGTGTTCAAATCTATCCATAGGACCTTTGAGATTTTTACGAATCTCTCAACTTGCTTATACCACTCCACAGGGTTTTCCCGCAGTTTGGGGAAAGAGGTGGTAAAAGCAGCTAAATCCCCCCTACTCCAAGGGACGTGGACATAGGTCCCATTTGCGACTTCCCTCAAAGGGTACGTCTCTACTCCCTGCTGTCCTCCTGGTGTCATCCCAAGTGTACTTCTCCTAACGGTCCCTCTCTTGGACCACCTCTCCTCCCACTTATCTAGGGCCCTCCATGTCCTTATTCCAGTGATCAGTTCCCTTATGTGTGTTTTCAATCCGATGGTCCTCCTCTCATCTAGATCTCGGTCTGTGTAATGTAGCCTGTGGTTGCCCTGTAACGCTTTGGTTCTTGACAAGTCTACCATATATTTGCCTGCTAGTTCGACTAATTTCTCATGTGTTGCTCTCGCCTTTCGAGTTACGTCCTTTGCCATGAACAGAATTTCATCCTGCTCATACATGTCCATTCTTTCTAAGGGCAGGGTACCGTCTACCATGTCATCCAGATCTGACTTTAAGCTGGAGACATCGAGTCTTTTGGCTTTTATTTCTGCTCGCAATAATTCCTTCGAGGGAGGTTGACAGGTGTCTCTCCCATCCCAACTTCGGGCCCTACGTTTGGGTTCTGGAGAGTTGGGGAGTGCTCTCTCTTGTTCCCATCTCTCCAGATCCCATGCTCGGCCATCCGATCTTGGAAGGTGATGGAACACGGGCCTGTTACCCCCCTTCTCATTTTGCCCATTCTCTTCTCTCTTCTCACAGTAAGTCTCTCGGCTACTCTCCCTTCGGTCTCCATTCTCCCTTGGCCTCGTATCACTCAGTATCTGATACGATCCTTCCTGGTTTCTCATATTCCCTGGGCTGCGCTCATGTCCGTCGTCCCAAGGACTATGGTACGGCCTCTCGCAACTCCCACTCTGTTCCCTCCTGCTGGGCCCACAGTGGATACACTTAAAGCTATCCCTGTACTCCCGAGCCCTCCTGTCTTCTTCATTAGGTATCGGGCGAGACACCCCCCCGTTCTCTGGGCCCCCATTTTCCAGGTTTGATCTACCTCCACTCCGGGCCCAATGGGTGAATCCCCTACTGTCTTTCTCCCTTCCGTCCCACTCCGGACTGCTCTCTTCAGCCCCGCAGTGAGTCCGGGCTCTGCTGTCCTGACTTTCCCTTTCAGCTTCTGCCGCTATGATGTTCTTTTGAGCCTCGACTGCCTCATCCCATTTCTTCATGTACTCTCTGAACTCTTGAAAAGATTCCCGTCCTGGTCCCCTCATATCCTCTGGCCATCTCATGTCCCCCAGATCTCCTGTGGTGTGTACTGGGGTGCTCCAATCCCTTGGTATCGGCAACTGATTTGGGGAGTTGATCGTATCTTTCCTTCTTGCCATCTCTGTTCTTTCTCTGTCCCTTCGTACCCGTTCTTCCCCTCTAGCCCTGTCTGGGTCATATACCGACACTATAGGACCTATGGTAACAGGTACCTGTAGTGCATCAGGTAATGCGTAGGATGTGGCACACGCCGTTTCTGGCGCCCTTTGCACCACAAACCTCCCGACCACCTGTTGCACTTGGCTAGGCTGGGACAGTTGTTTCTTTGCAGCGGGACTCCAATCGGAACTGGGAAGCGGCCCATGCTCTCCTGCATTGCCCCCCCCTTTCTCGCCGTTCTCGGCATCTCCCCCTGCTCTGTTATACGGGGGTGGCCTGTCTGTCAATAATCTGTTTATCAGGCTGTCCTCTGTCTCGCTCTCGTCATCCTCTTCTAGGGGGCTTTTGTTCCCGGGCATCTCTAACACTGGATATAATTTATTTACTTCCATGTTATGCACCCTCCATCTTTTAGCATCCTCATCCCACTTGGCGTCCTGTACTGCCCTTACCGAACGTTTCACTCTTTCTTGCCGTTTGTTCATGTTCTTTTCATGCGCTGCCCTAATCCATGCATTAAGGGCTTCAAACTGAGTTGGTCTAGGCAAGGGTCTAGTTGCGGTCATAATTGCTTTTAATCTGTGCAACACCTCTAATCTGAACGTCCCGTACTTCGGGAACGTGAGTTCCTCATTTCCATCTGTCATCCTACTCCACTCTGAGATCCACAGAATCGTGTGCAACCCAACATTTGTCCCCATGAAATGCGCTGGCGTACCCTCTGGCGGGGCTTCTTCCCCTTCATACGATCCCCTGCGCTCTCTTTTAAACAGCGCTCTTAACCATTTAAAACACTTCATAATTATGCGCAAAATTTCCAGCTTGAAAACTTTGTTTACTTCCTGATGACAATTCACCAATCCTAGCGCGGCTTTGCTAGCTGGCCTATCGCAGCGCGGTCTTTCACCGGCCGGCCAATCCCAGCGCGGCACTTCCTGACGTCACTAGTCTCCGCTTCGCAGCAGCACCCCTCCTTTCTCAGCTCTCCTCGCGGTCATGGATGCGTCCCATTCACACACCGAAAAATGACTACTTCCGACCAAGCGGTCACTTCTCTCGACTGTACGTCCACAGTCTATCTGTAATTGTCAACACAACTGACGAGATGTCTATCGTCTCTCTGATAGGTTCTTTACACACACGGTAACTTCCGACCAGCGTCCGTTACTCACGCACTCACTCTTACGTTCCCCCTATCCGGTCCTTCGGGTGATCATTGGTACCTCATGACCCCCTTCACTCTAGTTAACAATTACTCTGGGCGTCCGATACCCCCGAACCACTTAAGCTCTCTTTGAACTTAAGATTTCCACCGGTTGCGCGCGCTCACAACCTGTTCCACAGTCTCTCTACAGTCATTCAACTCCGCCAGACATTACAACATAGATACAATACAAAACACAGCAATCTTAACACGCATGACCCTTTATACTCACTCTCGACCGATACTGCTGCTTTTCTGTCTCACGTCATCCGGTCCTTCTTCCGCGGGCGGTTCTTCCGATCATCGATCTCTAGGGGCCTGGGGGTAATCTAACCTGGCCTAGATCACCTTCCTCAAGAAGGCAACCATCCTCTATAGCTACCAACTGGAAGGGTGAGATTTTGATCAATACCTTATCACTATCGATCTAAAACCCCGATCTGGTCGACTGAACCTTTATTGCCTGTCTTTGAGGAAAGAAAGTGCATCTCTTACCAAGTTAGTTCTCCCAATAAAGGACTCTGCTCAAAGGATCACAAACAACTTCTAGCTTTCAAAGGTTTATTATAAAGTCAAGATAAGTTGCAAATACAAACATCTCAAAATGAGATTAACCAGATACACAGGCCCAACTACGTACATGTGTTCTCTGAAAGCCCTCAGACGAACAACGGAAATTACCAATACCAGTTCTAAAAACAATAGTGCTATTAGCATAGACACATATTGAAATCTGTCGGTCATTACAGGCGGAGGGAAAATACAGGTTAGGCTTTCCCTACCCTGATCTAGATGGTATCCCTACTTAACCAGGTCTCAACCTATCAAAAGGTGTCAGCAGTGAATGACTCCCGAGGGAAGTCACTCACTCTAAACTCTTGGTGAAAACCTAAAGTCCTCCAGTCATGGCCCCTCTCTGCCTACCCATCCGCTCTCTAAAGGGTCCTCAGGCTTCTGCTCTAACTCCCCCCAGGGGTGCTGTCCCTAATACAAAAATCCAATAACATTTAGGACGCCCCTCGTGAGACGCCCCTCACGTGGTGTAGCTTCTGGCTTTTTCCATGATGAGGCCTTGCGGTTAGCTTCGACCTTGCTTCTCAGACTCTTCTCCGGCCCGCTGATACCCCTTAAACATTCCGGAACCCTCCTCCATGTCTGGTCCATTTCACGAACAAGCTTCTATTCATTATTAATAATTGAATACCCCCTTTTCTCTTCCAGACAGACATTCGGAGCCAAATCCCAATTCTCATGGTTTTCCAACCGCGTTGCAACATTCCCCGGCCCAGACTAATATGTGTAAATCAACGTTTAAGGCTTTCCAGCTCTACAACAGTTTTATAATATTCAACTTCTTCTTTAATTGTTAGCATGTTAATACTCTTATTCTACTGATTAAGTAAACACATCTATAAATCATAGCCTACTAAAGTTATTACTACAACAGTAGTGCAAACCATGTTGTATAATGTACCACCTTTCCCCTCCCTTCTAGCTCTGGCCCTGAGGCCTACCACGTTCTACGTTTCCGTATGCCATCTTACATTTAACAGCTGCACAACATAGATTCAGGAATATTCACGTTGAATAAAATCACATAGTATCACATTTTGTGAATTAGTAAAAGAACTCACATCTATATAATATAGCTCTTCTGAATAATATAATGTAATCATAACATGAGTGCGGTCCAAGAAATGAAAGGTATACCAGTCTAATTCCTTCTGTCATGGCCATGCATGAGGCCTGTCTCTTTCTGTGCTCGCAGCACGCCATCTTCCTATTAGCAGCTACATTTAACATGAACCATGATTAATCACATCTAATAAAGTTATACATTGCACTCATGTCTTCATTAGTTCCACTTCTATATGCATTCTCTAAGTTAACTACATATTTCAGAATATAGATGTAGTTACTATCAGCACTCATGGCATTTCTCTTCATGATTTATGCTTACTACGTGTAAGTGTGGTGCACTTCTACATTTTGATCAGTTTGCGCTCTCTCATGGGCATGTACACCATGCATGCGCATGTCTACAAATGATGCACCACTTTTTTTGTTTTTAGTTCCCAATCCAAGTTGAATCGGTAACTAAAAAGAAAAAAATATGCCATAGAGGGGTATGAAAGAACAAGCACTGGCAAACCAAAGTGAGATCTATTGGCTTTGCCAATGTCTTTTAGCCATGTTGTAGAGCGGTGTGGCTAAAAGCTATTTAGAAAAAATAATACTTTAAGCGTTATTTTTACCTTCCTGCATCATAGAGCATTTTTTTACAACTTTTAGCGAAGCTGCACAGCAATCACGCTGCCCTACATGTCTAAAACACATTGTCAAAGTCAATAGCTTGTGACCTATTGACATCACCAATGCTTGTTAGTACTGACAAACTCATGTGCCTCCCAAGGATTGTAAACACACCAACACAAGCAGCAACAGCAAGGAAGCAAAAAAAGCCCTGATCATTAGAATGGAACCACCGCCTATTTGCTGTGACCCCTAGTTGAAATTAGGGGTGGACAGAACTTTCGGAATATGACCCTGAGGAATTTTGCGGGGTTACAAAACACAGAGCGAGATTCTGCTGAGTTCTGCCAATGGGCAGAAATAGGCACGTTGCACTCTTCGTGCTGTGATTTAATGCCGGGACCACGTTCCTTACTGAAAATCAGCGCGAACGACACCACGCAGCACACCAAAGGGCGCAGCTACTCAAGTTGATTTTGCTGCCAGTGAAAAAGATTTTCTACTCGAGCAGCAGCCATCTGACTGTGAACGGTTGTGACTGACTGCGACAACCCGCGTTGGAAAAATCATGCTGCATCTCTTCAGAAGGAGCTGGACATTTTATGTGCTGAATACCAAGCAGAACAAGATAGAGTCTTAAAAGAAAAATGGTACGTTAGCAAATTGCAACACTTTTCATACGGGGAGAAGTGTGGGTGTCTCCTTGCATGGAAAGCCCGAGCGGACAGAACGAGAAACCAGATGGGCAAGATAGTATTGACAAGCTCAGGTGAGACAACAAACGACGATGATCTTATTAGGGAAGAAGCCAAGAAGTACATGCAGTCCCTATATGAAGCGAATACAGTACAGACTAGTCAGCAGGCAGAGGCGTGGTTGCACAATATACCGCTCCCTGAGATATCAGATACAGAAAGGGTTATGTTGGGTTCTGAGATAAGGGAGGGAGAGGTTAGAGCACAGTTGTCAAAAATGGCTAAGAGCAAGGCAGCAGGCCCGGATGGGCTTCCGGTGGAACTATATAAGATCGCGCTTGAACAAATTGTGGTAGTCCTGACATCATTATTCAATGAGATCCTACAACAAGGGGGACAGGCTCCAAGATCATGGGCCGAGGCCATAGTTACACTGCTATTGAAGCCAAATAAAGACCCAAGCAAGATTGAGTCCTATAGATCTATATCCCTATTGAATGTAGATTACAAGGTGTTTGCTGGGATATTAGCAACCAGACTAGCTAAGGTGGTAAAATCGGTAATACACATGGACCAAAGGGGTTTTATCCCAGGCAGGCAATTAAATGAGCTGACTTTCCAAGCAGTAGCAGCAATAGATACAGCCCAAGAGAAAAATCTGCCCCTAACTATTGTAGCAGTCGATGCGGCCAAGGCATTCGACCAGGTAAACTGGGATTACCTATGGATGACTGCGGCAAAATTCGGCCTTCCAGAGAACTTTATCGCCGCTGCTAAGTCATTATACTTTGCCCCAACCGCAAAAATCCTGGTTAACGGTGCCCTTACGGAGCAGATATTTATTGCGGAGGGACTCGTCAGGGATGCCCCATGTCGCCCCTTTCTTTTGATTTGTATATCGAGCCTTTTGTTTGTTTGTTAAGATTAGATCCTGTAATTAAACCCTTTAAGATCGCGGACTTAGAATTGAAATTTGCATTGTATGCAGATGACCTGCTGATGTATACTTCAAACCCAGTAGAAGCCATACCTAGACTCATACATCTCGCAGAAGGCTTTGGCAAGATTTCCGGGTATTCCATAAATAAAGAAAAAACAGAAATTATGGAATGGAATCAGCAGGTAGAAACAAAAGGGAACAAGAATAAAATGAGGTACTTAGGTGTTCATTTAGTTAAGAAAATCGAAAACATCCCGAAAATTAACCTAGAAAGAGTCATAAAAGATACTAATGCCCTATTATAACGTTGGTCCTCTCTCCCCTTAAACATTTATGGGAGGGTAAACCTTTTGAAAATGATTATCCTTCCTAAAATTACATTCTTATTCATTTGGAACTCTGAAAGCCCCCGAATAGCCTGGAAGAAATTAAGAAGAAGCTTAAAAACCGGAGGATTGGCGTTTCCTGACTTACTCCTTTATTGCCAGGCGTTTCATTTTAAACATTTTAGATTAATGGCCGGCCAGATGGACCAATCATCTATGGGTTTGTTATTTTCTGCCTTATTACAAGACATTCCACAGGGGTCTAGCCATTTTCTTTTCAAGTTTGGGGATTCAAAATTAAAAAAAAAGTAAGACTGAAGATTCTGAGGGCAGCCCTGAAAAATTGGGTATTTGTGAGGAAGAAGCTGAATATATCATATTATACATCGCAGGCCCCAATATGGGACTCACCAGGCCTTCCTGCCTGCCTAAATGACCACTTGTCATTACCGTTGAAACAGGCAGGGTTGATCTGTTGGGGTGATTTGCAGGAGGATGGGTGTGTTCTGAACTGGGACACGCTTTCAAACCTTACAGGGGGAACCCTCACCAGGTTTATATTTTATCAGTTATCTGGGTGGTGGGCAACCAGGTCAAAAAGACCCCTAGATAGCAAACCTCCTAACCCTAAATTTGATGCGGTACTGAGGGTCGGTAGGTGGAAGCCCCAAATATCTTTCTGGTATGCAGCAATGTTAGAGGATGAGGAAGTGACAGAAGCTCAGATAAGCAAACTATGGAGTAACGTTACTATTGTTGATAGTGGAGCCCTTATGGACCTTTGGTATGATGCTTTTAACATTTTAAAAGCGGTAATTAAGCCAGCAGCTTTAAAAAGAAACCACTTGTACACAATGTATAGGGCTTATATTACCCCAAAAAACTGGCTAAATATTCCAACTTAGCGTACAACTGCCCGAGATGTGGTTACCCAAATGCGGACGATGTCCATATGTTTGCTGAATGTCCTGAATTAGAAGAATACTGGGGCAAGATAAGAGATTTCTTAGAAAATGTTCTTTCGGTACCTATCACAATTTCTGTATCCACTAAACTATTAGGGCTTTTTCCAGGTTACCAGATAAATGATCTCCCCACAAAATTTGTTTTCTATGTTAAGGTACTCGCAAGGCGTGAGATCTGTAGAGCCTGGAAGGATCCAATTCCCCCCACCTTTCCAAACTGTTTAAAGCAGATTGTGATGACAAGTAAGTCAGACATGGCGTGTGACCCTGGGAGTCGAGATAAGGTCTGGGCGGCCTTGGAGGCATGGCAAACCCGATGATTGGTATTCCAATGATTTAACCGGAGCCCTGTTGGTTCCCTGGACTCCTAACTATATTGGGGCGCACACTGAGCGATGAAAAGGAGTATGGAAGGGAAGGCAGAGGCCCCTTGGGGGCACAGGCTTACCACTTTGCTTTTGGCCAAAAAAAAACAACTAGGGCCGGAATAGAATGACCAAAGCGCATTGAGGTGCCAGTATCCCATCAAGAGTTCCGTTTATGGTTTATGAGGATTACCCCCCAAAAAAAAATTTCAATACAAAAAAAAAAAAAAAGGAACATGCAGAGGCTCCCTTTTCCAGTCTGAGCGCCGATCCACGGGGCTTAGACCAATCACAACGCTGCATTGCAGCGTTGTGATTGACTCAGGGGAGCTTGCCTGCCCGGGTGATTCCTCCTCCTGGCCGCAACAGGAAGTTGAAGAGGATGGAGTAGAGGCGGAGGGCGGCCAGTCGTTAAAGGTAATACTTTTTTTTTTTAATTAGATTTCTCCTTCTGCCTTACCACCCCCGTCTGGGAGCCTCCGCTACTGCCCCCTCCCTTTATCTTCTTGCGCTGTCGCTTTCTTTCCATTTATCCCTTCTCTTTCTCCTTATCTTCTATGTCTCCTCTCTCTCCTCCTTCTTTGATCTCTTTCTCGCCACCTCTCCTCCCTTCAGCTTTTTCTCTCTCTCTTGGAGCCTTTCCTGCCTGCTGCAAAGAACTTCTGAAAGCTGACAGGGGGGTAATGCAGTGAAGTGCACAGTGGCCCCAAAACCGTCCAGGGGGCATTCGGCTCAATGTCAATGAATATTGAGGCATGAGAGACATAGGAGCCCTCATCACATATTGCAGGATGGCCCCATCATTTTACGTTACGCCACTCCACTGGATGCTGGGGAAAATGATGAGGCATCAAGTGTGGCCCAGGGCTTTTCAAAAGCAGCCTCCAAACGCTCCGGCCCACCAGAGAAATGCCCGGTGGAATGAAAGATCTGTCTGGCTTTGAGAGGAGTGGGAGGAAGACCCTCTTGTACCTGCTGCAGGCTGCTGCTCCACATAACACACACACACTGCATGTGTTTGCAGAGCTGCACGTGTCCCAGTATTCTTACACAAGGGCCACTGGAATTATGCGATTTTGTGACCTCTAAGCTTTTTGCATAAATGTGGTTTTGCTGCATATGCCACATAAGCCATTGTATGCGGCACACTCTACAGATTTTTACCAAAAAAATAAAGTCAAACAGATCAAATGTTACAAAAATTTCAATGACACGTGTTTCAGCACAGTGGAAGGCCCTTAGATTGACTGGTCACCTATTGTTTCCTATTGTCGTATTTGGTAGATAAATCAATACTAATGGGCTGCAACCATTGTGCGACAGCATTTACGTGTAAAATGACAAAATAATAATCTTTGATAATATTATCACAAAATGTGCTGCATTATGCTGCCTCATTTCCCTTCCCTTGCCGAATTATTTAGTCCACCCTGCTACATAATTTGGTCCTCTCCTGCCGCATATGTCCAGTGGTCTTGATGCACAGTCCAAACACTGGTCGCACCCTTTCATCCAGTTGATATTTGCTCCACCAGACTGGAGTATTGCTCTATAGCAGTACTTCTTTTCACCTTCGTATTTTGGTGTCATACAATGGCCATGTCATTATTTACATTATTTACACAGCTAGCCCTCTCTAAACTCTAGACTCTTAAGTGATTTTATTTGGACCTAAACAAATGCTAGCATTCCACAGTGTCAGATCTACGAGGAAGTGCTGTAGGGCGGCAACGCAAGCCCTTTGACTGAGCCACGCTGCAGCACTTCCAAAGCACAGGAATGTGACTCGTTTACAATAATATATTGCATTTCTGTGCTCTCCCCTGCACTGGCGCTCAAACAGCTGCCATGCACCGGCGCAGGCACCCTTGAGCCATGGTGCAAGGATGCCTGCGTCATGGCGAGATTGTTTTTGGGCAGGAAGGGATACCTTTCTGCACAAAAACAATCACTACAGGCATTTTCTTCTTTCAATACTTGCTGTAGAATGCAAAAACCACAGTTGATGGACAGAATGCAGAACAATGTCATACATTCACCCCAGTACAGAGATCTGGGCCTAAATCCATCGTTTTTTTGCACTCCACACCACCCCAGTTCAGACATGGCCATATGCAAATCAGTCTGACCCTGTGCCTCATGGGAACAGTCCAGCCCGAACTGCCAAGCCATGCCTTCCCTGGACCGGAAACAAGCTTCCGAGGACCGGTTTACTCCAGACCACCCCAGTTCAGACATGGCCATATGCAAATCAGTCTGACCCTGTGCCTCATGGGAACAGTCCAGCCCAAACTGCCAAGCCATGTCTTCCCTGGACCAGAAACAAGCTTCCGAGGACCGGTTTGCAGCACACATTGAAAGAGTAAAAAACGAGGAGAAATTAAAACATTTCTCCTCGTTGCTCCTCCCTACACCGAGGCGTACCATTCAGATTTATTTCCAGATTTACAAGTCCTCGTAAATCTGGAAATGTGTCTTGTTTCATGGGTGCTGCGTGGAAACACCCATAGCAACACCCATAGAACGCCCCTTTCACGCAAAGGGCTGCGTGTAAAGGGACCATATTTACAAGGACAAGAAAAGCCAAGCAGGGTGGCTTTTCTTGTCCTTGTAAATATGTAGCAGTAAAGTACGCCACCAGTACATCACAAAAAGTGACGTACTGGTGGCGCAGGGGGCTTCTAAATCTGCCCCCACACTTGTTTATCATCTCGCATTTAACCACTTACTGTGCCTGAAAGACACAACTTACACACACGAGATCCATAGCTTTATTCTCTATTCTTGTTTCTAATCCACTATTCCACACTACACGCAGCATCTATCAATCCTCCACCGACCTCTCCATCTCTTTCCACAATGAATATAAGCAATTCAAAATCCACACCTATGTAAGCGGTAAAATACACTGCCGTGTACATAATCCCCACTCACATGCCACCCCATGCTGTTTCATTATGTATTCACTGTGAATATGGGGTGCCTAGATGTGGTACCATGTCTCATTCGATTGCTGACTTACTCGTGCTGCTTGTTTCTTACATCTCAAACTCTTCATAGTTAAAGAATGTAACCACCCCAACCGGAGATGTGCTTTTCTTCCATAAATTCCTAGGTACAGCACCATGCCAACATTTCAGAAGAGAAAAGTGGGAGATTTAAAAAAAATATAGGGAGAATGTACTTTTCCCATTGACATCTATTGAGGCCTGAATCTGGTCTATTGTCATGTATGGGACTTGTAATTGTGCTACTGCAGGATAAGATATCAGAAATGCAAATATACATAACTAGCAGCCCGTCCCGACGTTGTCCGGGTATGAATTGCTGCCGGCCAGTAGTATTTTGTTTTGTAGGATTTCGTTTTGATAGCATTTCTTATCTGTGACAGGCCTGTGAAACGCTCCGATTCACAGAGCACTGCTGATGCACTTAAGAGTGTGCGTTCAATAGTGTGTGAACTCGAGTTTCCCTACTTTATTTTTCCTTGCAATATTATATAGCGCGAACTCGACAACATGGCATGAGCACAATTTACATTACAGAAGAACACATTCATTTGTGGTAGGCACGGGGAGACAAAGCGATTTGCCTGGAATCACAGGATGTTGAGCTGATGCCGAGTTTCGAATGTAGCTCCCAGCTCTAAAGTTCCAAATTCTAGAACTTGTGGCGGGAGGTGTGTCTAAAAGTGTATGTCGGTGCTGGCCATCAATGAGAGAGACCTGTGCATTTTTCAAATGGGTGGTGAAAAAATATGAGTATGTTGATGGAGATGTGAGCCGCCGTGCCACCAATGTACTTACCGGGGGAGGGTAAACACCCATTATTCCAACTATTGCAACTTTCTTTACGCATACCATCACTCCGCATACTTTCATTACGAAAGTACCATGACTCCGCAATGCCATTATAACGCATAGCATTACATTTTATATGCTTTTACCACGCATACATTTACAACGAAATTCGTTATAAATGCATGAATGGTAAATGCATGTTTTTTTAATGTTTGGATAAGGTAAGTATGGGTTTAGGGGTATATGTTTTGGGGTACTGAGGTATATGTTTTTGGGGTTTTTGGGTATTTTAAGGATTCAGATATAGTTTTGGGTTATGGGGTACAGGGGTAGTTTTAGGGTTTAGGGATAGGTATGGGTTTTGTGGGACAGGGGTATTTTTAAGGGTTCAGGGCTAGGTTTGGGTTTTGGGGTATAGGGGTATTTTTAGGATTCAGGTGTAGGTTTGGGTTTTGGAGTACAGGGTTATTTTAGTGTTCAGGGGTAGGTTTGGGTTTTGGGGTACAGGGGTATTTTTAGGGCTCAGGACTAGGTTTTGGATTTTGGGGTACAGGGGTATTTTAGGGTTCAGTGGTAGGTTTGGGTTTTGGGGTACAGGGTTATTTTAGTGTTCAGGGATAGGTTTGGGTTTTGGGGTACAGGGGTATTTTTAGGGCTCAGGGCTAGGTTTTGGATTTTGGGGTACAGGGGTATTTTAGGTTTCAGTGGTAGGTTTGGGTTTTGGGGTACAGTGGTTATTTTTTAGTCTTCAGGGCTAGCTTTGGGTTTTGGGGTACAGGGTTATTTTAGTGTTCAGGGGTAGGTTTGGGTTTTGGGGTACAGGGGTATTTTTAGGGTTCAGGGCTAGGTTTTGGGTTTTGGGGTACAGGGGTATTTTAGGGTTCAGTGGTAGGTTTGGGTTTTGGGGTACAGTGGTTTTTTTAGGGTTCAGGGCTAGGTTTGGGTACAAGGGTACAAGGGTATTTTTAGGGTTCAGGGGTAGGTTTGGGTTTTGAGGTACAGGGGTATTTATAGGATTCGGGGCTAGGTTTGGGTTTTGGGGTACAGGGGTATTTTTAGGGTTAAGATGGGTTAGTGTTTAAGGGGGTTGGGGTATTTTAAGGAGTAAGGGTGGGTTATGATTATGGGGTGCAGGGGTATTTAAAGGGAGCAGAGGGGATTAGCACACGATATGAGACATGGCATGAAGGGCGGAACGTACCACATGCCCCCAGCGTTTGTCACGCCCACAGCACACTCCCACAGCACAACGCAGACACGCCCACAAGGGACAACTTTGCTGGCACGGTTCTTTTACCTTTTTAAATGTATATGGTGGGCATCTGCATAGCCTTTGTCCTTCTGCTGCAACTGCCCTTTCCAACGCTGTATTGGGTATTGTGATTGATGCTGTGGAGATTACCCGCCTCAAAGGTTTGGGCTCTCTCTTTATTATATTAGTATGGATATGGCAGGCATAGAGCGTGAAAAAAAATGTTAAGCACCGGCCTGCAGGAGCAGGTTCCTGGCAGTGCATACTCCGAATCACACAGTACTAGACCCTGTAGGAAGAAACCCCCCGCGAAATCAGCCCTTCTGTTATGAGGGATACACCTCTCAAAAAAGCATAAATATATATAAATAATGACTGGGCAGAAAACGAAAAAACAAAATGTCATTTTAGCGCAAATTAAGCATTGACAAAGGCAATAGGTCTTGCATTTGGTAACTATTGTCTTTGTCAATGGGATTTAGCCGTGCTGCACAGCATTAATGATGCTGTGCAGTAGAATATTAAAAAACAAATTTTGAAGTGGAATGCTACCTCAGTTGTGGGCATGTACCCCATGCATGCGCATGTCTACAAATGATGCACCAAAGTGAGATATATTGGCTTTGCCAATGTCTTTTAGCCATGTTGTAGAGCGGCGTGGCTAAAAGCTATTTAGAAAAAATAACACTTTAAGCGTTATTTTTACCTTCCTGCGTCATAGAGCATTTTTTTTACAACTTCTAGCGCAGCTGCACAGCAATCACGCTGCCCTACATGTCTAAAACACATTGTCAAAGTCAATAGCTTGTGACCTATTGACATCACCAATGCTTGTTAGTACTGACAAACTCATGTGCCTCCGAAGGATTGTAAACACACCAACACAAGCAGCAACAGCAAGGAAGCAAAAAAAGCCCTGATCATTAGAATGGAACCACCGCCTATTTGCTGTGACCCCAATTTGAAATTAGGGGTGGACATAACTTTCGGAATATGACCCTGAGGAATTTTGCGGGGTTACAAAACACTGTGAGATTCTGCTGAGTTCTGCCAATGGGCAGAATTAGGCACGTTGCACTGCTCGTGCTGTGATTTAATGCCGGGACCACGTTCCTTGCTGAAAATCAGCGCGAACGACACCACGCAGCACACCAAAGGGCGCAGCTACTCAAGTTGATTTTGCTGCCACTAAAATAGATTTTCTACTCGAGCAGCTGCCTTCTGACTGTGAACGGTTGTGACTGACCGCGACAATCTGCGTTGGAAAAATCATGCTGCATGTCCTCCTAGCGACTTAAAATCGTGCTAGGGGACACCAAATCTCATGTGTGCTAGTCAACCTACAGTTTTGGCGCATGCGCAAGGAACAATTACGCCATGCGGCGATTGGCGGAATTTGGTGGAACTCAGAGTCACCAAAATTCCAACAATTTCGCCAGCTGAATTGAATATTTCACTCACCCCTAGTTGAGATAAATACCAGCCCATATAGAATTTTATCCAAGACCATCCAGGGTTTACAACTGTTTACATTTCAGTGTCTGTAATTCCAGATTCACAGACACCATCTCAAGGAAGTAAGGACTTGATTTAAAAATGTATGTGGTGCCTTTCTCAAACAAGCAAGCATCAGACTCTTCCAGATGTACCTTGGTTTCATAGCTCTTCATTATTTCTTCCCTCTCATTGCATTGTGGATCTTGTAGTAAAGGATTTCACAGTACACTGCTTACAGAACTTGCATGTTGCAAAAGCTGACATAGTAATGTTACTCTGAAATATGTTAATTGTAGATATTCATGTGGATTGCATCCCTCGGTTTTCATTCCATGTGATGCCCGGCATTCCACAATCCTTCCGGAAGCCAAATGCAGCTCGAGAGATATTTATGAGCTCCATGGGCCACTTGAGCGTCACTTTTTGTGAAACATCTTACTCATGTGGTACCACAAAGTAATTTTTCGTGGCTTTGAATGGCTTCGTAGATATGGAGTAAGGCAAGGTAGACTGTGCGCTAGGGAGGGGTTCCATGGACCTTGCGTGTTCCCATACAACACCCGGGGATTTTGACGTTTTCTCAGATTTACAAAACCATGTACACCTGGGGATGCGGCAAAACCTTACGCCCGCAACAAAGAGAAATAACTTTATTACTCCTCATTTTTTTCTCTTTCTATGTGTGCTGCATTCTGCACCACACATGAAAAGAGGAAAAAGCCTCCCAGGATTGTTTTGTTTAAGAGGGTGCCCCTTCCTAATCAAAACCAATCCAGCCGAAAACAAAGGTGCAAGGGAGCCTGCATTGGAGCTAGGCTGCTGAAACGGCACCAAGCAGGGGGATAAGGAATATTGGATAATTATGGTGCATTCCTGCCATTTCCCTGTGACATAGGGCAGCGAAAAAAAAGGTTACTTGCTGTGCTGCCCTATGCTGAAACCCCATAAATGAGGTCCCAAATCTCCAAGGGTGACATGCCGAGGTGTTCACTGATAGAATATCGATGGTAAAACCATTGATGGTAAAATTATCAACAAAAAAATATAGCTGGTAAAAATATCAACTCCCTATACCTTATACTTAAACAGGTAAGTACAAAAATATTGAATCAAAAATATCAAAGTTAAAAATATCGATATAAAAAATATTGATTGAAAAATATAATTAAAATAAAATAATATATTGAACATATAAAATATTAATATTATCTTTAACAAAATAAAATACAGTTCATATACATTTTAACTATAAAAATTAAGCTGAATTAAAAAAATATAGACACACAAACATAATTATTTAATTATTTATAAGTATAAATATATATATTTTTACTTTAAAGTAATTTATTAACTATTATCTTCATTTATTTTAAACTTTTACATTATATAAAAATAAAATATATACATATATCAATAATTTTGAATAGAAAAAAACATTCTATTAATAATAAAACTTTATACTATTAAAACAAAATTAAAATGTACATTTCACAACACAATAAATACACCAGTTGGGAAAATGATAGATAGTGAAACAATTAAATGTACTATTCAAACTGCAACAGTAGGGAAAGTGTTGGATAGCAGATGGGTAAAAATTACTATTACCACTCCAGTTAGAGCAACAGTAGGAAAAGTATTGGATAGCGGAGGGGTACACATTTCTATTCCCACTCCGGTTAGTGCAACAGTAGGGAAAGTGCTGGATAGCGGAAGGGTAAAAATTACTATTCCTTCCTACTCCAGTGAGTGCAACAGTAGGGAAAGTCCTGGATAGCGGAAGGGTAAAAATTACTATTTCCACTTCAAAGAGTGCAACAGTAGGGAAAGTGCTGGATAGCGGAGGGGAATAAATACTATTCCCACTCCAGTGTGTGCAACAGTAGAGAAAGTATTGGATAGCGGAGGGGTAAAAATTACTTTTCCCACTACAGCGAGTGCAACAGTAGGGAAAGTGCTGGATAGCGGAATGGTAAAAACAACTATTCCTACTCCACTGAGTGCAGCAGTAGGGAAAGTATTGAATTGTGGAGGGGTAAAGATTATTATTCCCACCCCAATGAGTGCTACAGAAGGGACATTTTGGAAAGCGGAGGGGTAACAATTACTATTTCCACTCCAGTGAGTGCAACAGTAAGAAAAGAATTGGATAGCAGAAACACTAAAATGACTAATAATATTTAAACAATTAAAAAAATTGATAATCTTAAAAATAAATAAACAATATTATAAAAAATATACAATTAAATATATTAAACATATAAAAAGAGCACATATTATAATGTAAATTACATATAACAAAAACCTACAAATATTATATAAAAAAAGAATACATACATTCATAAACAATATTTATTTAAAAGAAATAAATATTCACAAAATATTTCAAACATACATTTATTTATTTTATTTCCTAACCTATAACACCATACCATTTAAAAAAGACATCAACATTCTTATTGACAGTTATTTACATAATTAATATTAAATTGGAAACATATTATTATTAAAATAGATAATAAACATTAATTGAGTACACATTCTTTAACACTATAATATCAATAACACCTAAAATGAATTACACAATTACCATAATTAATTACTAATGAACTAATTTGTGGCTCCTCTTGCAAAGCTTGTTAGATCTTTTGGACTGGAAGTCTTATCTTACGCCGACGACACCCAGATAATGGTCTCCCTTTCCCACTCTGTGGAGTCCACGGCCCTCAACTTTAAGAACTGCATGGAAGCCGTGGCAGGCTGGATGTCCACGAACTTCCTTAAGCTAAACGGTGAAAAAAACGAGATCCTCATCTTTGGTGGCAAACAAGATCTCTGGTCCTCGGACTGGTGGCCACCCTCCCTCGGAACCTGCCCCCTGCCGTCCTTAGCTGCCAGAAACCTGGGGATCACCTTTGACACCACACTGGCATTTGATAAACAAGTCAGCAAAACCGTGTCAACTTGTTTTGGGGTCTTGAGGGTCCTCAGGAAGCTAGTACACTATCTTTCCCCCGATGCCCGGAAACAGGTGGTTATGGCTCTTATCTCACCCCGCCTGGACTATTGCAATGCCCTCTATCTTGGTATCTGCAAAAAACTCGTCCACCGCCTACAGACGATTCAGAACGCTGCAGCCAGGTTTGTGGTGAATGCCTCAAGACGTGTTTCTGTCACAGAAATCAGAAAAAACCTACACTGGCTCCCTGTCCAGGCTAGGATCAACTTCAAGGTTCTGGTTCTGACCTATCAGGCCCTTCATGGCTTGGGAGCCGAGGACATTGGGTCTCTCGTGTCCTTCTACACCCCGGGCAGAGCCTTGAGATCTGCTCACAAAAATCTTCTTGCGACCCCCCGGATCGCCAAGGCCAGATGGGGCGGGAGGGCTTTTTTTCTCCCTCGCCCCCAAGCTATGGAACTCGCTTCCAACCAACCTTAAAACCCAGCCATCTCTTGCCCTTTTCCGGAAAAATCTCAAAACCTGGCTTATCGCCCTATCATATCCTTAAGTGCTGCCTCCCCCTGACGCTTCCGACCACTCAGTTGTCTTTTTCCATCTTCTGCGCCTTGATGCCTCCGGGTTAAGTTGCGCTCTCACAAATCGATAATTCATTCATTCATTCATTCAATTTAAATTAATTGACTAATTAAAAATTCATCAATAACAAATAAATTACTTCCCACCCTTCCCACCATTTATACCTATAAACACCACAACACAGACCTAAAATTAATTACACAATTACCAGTGTGAATTAATTTAAATTAACTAACAACTACTTAATAATTCATCAATAATAATAAATTACTTCCCACCATTTACACCTAATAAACACCACAACACACACCAACAATTAATTACATAATTACCATAATTAAGTACTAATTAACTAATTTAAATTATTTTACAATTAATTAATCAATAAAAAATAAATTACTTCCCACCATTTACACCAATGAAGACCACAACACACACCTAACATTAATTACACAATTACCATCATTAATTACTAATTAATGAATTTAAATTAAATACCAACTAATTATTAATTCATCAATAAAAATTAAATCACTTCCCACCCTTTTCCCCTATAAACCAACAACCCGCTAGAGAGCTAAAATCACAAAATTCTATAAAAAATAATGAATAACTACTATAAATAAACAATAAAATGTATATCATTAAATTACTTCCTATCTAGTTCCCATATAAACCCACAACCCGCTACGGAATTAAAAATGGAAAATTCAATGAAAAAAAATTATTAACTACTACAATTTTAACACATATAATAAAAATACAAACACTTCCTTTACAAAAAAACAAACCTCACACATATAAAATATATACTAAAATACATAACAGTAATGAAAAATAGATATTTTCAACAACCATATATTTACAAACGATATTAAACACTTTGATATTTTTAAATTCGATATAACTTACCTACAATCGATATTCTTGACCACGAGGATTTTACTGTTGGTATTCTTGACCCACAATATTTTTACCATGATATTTGTGCAATTCGATACTTTTACCTCAATATAATTTTTCTAAACTATGCCGAGGCACATTTGCAGCACAACGCTCGTGAAAAATTTCTCTCTGACTTCCAACATTTGGTAGGCAGTTGTGAACGTGTTTCCCATATTGTTTTAAGCTCTGCAGCATAAATCTGCAGTGTGTGCGGCCCTGTCTTATGCAATCAGGTGTCTGGATACTATCCTATCTACAAATGTAATGCATGCAGTTTCTGTGCACTCAAGTCCAAAGTACCTCAAAGCGCCTGTGCAGAGACTACAGGTGTTTTTTAAAGTGCCACTTGCAGTTTCATTTTGAGTTTTGCATGTTATGCTCATGTTGCTTGAATGTCTGCTTTGCTATTTCACTATGAATGCATGTTTTGCAATCTTTAGGTCTTTGCTCTATAAATATATACCCCACATCTGATGCAGAGTGTTTGTGTAAAGCTCCATGCCCCCATCCTACATCCAGCAATCCCCAGATTGCAACCTAAAAGTGGCCCACATATGGAGAGACCCATTCTTATTTAACTTATTCTTAGTCAAACAACCCGTCCAAATGAATGATGGAGTCTGATACATTTTGAAACGTCATGTTTGAGGAGCAAGCATGGACTGGGCATCGAACGACACAGGAAGGGGCAGGGGGACAACATATCATGCAACGCGGGAGGGAGGGCAAGCAACAAGGAGGGACAGTGAGACCTGGGAAGAGGCAGCAAAACCATGGAGCACCGGAGGCTGGTGGGGAAAACGAGGAAATGGAAGACTGACTGTAATGCACCAGTAGGAGATCAAACAATATCTGTAGCCCTGACATCTTGTGTGCATTGCGACCAAAAGTAGCATTTAAACTGCTTTCCTCTTTCTTAACAAGTTTTTAGGTAAACAAACAAGCACGGACCAGGCGATGAATGAGACGGAAGGGGAACTGCAGATGACGGAAGTGGGGGGGACAAAAAAAAAGGTGGGATCCGGGAAGAGGCAGCAAGACCACAGCGGGTGGTAGGGAGAATGGATTTATTATGAGGATGGAGAGAGGGAAGACTGACAGCAAAGCACTGATAGGAGTGCTAAAAAAAGTATCTCCAGATGTGCACTGCCAGTGGAAGGACACTAGCCAGAGGAAGTTGTAGTTATTTGCTCCATGGTATGGACTGACACAATGGAAAACAAAGAGGAGGGAGGTGCCTGGGATATTTTTTATTTTTATTTTATACAATTTATAAAGCTCGCAAATACCCAAGGGTGTTTCGGCGCTACGGACAGCAAGCATGAACCACAAACTATAGACTATTGGCTAAAAAGCCATGTTTTTATAATTTTCCTGAAGGCAAGTAAGGTCAGGCTGGTTTAAATGTGGATAGGGAGAGAATTCCATAACTTGGCGGTGGCGACGGTGAATCGTCTGTCACCCCAGGAGGCTTTCTTAGTGCTGGGAACTCTTAACAGGTTCGCTGTGGATGAACATTGGGATCTATTAGGGATATAAGTACCAAGAGCTTCCTTCAGGAACATAGGTCAGTGTTGCGCGTAGCTTTATAAGCGATACAGAGGGCCTTGAATTTGATTTGAATTCTTATAGGAAGCCAGTGAAACTGTTGCAGCACTTTGGTGATTGATTTATACTTAGGGGTACCTGACTTTGTGCATTCATGAAAAGCCTGTTGCAGTAATCAATTTTTGACATTACTAAAACAACACCGGAGGGGAAACAGAAGCAAATGGAGAGACAGAATAACATAAAGACTGGGGTATCAGAGCCGCACAGAGCGAGACAGAGCAATACAGAGACGTGGAGCACAGAAGCACAAGGCAAGACAGTGCAATGCAGAGATGGGGCAAGGGAGAGCCCTGCAAGGCATAGCAGCATGGAGATAGGGGCAGAGTAGCACACAGGAAAGACAGCTGGAAAGTGCACAATTTTCATAGAGTGCTTAACAAAAAAGAAAAAATTAGCACCAAAAAATAGCAGTGTAGTTACTAGAAAGGCTAGATTAGGAGGGAGAGCTCTCTCCCATCTTGGCCCTCAATACTGGAATGAGCTTCCTATGATTTTGAGACAATGCATGGATCACCTACAATTTAGGAAGCTGCTTAGGACCACTCTTTTCTGCGCTTGATTTTGCTTTAGCTGCAACACACCCTCATGGCCCGTCCTAAGCGCAGAGATTCCTGTAGTAATGCTTAGAATTACTCTCTTATGTTCACGTCATACTTGTAAGCACTCATTCTTATTTAGAATCTACTCTTTAAGAAATCTAGAATGTATTGTGTAAGTTTCCTGGTTACCTAGCACAGAAGTCAGTTGCTGCTGGCTGTCTTGTGGATAGGACGTTATATCTACTTTATCTTAAATAAAGAAGAAACATCAATCAAGATACTGACTCAAGTGCTTCTTCATACTGGCGACGAGGGTGGGATTCTCAAACATTTTAGGATGATCCTTGGATGAAAATATACATTCTACGACCAAGAATCCACTCTCAACCTCTAAACTAGAACCTCAAATCAGTAAGAATTCATCTTTCAATCTACAACGTCCTAACACGACTGCACTGAAACTACATGGTACTGTACTTTCAATTTACCAATTTCAGCCCGTCTAGAGTTTTCACACATTATCTCGTCTGTGTGATTTGTCAATTTCATTACTTCGTGTCACGTGCAACTTAAAAGGCTGCTCTGAAGTTTAAGCTCTTATAATCCCTTCTGACAACGTTGTATTGGAATCTCTGACAGAATATCGACGGACATAATATCGACCTACAAAACATCCATGCTGGAATATCGAAGGCAAGTATATCGACACCCTATCTACAACATAATAAGTACAAAAATATCGAAACAAAAATATAGATGTTAAAAATATCGTAATTAAAAATATCTGTTTTTTTCTGTAAAAAAAAGTAAAATAAAGTAAATAATACTTATAAATAAAATAAACATATTTAAACATATTGAATATTGTTTAAAATTGATAAATAATACATACTGAATAATAAAACTTTAATTAAAAATAAACATAACATATAATATAAACTTACTTAATAATAAATATTAATAATTATTTTAATTACTTATAAATTATTAAAATATACTATAAATTACAAATATATCTACGCACATAAAATAATAACATAAATAACAATAAACAATTATATTTATTAAATTAAAAAATGTTAATATAGTTTCAATATTTTTAAACTTAATTAAATACATTATCTAAACTTCCACAAAAAATATTATATACATAAATAAATAAAACTACTATTTAAAGTTAAAAAAAAACTACAGTAAAGAAAACATTGGATAGCGTAGAATGTAAAATTACCATTCCCACTCCAGAGAGTGCAACAGTAGGGAAATCGTTGGATAGCGTAGGGGTAAACATTACTATTCCCACTCCAGAGAGTGCAACAGTAGGGAAAGCATTGGATAGCGGGTTGGTAAAAATTACTATTCCCACTCCAGAGAGTGCAACAATAGGGAAAGCGTTGGATAGCGTAGGGGTAAAAATTACTATTCCCACTCCAGAGAGTGCAACAGTAGGGAAAGCGTTGGATAGCGTAAGGGTAAAAATCACTATTCCCACTCCAGAGAGTGCAACAGTAGGGAAAGCGTTGGATAGCATAGGGGTAAAAATTACTATTCCCACTCCAGAGAGTGCAACAGTAGGGAAAGCGTTGGATAGCGTAGGGGAAAAATTACTATTCCAACTCCAGAGGGTGCAATAGTAGGGAAAGTGTTGGATAGCGTAGAATTTAAATATAACATACTTATAAATCATTTGTATATTTAAAATAATGTATAATTTAATTTTAAAATAAATCTACATCATTTACAATTAATAATTATTAAAAGCAATTACATTTGAATAATTAATTAACAATATATTAACAACAAATACCAATAAATAATAATTAATAAATATTACTCACCAAATAATAAATATTAAACAATAAAATATTTTTCATTACAAAAAAATAATTTTTAAAATGAATTCACATTTAAAAATTATTAAGCAATAAAATTATTTTTCATACCAAATAATAATTTTTATGATACATTGATTACCAATTAATTACAAATATTTTCCAATAATAAAAATAATTACCAATTAAAAATATTAATTGCCAATTAACAACATTATTAACAAATTAAATAATTATTTACCAATTACAAAAATTATTTCCCAATTACAAACATGAATTACCAAATAAAAAAATTAAATAACAATTAAAAACAAGTATTACCAATTAAGAAAATAACTTATCAATTTAAATAATTAATTGCCAATTAATAATTAATTAATTATAAATAAAATAATTATCCATAACAAAAAATGCATAAATCTTTAATTAATCTTTCACTTATCTTTAATTAATTACAATTAAATTACTTTCCACCCAATTCCCCTATAAACCCACAACCCGCTATAGAAATAAAAACAAAAATTAATTAAAATTAATTTATAATTCCTAAAAAATACTAATTCATTTAGTATATTTAAATTACTTCCCACCCTATTGCCCTATATACCCACAACCCGCTACGGTACTAAAACATACAATTTACTTAAAAATAACATTATTAATATATAAAAATAATACACATATAATTTAAAAAAATGAAAATACTTAACAAAAACATATTACACATACATAATTAAATACATAAAAATAATACAAATATCGATATTAGTAACATCGAAATTAGTTACATCGATATATATGCTATCAATATTACTAACTTTGATATTACTTACATCGATATGAATAAATTCGATATTACTTACCTTAGGGTCGATATTCTGTCCAACGATATTCTTGATATCGAAATTCTGTACCTTCGATATTTCCAACTCGATATTTGTGTTGGTCGACAATTAGGAATCGATATTTAGACTGTGTACCATTGTATTGACTGTGGTGATTTATCGAAGAACAAGTAATAGGTCGGCTCTTACGTTTAGCATTTTTTTTTAAACGAGCACTCGAGCCTTACCGACGATTGCTGCATCGGACGGAAGTTTCATTCCATTCATCGTCCTGCAGCATATTACTTTCTTCTTCAGACACCATGTATTTACGTTATTAGACGTTCAGCGGGATTACGTGTCATTACAATTGGACACGATTTGTTGAAGGTGGTTGCCTGGTTACCGTGATACTTCTGTGCGCTGACGCGCACAGCTAATCAACGTTGAAGACCTGGTAGCACTAAATACTCTTCTCCTCATGGTGTAACTAAATTGTTTCTTAATGCTGTTCGACTGGAGGATGGTCGCATTTGGAATTTGAATAGAATTTCTCTAATAATACGCACTGGTTTTTCTGGTGATAGAATCGAGATATAGTTTCTCATAAAGAAATTACTCCTCTGCGTAGGAGCAAACGTTCTCGCAAAGGTCCACTTAAATTACTCAACTATGTTTTAAACTGATGACATGTTTCTTAGCTTTTGTATTTCATATTGTTGTGGGGAAGGTGTGTAGTAATGCTTATTAGAACATTGGAATGTTGGGAGCTCCATTGAAAACAGGTATAGGCCTGAGGCTCCAACATTCCAATGTTTCTTTGTTCACAGCTCTGGCTGTGAACAAAGGCTTCAGGGAGCCTGAGGGGATTCCAATCCCCTCACGCTTCCAAAAGGCTTTGTTTTTTTTGTTAGAACATTCTGTCTGCTAGTAACAGAATGTTCTAATAGCCTTATAGCCCTTCGTAGATGGGCTATACTGCTATTAAAGTCCCTCTCCCTTGTTAAAGGCCCTCGCCTTCGGCTCGGGGCCTTTAACGCTGGAGAGGGCCTTTAATAGCCGGTATAGCCCTCTATGGCGGACTATAAGGCTATAGTAATACTCTCTTATGTTCATGTCATACTTGTAAGCACTCATTCTTATTTAGAATCTACTCTCTAAGAAATCTAAAATGTATTGTGTAAGTTTCCTGATTACCTAGCACAGAAGTCAGTTGCTGCTGGCGGTCTTGTAGATAGGACGTTATATCTACTTTATCTTAAATAAAGAAGAAACATCAATCCAGATACTGACTCTGGAGTGCTTCTTCACAATACCCCTTCAGGGGTCGATTCAAGCGCTATATAAGAAAATAACTAAATAAATACATAAATAAATTCATCCATGCTCCATTCCCCTGAATTTGTTCCTACATCTCCCACTTTCCTGTTCTAAAATGTTGTCATTTATTTATCTCTCTTCTCAATCCCTCATAAGTTTGTACCAAACTAAGGGGCATATTTCCAAGCCCCTATCTCCACAAGAACGTCACTTTTAAAGAAGCTCCTGTGGTGATACGGGCTTCGCCTTTCCTCGTAAAAAAGGCACCCTTTCACGCTAGCTGGGCAATTGGTGTTATGTGGTGGGCGTTCTACAGCAAAACACACATTGATTTTGATGCTGCCCACTATTTACAAGGGTGGCGTAAATAGGAGGCTGCACCAAAAAAAAGAAAAGTGGTCTTAAAACGAGGAGGATTGCTTTCTTTCTCCTTGTTTTTGCTGTTTCTATTTCCATTCAAGATTGTTTATGTGCGGGTAGGGACACATTCCTGCACATAAACAATCATTACACCCAAGGCAAGGGTGCCTGCGTTGGCGCTTGCCAGCTGAAATTAGAGCCAGCACAGGGGGAAACGCTGGGCTGCACCGTATTGTTGTAAATACGGTGCAGCCCTGTGTTTCAGAAGTGGCTGCGCGGAGCTAAGCCAAGAAGTCTAACGCCGCGCTCTGTCACTTCTTTGTAAATATGCCCCTAAGTTCCATGTGCACCACTCGACTGATGTCACCCTTGCACACAACAGTCACCACATTGCCATTCTCCTCTACTTTGATTTATTTGCAGCTATCAAGACCATGCACCAGCCCACTGTTCTTGCTGCTCTAGCCTCTCTGGGCTCGATAGCTCTGCATTTGACTGATTCCCCTCACTAGCTAATCTCTGTTTCTCTGTATAGTGTTGCACTTTCTTTACCCTCATTATCTTAATAGTTCCGGCTGGCTTAGTCTGCTTACGGAAACAGAAATTTTTTATATAGATAAACACCATCCTGTCGTGTTTGGCAGAATTCTGCTCCTGCGCTGAGATTTTCTAAATCGCACTTTACATGACGAGCTGGGCTCGTCATCAGCGTGCGAGGAGGCTACGCCATGACGAGCCCAGCTCGCCATTAGCGTGGAAGGGGTTAAATATATACCATGAAAGTTTAAAACATCCAAGCGCACCATTGCCACATAACTAACATACTAATGGCGTGATCGACCAACAAAACCATGTATTTACTTGCCTATATGTTGGAGTAAATTTACAATTAATTTTGAACTCTCAAAAAACTCCAAGAGTACTCCAGGGATCTGCAGCAGTCACAGAATGGAGTATTATCAAGCATAATTATTTATGAACGAGTACATTTAGCAAATATACACTAATGTGAGAGTAAATTCACAGAAAAGGAGCATATGCATTTTATTTTTTATTCTTTTTTTTCCTCCATAGGGAGACTGCTTCCCCTCTCTGTGAAACAGTTTCACAACAGCCCGCCCCCAAAATGTTTTGGTGCAATCCCACCCCATTCTAGCCCTTACATGAGTCTAAATCTGACACTGACATGAGTAAATCTCCAGCCATATCCATGGTATAAATGTACCATACAAAAGTCGAATATTTGTTGGTGCTCATCTTTTCTCGTCCTCAAACTCTACTTCAAAAACCCTTAAGCAGCTAAATCATATAAAATCACACCAGGGTGGTCTAAAGTTACCCTTTAGTTAGTACATTTAGGGGTGTAATTACGCATTTTATAAATATCAAGTATTATTTAACACTTATTGTCCCACGGTATTTTATTGCTCTTAGAATTCTTCCAGGGCAGTATCTTGTCTTACACCTTTTTCCTGGCTTTGATTCAACAGTTGTTTTAGTATGCTCTATAACCGTGGGTCATATTAGCTCACCATCCCTCCATTTCAATGTGTTCAACTGGGACACATTGGCCAAAGGTAAGTTATTTTCTACAGTCCAAGTTCATCGTGTCTAATACCCAGCCCTAAGGTAGTGCTCATATATAATTTTTCCATTAACAGTCCTGACATGCTTGATGACCTTTTAATTCCTTGACTAGGTTGAAAAGGCATTGACTTAAACACAGTCAGACTCCCTGTGAGAAAGTGGATTATTAGTTGAAGCGGGTGGTAGATCTCTTCAAGCAATACTAAGTTCAGGTAGCTTTCAATCATTTAAGCCTGAGCTCAACCCTTGGTGGCTGTAGCACAGAACAGACAGGCCTAACTTAGATGAAACAAGTGTAAGGCTTTATCAGGCCAAATTAGTAAATACGTAGAACTCACTGCATAATAAAAATGCCCCCCATTAATAACAAGCATTTGCAATGCAATAGGTCTCGCAGTTGTGAGAGTTTGAGCTATTTGCATTGTGAATGGCAATGCCTTTTATTTACGTGTTGTTTTTTAAAACATAAATAAAAGGCATTGTCATTTATAATGGCAATAGCTTAAACTCTCATAATGTGAGACATATTGCATTGCAATCAAGACCCTTGCCTGTAAGAGAATGCACCTAAGAATACCCAATACTGGGTGCGGGGCTAGCTTCATGCGGATGAAGTATATTGACTGTAAACCAATGTACTGTCTCTATCAAACTTTGAGTCCACAGCGACATGTTTAGAGCAACTCTCAGACCCTCAGAAATAACACCAAATTCTTCCAATGTTGGTCATGCTATCACTAAACATGCTACCAACCACGTGAACAAGCACAGCTTGCAACAAAACTGGGAATAAATCTAGAACTATTGAAGGTGACACTACGGGGACAAATGCTTCAAGCCCACTGTAACATCAAAACTTACTGTTACATGTTTACAGGGCAGTGACAACCAATGCACCAGCAAACGTGCCAGAGAAACTCATCACCATAGGAAACCAGCAAGGACAAGGAGCCTGTTTGAAATAATAAGGAAGAAAAAAATACACCAGACAAGCCATTTTTAAGCACCCAGAACATGGAGCACCATTCATCTCCACATCAGAATTGCAACATTTAAGGACTTATCACAATATTGTGATGGAAATATAAACTAAGAGAATACTATAATGTTGTGCACATATAGACAAGCATAGGTGTACTATACTAAACTTCAAATCCATCTGTCTTGCAATATGTTTATGCGTAGTTCAGTATAGTATATGTATATTGTCATCGTACAGTACCAATTCCAAAAATTAGTGCCGGTAGGCCCCACCTGCAACCACCGGCTCAAATTAAGCACCGAATTCCTCCCTAAGGAGTGCCTCATCAAACACCGCCAGGAGCCTCATTGTGCTTCGCCAACCTGAGCCAAGGCTTCCCCCAACCATACTGTACCCAATAATGAACCATAGCCACACATACATAACGAGAAGGGGGGCTGCTTGCCTATTATACAGCATGAAATCTAGCCATGTCTGTTTTATGTCAGCTTTCCCCATTATCCAGCGTGGACCCCACTTCTTGATGACTCCAGCTGCTGTCCGTATGACCAGAGGATTAGGTTAAAGTGAGCAGTGTGAGGAGGACCTCCACTCTCCGCTAAGTATGTGTAGCAGTTGTGCCACTTTGCTCTTTGCAGGGATTCTGAGCGGCTCTGCCAGTCAGCAGAACAGCAACAGGTACTTGCACACCCCATAGGAGTATCCCTCTGACTGATTATTAGTGCTGTGTGTACGTACATGATGCGGGGGGAGTGCACACGCAATCCAACCTGCTGCAACTTGTCTGTGCCTTTTCAGTGTACCACACACGATTTCCGCAGTGCGCTGCTGCCGTGGACCATGTGACCTGTGAAAGGCCAGGCCTGGGCTGTGGTGGACATGTGAGACAATGCGGTGGTGCTGATGGAGCAAGGATTCGCACGTAAAGCGCCTTGCTCTCATACAAGAACCTCGCCTAATGTATAATCCTATTAACCCAGTTGTTCGTCATTTATTATACGCTTTCCCAAACACGCGGGTGTCCCCAGGATGCTTGCTCGTATGTCTTTTCCATACTAACGAAGCTTGCACTAAAGAATCGGCTGCTTCGCTGAAATTCAGTCTGCGCATGCGTCGGTCATACCCATGTGATGTGACGCACTCGCATTCTGGAGGGAATCTATTGCACATGCGCACTGTTGCAAAAATGGCCGCTTGTCCTTTTACCACGCTCTACGCTTGCCACAGCTGCTTCAGCCTATCTGTCCTTTCGCACTAAAACGTAACCCTATAGCTATTATAAAATAAGGGATGTTTAGAATTTATCATGGTATACAGTGTGATCATTTTATATGTGATTTTAATTTGTTTTCGCTTACTTTTCATGTACCGCGTCTCTGGGGCTGGGAAATTCGGGAGTGGAGCCATACTTGAGGCTCTGCTGGGCTCCATCACGTGAACAGGGAAAAACTCTACTGCGCAGAAGCTGAAACAAGCCAGCTGGCTCCTGAAGCACAATGCGCCTGAGAAAGCTCCCTGGGAAGACGAAATCTCACCTTGGAAGAAGCAATTCTGTTGCTACCTATCATGAACTTATTGTATTGCTGTATGCTTGTGCATGGGAACGTGAACCCAAGGGGCGGGTAGGAAAATTATAATATTTAGGGTGAGAAAGTCGAATTCTAGGAGGTGGTAATGACCGCACCACCTCTCCTGACCAATCATAATGTGGGAAACTGTCACTTGCAACATTAGTGGGTGGTCTGAGGTACCCCAAAACAGTATAACTGCCCTAGTTTAGCTTAGGAAAATTGTCCGAGTAGCAGACCTGTCACTGACCCTACGAACTCTATAGGTGCTCAATCTGAGAGTGCTGCGGAGCACTCTGTCCATACTTTCCACAAACTCCTAAGGGGTGGAAATAATCCTAAGTGCTGGCGAAGCACTTTGCTGGGAAATTCGAAAACCCAATCGGGGTTACTGGCGGATTATTTGCAGGAGAGGGGGTAACGCAGGCGTTGCTGTTCGAAGCTGTAGGTGTTGGTCGTACCCTGGGAGGCCCAGCCTTGACCCAAAACCTGAGGGGTATCCTGTCCTGAACTGTCCATGAGCTGTACCTGCTCGCATTCTGGTATTCCAATTCCTTGAGGGTCCTGTCCCCGTCTTTCCAAACTGACCCGTGGCCAGGGTTAGTCTTCACTCCTGTTTAGGTAAATATAAGGTGTGGGTTTGCGTTTTCTCATAGTCTTTTCTCACTCAAACTTATGTCCGGTTTCTTCTTCTTAAAGGAAATAATCTTGATTTTGATATTCGTTCTTGAAATGCCAAACTATATATGTTTTGCTTATTAGACTTGTTCCACATCTCTCCCTTCCTTTAGAACTTTGCTGAACTGTCAAATTATTAGTGTGTTCCAATTTTTCCCTTTCCTTTAGTACGATTGCGGTGAACGTAGCAAGAATAGTTTAAAGACTTTAGGTTAAGTATATGTTTTAGGTCCCATTCATATCCTATGCCCTAGTATTAAGTTGCAGTGACTAGTCTTGTTCTAAAATTCCTACCTTTAGTCTTCCCATTATACTCAAATGGTCCTAGTCTTAATTCACAGTTATCTGGTGTTTTTGATTTTGATGTTTGACGTGTTATTCTGCTTATCGCTTATTGCCTTGGCATATTCTCTTTGAATTCCTATATAAAACTTTTAACTTCATCAGGTGTCTGTGGTCATTTTACAGGAAAATGTGGACAAGTATGTTCTGAAGTATAAAGAGTATTTTTCCTAGGTTCCCTGTCTACTATTTTCCCTAATAGCTCCAGATCTGTCATATGTATTTGTGCCTGGGGTAAGTCAGGTACATGGTAAGCAGAGGTGTAAAACCAAACCTTAATTGCTCATAGAAGCGTGCAACAGAAACCATCACCCAGTTCACCCCAAATGTCAATGGTGTATTAAATTTTTGCACGCCAGGGCCCAGTGCGTGTAAGTAATTGGTAAACTCGGTGACCTGGGTGAACTGCGCGCTCTATCAGTAATTTTCTGGTAACCAGAGGATGGTTTGGACTAGTTAGATTAGGTAGACAGGATAGCTGATAAATAAACCGTGAAAATAAAATGTGCTGCTGATTTTCTACTGTATTGGTTCAAATATTTTGAAATGTTTTAAGGATTTATATGTAAATGTACATGATTTTTGCATTGCTACTATAAATGTTATATTAACCGAAAAATTGTTTGTAAATGTTCAGTGTAGTCCGAATCCCCGGGGAAGTATTTAGCTAACGGTGAGCAGAATCCGGTTAGCTGTTGAAGTCACTGGTTTGAGTCATTAGTGCAGGGTTAGGAATAACTGGAAGCACTAATTAGGACCTTTGGTTGCATCTGAGTAAATGATAGCTACGAGTCCATTATAAAACTTTCATTGTGATATCACCTAGTAAGGGTCGCATACGGAAGGAGTAGTAGGGTCTCCGAGGCTTGAATGGTAAGTAAATTAGTCCGCTGGTGAAAGCCTGACTTAGTATATATCCCAGGAAGAAGTGGATAAGTCAGGGGAATAACAGGTTCTATTTTACGTATGTGAAAGGGTAGGCAAAGAAGTCTACCTAGAGTGAATGAAAAGTAGACAGAAGTGGTTTACTAGCAGCGAAAGAAAATTCTTTTATCTCTTTAGAACACTCAGACATAGTGGCAAACGTTGCGTGTTGTTGACTAAGATTTGCATTCGCACTTTAGAGAGAGTAAAAAGTTTCCGTTACCTTGTGAAGGAGGGAGTCGGTCGGAAGACTGCTCTGATGTCACTCCGTGCCGCGCTGGTATTGGTCGAAACAGCGGGTGTGTAGTGAAGCCGAATTTGTGAAGGAAGGGTGAGTGCCGAAGCGTGAGACTCTGTCTTGCGAAAAGGCCGCGCACCCATTGGTTAAGGATTTTGTATTCTCTAAGTTGATTGGGTACTACGAAATAAAAGTCGCGCTAGCATTGGAAGCATAAAGGTAAACAAAATTAATCAGGCCGAGTTAGAAGAGAGTCTGGAAAATTATATGTGGTATCCAGATTTTATACCAAATCCAAAGTATCTAGGATTTCATAAGGATCAGATTTTACGAGGTAGACCACACATGATGTATGGAATAAAAAGGAAAATGTCATTTACTGATAAAATAAAGAATTTTTTCAAAACTGATAAACCCATTAGAACGAGGGAAGGTGTGCTCATTCCCCCGCCAAATACTCCTGCCTCCTTCATGATGTTTGATAAAGGGTACTATACCTGTGTATGGTTAGAAAACTGGGCAAAGTATACTGCAGATGACGGAGTCCTAGCATTCCCTGTTGAAGGTACATTTATTGGTCGGATCCTGTTTAACCTAAGGACCCGCATGAATGAACTACACCCTAGACCTAGGTTGACCCAGTATGAAGCTCTGGAAGAATGGGAGATTGAGGCTCTAGAAAGAGATAGACCCCGGATGGACAAGGGAGTAAGTAAATGGTATCCGAGGGTTCAAGCGCAAACCAAAGAGCAGAAAATGAAACAGTGGAGGCAAAATATGATGACAGAGGGATTGTTTCCAATGATGGGAGTGTTAGAAGAGAGGAAAGGAAAAAGTATGGAAAAGAATCATCATTTAATGCCTGTAGGGGACTCAGAAGATGAGCACTTAGAAGATTTGTTAAAGAAAAATCCACCTCCCTATGTTGCCGAATCAGAACCCGTGCAATCTCCAAACCCATTTTCGAAATATCCCAGATGTCGGAGGGATAGTGATACAGATGGAACGGGTACAGACAGTAAAACCAGCAATGGGGATGGGTTTTGCAGACCAAAAACTACGGTCCCAAATTATCAGCCGTTCGGAGAAGATCCACCTCGGTTGGTTACTCCGACTGCTCCAAGTATTTATCCTCCCTTGGTACCTCAGGTATTGCATGACAATTCCGCAGAAAAAGCTTTACGAGAAAAGGAAAAAGAAGCCCTAGCTAGGCAGCGAGATGATTTAGTTCGAACCATTGCCCAGATACATCCTCATCCTGATTCCCTGACTATTCCAGTAACTATTGGTCCTGCTATTCCACTGTATAGGGATGACCTGGCTAGTCCTCGTCCTCCTGTTATCACCCCAATTATGCCAACTCCTAGCATTCCTCTCCCGAGAAAAGAAATGATCATAGATGATGATCAAGAAAGTGAATGTGAATCCGTGGTCCTAATGGATATGCCCATCAGGGAAAACAGAACTAGCATGTCAGGGTCCAGAAGTCAGAATAAGGCAAAAGAGGTTCTGATTGGGAGCACGTCGGGGATTAGGAGTGCCACAGTAGTATCCCCAGAAGAATTAGACAGATGGACCAAAGAGCTGGAGAAAGAGACCACTCCCCAACCCAAAGCATTAGAAATATATAAATTAAGAATAGAAATAGAAGAAATGATGGCCGGAAATGTGGGAGTGGAACGCCTGAACTCTTTCAGTGAAGAAGAGTTACTGTTCATCAGTAAAAACCTTACCCGAAACGCCAGGTTGCTCCATGAAAGGTTAGTGGACACTGCCACAGAAATGGGGATAGATATTAGCCGCTCCAAAATTCTTCAGAAACCCTACAGAGTAGATTTTTCCGACAAAGACTTGGAAAGCTTAAATATAATGGGGAAACAGATCCAAATAAAGGAATTGCTGAAACTCTTACAGAAATGGGGGGATGTAGGAAAGTGGAGAACCCGGTGGGCAAAGAAAAAGGAAGACAGTAGAGCGAAATCACAAGCATCAGAATATGTACTGAAAGAAGTGACTCCCGCAGAAAAACTGTGTCCCATGAGAGAGGTCCCGGGGGGAAAATATGTTCATGTCCCCTGGTCCCGACAGGATATTGTGTCATTTACTAATGACTCCCCGAAATTACGGGAAAAACCAGTTGACTGGTACAGACAGGTTGAACGCTTCATCAAGGTTCAGAAATGTCTCCTGAAAGACCTGGATGGGTTTTTCGACATTGTAGTCCCTGTAGATTTATGGACCGATTGCAAAATTGAGATTGATTGGCCTAGTGAGGAATTTGCGAGAGACGAGAAAACAGGAGCTCCAGCACCTGAAGTAATGAGGAAATATGAGCAAGTCATACAATACCTCAAGAAAAAGGTTCCCGCAAAAGAAACAGATTGGACCCGAATAGATAGAACTACCCAAGAGCGTGATGAATCTGTCCATGCTTTTTATGAAAGGTTGCTGCAAGTGTTTAAGACTTACAGTGGAATCGATAATGTGGACATGAAGGACATGACCCATTTCAGTTACAGATTTGTGCTAGGACTAAGGCCTGAAATATCACAATGGATTCGAGATAATAAAATCAGTTGGCAGGGAAAACCTATAGATGATGTCTTGAAATACGCAAAATATTGCGAAGATGAAATTGAAAATAAAAAGAAGGCTCTCAAGGAAAAGGTAATGTGGGCACAGGTGAAATTAGCTGAACAGCAGGAAAAACAGTTAAGTAAATTAAATACTAATAATAATGCTCAGAATGCCACTGTTGGGGGAGGAGGGAAGCCCCGAACTAAAATGAGTCGAGAAGAGGCTATGAAGAAGTTTCCGTGCCATGGGTGCGGCCAGATAGGGCATTGGAGAGACGAGTGTCCACACCTGCAGGCCGGTAATGCCCCTGTAAATGGTTTAAATCCACAGGTGCAGAAAGAGAGGACGAGAAAGAACCAGCAACAGGTAAAATTACCTCCAGTACCTCGCGCTCCTAGACAAAATTTTAAGAATCAGGGTCAGCAGAATGAGAGGGCGGAAGTATGGGAAGTCGAGAATGAAAGAGATGCAGTCATTCCACAGTACTTGTTAAATGACACCTTCCTCTATGAAAATCAAGATTGACGGGGCCTGAGAGGGGAGGACGAGGAGTGCGTGCTTGGCGCCTCCTTACCGGTAGACCAGACTGGACCATACATTGAAGGAAAGGTTGAGGGAAAAGACGTCACCTTTCTGTTGGACACTGGGGCTACCAGATCTACTGTAAGAATGGTGGATGTTCCTAACCTACCCCTCTCGGGAGAAGCGATCCAAGTAGTGGGCATCTCCAATCAAATAATAAGTACTCCAGTCACTGAACCAATGGAAATTTCTATAGGAAATTTCAAGGAAATGCACAGATTTGTAGTCTGTGATTCCAGTCCCGTGAACCTGTTAGGACGTGATTTGTTGTGCAAGATGCATTGTACCATCTATTGCACACCAAAAGGCGTCGAAATTCAGACCCCCGATGAAGATGGCCTGTACAAACTGATGTTGGTCAGACAAGATTCTAATATTAAACCATTGACAGTTGAAGATTTACCTGAGGAGCTCCAGTTAAGAGTAGTACCAGAAGTGTGGGACTTCACAGGAAAAGATGTAGGCTTAATGGCAAATGTGGACCCAGTTAAAATAACCATAAAAACGAATGCTGTATACCCCAAAACCAGACAGTACAAAATGAGTGCAGAAGTGAAAGCAGGAGTAGCGACTGAAATTACCAGGCTGCTCGAGGCAGAAATAATAGAGGAAGTGATGAGCAGTCCCTGTAATTCGCCTATCATTGGGATCAAAAAGCCTAGTGGAAAGTACCGGGTGGTGCAAGATTTGCGCAAGGTAAACCAAATTGTCGTGCCTTGCTGTCCTGTTGTGCCTAACCCTGCAGTGATACTATATCAGATTCCCTGGAATGCAGAATGGTTCACTGTCATTGACCTGTGCCATGCATTCTTTTCCATCCCATTGCATCCAGAAAGCAAGTTCCTTTTCAGTTTTGAATTTGACAGTCACATCTATGTCTGGAATCGTGTCCCCCAGGGGTACACCGAAAGTCCATCGATTTTCAATCAGATACTAAAAAAGTGCCTTGAAACCCTAGTGCTGCCAAGAGAGTCTGTTTTGGTGCAGTACATAGATGACCTGTTAGTGGCATCTAAAACCCAGACGGACTGTGTCACTGACACAATTGCCTTGCTGAATCACCTAGGAAAAGGAGGACATAAAGTGTCACCTGACAAGTTACAATTTTGTAAAAACTCAGTGAAGTATCTGGGGCACCAGATAGAAAAAGGAATCAGGAAAGTTACTACAGAAAGAATCAAAATAATTAAAGCAATGGAACTGCCCAGAACTCAGAAAGAGGTGAGAATGTTCTTAGGAGTTGTGGGTTATTGCAGACAATGGATTGTAGGATTTGCGGCTCTAGCAAGACCTCTGATAAAAATGACAAAGAAAGGAGTAGAAGACCCCGTCTGTTGGGACAGTGAAAGCATGAACGCTTGGGTAACTTTGAGAAACTGTCTATGTACCGCTCCTGCATTGGGTATGCCTGATTACTCTAAGCCCTTTGAGCTATTCTGTGACACGAGAGAGAATTGTGCTCTTTCAGTCCTGACCCAGGAGCACGGATTAGTTAGACGACCGGTGGCCTATTTTTCAGCCACCCTAGATCCGGTGGCTGCTGGATTACCTGGATGCCTGAAAGCAGTTGCTGCTACTTGCGTCAGTCTGGAACAGAGTGAGAACATTGTCATGGGACATCACGTCACTGTATATGTTCCTCATTCTGTTGTAATCCTACTGACTAGAACTAAGACCCAGTACCTCACACCTAGTCGGCTGACTAAGTATGAGAGAATTTTGATTGGCGCTGAAAATGTAACCATTTCCCGGTGCAATGTCCTAAACCCTGCGACACTGTTACCTGTCCCTCTGGATGTAGAAATTGAAGAGGGAGGGGAACATAATTGCATCGATTTAACTGAATTCAGTACCAAGCCCCGTCCGGACATCCGTGAAATAGCATTACTTGATGGGGATAAGACAATGTTCGTGGACGGCTCATGTTTGAGACATGAGAGTGGGAGTCTGTGTGCTGCCTATGCTGTGGTCACATTGACGGAAACCATAGAAGCATCTTACCTGAGGGAGGTGAAATCTGCACAAGTGGCAGAGCTCATCGCGTTAACCAGAGCATGTAAGAGGGGTAAGAACAAGAGAATAACTGTTTACACCGACAGCCAGTATTGTTTCGGGGTTGTTCATGACTTCGGCCAATTATGGCTGCAAAGAGAATTCATGACTTCCTCAGGCACCCCTATCAGAAATGGAAAGGTGGTGCATAACTTACTGGAAGCTATCCAATTGCCCAAAGAATTGGCTGTGGTCAAGTGTGCGGTTCACAAATCTGGGAATGATGATGTGACCGCCGGTAATAGGTACGCTGACCAAATTGCACAGTTTTGTGCCCGATACCAAATGTCCCTCCAAATTGCGTTGTGGGGTGGAACCAGCTGCCAACTTATGTTGTTTGAGAATGTGTCAACGTGGGAAGAATTAAAGGATTTGCAACAGGCAACTGACAGGCAAGAAAAAGGCAGGTGGGCAGCAGATGGATGCAAATTGAGAGATGATGGTGTGGTGGTAAACTCGACTGGGGTGCCTGTACTGCCTGATAGCTTGATCGACCCCATGATCAGAATGATACATGAACCAACACATATGGACGCAATGTGTCGAGTGTTTGACAAGGTGTTCTGTAATACAAAATTCAGGAACCAGGCGGAAAGGCTTTGCCAGAGGTGCCTAGTGTGTCAGCAGTTCAATGCAGGAAAAAGGACTGTGGTAGAACAGAGTACTGTTGGAAAGGCAGTAGGTCCCTTTGTCAGAATGCAGGCAGACTTTATAACAATGCCTAGGTGTCAGGGGTATAGATACATCTTAGTCATAGTTTGCCTATTCTCCCGGTGGGTGGAAGCATATCCCGCAAAGAAAAATGATGCCCTCACTACAGCCAAGTTATTGCTCAGAGAGTTGATACCTAGGTACGGAATTCCCGAGACAATCGAAACGGACCAAGGTGGGCATTTTGCCAACGATGTCCTAGAAGAACTCTGTAAAGCATTCAAAATGAAGCAAAGACTGCATTGTGCCTACCGTCCAGAGGCTTCTGGGGTAGTGGAGCAAATAAATGGCACCCTGAAATCCAGATTGGCAAAGATATGTGATTCCACAAAAATGAACTGGATAGAGGCTTTACCCCTTGTGCTGATGAGTTTGAGAAGTATCCCGAACAGAAAAACTGGCCTAAGTCCCCATGAAGTGTTAATGGGAAGAGTGATGCGACAGGCATGGGTACCCGGACACAAACTGCTAAGCATTTCTGATGATATGGTATTAGAATACTGCAAGCAGCTGGGTGACCAAGTGCGTTCTCTCTCTCAGCAGATTGGAGAGACAGCTGACGAGTGGCCAAAGACTCCAGCACATAAACTGCAACCAGGAGATTGGGTGGCGTTAAAGAAACACACCCGGAGCAGTTGCCTGAAACCAAGGTGGGGAAAGCCACGACAAGTGATCCTCGTCACTACAACTGCTGTAAAGTGTGCTGGTGTACCGAAGTGGATCCACGCCAGCCACACAAAGCGGGTAACTGGAGAAAACGCGACTGGAGCTGAAGGCAGCGCAGCTGAAGAGGCTCCCGAGGAGGAGAGTCCGGAGCTAGCTGACATCGAACTGCCGAGCACAAGTCGAGACGTTGAATGGTTCCCCGCCGACGACCAGGTTCATGATCCAATACGAACCAGGAAATATTCCTACTTAGACAGTGAGTGGGATAGTCCAGGTGAGCTAGAAATAGAAGAGGAAGATCAGGTCAACAAGAACCACATCACACCTGATCAGGAAGTAGGCCAAGTAGGGTCAGATCAAGACATCGAAACTCCTCCTGAAACTCCGGAGACTGGAGAGGGACAGATAGTAATTAGAGCTGACGTTCATGCAGAAGAAAACGAAGAGATCGAAGAGCATGAACAGGAACAGATAGAAATAGATCAACGTGCTCAGACAACCGAAATAAAAGCAACCAGAAATAAAAAGCAAGTACGATTTGAATCTGAGCAGGGTCAGACTAGGGACCAGGCAGAAGAAATAGATGAAAGACCTGGAACCAGTCAGACAGGTAGGGAAACAGGAGTGCCACAACAAAAAGTAAAGAGAGTGCACGAAGAAGGCCAAGTTTCCTCAACTACTGGGAGGCACGGAGGCAGAAGTGCACCCCGATACGTCAAAAGACTGAGGCTCAGATTAAAGACAGTCGAAGAAAAACTGAAAGACCGAAAAAGGGCTGAAAGTGAAAGAAAGGCAGCCCAAGGCAAGTCGCTAAGAAAGAGCGACAGAGTAAAGAAACAGAACCGACTGTATCGGAGCCCTGAATGGACTTACTTTGTGTTGGAAGAAATTGACGAGCCCCACCATAGTGGCAACAGTGACGAAGAGTCCATCGCTGGTCGGAGTTCTGACGAAGACCCTCCTTGAGAAAGCCCCGAAGTGAGCCACTGGTACAAAGAAACGAAGAGGGGTCGCAAAAGCCACCTGTAAGCTAAACATGTCTGATCCGAATGTCTCTGGAAGGTCCCGATGTGGGTGTCTTAAAACTTGCTGTAAAATATGCTTGTGTAGTATAGCAATGCTAATAGTAATGTGGATAGGACTAACAGTTTTTCTACCTTTTATGATAAGTAAAAATCCTAACTTGTCCCCTACTGAACCAGAAGCAGTAGACGTAGGGGCTGTACAGACTGCAGAAACACCACAAAGCTTAGAAAGACGCGACAAACAAGTAAGACTGACACACACACGACCTAATTTAGAAGCATCAGATGAGGATGGACTACACTTTCACAAAAGGAGAAACAGGACACATTTAAATGTTTTTGCTAACTTGTTAGTGCATTACGTAGAAGCTATGGAAATAGAGGACTGTTATGTCTGCATGAAGCTACCAACCTCAGTGGCTGAAGGCGTGACATATCACCATCTACCTTTAACTTATGGAATTTCCTGTAGTATATTAGCTAGCTTGTTTTATAGGAGCACTTTACAGTACTATTATTCAAATGCTGACGTAGTATTTTCTGAGCTTCCTATTAGAGGACACCTGAACCTTGTACATACTAAAAGTGACGTGACCCGTTATATGGGAGAATATTTTCTGACTATAGGCAACATAGATTTAGATGAAGCAAGACAAGCTAATCTGACCTGTTCTCTGCACGAGCAGGAAAAGATGTTCATTAAGATGGCAGACAGAAGGAGAGAAAAGTTTCAGAAGAAGGCAAATGACGAAAAGGATAGAGTCCCTAGGTGGGCTGAGCACATGGATAACACCTCGCAAGGCGAAGCTAATCCTGCCTTGTTGTTGGATTTTGAACGAAAGGGGAAACTTTGTATCCATAGGGAAAAGACAGAGTACTATAACAATGTATTCATCGGTTCCAGCGAGTGTGAACATAATTACAAGGTAATTGGAGGTTGGGGGTTCAAAAATGGATCAGAACCTGTGTTTCCCGGAATATATTATATATGTGGGAACAAGGCTTATTTCAAATTGCCGGACCACTGGTATGGAAGCTGCTACTTTGGCATTGTTTTCCCGAAAATATACCATGTGAATAATGCTGCTGGAAGCGATGAAGAAACTAATGGCTTAGTGCGTAGTAAACGTGAAAGTGTAGGTGAAATTATAGGTGATATTTTTAGTGCACTGATACCTGGAATGGGGGTAGTTCTGAACACTCATAGAATCTGCAAATTGTCTACAGTAGTGGACCGGCTATCAACGGACACTGCTGCTGGATTCCTGATGGTCAATACTGAAATGGTTGCGATCAGATCAATGGTTTTGCAAAACCGCCTTGCTCTTGACACCCTATTAGCAAAAGAGGGCGGAGTCTGTAGAATGCTGAAAGCGCAACATTGTTGCACTTACATTCCTGATAAAAGTATCGAATTAAAACAATATGTGAAGAACATAACTAATTTGGAAAAAGAACTCAAACCATTGGAGGTTGACAGTGCCTGGACGAGACTGACTGGAGGTCTTTCCTCTATAGGTAGTTGGTTTTCTAACCTAGGTAGAAATATTTTGTGGAAAATACTGATGCCAATAGTTATGATAGGTGTGGTTGTATTGATTATCTTCATCTGCTGCAAATGCCAGAAATGCAAAAAGAAGTCTCAAGAAAATAAGAGGGGGGTGAAGAGAAATATTGATGAACTAGAATTAGAAGAATTAAGAAATGAAGTCTACAAAAAGGTGAAAAATCACCACTCTCATAGAGAAGCTGAAAGAAAACTCAACAATAAGTTTGTTGAAATTCAAATGAGTGATGTGGATGAATGAAAAAGTTGGCATCTGTTTCCTTTATGTGGTGATGATAGTAAATATCATCAAAGAGGGGATTGATGGAGCAAGGATTCACACGTAAAGCGCCTTGCTCTCATACAAGAACCTCGCCTAATGTATAATCCTATTAACCCAGTTGTTCGTCATTTATTATACGCTTTCCCAAACACGCGGGTGTCCCCAGGATGCTTGCTCGTATGTCTTTTCCATACTAACGAAGCTTGCACTAAAGAATCGGCTGCTTCGCTAAAATTCAGTCTGCGCATGCGTCGGTCATACCCATGTGATGTGACGCACTCGCATTCTGGAGGGAATCTATTGCACATGCGCACTGTTGCAAAAATGGCCGCTTGTCCTTTTACCACGCTCTACGCTTGCCACAGCTGCTTCAGCCTATCTGTCCTTTCGCACTGAAACGTAACCCTATAGCTATTATGAAATAAGGGATGTTTAGAATTTATCATGGTATACAGTGTGATCATTTTATATGTGATTTTAATTTGTTTTCGCTTACTTTTCATGTACCGCGTCTCTGGGGCTGGGAAATTCGGGAGTGGAGCCATACTTGAGGCTCTGCTGGGCTCCATCACGTGAACAGGGAAAAACTCTACTGCGCAGAAGCTGAAACAAGCCAGCTGGCTCCTGAAGCACAATGCGCCTGAGAAAGCTCCCTGGGAAGACGAAATCTCACCTTGGAAGAAGCAATTCTGTTGCTACCTATCATGAACTTATTGTATTGCTGTATGCTTGTGCATGGGAACGTGAACCCAAGGGGCGGGTAGGAAAATTATAATATTTAGGGTGAGAAAGTCGAATTCTAGGAGGTGGTAATGACCGCACCACCTCTCCTGACCAATCATAATGTGGGAAACTGTCACTTGCAACATTAGTGGGTGGTCTGAGGTACCCCAAAACAGTATAACTGCCCTAGTTTAGCTTAGGAAAATTGTCCGACTTGTCCGAGTAGCAGACCTGTCACTGACCCTACGAACTCTATAGGTGCTCAATCTGAGAGTGCTGCGGAGCACTCTGTCCATACTTTCCACAAACTCCTAAGGGGTGGAAATAATCCTAAGTGCTGGCGAAGCACTTTGCTGGGAAATTCGAAAACCCAATCGGGGTTACTGGCGGATTACTTGCAGGAGAGGGGGTAACGCAGGCGTTGCTGTCCGAAGCTGTAGGTGTTGGTCGTACCCTGGGAGGCCCAGCCTTGACCCAAAACCTGAGGGGTATCCTGTCCTGAACTGTCCGTGAGCTGTACCTGCTCGCATTCTGGTATTCCAATTCCTTGAGGGTCCTGTCCCCGTCTTTCCAAACTGACCCGTGGCCAGGGTTAGTCTTCACTCCTGTTTAGGTAAATATAAGGTGTGGGTTTGCGTTTTCTCATAGTCTTTTCTCACTCAAACTTATGTCCGGTTCCTTCTTCTTAAAGGAAATAATCTTGATTTTGATATTCATTCTTGAAATGCCAAACTATATATGTTTTGCTTATTAGACTTGTTCCACATCTCTCCCTTCCTTTAGAACTTTGCTGAACTGTCAAATTATTAGTGTGTTCCAATGTTTCCCTTTCCTTTAGTACGATTGCGGTGAACGTAGCAAGAATAGTTTAAAGACTTTAGGTTAAGTATATGTTTTAGGTCCCATTCATATCCTATGCCCTAGTATTAAGTTGCAGTGACTAGTCTTGTTCTAAAATTCCTACCTTTAGTCTTCCCATTATACTCAAATGGTCCTAGTCTTAATTCACAGTTATCTGGTGTTTTTGATTTTGATGTTTGACGTGTTATTCTGCTTATCGCTTATTGCCTTGGCATATTCTCTTTGAATTCCTATATAAAACTTTTAACTTCATCAGGTGTCTGTGGTCATTTTACAGGAAAATGTGGACAAGTATGTTCTGAAGTATAAAGAGTATTTTTCCTAGGTTCCCTGTCTACTATTTTCCCTAATAGCTCCAGATCTGTCATATGTATTTGTGCCTGGGGTAAGTCAGGTACATGGTAAGCAGAGGTGTAAAACCAAACCTTAATTGCTCATAGAAGCGTGCAACAGAAACCATCACCCAGTTCACCCCAAATGTCAATAGTGTATTAAATTTTTGCACGCCAGGGCCCAGTGCGTGTAAGTAATTGGTAAACTCGGTGACCTGGGTGAACTGCGCGCTCTATCAGTGCGGGCTTATACACTTAGTGCCAAGTGCAGTAGAGTGTGTGCCAGGCGTGTCAGTCACGTAGCTGCTCATAGTCATGAGTCTTTACCAGGATAGGGGTGAACAATACACCACGTCTCCCCTCTGGTAGTGTCTTTCTCTGGAACTTCGGATAATTGCCCTCAACCGCCTATGCCTCCACACGGTTCCACATTTCCTTGAGTATCTCAATACACCAGGCATCTGCGTAGAATAGTTGCTCCACAACTCGCCCGCAGCACATCGCCTCCGTATTATTTTTGGGTCGCAGTCACTTGCTGAGGTTACCGGGCTTCCTCCGAATTCCTCCAGACTCTCACATTCGCTGCAATGGCGCTTAGACAGAGCGCTTGCCGTAGCGTGTCCAAGTACACAGCCGAAAGACTCCCAGCAGAACGCTCTTGCAGGTACTCACAGCTAGTGCAGTTTCTGTATTTTCACCCCCCCAGCCAAAACGCAGGTGTCCCCTGCAGTCATTCAAGAGTCCGGTGTGATGTCAGGAGAAAGAAGGGACTATCACTTCCGTGCTGCATCTACGAGTACTGCAGACCCTCTAAAGGGGATCAAGTCAAGCTCAAGGATGCCTGGAAGGCAAGCTTCTTTGGCAAACAAATTTCTGAAGTCTAAAGCTACACAAGGCTGGACTGTAACGTAACACTACCGCTCCGCCCTACACCTACCCTAGCTGATCCCTACTTAAACGTTCAACTGAGGCCATTTGTATTTTCGCTTCCACGGTCCAGCCACTTACATCATGCGTAGGGATAAAGACATCCTAAATCGAAAGTGCGCATGCGTGCTGGTGCTCACCGTAAGCGGGAATGTTTCGTGTGTGGGGTACATCATGGGAGCGTGTAACGGACGGTGATCGACGACAGAGCAGGCTAATTAAAACGGGATCCATGCTGAGCTGCAACAAGCTCCATGTTGAAGTTTCCGGCGCCCAAAATGTTAGCCGTGCCATGAGTGTGCACATCGGCTGTCTCAAAGAGACGCCGTGAGGGTGCACATGGCATATCCGGGCGCCGTCAGATGTGCACGCATATGGTGAGAGCAAGTATTGTCATAACGCCGCAAGCAGAGCCGTACGCGTGCACAGCTGATGTCTACAAGAGCGCGTTCACCCAAGCTGATGTCTTCAAGAGTGCTTGCACCCATCGCTAAGCTAGGCGGCGACAATAGATCTCGCTTATGCGACAGCGCATGGCGCTGCATCGCTAGGCGAGACCTAAAAATCGGTTCAAATTGTAGTCTTTAAATAGACACCAAAATGGCAAAAATCTTATGTAGGGGACCGGATACATAATTTTTCACATTTTTAGATGTTTCTAGTGCCAACAGCACAATGCGCCAACCATGAGTTTCTGGTCATGCTACACTGGGTCAAAGTCAAAGATTTAGGCTGACTGCGATGGAGCTCGGGTCGAATACAGAGACTAAGGGGTCTATTATAATGGCGGGCGGTTTGCCACCGCCCGAATGGCGGTGGCGATCCGCCCGCCATTATTCACCACCCGCGTCCCATTCCCCCGCCATATTTGGATGGCGGGGGGACCCCGGCGGATGGAAAGTCTGTCCCCCGTTTTCTGGTGGTCAAGCACAAGACCGGGCAGAAAAGGGGATTGATATGCTGGCGGTGTCTGCAAGACACCGCCATCCATATCAAGATGCAGACGGTGATGTGCCTTTCCATTGTGGCGTTGCCGGCATGGAAAGGCATGCGGAGTTTGCATGTAGGGGCCCGCTGCCGGCTCCTAGGGTGTTGGTACCTAAGTTACCCCCCTGCATTTGCATGCACAACGGGGCAGACACCTCGCGGTACCTGCCACTTGTGCATGCAAATGCACAAATGCTGTTTTAACATTGCGGCGGGTGCATTTGAAAGCACCGCCCGTCGCAATGTTAAAAATGCGGGATGCGCCCGCCAGTGTGGCGGGCGCATCCTAATTGGATTTGCGGGACGGCAACACACATAGCGGGCAGTCCCATTTGCCGAAATGATGGCGGGTGGACTTTGTCCGCCCGCCATGGTAATAGACCCCTAGGTTTGAGCCAGTGGAAATGTTACCTTCTGACTGAGGGCTTGATTATGAGTATAAATGGCATTTTATTTTTGATAAACAGATTATATTGAATTTTGCACAGGAGGTACAACATGACACACAATTATTACTATACAAATTGTTACAGCAGTTAACCACGGTACAGGCCACAAGGTTGTATAATATCATGGATCAGAAACAACACATCGATACAGTACCAAACGTGGGGCCCTAGGCAAATTGTCCCAGCCACTTCTCCTATAATCAACAATGCTTCAAGGGGCATCGCCAGGCCTTAAAGACAAGTCGCTCTTGTTGTGCACACCTGTTCAGCTCCACCTGCATTTCGAGAGGGTGTTAGGGGCAGGGTTCTTCCAGCGCATGTCAATGTCCCCAGCAGCGACCCCTCTACTAAAGCAGAGGGCATCGCCCCGCTTCTCTTTGAGCAGTGCAAAAAAGGATAAAGAAAATTATAATAACAAGACGTTATTATCATTTTTTTTTCTGTGCGACTCAAAGCCTGGTTAGTGCGGGCGAGGCTGGGCTCACCGCCGTCATAGGGAGGCGGAGTGGTTTGCACTCTCTAAGTGTGCATGACGGGTTGACCGGCCCTCTTAGGCTGGGCAAACCGTCATGCGCACTTAGCATGTTCTCCACTTGGCTGTGTTGCACAGCCCAGTGGAGAACATGCCTAGGCTCCCAGGCACTAACTGAGCTGCCAAACAGGCTGCTCAGATCAATCACGGCGCTCCTGATGTAGCATCGAGATTTGCTTGTAGAATCTGGTAGTCTGGGAGAGCTTCCGGTGCTGCTAATGCCTAGACTGAGTACTGAGGGGAAGCGGCGGCGACGTTGACAGGGAATTAAAAAACATATGTAATCCCCCAAACCACCATCCCAATTTTGAGGAGGCCGCCACTGACTGTCCCGCTTGGCCACCATAAGGGCTGTATCCAGGAATATTCGGGCTGTCCATGATCCCTCGGAGGCCTTCAATACCCCCAACATGAGCATCAAGGGTGAGAGAGCGATTTCCCAACCCAGGAATTCAGTCAAATCCCCCACCACTGCGGTCCAAAACTCTTGTATCCTGGGGCAAGATGACACCATGCATTAAAGGTTGGCAGGAGCACCTCCGCAGTGGGGGCAGATGGGTTCAGAAAGGAGGCCTGCTCGGTCCAACCTAGCAACGGTGAGATAGGCACACTATAGAGAGTATTTCTGAATCAGGTGCAGCTTGGAAGAGATGGTGATAGTCCTAGGGGCCATCATTGTGTCCCACTGAACTTCCTCCTCAAAGGGAACCAGCCACCATTTCCAACAGGACCCAAGTTTATCCAGAGTACCCAGGGTATTGATTACCAATGTACAGTAGATTTTTTAAACCTCACCCTTGCCCAGTGCACCCATAAGAAGTTTAGCCTCCAGTAGACTAAACTCCGGGAGTGAGTCGGTCAGTGACACATAAATGAGGCATGCATGTCACAATTGGAGATATTTGTAGAACTATGTTGAGGCGAGTTTATAGGTATGCTGGAGTTATTGAAAGGACTGTATGTGCAACCATGACCACACATCACCCAGCTGTGAAATGCCAATGAGATCCCATTTCCCAAAACCTTGTAACGCTGTCATCTCCTGCAGCCAGGTTTGATGCCAGAGGGGCGTTTGTGGTGTAAGTGTTGTATCCCAATGCGTGTGGTGGAGTGCAGCCCTCCAGGTGAGGCAAACCACTCATTGTAAGCAGGGTCTGACCACCCAGTTAAGCCAGTTGCTTATCATTAGGAGTGGAGGCAAGGTAATAAAAATATAAATTAGCTACACCTAATCCTCCATCATAAGGGGCATGCTGGCAATGGACAAGGGCGAGGGGCGGTTTGTCTCTGTGCCACAAAAAGGAGGTTGCAACCCTATTGAGAGCACGGAAGCTGATCAGCGGTATAGATATCAGGATATTTTGAAAGACATAAAAAAATGTCTGCAGGTTCATCATCTTATATAAGGCTACACAGCCCAGCACATTCAGTGGAAGGCATTGCCATTTGGCAAGGTCTTCTTTAGCCCTCCTCGTCAAAGGCCCCAGGTTGAGGGACCAGTTAAGCTCAGGGTGGGGTGCCACCCAGACGCCCACGTATTTAAAACTAATGCTGCGTATTGGGATAGTATTTTACTGTAGGAAAGTATGATCTGCTTAAATGGTTACCCCCCCCCCCTTTTTGCTGGGGTCAGTATGTTTTTGTGATTAGTCTGGCTGGGATCCTGTTAATCAGGACCACAGCCACTGTGATTCTTCCCTAAATTTGACATGGTAAGTACTTTGGTACCTCCACGATTGGTTACTGGTGTACCCTTGTGAGTTCCTAGTATATGGTACTAAGGTAACCAGGGCTTAGGTACACCAGGGGTCTCCCATGGGCTGCAGCATGCAGTATCCCACCGATGAGAGACCACTCAAACTGTGACTACAGGCCTCCCATTGAAGCCTGTGTAAGCTGATACTAGCACCACTTACGATAGAGTTTTCTTATGTCTGAGGTCACTACACTTAAAACCTATAAGCCATCTCTAAGGCAGGCCATTCCAATCTGAAGGCAGGGTGCTGGGCTATAAGTGTAAGGGTACCCTGCAGGACAATCCCCACAACCTCCGGAGTTGATTCTCCAGGCTTTGTAAGCGCAGCCAGACATTTTGATACATATACTGGCCATGCGTCATTACGCAATGGCTAACTATATATTGGCTGACATCACTTCCTTTGGATTTGCCTCCAAACATCCACAGTGCACTGTTCCACGAAGCTCCAGCATGGCAGAAGATTTCTTTCCCTGTTCAGAGCACTGGCTGGGCATACTACTGAGGTGTGTCTAGGGAAATGTGAAACACTCTGAAAACTAGTTCTTGAACAGGTTTTGCCCACTCGGATGGATGCCACTCTGGCTACTCGTACAATGGCAGGGGCAGACATAGGTGTGAGCAACATCTGCCTGGACAAGGGATGCTCCTTTGAAGCTTGTACAGTTTGTAGACACATCCCCCAGGCTATCCTGTCAAGAAAAGGTCACACCTCCTTCAAGCCAAGGGCCTTTTCTCCCTTTCCTGGGAGTCATTCACACCTCCAAGCAGACTGGCAGGCGGCATTTGGGGATTAACTGAAAAGGCTACAAGAGGCTTTAGGCAGGAAAGTGCCAACTTGTTGTAAATAAACTTTCTAAAAGTGGCATTTTGAAAATAGTGATTTTAATTTTTGACTTTGCCACCAGATTTGATGTTAAATGCATATTAATTTGAGTCCTTGCACCATGCCTCTAGATATTCCCAAACTGAAGTTATGCTTCATAAAATGGTCTCCTTGGAAGCAAAGCAAATGATTGGTCCTAGACTAAAAAGCCCAAGTTGGGAGGCAGCAGTTTTATCTTATGTGCCACCAAAGACTGGAACAACCTACCAGTGCATCTTAGGAACTCCACGGATGTCCTTTCTTTCAGGAAGGGGTTGAAAACGTGGTTGTTCACAGAATAAGTACAGGTGCCTAGAGATACCAGTTAGACAGTGCTCAGCACCAGGACAGCCTTGGGTAAAAGTGCATTTTAAAATTCTTATTAACATAACATATTAACATAATGTAACCCAGTGCTTTCCTGTGGGACAGCCATCATTGCCACAGTGAAAATTGACTTTTCACTGCCAGGACATGTAAAACACAAATACACCTGTCCTACTTTTTAAATACCATGCACGGTGCCCTATGGGCATTTGGGGCCTACATAAGGAGTGACTTATAAGTATTATAAAGAAAGGTTTAGGCTGGGCAAAAGGTATATTTTGCAGGTCAAATTTGAAGTTTTAAAACTGCCAAGTTAGGCTACCATGGCAGATCTAGAGTCATATTTTCACTTGTCACTTTATTGACGGAACCATATGTGAAGCAGCTCCCTAGTGACATTTGAATTACAGGCACTGGGTACACAAAGTACCTTATACTATGGGGCTTATAGGGCAACTCCCAATGGGGAGCACAGCACGAAGATTCAGCATGACACCTAGATGCAAGAGGGCCATTGTATCCTAAGAAGGATGCACTGTGGCTTGAGACAAGTCTTGAGGTCGAAGTGGGGTCTTTTTCGAAACTGCACACTTGATTTATAAGATACTGCTGAGGGAGGATGTTTGTTGGACCTGTATTTCCTCAGACCTCCCCATTTTTGTTAGTTTTAAGTTTTTTGCTCTGTGCCATGCTTGAAGCGCTGGTTGGACAGTGAGTTAACACTTTCTCTATATATTTCATTCATATATTTCATTAAGTTCGGAGTTTCTAACCCCACATCACCTCTATCAGTAAGCCTTGACTTTGTTACCTGGTGATTCAATTGCTAAAGTAATACACTTGGCACTTGATTTTGACTCAATAGTAAGGTAAAGCCTCAGGACACCAGCTGCTAAAGGTTAACTTTGCTATGATTGGATCCTAGTAACACCCGATCGTCTGGGGCTTCAGAAAAAGGTCTCACGCTTTCAACATAATGATATTGAATTGATGCAATTCCTTCCATAAAATCAAATGTACAAGGATAATCATAAAAAATCAGCTGATAACATCTACTTTTCCCAAGAGCACACCGGTCAGAGAAGCTGACCAGATCCTGCCTCAGACCACTTAATACGAACCAGGATCACCACTAACTTCTTATCATACAAGTTCTAGATGGCACATTCTGCCGCATTCTGGCACCATTCACAGCTAGTATCAATGGTAGCTTAACACCGATACCATTCATAACTAGAGGTGTGCAAACATTTTGAAGCTGGCCTTTACCAACCTTGTCAATTTACTTTGGAAAAAAAACAGATTTACTCAACTTAAAAACTTGATGAAGTTGGCAAACTTTTACAAAATATCAGGTGAAAAACTAGAGCCAACACTAGGAGGTGTATGGAAAAACAATCTCGATCAATAAGCCCATACATATTTAGAAACAATCAAATCTCACCATCAGGAGAATGTCGCAAGAAAAAAAAAACTACCCAACTTTGTGAAATTGTAAGCTTTGTCAGCTTCACTGTCAAACCTATAATTTAGCATTTTGCGAATATACAACCTCATGCTAAATGTGGCATTGGATCATGGTCTTTTGTAATTCTAAATAAATTAATGCTGAATTCAGAGCCAGATTCTTCTTATTTTATCAAATAAAACAAAATGCGCAGATCGCCATACGAGACATTTCATTTTTAATTATGACTCTCAAAGGGAGTGAGCCCTGGTGCTAAGCACTAACACCTAATAGCATCTTGAAGACACCTTACATGATTAAGTAGATATGGGGCTAAGTTGATGGCAGGTTAAATGATTGAGGCTGACCAATACTCAGTTGGTCTATCTGCCAGTCACACATAAGGCTGATGCAAAGCTACCCGGAGAGTAAGAGGTCAGAGCTGCGAAATATTTCGTAAAGACATTGATGGAATTATCATGTAGCCCAAAAAATCGATGCTTTTGATAAGATTCGAATTTCAAACTGGATTACTCGTATGGACACTATGAGATTCTTTATGATGAGATGAGGCACATACAGATGCCTTACCTATCTTGCTCTGAAGAAGTCCTTGTGTTTGCGGGACGAAACGCTTTGGCTGTGGTTGTTGCGTCACAAGAAATAAGAAAATTAAGAACAAGTCTTTAAAAACGAGACCTTTAAATCTGTGATGTCTTTTGGAATTGTTAGAATGCTGTTACTTCTTCCGAAGTCTGGCAGGAATTTAGGAGCTTATATTAGCCTTTTGTGACTCATTTTGAAAATAAACAGATATGTTTGAAGTGTGCTTCTTCCACCAATATCGCTCAAGGCTGATGGAATGTCTGCCTGGAATGATTTCTATAGATTCAAAGATGTCCTACTGTGCAGTTGGCGAACCTGGTAGACCACATCTTGTCCCTGTCGGTGCAAACAACGCACCATAGTTCTCCAACGATTGTTTCAACATTTTCTGAAGTTCTGAACAGTTTCTCTGAAAGGCTACACTTTCTTTGTGGTCATGTAGCGACAGGTTGGGGGCAAGCAGGCCATGGGTTTGCAAAAAGAGTGTATTGTAGTATTAGACTCCACTGGAGTCAGCAGGCTTCGACAATTATCAGGTCCGACAGACTTCTAGATACATGAGGCTTCAACTGAGGGTCCTCCGACATCCTCTGACATACCAGAAGACAGAGCACCTCACTTAGTCGTAGGATATGATGGGGAGTTGGCACCTAGAATCCTGGTAGTCAAGTCCAGTCAAATCGGGACACTCACAGTTCATTTTTGCTACATTTGGGAAACCGGAAATCCAGTTTTTGCTAAAGCATCGGTGACCTCTAGCCAGTATTGAAAGAGAAAAATGGGCAGATTTATTTGGATGTTGCCAAACTCAATGCATTGACCAAAGCTGATGTGTAACACTGTGCGATGGAGAAAAAAACTGTTCTGAGCCACATCTGCAAAGTTGTATTTACAAGTTCATCTATTCAAGTGTTCGGTCTATGGAAAAACCATTACACTAAGCAACATGGTTTGCGGCACATAGTCATCCTAATAAAAAATCATTAATACAATTTTATAACAATTGGTTCCTTTTTCACATTCATCAGACCAGAAATAACTTACTGTTAAAATTTAGAAAACCGTATCGTTAAAAACACTTTGTAATACAGTTCATTTTCTTTACAAGTTTTTGTGGTTGTATTCCAGTAATTCTAAGAATCTATTTGGGTTTCCACGAGATTTCGACCTATTTCCTTTAAATACAGATTTACAAATGTTACCTGCAAAGTTGTGATGCTGGTGCTGTCATACTCAGCGCCAGGTCTCCAGCAGGCTGCCTATTGCCATGCACACTTTGCACCGGTGCAAATGTGTGCATGTGTGTGTAATGTGTAACTTGTTTGTTACATAGAGGGTACGTTTTACACTGGAAAGTAAATAAGAAATCAACACGTTCTGCTGGTTGGTTCCACTGTTGGTGACTGCACTGGCACAAACTGTTGATAAGTCTGCCCCTAATTATATCTTTATAATGGTTCAATTCCTATTGAAAGTGCACTAACCACATTTTCCCTAAATGGATTTAAATCCGCTTGTACAATAAAATCTTATTTTCTTACAGATACTTAAAAATCTACAGGCTACTTCTTACGAATTTCATAATTGCAAAGCCCTTTGTTTGGAAGCAAGAGTTGATCTTTGCTCTCCCCTCCTACCTATCTCAGAGCAGATATCTGTGATGATGCAAAAGAGAGGGATTGGTGTGCATGGTTGATTTGGAGCCTAAGACGCTCAGCTGTGAATGCCAAGAAAGGAATACCACACTCTAGTCCTTGTATATCAAGGCATTTGCCTTTTGATAATTGCAGTCCAAAAGACCATTCTGGGAGAGCTAAGGTAAAAAATTCCATTGAGGCCTTCCCAGGAAGGTCCATTAACCTACCTACATTTAAATCAAATCCAAACATAGAAATGTCTATTAGTAGAAGCGTGGTTTATACCGTTCAATTTTAACAAAGATAGTTGCTACTGCCATAGAAATGTTAAGACCAAATAATATTAATTGACACTATTTCTTATAAACTAGATTCTCTGTGCCTTTCTGGCATCCCATGTGATGAGAAGGTCATCAGGGGCATCCATGATCCTCTGGGAAACAGTCAGATGAAGTTTGCGGGTTAGACCCGCAGGTTATGGAAGTAATTCTTTCAGGACCCAAACATTTGGCTACAGCGATACTGGCAACCCAACTTGCATCCGGGGTTTGCGCATGGCTCGATATTGGGTGCAGGCTCTTCAGGGCAGCCACTCCAAAAAAAAGTCTCACGCTCCAGCCCAATTAAGTTCACCAGTGGCCCCTTCTAGGCAGCGGTGTGAATCTGGTCCTTCCAGCACAATGCACTTCACATGGCTGGGCTCACGGTGGCCCTCGCCTGGCATACAGAGGTTGTCGGAGTGTTCCTGCACATGGGCAATGACCCGTCAGCCACTCTCCTCATACCTCGCTCAGATATTCCTCTCTAAGGGGCTCCTCACTGGACCTTTGCTGACTCCAATGCTCTATTCTTCCTCACCGGGCACACTGGTCTTGGCAAGCAGATAAGCGATGGTGTTCCAGGCTCCAAGGCAGGTGGTCTTGGTTTCCCTGGGTGATGCTCCCTCACCCATCAGGAAGACTAACAGGCTTTGGCTTTTAGTTCTGGTCACAGGCAATGGCTTGCAGAGCTTCACCTCCTCACACAGCCAGTCTGGCTGCTTGACAGATTACACATTTTTGGAACTCAACCGCCCCTTCTTATTGTCATTTTTCAGACACACAATGTAATTTACTGTCTGGGTCTTTGAAGTTTTATGTTGGGGTTTTGCTTCTTCTACAGTGGGCACGTCTCCCTTTCATCTTCCTCCATGAAAGAGGTGTGTCACAGCAGGCATGACTTCAAAGTTGATTGTCCACAGCATAATTCATGGGAGTGACTAGAGTTTACTCCACCCAGCCACAGTGATATTTACATCAAAGGGTTAATCCCAGACCCCCAGTCCCACTATTGATGAATCCTTTATCAGCTCCATGTCCTTTCCTGAGATGTCTTCAAGCCCCTTGCTTGTGATCTATCATGGAATCAAAGAGCTGTCTTTTGAGATGTAAAGGGAATCCTTTCTTTACCTGAAGTGTGCACCCATACAACTCACAGGAATGCAGCAGTACACAAATCTGTCTGGGGGGTTCCTCTTCCTCCTCATGTCTTCACAAGGAAGGCCTGTGCTTCCCAAAATGGAAAACAGGGTCCTCCATATAATACAGGCACACTCAGTGTACACTCACAGCAGACTTACTGTCCAGCAATAATATCTTTCTGTATCGTCCCCTCACATGTACACATGAATTCAGCACACACACTGAGTCTGCATGCACGGTTCAGTATCGAAGCTTTTCTACTTTTAACCAGGGTGTGCAATTTTAAAACACATGCACAGACAGCACACCCGCTAACTATGTGAGCCCTACACAACTCTTCACCCTTCATGTAGTGTACTTCACGCAAGCACAAGTACACCCAGCACATGTGGTCCCTGCACACTCTGGGCCCGATTCACAGAACTAACTTAATACAAAATCCTAAACTTACTACCATTTTCGTATTCACAGAAGGCACTTACTCATTTCGGTATTCACAGAAGGCACTTACTCATTTTGGTATTCACAGAAGTTAGGAGTCCTAACTTTAGGACTCCTAAATGCCTTCTGTGAATACCGAAAGTCTTAAAACTAGAATTTTTCTCAATTTAGTAGTAGTAAAGTTAGGACTCCTAACTTTAAGACTCCTAAACTGAGAAAAATCCTAATTTTAAGACTTTCGGTATTCACAGAAGGCATTTAGGAGTCCTAAAGTTAGGAGTCCTAAGTTTACTACTACTAAATTGAGAAAAATCCTAATTTTAAGACTTTGGGTATTCACTGAAGGCATTTAGGAGTCCTAAAGTTAGGAGTCCTAACTTTACTACTACTAAATTGAGAACAATCCTAATTTTAAGACTTTCGGTATTCACTGAAGGTATTTAGGAGTCCTAAAGTTAGGAGTCCTAACTTTACTACTACTAAATTGAGAAAAATCCTAATTTTAAGACTTTCGGTATTCAAAGAAGGCATTTAGGAGTCCTAAAGTTAGGACTCCTAACTTCTGTGAATAGCGAAATGAGTAAGTGCCTTCTGTGAATACCGAAATGAGTAAGTGACAACTGAGAATAACAAAATGGTAGTAAGTTTAGGATTTTGTCTTAAGTTAGTTCTGTGAATCGGGCCCACACTGCCTAGCACTACATATCTCATGTAATGTATTCTTCTCAGATATGCATACAACCAGCACATGTACTAACTATGCATGTAGTGTACAGTACTCCTCCATCCTTGAACTGTACACTACCCAGGTACATATGCACCTAACACAGAGTCACTACTCCTGCGCTGCGCAGCACTCCACATCTATCTGATGTAGATCATGGGTAAGTTAAGCACACAGCAGCAGAACTTTTAAAAAAGAGAGCGAGCCTGTGGGCCTCACTCCAGTGACACAGGGTAAAAAGGTTCTGTTCACTTCTACCATGGCTGGTCTTTGGATAAATCATGCCCCGGTCACCGCCACATTTGGCACCCCTTCTAATCCACCCTCCCGAAGCCCCCCACCACCACCAGTACACTTCTAGAAAGGGGCAATAATGCTTGACTTTCTCTTCCCACTTATCTTCCTTCTTGCTGCTACTGATTTTTTGTGTGGAGGGCTTTTGTGCTTACAGGTCAGGTCCTGGCTGATTACTTCAGCAGTGACTGGCCAGTGAACACAAATTACCCCCTGCCCCTTCACCTGAAGCACCTATTCATATGGCAAATTGGAAGTAAGAAAGTAAGAGGGGACGTGGATGAGAAGGAGAGGAGCGGGGGAGAGCGGGAATTCTAGTGAGACTAACGAAGATCATGGCACACACGTAAGCTCTGTGTTCACCTATAACAACAAATCAGCATTAGGGATCTAGACAACAGTGCATTTGGGCACTCAGGGCAAGGGTACGACTATTACTATGCAGAGGGCGTTTCTGTCCCAACAACTCAAATATGAGCTTTAAATATACTTTGGAAATTCAACCTATTCTTCTCTAAACCTAGGCATATGAATTCTGAAAATGCACACATTTTTATCTCGAATGCACATGTTTCAATTTTGGTACACATGTATTAATTCAACCAAGCAAAAGCTTCTAACTAATGTATTAGCCTGGGAGGCACATTGGAGAGCTACTTTCAGGGAGCCGAACATCCACCAGTAGTTCACAAACTATTATGGGAGAGCCTGTCTTGGCCACACAAGCTCTCCATGAAAAGGGATGTGAGGCCATAGATTATGCCAAGCTCGATGCAACAGGACACGTTGATGTACATGTAAATGTACAGGAATTTATATAGCACAAATCACCAACCAGTCTCTAAGCGCTTGCTTAGGGAACCAGTCCTGGTATTCCCCTGTGAGATAACCCCGGCAGGGTATCCGCAAGGTGAAAGCCAGGCATCCCACCGCGCAGGGCCGTTGTGGAGATTAAGCAAGCTATTGCTCAGAGTCGCAGAGTGTGAAACCGTGAATCAAGTAGGCACCGGAGCGAGAATTGTCGAGTCCATGGACATTTTAGGACTCAAGACCCCGCCGAGCCAGGAATTGAACCCTGGTCCCGGGCTGACCTCTGCTTCCAGGTCTGCCTCCTCTAACCAGTGAGCCACACTTCTCCACTGATGTCAATTTTAGCATTTAAGAAATTGTGAAGTTTCGAAAACTATCCCTTCCCTCAATTTGCATTTATTGGAAAAAGTGTATTTTTCGCATGGATTTGTATCCTTGCACGAGTAAATAATGAGGGTGAGAGGCATTGGGCATGGTGCTGTTCATCTATCCCTGGGAAAGGGGAGGTTTATTCTCGTTGTCAGATTCTATGCATCTTATGTGCTCGCACACTCTCATCAGTGATGGATCGGAGAGGGGCTGGATATCCTGTTGCCACAGGGAAGGAAAGGGGTGTCAGCTTTAATTACACAGCAAGCTGCGCTTTTTTTCACCCTGCCTCTTGCAAGGCACGGGATCCTCCTTCCGGTGGGAGATCGGAGTGCAGAATTGCACATTTCTCCACGGGCCCCAGCTCTGTCCCCCCGGGGGCCTGCACTCCATAGACCTAACTTCCAAAGCATTTGCTCCTGTGGCTTTTCTCCAGTTGTCGACACTACGCCACAAGGACTATGACGCAGAGACGTAACGCGAAAAACATCCTCTAGAAATCTTTGAATTTGAAAGGCGTAATTCTAAATGAACGCAGATTTTATAATACTAATCCTGCGCAGAGTGCGTCACGGGCCCTAATGTATTGAAAGAACATGGTCACTGCTTGGAATGTGAAATACTGTAATAATCAGGGTTCAGTAGGCCCTCATGCCTCTGAGTCCCGGTGCCACTGTACCTCCTGCACCAACGGAAGGTACACCCCGGACCTTATGAGTCAGTCATGGCTTCCTTTTTGGACTTCTTAAATTCAGATACCATAAATGAATCTCCACAGGATGTGGACCACCCACCTCGCCGGACACACACTCGACGCAGTCTTCTCTTCCAGCACAGACATCGACTTCAGCCACGCCACAGAGCTTCAATGGACGGACCACAGCTGCGTCCACTTCACCTTCAAGAGAACGACGACCCACCAACACCAGCAACAGGCCGCCCGCAGAAGCTGGAACAAGATCACAGCAGACCAGCTCGCCACCTCCCTGAGCCAGCACCCTCCTGCCAGCTCAGCGAACCCCAGCCAGGCCGCCGACAACCTCACGAAGTGGATCAGCAACTGCGCGGACGAACTCGCCCCACTGAGAACCCCGCCTAGCAGACCCGGCAGCAAGAAGGCCCCATGGTTCACTGACGAACTCAAGAGCTCCAAGAAGAACTGCCGAGCCCTCGAGAAAGTCTGGAGAAGGGAACCGACACCGGACAACAGGACCTCCTTCAAACTTGCCACCCGGAAACACCACCAGCTGATCCGCGCCGCCAAGAAAACAGCATTCAAGGACCGGTTGGACAACAACGCACACAACTGCAAGGAACTCTTCAACATCGTGAAAGAGCTTTCCAACCCCAGCGCAGAAAACAACGACATCACCCCATCGCAAGACCTCTGCAACTCCCTCGCTTCATACTTCCACAACAAGATCGCGGACATACACAACAGCTTCAACAACCAACCAACGCACACCATGACCGAACAACCACCGCCCACCACCACCCTCCACGCCTGGACCCCGATCAGCACCGAAGACACCATCCGCACGATGAACTCCATCCACTCCGGATCACCGACCGACCCCTGCCCTCACCACGTCTTCAACAAGGCCGACGTTGTCATCGCACCCCACCTGCGAGACATCATCAACACATCCTTCGACACCACCATCTTCCCTGAGAGCTGGAAACACGCCGAACTCAGCGCTCTACTCAAGAAACCAACAGCGGACCCCACCGACCTCAAGAATTACCGCCCCATCTCGCTCCTCCCGTTTCCAGCCAAAGTCATCGAGAAGACCGTCAACAAGCAGATGGCCGCATTCCTCGAGACGAACGGATCCCTCGACCCCTCACAGTCCGACTTCCGAGCCAATCACAGCACCGAGACCGCCCTCATCGCGCCACTGATGACATCCGAGCCCTGATGGACAATGGAGAAACAGCGGCCCTCATCCTCCTAGACCTCTCCGCGGCATTCGACACGGTCTGCCACCGCACCCTAGTACGGCGCCTCAGCAACATCGGAATCCAGGACAAGGCGCTGGAATGGATCATCTCCTTCCTCGACGGAAGAACACAGAGAGTCCGCCTACCACCGTACAAGTCAGAGGCCTCCGAAGTCATCTGCGGCGTCCCTCAAGGATCATCTCTGAGCCCCACCCTCTTCAACGTCTACATGAGCCCCCTCGCGGCCATCATACGCAAACACAACCTCAGCATAATCTCCTACGCCGACGACACCCAGCTGATCCTCTCCCTGACCAACGACCCCGCCGCCGCCAGAGCCAACCTGCACGAAGGGATGAAAGAGGTAGCCGAGTGGATGACGACCAGCCGCCTGAAACTGAACTCGGACAAGACGGAGGTCCTCATCCTGGGCTCCTCACCCTCCGCCTGGGACGACTCCTGGTGGCCTCCCGCCCTGGGCACCGCACCCAATCCGACAGACCATGCACGCAACCTGGGCTTCATCCTGGACTCCTCCCTCTCCATGACCAGGCAAGTCAACAACGTCTCCTCGGCGTGCTTCAACATCCTACGCATGCTACGGAAGATCTTCTGGTGGATCCCCACCGAGACCAGGAAGACCGTCACCCAGGCCCTCGTCACCAGCCGACTGGACTACGGCAACGCCCTCTACGCCGGTACCACCGCCAAGCTCCAAAAGAGACTCCAGCGGATCCAGAACGCCTCAGCCAGACTCATCCTCGACATCCCACGAACCAGCCACATCTCCGGACATCTGAGAGACCTTCACTGGCTCCCCGTCAACAAAAGAATCACCTTCCGCCTCCTCACCCACGCACACAAAGCCCTACACGACCAAGGCCCGAGCTACCTCAACAGCCGAGTCAACTTCTACGCTCCCAAACGCCACCTCTGATCAGCCAACCACGCCCTCGCCGCCGTCCCCCGCATCCGAAGAGCGACTACAGGAGGAAGGTCCTTCTCCTACCTGGCCGCCAAGACCTGGAACTCCCTCCCTCCCTCCCTGCGCCTGACCCAAGACCATCTCTCCTTCAGGAAGAAGCTGAAGACCTGGCTGTTTGAGCAGTAGCGCCCCCCCCCCCCCCCCCCCCAGCGCCTTGAGACCCTACGGGTATGTAGCGCGCTTTATAAGTGTCACTGATTCATTGATTGATTGACTAACCATGCCGACGCCCTTTTCCCTGGGCTACAATATACCACCTGCGGTGCGCAAGTTTTAAATGAGTTTTGGGCCGAAACAGGTTGTGAACGAAGTATGATGAAGCTAATAGGTCTGGATTTATACGTTATGTATTGAGCATGGAAAGGCTCTGAGTATATAAGGTTATAGTTGTGTGAGGCAGGTGTTTGCAAAGAAATGCGACGTAGTTAGTCTGTGCAACACTTTGCTCTGTACTATGGTCACAGCATTAGGGCACTGGGATAAAGAGAGAGCTGGGGACTGAATACCTCATTCAAAGTCCTCATTCAACCCTCTCAGGTTAAATATGTTACTATATGGAATATGGTTGGATTGTAAGCAGTAGCGTAGCAAGGATGCCCTGGGTCCTGTCGCGTTCGTGGCCTAGCGAACACATGGGGAGACCCAGTATGATGCCCTGCAATACATTGCAGTAATCACACACACACATTTGCTGATAACTGGGCAGTGGCCACGAGTGACCATCCTGCCATTGATTTATACCCTTGGCCCAGCCCGGCGCTTGTGGTACATCTGGATACTCTGTATTGTAGGGACCGGCTGGCATCCCATCTGACATTTACTGGGCTGTACCCACTTTCCGGACAGTTCTAGTGGGCAAACATAGTCGCTCAGCTTCTGGTTAGGTGCAGAGGTGATATGAAGGTAATACCTTTCACTCCATACCTCTTCGTCACTCCCTCTAGTCAGAATGGGAATGTCTGTGTTCGCACCAGTCTGGGTGTTTGCGTGCCAGCTGGTTGCTGCAGGTGCCGGTCCAAGACCGGAAGAACGGGCGGTAGCGTGCTCAGGCCGTACTGAAATGTCCTGCCTCGAGGAGCTTGGTGCTGGTGGTCCCTCCCAGCTTACATCACATTCTTCCCGGGGATCACTGTCTTGTTCCCCAGTGGGTGCGACCATCCGCTTGAACCAGGACATATTCTTGGTGGCGGTGTTTTAGTCACCCTCGACAGTGACCATTATCCCACTGATCTTTAACCCTTTCGCTGCGGCGGCGGCTATTCCGCCACAGAGCTAAGGGGCGGGCGCGCGGCGCTCCGACGCTGGTGACTGAACCGCTCCGTCACGCCCCTCGGGTGAGCTGTGCTTGTGACGGAACGGTTCCATCATGGCCCCGCCCGCTTAATAGAACGCGTTGCGCATGCGTGAAATCAGCGCCGCGCAGACGCGGCGAGCAGGCCGTGACGGAGCCGTTCCGTCACCAGCACAGCCCACCCGAGGGGCGTGACGGAGCGGTTCCGTCACCAGCGTGGGAGGGTTAAGATTTGCCAAGTACCTTTCTCAAAGGGGGTGTGGAGCATCCAGCCAAGGTTGTAGTCCTGCAATGGTGCCGTGATCCCCCACCTTAAACTGCGCCAACACCGTCCCTCTGTCCAGACTTGCGCGATTGTTGGTTGCTCTACTCTTGTCTTGCATGGCCAGGATGTCCAGAGTGGCAGGCTGCCAGCCCGGACCCATCAGGATGCTGTCCTACCTAGATTTTTCAAACAGAAGGTCCACTAGAGCACAGTTGGTGGTGCTGTGCGGTGTTTCCAGTATGTCCCCAGGAACCTGTGAAGGCAGCACTCAGCTTCCTCACCTTGTTTCACCCCTATCAGGAGGATTCGAATTAATGTCTTCATGAAAGTTTCTACTTCTCCATTAGCTTGAGGCTATTGTGGTGTTGCCTTCCTGTGTTGGATGGTAAGGGAGGCAAGATACCCTTAGAACTCGTGGCCCTGTAAAGGCAGGCCATTGCCTGCATTTTTCTCGTCGGGCAGGCCAACCTGGGCAAATTTGTTCTCCAAAAGCGGTTTCACCCTCAAGAATAGTCAACTGCATGAGTTCAACCATCAGGAACTTGGTGTGGAGTCAATCAGTACTGCAGTGAGGCAGCTGTCTGGGAAGCTCACAAAGTCCATACTAACATCCGGCCACAGCTTCGGGATGAGTTCCTCCATGAATACTGGTGCTTGCAGTGGTTCCCCACTCTTAATGGTTCAAGAATGACAACAGTGCACTTTCTCATCTACCTGGATATCCAACCCAGGGAATCACGCCTTGTCCCTTAGCCTTGCCTTTGGCTTGACCACACTTTGATGGCCTTTATAGACCAGATCATTCATCCTTGTTCACAGACTCTGTAGCACCACGACCTGAGCAGCAGACCTTCTTCACTGATGCTCAGCTAATTTCTCACTCTCGAGAGTTGGCTCCTTGTTATCTGCTCAAGGTGAGTTAGTCACTTGGAGCCATTGAGGAAATTCCTCCAATGTCTCTTGGAAAGCGCCTCCTTTGTCTTTGACAGGCTTTTGTCCAACACCATAGCTTTTCTGATTTCCTGAATTGACAGTCCCTTCAGGCGGGCTACGTGCACGCCCACCTGCACAGTCCTCGACTCCTTTGTCCTTTTCAGGTTTTTCTCATCCCTCGGAGACTGGTGGATGCCTGGACAGGGAGTCCTCCGTGTTGTTTGTCCTGGGGCAGTAAATCACATCAAAGGAGTATGTCTACTGATGCACTGTCCACCTCTTGATCCGTGGGGATGCCAGTCGGGCAGTGCCTTCGAGCAGTGAGACCAATGGCTTGTAGTCCATGAGCACTCAGAAATGCTGCCCACATAAGTACAGGTGGAAATGGTGGCATGCCTACCGAATGGCCAGGGCTTCCAGATTGATTTGGGCATATCTGGTCTCTGTTTCACAGAACACTCTGCTCACATAGGTGATGGGGATAAATAACCCTTCTTTTCTTTCCTGCAGGACCACTGCTGGTAACCCTATGGGGCTTGCATCAACCACAAGCACAGTTCTTCTTTGAAGGTTGAAGCACGCCATGGTGGCATCGTCGGGGAGGTCTTCTTTCACATGCCTGAAAGCTATTTCCATATTTGAGCCCCACTTCCATGGGAAATATGCTCTGGTCAAGGTCCACGGTGGCTTAGGCAGGTTGGGCAGGTTTGCGATACACCAGCTGCAGTATGTTGCCGTACCTAGGAAGCTTCTCACCTCTGTTGCATTCTGAGTTACAGACGCACTTCAAATTGCATCCACCTTTTTCGGGTCGACCCATAGGACATCCTTCGAAAACACATAGCTGAAAAACTCAGTAGAGTCCTTATAAAATGAGCATTTCTGTTGGTGCAGCTTTAATCCGAACTCCGCCAGCTGTCTCAATGTGGCCCTTGGGCTTACATGGGATTCCTCAAGAGTATCCAAGAAAATCAGGGTATCGTAATTTACATTCAACACTTCTACCAGGCCAGAGAGGGTCTCCTAAATGGTGCCAAAATTAAGCCTCTGATATCTTCTGAAGCCTATTTGTGTTTAAAGGGCGCAATATAGCAGTTGGAAGGCTCTAGCTGGTGAAAGCAAGCATTTAGATCGGGCTTAGAGAACCATTGGACAACACTCAGGTCCACCACAATGTCGTCCATAGTTGGAGTAATATGTTACTACCTTTGGACTGCTTTGTTGGGGAGCCTCATGTTGACACATAACCGAATAGCCTATGGCTGCTTGGGCTTTAGCGATAGCCCCAGGGCGTAGAGCCGGTGACTTTCTCTATGACTCCTTTCTGTTCCAGGTCCCACAGTTCCTTCTTTACCAGTGGCCTCAGGTGAAAGGGGACTCTGATGACATAGAGCCATAGGTCTCACTGCCCCATGGCTGTGCAGATGGATTTGCTTGGCTTCAAGCCTCCCGGGCCTCCGAATAGCTGGGCAAAATGCTTGCATAATGGCTGTGGCATGTGATTTGTGTACTTGTATAGCAACACCAGCCCCAAGTCCTCCGCCATGTGGCAGCCCAAAAGGGTCCCTGTTTCCCCTTTAGTGATGTGGAATCTGGCTCTTGTCAATCGGCTTTCACTCACTACATTGACCTCCTGTAAGCGTGGGGTGGGAGCGGACCGGAATAACAAGCGCGGAGGCCGTATGTAGTGGGCTATCTCGTAGCCGGTGTTTATTACAGTACAGTGTTCCAAGGGTAGGGTACAAGGGAAAAAAGGGTTCTAAAGGATCACGGGTTCCGGTTCCGAGGTGGTGAGTCTTCCTGTGGTGAAAGTCCAGGGACGGATGTTGGTCTTGACTGGAGTCGTGACGGATCCGTGAGGCAGCAGTCGGTTCAGCTCCCGGACGGTGGTTCCTCGGAGGTGGGGAAAGGAGAGAGAGAACAGGGGCCGTTAGTTCTGTCGGTCAGACCCAGGGTATGAGACTGTTACCTTCACCGGAGTGTTGGGGCTAGAGCGAACGTGAGGAGAGGGAGGGGAAGGTAAGAGAGGAGAAGAGACAGTACGGACAAGGCGGAGGGTGATTCCATGCTAGGATGTGGGGGAGGGTTTATCTACACTTGTGATTGTGCCACTCTCTCACAAATATACACTCTATTCACAGTGCGCGGTGAAACGTGAGGGGGGGACTCTATTTTACAAGGGTTGTATTTACAGCCTACTATTTACACACACGCGGAACTGGTACTCACTTGGCCCGCCGCAACTCCGTCCTTGAGTTGCGGCCGCTCTCCAGCGTCCTCCTCTGGACTCCACCAGTCCTCCGTCCAGACCTCGTCTCCTGGTTCGGGTTCGTCTCTCTTCTCCGGGGGTTCTTCGCACGCCGTCTCCTGCCACGAGTCTTCCTGCTTGAACGCGGTGTTGTCGGCTCTTCCTGCTTTTCTGTGGTCCGCCTCCGGATAGGGGGAGGAACTTCCGGGGTCGCGGGGATGCACTTCCTGTGTGTCCCGCGTTGGGACTGGTTCCTGCAGGGAAAGAGAAAGGGGTGGAGTCCTGGTTGTGATGGTTGTCCGGGTAACAGGGAATGGTTGTTGGGACCGGGAGGGGCGACGTGGCATCAGCGCTGACGGCGCCGTGGTCCCATCACATCCCCTTCCCCTAGCTGTCCTTCTTGATCGGGTAAGCTGGCAAGGGTACCGAGAAAGATAGTCAGCGTTTGCTTGATCAGCGCCTTTCCTGTGGAGAGTCCTGAACCTGAAGGGCTGCAGGGAAAGGAACCAACGAAGAACTCTTTCGTTGTGTCCCTTGTTACGGGCCATCCATTCCAGCGGGGCATGGTCGGTGTACAGAATGAATTCTCGGCCTTCGAGGTAGTAGCGGAGGCTTTCCACCGCCCATTTGATGGCTAGGGCCTCCTTTTCCACCACGGCGTAGTTTCTCTCCCGGGGAAACAGTTTTCGGCTTAAGAAAAGGATGGGCCGCTCATCTCCATTGGGATCTTTCTGTGACAGGACAGCCCCTAGACCCTGTTCTGAGGCGTCAGTCTGGAGAATAAAGGGCTGTGAATAGTCTGGGCTGATGAGTACGGGACTAGACAGTAAGATGTTTTTCAAGTGGTGGAAGGCATCAAGCAAGGAGCCATGCGGTTGTCTTAGGGCCTTTTCGGTTTTTATGGACTTCTTTAACAGGTCTGTTAGGGGGGCTGCGATCTGCGAAAACCTGGGGATAAATCGTTTATAATAACCTAAAAGGCCCAAGAAGGCTCGTAGTTCTTTCTGGGTTTGGGGAAAAGGGATGGAGTGGATAGCGGTGATTTTGTTGTTTTGAGGGCGGATCAGCCCTTCCCCCAACAGATATCCCAAGTACTTCACTGTCTGAGCGGCCAAGGTGGTTTTCAAGGGGTTGATCGTGAACCCATAGGACCCCAGGGAGTGTATTACGCTTTTCAGGTGACATAAGAGTTGGTCCCAATCATCACTATAGATGATTATGTCATCCAGATAAGCCCCGGCATATAGAACATGAGGTCGTAACACCAAGTTCATAGCCCGCTGAAAGGTGGCGGGGGCCCCGTGAAACCCGAAGGGCATCACCGTGAATTGATACAGACCTTCGGGGGTGGAGAAGGCCGTCTTCTTTTTGTCTTCAGGTCGTAAGGGGATCTGCCAATAGCCTTTACAAAGGTTGAGCGTGCTGATATACTTGGCCCTACCTATGCGCTCAATCATTTCATCAACACGGGGTAAAGGGTATGTATCAAAGGAGGATATCTTATTAACCTCTCTAAAATCGATGCAAAAACGGACCGATCCGTCAGGCTTTGGCACTAACACAATCGGTGAGTTCCAATCGCTGCTGGAGGGTTCGATGATCCCCATGTGCAGAATCTGGGCTACCTCCTCCCTAATAATGGGCCTTCGGGCCTCAGGGAGTCGATAAGGCCGCTGACGTACCGTTTTCCCTGATTCTGTTATAATGGCATGCTCGATGACTGATGTGAGGCCAGGAGAGGAGGAAAATACCTGCTGCAAGGGCCGAAGGGCGGCCCGAAGTTCCTGTTTCTGTCGGTCCCTCAATTCCGAGTCCATACAGACCTCATAGGGGAGTTCCTGTTCTGGACAGCTGTTCAGGAGAACAGGACGAGGTCCCACCCACTCCTTCAGTAGATTCACATGGAATATCTGTGTGACTTGTCGGACAGGGTCAAGTTCTATTTCATAGGTCACTGGTGTGACCTGTCTCAGGACAGGAAAGGGGCCTTGCCACTGCCCCAGCAGTTTGTGATCCGAGGAGGGCATTAGGAGGAGGACCAGGTGACCAGGAAGAAAGGAACGAGGTTTTGTGCCTTTGTCATATTGTTGTTTTTGTTTAGCTTGGGCTGTTAGCAGATTCTGTCGCACAATGTCTCTTATTTGACCTAGATGGGTTCTAAGGTTCTGTACGTACTCAGGCAGGGGTCTAGTACGGTCGAGTTCCGCCTCCCAGGCCTCCTTGGCCATATCCAGCAGGGTCCGAGGTGGTCTGCCATACAGAAGCTCATATGGGGAAAAGCCGGTGCTACTCTGGACCTTGCAGCGGATGGCAAAGAGGGCTAGGGGCAGCATTTCCTCCCATCTCTTGCTTTCCAAGGCTAGGAGCTTTTTTAGGGTGGTTTTCAGAGTGGCGTTATAACGCTCCACCAGGCCGTCCGTTTGGGGGTGGTAGGCGGACGTTCTTATTTGTTTCACGCCCAATTGGGAGCATACCTGCTTCATGAGGGACGAGACAAAGGGGGTTCCCTGGTCAGTAAGTATCTCCCTGGGGAAGCACACCCGGGAAAAGATGGATATTAACGCTTTAGCAATATTCTGGCTGGTGGGCTGGCGGAGCGGTACGGCTTCCGGCAAGCGGGTGGCATAGTCCACTAGAACAAACGCGTACCGACAGCCGCTGCGGGATGGGAGCATGGGACCTATGATTTCCATCCCTACTCTGCTGAAGGGAACGTCTATCAGAGGTAGGGGCTGAAGAGGGACTCTAGGAGGTCGATACCGGCTGTTCTTCTGGCAAATGGGGCAGGCCCGACAGTACTGTTTGACTTGTTGGTGGATGCCTGGCCAATAGAACTTTTCCAGGATGGCCTGACCTGTCTTCTCATCACTGAAGTGGCCCCCAAGAAGATGGCTGTGAGCGAGAAACAACACCTTATCGCGGAAGGGTCCTGGGATTATCAACTGGGGTGGTTGTTGGGGTCCCCCTTTTCTATACAATAGACCGTTCTTTTTATAAAAGTGGGGACCTACATGCAATGGATCTTCGTGGTCCAGGGCCCTTCCCCAGGCTTCCTGCAAGACGGGGTCTTCCTGTTGGGCAGCGCGAAATTCTCGGTCGATTTCCCAGGGATGTTCCTCTACCCTCACCAGCAAGGCTGTAGTAAAGTTCCTTTTCTCCTTTTTCTTTTGTGTTTTGGTTTTGTGCACCCGGACGGGTGATGCTCCGACTGGTGTAGGGCTGCCGGAGAAAGGGGCTTCAGACCACCATTTTTCTAAGCTGGCTGTGGTGTCCTGGAGAAGGCGAGGAAGACCAGGATAATCACTGCCCAATATAACCTGTTCAGGTAGGGAAGGAACGAGTCCCACAGTTAGTGTGCTTCCAGGATCCAGGGGGTGTTGCACCTGAATATTGGCCGTCGGGTAAACCTTTGTGTCTCCATGCAAACACTGGATGGCCACTGTACCGGTCATCGGTCCCATCGGGTGGGGTAGCTCTTGGGGTCTGAGCACGCTCTGTCTGCATCCTGTGTCTGCAAGGGCCAACACCGGGTTTCCATCTATACGCACTGGGCGACGAAAAGCAGGAGGAGTGGTCCCCGAGGAGAGACATACATAGTTTCGGGCTATTCCTACCTCCATTGGCTCTTCTTTTTGTGAGCATACCCGGGCGATGTGCCCGTAACCCCCACAATTGTAGCACTGAGGACCAGGGGGTGGGGGTCTGGACATCACCGGGTAAGGGAACAGAGGGGGAGGATCGGGCTTCCTGGCCAGGAAAGGTCGTGGGCCTCGGGTGTGTCCATGTGCTTGCGGTCGGTGGCTATGCTCTTCTTTGGGTTTCTGCAAGTCCTGGGCGCGACTGTACGCGCTGGCAATTTCTATTGCGTTTTCCAGTGTCAGACGCGCATGCTGACAAACCCACTTTTGGGTGGCAGGATGGAGCGATGCCAGGAACTGCTCCAGATAAATCTTGGAGAGGATTTCTTCCTTAGTGGCGGTAGAGGACTTCAGCCAACGATCAGCCAGGTCTTTAATCCTAAAGGAGAGGGCTCTTGGTGTCTCCTGTGGTCCCTCTTTTGCTTGGCGGAGCCGTACTCTATAGGTTTCGTCATTGATGCCTAGTCTCTCAAGGATACAGGTTTTGATGTCCGCATAGGGGGTCAGTCCCTGCAGATTAGCCTGTTGGTAGGCTGCCTGTAATTCGCCAGTCAGTAAAGGACCAAGATAATGACCCCACCGGTCGGGAGGCCAGCCAGCGGCTTGGGCCAGCCGTTCAAAATTAGTAAAAAAGAAATCCGGGTCCTCTCCCGGTACATACTTTTGGAGAACCACCGAAGGAAGTGAGGTGGTGGGTCGTTGTTGGCCTAGGACATCGGTGAGTTTCCCCAAAGCCTGGTCCTGAGCAGTGCCTTGACCCTTCAGGACATCGTGCAACTGCCCTCTGTCTTCTTCGACCGTTTTCAAGAATAGCTCCATCATTTTTCCAAGCTGTTCCTGGGAGTCTGCTAACTTCTGTACCGCGGCCTCCATGCTTCCGGTTGATCCCACTTCTGACACCACCTGTAAGCGTTGGGTGGGAGCGGACCAGAATAACAAGCGCGGAGGCCGTATGTAGTGGGCTATCTCGTAGCCGGTGTTTATTACAGTACAGTGTTCCAAGGGTAGGGTACAAGGGAAAAAAGGGTTCTAAAGGATCACGGGTTCCGGTTCCGAGGTGGTGAGTCTTCCTGTGGTGAAAGTCTAGGGACGGATGTTGGTCTTGACTGGAGTCGTGACGGATCCGTGAGGCAGCAGTCGGTTCAGCTCCCGGACGGTGGTTCCTCGGAGGTGGGGAAAGGAGAGAGAGAATAGGGGCCGTTAGTTCTGTCGGTCAGACCCAGGGTATGAGACTGTTACCTTCACCGGAGTGTTGGGGCTAGAGCGAACGTGAGGAGAGGGAGGGGAAGGTAAGAGAGGAGAAGAGACAGTACGGACAAGGCGGAGGGTGATTCCGTGCTAGGATGTGGGGGAGGGTTTATCTACACTCGTGATTGTGCCACTCTCACACAAATATACACTCTATTTACAGTGCGCGGTGAAACGTGAGGGTGGGACTCTATTTTACAAGGGTTGTATTTACAGCCTACTATTTACACACACGCGGAACTGGTACTAACTTGGCCCGCCGCAACTCCGTCCTTGAGTTGCGGCCGCTCTCCAGCATCCTCCTCTGGACTCCACCAGTCCTCCGTCCAGACCTCGTCTCCTGGTTCGGGTTCGTCTCTCTTCTCCGGGGGTTCTTCGCACGCCGTCTCCTACCACGAGTCTTCCTGCTTGAACGCGGTGTTGTCGGCTCTTCCTGCTTTTCTGTGGTCCGCCTCCGGATAGGGGGAGGAACTTCCGGGGTCGCGGGGATGCACTTCCTGTGTGTCCCGCGTTGGGACTGGTTCCTGCAGGGAAAGAGAAAGGGGTGGAGTCCTGGTTGTGATGGTTGTGCGGGTAACAGGGAATGGTTGTTGGGACCGGGAGGGGCGACGTGGCATCAGCGCTGACGGCGCCGTGGTCCCATCACACCTCCATCGCCCCTTTCAATGGCAGCAGTTTGGTGCCACCATAGGTGTAGATTTGTGCCTTGGTGGCGGCTAGCCTTGGGCCTGGTGAGATTTTGTCAGACTGTACTGAGTCCATGACATTGACAGAGGCCCCCATGTCTGTCAATGCTGTGATAACTTTGCCTCCAAACTCCACAGTGTACATGGCCGTGGGGGCGTTTTTGGTTGCCCTCCTTCTGAGCAAACAAAACCACAAACACGTTGTTGTCCATGTCATCGTCCAGAAGGTGCACCCTGTGCTTTGCCCTCTCAGAAGCCTTACATATCCTTCTAAGCAAGAAAACCATTTTTACAGGGCATTGGTTATTCTGTCCAGGTACCCCGACCTGGGCCCCTGCTTATCGATTTGACACCTTGGCAAAGTGGTTAATTTGCCTGCATTTGAAGCACGCCCGCCCTCGTGTGGGGCAGACATAGGGCATCGGGTGTTCTAAGCCACAGTTGCTGCACCGGTCCCCTTACAATCTCTATGCACACGGAGGCTGGTCACCTCTGGATACCATCGATCTTTCTTCCTTCACCTTCATGACTCTCGTGGACCCTCCTTTACTCGAACCCCTCCCCAGGGCCACTTTCATGTCATCAGCCCAGCTGTTCAACAACTCATGGGAGCGGGCTAGGTATAGGATGTCATCCAGGGATGCCGGGCTGTCGGAGAATGAGAATGAGTATCACAGATCTCCTCCAGCTGATTGATGCTGATGCACATGCTTGCAGCTTCCCAAGTCATGCATACAACATGTTGACGGACTCCTCCGCCTCTCTGGCTTGATCCAGTTTGAAGCGCTCATAATCAGGATTGAGTGGTGGATCAAAGTTTTGATTCAAGGTCACCACTGCAGCATCAAAGTCAGTGTCCCCCCATGTGTTGGACAAGTTCTTGAATAGGTCATACAGTTCCATCCCACCATAGTGCATTGGAAGCAACCTCTTGACTTCTCCATCGGTTTCGCAGGTGGCGCGAAAGTGTTTTGTAAATGTCTGACTCAGGAGTGCCATCTCGGTGCGCTGTAGCCAGGTCAGCCAATTTGCTGAACTGAGGTAGTGCTGTGACTGAGGCATGACTGTAAGGAGCTGAGGGCTGTGGTGCCTGGCTCTGCTGTTGGTCCGGCATTATGATAGATGCTATTCGTTGGCTGTCCTGCCCCTTGACACCTCTCGGGCTCACAATATGTTCTCACCCATCAGGGTGAAGCCTGATGGGTGGCCTGAAGCTGGTCCTCTACTGCCCTGAACCACAGAGTATTGCAGGGCCAATGCCTAGTCCTGACCCCTCCTGTGTTCCCTGGTATCCTGGGAGTGAGAAAGGGACTCAGCAGCACGATGTGCCTGACTGGCTGCGTGGTAGCACTGTTGCTCCTTTATGTGAATCTGTTCTTTATTTTATTTACCCTAACTTATTTACTTCAATATCTGAAAACATATATTTTCCAAAGTCATTCTGCAATCTGCACAAGTCAGGCAGGAGACCAGTCGGTCTTCACTCAGTACTCTGAATTTTCCCATGGGACTGTTGCCACCTCCACCAGCAGTCGACCAAATGTCTTCACCTGAGGGAAGCCTCATGCACCCAACTTAGCTCCAGCTGGGAAGCCAACACCCTCACTCGGCGGGATGCAGGCCGGAGGCTGCAGCAGGACTCTTCAGTTGCTTGGGGGAAAGTATGACCGGTAGACCGATGCCCGGGAAACTTCTTCGCTTGGTGTGCGGCCGGTAGGCCGAGATGCGGGGCACTTACTGGTGTTGCTGTGTGGCCTTCCTCTACATGGCCATGTGCCACAGCCCCACATGGCCAGTGGGCCAGCTCAGCTAATGTGCAATGCCGCACCACATGCGGTCAACGGGAACCCAGTGGCTTCGATCGTGGTTAGGCCAGCCAATCTCTTGGTAACCTACAGTGCTTGTAAACAATGGGATTCTATCAATGTGAGTGGTGACTAATTTTATGTGATTTTGTATATTCTCTATAGGGTGGGGGGGGGGGCGTGCGGCGCTCCGACGCCGGAGGATAGTGATATGTGATAGGGAGTGTAGGGACCTATTTACGTGAATGGTAGTGTAAAATAGGGTAAAAATTCCCTGGCTAGTCGAAAAAATTAACTTTAATGGCTTCGCAAGCTGGGAACATTAAAAAGGGGGTTAGTAAGTAGAATTACAAGTGTGGTCTACTTTGTCGACATGACATGTTTCATAGGCAGACCCCTCCTGCCTACTCATCAGGACCTCTGTTGAGCCCTACAAAAAAACTCAATTCTAAACTAAATGTTAAATGCCTATGGTCCTAAAACTTAACAGCAAAAATCGGCTGCTAGGTTTTGCCTCGGGGCTTGAGTTGGCCCTTAGTGAGGCATTATCATGAAAAATGACCTAATATGGTCTATTTGAAGCGTGGTGATAGGGCCTCATGAGCCTGCGTCTTTGGGTGATTAGTTGACTGGTTAGTGACCGCATGCCTAATCTGGCTTTATTCCATACCCTTCAGCAGCTATCCTCATCACATCACATAGCCTATTGTCAAAAATATAAGTGCTCCCGCGTCACTTGTAGGTCGAAGCACGCCCTGCCCCGTAGAGGGACGGGAAGACCCCAATGATGGGAGAATGACACTATGGGATTCATAGTGTGTGAGGGGTATTTTAATAACACACAGTGCCCTCATTCTGCCACATGCAGGGAGGCCTGATTTTCAAATTGCAGTGTATCCTCGAGTTTAGAGAATATACAAAATCACATAAAATTAGTCACCACTCACATTGATAGAATCCCATTGTTTACAAGTCTAGTTCAGGAGGGTGATTTTATCATCTCCTCTACACTTCCTCAATTGATTCTTTGCACCTACAGTGCCACACAATTTATCGGAATGGATATATGCCTTCTTTCATTGGGTTTACTACCGGCTTCATCACCAATGCTTAACGAACATTTGAGGAGGCCCAGTATGCTACGCTGTGATACAATGCAGTAATCACAGACACCTGTTTGCTGATAACTTCAGAGTGGCCACAAACGACCATCCTTGCCATTTATTTATACGAGCCCGGTTGTTGGGGTGCATGTGGGTAGACTGTATTGTAGAGGCTAGGTGGCCATTTACAGGCCCTAGTGCTTTCAAGGAAAATGGCAATTTGACTGATGCTTGGGAAGTAAAATGCACCAAATTGTCATGGTTAGATGGGCTCTGGGCCCTGGTGCCACAGCATCTGCTTCCTTGATTTATGTCTGGCTCTAACTTTTCCCCAAAACAAAGGGAAATAACTTGCAGGGACGATTTTTAGGTTGCCACCCACCAGACAGTGCAGCGGTCTGGCTATGTGAAAGACATCTTGGGGACTTTCAGAAAGTTTACCTGGAAATGCATTCTGCCCTTGGCTTGCTATTGTGGTGTGTAGGGCACATTTTCTGCCTTTTAATTTACTGGCTTTATTTGTTTTAGGCTGTTCAGCTTGAGATTGTACCTCCCCATGATAAAGCTGTGTTTACAGTATTCTTCCACAAACTCGTTTTCTGTAGTAAACAGGCCTTTAAATCGTGTTCTTATCTCATTTTCTGTGTTTTAAAAGACCGGGGTCAAATGTTAAGCTGTGCTTTTGTGGGAGCCTGCTGTTTATTTTGCTTTCAGCTCACTTCAAAGTGAGAGAGTTTGTGGGAAAGGGGAATTAAGCATACTTTCTCCATACAGCCTGCTTGTACCCTTTTTAAAAATGTGTATTTTAGATATAGCTATCTCAAAAGGTATCTCGTTGTTCAGCTGCACAAAACATTTGGAAGTTTTTTACAAATGTTTTCTTCTTAGGTGAGTCCATTTATTTGTGAAACTACCTTTTTAGGAACAAAGTACAAAGCTACATTTCAGTCTCAGCGTCAGCCTTACATATGGTGATATTGGGCAATTTACATTGTTTATGGCCCATACACTGTCAAGTACAGGATACGGTCATTTCACAGGAAAGAGACAGCCACATTGTAACACAATTTAACAATGCTTGGTTTTCACTGTGATAAGTAAAGCATATGCTTTATTTATGATATCTGTGGCAACTTGTTTTGGAGAGTTTTATAAAAGATTTCGAGTTTATGTTCAGCTACACAATGATGTATTCCACCTGCAACTGTGCCTTTTTCGGAACACATATACTATTGGATATACACTATTTCCTCATTTGTCCTTACAGGCTCTTAGGTTCATGATTTCAATGGGGCAGCAGGTGCAGTGGCACAGGGTCAAAAGCTCTTGGAAACCCACTGAACACTGATTATCGCTATGTTTTACTACTAAACAGGCAGTCACAAGTGTAGTTACACACTAGGGTTATGATTTGAATGGTGCAGCAGGTGCAGTGGCACACAGTCCAAAAGCTCTAGGAAAGCCACTGAACACTGATTATTGCTATATTTTACTACTAAACAAGCAGTCACAAGTGCAATTAAGTTGCAGGCCCTAGGGTTATGATTTGGATGGTGCGCAGGTGCAGTGGCACAGCAGCCAAAACGTCTAGGAAACCCACAGAATAGCAAGAGGGCCGGACTGGCCATAGCGGGCACCAGGCTTTTCCCCGGTAGGCCGCTAGGGTGTGGGCCTGTTTGGGGCCCTGGGGACCAATTTTTGTTATCGGGGGTCGGCAATATCGCCCCCCTGTAACAAAATTGGCCGAAACGGGCCTTCACAAACTGCTCAGCTGCACTCCCCCTTACTCCGGGGGAGGACAGCTGAGCAGTTTGCCAGGGCCGGTCTCTGTTCCCTGTCCGGCCCTGAATATCAACTATTGCTATATTTTACCACTAATCAAGTAGTCAGTAAAGATTTTTTTTGGGGTTCTTCTGTAGCAATTCTGCCCACAGTAACACCAAGCCTAAAGCATCACTGTAATATAAGCTGCAACCTGTTGGACTTTTCTGTCAACCTAAAACGTATGTTATATTTAGCGCATTTGTATGGCACAAGCTTTTGTAGGGTCCTAAAATTCTTCGGAATCTGGATGCACTAACACCTTGGCAAGGGCATTCTCCATTCTATAACATTAGCACCTCAGCCATTATAAAAACGATATAAATACTTATAAGTTACCACTTGGCATTCCATACCAAGCATTAGCAAATCGAACAGGCCTCGCCTATGCAAGATCTATTGACTTTCTCAATGTCTTTTTTAGCCATATTATACAGCAGCTCTAGCTTCAGTGCAGCGTAACTGAACATTTTAAAAAAGGACTATAACGCTTTCAGTGCTGGCTGTGTCATACAGCTTTTTAGGTTGAGCCTGGCCAGCACATGCGCTGCTCTGTGAGGCATGCTGTATTCGAGTATAGACTTGAAGCCCGCCCACTTTCTGCCCATATTTGTCATTGGCGTCAGCCATTGCCCTTTGTAAATGCTGACTTCTGATTTGTTCATAGACTTGTTAGTCCCTCCTTAGTACCGCCTTGTCTTCATTTGTAACACCCCATGAGGATTGGCCCTTTTACTTCAGTTGTTACACCTTATATCTTATTTAGTCTGTAAGCACTATTTTCTTGATTAAGTTTCTCCTACTGCAGGCACAACATGCTTTCCTGCAGAATTCAAGTATGAGCTCAGGGAAGCCCTGGGCTACCAGAGGCACAACCTTAAGGGGCCATGAGGCCTCACCAAAATATTCAAACTTTAAGTTTTATTTGTTTCCAAATTCAAACCAGAGGTTTATTTCAGATTTATGTATTCATCATAACAATATCAATAATGTTGTATCTCAATGTTTATACATCTACAAGCAATCTGTATCTATACATATTTTGAAAAGTTTCAAAACTTAAATGTAAACAAAAACATGCTAGTTCCAAAATATATGTTCAAGGCACATATACTGCAGTTCAAACATCGTTTCCCAATGCATTTTGGGTTCATTCAGAACCCTTCATCAGGGAAAGTATCAAAATATACCAGAAAATAATGTGATAACAATATTTCAGAGAAACTTCTCGAGGTCACAGTGTTTTCAGGTACGGCGTAGCAGGACCTGCGAGGCAACAACAGTACACGTTGTATTAACATTTGTCATTCATATATTCTACGTGTACATGCAAGCATAAGGTAAAACGGAGCTAGGGAGTAACGCTGAACCTGTGCTCACCCAACGGAAGAAAGAAGAACATCAAAGAAATAGAAGAAAGTAAAAGAGGTGATCAGTGGCTCAGAAATAGAAGTCATCCTGTTGATGCTGGAACAAAGAAAAGGGAATAGGAATATGCCTGTGTGTTATCGGTATGTAACATGCTGTACACAAACCGCTGCCCTACTGTGAAGAATTGGTACTAAAAGTTGGTACAAAGGGTCCTGTGTTGTAGAACTATATTTAGGCTACACACTTTCTTCTATTTCTTTGATGTTCTTCTTTCTTCCGTTGGGTGAGCACAGGTTCAGCGTTACTCCCTAGCTCCGTTTTACCTTATGCTTGCATGTACACGTAGAATATATGAATGACAAATGTTAATACAATGTGTACTGTTGTTGCCTCGCAGATCCTACTACGCCGTACCTGAAAACACTGTGACCTCGAGAAGTTTCTCTGAAATATTGTTATCACATTATTTTCTGGTATATTTTGATACTTCCCCTGATGAAGGGTTCTGAATGAACCAAAATGCATTGGGAAACAATGTTTGAACTGCAGTATATGTGCCTTGAACATATATTTGGGAACTAGCATGTTTTTGTTTACATTTAAGTTTTGAAACTTTTCAAAATATGTATAGATACAGATTGCTTGTAGATGTATAAACATTGAGATACGACATTATTGATATTGTTATGATGAATACATAAATCTGAAATAAACCTCTGGTTTGAATTTGGAAACAAATAAAACTTAAAGTTTGAATATTTTGGTGAGGCCTCATGGCCCCTTAAGGTTGTGCCTCTGGTAGCCCAGGGCTTCCCTGAGCTCATACTTGGTATCTATTCAATTGGGGGGGCTGGGCACGCTCCCTCTCAACCACTGAGCACACTAAACATCATTCAGCGTGGATTAATCACACATAAGCTCACAGAAATACAGGTGTGCTATTCCACCACCCTTCTGTAAATTCCTGCAGAATTCAGCGTGCTTTCACTTTCCAAACAGCCCAGCCCAAATGAAATAAGTCACGCATTTACAAGACTTTTAGCTATTGACATGTGTTAATTATCAAAACAGATAAATAAAAGGCATTGTCATTTACAATCATAAACACTATACTACCTCGGGTCTATATATTAGGCACGTGGATCCTGTGTGGTGTAAGTAGTTATGTTCCCTCTACAAGAAAATGGGTGGATTAATCCCCCCCCATTTTAGAATAGTGTTTATGATTATAGATAGGGGAAGTTCTCCTCGAAGGTCTTTAAAAATAATTCCCTAGGACCCTACCCCACCATTTTGTTGTTACAATTGTCATTTACAATGTCAGTAGCTTAAACTCTCTCAAATGCGAGACCTATTGCATTGCAAATGTTTGTTTACATTATTTTCAGCCATTTCCAACAGGGTTTGCTAATTCTTGTTACAACTGATGTTTCTGAGCACTATTCACCTTATCTTCACAAAAGCACACGGCAAATTGCTATTTCCCTGGAAACCGTGAATTAAAATCAGGTGCAAGCCCCATTTGCTCTTGATTTTAAATTAATTGCAACAGTCAAAATGAAGGTGCGAGAAAACGTCTGGAACACTGCAGCAGTTAAGAAAATAGGCAGAACAGATTAACCTGGTGGGGCCTTTTCACCTGAAATCATCTACTCAGCCTATCATTTCATTTTTAACAACTCATTACTGCCAGACTTCTGATAAATGTGCTAGCAGCTTGTAAACAAAAGAGAGAAATCCAGTACCGCCCTGCCTCCACAGCTGCTGTGCACGCGCACCTCATTCATTATTTTCTGTTCCACGGCGTGAACGCTAAACGCCCTTATTAATGGCGGAAAGACACTCAGCGTAGAAGAGTGACACATCCGATATACAAAGAAACACAGCTGGTGTGCAGCTGGTGTGTCATGTAAGCTGCTTGTGTAACACTTTTGCGAAGTGTTGAATTAAAGAGGAGGCAAAGGGAGGGGCAGAGAGGTAATAAGGAAGCAAGAATCAGCGAATAGAGATATAGAAAGAAGGGAATAAGGGAACATCATCGAATGTCCATAGACAGCATTTAGGGGTCGCCAGATGTAATCGCGTTTACCCCTGGCGTGTCCATTCTAGCCCGAGGCACTGCACGTGTGACATCTGGCACAGCTGTATTGCTTCTTTTGCCTACGAGGCTGCTTTCAGAGCAGGATAGGTTGCCATGACTCAGCCATGCCCCATGGACCCATTATAGTGGTGGCCTCCATCAATGTGGGTCTGAGTTAAACATATTTGCCAGGGATAATTTGGGTTTCAGTCTGGTTCTGGACGCTCGTCTCAGAGCTGGAAACTCAGTCCCAAGAACAGACGGTAAACAGAGTGCTGATACATACTACTTTCTCTCTGTTGCTCCTAAAAGGACCCAGGGCCTTTCCCTTTTGCTTCCGTAAAATAAATACATTTAGCTATGCAAACAGGGCCGGACTGGGAACCAGAACCGGCCCTGGCAAAGTGCTCGGCCGGCCCCTCTCCCCCCCTCCGGGAGGAGAGGGGAGGGGGGAGAGGTGCGACCGCGCTCTGTGACAGGACCGGTTTTCGGCCGTTTTTGTTACAGGGCCGTTTTTGCAGCATAACGGCCCTGTAACAAAAACGGCCCCAGGGGCCCAAAACCGGCCCCCAACCATACGGCCCATCGGGGGATTGCCCGGTGCCCTCAACGGCCAGTCCGGGCCTGTATGCAAAGGCCGCTCTTTTGAAGAAGTAAAACATGTGGCAATAGTTCAAACTGAAAAACATATACAGATCTCTCTGATAAAGATTACACAGTGATCCAAACACAAGCCTTACATCATGAGTTTTCAAAATGTAGATAGAAAGTGAAGTCGATGTTTTGGACTCGCCCAATGACGTTTACCATGTATCATGACATATTTTCATTATCTGTCGTTCAATGCTATTTTTCTGTGAAAAAAATGACACATTTTTTAACAGCTTGTGCCCATGCTTCCCTATTGTGGGTACATGAAAATCCACATGCTTGAACAAAATGTTGACCTCTGCGCTGTGCATGAGTGATGGTGCCATACAAGTGATTAAAACTGTTAGACCTGGCATCCTTGGCGTGGTTTCTCCTGTCTTTTTGGCCTCTGCCTCCTGCATTTTTGCTGTGAGCTGAATTTCGTTTTTGCTGGTCTAGATGCTTTGGCCACTTTGCCACTGCTGATCAGTGCTAAAGTGCAAGTGCTCCCTGTATAAATTGTGTTTATGTATTAGTGTTTCCATGATTGGCTTATTTTATTTACTGCTAAGATCCTAGTGCAGTGCACTGTGTGTGCCCAGGGCCTGCAAACCAAATGCTGCTAGTGGGCCTGCAGCCCTGATTGTGCCACCACACAGGCAGGGGCATAGGAGACACTAAAATTCTGGGGGGGACAGGGATAACCTTGTGGACTTTCCAGTGACCCTATACAAATCACTGCCCGGTAAACAAATAAAATCGCATACTTTCGAAGGGAAATATTGAGAAAAGCAGGCATGTTGTCACAGTTTTCATGTATGCTTTATTGTTATTTACATTCATATAGTAATCAGACCAAATGTTAAAGAACCTTGTATATGAATCTTGCTGCACCAAGCAAACATAGGTCGCTGACTTAGGGTGGGGGCGTCGTGTTTGCAAGTGCATTATGATTTGAAAAGTACCTGCTGCTGCATTCCTGGGGCCTCATTTATGAGGCTGTGCGTCACTTTTACGCCGTCTGTGCGTCACTTTTTGTGACACACCAGTGGCGTAAAAAATGCGCCTTGTTGCGCCATATTTACAAAGTGACGCATCTAGGTAGATGCGTCACTTTGTAAACCCCTGCGCCACATTATACCTGCGCCAGGTATAATGTATGCAAGGGGGGCGTATTGACGCATGGAAGGGTCGTAGAAGTGACGCAGTGAAATCTATGAGATTTCACTGCGTCACTTTTAGGACGCTGTTGCGTCAAAATCTTGCGCCTGCCTCACAGCAGGCGTAAGACTGACGAAGGCCCTTTCACATGGAGCTTGCCCCATATGAAAGGACGCATTGCTGGAGTGTGTCACAAAAGTGACGCAACTCCAGCAATGCGTCACTTTTGCGCTTACAGATACGTCAAAAATACTGACGTATCTGTAACTCCTTGCGACATGATGCGTCATATATTAAATATGACGCATCAGGCATGTCGCAAGGAGTGCGCACTGAGAAGTGACGCATCGCTGCTTTCACGCAGCGATGCGTCATTTCTCATAAATGAGGCCCCTGGTCTCCAGCAATTTTCAGGCAACAATAAAAATGTGAAGATAACTTTGGTGATTAATGTTCTTTATTGAAAGAGATCGGAGGTTTGTCTAGTGGAAGTTTTGACTCTTGGTAAGGTAGACACAGTGGGTTAATATGCCTGCTGCAAAGAATGTGTAGCACGCAGATCACAAAATGCATATCGTGTAAATTGGTCAGTGAGTTACTGCTTTTGTCCCAGATATTATTTTGGTATTTGCAGTTTAGAAGTTAAAATCCTAACATTCAACAGTGAGCTATTAACCGTCATCAAAGAGCTGCATGAAAACTTCAAAGTCTAGATTAGAACATTATGGGCCATATGTAGGTGGCAAAATACCGGTCGGTAACGGACGATTTCGGCCGTTACCGACTGGTATTCGTAATTCCAGATGTAGGGGGCCTGAAAATTACCGATTCTGTATATTTACCGAATCGGTAATTTTACTGAATCGGTAAAGTACCGAATCGGTAAATGTACAGAATCGGAAATTTGGGATGTAGGTGGCACTGGAAACAGTGCCACAGGCCCTTAGAAATTCGTTATTTACCATGAAATACAATGGCATGGTAAATAACGAATTTCTGTGTACATGCACATCTGTGCATGTACACCTGTGCCATGTGGCACACATACATGCCCTGAGGGCATGTATGTGTGTCACATTGCACACAAACCAAAATCAGGGGTGCAACAGGGTGTCAAAGTGACACCCTGTCCCCCTTGACAAATCGGTAAAATTACCGAATCGGTATTTACCGATTCGGAAATTGCCATTGATTCCTATGGGCCTCAAGGCCCATAGGAATCAATGGCAATTACCCAATCGGTAAATACCGATTCGGTAATTACCGCATATTACCGATTCGGTAATATTTACAGAATAATTACCTACATGGCATTTACCGAATTGTAAATACCGAATCGGTAAAATTCGGTATTTACGATTCGGTAAATGCCATTTACCTACATATGGCCCTATGACTTTTCCCCAGTCTTTCCTTATCCTAAAGTTGGAAAACGGGTTCATTGGGATAGAAATCAAATCTGATTATTAAAGAGAACCCCCCAACCATGGTGTTATGTTTTAAATTCCGAGTTTGTGATTCTTCAGTGTTGCAAAGCCATCCTGTGCCCTCCCCAACGTTTTGCTGACTGGTACTGGTGGTACCTGACTCTGACTGACCCTGGCCTCTGCCTGAACAGGCACAGGGCCAGTGCTATTCTGAAAGAGACACTTAAAGATACTGTGAAACACCTACATACACTAGGGTGCACTATGGATTAGGGTACCCCTATGATTGGCATGACCTCTCCTATAAGGCCCTAGTTCATAATAGGGCAGGGAGATTAGAACTACCTTTAAGTCCCTATAATATAATAGGGCATGGCAGTTTAGAAGCCAGCAGCCTTTTCTGCGTTTGCATGTGTGCACTGCTGAAGCCTGAGGTCAGTTTAAAAGTAGCCCTGTGTTGTAGGACTGCTTTTAAAATGCAAATTATGCCCAAACTCGACATTTGGGTTTGGGGAACTTATACATTGATCAACTACAATGCTGGGGCAAAATTAAGTTAAGTGGAAAAATGATTTCAAACTAACTATGGCTGTATCATATTTGCCACATAATACATCATCTGCTGCCTAATCTAACAATTTGACCCAAAACAATTTTGTAGCTCATACGGATCAAAAATTACTAAAAGAAATGTGACTTATGTTCTGTGAAGTGCAGGGCTCTTTGCAAAGGTTGACTGGTCACCTTTCCCTCTTCTGCATTTGTATGGTACACAGGTACTAATGAGGCAAAAGCTTTGCAGAGGCTGTTAGTATGTATAAATATGATAAAATAATAAAGTATCATAAAGTGCACCGCATCACACTTCAGCCTTTTTATTGTTGCATCATTTAGTCAATACTGCAACATAATTTTGCCCTCCATTGCTGCATAACTTCAGTGGCCCGAAAGAAGGCTGCACATGTTAAAAGCGTTTGAGCATGAAGCAGAGACCATGAAGTTTGCAAACTTAGGGGCTGATTACGAAGGCAGGCGGACTTCAGTCCGTCCGCCATCGAATCGGGGAATGGGAATGCTGGCCTTCAAGGTGGCAGCCCCATGATAGGCATTACAATGCGACCGCCACAATGTCGTTCGCCGTGCCTATCTTTTACATTGCAGCAAGAGCTGCTGGCTGCATCATCTGCCGCAATGTAAAAACTGACATGTTACATATATCACTGCACTATGTGGCTGGCACAATGCGTTGCCTGCAACATAGTAGGGGGGCTTCTTAGATGCCCCCCAGGTCCCATGTATGGGGGCTTGGGGAAAGGGGCCCGCTATGGGCCTCCAATGTCCCTTTCCACCAAAATTTCATGGTGGGTGAACTACCATGGATAGGCTAGTGGGTATGGGGTATCGTAATCCTTACTGTAGTGCCTGGTAGGTACCACCAGCATTGTAGGAACCACGAGCCCCTCCGCCGCACTGGCGGGCTCAAGGAGCCATTCGGGTACGTGGCGATTGGTCTTTCCGACCATCAGGGAACCACCCGCCATTGTAATATGGTTGGCGTAGATGCAGTCACCGATGACGGTGGGACCACCACTGACGGGTGATGTGGCGGTTCCACCTCCATTATAATCAACCCCTAAGTTTGGTGTGCATGCAAATCCTACATTGCCAACCCCTGGTAAGTTGCGCCACTACTGCTGAAAGAGGCCAATGGAGGAACCAATGGATGCGGTGTACTGGCCTCAAGGATCTTGTAATCTCAGTGACAGTCACTATCAATCTAGTGTGTGCTTCTTCGTATGCCTGCTCGCAAGACTGGAGGTGAACGGCAGTATGGATTGTGGTGGACAGGCCTAAAAGGTTAACTCACACTTGACACAGTTAGGGTCCACCTGCGAGTGCTAAGGCACCAGGGCTTCTAAGGTCTATCGGTCCTTCTAAGGTGTAGCATCGGAATGAGCTCGGTCAGGAGTGCGGTCTGGTGCACGGGTCATGAAGGCTGAAAATGGTGCGCCAGTTCCAAATTCAGCAGCTCTGGCCAGAGTGCCACATCCTCTCCCACACTGAACACCATAGTGCCCCACTGAGAGAAACTTGCACTGCCTTCAGCTACAACCCAATTGTGCAACTAAATTCAAATTATGCACTAGACAACAGTAAAATGCAGCCGGAAAAAAAATGAAGAACACCCTGAAAAAAGCAAACACGCATAAGTAAAGCAAGAATAAGCAAATCATGTGAAATGTATTCAGGAACAACATGGTTACCTTAACAGTTTTAAACTCATTATTCAGAAATTTAAGTGATTTTTCCTGAAAAATTCAGGACATGGCAAAAGGACCAGGAAGGGACCCGTTCCAATGTCCATTGCTTCTATCCTTTCAAAATGTAAGCAGTTTGGTTTATCACATGCCCGAACACAGAGCCGCAGTACACATTTTATAAGCTAAAATAATCAAAACAGTTGAAAACGATTGTATCGAACATTTCCACTCCACCCATCAACCAGGTATTGCCGTCCCTTTAGGAATGGTGCACTTCCCCCTCCCTGGGAAAACAATGTTGGTCAAAGAAAGAAGAAAAAAAGAAAGTAGCGCTTTCACTGGCAAACTCTGTGGTTCTAATATGCGTGGGTGTAAATAACAATCTGGCCTGCCTCCTGACCACTCTGTATTGCTTAATTTAGGTATTTCATTTTTTTTTCTCCGTCCCGAGGTTTTTCTTTGGAATTATAAAACGGTCAGTAAATGAGGAAATATCCAGCCAAAGTGTTCACCTATTTTGGATCCATTTCCTAGAGAAACAAATAAAGAAAAGGTGATGCAAGAGTGAGTAATAAGATCTCCTGAAATCAGAACTTAAGCAGGAGCGAGACAGAGACATAAATGGGAGACAGTTTTTTTCCTTCTCTGCCCTTCCCAGAATGCCGGCGCCTTCCTGCAGCATAACAAAGGGCAGAGGGCGGGTGGCCTCTTTGACTCCAGGCAGGTCAAGTGCAGGGCCATTAGGTGGTGCTTTCACACGCTAATGGCCCTGCCACAGACAGGAGAGAGAGGGGAAATTCTTTTGTCCCCTCGTCCCCCCACCCTTGTCTCCCGTGTCCCCCCACTCCAAAATCTGGGGGGGATATATCCCCATGTCCCCCACACTTCCTACCCCCATGCACACAGGTAGCCTTTCAAAGGTGTGTCAGACCAGTAGCTGAAGTGTCTGTGCAAAGTTTTTACTGCGATGACCTGGCAGGCCCTAACCTTCCCCCCTAAGGTAGGTCCAAGGCACCCCCATGGGCAGGGTGCAGTGTATATCAAAGGTGGGACATGTATTGGTGTGTTTTACATGTCCTAATAGTGAAATACTGCCTATTTTGTTTTCACTTATGAAAGGCTATCTGTCTCATTGGAAAGCATGGGAGATTTTTCGTAAAATCTTACAAGTATAACTTCCCACGGGGACAAGAAATAAAGATGGAGTGGGGTTTGAAAATGCCACTTTTAGAAAGTATATTAGCAACAAGGGGTGCGGCCCTAGGCGGCTGGACAGGGCCGTAGTAAACTAAGAGAAATGGGGGGGGGGGGGATAGGGGAGGTTGTCCAACCATCACATTCAAATGCTGCTAAAACAATTTAACAGACTAAAGGCCATCAATTCAATTGATATGGACTACAAGCATCTATTTGCTACTTCGTTCTGTGCACTTTGCTCCACATTTAATCATTGGTCAGGTAAGTGCAGATACGTTTCAATCAAGAACAAATTTTACATGTTAAGACAACAAATAAAAACAAAAACGTACAAACTATGTGATGAAACAATATAATGTAACAAACAATACATGAAGCATGATACATTTATCTAAACATTATAACACCAGTCTTATTTCACAAACGGAGCAACCTTTAGCATCCACATTGTGTAACAAATTCAAGGAGCTGCTACCCAAAGACATCAGCTTGCAAAAACTGCACATGCGCGCACGTGTGCACAGTTTTTGCAAAATGATTGACCCAAGTAGGAGATGGCGAGCAAGAGGGGGAGAGAAGCCTGGGGACACCGGCAGTAGAGGTAAGTGTTTATTTTTGGGGGTTTTAATAAAGTATTATGAATTTTTTAATAGGCATGGTGGAGGTGGGTGTTGGAGTGGAGTTCCACGTTGTTTATTCCCTACTCTGTGGACCTCCGCGTAGCCCCGCTACGCCAGCTATGCCCGGGGTTAGTATTGACTGTCTATTTTTTGAGTGATGGGGAGCTTGGGATGTGCATTCGCTGCAGACAGCCACTGGGAGGGGGGGGGGGGTTGAGGTGCCTTTCCTGGATGACTCAGAGTCGAGCTGAACAGACCTGGGTTGCATTTAGAATAGTGGGAGGGGTTTCACTAGCACCTTAATAGTCCTGTCTCCTGTGCACAATGCTATCTCCACCTCCTGTCAAGAAACTGGACCAGAGAGGACAGAACTGGTTTGGACTGAGCTGAGAGATTTTTTGCCACAAGAGAACAAAGCAAAATGTGGTATAAATATGGGGGCCCGGACCCCGGAACTTTAGAATACTTCTGGACTCAAGAGGAACCTCTGCCAAGGAGAAGAGGTGGAGAAGCTGTAAGGAGAAATACTGCCCCATTGCTGTATGGATGCTTTGCTGGGTTGGCCTGCAGTGGCTACTTCTGCCAAGGAGAGAACAAAGACTGAACTGTGCTGTGGATCCTGCTTCAAGATCTCCAGATCTTGGAGTAGAGTTAGCCTCCTGTTCTGAAGTCTCACAGACACAAACACTTCAATTCCTCTGTCCTCCTGCACCTGAAACTTCAGTTTTAGCTGCCATAGAGGTAAAAACCAACACAGACGCTGGTTTGCCACACTGTGAACTGCAACAAAGCTGTGGGCACTGCTTGTGAAGTGTACAACACACCTCCAAGCTTCACCTCAGCACAGACGCCTGCCTACGCAGCACAGTATCGACTCTGACTTCCTCACTAAGGCCGCTCTCTGCACCTGAGCCGAGGGTACTGCTCGTGATGCTCACAACGCACTGCCCCGACTCATACCACAGTCCCGACCTCACAGATGCCGGTGCTTCATCATCACAGAGCTCATACCTGACGTTGGTGGCCTCACAAATCATTTGACCCCACACTGTTGTAAGGAACAGCCGCCTCGCCTCCATCATGATGTCCCCTCCCCCGCCAACTGTAAGGAACCGATGTATCACCTCCCTGGCAACAGTAAGGAACTGACACCTCACCTCCCCTGCATTGCAGTAAATAACCAATGCTTCATCTCCCCTGTTGTTGTAAGGAACCAATTCCTCACCTCCCCTGTGGTCGTAAGGAACTGACGCCGCCCAGTGCCATCAACACATCACCTCCCCGAACCATAACATTCAAATGCTGCTAAAACAATTTAACAGACTAAAGGCTATCAATTCAATTGATATGGACTACAAGCATTTATTTGCTACTTCGTTCTGTGCACTTTGCTCCACATTTAATCATTGGTCAGGTAAGTGCAGATACGTTTCAATCAAGAACACATTTTACATGTTAAGACAACAAATAAAAACAAAAACATACAAACTATGTGGTGAAACAATATAATGTAACAAACAATACATGAAGCATGATACATTTATGTAAACATTATAACACCAGTCTTAATTCACAAACGGAGCAACCTTTAGCATCCACATTGTGTAACAAACTCAAGGAGCTGCTACCCACAGACATCAGCTTGCAAAAACTGCACATGCGCGCAAGTGTGCACAGTTTTTGCAAAATGATAGACCCAAGTAGGAGACGGCGAGCAAGAGGGGGAGAGAAGCCTGGGGACACCGGCAGTAGAGGTAAGTGTTTATTTTTGGGAGTTTTAATAAAGTATTATGAATTTTTTAATAGGCATGGTGGAGGCGGGTGTCGGAGTGGAGTTCCACGTTGTTTATTCCCAACTCTGTGGACCTCCGCGTAGCCCCGCTACGCCAGCTATGCCCGGGGTTAGTATTGACTGTCTATTTTCTGAGTGACAGGGGGCTGGGGATGTGCATTCGCTGCAGACAGCCACTGGGGGGGGTTGAGGTGCCTCTCCTGGATGACTCAGAGTCGAGCTGAACAGACCTGGGTTGCATTTAGAATAGTGGGAGGGGTTTCCTAGCACCTTAATAGTCCTGTCTCCTGTGCACAATGCTATCTCCACCTCCTGACAAGAAACTGGACCAGAGAGGACAGAACTGGTTTGGACTGAGCTGAGAGATTTTTTGCCACAAGAGAACAAAGCAAAATGTGGTATAAATATGGGGGCCCGGACCCCAGAACTTTAGAATACTTCTGGACTCAAGAGGAACCTCTGCCAAGGAGAAGAGGTGGAGAAGCTGTAAGGAGGAATACTGCCCCATTGCTGTATGGATGCTTTGCTGGGTTGGCCTGCAGTGGCTACTTCTGCCAAGGAGAGAACAAAGACTGAACTGTGCTGTGGATCCTGCTTCAAGATCTCCAGATCTTGGAGTAGAGCTAGCCTCCTGTTCTGAAGTCTCACAGACACAAAGACTTCAATTCCTCTGTCCTCCTGCACCTGAAACTGCAGTTTCAGCTGCCATAGAGGTAAAAACCAACACAGACGCTGGTTTGCCACACTGTGCACTGCAACAAAGCAGTGGGCACTGCTTGTGAAGTGTACAACACACCCCCAACTTTCACCGCAGCACAGACGCCTGCCTACGCAGCACCGTATCGACTCTGACTTCCTCACTAAGGCCGCTGTCTGCAACTGAGCCGAGGGTACTGCTTGTGATGCTCACAACGCACTGCCCCGACTCATACCACAGCCCCGACCTCACCGATGCCGGTGCTTCATCATCACAGAGCTCATACCTGACGTTGGTGGCCTCACAAATCGATTGACCCCACTCTGTTGTAAGGAACAGCCGCCTCGCCTCCATCATGATGTCCCCTCCCCGGCAACTGTAAGGAACTGATGCATCACGTCCCTGGCAACAGTAAGGAACTGACACATCACCTCCCCTGCATTGCAGTAAATAACCCATGCTTCACCTCCCCTGTTGTTGTAAGGAACCAATGCCTCACCTCCCCTGTGGTCGTAAGGAACTGATGCCGCCAAGTGCCATCAACACATCACCTCCCCGATGCTGTGCACCTTCTTTGTTTTCCTCATTTGCCAAGGTACTTTTCTTGGGGTTCTTATGACTCTGCCCCCTAGCATGCACACGCCGCTGTACTTTGGGATTTCTATTGGTCCCAATGTCGTAATAGCCCCAGGTGGAGCTATTTGTTGCTACAAGCTTTATTTTTGTGAATAACCTATTTTTGATGATATCTTGACATATGTATGGTGGAGTTTGGTCCTTTTGGTCTTTTTTATGTTTAGATAAAGAGTACCTATTTTTCTAAACTGGTGTGTTGTCCATTTGTATTGTTTTCAATGTGTTACTGTATGTGTACACAAATGCTTTAGACACTTCCTCTGAGATTCGCCTGTCTTGTTGTGCCAAGCGACCAAGGGGGTAAAGCAGAGTTATGTAAGGGCATAACTCCCTTACCCTGACTAGAGGCAATGGTCCCTACTTGGGCAAAGGTGCCAACCATTGGCAACTAGAGACCCCCATTTCTAACATAAACCAAAACGCATTAAGAAATATAAGGAATATTATAAACTAATGACATAGCTCATATTCAGTATATTGTGGTGCATATGAGTCAGGTGAGCATTACTATTGTTTTAAATCTGCTTTTAGTGTTTCAACCTTCAAATTATCAATACATTTTCCCTTTGAGGTGCACACTAGGAGAACCATAAACTCATGACAGTTGCGGTATATATCATTTTAATTTTCAGTGTTTTAGTGGCACTATTTCATCCTCAAATAACAACAAAGCCTGTAGGTCAAGTGGTGCTGAGATATATCAATTAACACTGGTGAAATTGCACAAAAAAGTGAATTAGACAAAGACTATCAACAGTTGCTGATTAAGTCCTATCAGCCCACCTGGTGGCGGAGCCTCATCATGTAGGACTTCCGAACCTAAGTCTGTGTGCGATCGCCCAGTTGTATTTTAGCGACGCATCACAGGACTTAAGGTAAGGTCACCACAGTTGTTAGTGCATAGGGTGAGGCTGATATGTGCAGTGCAAAAATTAAAGTGAAGTGTATTAAAATGACTATCAATGCAAACAAAGACCTTTAATAGTGTTTGCCTGGACGTCAGATTAAAAAATAGTGAAGTAACAGTGTGAAAAAATCACTGTCTAACTTGCTTGGTAGAAATCCAAAGCGATCTAAAAAGGGGCCAACATGTTTCTGCCTTACTGTGAAAAGTCACTGGCATTCGTCAGGGCCAAGCTCTTAACTGCTACTGCAAGGACACTATCGTTTGTGTTAAAGTAATGAAAAATAAAGATAAGAGTGATCAATCAAGACCATCCTACCACATCTTCTTAGTATTGCTCTATTGATGCAATAGGTCTTTCCTGTAAAAGAACATGAAAAAGGAAAGAGAACATTGTAAACATTACATATGTATCATCCTCGATATTACATTTACGGTGAATACTATGTAGAAATTGCTATAATCGTGCAAAACCACTGATGATGCAAAATAACCTCAGACTGGACCATCATTGCTTTGTGATAGTCATATACACAGTGCATTGTGTCACCAAAAGATTAATTAATATATAAAAGTTTAACACTTACCCAACGATGTGTGGGAAGTGAACCTCACCTCACCCGGCAACTGCTCGGACGAATAAGGCACCGCTCTAAACATGTAAAGACAATCTCTATGAAAGATGCATGTCTTATGGATACGACGTCAGTGTACTGTTAAAAACCCACCTATTTTCTGATCTGTCCACAAACTGTCCCCCACCGGTGAATTTGATGGCTACATCAAACGACTATGGCATTTAACCCCCTTCAAAGTAGACAAGAAGGTGCTCTACAGTTGTACCACTGCACCTACTTATGCATATGAAAACAGCTGAATGATGTTGCTGTTTCCAACTAGTGGAAAAGTGTCAAGTAATGTCCCCACGAGTTCTTAACTATTTCTCAAGTGGAGGGGCCAAACTACAGCTCCTTCACCCCTTGGGTCTGCAAACCTAGTCCCGTCTTACCTGTCCGTCGGTACCTTGCGGCAGAATCACGAGCCGAAGGGGAGGCACCGACGGGCAGGTCGGGCGTCTATTTATAGCGCCGCTAAGTGCTTGATTGAGTTCAGCTGGTCCTCTCGGTGAATGCGCTGTAATTGCGCAGTGCAGAGCTACTACAACCATCGCATGCGCACACCGAGGCGGTCATCGGGCGCGCATGCGCGAGAGAGAGTACGCATGTTCGAGCGCTCTGCGCATGCCTCCTTATCCATGTGTTTGTTCTCTCATCTCGCCGAGTAGCGAGACACTACCAAACAGGCATCGCGCTTGAGCAATCGACTCGGGATTCAACACTGTTTACCGCGTTTATGCGGAAACAGTGAAAACATAATATTTTGTTGGCCCAAGAAGCCCTGTGGCGCGATTGTCTTGGAAATGGGCAAAAACCATTTTGAATAATGCCAATAAACGGCAATATAAGTTAAAGAAGAAACACTAGTTGTTTACCTTCAAAGGTGGCCTGATTGTGCGCTGTGTGGCTGAGGTCAGCAGTCACTAGGTTTAAACTAGGGAGATAGACGAAATCAAGAAATCCAGCATCCCGGGACATCTAGACGCTATCATAGAGTCTTGATTAATGGTGGGAGATTTAGATGATGATCAATGTAAAATATAGGCTCAAGGTGCCTACTGTCTAGGTAAATGAGGAGATGAGTGAAGGATGTGTAAATTTAGAACCTGAAAAGTAGTATGCACAGCGCCTAGTGTAAGCGCCGCGATATGTCAGTAAACACACCCATTTGTGATAACAAAGAGTACCCAATGGCAAATGTTACACTAGATAGATAGCCATGGAATGCTGTCGTTCATTCCATTGACATCAGATTTCAATCTGTAAATCCAACGTTGCTCCTTAACAAAAAGGAAGTGAGATACATCAGTAATATTTGACGGGATGTATGGCTTTTCCAGCACTATCCAGAACAAATCCTCAACTTTATGATTCGCTTCTAGGAAGTGATTGGCGAGACCTGTAGATTGCTTCCTACATCGGATAGTGCTTTTATGTTCGCTAATGCGAGACTTGATCATCCGCGTTGTATGACCTACATACTGCTTCTTGCAGGGGCAAGTGATCAGATATATCAGTTTTTCTGAATTGCAGTTTGTGTGTCTTGTGAGTCTCCAGGGTCTATTAGTACCGATGTCTATTGACAAGGTCTTGCGTGTCTGTGGACAGGCAGCACAATTCCCACAAGGGTGATGGCCTTGTACTGGATTGCTGTTCCAGAGAGTGTTGGTGATTTGTCTCATCTCGCTGCGCGGTCTAGTGTGCACCAGATTGTCCCGAATGGATGGTCCTCTTTTAAATGCAAACAGAGGGCGAGGTATTGTCCCTGGTGCTGTATTTAAAATTTTCCAATGCTTAAGTATGATTTTCTTCACTTGGTTGGAGGTTGTGGTGAAAGTTTGGACCATGGTCATCTGATCTCTTGTAGCCTCTGACCTCTTATGCTGCAAAAGTGCCTCCCGATTATTGTTGAAGGCTCTCTTACGCGCTCGGCGTATTAGATGGTTGGGATAGTGCCGATCTTTCAAGTTGAGTGTCAGTTCTTTGGCATGCTGTTCGTATAAGGTGTTGAACAGCATGCCAAAGAACTGACACTCAACTTGAAAGATCGGCACTATCCCAACCATCTAATACGCCGAGCGCGTAAGAGAGCCTTCAACAATAATCGGGAGGCACTTTTGCAACAATAATCGGGAGGCACTTTTGCAACATAAGAGGTCAGAGGCTACAAGAGATCAGATGACCATGGTCCAAACTTTCACCACAACCTCCAACCAAGTGAAGAAAATCATACTTAAGCATTGGAAAATTTTAAATACAGCAGCAGGGACAATACCTCGCCCTCTGTTTGCATTTAAAAGAGGACCATCCATTCGGGACAATCTGGTGCACACTAGACCGCGCAGCGAGATGAGACAAATCACCAACACTCTCTGGAACAGCAATCCAGTACAAGGCCATCACCCTTGTGGGAATTGTGCTGCCTGTCCACAGACACGCAAGACCTTGTCAATAGACATCGGTACTAATAGACCCTGGAGACTCACAAGACACACAAACTGCAATTCAGAAAAACTGATATATCTGATCACTTGCCCCTGCAAGAAGCAGTATGTAGGTCATACAACGCGGATGATCAAGTCTCGCATTAGCGAACATAAAAGCACTATCCAATGTAGGAAGCAATCTACAGGTCTCGCCAATCACTTCCTAGAAGCGAATCATAAAGTTGAGGATTTGTTCTGGATAGTGCTGGAAAAGCCATACATCCCGTCACATATTACTGATGTATCTCACTTCCTTTTTGTTAAGGAGCAACGTTGGATTTACAGATTGAAATCTGATGTCAATGGAATGAACGACAGCATTCCATGGCTATCTATCTAGTGTAACATTTGCCATTGGGTACTCTTTGTTATCACAAATGGGTGTGTTTACTGACATATCGCGGCACTTACACTAGGCGCTGTGCATACTACTTTTCAGGTTCTAAATTTACACATCCTTCACTCATCTCCTCATTTACCTAGACAGTAGGCACCTTGAGCCTATATTTTACATTGATCATCATCTAAATCTCCCACCATTAATCAAGACTCTATGATAGCGTCTAGATGTCCAGGGATGCTGGATTTCTTGACTTCGTCTATCTCCCTAGTTTAAACCTAGTGACTGCTGACCTCAGCCACACAGCGCACAATCAGGCCACCTTTGAAGGTAAACAACTAGTGTTTCTTCTTTAACTTATATTGCCGTTTATTGGCATTATTCAAAATGGTTTTTGCCCATTTCCAAGACAATCGCGCCACAGGGCTTCTTGGGCCAACAAAATATTATGTTTTCACTGTTTCCGCATAAACGCGGTAAACAGTGTTGAATCCCGAGTCGATTGCTCAAGCGCGATGCCTGTTTGGTAGTGTCTCGCTACTCGGCGAGATGAGAGAACAAACACATGGATAAGGAGGCATGCGCAGAGCGCTCGAACATGCGTACTCTCTCTCGCGCATGCGCGCCCGATGACCGCCTCGGTGTGCGCATGCGATGGTTGTAGTAGCTCTGCACTGCGCAATTACAGTGCATTCACCGAGAGGACCAGCTGAACTCAATCAGGCACTAAGCGGCGCTATAAATAGACGCCCGACCTGCCCGTCGGTGCCTCCCCTTCGGCTCGTGATTCTGCCGCAAGGTACCGACGGACAGGTAAGACGGGACTAGGTTTGCAGACCCAAGGGGTGAAGGAGCTGTGGTTTGGCCCCTCCACTTGAGAAATAGTTAAGAACTCGTGGGGACATTACTTGACACTTTTCCACTAGTTGGAAACAGCAACATCATTCAGCTGTTTTCATATGCATAAGTAGGTGCAGTGGTACAACTGTAGAGCACCTTCTTGTCTACTTTGAAGGGGGTTAAATGCCCTAGTCGTTTGATGTAGCCATCAAATTCACCGGTGGGGGACAGTTTGTGGACAGATCAGAAAATAGGTGGGTTTTTAACAGTACACTGACGTCGTATCCATAAGACATGCATCTTTCATAGAGATTGTCTTTACATGTTTAGAGCGGTGCCTTATTCGTCCGAGCAGTTGCCGGGTGAGGTGAGGTTCACTTCCCACACATCGTTGGGTAAGTGTTAAACTTTTATATATTAATTAATCTTTTGGTGTCACAATGCACTGTGTATATGACTATCACAAAGCAATGATGGTCCAGTCTGAGGTTATTTTGCATCATCACTGGTTTTGCACGATTATAGCAATTTCTACATAGTATTCACCGTAAATGTAATATCGAGGATGATACATATGTAATGTTTACAATGTTCTCTTTCCTTTTTCATGTTCTTTTACAGGAAAGACCTATTGCATCAATAGAGCAATACTAAGAAGATGTGGTAGGATGGTCTTGATTGATCACTCTTATCTTTATTTTTCATTACTTTAACACATACGATAGTGTCCTTGCAGTAGCAGTTAAGAGCTTGGCCCTGACGAATGCCAGTGACTTTTCACAGTAAGGCAGAAACATGTTGGCCCCTTTTTAGATCGCTTTGGAGTTCTACCAAGCAAGTTAGACAGTGATTTTTTCACACTGTTACTTCACTATTTTTTAATCTGACGTCCAGGCAAACACTATTAAAGGTCTTTGTTTGCCTTGATAGTCATTTTAATACACTTCACTTTAATTTTTGCATCAGCCTCACCCTATGCACTAACAACTGTGGTGACCTTACCTTAAGTCCTGTGATGCGTCGCTAAAATACAACTGGGCGATCGCACACAGACTTAGGTTCGGAAGTCCTACATGATGAGGCTCCGCCACCAGGTGGGCTGATAGGACTTAATCAGCAACTGTTGATAGTCTTTGTCTAATTCACTTTTTTGTGCAATTTCACCAGTGTTAATTGATATATCTCAGCACCACTTGACCTACAGGCTTTGTTGTTATTTGAGTAGTTACACAGGGGGTATTAGCCTGTATCGGTCGTTAAACACCTCCCTCGGACCCTCTCTTACGAGTTGTTATATTACTATTTCATCCTCTTCAAATCAAGACATATTTTTTCAACCCAATACAAGAGAAATGCGTAATGTCCTCCTGGTATATGCTGTTAGCTCCCTGCTTAACATTAACAGCATGGAAATTCATGTCATTTGCTTTCATGTAATTATGTAAAATTTCATCAAAATGACATGAAATTATGTGAGATGCAAATCCATCATTTGTAGTTGTATTTTAGCATGAAATTTGTCTTTTCATGTGTTTTTGATGCAACTATGGATTTCTCTCTAAGAAGCACCATGAACACAAGCCACTCACATATGATCACAGTGAATTTTTACAAAAAGGGGCACATTCACTTAAATGTTTTACTTTAAATGGAGCAAAATTATGGAAAGTGCTGTGGTGCTGTCATTTCTGGAATTTTAGATAACAAGTACCATATGGACCTCCGCAAATTAAGGAAATTATGTCAGAATTCTTTTAAATTTTTTTTTTGCATTTATAAAGCACACTATCATCTATCAGGCATCCTGGCACTAACATATAAGTGCACAGTGAGAGTAATGCTCCTGAGAAATGTCAGAATAACCATATTATGCACTGGGGAAGAGCCAAATTTTTAGTCTCTTCCTAAATGGGAGGAGATTCACCAGTTGTCTCAGTTCCAATGGAAGCTTATTCCATAATCGGGCAGCAGAGGTACTGAAAGCTCTACTTCCTGATTTTATTTTTTTGAATCTTGGCACCTTCACCATTCTGGCTGACGAGGAGCGAAGACTTCTCTCAGGTACATACTAAGCAAATTTCCTCTGCATAAGTTCTGGTCCAGACATGTGCAGGGCCTTAAAGACCATGCAGAGGGATTTACACTGGACTCTCTGTAGTATCGGGAGCCAATGCAGGTCCGACAAAGCCGAAGAAGTAGAGAAGCGTCTTGACTTCCCCAAGGCTAGTTTAGCTGCTATTGTTTGGATCCTCTGGAGCCTATCGATTAGATATCTCGGAGATTCTAGCAACAAAGCATTACAATAATCCAATCTACTTAAGATGGTGCTTTGAACTACCAATGCTTGAGCATGAGTTGGCAAGAGCAGGAGAATTTTTTGAAGGACTCTAATAATAGCAAAACAGCTCCCCACGGTTTTATTAACCTGAGATTTAAGCGTCAGCTTATTATTAAACATGATGCCCAGATTCCGAACCTTCCCGACAGGCATCAGTGGGCTTGCTGTGGCTAATGGCCAAAAGTTTGAGGGAAGCATAGGCGGTGCTTTCCCCGCTGGACAATAGAGAACCTCGGTTTTATCAGCATTAAATTGCAGTGAGTTCTCCCTCAACCTCTGAGCTGTGTTTAACATGCAATCATGAAACACTTCAAGATATGTAGACTGCTCTCCCTCTAAGGAGAGGATCAGTTGAGTGTCATCCGCATAATTTATGATATTAATATTATGCGCCCTTATGACAGCAATCAGAGGTCTCATGTAGATGTTAAATAAAATTGGGCTGATCGCAGAGCCCTGAGAAACGCCATGCGAGATGTTAATAAAGTCAGACTAATAGGGAGGAAGAGCTACTGCCTGTCTCCTATCCGAAAGGAAGGATTGAAACCAATTCAAGGCCATGCCTGTTATTCCCACCTTTTTAAATCTCCTCAGGAGAATGGCATGGTTGACCGTGTCAAATGCAGCAGAGAGGTCAAGCAGGATAAGTACCACCCCTTGACCTCTGTCTGCCTGCATACGAAGCTTATCCATCACAGTCACCATGGAGGTCTCTGTACCATAGGCAGGATGGAACCCAAATTGCACATCCTCTAGGATCTTATTAGTTTCCAAATATTTTGATAGTGATCTACTGACTAAGCGTTCTACAATTTTTGCTGGATAAAGCAGCAGAGAGATCAGCCTATAACTTTTAGGCCAGGTTGGATCCAGTGTCTGTTTCCAGCTGGTCGGTACCGCTCCACTAAGAAGGGATTGAATGCAAATAAGGCGGAGTATAGGGAACAATTCTGCTCCCAACTCCTTCCAAATTTTATGTGGCAAAGGGTCCAGAGGTGATCCCAAGGAAATACCTAAGGCCACATTATCGTATTCCTCCACAGTTGGTATCTCGAAATCCACTAGGGTATTCATGGTCTCTATCTCTTCTTCTCTAGCCTCCTTTTTTTATGCCAGTTGGATCTCTGCCAGTCTGACCATTAAGCTCTGGGCCTTATCCCTCCTCTTGCAAAGTATCCCCACCAAGGCCATCAATGATAGTTTTAATTTTATCATTGAAAACCATCGCAAAATTATCACAAAGGTCTTGGGTAGGAGGCGTCTCATTCTTAGGGTTCCATGATGAAATATCGATTACAAAAACACCGACCTACACAAATATCGTCGCAAAAACATCGTCTACATAAATATCGTCACCATATACTTAAACAAGGATTTACACAAATATCGATATTTTTTTATCGACTACATTAATATCGTTCACATTTATATCGAGTACATATATATCGAATACTACATTATCGACTATCCTTGAAATAACATTACCATCTACACAAATATCGATAACACAATTATCGACTAACTTACTACCTAATAAAATATACTAAAAATATCGACTTATTCTCCATAACCTTAAATGCACAATACCCTCAACAAATGTTATATATTATAATTATTAAATTAAAAATAATGCTTTTAAAACATATATCAATATACTCTATATGTAATAAATATATAAAATATTTTTAAATACTCTAATTAATATAAACTTACTTAATACTTGTAATACACTCTTTTTCGAATACTTTTATAAACACTTCACATATTTAAACATTTTTACCATTATAAACTGTTATTACGAAACACATACAAAACATATTTAAATATATACTAGAACAAAATTATGAATAAAACAGCCTCATTTTAAAATAACGGTTTTCTAATTCAAACTAAGGTTCTCATCCAATGATTTTAAAATACATTTCATTTACCCAATCAAAATGAACAATTAATTAACTCAGTACTATAAAAACAATTACATACTTAACTAAAATTACCATTTTTGGCCCAAACTTGGAGAAATACGGTTACTTTGCTGAAGAGAAGAGAATACACACCTACAACAACTACTTCAACACAGTCTACTACGACTCAAGTAAGTGAACTCCCATTTTATTTAGTATAAAAACCTCACGATAATTAGCTATACTCCCTGTACTAAATAAATTCTCTCTCTTTTTTTAAAAATAGAACTAAAACATCCTATCAACAACAGCCACAATAAATACATGTACAAAAATATGAACAGCCTTATCAATGCCTGCATAGAAAAGTTGTAAATTAATAAGAATATAGCAAACAGAAGTTAGAAATGACTTGATATGGTATGACCTATGAATATATCCTATTATAATAAATAACTAATAGTAACACTTACTTTTTCAGATTCAACAAACTTCATCTACCAATCTACATCTACACAAACAACAGCTTCTACTAAATTAAGTAAGTATACCCACTGTGTCAATTAATAATCAAAAAAGAGAAACAAAACAAGTATCAAACTATATTATTAATTACTACTGTTCTCTACCACAAATACAGGACATTCAACAGTGAAACTCTGAATATAAGAACAGAAAACATCAGAGTAGCTGAAAAACAACATTGTAAGTACATTTTTAAATTTCATTTTTTATCCTACACATTTAAATAAATGTTTAACACATTTACTAAAAACACATATATATGTCTTCACAGATCTACCTTAGAAATGGCAGAAGGAGCTACTTTTATAACATCTCAAAAGGGAAAAATAATGCTCAGCTACATGGGTTATACCTACACCAAGAAAAAGTCAGAGAATAAAACCCATTGGAAATGTAGTAAATATTATTCAACTGCATGCTGTGGTAGAGCAACTACTGTCGATAACAATGTTGTAAATGTACGTGAGCATAACCACCCACCCAATGTAACAGAAGTCGAAGTAAGAGAATCATTAGAGACACTGAGAGAATCTAGTACAGGCTCACAAGAAACAAGCACCACTATTTTGAAAAATGTTTTGACCAAAGTCCCAGAACACGTAACAGGACAGTTACCTTCAATCCCCAACTTGAAAAGATTAATAGCTAAAACTAAAAGAGCTTCTGATCCAACTCCACCATCACCTGAAACTTTTGAAGAGATTAAAATATATCCAGAATATACTATTACCCACAATGAAGATAAATTCTTAATGTATGATAACCAAAGTCATGATAAAAGAATTTTACTTTTTGCAACAAATAGCAATTTGCAAAAACTAAAATCATGTGAAACATGGATGATGGACGGAACTTTTAAAGTGTGTCCCAAATCTTTCTATCAACTTTACACCATCCACGGTGAATACCAGGAAACAAATATCCCCTAAATTTATACACTGCTGCCAAATGAAACAAATGCAACCTACATAGAAATCTTAACAGCAATCAAAGATTTTACAGATAATTACTATCCACAAAGAATCATAATAGACTTTGAAATAGCTATGATTCAAGCTATACTTAAAATATATCCACACACTGCAATACAAGGGTGTTATTATCACTACAACCAAAGTATATGGAGACACTTACAAAAATCTACTTTAAGCATTGAATATTCTACAAACAGTAACTTTGCTTACCAGATTAAAAAGTTAATTGCACTGGCATATGTGCCAACAACAGAAGTCACTAATTATTACAATTTATTACTTGACAGCCCTTTCTACCGCAGTAATGAGAAAAAATTAACTCCCTTCTTAGACTATTTTGAAGACACCTGAGTGGGAAGATTACATCGTTCTGGTCACCGCAGACAACCTAAATTCCATATTCCATGGTGGAATGTGTATGCTAGTACTGTAGCACAGAAAGACAAAACCAACAACGCGGTAGAAGGATGGCATAATACCTTCCAAGCCACAATAGGAAGAACACAACCAACACTTCATAAACTAATCCAAAGCATCAAAAAAGAGCAAAGCTACCAATAACTAAGAATCGAGCAATCTCTATCAAAAATCGGGCCAAAACTAAGTAAACAAACATTAAATATGTACGAATACCTGCAACAAAAAACAGGAATGTACCCAAGTATCCAAGGTCTAGAATACTTAGACCTAATTGCAAAATCTATCCTTTAACAAAATACAAATAAGAACGCATCAAACAATAAATAAAACAGTCATTTCTTTTTAAATTAGTTAAAATATGTCATGTAAAAATATATTTAATTTATTATTACAAGACATAATGGAACTAAATAAAAAAAACATTAACTCATTTGCATAATCCACCCCCCCCAAAAAAAATATTAATAACTTACGGTTCTGCAGCTGTAGAATGTGTTGCAAGTAGATGGTTTCAACACAAATACAACCAAAAGCAATCCACACAGTAAAAAAAATCCCCACAAAATGCAAAAAATACAACACTATAAATAAGGGTATATATAAGGGTCCAACGTAGCAATCCTCTGGATAACGGAACCATAAAAAAAAACGAAAATAAATCACGAGAAAAAACGCACCAAAATCCCGAAAAATAAGGAAATGTATTTAAACATTTCCCTGTATGTAAAAAAAAACAACAAGATGAAATCCATCTGGTCACCAAAACGAACACCTGTAAATAAAGTACAAACAAAACCCACCCGCAATAAATACGAAACCCACAAAGCCTAAAAATAACACATAAAAGACTGTAAGATACATAAAGTAATCCTTTAATACAATAGATTAACATGACATCCATATTAAATATCAAACAAAGTACGCTATCACTAACGTCCTTAAATAACACGTACTTTTCACATAAACAGTAAAATAAAACACATAGCAACACGAACACACTAAAACTAGCTCAATAATTTCTTAAATTTTACTTAAAAGTAATGAAAAATAAACTTACATTCACCAACACGAAGCAGCTCCCAACTGCGAGGTTCCGTTTTCTGAAATGACCCAAACAACGATGTAGATAGACTAAAAAGTGAAGTACACTAAACAAAATGGCAGCATAATAAAAACAAAAATAGGACTTAATCCCCATTATAATAAAGAGAAAATGTGTTATAAATTGCAAATTATTTTCCATACATTGTAATAATTTTCTAAATGTTTACAATAAACATATGAATAATGCAAAATATACAATAATAATTTTTTATATAATTATATATTAATAAATTATTGTATATTAAAAATATGTTTATTATTGTAAAATATTTTTTTAATTATAAAAAATGTGAACTGTTTTATGTATATACTTTTGAAAATGGCAATTATATGTAAATTAATTAACATATTAATTTTTAAATAAAATTTATTTTTTAAATGTAATATGCTAATTAATATAATATTACAATGTATATGTTACAAATACTGCAATGTAAAATGTGAAGATATAAACAAAATTGTGTAATAAAAATGTTTAAATATTTCCATCTACAAAAGAAAGTAATAAAAAATGATTTTTTCACAATACTATATTACTATTGTACTTAATAAATGTTTTAACTTTCGATGTAAATATTAAAAGGTTTAAAATATATATGTGTTTCTTTATAAAATTAATATAAAAAATATATATGTAATAATAATTACAAATATAAAGAATATTTTATTTTAGTTATATATTTTTTTTATTTAAAAAATTAACCATTTTTAATAATGTAACTCCAAATCCAACATAACTCATTGAAAATGTTGGACAGTAAACCATAATAATTTACTATTTTAACTCAATCCAACATAACTCAGGGAAAGTGCTGGACAGTAAACCAGAATAATTTACTATTCTAACTCCAATCCAACATAACTTAGGGAAAGTGCTGGACAGTAAACCATAATAATTTACTATTCTAACTCCAATCCAACAAAACTCAGGGAAAGTGCTGGACAGTAAACCATAATAATTTACTATTCTAACTCCAATCCAACATAAGTCAGGGAAAGTTCTGGACAGTAAACCATAATAATTTACTATTCTAACTCCAATCCAACATAACTCAGGGAAAGTGCTGGACAGTAAACCATAATAATTTACTATTCTAACTCCAATCCAACATAACTCAGGGAGAGTGCTGGACAGTAAACCATAATAATTTACTATTCTAACTCCAATCCAACGTAACTCAGGGAAAGTGCTGGACAGTAAACCATAATATTTTACTATTCTAACTCCAATCCAACATAACTCAGGGAAAGTGATGCACAGTAAACCATAATAATTTACCATTCAAACTCCAATCCAACAAAACTCAGGAAAAGTGCTGGACAGTGAACCATAATAATTTAATATTCTAACTCCAAATCCAACATACGTCAGGGAAAGTGCTGGGCAGTAAAGCATAATAATTTACTATTCAAACTCCAAATCCAACATAACTCAGGGAAATTATTGGATAGTAAACCAGAACAATTTACTATTCTAACTCCAATCCAACATAACTTAGGGAAAGTGCTGGACAGTAAACCATAATAATTTACTATTCTAACTCCAATCCAACAAAACTCAGGGAAAGTGCTGGACAGTAAACCATAATAATTTACTATTCTAACTCCAATCCAACATAAGTCAGGGAAAGTTCTGGACAGTAAACCATAATAATTTACTATTCTAACTCCAATCCAACATAACTCAGGGAAAGTGCTGGACAGTAAACCATAATAATTTACTATTCTAACTCCAATCCAACATAACTCAGGGAAAGTGCTGGACAGTAAACCATAATAATTTACTATTCTAACTCCAAATCCAACATAAGTCAGGGAAAGTGCTGGGCAGTAAAGCATAATAATTTACTATTCAAACTCCAAATCCAACATAACTCAGGGAAATTGTTGGATAGTAAACCAGAACAATTTACTATTCTAACTCCAATCCAACAAAACTCAGGAAAAGTGCTGGACAGTGAACCATAATAATTTAATATTCTAACTCCAAATCCAACATAAGTCAGGGAAAGTGCTGGGCAGTAAAGCATAATAATTTACTATTCAAACTCCAAATCCAACATAACTCAGGGAAATTGTTGGATAGTAAACCAGAACAATTTACTTTTCTAACTCCAATCCAACATAACTTAGGGAAAGTGCTGGACAGTAAACCATAATAATTTACTATTCTAACTCTAATCCAACAAAACTCAGGAAAAGTGCTGGACAGTAAACCATAATAATTTACTATTCTAAGTCCAATCCAACATAACTCAGGGAAAGTGCTGGACAGTAAACCATATTAATTTACTATTCTAACTCCAAATGTAAAATAACTCAGGGAAAGTGCTGGACAGTAAACCATAATAATTTACTATTCTAACTCCAAATCCTACATAACTCAGAGAAAGTGTTGGAGAGTAAACCATAACAATTGTTCTATTCTAACTCCAATACAACATGTCAGGGAAATTGCTGGACACTAAATCATAATAATTTTGGATTCTAACTCCAAATCCAACATAACTCAAGGAAAGTACTGGACAGTAAAGCACAATAATTTATAAATCCTACTCACCCTTCACCCTATACACTCAAGTAATAAATACTAAAACGTAATATTTAGATTGCACATTTTTTTTTAAATATTAAAAATTTGAGCTTGAAAATTTTTAATTATGAAATTTTTTCCATTATTTTTGCTCAAAAGTTGGTTATTATTACACATTAACACACATTTTTTAATATTACTACCCACTCTTATCCATCATAATGCAATTTACCCACTAATAAAAAATTCACACACTTATTTTTTCTTAAACATTTTTTTACAGATTTTATTTCAAATTTTAATTTTGCATTTACATTATTTTTTTTATTTAATAATAAATTCACCTTTTTGAAAACATTCACACACATTATTATTATTTACTACCCAACCTTAGCATCTATATAACATACAACACACTAATAAAATATTGCACACTTAACTTAATTTAAATTAAATACTAAATTTCATTTCAAATTTCAAATTTCAAATTTCAAATTTCGATTTTCAATTTTTAATTAGCGATTTATTATTTTAATAAACACTCAAAAAAAGATTAACACACTTAATTTAAATGTTAAAATATAATATATTATTTGCAATTTTTAAATTTCGATTTTCAAATTTCGATTTGTAAATTTGTTTTTAAATTTATAATAAATAAATTAACAAAATTTAAATTACTACCCACCCTTATCCGCTATATAACCAACAACCCGCTACTAATTATTTTACATACTTCATTAAAAACATTTATTTTAAATATCTAAATTATTATTTTTTTTTAATTTACAACTCTAAAAAAATATTTACCCTACTTTTTTAAATTACTACCCACCCTTATCCCCTATAAAACCAATAACCCGCTCCTAAAAAATTTACTAATATTTTATAATTTTTATTATTTTTTTTTAAATAATAATGACTATAGACATAAAATTACTAAATATTTAACATAAAAATACATTTTTCAACATTTATATAACACATCTAATTAAAATAGCGATATTTTATACAACGATATTTCTCTCAACTATATTCTATACAACGATATTTTTATTTGTCGATATTTCTGTTATTCTACTAAATCGATATTTACAACAACGATATTTTTTTTAACGATATTTTACAAACTCGATATTCTTACCTCGATATTTATGCTAGTCGATATTTTCCCGTCGATATTCCTGTTGTATACCGATTCTTAGCACAGTCAGGGCTAATCAAATTATTCAATACTTTGACAATGCTTCTGGTGTTATGGGGAGCATTCAAAATAGAACTGGAGAAGTACCCAGCTTTTGCGGTATTTCTTTCTTTTTTATAGCTAATAATTTGTGTACTTATCATAGGGTTCATCACTGCAGTCATGTCAATTATTGTGATGTATCAAGGTCAAGATCATGTGAATTCAAATCCTGGAAATAGGCATGGTGAAAGGTCATATGATACCACCTCCTGTAAAGTCCTTTATGTTAAAGGGAATGTGGTGTCCCAGGCATTTTGGTAAAATAAGTTTCATTGGCATGTCATGTACGTTGTATACCTCTCATCTTTAGGCAGTTTCAAAACATTGTAAGGACCAGGAGAAGGAAATTGTGATGGGAGTGTGGTGAAAGTTTTAGAGAAAAGGCCTTATATGTTTCTTCAACACCCATGACAAAATCTTCTTCCCGGTTTCTTGCTTCTGCCCAGAAAAAATGTTCATAGGATCTTGTGGTATCCTTCTCTGTGTATCCTTCTCTGTGTTATGCATGTGTGACTTACTGATTATAGAATGTTATTCATAGAATGTCTTGATGTAGTTATGTTATGATTCTAATTGAGGCCAGGACAGTGTCAGTTGCTGCCTGCCTGTGTCTCCTGTGGATGAGATCCTTTCTTCCTGATATAAGAATAAAGAAACCTTTTATTTATCCTACATTTGAGATGTACTTCTTCACAGATCTTTTTAAGGTTTGGCCCATTGCCACGGACAAGCTGCATTTTGATTCGTGCCTTAGTACAGATTTATTGTCTCTTGGCAAAAGTGTTAAACTTGTCATTTAAGGGTTTAGCCCCTCTAGACTTTAGTGCAGTACATTTTTCAGCTCCATAAAAGTGATCAGTAAACATGCACTTTATGAAAAGTATAACTGAAGGAGGATGACGGCACCTATAGATGACTTCAAAGTACTATGGAAGCATGAGGAGTTAAGATGAGGACAAAGGGGAAAAGCAAGTAGCAAGGAAAGAGGTTAGGAGGAGAGGGACATCTGAGACATGATGGGGCATATTTACAAGTCCCTACCGCCACCAAAATGTCACTTAACATGGATTAACGCTGCCTTTTAAATAAGGCACTCATTCACACTATACTTAGGGTGAAAGAAGTGGCAGCTCCTTCGCAATGACGGAAGAGTGTTGCCCCATTGTTTTCAAGCAGTGCGAGAAGAGAAAACATGAAATGATAATAACTTTCAGTTATTATCATTTTATGTGTTTTGTGCTGCTTTGCGGTTGGGCCAGTGGGAGGGGCTGCTCTGCTCTCGGAGCAGGACAGTGGAGGAGTGGTTTGCCCACTCCTAAGTGCACAATGACTGTTTGGTCAGCCCTCTCGGGCCACCCAAACCAGTCATGCACACTTCCCCATTCTCCATGCAGGGCTGCACTACAGTCTGCATGGAGAACATGCCCTGGTCCCCATTCCCTGGTTGAGTGCCAAACCAGGATGCTCAAAACCAATCACAATGCTACATTGCAGCGTTGTAATTGATCAGGGGAGCCTGGGTGCCTACCAATCACAATGCTGCATTGCAGCGTTGTGCTTGGTATGGGGGCTGACTGTGCTTCCTGATTCCTGAGGGGTGGGGCATATACGCGGGACTCAGCGGGAAGGTAAGTTAATTTTAGAAAAAAAAAAAATTTGTGCAACCTCGCGCAAGCCCCCTGCGTATGCCTCCAGTCCCAAGCCACAAACCGCGCCTACCACGCCCTGCCACCCGCGAGCCAAGCCAGCTGCCACTGCCTGAAAGGGGTGGGCAGTGGCTGTTCTGTTCTGATCCAAAACCCATTGATTATGATGCTGCCCCATATTTACAAGAGTGGAGTCAATATGGGGCAGCACCAACATTAAGACATGGGAAAACCTATTCTTAACAGGGTGCAACAAGGGGAAATCCTTTATCTCTCCATGTTTTTGCTGTTTGTATGTGTGCTGCATTGTGCAGCACACATAAAAACAGCAAAATGCCATGCATGATTGTTTATGTACGGGAAGGTGTCCCTTCCCACATATAAACAATCATTTTTAAAATGATGAGTTGCAACTTCTATGTGTGTTGCACAAAGCAGCACACATCGAAGTTACAAATCACCATTTAATATTGTTTATGTGCAGCAAGGGACACCTTCCTGCACATAAACAATCATTCCCCGCAACACAGGCACCCTTGCACTTTGGTGCAAGGGTGCCTGCATTGGCAGTAGGCAGCTGAAATTAGCGCCAGCGCAGGGGGAGACGCGCAGCTGCACCGTATTGTTGTGAATGCGGTTCAGCCCTGTGTTTCAGAAGTGGCGGAGCGTGGCATTAAGCTAAGAAGGCTAACGCTGCTCTCTCTTGCTTCTTTGGAAACATGCACTCATGTGTCATGCTGGTGGATTATATAGCGATAAAGCACATTTATCCTATGAGAAGCGATCTTTCTTTGCCCTACACTGAGCAATGTTGTTGTGCAAGTCACAAATTCTAAAGTCTCTTATCACTTAAATAAAACATGCTACTGTTTCCTACCTCAATACAACTCCTTTTATCAACATGGGCGAGGAAAGTCTGAGTCGGTCTTGTCCGGATTTGCATTTATGACCTCCAGGTCTCACAAACGATTTCTCTTCAGTGGGCAGCCAGACCAAGTTACAGGCTAGGTGCAGCAGCTCACCAAGGGACAGATGGAATCAGCTATCCTTCAGGGACCAACAAGACTGTCATTTCTGCCAAGTCCAAGTCTGTAGTTTAAACTTACAGCACAACCCTCATACTTTGAAAATGGATATAACCCCAATGCTGAAAGTGGGTTGTGGGAAGAGCTATACCTAATAAACACATACATACCATGCAGCTGCGGTCCATGCAGATAACAGCGGTGGGGCTCCCGGCCCGCGTGGGCGATTTCGAGGGATGATGGCAAGGGAAAATTAAATAAATATTTAATATTCCCTTGGCATCGTCCCTCGAAATCCCCCTCCACGCGGCCCCACCGCCCCACCGCTGTTACCTGCACGGTCTGCGGCTGATCCCATGCACATGATACCCCAGCCATGCTTTGTCTACTGTTGTTCTCAATCCCACATATACATATGCACAAACACAAACACAACTCTATCACATAGTCAACATATCCATACATCCCTCTCAGAAACACTTGCACCACCTTAACACATGCACACACACACCCAGGCACGTACACACGCACACACATCTACACCAGTACATATGCGCCCTTTCCCCAACAGTTAGATGGGCATATCACCCATAACCCTTTGCATTCCTCCTTTCACCTTCTCTATCGGGAACAGACGTGTTTTTTCGCAAGTTCAGTATTTTTCCAATAGTATATATATACTAACCATCTTCAACATAGCGCTCCGAAGCACTCTTCAGCCAGGCCTAAAAAAGCTCCTTTGAGCATAGATTTGATAGAAGTGGAGATTGACATCTGCTGGTAACATACAGAGTAGAAAGAGATGCATAGTCTACTAATCTAGCACAGTGGTCTTAGAAGTCAGTGGCATCTCTCTGTTGACGACATCAAAGGTCTTAATGGCCTTGTAAAGCTGTGGCAGGAAGGAGGGGTGAAACGATATCAAACATTTTATGTGTCTCTGAAAACCAGCAGCATGTTATTCTTGTTCTTGGAACAATTGATTTTGCTTTTAGAAGATACAATTGAGCATTATTTCAACATTTGAAATGTTAAATATGTTAATGAGATAAGATGCACCCACATTTATGAATAATATTCATTTTACATACTTGATTGATTTTAGGAAAAAAGCAACACAAAACATAGTATTTGATCTTTTCTTTCAAGATTTTCTTCTCTGTTGTCACTTAAAATATTATCACTTCTTTCCTTTATTGAGAAATGTCTACCTTACTTAGAGGAAATATCTAGTCCGTCAGCAGTGCTTCGGTTTGCTTCAAAGATTTAACATGTTCCTTGAAAATGGAGAGAAAATATTTTGATATCGCTTCGGAGGCCCATACTAATTCTGTTATTATTTTAAGCAAGAAGGAGCTCAGCATCAAAAGGTGTGAAGATCATTGGTAGAGGAAGTCAGAGGTGACAGAGAAAAAGAAAGACATAAATATCTTTTTAGTAGCACTCCCCATTTTCTAGACCAGCATCTCAAATCATATTTCCTCTCTCGATCCCTTCCTTCTTCAAGCCAGAACCTTCTAACCTGTCTGGATTTTCAAAGTCAGACGATGGTCGGAAGCAATTTCTCTCACTGGCCCCATACGTTGGAACACCCTGGCCCACTCCTGAGCTGATGGCCAACATAAGACATAGTGTTTGGCCCCCTTATCCAGTAAGGTGTCCTCAGTTGCAGCTTTTCTTTTGGGTCTGTTTTATCTCACCATGACACAGAAGCAGGTGTGGGAGCACCGTATAAGAACTTAACTTAACTCAGAGAATGCATTGGTGATACAGAAAACAAAGACATGAAATGAGTAGACATCTACATAAAATTGCTCGTGGTCTGCGAGCTGCAGCCTCTGATAAACGTTTAGAATCAGATAGTTCTGAAGTGAAATGGAAAGGCAGACATGTAGTCATGGTTTGTAAGCATGCTGTATCCTTATTTCAATTCTTCAATAATGCAAGGGTGGACATCTGATGTCAAATATAGCTTTTGTAGTTTAAGTGTACCCTTTACCACTTCTGCCACTTTGAGGGTATTCACTAAAGTGCAGTAAGAGAAAAAATAATTTTGTTAACTCTAAGCCTGACTCAAGGTATCGATTTTTGCCACAAAGTCCTGTCTACTTTTCTCAGCAGATTCAGATTTAGATTTCAGATTTTTTTTTTCCACGATTAATCAAAATCATCGCAAATCATCCAAAGCAAAGAAGGCAAAACAAAAACAGATAAAAAGCAAACATAATAGGAGTCTAACGCAACAAAACTGAAAAATAATTGAACAGTCCTACTAAAAAACTTAATTTAGATGTTTTAAAACACATTGAAATAAGTCACAGAATTAGTGAAACAAATATAGTTGCTGGCAAAACATCCGTGTAAAATAACCTAACATTCACAAACCATTACAAAACCAATTAAGACACAATTGAATAAAGGAAATTGCAACCACCCCAGCTAAAGAATATTAAGGTGTAACTGCTATTGCCATCATAAATTGCCTATATTGACAGCCACAGAACAAACAGAAACAAAGCGCAAATCGTAGCTGTCGAAGGATTTGCTAAAGGCCTGTAATGACTGTGGGGCATATTTATCAAGCCCTTTTCCCATTCGCAAACGGGCCGATTCTCAGAATTGGCCGGTTTGCGAACGGGAAAAGGCCTTTTGGGATGTATCTTCCCAAAAGGGCATAGCAAATTAGAGAATCGCAAAATTTGCGATTCTCTATTTTGCGATTGCATTTAAGGAATCACAAATTGCGATTCCTTAAATGCAATGTATGAAGCACTGAAAAAGTACGATTTGGCCTTAAGGAATCGCAAGTTACCACCAACTTCAAGTTGGTGGTAATTTGCGATTTCTTTGAAAAATGCACTTTTTTGTATTTTTCAAAGTGCAATGTGGAGCACATACATGCCTTTAGGTCATGTATGTGCACCACATGTGCACACATACATATTTCAGGGGTGCAACAGGGTGTCCTTTTGACACCCTGGCACCCTCGAAATTGCATTCTCAATTTGCGATTCTCTAATGGTGAATCGCAAATTGAGAATGTCTTCCCATTCATTCCTATGGGCCTCCTAGCCCATAGGAATGAATGGGAAGGTATTCCTTAATTGCGATTCACAATTTTCTAATCGAAATTAAGGAATGCTAAGGAATCGCAAAATATTTGCGAATTTTTTATTACATCCCATTTTGCGATTCTCAAATAGCGATTCTCTAAAAATCGCTATTTGAGAATCGCAGTAACAGTATTTGATACATATGCCCCTAAAAGTCTAATAAATATGCAGAGGTCATTAAAGATTATTGGAGAACAGATACTATTATCATCAAACTTTGCTATATTGGCAGCTTTGCATTAAAAACCATTGATGGTTGCATAGGAATGCCCAAGTACAATCCATGAAAACACATCCCCTTATTGCAAAGTAGCGCATTGTACTCCTTTGCTTTACAGTAGGCAACTTTCCAATGCAATTCAGAATTTGTGTTGAGAAGTAAACCCCAACACAACACTTAGCTCTGGGTTTGCCCCTCTTTTGGGAATCAAACCTATTAAAAAGTGTCAGTATATTTCCCCTCAAGGGCCTGATTACAAGTGGGTCAGTGCATTTCCGACCCCTGTTGATGCAGGGTTACAAGTTGAAAGAAATGTAATGTATCCGATAATTATGAGATGTGTTAAACATCTCAATCTTCATTTTTAATGTATATTGAATTAATAAACACCTGGGGCCTTATTTATGAGGCTGTGCGTCACTTTTACGCCGCTGGTGCGTCACTTTTTGTGACGCACCAGTGGAGTAAAAAAAGCACCTTGTTGCGCCATATTTACAAAGTGACGCATCTAGGTAGATGTGTCACTTTGTAAACCCCTGCGCCACATTATAACTGCGCCAGGTATAATGTATGCAAGGGGGGCGTATTGACGTAAGGAAGGGTCGTAGAAGTGACGCAGTGAAATCTATGAGATTTCACTGCGTCACTTTTAGGACGCCGTTGCGTCAAAATCTTGCGCCTGCCTCACAGCAGGCGTAAGACTGACGCAGGCCCTTTCACATGGGGCTTGCCCCATGTGAAAGGACTCATTGCTGGAGTTGCGTCACTTTTGTGACACACTCCAGCAATGCATCACTTTTGCGCTTACAGATACATCAGAAATAATGACGTATCTGTAACTCCTTGCGACATGATGAGTCATACATTAAATATGACGCATCAGGAATGTCGCAAGGAGTGCGCACTGAGAAGTGATGCATCGCTGCTTTCACGCAGCGATGCGTTATTTATCATAAATGAGGCCCCTGTTGTTGTGCTTATTTCTTAATTAGTCAAACACTGCCACCATGTATCAGACTGTCATAAGTACAGGAGTAACGGTGGGGCGCACTGGAACCACCGGCTCAAGTTATGCACTGCGTGATAGGTGCTAATTATCTCTCACGATGAATAACTTACCACACGGTATTGTTAGTTATCAAGTGCAATCATTAGCCCCGATACTTGTAATCAGAGGCTAAGTGTTTTTGCACCTTCTGTGGCAGTCTATCTCACTCTGTGTGTAATGCATGTTTTTAACAGCACTACAAATTCACTACGACACAATTCTTGGCCAAGTATGTAAGCTAGCATTATGTCCCATGTCTTCAAGTTCCAAGATCAGTGTCAGTTCTATTATGTTTCCTACATGCTTATGAAATGTTCTGCTCTTGGGAACACGTACAAAATACTTTTTTTAAGAAGAAGAAAAATAGACGCACAAGGTAGGCCTGGCAGCCCAGATATGCTGTTCGGTTTTAAGCCACGATACCTATGGAGCAGATAAAACTCAGGATCGCCCCGAAAGCATCCACTGGTCAAACGCTACAAATGTATGAAGCAATGGGCAAACGGCAGATGACAATTTTCTGCAACCAAGCATCAGATAAGTCTGCACGTGCTCCTGTGTTCACTGAAGGAAAACGCGCGTGTATGTGCCTGTGCGCGTGCTATGTGTCTTTCTACAGGCTAGGTTGTGTTTTGCATATCAACAGGATGTGATTTAGAGGCGGCTGGTTTTGCGAAATCTGTCTGAGGCATGCCCGCCATATTTAAATGGCAGACATCCAGCTGGCAGTAACTGTGCTGTCTCGGCACCTAAAATATGGCGGTGACGCCGCCAGGGATGGCAGCTGGTGAACGGCCTGATCCAGTGTGGCCGATCCGCCACCACGTCTGGCGCACTAACCTCTGTCTAGGAATGCCAGGAAGATGGGGCAGACTTTCATGCAATGGTAAAGGCAGGGCTTTAAGTGGGATGAAAAAACTGGGGGGGTCTCTCAAAGGGGCGTGGCCACTCATTAAGGGCGTGGCTTTTAAACACTTGCGCTAAAATTCTTTGTTTAGTATAGTGTGCCGCCCAACTTGTATTTTGCCATTTCTGTCATTGCATCAGATATGTGATACAATAAGTAACATCATACCTACAACAAGTAAGGACTATTGGCTTTGTCAATGGTTATTCGTTGCATAAGATAAATAAGCTGCAACTATATCTTGTTACATATAATATTGAAAAAGCTTCTGCTTAAAGCCCTGGTGACGCCACAATGTTGCTGCTCTTGCGTTTCAGAAAGAGAAGGGAAATCCAGAGAGAAAATGACTCTCTCTAAAGGATTTCCCTTCCCCCACAGAGCTCACCTGGCATGACGTCATGCTGTAACTTCTCCACTAGTGAGAAGTGAGCAGTGTGGGCAGTGCACATCCATGTGCTTGTCTAGAAACGGGTCTCTATCTGGCTGTTTTGTGCCCTGGCACTTTTTTCCGGACTGCAGTGACAGTAAACTGCTGTCTCTGATGTCTGGAAAAAAACGGACCGCCTGTGCCAGGGCTCAAAACAGAGCCCGATAGAGACCCGTTTCGAGGCCTCTTTTAAAAAACTCCCGGTGCTCAGACCTCTTGAGACCCGGCCCACTTAAAGCCCTGGGTAAAGGGAATGTGCCTAACATGGTATGCAACATCCTCAGCGTGTTAGGGGGCTATTCACGTAAGCCACTTTGAGGTTATATATCCACATTCCACATATGATATTCGAATGTCCACAGTGCTTAATTTCTCAAATAAACAGTGCCGGTACCCTCAGAAGTCCGTGACTGGTGCCATTGGACATCTGTGCTCCGAATACCAAGGCTGTTTGTTCTCATACCTCTTAAATCTACTATCAGACATTCCCTGTCTCCAGTGACATAGGAAAGCGTGGGGCGGTCTGCCCTGGGCGGCATGAATTTTGGGGGCAGCGGCCTCCCTCCACTCTTACCTTTGGCCATCACGGGGCGGCATACGCAGGAATAGCCCAGGGTAGCCAAAGGTCTAGTTAGGCCACTGCCTGTCTCTTTATCTCATGATTACCAAGGCACAAGTTAGGCAGCATGCGAGTGACATCAGGGCGTGAATGACATCACGATGTGTGGCACCATCAGTGCTTTAAATGGGCCGGTACTCACAGGTACTGAGTACCGGCACTTCTTCGTTTTATCTCTCTGAGTACCGGCACTTCTCTTACTGCCGAGCAGAGTACCGGTACTCATTAAACGCAGGTGCTGGCGGCCTGTCTCTGACGGCCAAGGCACTTCTGTGAACCTGAGCCGAGCCCCTGCTGGACTATTCAGCTTGGGCTCATCTTCATACCGTCGGGTGTTCACCATCATGCTGTGTTGCAAGCAAAGAAATTGAGGCAACCCGGTGACAGCGCTATTGAGAAAGCCGCGGGAGGTAACCAGGTTTAAATGGTTTTAATCACATCTCATTCTTTTGTGTAAGTGTCTGCTTATGATTGTCTGCTTGCCTGTGATTGATTTGTGTGAGATAAATACGAGAGAAAGGGGGAGAGAGTAGGGACACATCTTGGAAGGTATCTTAAAGAAAATGTGTTGAATGGTTGTGTGTGCAGGTCTGCTTTTTTCTGTGTCCCTCGAGAATATGTAGTATTGTGCCAAGCAACAGCAATTAACAATATAGATGTTGCAAATATTAAAAAACAAGGAAATGTTCAAATATCACCGCGTTTGGCTATGTTGTGTAAGGAGTAAGCAAACCTTTGTTTATTGAAAAAAGACATTTCTCGTGTTTTGGTAAGTGCTGGCAAGTAGTATAGAAGTCAAGAAGTATCGGCATGACTTTTCCTAAGCCCCGCCCCCAAGCCCCGCCCACTCGCCACATTTAAATGAGTACCTGCACTATTTTTCTTCCATTTAAAGCACTGGGCACCATGGCATGTGACATTGAACGTGGCATCACAGGAAGTGGCATTACAACCCATGACCTCCCTAGAGGTGACATCAGATCTTAAGACCTCACATATGTTTAGCAGGTCTATCATGATTACTTTTGAGCACATTACAATATTGAACAAATGAGATTTTGCATTTGGGTTGGCCAAAAATTGTACGCAACTCTGACGCAAAATCTGGGCCGCAACTTATACATGAATTTTTTTAAACACGGTCACAAAGAAATTGGCAACAAGGAGAAATGTGGCAGTAGCTCTGTGAAGCTTACATGGTTGAAAAGTATGTATTTTAAAATATCTTATAGAGTTAAGCACCTGCTGCAGAGATCTTTGTTTGCCAGCTAAATCTCAGGGAATAATAATGTTAAAATAACTCTGGAGAATAACTTATTTTCTGGAGAGATTTTGTTTTGTTTAGTAGTCCCGGTTTTGAATCAAAGTAGCATAGAGAGTTAATATGTCCCCTGCAAAGCACATTATGCAACACATAGATGACAGATTTTTATTTTAAGTAAATGGGTAAGTGGGTTACTGCTTTTAACACAGAGATCATTTGTTACTTGCAGTTCATAAACTGTAATCCTTCTATTATACCACAGTGAGTTATGAAGGACATGTGCCTCCTACACCTTGTAACCCTCACTGTCTTATGTAACACATCCTGTACATTGATTTACACACATATGATTTATTGTCAATGTATAATGTGTACGTGTGACATAAAGCGCTCTGACACCCTGCATTGGGATGAAAAGTGCCAAATCGCTATAAAAGAAATAAAACAAAACATTTAAATTGTTATTTGTGTAAATACTGGGACAAACTAACACATATGACATTTTTACAGTGCATGCATATTTCATATACACGGACAGAACAAAGGAAAAGCATGCCTCTCTTAAGTACATGTGAAGTGATTGCAAGATGTGAGCCTATGTTTTCCCTCCATTGCATCTAGGTGTGAGGCTCTCCATAGCTCCCAGGAGAACACTCCCACAAAATGAAGCCTGATGGCTCCTCAGCTTTGGTTTGTGCTATGGTCAAGCTGGAAACTGATATGCCCCTTCTCCGCCTGCACATTGCTTCTCCGAACAAAAGCAGACAACTCGCAGGCGCTGCACAAACTGTACTGGTGCCTGTAAGTTACACCTGGACAAGTTTAGCATATTTCTGTGGGGCCCAACCTCTTGACAGGGTAGGCAGCATCCTCCCTGTGTAATAACAATAGTAGGTAGAGGATGTCTACAGCGTGTACCCCCGATTTGTTTCCTGAATCTTACTGATACCTACTTTCTCTCTTTGTGACCGTTTTTCCTTCTTTCTCTTCCACCGTCTTTCTGCTGTGTGTATTTTCCCTCCATTGCTCTAGGCTAGGGAAACATTTAATGCGGGGGAAAAATAAGTGCGGTCCCCATAAATAAGTGCAGATGGCCCCCACTGGCTCAAATTAAACACTTATGTTCACTGTCAGACATAGTAGTTGGCAGATTTATTTCCAGACATTTTAGTGCCTAAGTGACTAGTTTGATGACAGACCCAGCATCTATGGCATTGAAACCTCTATTGCCTGCGCTTAATTTGAACCTGTAGTTTTAGGGTGCTCAGCACCAGCACTTGCATGTCAACACCGGCACTTATGGCAGCCTTTTTTGGTGTTGCTCATCTAAGTTAGAGATGAGCAAAACAATGGTTGTTTTTTAACCTGTTGACCGCGGCACGAATTCTGCCGCTGTTCGGGCGATTTAATCAGTGGGCGGGGTTCGGACGGCCGTCCTCCTCACACGCTCACTGTGACGTTGGACGGCCGGGGTCCGTCCGATGCATGGAATGGTTAATATAATATACATTCAAGCCTGCCTCCTCAGTCATTCCTTTAGCTTTAGGGACCTGGAATAATCTGAACTGTCACACTTGCAGGGGAAGGATGGTAAGTCGTCGTCCTGGTGCCGTCATTGGTAATGCTGACCAGGGCAATGAGTGGTGCAAGTTGCAGTGGCCTCCTGGTCAGGGCTATGGCACTTATTGTTTAACAAATTACATGGTCTGGGACTGCCAGCCACCCCCCGCCTTAACACGCAGACTACGTTACACATTTAACAAGTCAACACATAATTCTTTGGAAGGCAGGGGGTCGGAGACCCCCTGGCCGTATTTATTAAAATATGAAACAAAATAAAAACATTTAATAAAATAAACATTTACATAATTATTAAATGCAAACTTCAGAACATTAGATTTACATCCATTTTTGACATGATATGATGGGCTAACTTTAACAAGTAGCTAATACAGCGTGGTTCCTAACCGAATCTAACATCCTGAAATTACATTTGCATCTTAATAATTTTGGTCCTACGGCAAGGACGCTAACCGGTGTCAGATCCTTTTACCAGCTACGCTCTCATGTCCGAGATGCGCATGCGCAACCAGGGCCCGTTTACCCGCGTGCGCTCCCTGAACTCCATTTAACCATAACAGGAGGGTCCTTACACTCGCGCACCTTGATGACGTCATAGTGTATGTGAGGGGTGGCTACCAGCCTGAGGAAAGCGTAGACTCCCTCCCCCGCACCCTTCTAAGCGAGGGGGCATCCTAATTTACAGACCCCCTGGGTCCCTGGGCAACTTCCGCAGTAGTTTACTAGAGGGGGTTGCTCAGACCGCGATTAAACATAAAAAAGTTCTGGTATTGGGCGACTTAAACCTACACCTAGAGGATCAAGGACACAAGGAGGCAGAAGACGTGCGTCTGGTCCTACAAGAACTACAATTTAAACTTCTAAGTGTCGCAGCCACCCATCAAAAAGGGCACTGTTTGGACCCCATTTTTGCAAGCTGGGATATGATTAAAGTTCTCACTCCATGTCAGCTTCCATGGACTGATCACTTCCTGGTCCCTTTTCAATGCTTCTACCATACTACGAAGAACATTGAACATGGGAAAGGAAACACTAAGAAACGCAAATGGAGATTATACTCCAAAGAAAAATTTATAAACGTAATTCAGAAAGCACAATTCCCCCTGCCCACGGATAGTGAACAGGCGAACAAGGACTTTAATCTACTAGTTACCACCACATTAGACGAGATAGCCCCTATGTGCAAAGGTAAAACCAAGGAGGGCAGACAGCGCACTGCCCCATGGTTCACTACAGAACTACAGCAACTAAAATCGAACTGTAAAAAGCTAGAAAGGACCTGGAGAAGGAACCTAAGTGTACAAAACAAAACCAGCTATAGCTCATCCCACCGTAGCTACCAGTACGCGGTGCGCAGAGCAAAAGCTAAATACTTTCAGACACGGATCGAGGACTCTGAATGTTCCTCACGAGAACTGTTCAGGATCTACAAAGAAATCTCTATAGTTTCTAGCTCCAATACCCCTACGAATACCTCCACGGAGGGCTGCAATAAAATCGCAGACTTTTTCTCCAATAAAGTTAAAAAAATCTACACCTCCTTCTCAAAACAACCAGGAAAGGGTCTAGACTTCATAGCAGACAGTCCATCGACAGCCCCTGAGTCCACACTACGAGATTTTAACGTCCCCACAGCTGACAAACTAACAAAGATATGTCGAAGTGTGAAGTCTGGTTCCCCTAATGATCCGGCCCCGGCCTGGGTATTCTCAGAGGGCCTAACAGCCCTGGAACCTCACATTAGACACGTCCTACAAACCTCCTTCTCCACTCAACGGGTACCGATGGAGTGGAAGAAGGCCATAGTACTGCCTATTAGAAAAAAACCAACAATAAGCCTGGAGGTTCTGGAAAACCTCAGACCCATTTCCCTATTGCCATAAGTGGCCAAGGTGGCTGAGAAGGTGGTCAACGCTCAGCTCACTGAACACCTGGAAAAATGGAAAGTACTCCATCCTTCCCAATCAGGTTTCAGGGCGGGCTACTCCACGGAGACAGCCCTCCTTAGAGCTACTGAGACCTTAAGAGCAGGGGCAGACGCAGGTCACACTATGGCCTTGATTATGCTTGACCTTAGCGCAGCGTTTGACACCGTAGCACATTCCATCTTGCTACGGTGTCTACAAGAAGCCGGGGTCGTTGGTCCTGCGCTGGGCTGGCTGCAATCGTTTCTGACGGAAAGATGCTTCCAAGTACAGCAAGGGACTTGCCGATCAACGGAGGTGTCACTAGACCAGGGAGTGCCTCAGGGCTCGGCTCTAAGCCCGACTCTTTTTAACTTATATTTGGCCTCACTAGCAAAAGTGGTACAGTCCTATGGGGTGGAATTGGTGTCGTACGCTGACGACACCCAACTGCTCATCTCCCTATCACAAAACACCTCCAACACCCCCCACAATTTCAAAGCATGTATGCAGGCCCTAGCTGAATGGATGGACGCCCACTGTTTAAAACTTAATGGCTCCAAAACGGAGGTGTTGGTGGTAGGGGGAAAAAGGGAAGACTGGTCGGATGAATGGTGGCCTTCATGTCTAGGTCCTACCCCCATACCATGTCAGGAGGCAAAGAATCTAGGGATCTGGATGAACCCTGCTCTCTCTTATGAGGGCCACATTAGGCGTCTTGTAGGCAAATGTTTTGGAGTATTAAAGACTCTAAACAAAACATTAGACCTCCTCCCTCTATCGGCCAGAAGAACACTAACGCAAGCACTAGTAACCTCGCGTTTAGACTATGGCAACGTCTTGTTCCTAGGGGCCACTGAAGGCAGCATAGGTCGCCTACAAGTCATACAAAACTCCGCTGCCAGACTGGTGCTAAGAAGACCCAGGAGAGCCAACTCAAAAAAAGCACTGGATGCGCTTCATTGGCTACCTGTAAAGAAACGTGTGCGTTATAAGTGTCTTCTCTTCTGTCACCGTATTGTCTGGGACAGATCACCGACTTATTTCAGGGACTTAATCAGCAGATACGAACCTACCAGATCACTTCGATCAGAGGGCGCCGGACTGCTGATAGTGCCTAGAACTAAGAAGGCTAGAATGGGTGGACGCTCATTTGCACTCCAAGCAGCCCAACAGTGGAATAAACTCCCCTGTGCTCTGAGACTGGAGAGCAACGAAACGCGGTTTAGGGCCCTGCTCAAAACTCATCTTTACTCCTCTTAATCCGGGCTGTCTGTATGCGGTTTGTTTCTTGGACAGTGTCAGCGCGGGGACACGCCGTGATGGCGTTACTGAGCGCTCTACAAACTCGATATTATTATTATTTTTTTTATCCTGCCCCTGAAGTTCTGGGAGAGACCAGTGGCCCCTCCCCATGGGCGGCCCCTTTCGTGAATGGGACCGCCCCCCCCCCCCTAAGGACCTTAAATTGCTGCTCACCGATTATGACCTTACCGCCAGACCCACATAATAAATACGACATTACTAATCTAAGAGGGAAAAAAGGCCTAAGAAAAAGAGTTAATGCAACAGCAAAACATACCCAGAAAACATATACATATTTACATTGCCTGTAAACGGGGAAAAGAGCCTAAGGAAGGAAACATTTACTCTTATGACATTGCATAGCGTTACACAGTATACCTACCAGTGTCCTCACCAGAATTCTGCTACAAGGGGATGGAGGGTGGGTAAAATTAAAAGGCCCCACGGCGGGGCGAGGAGCGAGCCTGGGAAGCGCGAGCACAAAGAGGCCGCTTCCCGCGCTCCCCAGGCTCTTAACCCCTTCTAAGCTGCGGTCCCGCCCCCTTGACCCGGAAGCGCCAAACTGCTTTCCGGGGCAAGGGCGGGACGCACAACCAACCAGGATCGGCCAGAGAGGGGGGGCCGGGCCCAGCCATGTGTGCGTGGGGGCCGATTGGCCCCCCCTTTTCTAGCACTGTCTACTGCTGTGGCAACGAGCTACCGACCGGTCGTCGTCCTCTAAAATAGCAGGCAAAAAAACATCCATCATCACCAGTCCATATGTTACCAAAAAGAGAAAAATGCTTTCTGCTTAACAGTCAGTTTCTGTACAAATAGTGAAAAACATGGCAGCTTTCATTTTAATATGCAAGCGGGGGTTCGTGGAAGAGAAGAATAGAAGAAAGAAAGGAAGAAAACTTAGGGAAATGGCATGTTAAATCAGTTTGTGGAAAGGGTTTTCTTGTACCAGTAAGTGTTTTAATTTTTCAACAGAGCACAGGTATATATTTATGTTTCTGAAATAAGGGAGGGAAAGAGGGGCGGTACTTGAGGCTTCCTGCTTCTGAAGTACTACTCAATGACGTTTCCTGACTCCTGGGTAGAGGAACTGCCCAGATTGCCTCAAAGAGTCAGAGCAGTGACTCAGGCGGTGATGTGGACATTAAAGGCCCTTTGATGTGCCCAGTTAACCTTTTTTTTACTATCTACCTCACTTGGCCTCGTGTACAACACTGGAGTTTCAAAACCAACCGCATCCTGCGTAAGTAGCCAGCAGAGCACTTCTTGCCTCGTTTCACACGGGCTGCTTTTCTCAGCCCACCGAGCAGGCCATATGCAATAGGTAACTGGTAGAACCTGATGACACAGTAGGCCATTGGGAAGACTTTTATGGTGATGCTGTTTTCACAATAGCTGTGGTAATTGTAATTGTATTTTAATAATAATGAATAATTTGTTTACTATTGACATCTAACATATCATATTTCTGGAGGCATGGTTTCCGCTCCGGGCCTGTTTTCAGAGGGCGGCGCATCCTTTGCAGCCATGATGCGCACGGTAGCCAAGATTCTAGATCTCCAGCTGCCAGCCTTCAAGGCCAAGACGAATGTCTTGACAGAGGTCCTTCAACCTGGAGCGGGCTCACCTGAACTCATGCTTCCCTTTGATGAAGCCCTAACCGACTTGGGGGGGTCTGGGAAAAAAACCTTGCAGGTATGGTTTCCCGTCAGCACCGTCTCACTCCGGGAGACTCAGCTTTCCATTGCCAGCACCCTTTCCGTGAGAGACTGGCAGTGCAGGCATCAACAGCAAATGACCACCCAAGTACCTTCCCTACCACATACATCACCAAATAGGGAATCGAAAAGTCTGAACACTTTAGGAAGCCCTTTTTTCTTCATCCACCAGCCTTGCCCTGGGGGAACAACCTTTGCAACGCATCTTTTACACCGCACTACCATTACAACAAAACTTTTACAACGCAACATCCATTACAACGCATGCCATTACAACGCAACCATTACAACGCATGACGCTACAACGCATACCACTACAACACATGTCATTACAACGCAGTCATTACAACGCATACCATTACAACGCGGTATACACCTGTTACAACGCATTTGTTACAACGCACTACTGTTACAACGCGACTTTTACAACGCATACCATTACAACGCATTGCGCTGGGGGGCGCTCTAGGATAGGGAATAAGTATAATTTACTATCCAACACCTTCCCTAGGGTCCACGGGGACTGGAGTTAGAATAGTAAATTATACTTACCACTATCCAGCACCGCAAAGCGCTATGCGTTGTAATGGTATGCGTTGTAATGGTCGCGTTGTAACAGTAGGTAGTTGTAATAGTATGCGTTGTAACATGGTACATCCGCATACCATCACAACGCATAGTACCCTGACACTTTCCAACACTTACCCTACTGTTGCACCCTCTGGAGTTAGAATAGTAATTTTTACCCCTACACTATCCAACACTTACCCTACTGTTGCACCCCCTGGAGTTAGAATAGTAATTTTTACCCCTACACTATCCAACACTTACCCTACTGTTGCACCCCCCTGGAGTTAGAACAGTAATTTTTACCCCTACACAATCCAATACTTACCATACATGCAATGTAATGATATGTGTTGTAATGGTATGCGTTGTAAAGGTAGTATACGTTGTAATGGAATGCGTTGTAAAGGTAGTTTTTTAAAATTCGTTGTAATGGCATGCGTTGTAATGGAATGCGTTGTAATGGATGTTGCGTTGTAAAAAATGGGTTGTAAAGGTATACGTTGTAAAAGTATGTGTTGTAACGTCATACATCCTTGCCCTGCAGTAGGTGAATGCTGCGTGCTTCTTGGGCCAATAATCCCATGCTTCCCATGGATTTGTTTGCATAGCTGCTTCCCATGTTGCCCAAAGAAGGATGTGCTATCAGTGGCTGTTGGTTGTTAATCACACTGGAGGGACGAAAAAAATATACAGTTAACAAATACACATAATGCACATAACATATACACATATATACACATAACACATACACATAACAAATACACAATAATATACACATTAACATAAATATACACAAAAAATAATCACTTACCGTACACTGCTGCTCCATGTTCTAAGGCACGTCCTCGTTGTTCTGCAGCATGTCCCCAGAGTGCGAAACCCATAGCCAACTCTCTCATCCAATTAAGACACTGTTATCAAGCATCTTGATTGGCTGGAGTGGGCTGGCTCTACACCCCAAAAGGCACTGTAGGCATGTGCTTGCTCTCCAACCCCGCTGTCCAAGATGGCCGAGTTGGAGAGGTTTGAATTGCGCATGTCGGTTTGGCCACAGCAAGACAGCCGGCCAAACCAAAATGAGTAATACAAACTTAGTAGGCACTCCTCAATCATTGGCAGCAGTGACACACTATGTTTTCTGGCAGAAAGCATCATAAATAAAATATAATAAAATCTTTTTATTACCATTTAATTTTTTACACTTTATGACCAGCAGTGTGGGGGTGTGCCGCTCTGCCGCACCTACGGAGTAACCTCCACTGTGTGCCATCCTCAACAAAGCTATGGTAGACGGCAGGGATGCCTTGAAGTTTGCTGTTAAAAATGGGGTTTCTAGTTGGCAGAGGTATGCACCATGTTCAAGTAGGGACACCACTCTAGTGAAGGTAAGTCAGATGCATACACTAAATTAATCTGCGCTCACCTTCTGGTAGCTTGGCACAGTGCAGTCAGGCTTATTTATTTATTTATTTATTTATTTATTTATTTATTTATAACATTTATAAAGCGCACTGTTACCAAACGGTGTCCTGGCACTGAAGTGAGAGCTCTCCATGCCCCAGCCTGAAATGTTTATTGTGCGAAAAAGCCAGGTTTTCACGCCTTTGCGAAAGGCCATCAGGTCAGTCAGTTGTCTGAGACCCAAAGGCCCTGGCGTTCCAGGCCCTGGCTGCCTCCAGAATGAAACTCCTGCCTCCCCATCGCGCCTTCCTCGGTCGAGGGGTTACGATCAAGCCCATGTTAGATGACCTAAGCTGCCTTCCAGGCCTATACCAGTGGAAATACTTCTTTAGAAAAGACGGGGCGATTCCTTGGAGGGCTTTAAAGACTATACACAAGGCCTTAAAAGAGATTCCGTACTGGAAGCCAATGCAGTTTTACTAATTCTTCAGAGACGGAAGCGAACTTAGGTAAACCTGAGATGAGTCGAGCTGATGCATTTTGCAAAGCCTGTAATTTGTTCAGAAGCCCCTGTTGAGCATTGAGAAACAGGCTATTGCAATAGTCCAGGCGGGACAAAACCAGGGAAGTCACCACTGTCTTCTTACAGCCATCGGGTAAGAATGGAAGCATCTTCCAGATGGATTTCAAAATGAAATGGATGGATGAAATCAAAGCATTGACCTGGGGTCTGAACGTGAGCTGATCGTCGATCAGGACCCCTAGATTCTTGACCTTCGTGACTGGAGAGGGGGGTGTGCCCATCCCATCAGGCCACCAGTTCTGGCTCCAAAAGTTATCACTAGATCTGAACAGTATAACTTCGGTTTTAACCGAATTAAATTTTGGCCATCCAATTGCCAACCGCCAGCATACATTCCTGGAATTTACGGGCAACACCTTCCTCTTTGCCCGGTAGCAGTGACACCACAATCTGCGTGTCATCCGCATACGATGTCAATTCAAACCCAAATGATCGAATAATTGGAGCTAATGAGGAGACGTAAACGTTAAAAAGGGTAGGACTCAGGGAGGATCCCTGGGGACCCCACAGGGCAACACGAACGGTTTAGATTCGAACTCCCCCAGTGCCACGACCTGGACTCTGTTTGTGAGGAAAGCTTTTAAGATGTTTAGCGCTTTCCCTTGAATCCTGCAGGCCTCCAAACGGTCCACCATGGAAGGCTGCTGATAGATCCAACAAGACCAGAGCTGCTCTCCCCTCAACATCTATCATTTTCCTAATTTCCTCCGTCGCTTTAATTAAAGCGGATTCGGTGCTATGGCCTGTTCTAAAACTGTGTTGGGACGGGTCAGGGGCTCGTGTGGCTCCCAGGAATACGCTAAGCTGTCTATTCATAGCTTTTTCTATTAGTTTGGCCGGTAGTGGTAGTCTGGCAATAGGACGATAATTATTTGGATCGGTGATGTCTAGATTTGGTTTTTTTCAACAATGGAAAGATTGAGGCCCATTTCCAGCTGGACGGGAAAACCCCCGTCATAAACATGTTGTTGAACAGCGTGGCTAGAGTTGAGGCTATAGGAGCCGGGGCTAATTTGGCCACAGTGGCCAGGCATGGGTCCCGTGGGGAGCCCGAATTAGTTCCTAATAGCAAAAGCTTGATCTCCTCAGAGGTCACCGGGGAGAAGTGCAGCATCTTATCTACTATCAGATCGGCTGTTAAAGTTACAGACCTAGCCTCTGGCAGGTTTTCCCTGACATGCCCTTCAAGGGAATTAAAAATAATCTCAACCTTATTTAAGAAGAACTGCGCGAGATCCTCACAGAGCTCCATACTGGGAGGCGTAGTCACTGGCTTTCGAGATGCAAGGCTTGAAACCGTAGCAAACATTTCCTTAGGCGAGTTTCTAGCGCAATTAATGCAGTTGGTAAAGTAAGTTTGTTTTGCCTTCACAATCAAGACATGATTTGAGTCTCCTCTTGTCTGCCTCGTAGTAGTTTATCCGCCAAGCCCTTCCAGTTTCTTACAGATGAGCTTGTGCTCTCTGAGCTCTTCCGAGAACCAAGGGGCTGAGGGTCTCCCTCGTGTGGAGTGACAAATTTTGGGTGGGGCGAGAGTAATGCAGGCTTGGTCAACCCATTTAGAGTAGCTGACAGCTGCATCTTCCGCCTCTAAGGGAAGCGTAGCCATGGATGCGACCAAAAGATCCTCCAGGGAACTCCCCTCTATCTTATTCCAAGCCCGGCAGGTTCTTTCTAAATTCCTAATCTGTCTTGCCTTGTTGGATTTTGTTGCAGGAATATTAAAAAACACAGCTGCATGATCAGACCAAGTGACCGGGTAAATTTTAGTAACTTCCAGGTCAGAGTGGTTTGTTAAGATTCCATCCAAAGTATGACCCGCATTATGAGGGGGGCCTTTAACCAGTTGTTTTAATTCAACTCCTTTCATAACTTCCATTAGAACTGAGGTATCAGGGTCTTAACTATTTTCTAGATGAAAGTTAAAATTCCCTAAGAGAGTGAACGTCTTTGTGCATATGGCCTCCTCCAGAATATTTCCCGCTGAGCCTAGAAACGCTGACTTTGGGCCCTGGGGCCTGTAAAGTAAACAACCTCTAAACGACTGATGGTTGGAAAGCGCAAAATTAAAATCGAGAGCTTTGCTTGCCTCTGAGGAATGGCTTGAAAGCTACCCTTAAAGGAGCTATGGTATAGTATTGCAAGACTGCCTCCTCTTTTCTTTGGTCTATTCAGTATGAAACTGAGATAGTTTGGTGGGGTGGGGATGATTATATCTGGCTCTGAGGCGGCGTCTGTCCCAGACTCAGTGATGAAGGCAATTTTTATCTCCTGGTCCTGTATTAGCTTGGCGCAGTCCAAACTATGCTTGACCAGAGATCTTGCATTAAGCAGGAGGCACTTTACTTTATTCACTGTGACATCCACTGTCTCCCTTGATATAAGGGGGACTGCTCGGACTAGCTCCATTAGTAAAGTAGGTATTATCTGATTACAGGAACAGCATACCTCAGCCCTGACACATACCCCCCTGTCATACCCCCCTGTCAAACTCCATGGCCAAATCAACATGAGTAATACAAACTTAAGTGGGCACTCTTCAATCATTGGCAGCAGTGACACACTATGTTTTCTGGCAGAAAGCATCATAAATAAAATGATAATAAAACCTTTTTATTACCATTTCATTTTTTACACTTTCTGACCAGCAGTGTGGAGGTGTGCCGCTCCGCCGCACCTACGGAGTAACTGCCACTGTGTGCCATCCTCAACAAAGCTATGGTAGTCGGCAGGGATGCCTTGATGTTTGCTGTTAAACATTGGGTTTCTAGTTGGCAGAGGTATGCACCATGTTCAAGTAGGGACGCCACTCTAGTGAAGGTAAGTCAGATGCATACACTATATTATTCTGCGCTCACCTTCTGGTAGCTTGGCACAGTACAGTCAGGCTTAACTTAAGAGACAAAGTGTAAAGTATTTGTGCAAGACTTAAAACAGTGAAAACACCACATGAAAATATTCCACACAAGTTAGACAAATAGAGCTTAATTCAATGAACAAAACAAGACCAACAACACAAAAATCCAATAAATAGAAGTGGAGTTATGATTTTTAAAATATTGAATTGAAATAGAGTGCTGAATAGTCAATAGCGCTTAGGGGTTACTTGAGGTCAGGAAGTGAAGCGATGGAGTGTGGGTCGGTTACAGAAGCCACGCATGCCCCGCTGAAAACAGTACCTTTCCAGAGGATGTGATGACGGTGAGGAGAAAATGCGTTTGTTTTTAGTCAGGCAGTTGGGTCCCTCGTCGTCATCGAACACCTTTATGATGACGGCACTGCGTCGTCAACGAGCTTCACAGTCGGGTCCTGCATCATCGTTGAAGCCCTTACAATGAAGACTGAGTCGTCCTCGAACATTGCAGTAGGGTCCCACATTGTTGAAACCCTTAAGACACAGGTGCTGCATTGTCGTCGAGGTGCGCAGGTGATGCTGTGGAGTCGCCAAAGAAGCTCAGCGTCGGCATCAAAGGTAAATTATTGGGTTCCGACAGCGGAAAGCAGGTGATGCATAGAGTTTGGCAGCAAACAGCAGCAAAACCCCTCTTGAAGGCCCAGGACTGGATTGGCACCTCTTGGCAGGGCAGGACTCACTGTTGGATGAGTCCAGCAGCTGAAGCAGAATTGAATGAAGTCTTTGATGTCCTTCAGACTACAGAAAAGGAGGCAAAGCAGCAAGCCCCTGGAGTCACTTGGTTCTGGAGATGTGTAAAGTCAGGTCCTGTCCTGCTTACCACTAGGCAAGGGGCAACAGGCAGCAGGGCAGGCACAGCAGAGCAGGAGTCCAGCAGAGTGTCAGTCCTTTCGATAGCATACCAGTCCTTCTTCCTGGCAGAGTGTCCTCAGGTCCAGAGTGTACTGAGCTGGTGGTATCATGGGTCCAGTACTTATGCCTAGTTTTCCTTGGAAGTGGGGGAGACTTCAAAGAGGCCTTTGAAGCACACTAGGTCCCTGTACTTCCTGCCCTGGCTCCAACTCTCTACAGGGGGGAAGGGGTTAAATAGCTCTTTGTGTGAGGGCAGGCACAGCCTTATTCAGATGAATGTGTCAGCTCCTGACTCCCACCTAACCCAGGCAGACCCATACATCAGGTAATGGGTCATCGGGATGTTAATATCACACCTCACCTCATTTTGTGTGTGACTGTCTAGAGGGAATGCAAAAATCCCAACAGTCACCCACCCCAGTGGCAGAGGCACAGAATGGTTAAAGTAAGAAAATACAAACCTTCTAAAAGTGGCATTTACAGACGTACAGTTTAAAATCCAATTCACCATCATCTGTGATTTAAAATTGTGAGCCCAGGGACACCAAACTCAAAACTTCTTCTTGTACCAAGTGGAAATCACCCTAATAAGCAGGAACAAGTTAATACCAATGTTAACTTATGAGCAAGATAGGCATCGCAGCAGTGAAAAATTAATCTAAGAGTTTTTCACTACCTGGACATGTAAAACCTAAAAGTGCATGTCCAGATTTTCTAAACACTGCACACTGCTTGTGGGTCTGTTTAGGGCCTATCTTAGGGGTGACTTATATGTATTAAAAAAGAAGGGTTGGGCCTGGCAATCGGGTTACCTGCCAGGTCAACATGGCAGTTTAAAACTGCACACACAGGCTCTGCAATGACAAGCCTGGGACATGTTTAAAGGGCTACTGAAGTGGGTGGCACAATCGGTGCTGCAGGCCCACTAGTAGCATTTAATTTACAGACCATAGGCACATATAGTGCGCTTTACTAGGGACATATAAGTTAATTATATTTGTCAATTATGGATAAGCCAATGTTGCCATTTTTTAGGGACATAGCAACCTTCACTTTAGACTGATCAGCAGTGGCAAAGTGCCCAGAATCCTAAAGTCAGCATAATTCAAGTCAGCAAAAGAAATGCTTTGTGGTCTGTTCCAGGACTATGTTACTCCAGTGGAGTGGCCGTGCGCTATAGAAGTGTACAAATAACATAACATAACATAACATAACATAACACCATAAAGTCCATACTCTATAGGGAGATGAGCCACCTCAACATGTTGAGATTCTCACCCCATCTGAATTAACCTTCTGAGGGGCCTGTGGTCTGTCCGAACACAAACATGAGGGCCACACAAGTATGGCTTAGCTTCTCAGCACCCAGAACACAGCAAAGCCTCCCCTTCTATTCCTTGGGAGTAGCCTCCTACTGATGAAGGCTACCAATGGATCCAGGCCTTCTTCATTTTGCTCAGAGAGTACAGACCCTACACCATGCTCTGAGGCTTCTATCTGAACAATGAATTGTTGAGGGGAGTCAGAGGCCTTGAGCATAGGCCCCATGCACATGGCCTCCTCCTGACATCAAAGGCTTTCTGGTACACCTCTGTCTAGATCATATGATGTGGCTGCTCCCTGGAAGTCAGCTCTGTTATAGGGGCAACAATGGTGCCATACCCCTTGACAAATCTCCTGTAGTAACCTGTGAGGCCTAAAAAGGCTCTCACCCCTGTCTGGGTCTTGGGGAGCTCCCAAGCCAGAATTGTCTCAATGTTGGCCTGGATGGGCTGTACCTTGCCACCTCCCACTTGGTGACAGAAGTAGACCACAGATCCCTGCCCTATCTGGCATTTACTGGCCTTGATAGTCAGGCCTACTCTTTGCAGAGCCAACAGCACTTCCTTGAGGTGATGCAAGTGGCCCTCCCAGCTGGAGCTGAAGACCACAATGTCGTCCAAGTAGGCAGCTCTGAAGTTCTCCAACCCAGTCAGTACCTTGTTGACCAACCCCTGGAAAATGGCATGGGGATCTTCAACCCAAAGGGCATTACCCTAAACTGAAAGTGCCTTTCTGGTGTGGGGAACTCAAATCTCTCGTTTTCCACATCAGTCCAGTACCCAGACGTTAGATCAAACATGCTGAGTAATTAGGCACATGCAAGCCAATCAATGAGCTCATCAGCTCTGGGGATGGGGTGTGCGTCAATTTTAGTGACTGCAGTGAACCGGCGGTAGTCCACACATAACTGAAGTTCAGGTGTGACACCTGGAGGGCCACCCTAGGGGATCAGCACCACTGGGATGAACCAAGGGCTGTTGGAGGGCTCAATAAACCCTAGTGTCAACATTTTGGAGACCCCCTCCTTAATGTTAGCCCTCACTTTGTCAGACAATCAGGATATTTTATTTTTCACAGGTGGGATTTCCCCAGTGTAAATATCATGGGTGCACCATGTAGTCAGCCCTGAGGTAAGTGATAAGAGAGAGGCAAACTGCCCCAACAACTGGCAGCAGTCTTCCTGTTGATTTAGGATCAGTGTAGGGTGGAGGATGACACACTCCACTGACCCAATCTGCTCTTTGGAAGATAGTAGGACAGGGAGAGGTTCAATGTCCTCTTCCACAGCATTGTCAGTTACCAAGAGCAAGGTTATCTCAGAGATCTAAAAGTGGGGCTTAAGGTGGTTTACATGCAGGACCCCAAAGGGTTCAAGGAGTTTTGAGGTCCACCAGGTAGATGATATCACTCTTACACTTGTTTACCTCATAGGGCCCAGACAAGCGATCTTGCAGAGCACAGGGCTCCACAGGCTCCATTACCCACAGTTTTTGGCCAGGCTGAAACTCTGTATAATCAAAAGAGGGAGAGAGAAGCGGATATTCATTCGGCTTCTATAGGGTATGAACGTAAACATTGGAGAATTAATCATGTGTATTACTTTTCCAGGGTCTTACAATCTTTGTTTTGCAGATCCTCATTCACACTAAATGAGGGTGTGGTATATGTTGATTCTCTGCTCTGTCTGTTAGTTGAATAGCATCTACATTGGGTCTTTATCACTTGAGTTTTCAGTTCTCCAAATGATCTACGTTCCTCCACCTGGAGGGATACCATTTGGTTTCAAGACAGTTGTGATAAAAAGGTGAATAGTGTCAAAATAGGTGAGTTTAAAATGACCTCTGTTCCCTTGTTTGGTCTTTTATTTGACAGGGAAGGGGCAATGTTAAAATATTTTGAAGGGGGTGCTCGAGTGGATGTGTTAATGATCCACTGCACCTCGTGCTAGGTCGTGATAGGTCGACATGTTTCAGCCCTTGTTTGCCAAAATGGATCAGTGGGTGTAGGAAGGTAGGGTCCTTCTGCATGGTTTCCCCTAATTTTTGCCTGGTGCTAAGCTGTGTTTTGACTAGCCCGCTGGGATCCTGCTAATCAGTACCCCAGTCTATCTGCTTCCTCCCTAATTTTTTGTATTCAGTGCTTAGATACATCCCAGATTGGATACTGGGGGACCCTTGTCAATCGACTAGTATATAGTACCTATGTACCCAGGGCATAGGTACCCGAGAGGTCTCCCATGGGCTGAAGCATGTATTATGCAACCCATGAAAGACCATTCAAAATGGAACTAAAGGCCTGCCATTGCAGCCTGTGTAAGTTGGCGCTTGCACCACTTACTAAAGATAAAGGTTTAATATATCTAAGGGTCACTGCACTTAGAACCTATTAGACACCCCTATAGCAGGCCTTTGCAATCCTGAAGGCACGGTGATTGGTTCTAAGTGAGAGGGGGCCCCTGCATGAGCAGGAAAGCCCTGCAGCCTATGGAGTTCATTCTCCCGGGTTGTCAGTGAAGCAGCCATATACTATATAGAGGGTCACCACGTAATTACGTGATGACCATCTCGAAAAAGCTGCAACGAATCCTATGATGTTTGGTATCAAGCATGTTGGAATCATACCCCCACGCCGTAAAAGGTATGGGGGGTATGATTCCAAGCACTGAAAGAGCCCTCCGTTAGGCCCTCAGTGTTCCTGGTGCCAACCTTCTAGACCCGGGCAGCACAAAATGGTTGCTACTGACCAGAGACACATTTCTGCCCTCCTGCTCCTGAGCCAAGCTCGAACAGGGAAAGGCAGAACAATAGGCATTCTGTCAGAGGGAGGTGTGGCCACCTCCAGAGAAGATTTAGTGTATTAGGGCTGGAAGGCTGCACTTGCCAACGCCAGAATCTCTGCATGAGGGGCACATTTGGTGTCCCTGTGCATAGTCCAGTTCAAACCAGTCCTGTGAGCCGTTAGCTCCCACTCTGGGGCAAAAGTGAACAAAGGAAATGGGAGTAAACTCCACCTGTTCAGACCCTCCCCTGGGAGAGTCCCCGGAATCATCTCAACCCTTTCCCTATGGTACTTAAGGGCTTACCTGGGTGTAGGTCCCTAGATTCTTCTTGGGACATAATTCAATTCCAATACCACTTCAACATCGACCTTCTGGACACTCTGGACTTCGTTGGACTTTGTAAGGGCCCAACCTCGTCCTCCTGCTTGTCTGCTGTAACGTCTGTATCCATGCTTCATACAGAAACCCTCCAAGGCCTGTGGAGCATCAAAGACACGTGAAGGAATCTCCCTTGAAGTGAAGGAGTAACTTCCATGCATTTGCAGGCCTCTCAACACTGCTGACTGGTCTGCTGATCCTGAGCTGCTGTGGACTCTGAAGGGTTCAACAACACAGGTGGTGGTTTTCTACAACCCCTGATGCCTGAGCTGTCCTCTCTCCAAGTTTGAGGCCAGCATCCCTTGTGGGGGGCTGCAATTACTGAACCCCTGTGCACTGCATAATTTTCCAAGTATAAAGGCTTGTTGGAAACTTTGCGACAAGTGCATCCGGCTCCGAGTAGCTCCAACGTCTGGCAACTTCTTCTACCAAGATCTTCAGCCACATCGCACCGTGGCCTGCTGCTTTGGTAAACTGCGACTCCAGTGCCTTCGGCCTTTGTGTCTTGTGGAAGGTCATATACAATTCTTTGGGCCCTCCTGATTGCTCATAGCCTTCCATGACTCCCCTGCTCTTGGAGAGTCTCCTGGATCTTGCTGGTCCCAACTTTGTACCTTTTGACTTCCTGCATGGGTTGCATTTGCCAAGGCTTGTTCGTGCTCCCGCCGGACACCGACCCCTCAACACTTGACATCCTCAGCATCGCCTGGTCCCCACAGCTGTAGAGTCAAGATCATCAACATCATCCCTGAAGCACCCAACATCGGAGGGCACACTCCCAAGTGACATAGATTCTGTCCCCTCTGCTTTCAAGTACTCTTCTTCGAGAATCCATATCTGGATTCCCATGGACACTTTCTCCTCTTCCAGCAGCGCCACTTTCCAGAAGTCCTGACTTAGGTTCAAAGGTGGTTTCCAACAACACTTCACCCCTATGCACCCGGCTTCCCTGGAATAGGTAACATGGGCACTAGGGTATCCACGGGAGGGGTGGCTCCCCAACCTTCTGTATTCCACGGGGTTTCCTAAAAGTCTTTAAAAATCCAACTGCAACTTACATGTAGAGTTGTACGGAGCCGGCGGTCGCGTTCCCACACTGCAAACGCTGGGGTCCCTATCTACTTACCTTGGGTGTTTCCTTGGGTCACCAGAGATTCTACATCCTCTTGAAATTGTCCTATCTCGAGTCGTGTTTCTTATACCACTTTCTTAGTATATGGTTTGGTCCCCCACTGGGGCCCACTGTGTATTAGTGCTATTTACTGTGATTTCTGTGCTAAAGTATTGTGTGCTTTGTGTCTATCTCTATGTGGGAGATACTATAACATATTAGATAGTGTTATATAATAAATACATCGTTTTATAAATACCATTTAATCTATACTATAAGATTGCATTCTGGTTAAACAAGCTGCTTTACTATCCTTCAAGACAAAGCCTGAAGGCTGCTCTCGACAGCTACCACTTAGAGAGCTTTCTAAGGTTGTCTAAGACCTCTTCAATCATCATAAGGGTTGTATGGACTCGTACTAGGTGCCCACTTACATTCGTGGACATCATATACCAGGCCAGCTTCTCACAGTGGACCTTCTTCAGGACCAAAGTGAGGTTGACTGCCTTTCAAGTTGGTCTAGGTGAATAAGTGGATTCACTTACCCCTCTTCATCAGTGAGCTCAGTTGCTCAAGATCTGAAGTGTGTTATAGGTACCTGCTTTGCCTATAACTTATGAAGGAGATGTTAGTTGCTCCTTTGGGATGGGAGGGGAGGCAAAACCCTTTGTGGTGCTTCTTACTTGCTTGTCCTGCCGCTGCTCTCCATGCCCCGGAAATCAAGCTGAAACTCCACCAAGATGGCATTCTGGTCGTACCAGTGTTTCATGTGTTCCTGGTTCGTGTCCAGATCTGGTGGGTGATAAGGAGTTGTGAGCTGGTATGTCACCCCATACTCCTTCCACATGGCCTTCATGTACTAAGACATGAAGTTGGTACTTAGTCAGATACCACCTCCTTGGGAAAATACACACAGTTAAAGATCCCCATCGGTGCCCAGGCCATGACGAATGCAGTCAATGTCCTCAGGGGGATAGGTTCTGGGTACTGGGTGGTATGTCTACCAAGACCAGAATGAATCTGTTGTCCATGGCTGTCTTGGGGTCCAGGGGCCCAACAATGTCTTTACCCACCCTTCAATGGGGGGGGTGCTAACAACAGGAAAAGGTTGCAGGGAGCCTTGCACTTCCCCCATGTCGTGCCACTCGCCTGGCAGGTAGGGCAAAACCTACAGTACGACTTAAAAGCCCTGATGAAGGTGCAGCCATAAGATCAAGCCAAGCACCGAAACGCGCGTCGGCGTTGTCTTTTCGGATCCTGTTAGCTCTATCTGGCGTCTCCGGCCTTGTGCTGAGAAGACCTTTCAGGGTCCTTGAATGTATCACTCTGTGAATTATTGATGAGGATGGTGTATGAACTAGGTTTTGTGTGTCTAGCTGTTTTAACGTGTGAGGAAGTATAAGTGAAGAGAAAGGATGATGTTGGATGATTGTTGAGAGGGTGAGGTGGGGCCTGTATGGAACTTTGTTAACTGTGATATGTTACCAATTTTATTGTTATTTAACTATTGATGCACTACGGAATTATATACTAAAAAGAGAATAAAAATTTCTATTTTTCTATATGTGGTCTGATTAATCGTGTGGCCTGACCGTGTTTTGTGGTGAGCTCAATGTTGTTTATCTAAAACTTTGGACTCCTTGTGAGCCGCTAATCTGCATCATTCAGCTCTTCCTGCACCCTTTGCCCTTTCTCTTTTTGGCAGGTGCCTGTCCATTCTTCCAGGCTCCAGGTCCTCTTCACCATCCTCTGGGGCTGCTATGGACCGTGTTGCCAGGCACATCCACCCAGGCAGCCGCAACATCTCCATGGGAGAACTGAGCTCCACCTCCTTCCAGGCAGTATGTTCCAGGTGTAATGTAATGTAATGTAAATTGATACTTGTATAGCGCACTACTCACCCGCAAGGGTCTCAAGGTGCTTGTACGAATATCGCTGTGGAACCCATCAAGCTTTCCCTGTGAGGCGTCCACTCCTGGGCACCCCCAAGGTGGAGGCCAGGAATCCTTAGCGTTGTGGGGGCCTTTGTGGAGATTAAGCAAGCTATTGCCCAGAGTTGCAGAGTGGGACTCCATGATTGGAATAGGCACTGAGGCGAGAATTATCAGGCCCATGGAGTTTTTGAGCCCAAGACCCGCCGAGGCGGGGAATTGAACCCTGGTCCCGCGCAAGACCTCTGTATCAGGGTCTGCCGCTCTAACCATTGAGCCACACTTCTCCACTTCTCCATGTCATTACCCATCAGACAATCCAGAGGCAGGGATGGACTCACAGCTACCATAAGCAGACCTGAGACCCCCCTCCCATTCAAAGGGAACTAGAGCCACTGGGTAGTAGCTCTCACGGTTATCAGCTGCAACAACCAGGTGAAAAACATTAGTTCCAAGTAACCCCTGTTTAATCAGTTGTCTATGTGATTTAGATGTTCAGTGGTGGGAGAGTGCAACTGATTTCACTTTCTCTCGCTCTCCAGTAGTGATTAAACAAACATTAGGGACTACCTGCTCTGAGGACACCAGATGACACCTGACAGTGGTCATACTGGCTCCTGTGTCTCTCAGAGCCTTCACCCTCTGCTCATTGATGAAGACCCACTGACTTTACTTCCTAATAATGTCAGGCATGTGGGCTCTCTGCAACTTCTCTCTGTCACCTCTGGACAATAGAGTTACCTCTGAACTGGAAAATAGAGCTAAATTTAATGAACAAAACAAAACAGAAACAACAAAAATCCAATACGTAGAATCAGAGTTATTTATTTTTAAAGATTTCATTGAAACAAAATGCTTAACCCCTTCCATGCTGGTGACGGAACCGCTCCGTCACCAGCCTCGGTTGCGCTATGCTGGTGAAGAAGCGGTTCCGTCACGGCTCGGCGTGTTCTATTGAGCGGGCGGGGCCGTGTCGGAACCGCTCCGTCACAAGCATAGCGCGCCCGAGGCTCGTGACGGAGCGGTTCCGTCATGAGCATGGGAGCTCTGCGTGGCCCCCCCTCCCCCCTAGCGGTGTGGCGGAATTGCCGCCGCAGCAAAGAGGTTAAATTCAATAGCGCATGGGGTTACTTGAGGTTGTGCTGGATCGGATCAAATCTGAAAAGTCAAGCTGATAGAGAAGCCACTCAGGCCCCCATGAAAACAGTTCCTTTCCAGGGGATGTATCGACGTCGAGGAGCAACTGCGTCACTTCCAAATCACGCAGTAGGGTCTTGCGTCATTTCGAACCCCTTTATGATGAAGGCACTGTGTCATTAGTGAGCCTTGCAGTAGGGTCCCAAGTTGCTGCTTCACCCTTTACGATGAATAGACTGTGTCGTCCTTAAACGTTGCAGTATGGTTCCATGTTGTCATTAAACCCCTTAAAATGAAGATGCTGCATCGTCGTCGAGCGGCACTGTCAACGCTGTAGAGTCTGCAAAGAGGCACTGCATCAGCGGCGAAGTCAAATGCGTCGGTCCTGACCTGCGCAAAGGAGGTGATGAGTAGACTTTGACAGAAAACAGCTAGAGAACCCCTCTTAAAGGCCCAGGACTGGATTGGCACCTTTTGTCAGGACAGGACTAACAATTGGCAGAGTCTAGCAGCTGAGGCAGAGTTAAATGAAGTATTTGATATCCCAGAGACTTCAGAACAAGAGGCAAGGCAGCAAGTCCATGGAGTTTTCTGGTTCTGGAGATGTAGAGAGTCAGGTCCAGTCCTTCTCACCACCAGGCAAGGGAACAGCAGGGTAGGTACATCAGAGCCGAATCCCAGCAAATCCAGCAGAGTCCAGCAGAGTGTCAGTCCTTTCAAGAGCATAGCAGTCCTTCTTTCCTGACAGAGTGTGCTCAGAACCAGAGTGTTCTGAGTTGGTGGTGTTAGGGATCCAGTACCTATCCAGTTGTTCCTTTGAAGTGGGGGAGACTTCAAGGAGGCCTTTGAAGTGCACAAAGTCCCCACCCTTCCTTCCCTGGATCCAGACTCACTACAGGGGGGTATGCAGCTCTGTGTGTGAAGACAGGCACAGCTCCATTCAGGTGCAAGTGTCAACTCCTCCATCCCACCTACTCCAGAGAGACACATCAGCCTGATGATGGGCCAGTAGGATGTGAATGTCACACCTCAGCTCCCTCTGTGTGTGACTGTAAAGTAAATGTGCAAAGTTGAACTTTCACCCACCCAACGTGTATTCAGAGACTTTCTAAAAGTGGCAGTTTCAGACTTACAAGTTAAAATCCGACTTAACCATAAGTTGTGATTTTAAATTGTGAGTCCAGGGACACCAACCTCAAAATATAGATCTTGTCCTAATTAGAAATTACACTTATAAGATGTAACATGGTAGTCCCAATGTTAACCTATGGGCAAGATAGGCTTTGCAGTAGTGAAAAACAAATTTAAGAGTTTTTCACTACCTGGACATGAAAAACATAAAAGTACATGTCCGACTTTTTAAATACACTGCACCCTGCCCATGGGGTTGGCTAAGGCCTACCTTAGGGGTGACTTATATGTGTTAAAAAGGAAGGTTTGGGCCTGCAAAGTGGGTTACCTTGCCATGTCGACATGGCAGTTTTCAAACTCCACACACAGTCACTGCAATGGTAGGCCTGAGACATGTTTAAAGGGCTATTGAATTGGGTGGCACAATCAGTGCTGCAGGTCCACTGGTAGCATTTAATTAACAGTCATGGGCAAATGTAGTTCACTTACTAGGAACTTATAATCAAATTAAATATGCCATTTCTGGATAAGCCAATGTTACCATGTTGTAGGGACAGAGCACCAGCATTTTAGCACTGATCAAGTGCCCCGAATCCTAAAGCCAGCAATAATGAAGTCAGAAAAACAGGTGGTCAGAAAGCAAAAAAGTCAGAGGAAACTACATCCAGAATGTCAGGTCTAACATTTGCCATCCTGGGATCCCTCCCTCCTTCCTAAAAGCGGCTGATGGAGTACCATATTTTCTTGCTTCAGCTGGAACTGCAGGCTGTTTTGGCCAAAGGACCATCAAAAGGGTTCCCGCACCAGGGATAGAGGGTGGCTGTTATTCCAGCTACTTGTTGGTGCCAAAGAACGACAGAGGTCTCCACCTTTTACTAGAACTGTGCTCTCTCAACTGCTTCATAAAAAAGAGAAATTCAAGATTCTCATTTTGGCTCAGGTCCCATGTGCCCTGGAGGACTTGATGGTAGCACTGGACCTGCAGGATGCTTAGTTCCCCATCCCTGTCCTGCAAGCCCACAGGCATTTGCTTGTTCATGATGAGCCACAATCATTTTCCATTTGCTGTGCTTACTTTTGACCTCACCAATGCCCCTTGGTTACTTACGAAAGTGACGGCCATGGTTGCAGCCCATCTGTGGAGATTAGGGGTGCCAGTCTTCCCCTATCTCGACAACTGGTTGTTGAAGGTGGGCTTGCTGCAAGCAGCTGTCAGCCACCTCAAGACTGTGGTGGACTTTCAGCATTCACTTGTGTTCACTATCAATGTGCTGAAATCACACCTGACTCTTTCTCTGACAATCTCTTTCATGGGAGCCATCCTGAACACAGTGCAGTTCTGTGCCTATCTACAAGAGGGGTGAGCCCAGGATATTCAGGCTATGATTCTGATGTTTCAGCCTCTATCCTGGACTTGGGATACTGACCAGTCAAAGAAAGGATTCCTTTGAAAGTAGAACAGGATTTAGCTAAAACATAGCCTAAAAAATCACAAGCTTCATGTGTATAGAGAATGGAGGGCTACCTCCACATGCTCTACCTCGACCGGTTGTCACTAGTGTGAAATGGACGGGTGAGGGAAATGCACCCTTGCTACGTGGGCACATACTAAACTCTGTATACCCACAGTAAGGGATTGTGTCATAGCGGCAGTCATATTCTTGCAATACCTTGTTTGTCTCGCTGTAAGAGGGACAACTTGAACATGCACATGTTAAACTCTGGATACCACACAGTAAGGAGTTATGGCATAGCGGCAGTCGTGCTCTTGTTATGTCTAGTTTGTCACACTGTACGAGGGACAACTTAAAAGTGAATGTGTATGGTCTAATAGGTGTCAATGTTTATATATAAAATTTGTAACGATAAAACATAGGTGCCAGAATCGGGGAGCCATGAATGTACAAATTGTATTTTACAATATATTATGTTTTACAGTTTTTGTCTGTCTTCTCAATTGTGCAGGTCATAATTGATTGTGTAATTTGTTTTGATTTTTAACCATTAAACTAGGAACCAGAAAATGTTGAGTGGTGCTATTAACTGTTTTTAACCATTGATGCATAATAAATGATTTGTTCTTTATATATTTGCATTTGTAATAGAATTGATTTAATTTATTTGTGATTTTGTAGACTATGTTTTAGCTAAATCCTGTTATACTTTCAAGGGAATCCTTTCTTTGACTGGTTAGAATACCTCATTTCCCTTGTGTTCCTTAAGGGGTACCTCTCATTTACATATCCTTGGGATACTGACTCCAAGGCTGTTGGGTATAATGGCCTCCTGCATCCTGCCGGTAAATCATGCCTGTAGGCATATGTTGGCTCCGCAGTGGGACCTGAAGTCCCTGTGGGCGCAGCATCAGCGAAATCTCTCAAAACCTGGTCCAAATATCAGAGGGAAGTTCAAAGGATCTTCAGTGGTAGCTGGAAAACCATGATTAGGTCAGCGGCAGACCCCTCTCCCTTACCCACCCAGATCTCACAGTGGTGACAGATGCATCACTCCTGGGTTGGAGGTGATGATCTGGGAGTGGTGGAGATTAGAGGACTCTGGTCTCCGGTGGAGTCCAAGCTCCAACTCAATCGTCTGGAGATGAAGGTGATTCACTTGGCAATGAAAGTCTTCCTTCAATCTAGCAAAGGGCAGATGGTTAAGGTGTTCACGGAAAAAACAACCACAATGTAGTATTGCAACAAACAGGGAGGAGAGGGGTCATGGACCCTGTGTATGGAGGCTCAGTGCCTCTGTACATGGCTGGAATGTCAGGACATTTTCCTGGTCACACAAAACCTGGCAGTGTCTCTAAACTCCCTGGTGGATTAACTCAGCCGTCAATGGCTCAAGGATCACGAATGGCGCCTACGTCCGGAGGTGGTGTAAAGTCCCTTCAAGGCATGGGTAGGACTGAAGTTGGATCTATTAGCCACTGCAGAGAACATGTAATATCAGCAGTTCTGCATGCTGGGGTTTCCAAGATGGCACTCACTCAGAGACATGTTCAGTCTCAAGTGGGACTTGCAACTCCTATATGCCTTCCTGCTGACACCACTCCTGTTGTGAGTTCTCAAGAAGATCAGGACCAATCAGGCCAAAGTCATCCTAATGACTCTGGATTGGGCACGGAGAGCATGGTATCACAAAATCCTGAGCATGAGCATCTGTCCTCTGGTCAGGCTGCCCTTTTAAGAGAATCTCCTGTTGTAAAAACAGGGCAGAGTCTTGCACCCGAACCAGTACATGCTCCACCTTCATGCATGGAGATTGAGCGGTGACAGTTGAGGGTTTTCAATCTCCCTCCTGAAGTTTTTGATGCCATCTTGGCAGCAGACATCCTTCCACTAAAACTGTCCATGCCTTCCATTGGAATAAGTATGTCATTTGGTGTCCTCAACCCATGTGGACCCCCTTTCTCCACCTCTTGCTGAGGGTTTATTGCTTATTCTTTCTTTATCCCGGCAAGGGCTTGCTTTGGGCACCGTTAAAGGTTATTTGTCAGCCACCAGCTCTCCTGTGGCCGCCAGACCAACCCTTCCTGTTTAAGCCACCCGTTGTGACTCAATTTTTTAAACGTTTGTAACATTTGTTCACACGTACTCCCTTTGCTAAAGCCAAATTGATCTAAATGTTGGTCCAAACTGTCCTTATGTGTTCTTCCTTTGAGTTCCTGCATAGCTGCTCTCTATGGCTCTTGACTCTGAAGAGAGTGGTCCCGATTCACAAAACTAATCTGACACAAAATTCTAATTTTACGACTTTCGGTATTCACAGAAGGCATTTAGGAGTATTTATGTTAGGATTTTGTCTCAGTTAATCTTACATTTTGGTCTTAAGTTAAACTTAAACTTAAGACCAAAACTTAAGTTTAACTGAGACAAAATCCAAACTTTAGTACTCCTAAATGATATCTGTGATTACCGAAAGTCGTAAAGTTAGGATTTTGTCTCTGGTTACTTTTGTGAATCAGGCCCAGTGTTCCTAGTGCACATTACATTGACCAGTAGGGTCAGTGAACTTCATGCTCTGTCGGTCCAGCCTCCAACACATCAAGGGCCATATGTAGGTAAATCATGAATACCGATTCCTTAATACCGAATTTTACCGATTCGGTATTAGGGAATCGGAAAATGCGATGTAGAAAAAAAATCGTTAAATTTTACCGATTCGTTAAAAATCGGTAAAAAATACCGATTCGGAACGAATCGGTAAAAAAAATACTGAAAAACCAATACCGAATCGGAATTACCGAATTCATAACCAAATCGGTAAATACCGATTCGGTAATTAAAAAAATCGTAATTCGATGAATCAGTCAATCCTGTGTTACCCAATCACCTCCCAAACAGGAAGTGGCCACACCCAAGCAGCTGCACAGAACCTGGAGCTTACTATGAGGCAGGCAGGTGAGCAGAGGAGCCAGGAGAAACAGAGCATCACAGCTACAAACCAAAAAAAAAAAAAAACAACAACTGCTTTGAAATGGCAAGCCAGGACAGGGAGAAGGAGGGAAGTGAGAGGAAAAAAAAGCTGAAGCTCAGCGAAAAGGAGCTGGAGGTACTGATCCAGGGTGTGAGTCAGGACCATGACAGGCTTTTTGGTAAGCAGTCTCTCCATGTGCCTGAGTCTCAAAAGAGACAGATCTGGATTGGCATACAGGACAAAATAAATGCCATAGGTGTGACCCAGCGTACCATTGAGGACATCAAGAAGAGGTGGTACGTCCTCAGGAAGACTGTGAAAGCAAGGATGGCAGAGAGGCAGAGGCAGGCTGGCACAACTGGTGGAGGAAAAACAGACCACCAGCAACAACACCACTGGAACTGATGGTGGAATCCACCCTCCAGCCGGAGAGTGTGAGTGGCATGGGAGAAAAGACAACTCTGCCAGAGCAGCAAGGAAACAAGGTAAGACGCATGCCCAGCATACTGTGCTACCCCCTCCCCAACCCCAATCCCCATAGTGGCATAGGGTCTCCCACTCCACTCCATGTCTTACTTATTACCTGCTATGCATTGGGGGAGATGTAGTCAGAGGGAACTGATGTATAGGACAGTCAGGCTAGCAAACACAATAGCATTTGAAAGTAATTGGCAATTTCAGGACAATCACTGTGATCTGTAGGCATGATGTTTAATGTAATTCAAATGCAGACAGAGCAGTGAGTATATCTACATTTGTGTCATTACAGGCGAGACATCTCGCAGTGCTGCAGAGGGAAGCAGAGCAAAGACAGCCAGGCCAGAGGGGAGGCAACATGACGAAGAAAGCATGCCTGCAGGGACTACAAGCTCTGCGCAACCACCACCACCAACTCCTCCAACACAGCCAACACCACAGCACCAGGGAACGCCGCCATCCCCTCATGCCCAGTCCCCACTGCGACGATCACCAACACCCCCACCACCACTACCACCACAGTCAGGCAGGAGGCATGCCGTGGCCACCCTCCAGCAGATGGAGGAGTCGTCGGAGGAGGGCACAGGGGGCCAACAGTCTCCAGTCTATGAGGGCGCCTACAGTTCATCCAGACGCCGCAGGGCAAGGCCGGACAGTCCTGAAGCATCCTAACAGGGTGAAAGTGTGTTTGCCGGACTGGAAGGCAACATGCTGAAGGTCCAGCACCTGCAATGGAGGAAAATGAGATCACTGCACAGGGAGGTGGCACACATCAACAAACACATGCACAGGATGGAAAAGGGCATCAGTGCAATGGGAGACAACATGTGTGAGGGAATGCAGAGAGTTGCAACCTCTGTGGACAACCTCTGCAGCCAGTTGGAGCAGGATCGTCTTGGCAGGCGCAGGGAGAGGCAGAGGCTCCAGGCCTATACCAAGGCAGTGAACCGGCTGGCCACTGCAACATCACTGATGTGTCTCAGGTCCATCGCCATGCAGGAGGAGATGGTGCATTGTAGCAGGGATGTGGCCAGGGGCATGGTTACAATTACCTCTGCATTAGAGCTCCTGCAGAATGCGAAGGCGGCCACGATGGAAGGTGGGGGGGGACAGTGAGATGGCTACCAGCCGTGGTAGCATTACGCCCTCTCTCACCGAAGTCAGGAGGCGCAGCGAACGGCACGGTGCAGCGCAGGAACAGTCTGACACTACAGACAGTGTTGGCAGGGAACGTGCACATGCAGCACGTGAACGCAGAAAGTAGGAACCACTGCCAATTGCCAAACATTAGATAGGTGATGTAACCCATGTCCAAATGGACACTGCTCACAATACTGGTGGTGTGCTAATTAAACACCGTTACAAAAAACTGTTACTGGCTCTGTCTCGTCACTCACTCAAAAATAGTTTGACTTTATCTCTGCCCTTCTCTGTCTCCCATCATGTTCAACTGCAACACCAGCTGCGCAGGGCTCTGGCTGAGGGTTGTCCTCATCCTCGTCCTCAGTGTCAGTTAGTTCCACTGCTGTTCCTTTTTTTGTGGCCAGATTGTGTAGCATTGCACATGTTGCAATAATTTTGCAACATTTGATGGGTCTGTACTGACGTGCACCTCCAATTTTGTGGAGGCAACGGAATCTACTTTTAAACAGTCCAAAGGTGCACTCTACCACATTGCGTGTGCTCTTATGTGCAACATTGTATCTCCTCTCCCTTGGGGTGGTTGGGTTGAGGTATGGTGTGAGTAGGTAAGGCCGGAGGGCATACGCTGTCACCTAAATACAAAAGAAAGTACCATTAATTTGTGTGACCAATAGCTTGAGCCAAGGTGTACATCAGGGTGTGTCACATTGATTTACCTAGTAGGTATCCTTCTCCAAATTCACCAGCAGCCAGATGTGTATGGATACCACTGTTCCGGAATATGTAGGAGTCTTGGGTACTCCCTGGGAATTTGCCCACGATGTCAGTTATAATGTACTTGGCATCACATATCACCTGCACATTAATGGAGTGGGTGGATTTGCGGTTGCAGTAAATGTATTCTGTTGCTGCAGGTGGGCAGATTGGAATATGGGTCCCATCTACGCAGCCAATGACGTGTGGGAACTGCGCCAGTTGGTAGAAATCCAGCTTGGTCCTCTGCAGCTCCGCCTGTGTACTGGGGAAGGTAATGTAAAGTTCCATTCTGTCCATCATGGCATCCAGGAAGGTGTTGAAAAAACGGGATAGACAGCTCTGTGACACACCACCTACCACACCCTGGTAACTTCCTGATGCCAGGAGGTGCAGGCAACAGAGTACCTGGACATGGGTGGGTATTGCGTGCGCCCTTGGTGTCTGATGCTCAAGATAGGGTTTGAGGTCCCGTATTAGGTCAAGGATGGTGTGTGGGTTCAGCCTGTACCTTTCATGGATTTCAGGTTCAGTCAATTGAAACAATGTGATGCGCAGTCTGTACACCCGATCTTCCCGTGTCCAGATCCTCACTCCTGCTGCTCTCAAGCGTAGCCGCCTTGCTATGAGGTATAGGCCTGCCATTGTGTTCACACTGTTGCATTTTGGGGCTGTTTTTATGCACTGCACCTGATTACCACATGCTCAGGATGCGTGGTAAACACCGAATCGTTATTACCGATTTTGGTCAAATTCGGTAATACCGGTTTTTGCTACATCGCATTTTGGAGCTTTTACCGAATCGTTATTTACCAATTCGGTATTCATTGTTTCGGTGGTCTCCGATCGGTAATTATTTACCGATTCGTTATTACTGATGCCATTCGGTAATACGTACATATCACACGGCTAAATACCGGTTGGTAAAGCCGGAATTTACTGATTTTCAGCTTTACCGACCGGTATTTGGCCACCTACATATGGCCCCAACTTCTTCCCTGAGAATCTGGTTCTTCAGACGTGTGCTCATTTCTTCAGAGATGGCCACCCCTTTTCACATTGGCTAGAGCATTACTCTGCCTGCCTTCTACCCTGTGCCTCATCCGTCAAAGGAGGAGAGACTCCATTCTTTGGACCCAAAAGGGCTCTGTCATTCCATATTGATTGTACCAAAGGTCACCGGGTGGAGAGTCAGCTATTTATTGGTTTCCTTAGAGTGAAGAAGGGCAAGGCTGTGCAAAAACTAACCACCTCCAGGTGGATAGTACGCTGCATAAAAATATGCTATGTATTGGCGAAGAAGCAACTCCCAGAAGGCTTACGAGCTCACCACACAAGAGCCAAGGCCGCCACTACTGCATTAGCACATGAGATACCTGGCTTGGACATCTGACAAGCTGCCAAAGGGACCTCACTCCAGACATTCACAAACCTCTACTGTTTGGCCAGTCAGGTCCATTGTGATGGACATTTTGCCCATTCGGTCCTCCAGGACCTTTTAGTCGAAGCCAGTTTGCAGGCCCACCTCTGGGAAGGTATGGATTGGGTATCTATTCTAAGGTGAGGAATCTGTGGTTAGAATTCCCTATCAGAGCTACTTACCTTTGGTCACGCCTTTTATGGTTGAGACTCTGTCTAACAACAAATTCCACATGGACTCTCCCAACCTCCCAGTTATGCAAACCGTGTTTTTTTCCCAAAAAGATCTCATAGACATTGCACACTGGTCAAAACGGTTACATTGGTTTTTAAGTAGCTCTGCAGAATTAGTCACGAAAGAGACTGATGTCAGCCCACCGGATTGGTGCCTGTGTGGGAGCATTGACATCACTTTCAACGCAGTTGATGCGGAGCAGAACTATGCCACCAGATGGCACCCAGAGGTGCTGCTCGGGAGTTATTGAATCCGATTTGATGCCTGGAGAGGTTCTGGGATGAGGAATCTGCGGTTAGATAGAGTCTCTACTAGAAAGGGCATTATCGAAGGTAAGTAACTTGTTCATTAACCGCACTATTTTCTTTTTCATTGAAGCATGGTGTGCTTTTATAGATCCTTGTGCTAGTACATGGACCAGAAAATATTTATACAACTTTACTTGCTGTAATCAACACACCGCAGGCCAACACACCCACAAGCCAGCCTACCCAGCCTAAGCTGGGGCGAAACTATAGAAGCAGACTGTCTCAAATCCTCAACACAGGTCAACCATTCCCCATGGATGACCTCAACAATGATACTACCAAGGACAGTAACTGGATCAAGCACTGAGGAGACTCCCTTGCACCCATCAAATGCAACAAGCAAAGAAGAACCAACAAGCAAGCCAGTTGGTTAGCAGAGGACCTTTGATACACCAAATGAACTGTAAACAGCAAGAAAGCAAATAGAGATCCACCAACCAAACCACAGACAAAAACACCTAGAAAGCTGCACTCAGGCACTGACACCAGCAACCGAAAGACACCAAAAAAGAGCACCAGCTGAATGCATGAAACGGAGTGTCAAAAGATGCAAGGATATTTTCTCAATTATCAAGGACTTCACCACAGCCCAGCCTCTGTCAACAGCATCACCCCCTCTAAAGAACTCTTTGATGACCAATCAAAAAATTGCAAGCATCTATAGCAACTTCACACACCAACCAAGGACTAACGATCTCGTCACCAGCCACCCCATCATCAACCAAGACGAGCACATAACTGAATGGGAACGTGCCACCAAAGAAGACACAGCGATGATCATGGAATCCATCCATTCAGGAGCAACTAACGATCCCTGCCCCCGCCACGTCAACAACATGAGAACAGCGCCAATGAGCCCCATCCTCACACACATCATCAACACCTCCATCACATCCATCACATTTCCTGAAGATTAGCGGTCCACACCCTTCTCAAGAAGCCCTTGGCTGACCCGAACCAGTTGAGTAACATTCGTCTGATCTCCCTACTCCCCCACACAGCAAAAGTGATAGAAAAGGTCATCAACTAGCAACTCACAACCCACTTCGAACTACACCATCTACTGGCCAACACACAATCAGGTTTCAGGAAAAACTTTAACACTGAAAAAGCCCTTATTGTGGCCACAGATGACATCCAGACCATCCTGGACCGAGGAGAGACAGCAGTTCTCATTGTTCTAAACATCTCGGCGACATTCAATAGTCTCCCACAACATACTCATCAGAAGACTCCACGAGATTGACATCCAAGGACCTGCACTCCAATGGATTTTCTACTTCCTCATGGGAAGAACCCAAAGAGTCAAACTGCCACCCTTCACAACAGGGTCCACATACCTGATCTGCAGAGTCCCCAGGGATTTGACCTCAGCCCCACCCTGTTCAATGTCTACATGACAGCCCTCACCAACACCATCCAATCCAATGCCATCAACATCATCTCCTATTCCCACGACATCCAGCTCATCCCCACCCTGGCAGACAACATTACCACCACCAGAATCAACTTCACCAACTGCATGACCAGGATAGCAGAGTTGATGAAAACCAACCGCCTGAAGCTTAACTCAGGAAAGGGGGAAGTACTAGTCTTTGGAAACAAGACCTCCCTGTGGGATGCTACCTGGTGGATGACTGAGTTAGGACCAACTCCCCCAACCACTCCAGAAACCCGGGGATCAAACCGGTCAGGAAACTCAACATGACTGCGCAATCAACTCAGTGAGCACTGCCTGTTTTCACATCCTGTGCATGCTTCAAATGGCTGCCAAAGAGTAAAGTAAAAACCATCACGCAGTCACTCGTCACTAGCAGAGTCAACTATGGCAACACACTGTATACTGGAATCTCCAAGCAGCTCACACAAGGACTACAGGCCATCCAGAACTCAACTGCAAGGCTCATCCTCAACCTCCCATATCACACCCACATGTCTTCTCACCTCAGGGAGATCCATTGGCTCCCGATTCACAAACGCTGCCAATTCAAACTCCTCACACAAACATAAAAAACCTTGCACAACATGGACCAGCATACCTTAACAGCTGTACTTCCACAAACCAGCCAGACAACTGTGCTCAGCCCTTCTTACTTGTGCACTCCACCATATTCACAAAAACAAGCAGGAGGGCACTCTTTCTCCTACCTCATACCGAAATCTTGTAACAAGCTACCATAGCATACCAGAGCCTTCTCCTCACTTCTTGAGTTTGCAAGAAGCCGAAGACCTGGCTATTTGAATAACCATGCGGGACTACACACCTACTCAAGCGTCTGGAAACCCCTACACACCTACTCAAGCGTCTGGAAACCCTCATGGGCGATTACCTCACTCTGCAAATCAACATAGCATACCATAACATAACATTTAAAGTTTGAGTTTCTATGTTCAATTCTTCTGGAAGGCTTTGAGACATTTTTTACGAATTGAGAGAGGGAGAGAGAGAGAGAGAGAGAGAGATTGAGAGAGAGAGAGGGAGAGAGAGAGGGAGAGAGAGAGAGAGAGAGAGAGATAGATAGAGAGAGAGAGAGAGAGAGAGAGAGAGACTAACAACACATAGACAGGTTCTTTTTCCCAAGTGATTGCACATACTATTAGTAATGAGATTTTGCTGCTGCTGTGAAGAGCACAGTTATAAGGGAAATGACGAAAAATGTACAGGGCGTTTTTCTCCTGCATCCCAGAGGTGTCACAATTACAGCTCAGTGTACCCAGATTTTAACCTTTACCATCACCCTTTAAATCTGACTTTAATCCTCTGCTGCATTTTTGTAAGTGCCCCCGGTTACCCAGGGTGGGGGCAGCCAAATATCAAAAGCCAAGAGTCCTGCTGTTGGCAGAGAACTGTAGAAAACACTTAGCATTTACTGTAAAACGGTTATAATAGCTAAGATTGTAGCCGGATCTTCAGAAGACAGGCGATAACGAAAGGCCCTAGAGATTGAACCAGCTGCCTTCACGTTGAATTACTTGGCTGCAGAGTTATGTGTTCATCTTTAGGGCTGGGCTTAGGATAGGGCAGACGGTTGGGTTTTGGTTCTTGCTAGAGCTTGGGTCCTCTTCATGTTTGGGTTGTTTTTATGTTCAGGTTAATATACGGTCCATTTCAGGGCCAGGAATTAGGGGAGCAATTAGGGTTCGTTTTTTAATTCATCATGGGGTTGGAGTGGTCACTAAAATTGTGATTTTGATTAGGGTTAGATCTGATGTAGGTATTATATGTGATGTAAGATTATGCTTAAAGTTGGTACTGAGGTTGGTTCAATATTGGTAAAAAGTTTGTGTTTGAGGATAGGTTTAATGTAGGGTTGTGGTGGGATTAGTGGTTGATTTAAATTGAGGGATTGGCTGATGTTAAAAATATTTACAAAATTGGAATTTGTGCTAAATTCAAGTTTGGACTTTTTTCAAGTATTGGTTTTTGGGATTAAGTTTATCGTTTAAATAGGTCGATCAGGTCTGACCCGCTGATCATGTCCTAAAGACATCCATAGGTTTTTCTCAGCAGGAGAAACCTAGCTGAAAAAGGCCTGTGTTTGTTACTTTATTCCTTCCCGTGACCCGCTCTCTCTGATAACTTGCTTCACTTCCATGAGGACTAGGAATGACTTGGGCGACTGGAATTTTCTAAGGATAGGTGTGAAGTCACCAGAAATGAAGGCTGCATATATCACATCATTTTCCCTTTCACAAAACACAGGACAGTATAATGCAACACTCCTGATTACAGTTATGCAGAGAGAATGCAAGTACCAATCGCACAGTAACTAAGGGGAGTGAACACTGATATGACAGAGAACGCCCAAGTTGTGTTCTTTTTCAAAGCGCTTAACCGATGCATTTTAGAACTTTTTGAAATATCTTTTTTCAGTTTTGCAATATGCACCCACTGTACCTTAAACTCGAATAGAAATCATTGTATGAAGGGAAGTGCATGAGTAGAATTATGAAACAGCGTATGGAGATATCAATCCTGAACAGATGTTCGTTCTGTATTTGTTTAAACCAGTAAATATGTATGCAATTTTGGATTTTCCCTGAAGCCATCTGGCGTTACTTATGACCCTCCCTGTTCGTTCTTAATGAGCTGCTGTATATGTGATTTTTTGCGAATAATGTACAGATGTGCTTTTTTGTGAATGTATATAATTTTGTTTGAATGTAGTTTTTGAGTTGATATTACACATTCATAGTTCAATACTTACTTCCATGATACAAATGCGAATTGGTTAGAATGAATCCGCATGTACTTGTCCAAATGAACATTCATTAACATAAATGCTCACTGATTAAATCCAGTTCCTATTTTCCATATAGGTAATGAAATTGATGTCAAACCAATTCTCACTATGTAAACTGCATTTCATTTTGATTAATCACAGTTGTATTGATAATTACTTTGTTAATTCCTGGTTATGTCATGTTTTTTCCTACTATGACCTTTTCCTTACTGTACTCAAGGACACCATACATAAGTCCTGATTACACTAAAATGTTTTTCCTCAGAGGGTGTGGATATTTTGATTACTTTTTAAACGACAGGAGGGTTAAGTACATTAACAGATTCATTTAGAGGGTCCCCAAGTCGGAGCACTGCCATGAAGGTATATTGTTCCCACTTGCAGCGCTTGTGGTTCCCCTGTTCTGTCTACAGTCAGAAGTGATGCTGAATATACATCGGTAGAGCCTCGCTTAACTATGCAGCTATAAATCCTTGACTTAGATGTTCATCTGGAAACTCAGAATGGTCCCACGCTCCGGGGGAAAGGTCTTTGCCTGTATGGGCCATTGTGTTTTTTGTTTCCTAAAAGCAAGCTCCAACTTTGGACGATTATTTTCAGAAAATAACAAAATTGCTGACTTGGCACATGAAACAGTGCACTCATTCATCAAAGAGTCAGTGTCTTAAGAGGGACGGCAGCCGTCTCTCCACTGATGACACAGAGATCCCTCCCGCCTTCCTTGGAGGGATCCCTAAATGTGGCTGGTGGGCTTCTTCTGCAATGGCACACCGGTGGGCCACCCACCAGGCTCTAACAGAGTCTGAAAACATGCATGTAGAGTTTGATAGAAATTAATACCGTTTTCAGAAACGTTTGAGCTTAAGACGATCTTAGAAGAATCACATGTTAGAAAAGTACTCAAACCTGCCTTGGAAAATCATCTTCCTTACCGATGGTCAACAAACTCTGGGGTTTGAAGTCAACTGACACTTTTTGTAAGCTGTTCCCCATCAATGGATCATAACTTGGCAATCCTACCTTTGCGCCAGACTGAACAGACCATGGCGGAGAAGCAAAGGTACGTTACTTCTGTCACATTTCAAGTTGGCCAAAGGGCAGATATTCTGCTTCCTGACTACTCAAATGTTAGCATTTAAAATCTGCAATGTGTCATATGTTTGCAGCCATATGAGTGTACAGTGCTCAGTAAACACTCCTCATAGTACATAAAAGAAACTGAATGTTTTGTATGCTGCATACCGATATTACGAGACAACTTTCATTTGATCAAGAACCAAGTTTTGACTTATACCTGTCCTGATATAATTTAAACGAATGCTAAAAGGCTCACACACAGATAGTTTCAGCTTGCATAACTCACCAAAACTGATCCCCTGACATGTGGCCTGCAAATGGCAGAAGGATAACTGAAATAATCTTATTAACCAGCTGAACTATCTTACTTGACTTTAAAGCTATACTCACTATCTGCCACCTTGCAGGTAAAATTATCATAAAAGCTCACGATGATTAGAATTATCTGCTGCGGCATGCCATAGGCTCAAAGTATATGCACAAGCCTGTCTTGGTGGATACTGTAAAAGCCTTTCTCAAAGTTGATATATAGTTGTCTCGGCCACTCTGTGCTCTGCTCTGTGATGCTGCACAGAGTGCAAGGCTCTGATCAACACCCCCTCTGCTCTTGTGAAGGCCAGACTGTTCTTTTCTTACCTGTTTGCTCACAACCTCAAAAATGTGCTGCATAATGATTTTCCCCTGGGATTTTACAAGAGGTTGAAAAGAAGGGTGATTTCACGCCACTTGTTAGAGTTAGTAATGCTCAAATTTGGAATCTTGATAATGATCACTTGGTTCCAGTTATCTGGAACTATATTTCCCCCCCAAATCAAAGTGGTTGAAGGAACTTGGTTGATGTTTCAGGGTCTGTCTTGAAAATTTCTGCATTCAGGTTGTCTTGGTCGGTAGCTTTACTGTTGTTAACTTCGAAGTTAAGACTGATGTGAGACAGGTGTGTGTTATCAATGTTGTTCTTCAACCTAGTCTTCAACTAGGTGATAAGATACACAACAGAAGACCAAGCCAGAGCCATCAGATGGACTTTTTTCTTTATACTTGAAGATCTTGACTGTATGGGTGACACAGCCTTGCTGTCCACACACACTAGCTAGACATGTCTTGCCTAAACATCTATGCACAGCAAGTGGGCATGAAGATCAACACAAAGAAATCTAAAGTCATTACATTCAACATCCCAAACTCTTCACCAATCAAAGTGAATGGAAAGACCCTAGCCATGGCTGAAGTGTTCACCTACCTGGACAGTACTATCAGCATTTGTGCAATTCAATAATACTTCTGCCATTGTCTGCATTATTGTCAACATTACAATAGGGTCAGAGTACAGGAGTACAGAATTATGTAACTAATTTCTCGGGCATGCTATTTTCAATGTCATGATGATGATCCTACAATTATTTGAGGATCGAAATGTTGTCGATGCCTGTACTTTAACACCTGTCCTCTGGCCATATTGTAATGTTGACAATCATGCACACAAAGACAGTAGTACTATTGAATTGCGACTAAACCTATTCCGTTAATTTTGTCACATACAAATGCCTGAGTCTTTTAAGTTGGAAGTGACTGGTTTTTCCTTTGTTTTATCTCCCACCCATTTGTCTGATATTGATGCAAATAAATGATTAATAAATACCCATTTGGCAACGTATATAGGTATCATAATATCCCTTCTGTATTCTTAAGTTTTGATAAGGGACCTCTGTTCCTTTATAAACACTGCACAATCGTGGTCCCTCGACACCCATGCGGTTCCCTTGTTCTTTATAAATACAGATACATTTTCAGACATGGGCAAAGTGGGCAATTGGACAGAGCCCCCACTTTCCAAGGAGCCCCCATGAGAAAGTGAATTTTCTCTCCTTGAATTCTGTCTATTCTATTTAGCTAAACCTCTTTCCTACTCTGACTATCTCTACCTCTGCCTGGGTGTCTATACCTAGTGCCATCTGATTGATTTTAGGGCCCTGTACAAGACACATTTCAGATGTTTTTGTGTGACCTTGTGAAAGTTTAACATATAATTTAGTATTGTTTGGCATTGTGTGGTTTGAATTAGCAGGAAAAGGGCAGCGGTGCTTCCTCCATTTCAGCGGAGGAGCGCTTCGTGAAAAATAAAATGATAATAAAATGAATTTATTACCATTTTATTTTTCACAGATGCTCTCAGCCTGAGCCAAGAGTCAGGAAGGGGCTGGACCATTGCTACTGGTGTGCTGCAGGGAAGGAGTGGTGCCGACTCCCCTTTAAAGTGCGAATGTCACATTGGCCGGCAGTTTTTTCGACTGCCAGCCTGACATGCACAATTTAAACCTCTCTAACAGAGCTGTCTTAGACAATTAGGTGGAGAGAAGGCTCAAGTCCCCAATGCCTAAGGAAGCATCAAGGCAGCCTTCTCCAGCCAATCCTGGCTCTGCTCTGATGCTGCTTTAAATATAAGCAGCATGAGAGTAGCGTCTGGAGTGGTTGAGGGGAGTTGCTGAGGCTCCAAGACTCATGCTGGTACTTCCGAAGAGGAGAACACTGAGGTTGTGTGGGTAAGTAAATATTTTATTATTATTTACTTTTTTGACTCACTGATAGGTATTGTGAGAAACTTGCACTGCCCACATATATATATATATATATATATATATACATATATATATATATATATATATATATATATATATATATATATATATATATATATATATATATATATATATATATATATATATGTATATATATATATATATATATATATATAACCTACTGGCGGTCGCCAGTAGGTAGTTATAGTTAGGATTGGCTACCATAGGAAATCTGTAACATTCTATTGGGAATAACTCTGGCGCCGGTTGAGGAATTTGTGTGTAATTTTCCAAAATTTTTGCCAGCTCCGCTGCGCTCCTTCCCTGAAAGTTTCGGGTGGATTCGTGAAGTGGGGGCTGAGAAAAAAGGGGGGTCCCAAAACGTGTTTTCCCAATGTTAATTTCCATAGGACGGTCTGACAAGTCTACAGCCCGAACCGCTGAACGGAATTACGCCAAACTTGGCAAAATTGTAGGGACTGGTACGCAGATGTGCCTTTGCTATTTTGGTGAAAATTGCTCCAGTGATTTTTACGAAAATTAACTTCAAAAACACATATATATCTATAGGCGCTCTCCGAGCGTTCACAGGTGCGCGTACCGGTGAGCGCACCCGGCGCGCTACGGGAGTGCGCGAGCAGAAAGCTGATTGGCTGTCGGGTGTCTGTCAACATTCTAAACAGTCCGGAGAGTCCGCCATCTTGTGTCTCCGTAGAATCGAGACACAAGAGGTGAAAAAGAAAGGGGGAAATAATTAAAAGGGGGCAGAGTAGACACCCCCTGACCCCCTAGGTTTTCTGAGGGGGGCCTAGAAGGACCTTGAAGGGCTAAAAAACGTTTTTGTTTTGGTTTTTTTAATCGCGGGGTAAGCGCTGGCAGCGCTCCCCGGTACGCTCTCCAGTACGCGCACCCTGAGTGCACCACGGGGAAAAAAAGTGTAAAAAAGTAGAGTAAAAAAATAATGTTGAGTGTTTAGAGGAAAGTGATGCATTGCTGGAGTGTGTCACAAAAGTGACGCAACTCCAGCAATGCATCCTTTCACATGGGGCCAGTCCCATGTGAAAGGGCCTGCGTCAGTCTTACGGCTGCTGTTAAGCAGGCACAAGATTTGGACGCAACAGCGTCATAATAGTGACGCAGTGATATCTTTTAGGGGGAAACATCCTTTACCACGCAACCGTTACAACGCGGTATGTAACAACGTGGTTTTAACAACGCAAGTCATTATGTCGACTTGCACTGGAGGGCGCTCTAGACTAAGGAATAGTGTGAATTACTATTCCAACACCTTCCCTACTGTACGTAGGCTGGAGTTGGAATAGTAATTTGCACTATTCCTAAATCCAGCACCCCCCAGTGCAAGTCGACATAATGACTTGCGTTGTTAAAACCACGTTGTAACATACCGCGTTGTAACGGTATGCGTCGTATCGACATACATCCATCTTTTAGATTTCACTGCGTCACCTCTACAACCCTTTCTTGCGTCAATACACCCCTTTTGTATACATTACAGCTGACGTAGGTATAATGTGGCGCAGGGGTTTACAAAGTAACGCATTTACCTAGATGCGTCACTTTGTATATATGACTCAATAAGGTGCATTTTTTACAGCACTGGTGCGTCACAAAAAGTGACGCACCGGTGGCGTAAAAGTGACGCATGGCCTCATAAATGAGGCCTTCAGTCTTCTACTCATGTGTTATATTTAATATATGACGCATTATGTCGCAAGTACTTACAGATACGTCAGTATTTCTGACGTATTTGTAAGCGCAAAAGTGATGCTTTGCTGGAGTGTGTCACAAAAGTGACACAACTCCAGCAATGCATCCTTTCACATGGGGCAGGTCCCATGTGAAAGGGCCTGCATCAGTCTTATGCCTGCTGTGAGACAGGCGCAAGATTTTGACACAACGGCGTCCTAAAAGTGACGCAGTGAAATCTCATAGATTTCACTGCGTCACCTCTATGACCCTTTCTTGCGCCAATACACCCCTTTTGCATACATTACACCTGACGTAGGTATAATGTGGCGCAGGGGTTTACAAAGTGACGCATCTACCTAGATGCGTCACTTTGTAAATATGACTGAACAAGGTGCATTTTTTTACAGCACTGGTGCGTCACAAAAAGTGACACACCAATGGCGTAAAAGTGACGCATGGCCTCATGAATGAGGCCTTCAGTCTTCTACTCATCCGTCATATTTAATTTATGGCGCATTATGTCGCAAGTACTTACAGATACGTCAGTATTTCAGACGTATCTGTAAGCGCAAAAGTGATGCATTGCTGGAGTCTGTCACAATAGTGACAGAACTCAAGCAATGCATCCTTTCACATGGGGCCAGACCCATGTTAAAGGACCTGCGTCAGTGTTACGCCTGCTGTGAGGCAGGTGCAAAAATGAGGCCTTCAGTCTTCTACTCTTATTTTTTCTTTCACTTTCTCTGTTTCTTCACTGCCTTACTTACCTGTCTCACACTTACTTGTCTTTATCCAGTCTGTATCTCCACTCTTTCCAAAACATCACTGCTATTTTCTTACCCTTCCACACCCCCGTTCCTTTACTACATTTTCTTCGCATATCCACATTCCCCATGTTCACTTTCCTTATCCTCACTCTCCTTCCCTACACTCACCTTCTTTCAGTCCCCCTACTTCACTTCCCTTCTCCTCTCGTCCCTTTCTGTGCTTTCTTACTCATTTTCCTCTCCTTTATCAATGCACTCCACTTCACTTACTCTTTTTCATTTTTTTAAGAACACAGCTCTTTGATGAGAATTGAAGTTAGTTCTTCTTTTTTCCTTTTTTAGAACAGGAACAAAAACAGGGAATGGGAAACTGCTCAACAGGAGCAAAAACAAAAAAAACAAATTTAGGGCTGGGAACGGCAGCAATGGTTCTCCAATGCTCGAACCATGAGCAGAACACTTTGTTCCCCATAGCAAAGTAGCTGATCACAGTCTCTGCATTTAAGAACGCCTTTATTAAAAGCAGGCTAAATGTTTGGAATCAGCTCTTGCGATCGCCCCCTCACCGATGTTGTTGGTCCTTCGGTTGAAGTAGAGGCCCCATTCCCTGGGAGCCTCTCGTGCCTGAGCCCTAACACTCTCCCGGGCATAGTTCTGGGGGTGCCTCCTTTCGACGTGGCGAATCATAGTTGAACTACCAAAACTGTACTTCTTTCGGGGGTCTCCACAGGTAAGAACAGTTTGGCAGATTTTGCATTCAACTTTGGTGCATTTACTTGTTATGCCCCTCAGGTATAGAATTTTTTTTCCAGATAAAATGTTCTTTCACCTTCGGCTGAGGAGGCTCTTCATCGATGAAATCATCTAACTCCTCACTGCTGCTGGATGGTCTGGCAGCCATTCTCTCCACAAATTCTTAGCACAGAAAAAAAGAGGTCTTGCTCTCACCAAAGTGAAAGAAGAAGTGAAGGAAAAGGGTGGGGTTTTCATTAGTTGTAAAAAAAACTGTTAGCAACCAATGAAAAGAGTTATTTTAAGGTCACATGACTTGACGCGCTTACGCTGCGCGCACGAAGCGCTTCCGGGGGCGCTTACGCTGCGCGAACGTAGGCGCTTCCGGGGACGCTTACGCGGCGCGAATGTAGGCGCTTCCGGGGGCGTTTACGCGACGCGCAAGAGTGACGTTTTGATAGCTCTACGGAAATGTAAATTCATTTTCATTTCGTAAATTAAAAATATTGCTTTTATAAGTATGGTACTAAATGTCTTGCGTTATTATTTACTTTTCATACATATTTTTTTAAACGAACGCAGAAATAGCGCTGTCGGGGCACTTTCGGGGGAGCTTACCGGTGCGCGCACCCAGAGCGCACCGGGAAAAAATGTAAAAAAAATATATATACATTTAACAAATCTTTTTTTTTTAAATAGTATAATTAATTGTTGTAAAAAACAGCTAACAAAAAAAATAATCATAGGTTACAAAGTCGATATACAAATGAATAAGCTTTTAAAAAAACTATGAAATTCACTGAAAAAACTATAGGTTTCACAAACGTTATAGTTAGGAATTAGCTTTTAAAAAACCTTTGAAATTCACTAAAAAACCATAGGTTTCACAATCGTTATAGTTAGGAATTAGCTGTTAAAAAACCTTTGAAATTCACTGAACAAACCATAGGTTTCACACCAGTTATAGTTAGCTGAACAGTTTACTCATACAAAACCATTGAAATTCCCACGCTATAGTTAGTTGGACTCCCTATAACTCGCGCACCCGCAATCCACTGCTGATGATGTCACATATTACATCATTCATGACATGGTCAGTGACATCACTGATGACATCATCCAGTGAATGTGTGTTCCTGTAAAGTTAAAATGTGTCTAACATATTGAAGAATGAGTGTATGTATGAGTGTCTGGATGATGGATTTAGTAGGTGCGTGACTGACTGTATGAGTGAGTGATAAAATGTGTCTTACTGAATGCATTGGTTAGTGACTAAACTGTCTGAATGTGTGCATCAGTATGTCTGTTGTTGTGTAAGCTGCTGCATGTGTTGATCAGTAGCTATATGAGTGGCTATATGGGTTATTGATTGGTTGTCTAAGTATTTGAATGTGAGTGTGAGTATGTGTGTGGGTGGCTGTGAGGTGTGTGACTCTGTGCATAGATGTGTGACCAGTTCATTCACTAGGTATATGGGTTCAAGAGTGAATGTAGAAACAGCTGTATGGGCGGTTGACTGTGTGCATGGGTGTGTTGCTTAGTGAATGGATATATCAGTGCTACATGTCCATGTAAGTACATATATAAAACACAGTGCATGTGAGAGTTGGCATATATAAATGACTAAACATCAGAGCCTGTGATTGTGTAAGTGACTGTATGGATCAATGTGTACTTGTATTAGTGATTGTAAAAGAGAGTAAGTATGTGTTAGTATATGTTTGAATATGTAAGGTTTAGTGTGTATAAGTTTGTAGTTGATGAAATGGGAGTGTGATTGATTCTTTGCATAACTGACTAGGTGTTTGAGTAACTTTGTGGATGAGTGTCAGCATGTAAGTGTCTGTATAGGTGTATGAGTGGATATGATAGTGTTGTATTGATGAGTGTCTGTATGTATGAGTGATTGTATGGGTGAATGAGTGGATGTGTGTGTAGACCTAGGAATCAGTGAGTGCGTATGTAGTTACTGCTATTGGTGTGTCATTAATTTCAAGAATAGTAGTTTGTATTTAACATTGGGTGTATCAAAGGTTAGATTAGAGTGTGAGGAGATGCGTTGTATTATCACATGAATTATGTCATCAGTGATGTCACTGACCATGTCATGAATGATGTCATATGTGACATCATCAGCAGTGGATTGCGGGTGCGTGAGTTATAGTGAGTCCAACTAGCTAATGTGGGAATTTCAATGCTTTTGTATGAGTAAACTGTTCAGCTAACTATAACTGGTGTGAAACCTATGATTTTTTCAGTGAATATATATATATATATATATATATATATATATATATATATATATATATATATATATATATATATATATATATATATATATATATATATATATATATATATATCGTTACACGTTCCCAGAAATCGGTTCCAAGAAATAACGGCCAGCACTCCAGTGTCGTGATTTCTTAAGCTATTTTATTTCCAAACCCCCCAGCACCCCCGACAGACGCGTTTCGCACAAGGCTTCGTCAGTGTCGTCAGTGTTCAAACATTCTCGTCATTTTAAACAGTCCGCCCTTTTTGGAGTCATAGACATCAACGATGGTATCAAACACAAATTAGTGGCGGCCATCTTGTAGTGTATATATACAGAGTTACTACCATTGTTTAAATCTGGCGATAGATAAAAGTGCTTAGTGCAAAAAAATATAAAACAAAGTTTGACAATTGACAAAAATATGTTGTGAGACTGTCACATATTTACAGTAATTACAGTTTTGATACCAAGAAATGTACTTTACATATTTACAGGCGTCACAGATGTTATGAGGGGGTGTATCCCCTAATGTGTTCAGGGCGCATTATGCAGATTAGATATTTGCATTTGGTAAGTTATTCAACCCCATGCGCCTAACTCATAGACGTCTCTGCAGTTATGTAGGGGTGTATCCCCTAGTTTATACGTGGCTAGATGGTGTGCACATCATATATATATATATAAAAAGTTACTGATTGTACAACCCCGTGCCCGCTATGTACACATTTACATGATGTATTTACATATCTACGGAACCGTTTTCGGCTAGGCTGATGGGTTGATATTTAGCCCAATATGGGCTTATGATTATGCCACAATTAGCCAAACATGATTTTTTGGTATCCATGTTACACTATTCTCTCTTGTCACCATTACACGTATGAAGGGAAAATGTATTTACAAGCCAACAATCAGTTACTATTTACAAATGTACAAGGAGTGATACCATGTTCTAATCGCAGATTAATTATTTCCTTACATGTCCCAGATTTTTCTATAGGTGCACCCACATTTCAGCATCATTATTAAGACCCCATGGTGTCATTGTTTTAAGGTCTAGGATATACCGTGATTCCAATATGCGTAGGGATCTTTCTCTATCCCCCCCTCGTTCTGTCTTTGGAACTTGATCTATACAATAGTACACTAGTAAATCCCTATTGCTGTTGTGCTGTTCAGCAAAGTGACGGGCTATCGGATATGTTTTGTCCTTATTCACGATAGCCCTCATGTGTTCTAAAATCCTCATTTTTGCTGGTTTTATGGTGCTTCCTATGTAACGTTTGTTACAGGGACAGACCAAACAGTAGACTGTAAAATCTGAGTTACAATTTAGATGTTTAGTGATCTTTCTATTCGGTCTTTCTTCCCCTGTTCTGCATGGATACTCCTTGACTTTCTTACTGAATTTACAAGCCTTGCAATGTAAGCAAGGAAAAAAGCCAACTATCTTGTTTGTCATCTGATTGGCCTTAGTAGGGGAGTAATGGCTGTGAACAAGATGGTCCGAAAGAGACTGGCACCTCCTATATGTGACCATTGGTCTATCTGGTAATGTTTTCTTCAAGATGGTATCAGTTCTTAATATATGCCAGTTTCTTTTAAAAGCTTGGACCAGTTCTCCAGATTTATTGTTGAACGTCGTAATCATTCTGACCTGCCCACTCTCTTTCCTTGACTCTTTCAGTATCAGAAGATCCCTTCTGTCAACAGTGTCTGCCTTGGTGTTGGCTTGTTCTAAGATGTTTCTAGAATAGCCTCTTGCTTGGAACCTGTCACTCGCTTCTTCCTGACCTTTCTTAAAATCCTCAGTTCCAGAGCAGTTTCTTTTGAGTCTAAGGTATTCACCATAAGGTACATTCCTTATTAGACTTCTAGGATGGTGGCTGGCCGCGTGTAATACCGCATTGCCAGCCGTCGGCTTTCTATAAAGTCTAGTGTGGAGATGGTCATTATCCACAAAGACCTCTAGGTCCAGATAACAGACAGACTGATCACTTATGGTGCTGGTGAACCTGAGATTTAATTCGTTATCATTTAGAGACGAGACATACTCCTCAGCCGAGGCCCTGTCTCCCCTCCAAATGATGAACAGGTCATCAATGTACCTGGTCAACATCAATATTCGTTCGTTCCATCTTTCATTACTGCCACCCCATGCCTCGTGCTTCTCCCACCAGCCCACGAAAAGATTCGCGTAGCTGGGGGAGAAGCACGAACCCATTGAGGTCCCTCTGATCTGCTTGTAAAGTTGGCCTGCAAAAAGGAAATAATTATTAAACAGACAAAATCTCATCATGCTTAGAATCATCTCGCTGTGTGCTCGGTGTTTCGGTTGTTTTTGTTCCAAAAACCATTTCGTGGCACACAGACCCTGCTCATGATCTATGCATGTGTATAAGTTAGCGACATCCATAGTTATTAGTAGCATGTCTTTATCCGAGGAAATATTGTCCATGATGCGAAGAAAGTCCTGTGTATCCCTTACATAAGAGGGCAGGTCTTTGACGATGGGTGCTAAAAAAATGTCTATGAAGCGTGACGTATTTTCCAGGAGACTTCCGATTGCCGAGACAATCAGCCTCCCTGGTGGTCTTTTGGCATTTTTATGGATCTTGGGCAAATGATAGAAGGTGGGGAGCATAGGGGAATCACATTGTAAGAAGACAAATTCATCTTGACTGATCATGCCCTCTTCTTTCCATTGTTTCAATAGTTTCTCACATACAATGGTGCTCTTAACATACTCTTCTCTTTTCACTGTGATGTAGGAATCTTTATCACTCAACTGTCTGAGTGCCTCCTGCTCATATTGCTCCTTAGAGAAGATGACGATGTTCCCGCCCTTATCTGAGGGCTTAATCTCAATTGTCTTGTCATCTCTCAGGGATTTTATTGCAACCCATTCTTTCCTGGAGATATTCGAGGACTTCATGTCCATTTTTTTATTTGCCATTTTCTCCTAGTCTGCTGTCACTGCTTCATTAAACACGTCAATCGCGTCATGGGGTGTGTTTGGTAGTTTTCTTGATTTCAATTTTAAATTGCTCGGGTCTCTGGCTTGTTCTAGAGGAAGTTCAGTCTCTTGGCCTGAGTTTTGTAAATCTTGTGTTGGTGTAATCAAGATTTCCAAGAGATCATCTTCTACTATCGCAGTGATATTATCTAAGTTTTTTTAAGCTGCTTTTTCTGGAATCTGCATGAAGATTTTTTTGAACTTCAACTTTCTGATGTATTTGAACAAGTCGATTTTGGCATCCACTAAGTTGAATTCACTAGTCGGGCAGAAACTTAGTCCTTTTTTCAAGACATTAATCTCATCAGTGGTTAAAATCCTTTTTGAGAGATTGATAACATTTTTGTCTTCTTTGGTGGTTATTTTCTTCTGCGATTGGAGGCACTGCGTGTTACCATTGGGGTGGTGTTGTTCTGTGAACCTCCCCTTGTGCCTCTTCCCCCGCCTCATCCTCCTCTTTGATTTTGTTGAGGGGGATGATTTCTTAATTGCGGTCTCTGGCGGGTTTCCTTCATCACCTGGTACTCGTCGAAAAAAGGTTCTCCTGTTTCTTTCTCCTTTGTTCCCGGGGCTAGGTTTTGTTCACCATCTGAGTTTTCTAATTCCGACTCCTCAGTGTCCATATCTGTTGTCTGTATGGATCCCTGAGCCAATCTCTTACGTGTGGCGTCAAATTTCCGTGCGAAGGTAAGAATTCTACCAGATGAGTAGTCTTGCTCATCCCTCTGGAATTTTGTTTGTTTCCTTTTACGTATTCCCATTTCATAATCTTTGATCCTTTTAGTCATTGCATTACGGAGTTCTTCACAGGTCTTAGTGTCTTTGTCCTTGGCAATCTCAGCTTCGAGGTCAGCTATATCTTTCAGACATTTCTCCCGGTCACTCCACGCATATTTTACAAGCAACCTGACCATCCCCTTGGAGGACTCCGCTGTATATTCTGCCCAATCTTTTAGAAGGGCAGGGTCCGGGTTTTCATATGAGGGGATCGTGTAAATGCGCAGGCCTCGAGGAACTCTGTTGAACTTTAGATATTTTTCAAGGGAGGTTGCCTCCCACCATTTTCTTACTTCACGTTCCTGAAGCTGCTCTAGCTTCAGAAACAGGCTTTTAAGATTGGTGGTTTCCTCAGTCGGTGGGGCCGTGCCCTTCCCTTTTGATGGTTTGTCTTTAACCGACATAAACATAACGTTTGCAGCAGCCTCCCTCTCCCCTGTTAGATCTCCCATAGTCGCCATGGTGACAGAAATGTGCAGTCTCTTCAATTAAACAGTTCGAGGGGCGGTGGCATCCCACGCTTTCTTTCGGGGGGGTTTGGAAACACAGGGCGACACAATGCGGGACAGAGGATAGATGGTTTTAGCGTGTGCAGAGACTTTACTGAAAACCGCCGCCGTAACTTACCGCAGACCTCGGCGAACTCCGTCGCGCACCCACTGCCGCCGGTGTACTTCAGAGCTCCTCGCTTGGTCTGCTGGGAACAGAGGCTTCTCCAGTCGTCCCTTTCTTCGCTGATCGTGCAGAGGTTCTTGTTCAACACTCCGACTTCATTGCATATCTTTATCCTCGGGGCAAGCGGCCAAAATCAATTTCTTCACAGCGCCGTCACCGCCGCCGATCCACAGTGTCCCGGGTGCTTGGAACCAGTGCTGGTGAGGCGCTTATGTATCGTTACACGTTCCGAGAAATCGGTTCCAAGAAATAACGGCCAGCATTCCAGTGTCGTGATTTCTTAAGCTATTTTATTTCCAAACCCCCCAGCACCCCCGACAGACGCGTTTCGCACAAAGCTTCGTCAGTGTCGTCAGTGTTCAAACATTCTCGCCATTTTAAACAGTCCGCTCTTTTTGGAGTCATAGACATCAACGATGGTATCAAACACAAATTAGTGGCGGCCATCTTGTAGTGTATATATACAGAGTTACTGCCATTGTTTAAATCTGGCGATAGATAAAAGTGCTTAGTGCAAAAAAATATAAAACAAAGTTTGACAATTGACAAAAATATGTTGTGAGACTGTCACATATTTACAGTAATTACAGTTTTGATACCAAGAAATGTACTTTACATATTTACAGGCGTCACAGATGTTATGAGGGGGTGTATCCCCTAATGTGTTCAGGGCGCATTATGCAGATTAGATATTTGCATATGGTAAGTTATTCAACCCCATGCGCCTAACTCATAGACGTCTCTGCAAAAAAAAAAAAAAAATATATATATATATATATATATATATATATATATATATATATATATATATATATATATATATATATATATATAGTAGTGAACAAGGCGGCAACGTCGAAACGCGTCTAAGCAGACACTGATCTAAGGGTAGTGAACAAGGCGGCAACGCCGAAACGTGTCTAAGCAGACACTGATCTAAGGAATAAAGTTTGGATTCAGATTCACGGAGTCAGCGCCTTCTCTTCAATCGTATGAGCATGGTATGATGGAATATATATATATATATATATATATATATATATATATATATATATATATATATATATATATATATATATATCCATACATACGACTCAATTACACGCAGCCGTGTGCAGTCTGGACGTCAGGGGAGGATTTCATTCGCAACAGGACCGAGTCAGAGTACCGGGGATTCATGGAGCGCTGTGGGTACTGTAAAGGTGATGTGTGAGGCAATACGCCAAAGACTGGATGTGGCGAGGTCATTATTCATGGAGGCCGACGATGCAATCCAGGACAACACTGCGAGGCCAGCTAAGGGAGAAACCGAGGCAAACCTGACCTTGAAACAAGATCTATTCAGATTAGAAAAACAATGTAAAAAGGAAATAAACCGTAGCTGGGAAGTAATCGCCCTAGACAACTATATTGAGGTGGGACGTGTCCCAAGGGGGCTGAGAATGTTGGTGACCCCCCCTTCCCAAAACCCCAATCCCAAGCTACTGGAAGAATGGTCTACTCTCAGGGCTGGCACCTGCAAACAAAAGCTTGGTCTTCTTTCAAAATACACAGTGATGCCACTCCAACAAATTGGGGAGGAACTTAAGGAACTCCGCGAAGCACTAAGCAATTTACCAGACCAAGATGAAATAACAAAATTCATCAAAGAAATGGAAACAAGACTAACAAAGTATGAGGATGAGATTAAGGCGAGGAAACGCTGGAAGTTTATCAGAGACAGGAACGATTATGCTGGAAACCAGTGTTCGAGCCACAAGGTCACGTCCACATCCTGTGATTCTGGGCAAATCACTTAATCTCCCCATGCCTGAATGTGTAATGTAAATACGGTGCTATTGTAAAGCGCTCCAATACCTTCGGGTCGAGTTTGCGCTATATAAAATATGCACACAAAAAAAACAAAAAAAAGATTGAAGCACTAAGAACACAGGAATCGGAGACCTTGGGCTCGAGCTCCGCTGCACCATCTGATGACAAGGACAGACAGGGGAATCTGGCATCTAACAGGGGACCATTCACATCACTGGAAGAGTACCGTTTTATGCAACTTAGCCTCAGCCCTACCAAAAAACCAGCACACGAATAAGAGGAAAAGGAGGAGGCAAAGAACAAGGCAAAGGAGAAGCGCGAGGAGAGGAGGCGAAGGCCAGCGACAACTCAACTCCACATGGGAGAGGCATCAGGCGTTCGAAGAGGATGATGGGTGAGCAATCTAACTTTACTATCATCAACCTTCCCCTCATGTGATTACCCCTGAAGAAAGATCGGTCTTGGAATTAGGCCTTTCTTTCTGCCCTACAGCGAATTTTGACTTTGCCAAAACCCGCATAGATTTGTTTTTATTTATGCGCAAACTCAAGCTCATGAAACTACACTCCCAGACAATTTCCCTGCCCCCGCGGATGCCACTGTTTCCATTGAGGATATTGAAACCCTGGCAGCCATGTGGGAAATCCAGATAGAAACAAGGAACTTGTAGACGGAACGTGATCTCTTAATCAGTATGGATATGGAGGTCAGCAAAAGATCCAGAAATTATTTTAAAACCAGATCCAGATTCAATCCTGTAACCCCACATGATGGAATTGATACATTCCATGAAGCTGTTTCATCTGACTTATTGTCTTTATGGAAAAAAGATGAGAACACTTTGCCAGAAATCTAACTGCAGCACAGGGAATGGGCTTGCAGTCACTGAAACTAGCAACCAGCTTCGTAATCAAGCCCTCTGACAAGGGGGGCAACGTGGTCCTGTGGGATGTCAATAAATATCGAACAGAGGCCAAAAGACAACTTGAATTCTCAGGATGCTACCTGAGATCCAGCCTGGCAATGTATAACAAAAGTATCCAGGCGTACCACAAAATGTTGAATGACTAGCATGAGAACGACATGCTAAATCAGAATGAATTTTAGTTTTAATTTGCCAAAAAACCTGTGACCCCAGTATTTTATATGCTACCGAAGGTGCACAAGCACCCTTGCGTCCTAAACCTACCATCATACTGCAGGGACACCATGGATTTCCTGTCCAAGGTGCAAGAAATTCCATGGAAGGACACTTACATCCTGGTAACAATAGATGTTGTGCCCTGTATACTTGCATTGAACATGACCTAGGCCTAAAAGCATGTAAATACTATTTTAGAGACAGACCAGCCATCATGTATGACCAGACTGCACTACTGTTACGCATGCTACACTTTTGCTTACATAATAACTGCTTTCTGTTTGAAGAGGACTGGTATGAACAGTACACTGGTACTGCCATGGAAGTTACTTCGCCCCTTCGTACGTCTGATGTTCATGGAGTGGTGAGAGGCGGAGCACCTGGGGCACGATGGCAATACACAACACATGAATAGTGTTATCCTGTGGACCCGCTCCATAGACGATATTTTTCTGATATGCTTGATAATGCTCACGTGCCACCAAGTACCAGGTTACTGTCTTGCTCACTACGTGAGTCTAAGACACTATCATTACCCTCGTGGCAGCCTCCATCCTCTAACCTTATTTTCTACCCTGATAATTTATTAATTTCCCCCGGCGTCTTGCCATCCCAACCACCCCAACCATTTTTTAATTCACTGCTCTTCCACAAATCCGATGTTCATTTATTTGAATCCCAACTACTTCATGCTTCTAACAGGGCACGCATTAAATTATTACCAACCAACAAGCTATCATGATGCAGATTCTAGTGTTATTGTTTAAATAACCATTATTTTCAGTTGTCGCTACCATGACATGCTTTTTAAACTGCTCACCTGAATTATCAAGAATGTATTGATAAAGTTTTGTGAAGTCTTTTTTCCAATAGACCACATAGAACAGGTAAACAGGAAATGCATATGTTTTCTATGTCCATTGTGTATACTGGAAATGCTTTAAAAAGACATGGCCTCCTTTTGGTCTCTGTATGACTTTTTGACAAAGACCGTGCTGTCGAAACGTGTCAAGTCAATAAATACTTTCCTGCAAGAAAGAAATCCTGTTTGCGACCTTCCTTGTGCCTCAGCAGTGCGAGATATTTGCATATACATACGTATATATATATATATATATATATATATATATATATATATATATATATATATATATATATATATATATATATATATGTATGTATATATATATATATATATATATATATATATATATATATATATACATATATATAAAACATATCTACATTTTATAGAAACACATAGTCACTGGATGATGTCATAAGTGATGTCATCAATATTGTCACTGACCATGTCATGAATGATGTAATATGTGACGTCATCAGCAGTGCATTGCGGGGGCACGAGTTATAGTTAGCTCAACTAACTATAACAGGGGAATTTCAATGGTTTTGTATGAGTGAACTGTCCAACTAACTATAACGTCCCTGAAACCTATGGTTTTTTCAGTAAATTTCTAAGGTTTTTTAAATGCTAATTTTCTAACTATAACTTGCCTGAAACCTATGGTTTCTTCAGTGAATATCAAAGGTTATTTAAATGCTAATTTCTACTTATAATGTTCATTAAACCTATCTTTTTTTCTGTGTTTTTAAATTATCATCCCATTCTCAACCTGGTGAAAACTGGAAATGTCACCACTTTTTCATCGATACCTTACGCCAATAAAATCGCCACAAACGAGAGCCACAACTAACGCCAATAATATGCAAAGTAGGCGTTCCCGTGCAAAAAAAAACACCACTTCCCCATATTTTCAACGACCAGCCAAATCTGCAATGTGATCCAAAAAGCAGGCGATAAGCTGAGTTAGCAGTAACAAATTAACATCAACCTTTAACTGGTGTAAGGAGGTCGACTATCTACCCCCCTACTACCACTGAGGCAGCGCAAAACAGGACAACGGACCTTCCCAAAATGCCATGGCCTCTCAGCCGCACAATAGCTGAATGTTGCGAGATGTGGCAACCAACTATGTATGAAGGAGGCAAGTCACCGATCAATAATAATGCACACAATGCCAAGTGTAACGCTGATGTGCTGCACAGACCTCACTATGCAAAGCACAAACCTCTTCATGTGGAAATATACTATTGATACTTGTACTGTTGTGCACAGTGGACGCAACCATGTTACCTCAGGCAGAGGGGAAGATCTTGGTCATGTAGCTGTGTTGTCCCCCCCTGGAAGCGGAAGTTGAGTGGGCTGGTCCAATGTAGGACACTCCACTGTAAGAGTATGAATAAATAGGCCAGGCCCTGGGCGTGGTTCACTTGTGGGAAGACCAACAAATCTGCCAGAGCGGCAGCCCTCACCCTGGCACGTGGCTGCCGCCATGACCGCAGGCCTCCTCCACACAAGCCTGCTGCGAACCCAGCGGCACAGGACTGCAGACTTATGTTTGTACAGACTACTGCCTTCAATCTACACTGCGGACAGCAGGGCTCACAATTCAGATGCAGTGGTGATTGCAGATGACACAGTCCAGTACGCAAGACACGTTGCTCCCAGTGTGGCCCGCAGAGACCACGCATGATCGCAGGCTGCGCACACCCTGTGTGCTTCAGGTGCCACTAACTCACTGCACCATAGGTCATTGCCACGTGGCCTTATGAAGGCAGAATTCATTAGACAAAAGACATTCCTCCTAGTGCGGCCCGCTGGGACCACGTATCATTGCAGGGTGCGCACACGCTGAGTGCTCCAGGTGCCACTAACTTTGAAACTCAACTCAACGCCACGTGGCTGTGCGCCCATCCTGACAGCTGCCTCCACCCTACACTGGGGTTAGCACAGTTCATAATTGAAGATTAGTAGCGACGCAAATTGTGTAAGAGACTATAATGGATTAAGAAGACCAAATGCTCCCAATCTGTGCAGCTCAAGTCATCGTCACGTGGCTGTGGGCCTTTGCTGACCGCTGCCTCCGACCTACACTGTGGAATACCGGCGACACATGGTGCCAACTAACCCTGTACAACCCAAGCCGATCCCACATGTGTAACTGTGTCCTGCGTCCTGAATGGCAGCGACCCCAACTTCGTGGCAGCGACCACAGCACCAGACTCCCTTCAATCAGTGAGGCATATTTCCATATGGAAGGTGGGCAACACGTGCTGCCACTAACTCTGTTCAACACAAGCTGATCCCACATGTGTAATTGTGTCCTGAGTCCGGAATGGCAGTGACCCCAACTTCGTGGCAGCGACCACAGCACCAGACTCCCTTCGATCAGTGAAGCATATTTCCATATGTAACTACAAAGTCCAGTAGGCAAGTAACTCTCACAGTCCTACACCCTACATAATATCCTTTTAGAATCCTTGCTTCAAGAACTTTTTTATGTCAGTTATAGCTTTACTGCAATGACCAAATTCATCTTCAAGTGTAAACCAACACTCAATAGCAATCTACACTGCGGGCAGTACAGCTCACAATTACAATTTTAAATGCTAATTTCTAACAACAAGATTGTATTCAGAAAATACAACACTTCGTCAGTGTACTCTATACTTATTTCATCTTTTCATAATATGCCTACACTCACTGCACTCAGTAGGGTTCACAATTTAAATTATTTCTTCATTCATTAACTACAGAGTCCACTAGGCAAGTAACTATCGCAGGCCTCATATCTACATAATATCCTTTTAGTATCCTTTCTTCTAGAACATTTTTTATATCAGTTATAGCTTTAGTACAATCACCAAATTCATTTTCAAGTGCAAACAAACACTCATTAGCAGTCTACACTGCGGGCAGCAGAGCTCACAATTCGAATTTTGGACATGTGGTGCCAACTAACCCTGTCCAACTCAAGCCGGTCCCACATGTGTAACTGTGTCCTGAGTCCTGAATGGCAGTCATGCCAAGTCCGTGGCAGCAACCACAGCACCAGACTCCCTTCGATCAGTGAGGCATATTTCCATATGCAAGGCTAGCGACACGAAGTCCCACTAACCCTCTTTAACACAAGTCGATCCCACATGTGTAACTGTGTCCTGAGTCCTGAATGGCAGTGACCCGAACTTCGTGACAGCAACCACAGCACCAGACTCCCTTCGGACAGTGAGGGTTCTTTGCATATGCAAGGCTGGATACACGTAGTGCCACTGAACCTGCACTACGCAGGCCGGTGGGGCCTTCAACGTATGCACATGGCTGTTGACCCTTTCTCACCGCTACCTCTGGCCTACACTATGGTCAGCATTCCTCACAATTCAGATAAAACCCTGATTACACATGACGCAGTCCAGTAGGTAAGACACATTGCTCTCAGTGTGACCCTTCCACAGCAAGCATCATCACAGGCTCATACAGTCTCAATGCTTCTGGTGCCACTAGCCCTATTTAATACAAGCTGATCCCACATGTGTAACTGTGTCCTGCGTCTTGAATGGCAGTGAGTGACCACAACTTCGTGGCAGTGACCGCAGCACCAGACTCCATTCAGTTTTATTTGTTGCTGTTTTCTTTAAATAAAATGTTTTATATGTAAATCTAGAGATGACTAAGATTCTTCTTTGTCCAACCGTGCAGGGACGCTTCCGGGCCCAAGATGGTTGCTGGGGGTATGTTGGTAATGTGGGAAGAGGGTGCGTTACCTGCTGATGTGGGGAGAGGCAGCGTCAAAGGGGTAACTCTCACAGAAAGAACTCCGGTATGTTTTCACAAATGCCTCATACAGATGTCAGCTGACAGACTGAATCACAAAATAATTTTTCAGTACTTATGTAGGGTGAGTTATGAACAATTGGCACCCAGGCTCGTAGAGGGACAGCTGCGGCCCGTCCGCTCGACTCACAGACGCAGTACTATGAGCCGTCTGCGACATTGTGGCTATCTGTGCCCTGTTCCATCGTACCCCGCGCCACTCCTATTACGTTCCGACGGCCCCACATAGCTCCCTGTCGCAGGTGTACTCGCTGGTCAGTGGTCTAGTTCTCAACATCTTACGGCTACTCCCTGAGGGGAGGTTTGCACACACACCACACCCATCCAGCACATGCATCACAGGCCATGTGACCACGCAAATATAATGGATTGACAGCGTCACATCTTTTATTGCCAGTGCTGACTGAATGGTGGACGCTCCACGGGTCTCAATCATGAAAAGTCCATGAAAAGTTGCGCAGAAGGTTAGTGGCACCCGAGCTGTATGGCCGTCAGGGACCTACCACCACGTGGTCCGGACTTCAGATGCACAGGGTTAGTGCCACCCTAAGTTCAATGGCCATCAGTGGCCTACCACCACGTGGCGCTGACTTGCGTTACACAGGCTTAGCGGCAACAAAAGCTCATGTGGTGTCTGCCATTGATGACTCAGGACTCAGTGACATGTGTGAGATCTGCCAGGCCGCGGAGAAGCTGATGTGTTCTCCGCCATTGATGGATCAGGACTCACCGACATGAGTGAGATCTGCCGGTCTGCAGAGAAGATGATGTGGTCTCCGGCATTCACGACTCAGGACTCATCGACATCTGTGAGATCCGCGGAGAAGCTGATGTGGTCTCCGCCAATCTTGACTCAGGACTCAGCGACATCTCTGAGATCCGCAGAGTTTTGACGGGCAATTGGAATGCCCACTGCTACACACTCCGGTGGCACCAGGTAATTATTTGCTCATGGATGCGCAGGGGCGGAAGTGTCTCTCTCTCTCTCTCTTTCTCTCTCTCTCTCTCTCTCTCTCTCTCTCTCTCTCTCTCCCCTCTCTTCACTCTCTCTCTCACTCTCTTCATTCCTTTCCTTCTATCTATCTCTCCCTGCTTCCTTTCTAAACTCCCTTTCTTTCCCTCCCTCTCTTTTTCTCTCTGGCTTTTTTTTCCTTCTCTGTTTCTCTGTGTCGCACTCCTTTGCTATGAGCATTACACACGTCCTTATTTTGTGCTTTATTTTCCAGGCTCTGTCGTCGACATCCATGGTCCCCACAGGAGTGTTCCGCCTTGTTGTTTTGTATTATTTTTGGTAAATTTAGTTTATTAGTTAATCGTATATATATATATATATATGTTTATAAAAAATAAAGTTTGGAACAAAAATTAATATCGTTTTTGGTTGTTTTCTTAAGTGCTGTGTGACTCTTTCTTGTTCTTGTTACTGTTATTTGGTGGTTTCCACCATTGTGTTAAATTTTGGGGCAGTTATCGCGGGAATACTGGTGATGTCTGCAGTTTGCACCAACTTCTGAATAGTGTGTTAGATTTATCTCAACTTTAGGTGCATTGAAGTGCTGATAATGAAATGCAGAGTAGCCGTTCCCGTGCAAAAAGACACGAGGTGCACCTTTGCGATTTATTCTAAATACTAAAATCCTGTATTAAATTGCATTGTGGTAGTGGGTGCACTTACAGTGTACACACAAAATCAATGAAGAAATCTAATTGTATTTATATTGATTGGGAATAGTGGGTCAGGTGCTGGATCTTGACAGGATACACTGCCCAGTTTATTGTTCTGCGCACTAACAAAATCACATCATAACTTTCACAACAACTGCAATGCGAAACAAATTCCGCCGATAAGCCGCGTTAACACCAGGAATTTTACACCTGCTTTCCGCTGGTGTTAAGCAGAACGACTACCTGCAGCATGAAAGGGAACACAGCCAAGAGCCACACCGGAACACCCACAGGTGCCATGGAGTCAATGAGCATGATACAGGGATACCCATGAGAGTCACAAGACTCATCACAACAACCCCAGGACCGCCAATGCCCCCCAAACCCGCATCTGAGCAAGTGTGTCCCTGTGGTCATTGTGTTAGCATGATAGGCAAGGGCCCTGCAACATCACAGTGTGCTGTCTTCAGGGGACGTTACCATGTCATCTTAGTGTTGACAGTGACCCTGGACATGTAGCTACGCACGCATCCTCCTACATGCAAAAGCGACGTGTGCTGGTCCGGCAAACACAGGTCATCACAGGAGTGTGCCAATCCGGCAAGGGGAATGGGGTGTCTCGGAAATGTCTGTGTGCAGCAAGTGCGATAAGTGTGTCTCTATGTTCTGGTGTGGCCTACCACAAGGGCCGCAGCAGTCAATGCTGTAAAGTGGCATGCACCACCTCCAAACTGCACTGTCATGGTGTGGTTGGAATGCCGCAGGACATGCGCGAATAGGCATTAAAAAGGTGTGCCGTAGGAGTGCACGGGATACAACAGTGCACCGTACAAAAGTGATGGGGCTCATGGGAGGGAGGAGTAGCTGTTTGGCAATGTAACACACAGTGAACCTGCCCAAGTGCCACGTGCTGGGCATCTCATCCATAATGACCAGGGTCACAAACATCCCACAACACCCACGACCGGCCTTTGTACACATCCTGTATGAATGCAGCTGGACAAGTTACTGTAGGGATGAAAGGTTCTTTGTCTGCGCTATCTTGCGCTAGCACATCTGCTGCTCCGAGAAGGAACTTGCAAGTGGCCAGCCCCCACTGACAGATACGATAATATTTGCATCCGTCTCCCACACTATGCACTCCCTGCTTTGAGAACAACAAGAACACATCCCACACTCAAAAGTCCTTCGTCGTAGTTAGCGTGTGTGAAATGGCCTTCACACGTACTCCCACTACACCCCTGCCCTGCACTCATTGCACAAACACCCGGCTCATTGCAACAAGCTGTGCCATTTCATCCACAACACTGACAGACGGCAAGCCAGTGCAACTACAAGCAGAGCCACTGACGCAATGGCAGGGCATCCCGAACACATGGTCAACTCTATTCACGTCCACCTATACCTTGCACGTCTGCTGCATGTCCTGGGTGCACTGCCTTTGGCAGTACTGCGGATCCCTTACCGGCTGAGCTTCCGCATTGTGGACGTCACCTACAATCAAGCTGTATTGCAATGTAGCACGTACCTATCCGAGTGGTGCATGGACGTGTGCCTCTCCAACGAGTGGGTAGTTGACACGGATTACGACAGGTGTGTGCGCCCCTGTTGGCCTACGACCAGGAATGTCATGGTGATGCCTGTTTATGGCATGCATGGATGTTTGGCATGCATGTTGGGAACTGGGCCTGGGAGTTTGCGCGTGATGTAGTATGCAGTGACCAAATTGACCCACTTCCCGATTCTGCTTTGGTGCACATTGGATACAGTGTTTGGAGTCAGCACATCTGTCCCGGTCACCTGATGGATTACGTCGACGACAAGTCAAATATTGTGGCCAAACATCACTAATTAGAGATAGTGGCTTACGCAGCTGCACTCGAGTTCATAGACGAGTGACAAGGTACCTGCAACCATTTTTTTTCATTTCATCTATAAAGTTTTATATAGCGAGAACTTGATGCCGAAGGATATCAGAGCGCTTTACAATTTGAGGCAAAGGTAACAAATCAGAACATTAGTCTAACATGGGGAATCTAATGGGCATTGAGATGTTTACTGATAGACAAGATTCGATGTGCCACATTGCAAGTGTCCCGCCACATCATTGCACGTTGTACATCTGGTCACATGTCCCAAAGCAACAGTGGACATGACTGCATTGGCGTCCAATTATGTCCGAGGTGCGGACAACCAACGCTGCTTGACACTGACGTGTGTTGGTGATGGACTACCCCGAGGTGAACATGGACGTTTTCCTACGTTCCTTATTCAGGCATGCTGCTGCATTTGTCTGCATATCGTGGCACTACTCTTGGCAGTACTGACGCACACTTTTTTTATAACGTTTCCACAATTTCACTTGTCTCCAAATGTGTCGTGTCTTGATTTGTATGCCAATGTGTGTGTCACGTACTCTCTGGCTGCCTGCCATATGTGAATTGCTACCCCATCCGGACTGTGTGTTTGCACCTATGCGTTCTCATGTGCCTCTTTTGTACTGATGCATTTGGATGCTTATCCGCCACAGGCGAGTGCATTTGTGTCCTGTGTTCGATTGTGCGAAGGTTTGTGTTTGGACAACATTGTGTTGGATGTTGATGTACTCTGCTTTGTGTGTGTGTGTGCAGCATTATGTGTGAGATGTCCCTTCATGTGAGTTTTTGTTCACCCTTCTCCCTTTCAGGCAGTATGGTTTTCACTTCTATGCTCGCTCAGTGGTGTGATGTTGGCGGGTTGTGTGACTTGTGCTCCTTGTTGGTGTGTTTCATTTTGACCATGGTTTGTCTATAGTTGTGCTGTACTTAATTGTGCATGTGTGCCATTGTGCCCATCTTCCCCCATTTCCCCACTCCCTGCTCTTCCTCTTCCTGGTGGTGTTGTGTCTGTGATTTTGTTGCTCAACACATAAATACATGTAATGAACAAATTAAAATAGTTCCTTGATTCTTTTAGGTTTCAAAACTTCTCTCTATTGTTTTTTTTTATTTTTTCCATATAAACAGTTTTTTTAAATATTCAAGGACACATAGAAGTCAGAAGTGCAACGTATTCTATCAACATACTTTGTAGAATATTCTACAATACGAGCAGGTTAAAAGTTCATCCATTTTTTTTAACCTAACGATATTTGTTTACAACATTTTCTCAAAAATTTAACGGCATGTGCAGGTTAAAAGGTCACAATTGTTTTGAGTTCGAACAATGCCTTCCAAATGCTAGTAGCAGGTGTGGTTGGGTTGAGCAAATTTTATCCCATGATATGTACTCCACGTTGAAATTGCTTTTTCTTAACCAGTTACAAAGATGCTTTTCCACAAAACGAATGTGCACCCTACTTTTAAAAAACGATGCTTTTCATCTCCCAATCAGGTATCGTTTTGTATGGCTAAAAAAAGGAGTTCCCCATCTTTAAACATATCTCCTATTCTACTAACGGACTGCATGAGCTACAGACATCTATCCATTCCTCCCAGCCATACCTTAAAAATGCTAGTGTGGATCGCAGGACATAGCTATGTTTTCTGGTGCAAGAGGTATGCAGAACAGAGACGTATTGACTTAGACCTAGGTTTACAAAATGTGGACATTAAACGGTTTGGACAGAGAGGATTGAAGTGGCAGCAAATGTTGCCTTTGATTAAAACCTGTTTGCATCTCCAAATCCTGACCTCATGATTGTGCACTGTGGTGGAAACGACCTTGGCACATTGACTGGAAAGGTCTGGAAATGCTAATGAAGGACACCTTTTGACAAATGATGTTGCTTTTGCCTCAAACTGTCTTTGTATATTCCAATATATGCCAAAGACAGAAGTGGAAATGGTCAAACCAATTTTGTCCTCAGATTGAAAAATCTAGGAAGAATGTCAAAAAAGCTGTGTATGCATACCTCAGAGACCATAGAATGGGGTCGATCTACAACAACAACATACGTTTTGATATGGCTGATATCTACAGAAGTGATGGAGTACACTTCATAGATCAGGGAAATCGAGATTTTCTGAATAACCTGAAGCTGTGCATCAGCACTTATATGAAGCTCCAATTAATAAACAAAAGGGTTCTTTTTAGAGCCGCCTTATGTTCCCAATATCGGTTCGCAGAGTGACAGCTGCGATTCGGTTAGCACAGGGAGACCTGTGGCCCGTTTTGCAGGCTCGCAGAGGGATACCTGCAGCCGGTGGGCTCAGCTAGCACACGGAGAGCCAAGGGGCGTCGGCTCTCACAGTGTGAGCTACAGGCTGTCGGCTCGCAAACGCACACCAGCGTGCTGGCTCGCAGAGGGAGAGCTCAGCTCTAACTCGCAAGGGGACAGCCCCTCCTACACCATTCAACCCCAAATTTTCAATATAGGAGCTAATCAAAAAAAATAAACTCTTTGGATAATTTCATAAAGATTTGTAATACAACACCAAAGTGACAAGCACATAGAAGACTCCACGAGGGGGGCCGCGCAACCCCCCTCCCAACATAAGTGAAGCCCCGGGCTGCGCGGACCCCAGGGGAACCCCGCAACCCCTGCGAGCCCCTGCTATTATCTTTTAAGAAATGCCCCTGGAACCTAGCCCACCCAAGGGCCTCATTACAATGAAACGCTAGAACCCACGACCCCAGCGCAAATTTTTGTCGATTTCTTTTTTTTAATGATTTTTCGGGCCTTGGGGGTCTTTCTGGGACCCCTGAGCAAACCTAGGGTTCAGAGTTTTTCTACCCTACCCCCTTCTCTTGTTTATATCTTTGTTTCTCCGTTTTCGAGTGACTCACTTCTACCGAGCCACAAGATGGCTGCCAACACTTCCTGGTTTGGAGTGCTAGCAGCCAATCACAGTGAAGCTCGCGGACGCGAGTTAGGCTCTGCCCAGATATCAAAACTTTTATTTTTCTTATTTCTCAGCAACTACTGAACGGATTTACACCATTTTTGAAAAGATCGCTTTCTAACCCAAACACTACCTTTCTACCAAATGTGGAGTAATTCCGTTCAGTAGTTTTGGCTGTAGCCTTGCACAAAGTTTCCTATGGGAAAATTATTTTTTCACTCTTATTTTTATTATTTCTCAAAAACTAGTGAACGGATTTACACCATTTAAAAAGAAGGTTTCTTTCTGAACTAAGCTCTACCTTCCTGACAAATTTGGGGTCATTCCGTTCAGTAGGTCAGGCTGTAGCTCGTCGCAAAATTTCGAATGGAAATTAACATGGACAAAACGACTTGTGGGACCCCCCTTTTTTCAGGATAGTAGCTGACCTGGATAGACTTTTTCTTTGGGGAATTTCAGGAAGATTCGTCAAACGACGCAAAGTTATTAGCAGATCAAAAAATGCTTTCCCTATGGAAACTAGGTTATATATATAAAATATATATATTAAAAAAATAAAATATATATATAAAACAGTGTGGCAATTACCACTCTGTAGTTGTAGTTAGGGCTGCTAGACATAGGATTGCTTCAGATTTTTGCCCCTTAATAACTTTGCACTCATTTTACGAAACTTTCCAGAAATATTCCTTGTCGTACAGTAGCAGACGATGGAAAGTTCTGCAGCACTTGGCCTAGGTGGTGAAAAGAAAAAAGGGAAAAGGGGGTTCCCAAAACAGATCTGGCTCTGAATGCATTTTATGTAGACTTTTTGTATTGGGAATGGCGCCAAAACAGCAGCACAGATTTTAATAAAATTTCACGGGAATGTACAATATGCTGTATAGATGGTCATTTTTAAAATGGCAGTTAAGTGGTTAAGTGGTTGTTAAGTTATATAGCAAAACAACTTAAATGTTATCGGTTCTTGTGGTAGTACTGCAGTACTGAATAATTAGTAGTACAAGTGTACACTGTCACTTGACCTGGCCACACAGCATGCATGTGGCCAGGTCAAGTGACAGTATATACTTGGACTACTAACTATTCTGTTTATGAGGTAGGCATCCTCATTCCTGACCAGCAAGCTTATATATTTTTAAACACAGTCATTTCAGTAGCTCCAGTTGAACTACACATAGGGGCAGATTTACAAGCCCCTTGCGCCGCTTTTACACCACCGTTGCGTCACTTTTGTGACGCAGCGGCGGCGCAAAAGATGCACCATGGTGCAGGGTATTTACAATGTGACGCATCTTCCAGATGTGCCAAATTGTAAAGCCCTGCGCCAGAAGAGGCGTACCATCGCAGGGGGAGGCGTTCCTGCGCAGGAACGCCTCCCAAAAGTGGCTGAGTGAAATCTACAAGCTTTCACTCAGTCACATTTGGGCCCATGCTGCGTCAAAACCTTGCGCCTGCTTGAAGCATTGTACACATAGGGCCCCCCTGATCATTGCTGGAACTGCGTCGCGCTTGCGACGCAACTCCAGCAATCCGCCGCTTCAGAAAGCCCACATAAGGTAGTAGTGGTAGGGATCTGCTATTTAATATGTGCATTTTTTAAATGGAGCTTTACTGACTACCATGGTAGTACCGCTGTAGTTTCTAAGAAGTATACCAAAGAAAGCTTTCTAGGCGTCATCATCAGGTGGAGCCAACTTTAACATTATCGCCTCTAACCCTTTCGAGGCCACACTACAGGAGCCTGAATTGTTCACTTTTTTTGAAAATACCTCTAAAACATATGAGGTGACTGTTTATCATTCGCTGAACTTGAGTTGTACTCTGCTCTGCCATATTCTACACTACTATATTGCGGATGATCTTATTGGATGTTATGGACCCTTGTTCTTTACTCTGATTCTTGAGTCTTACTGTTACTGTCATATGCATATGACAAGAGGTTACATGCGCCGGGATATTCAGTTTCTATAGCCTTGAAAAAGTCTGAGTACTGATTGATAGTACTGACGAAACACGTGTCAGCTTTTTTTTATCAACTCTAAATCAACTCTAAATTTCATGGATCTTCAAATAAAGAAAATGATAATATGAACATGAACTTTATCTGCTCCTTTGTCTTGTCCTAAAATTGAAATTACAGAATATACACAGCTTAAATATTGTTGATACTATATGACCCACTAGTCTCTCATGTACATGTTTCTCAGGATTGTGCTCTCTTTAACCTTCTCTCTTTGGTATACATTTGTCAATCTCTGGATTGACATTGATCCCTCTTGGTAGTGGGGGATAGTGGTCCATGTCGCACTCCGTCTTTACGAACTAAAGATTTTTTCATTTATCCAGCATTATTGTCCATTTCATTTTTATCTGTGTATGTGCGGTTTTATCCATTTTGGATACACCACTACCGATCTCCTTATGCATAGTTTCTAAGAAGTATTGGTGCACCAGTAAAAAGAATATATATATATTTCTCAATAATAAATTATATTCTATAAATTATAGGGTGAGTCTTACAAGAGCCTTTGGTTGTTTGGAAAAGAAAATAAACTTAGATATGTTGGATAAGCCAATATTTTAGGTTTGAAAGGAAAATATGGTTTCCATAGGTGGTAAAATGAACCCCATCTATGCAACTTCACTCTATGCCATTCCATTGCAAACCACTCCAGTGAACGATATTCCACTGTATGCTACTCCACTGTACACTAATCCACTCTATGGCACTCTGCTCTATGCCACAACACGTTACCCCCACTTCACTCTATGCCACTTCAATTTACACCATTCCAGTGTACGCCATTCCACTTTATGCTTCTCCACTCTAAGCTATTGCAGTGTATACCATTCCAATCTACCCAACTCCACTGCTCAGCACTCCACTCTACTCTACTGAAAGACCCTCCACTCTACTACACTATACTCCACTCTATAGCGCTCTACTATACAACAATGTACTGCTGTCAATGCCAGTCTACATCACTCTAGATTAGTGTATGACTAACACTGTACACTGTACTCCACTGTATGGTACTCTATTCAACTCCTTCTATGCCACTTCACCCCACTTTACTGCACTCAACTCTATGGCACACTATTTCATTGTATTATGCTCTACTCCACTACTCCACTGTACACTACTCAACGCAACGCTTCTCTATGCCATTTACTCTGTGTCACTCCACTCTAACACACTGTAAACCAGTTCACTCTACTCCATGCTACTACACTCTATAACACAGTAATCCACCCTGTGGCACTCCACTGTACTCTACTCTACAACACTTTCCAAGACTGTACGGCACACCAGACCACTCTACTGTACAACACTCTACTCTATGACACTTTATTCCACTGTATACTACATTGGGCCACTCTGCTCCACTCCACGCTGCACTACTCTACAATATAATACTGCACTCTGTGACAATTAACTCCACTCTATCCTACAGAGCTCCATTCAACTCCACTTCACTCTGTTCCACTGTACGATACTTTACCCTACTCTACACCACTGTTCGACACTTCACTCTACACCGCACTCTCCTCCACTCTATGAAACTCCACTCTGCAAAACTGTACTACACTCTATGCCACTCTACGGGACTCTATTCAATACTATCCCTGTACACTGCACTGTAAAACTCTGTACGTCACTCTATCCACTATACAAGACTTTCCAACACATTATGACACAGCACTCCACTGTTCTCTCCGAGGCCCCACTCCAGCTAATTAAATTTTACTCAACTCTACACTATGCCACTCCACTGCACTTCACACTACTGTACTCTAGGAGACACCACTCCACTTTATAACACTTTAATCCACTATACACTACATCACTCAACTCTCTCTACTCCACTCTGTGACACCTAACTCTATGGCACTGTCCTCCACAGTACTGTACAACGCTTCAAATAACAGCACTCCACTCAACAACATTGTACTTTACGGTTTGAAAGAAATGTTTATTAAAAATAAACAAAACATTGAAATTCAGTAAAAAAAACAAAGTTTGAAACTTAGTTAAAGTTAGGAAAACTTTATTCATTCCAAACTCAATGTAAACTACATAAACATTCCAAATCCTAAAATTATAGTTATACCTTAAATTTATAATGTATGCACCACATTTAAATTATTATACATTTATTTTTTCTTTCTATATAAACCAACCTTTTTTTTTTGGTATGTTCTTATATAGCGCTCGAATTACCCGGAGGCATCTCGGCACTTGCATTGGGAACCCGTCCTGGCTTTTCCCTGTGAGATAGCCCCTACAGGGCATCCCCAAGGTGAAAGCCAGGCATCCCGCAGCGGGGGGCCGTTGTGGAGATTAAGCAAGCTTAATGCCCAGAGTTGCATAGTGTGATCCCATGATTAGGGCAGGCACCGAAGCAAGAATTATCAAGTCCGTGGACATTTGAGCTCAAGACCCAGCCGCATCGAGAATTGAACCCTGGTCCCAGGTCTGACCTCTGCTTCAGGGTCTGCCTGCTCTAACCAGTGAGCCACACTTCTCCACCTTAAAGTGCACACAAAAATAAATTAAGTTACAGTTATACCTTAAATTAATAATTACATTTCTGGTTAGCGAGCTGAAAAGAGTGTGTATGGAACTGTGCTACTTGTAATAATTTGAAGGTGATGGATACATTGTAAATGAAAGTTATAACTATAAATTTCAAATTTCTAAAGTTTGATTTGTATAAGGAAAACAAGTTTTCCAAACTATAACTAAGCTTTATCATTTGTTTGTTTCATTGAATTTCAATGTTTTACAAAAAAAAGAAAATTGTTTCAAATCATAGAGTCCAGTGTTATCAAGTGGAATGCTATTATGTGATGTGTCGTACAGTACAGTGGAGGAGAGTGTTGTAAAGTTTTATGTCAGATTGAAGTATTGCAGAGTGGAATAGAGTGGAGTAAAGTGGAGTAGAGTGGTGTGGTTTCGTGTGCAGTGTATTCAAGTATTGTAAAATGGAGTGGTGAGTTGTACAGTGGATGGGCATGTTTAATAGTAGAGTAGGGTGTTGTAAACTGTCATAGAGTGGAGTAGAATGTTTTATGTTTTATAGTAGAGTAGTGTGAAGTAGAGTGTTGTAAAGTGGAGTATTGTCGAGTGGAGTGTCATAGAGTACAATGGAGAAGAGTGGAGTGCTACGGCATATAGCAGAGTGGCATATCATAGAGAGGAGTGGAGTGGCATGTCATTGAGTGTCATACAGTGCAGTACAGTGGAACAGAGTGGCAAGGAAGGGAAGGGAACAGAGAGGAGTAGAGTGTTGTTGAGTGTCATAGAGTGTAGTACAGTGTTGTATAGTGGAGCGGCATACAGTGGATTAGAGTGTTGGTCAGAGGAGTGGCATAGATCGGAGTGCGATACAATGGTGTTGAGTGGGATTAAGTGTAGTAGAGGGGAGTATAGTGGGATGGAGTTCACTGGAGTGAGATAGAGTGGAATTTAAGCATCATAGAATGGAGTGGAGTGGAGTGTTGTAGACTATATTGGCATGGTGTGCAGTGTCTTAGCATGCAGTCAAGTAAAGTGTCATAAATTCGAGCACTGTGTTGTGCAGTAGAGTGTAGTGGCACATCTTACAGACAACAGTAGAGTGCTATGGAGTGTAGTAGAGTTGTTTAGAGTGGGGTGGTGACAGTACAGTAGAGTGTTGTAGAGTGTGGTAGAGCGGAATGGCAGACATGTTATAGAGGGTGAACAGTCTAAATATCGAATTTTAAATATCGAGTTGCCAAAATATCGAGTTTTAAATATAGAATTGCCAAAATATGGACTTACAAAAATATAGTGGTGCAGAATATCGAAATGGAGGTAAGAAATATTGGTTTTAATGATATCGACGTTAGTAATATCGAAAGTCATAATATAGTTGTTAAAAATATAGATTTTTGTTTGTGCTTTAAGTGTTAGTATATGTGTTGAAAGTATATATTATGCTTGTAATGTATGTTGGAATTTTTCTAAAGTAATGAATTTTATGTTAAATAATTTTTTCGTATTTTAGTTCCGTAGCGGGTTGTGGGTTTGTATACCGGAAACTATTGGTCTACCTGGGACTGGGCTGATGCCCTTGTATATTTTCGGTAAGATGTAAAAATACGGTGTTTTAGGGTCTTTAGTCACCAGGAAGTTGGCTTCCTTTTTTAGTAATCCAACCTTCTGTTTCTGCTGTAAAAGCCATTGTTGAGATCAAGGTGGAAAGACTTTTTGGTGGGTTTTCACTGATAGGAGTGTAATACCTGTTATTACTAAGTTGACTAGTACACATAATGTCATGGTCACAGGTAGACATGATGACAGTCGCACCCCTTTTGTCAGCTTGTTTGATGGTTATAGAGGGGTCATCATCCAGGGATCTTACAGCTGACCATTCTGCTTTGGAGAAGTTGTGGAAGGGGGCAATGGGTTCGATCTCCTTGAGATCCTTGAGCACAGCTTGCTCGAAGGTCAGGATTTCATTTGGCATCATGCTGCTGTTGGGTGTAAAGGTTGACGGGTTATGTAAACCTGTGTCATTGCTGTTAGGTTTGGGTCTGTCTTTGAAAAAAGCGTTTAGTCTGACTTTTCGAAAGAAACTATAGATCTCACATTGGTCTCAGTCTTGAAGGTGGGAACATAGCCTAAATCTTTACAGAGAACCTGAAGCTCGGTCTCCGTGAGGTTTCTGTGGGAGATATTGACTACTAGTTTCTCTTCCCCCTCATCATACTCCTTGTTTCCCTGGAGTTCTGGGTTTGTTCTTGCCAGTGTACTTGCTTGGCATTTCCTATTCGCTGCCCTCTTCCTCAGCCTCAACCTCTGCCTAAAAAAGGTGGGTTATTACCCTGGAAGAACAGCTGTGGTCCATGGGGGTATCCTGGAGATCCCGGTGGGAACCCTGGAAAATGCCAAATGGGTTGGGCCTTGGTAGGGTGGCATGTGGTAGTTGGGATAGGACGGACTTGCCATACGTTTGGAATTGTTACTACCCCAGCTTCCTGTGCTTGAATCACTGTTAGAGGGAGAGCCTCTCTTTGTGTCTGCTGTGCTTTCATCTGAAGAGTAGCTTCTTTTCGTTGAAGTGAAGTCAGCCTTCAAGTACGGATAGACTTTTTCCGTATTGAACCTTTGAAAGTCCTTTTGTAGTTTACTGATTTTTTGTTTCATCAGAAACTCTCTACTCTCACTGATTTCGTGGTTGATCTCCATGAGTTTACAATTAAATATCGTGGTTTGAATAGTTGTCGTCAGATTACCTTCCGCTAGTTGTATTTGTACTATGAGAGCGTCTGCTATCCTTTTAGCGGTTATCTCGTGGGTGTACAGAAGCATCAGCGCACTTGCTGTCCCTAACTCAGACTTCTAGGAGGATCATTGACCGGGGACAGAACCTCACCCAGCTCTCTCTCACTCGTATGCTGCAAATCCGTAACTACGTGGATTGCAGTGACACTCCACCGGACACGTATACAGGTCCATGAATCGCCTTGTTACTCGCCTTTTAAAAACACCAGTCCCATACAGCCGGGACGGAAGTAAAACCGGTGGAGAGATCGATCAACTTTCAGTTATCTCGCTGAATATCCCTGAAGAAGTTGTGGGTGCTCCACCCTGACGAAACAGGTATTGGCTGGGCAATCAACCTTTATTAAACACTGAAAACACGTGATACTTGGAGTGTTCGTCCTATATATTATTTGTTTGATTTTTTTTTTGTCGTGGTTTTCCCAATATCTCATAAACTCATAGACGCAGAATTTGCTCTGCATATCACTATAACATGTGCACAGGCATCATGTATAGAAATTTGTTGACCTTTTGTCTGTTGAGGGGTTCAGGGTTATCCCCCCGCCTGTAGCACCGTATTATACTAAGAGCCCCTTCACACTGACGTACACACTAGCAGGTGCCATCGCATACCGCACTGATCCAAACCCTTTCTTCGCATTTATCCTTTTAGCAGTGATGATGATCAGAATGAGTAAGTCCCTGGTGCATTTTCATGAGAGGAAGAGGCGGGAAAAGTTGTTAACAATAAGACCATTCGGGGCAATATTTGCCCGCAGGTACTCCGTCATCATTGCCCCGTGGAGTGTAGTTTTGAGCCATTCTTTTTTCAATGAAGTCAGGAATACCCAATCCTCAGATTGGCTACCCGTTGCAGAGCTGCCATCTGTACCTAGGATTGAGGGTGTCTTTAAAATCTATGCTGCCACATCTTCACCAAAACTAAGTCCCTGGGTTTCCTCCACCCTGAGTGGGTGGGGACAAAGGGAAATATATAGAGAGTAGCTATGTGGTGATTTGAAGAGTGATTGTGGGCCAGGAAACGCAAGTGTTGATCCTGGGGGGGCGTGGCTAACCACCGAAGGGAATGGCGTCTCGGTAGCCTGGCTCCGATGCGCCACTCCCGAACCATCCGGTAATCCACACCCTTCGCCGGCCCAATTCCTGCCCTAGTGCCCTCGGAGGACTGAGGAAGGGCCCAGCAACATCCGAACCGAGTTTAGGGCGAATCGCTGCTATGATCTTTGGTGAGCTCCACGGGCCAGGCTCTGGCCGGTGAGGCCGGGCGCTGAGTGTGCGGCTCCATTGCGGGCCCAATCATGCGAGGCCGTGGCTTTGGCCTACTTTGGCAGAGCTCTCCTGACACACCGCAGTTGGTTTTGGCGTCGCTGAAGTGTTGCCCGGAGCATGGGTGCGGCGACGGAGGACCCCTGGGTGGCCCTTGAGGAATGGGTGCCTGGGAATTGCGGCATAGGCCCCCCCAGAGGTGGCCTGGCAACCGTGTACGGCGGAGCTTCAGAATCTGGGCCGGAAGATCTCCTGCAGCTGGTGCGGGCCCCCGGCAGTCAGAGTCAGCTGGCCCTAATTTGTTTCAGCTGCAGTAGCCCCGCGACCCGGCGATTGAACGCCTGTGCTGCATACTGCCCCTGGAGAGGAGCTTGAGGCCTGGAGTGCGTGACATTGGACCTGAGCCCCCTGTCAATGCCTCGTGGTTTGGGGCAGGAGCACTGATTGCCATGGGGTGCTGAGTGCCGCATTAGGATAGCGTATGGATTGTGGCTGGAGGTTTTAAATGGAGGGCCACGTGTCCTTGGCATCACCTATGGGTTCCCTTGGCCGGCAACTTTCCCACGACAGACCTGGCTAATTTGCTGCGGACATATTCAAGGACCTGAGTATCCCTGGCGGGTGTATTCCACTGGGGGGTCTCTGTGGAGCCCTGGTAGTTTGGATGAACGTATTGGCAGGTGCAACACTTCGGTGCTTGAGGCCCTCACAGACAGTAGCTACATCATGTTATTGCGACCTCCCTCTCATCAAGAAAAACACTACTGATCGCAGTCTCGCTTCAGGGCCTGGGCTGGATGCATGCCTTGAAAGAGGGAGGTGTTTAATCTTGCAGAGGTGGCCTGCACCTAGGCTGGCCTTTTACCAAAGCGAGCTGGAGGCCTGAGGTCCTTATAGTCCATCAACGGAAGAGGCAAGCACTGTACTATACCCCTCAGTGTGGGGTGCTTTTCGCGAAAACCGACAGGCCGAGTGAAACTCTTCACTGCAGGCGGTGGGGAGTAGCGTTTGCGTCCTAACTTCGGGTGGAGCAGCCGTGATAAGAAGCATGGCCTCAGGACTTACTAACCGGACGGCGGCCCAGTCCAAGCTGGAGAAATTTGCCTGGCAGAAACAGCAAACTGAGGACAGGTCAGACTCGGTGACCCCGGGAAAAGTGCCAGAACCCTTGAACATGGTGCTCCTCGAGGCAATTACAGCGATATGAACCTCCCTAGAGATGAGCATTGACACAGTCGCCACGGATGTGGGCCTGATCCAGGAATATAAGAAGAAGGTGGTGGAGAGAGTGGCCACGGTCAAGAGCACTACAAAGGAATTGGTCAGTGACACTGCCCTTCTCAATACCCAGGACACCGAACTGCGGGCCTCACATGAGGCGATGGCCCCACAACTAGACGACTATGAGGGGAGAATGGGATGCAACATTATCCACATTCCGGAGAGGGCGGAGGGACAGGTGGCAGACCTTTTTTGTCGAGAAGTTGGTCCTCAAATACCTCCAGCCCAGAGGCCTTTCAAAATGCTTCACAATCGAAAGAGCTCATTGAGTTCCGGGAGGCCGTCCGAAGCCAGGTGCTCCCCCCTCCCCTCCTGGCCCGAGTGTTCAACGTTCGTGATTGCTACGTTATACTCAAAACTGCGCGTGCAGCCCCGCCACTAACTCTTGAGACTAGCAAAGTCATGTTCTTCCCGGATTTCACTCTGCGCGTGCAGAAGCAACGCCGTAGCTTCCTGGACGTGAAGCGGGCCTTACGGGACCAAGAAGTTAAATATGCTCTGATGTTTCCCGCTAAGCTGAGAGTGGAAGCCAATGGAAAAACGTGGTTCTTCAATCGTCCTGAAGACGCCTGGGACTGGCTGGAGGGTTGGCGCAAGGTTGAAAAGAAGTTGAAGAAAGGGTTCTCGGCGGCCTCCGACGAGCGGACTGGCACCAACAGAGACACTCTCCTCCACACTCTGATACGGATTCCCAGGGCCTGACAGGCGGACGCTAAGTGACAGTATGGTAAGGTTGCATAAGATGGGTCTTGGCCCCCTGGGGTTCTCTGGAGCTGTGCTGCGCATGGTTGTGTGGACTTGGCCGCCAAGGGATGGGATCGCTGAAGCGCCGCTTCAGGTGGACAATGACGGGGGAACTGTGATCCGAGAGAGATGAGGTAGATCCTGGTATGAGGAACTGCTCAGGGAAATCTAATCTATGGATCTACTAGTGACCTCCATTGCTATGTTAGCCCACTGGGTACCCGATGTTTATGAAAGGGGGCCCTTTCAAACCTTGCCTGGCGACCTGTGGACCTTTCCTGTGGATCTCCTGCTGTGACAAGTGGATAGAGACGCCTGTCCCATGCATTCTGCACGTCTTGTTGCCCTGGTGGGACTCGTGGTCCCAGGGAGCACTGTACTACCTTGCTGCCGCTCGAGTGCTAATTGAGCTCAGCTGCTGCTGCTGGGGGAGGCGCTGTCATCGCGCTTAAAGAGCCGCCTTCCACCACGCAGCGCGGGGCCCTGTCAAACCTTGCCTGGCGACCTGTGGACCTTTCCTGTGGATCTCCTGCTGTGACGAGTGAATAGAGACGCCTGTCCCACGCATTCTGTGCGTCTTGTTGCCCTGGTGGGACTCGTTGTCCCAGGGTGCACTGTACTACCTTGCTGACGCTCGAGTGTTAATTGAGCTCAGCTGCTGCTGCTGGGGGAGGTGCTGTCATCGCGCTTAAAGCGTTGCCTTCCCCCACGCAACGCGGGACGCGCGCGGGCGGCGCCGGGAGAATCCCGGGACAATGGCGGGGCCGTCTGCGGCTGGAGGAGGCTGGGCTGGGCCACCTTTCGAACGACCAAGAAACTGTAAGCAGATTTTTCATTGGGACAAAATTGCACAAAGTTGATATTTAACTATTTAACTGTTTGTGAATATAACAGCGTGAACTGGAAGAAAGAATGACAACACCTCCTGGAAAAGGGAGAAAGGCGGGGTGGGTGGGTGCGTAACAGGAACATTGGAAAACTTTATAACAAGAGCCACTAATGTCTTAGAGCATGAAATCGCCCTAACGGAGAGGCTTCTCTCACTAGAACCATTGTATCTTAGGCGATCGTCAAAGGAGGGAATAGCGACAGCAGTCACCCCAGAGCAACTAAGCAAAAACGCTGGCGATAACATCATGAGAGACTGCGATAGTTGTCAGCCATTAGAAAAGACAAACTCACCCTTGATAAATACCTGTAGTTCAGTTGAGGTGATGAATGATTCTGGTGAGCTAGGCTCTGCTAATACATCCATTGAAATTATACCACATTCCCTGACCAGATCAAAATCTAAAAGTATTTCTAATTCCCAAAACATGAATGTAAAGCCGATGCGTGCTACGGGAACAAATGTAAATAGGAAACAGGGTGGGAAATCACAGAAGGCAAAGAGCGAGAAATTGATTAATAAAAAAAATAATCAAAACTACTGCAACACAGACCTCAATTTTATTAGAATCTATACCTTCAATGACTCATAATCCTAATCCCCCATCAAAAGCTGTGTTATTGCAATCGGCAGAATCCTGTATGCCCCCTCCTTATTCTGCAGAGGATTTTATGGGCAAGATGGAGCATTTGCTTAAATCGCTAATGTTGCCCCTCTTTGAGAGGATAGAAATGATTGGCGACAGCCTATCAACACTTGAACTAGCAACTTTAGCTAATAACGAGATAGTGAGAATAGACGCTGAATCCACTACTATACTAGCTTTGAGGAATCCAACTTTGGATTCAGAAAAAACTATTGCCCCATTTCCCAATCCAACTGCGGTTAATCCATCCATGCAGCCAACAAATGGAACCAGACAGGACACTATAGAAAACAAGACATTAAGCACACAAGGAGGGGAGACGCAAGGGAATGGGAACGGGGATCGGCAAAGACATCGTGTGATATTGGGCAACCTAGAAGAGTGAAGGTGCAGTTAAGGGAATTCAAGACATAGAAAAATTCAGGAATATACTCCCACGCATTGACCTACCGCCAGAATCTTTCCCATACACTGTTGATAAGACGCGGGTCCCCGAGCTGGATAAGGGTAAATTAAAAAACTATTCTGAATTGAAGAACAAAGTAACCTTCTGGCTGAATAAGTTTAGACCCATCCCGACCTTCATGCATGGTGAAATCTTGCATGTTCGCAGAATAACTTGGGTGGGTCACAAACCGAAGGACCAACAAGCGGATTGTATCATTGTTAACTTCAGGGACAGTCAGGTGGTGGGCTACATCTGTGGATGGAGTCAGCAAACTGTAGGGAGTGGGATACAAACTGTAGATCTAAAGTACTTCTATCCTCCCTCTCCATTTGTCCCAGTAAGTTCTTACCCCCAGGGGTTGCAGGGAGGGGGTAGTAGGGAAGTACACAACAATCACTTTAATATTCCCACCTGAGTGATTAGAGGGAGTCGACTGACAGTGTCTGGGGAATTCTAGCTCGATTAATCTAGAACCTAAATTATCGAGTATGGGATCAGAGACTGACATTTGCTTAGAAATACCAGTTACCGCAAGGGCGGGGCTACCGACCCTGATAGGTTGGCCATATCAGAGGTCAGTGGTATAGTTATGAATACCCCGAGTGAAAAGCCTATTGATGTTAGTCGTAACCCGAGTAGTATTAAGCAGTTCCATAGTACCGAAAAAAATGGGAGTTGGTTAATTATGTTTTGGAATATTGCAGGTATATAATCTAAGCTGTCTAACCAAAACTGGATGAATTTAGTCAATAATTTTGATATTGTTAGCGTTCAAGAAACTTGGGCTAAAGTGGTGCACCATTTGTGTGGTTTCCAAACTTTCTTTTCCCCGGCTATAAGTTCAGCTTCTGGCAGAGCTAAAGGGGGGTTATGCACTTATGTATCGAACCTTTTTAAATGTGTTAAAATAGAGTTTTCTATCAATATTAATTATTATCATATGGTTAAGATACATATTAATAAAGTGCAGTGTCTGCTTATTGTACATTTTTATAATAATGTTGCAGTGGAGTTTTTGAATGATGTGTTAAAAGGATTATGTGCTGATTTTAAACACATGACGGAAGGGAAAATTAAGGAGGTCTACGCTGTATGGGGAGGGGATTTCAATTGCTCATTATGCAAAAGAGGGGAACAAGGGGTATGCAGTATTTTGTTGAATAGAGAGATGAGTTTATCCCATTTCGATCATTCTGTATGTGGGGATCTTTTGAATGAAATTATGTTTTCATGTGATATGGGCTTTGCAAACAAAGCTTGCCAACCCGAGGTCCCTTTTTGTCCCACATTTAATGGGAGAGGAGTATTCTCAACAATTGATTTTATTCTAACCTCTGCTAGATATAGCAACCAGGTTATGCATTTCAATGCATTAGATACCGCATTAAGCGATCCTTTCCCTCTAAGCATTGAAATCTCAAATTCCGATTATGAACATGATAAAGACAGCTTAACCAGAGAGGTTGTAGATGACATTGCGCTGAAGCGTCAAAATGGATATGCTTTGAAATGGACCAAAGTGATCCCGGAAGATTTCCTTCAGAATTTAATCAGGAATTGTGAATCCAGTTTTGAAGTATGTCTTGATGACACCGCCTCTGATTCAGCACTTATTAAACACTTTTTAAATATAACTTCTCACATCAAAACTACACTATGGGTTGTTAAGAAAAACCCGAAAGATGATATAGATAGCTGGTTCGACACGGCCTGTATCAAGGCTAATACCAACCTTAAACATGCCTTAAATGACCCAGTACGGGACCGGCATTTAGTTAAAGAATGGCGAAGGGTATACAAAAACGCGCGGAAACAGAGACAGGATACCTTGAAACGGGAGGCATGGGAATGCTTGTGTGAGGCGTCCCCGAGCAGAGGTACTACTGATTTTTGGAAAGCAGTTAACGCACCCTTTTTTGAAGATAAAGTTAAAGCCAGAATTGAGATAGCTATCACTGATACAGAATGGCTAGAGCATTAAGCAAACTTATACAGCGTGGCGACGCCCTGGGATTAGATTTTATCAGTAAATGTGGATGATGGGGCGACTCCAAATGGTAATAAAATAGATTTATGTATTACCCTGAAGGAAGTCATCTGTGGTATAAAAGCTAGATTGGAGGGAAGGCTCCTGGTCCTGACGGGGTGCCAGTTGATCTGTATAAGCATAATATGGCCTTATGGGGACCAATCCTCACAAAACTTTTTAATGCATCTTGTTCGAGAGGATTGTTACCCTCTTGGTTTGAGTCCATTATTATACCGATATTCAAAAAGGGAGATAGGGCTAGTTGTACTTGCTATCGCCCAATATCATTGTTAGACTCTACCATCAAGATTTTTGGGCGCGTAATTTTAAATAGATTATTACTTTGGGCGGAAGGACACTCAATAATAAGTGATCTTCAATACGGTTTCAGGAAACGTCTTGGCACAATTGAACAGGGTCTTAACCTGCACATTCTTTTAGAAAAATATACAACAGTAAGGAGAAATAGTATCTTTTTAACGTTTGTCGATTTAACGTCGGCTTTCGATTGTGTCACCCATAGCAAGCTATGGCTTATTTTAGAGAATTTGGGTGTGGAGAAGAATATAATTACCTTTCTTAAAGAACTATATATGGGAGCATGGGCCAAAGTTCGATTTGGTAGGAATGGTGAATGCACTACGGCTATTGACATTGCAAGAGGAGTACGACAAGGATGCGTACTCGCTCTCTTCCTGTTCACAATCTACATTAATGATTTGGAAAAAACACTACTTTGGGAGTGCAGGGACATGCCCTTGATAGCTAAAAGATCTGTCCCTGCACTATTATACACGGATGACGCAGTCCTGTTGGCCCGAACACTATTGGCAATGCAAAGGTTAATTACATCCTTTTCAAATTTCATGACCAATCTAGATTTGAAGGTTAATTGCACGAAAACGTTTTGCATGAATTGTGGTCCAGGAGCACATAATAAGAAGAAAACGATGTACATTAATTCTAAACCCCTGGAATTCACTCCAACTTTCCCCTATTTAGGTATACTGTTTTACCAAACTGGCCTATGGAACACAACAATAAAGACACCGAGATTGTTGTTCTGTAAATCCGTAATGGCCCTTACAAATTTTGGCCGAAAATGGGCAAAAAAAGATTGGAGAACTTTTAATTGTATATAGAGCAACTTGCGTTGCAATTGCAACATATGGTGCAGGAATATGGGGTTACGCGAATGTCAAATCATTACATACGGCAGAAAATTGTTTTTTGAGACATCTCTTAACAGTTCCCGATAGTGTGTCTACATGTATTTGTCACTCGGAACTGGGCCAACCTTATATAGAGGATGTTATCAAAGTCTAACCTGTATTATTGTGGCACAGGGTTTGGACTACGGAGGAGTGTGCTTTTAACCAACTAATACTGAGAGATGCGATGAATCTAGATAACGCTAGAAAAATAAGGTGGTTGGCATATGTAGAGAAGTTTCTTAATGATATAGGCCGCCGAGATTACTTTGAGGACCCACTACTTTTGTCTCATGTCTCGAGGAGAGAATTGAAAAAACTTTGTATGGAATACCTGGATGATCAAAGGTGTTGTATTGAAATGAGGAAAAGTACAGTGGTTGCGCACCAACTTATAACGATAACTAATGACATTCAGCCCTATGTAAAATTGCACATGAAATAATTTGACAAGTTTTTATTGATTCGTTTTAGATTAAACATTTTATTTAGATTTCTTAGTTTCCCTAAAATGAATGATTGGACAAAGGACCTCAGTAAATGTCCTTGTGATGAACTGTCTAATCAATCGGATATGCACATTTTGCTATTTTGTAAGTACTATGTAGTGCAGAGAAAAAGATGGATTGTGCCTTTATTGAAGACAATGGGTTTTAATCAATGTCGCCCTGCCTTTTTAGCTATTCAGAAACTAGACAACATTTTAACTATTGCTTCTGTCTCTACTTTTTTTTTAAAGATATTTAGATTACGTAAATCAATTCATGCCGCCTTGCCGTAATTATTTAATGTTTTTATCATGCACAATGGTAATGAAGTTTGTGTATATATAATTTTCTGTAGCTTTTAACACATGTACTTTTATGGTTGTTATTTTCATTCAATAACCGAATAAAGATAAATTGATTGATTGATTATGAACTGTAACTTGAACTCCGGGGCACGCTGGAATGCCGCTCCATAGCATAGGCGCTAGGAAAGACTGCTACCGGGTCGTTTTGAGCCTCAATGTCACAAAGTTTTGAGGGGGGATCGGGCAGAGGGGGAAATAGTTTTTTCCTATTTAGAGTGGAAGGATGGGGAGGGGGTAGCGCACGTTCCTTGAAGTTGTATATGGGTGGGCGACGTGTTGGGGTTGGCGGGCGGTTCTGGTCCCGCTAGGCAGGGAGGCAGAGAGGGCGGTATGTTTTCATGGTTTGTGGGGAGTTTGGGTTTTCTTTGTTGTGGGTGTTTACCCGGCAGCCTTGTTTTCTTGTTTGCGAATTTCCTGAGTGGCACAAGTAGGATGATCAGTGGTACTTTATCCCAGTTTGGCTACAGAGTTGAGGAGTGCTTTGGGCCACCCCTGGAGGAAGATGGTGGTGCTCGGGTTGAGACCTCCCGGCTTATCTGGTTAAGAGGAGGGAGTGTCTATGTCTTAATGGCTCTCAGACAGGGAGTTAGAGTGTCCACCTGGAACATGAATGGCCTGGGGGACAAAATCAAATGAGGCATAGTTCTGAAATATATTCAAATACAGGCCCTTCACATAGTATTACTGCAAGAGACCCACTTGATAGGCAATAAGTGCTTGGTGCTGCATAAGAAGGGATACCACATGTGTGTTCACTCTGGTTTCACATCGGGCTCCAGGGGAGTGGGGATACTTCTTCGTAAGGGTTGTCCACACATCTTACAATGCGCCTGGACTGATATGCAGGGTAGGTATGCAGCAGCCATAGGACTTTGGGAAGGTAGGGTAGTAAATGTTGTCTCAGCATATGCACCACCTGGTTTGCAACGCCCAACCCTGCAGGAGATTGGAAAGATGGTCTTGGAGATACCAATGGGCCCCTTGATACTGGGGGGGGACTTCAACCTGGTTATGAATGGTCTCCGTGATAGACTTCCGCCTAGACAAGATCCACCACGAGGCTCCCAGCTCCAGAGGTTCGGTGACGCTTTGGGGATAGTGGATGTGTGGAGATGGTTGAACCCCCAACACACACATTATACACTCCTGTCGGGAGTACATGGCAGTCAATCCCAGCTCGATTACTTGTTCACGCATGCAGAAGACATACATGACTTTGTGGGACCCACAACTTTGGCATGTGGTATATCCGATCACTCCCCAGTGGTGGCAGTCTTTGGTGCACGGCAGGTCGGGCACCCTGGTACCATTATAATACAGCCGTGGGCTCTGAAGGTACCCCACATTCGTGAGGGTCTTAGCCAAGACACCGACTTTTACTTTACAGAAAATGTGGGGTCAGTCGAGTCGGCGGTCACGCTTTGGGGGGCGGATGGTGCGGTAAATAAAGGAAGCGCATTGTTGCGGATGGTGGGTCATAAAAATGAACGCAACAAGAGGGTGGCTGAGTTGGAAACTGAAGAAAGAAAATGCTGCCAACGGGGGTAGCAAACACTGTGCACTGTGCACTGTGCACTGATATCCCTGGGGACTTTCAAAAATTGTAAAACAATATTCAACAGTCAATAACAGCTCATGATCAACACAATATGATTTGCAAAATGATTGTTTCATCAGTAATGCATTATATAAACCAACATGGTAATATATGATATCATTACAATAGCGTCATCTATTCAACTGATGTATTACAATGTATGATCATTACATCATGAACAATACAAATGTTACAACATTAAGGCAAGTCAATAATCCGATTCTTTCGAACAGCCTGATGTATTTTGGGATGGTGCTGTCCCTTCCTCAGAGGAAATCTGGCTGAAGAGAACTGACAGATTCTGTGGCGTACAGATGAGATGGAAGTTGTAGAGTGGATTCGTCAGCTGGAAATGTTGCAACAAAGTTAAGGGAATACTCGCATTAGAAAAGATGACCGCCGAAATATCCGTACAGCGGTAGCGCAAGAGGACCCCAGAGACGTTGTCTTGGATTAACTTTCCCGGTTTGCTGTTTGAGCGTTTAACCCGAGGGATATTTTGGCGGATGTAATGATCATACATTGTAATACATCAGTTGAATAGATGACGCTATTGTAATTATGTCATATATTACCACGTTGGTTTACATAATGCATTACTGATGAATACAATCATTTTGGAAATCATATTGTATTGATCATGAGCTGTTATTGACGGTTGAATATTGTTTTACAATTTTTGAAAGTCCCCAGGGACATCAGTGCACAGTGCACAGTGTTTGCTACCCCCGTTGGCAGCATTTTCTTTCTTCGTCTAACCTACACTTGTAAGACAGCAGGTGTTATACTGTAGCACCATTGTGTTGGATATTTCTATGGTTTTAGATTATGTGATTTTTTTGTTATTAGAGGTGTGCTCTCCCAACCCCCCTTTTTTGAGTTGGAAACTGACATATTACAATTAGAGAGGGGCCTTGCCATTGATCCGACTCCGGAGATGCAGCATAGTATTGACCTCAAGAGACACGACTACAAACAACTACTGCTAGAGGATGCTACTTTGCGATCCCTGGCCATGCGACACCGTATCTATAAGCAAGTTGAGTGAGGGCGGGATGGCATGCTTATCACAGACCCCCAGGGGATTGCGGACGTGTTTGTCGCGCATTTTCAAGATGTCTACCGGGTCCCAAAGAACTCTCAGGCTCAGTGGGCTGCAGATCTCCTAGCCACTATAAACGTGACATGCTTATCGCCTCAAGATAGCGAGTTACTCAACGCTGACCTCTCAATGACAGAAGTCCAAAAAGCAATATTGGCTGTCCGGTCAGGCAGAGCGATGGGCCCTAATGGCATACCCATCAAACTCCTCAAACCTATGGCTGTAAAGGTGGCGTCCCACTTGTTGAACCTATATAACGAATGCTAAGAGTTTGGCCATCTGCCAACTGAAATTTGTGATGCGGCGATTGTGGTGATCCATAAACCTGGCAACCGGCGGAAGACTGCAAATCGTACCCTCCCATTTTGCTGTTGTCGGTAGAAGCGAAAATCCTTGCCAAAGTGGTGGCCAATTGCTTGCTCCCCTATCTACCCGACCTGATCCATCCGGATCAGTCGGGCTTCATGCCGGGTAGGAATACCACCAGGAATCTCCAGTGTGTGAACAGGGTACTGAGAAGGGTAGATACCCTCGAAGAAGAAGCTATACTACTGTCACTTGACGCCACTATGGCATTTGATACGGTTGAGTGAGAGTATCTCTTTGCGGTGCTCGCCCGTATGGGGTTGGGACCTAAGCTGGTCGGACGGATCAGGTTATTCTACGGGCAACCTACGGCGCATGTCTCAGTTAATGGCCACCGCTCTGTTTCTTTCCCCCTCCAGCGGGGCACGAGACAAGGCTGTCCGTTGTCACCACTCCTTTTTGCCATGGTGTTTGAGCCTCTGGCAGTCTGGGTAAGGGGTGACCCCAAGATCAGAGGCATAAAATGGACCCACGAACATGAGGATTGTGTATATCGCTATAAGCGGACAATATATTATTATATCTGGCCTCACCGGCACGTTCCTTACATCGGGCTCTTCACATCTTTCACATATTAGGGGCACATTCTGGTTATCGGATCAACTGGTCCAAATCACAAATGCATGCCCTCTGGGGCGTACCCCCGCCCAGTCTAAAGGGCTATGACATCCCGGTTGGGGACTGGGGTTTTGTATACTTGGGCATATTCCTCACGCCCGATGAGACTCTTTTCTATGAACGCAACCTCAAGAAGCCCCTGGAACGTCTGAGATCGGATGTCGTGCATTGGACGCCATTGCCCCTGACGATGTTGGGACGTGCTTCCCTGTTTAAGATGCTTGCTCTCCCGCGTTTTCGGTATGCCCTGGAAAATGCTCCATACCCCATCCCTGACTCTTATTTCTCTCAAATTGATGGGGTGGTGCAGGAGTTACTCTGGGCCGGCCGGCCCCCAAGAATAGCCATAACCAAACTTACCATGGGGTGGTATGACTGGGATATAGGTTTGCAGGACTTGCGCCTTTACTACCAGGCAACATTCCGTCCATCATCTTGTGTGTTTTGCTGTTCACCCTATGTGGGAAGGGTATGCTCAGACGTGGGTCCCTTGCTCACTACACCACTAGAGTCAAGCTATCCTGGCTGAAGATGGCTGATACCCAGAAACCGGTCCTAGGATGCTTGATTCCGGTCCAGGGAAGACATGGCGTGGCAGTTAGGGCTGGACTGTTCCCATGAGGCACAGGGTCAAGACTGATTTGCATATGGCCATGTCTGAACTGGGGTGGCTTGGTGAGCAAAATAACTATGGATTAAACCCAAATCTATGACTGGGGTGAATGTTTTGCTATTGTGCAACATTCTGTCCATCATCTTGTGTGTTTTACTACCAGGCGGCGCATTTGGAACTCATGACGACCTCATATCGGAAACTGCATCTGACAGGACCACGGCCCGTACGGTTGAAGTGTGGCACAAAGTACAGCGCAAACTGGGATGGCACAACCGTCTCACAAGGGCTACTCCGCTGTGGGAGCCCGAACTCTTAGGATACCTTAGCTCGTGCCCGGGATTCAACAGGTGGGACATGATTGGAATTTTCAGGGTTGGGGTCCTTGGGTTAAGGGGAAGAAAGCCACGTTCACACCCCTGCATACAAAATACCAGCTCGCCCCCTCTGAGACTTTTAGATATCTACCTTTTAGATATCTACAAATTAGCCACACAATTGACTCAGCCCTCACCGAGATGGCTCCCTTCCGGTCTCCTCCCCCCTGGAGGATCGACTGTTATTAGACCCTATGTACCGCAAAGCAATATCCCTCACTTATAAAAATTACTTAACAACCAGATGGACCCAATGCTGAAACTAAGAGCGAGCTGGGAGCGAAACCTGGGTGAGCTGGAGGAGGAATGTTTGGAGGGAGGTGGCTATTCCACAAAGGCTATGATTGGTTCAGCTAAAGGTGCTCCACAGGGTCTACTTTGATGCCCCCTATTGTTTCGATTGGGTAGGAGGACGGACACACTCTGCTTACGACACTGCAACCAGACTGGAAAGTTCAAACACATACTCTGGGACTGCCCCCACATACAAAGCTATTGGACAAATCTCACCCGGGAAATGTCTAGTGCCTGTGGCAAATCCGTTCATCATTCCCCCAAGACTTGCCTCCTTAACATATGGGACGCAACAGACCTCACCCAGATGGAACAATCGTGGGCAACAATTGGATGGACCGTAGCTAAACGTAATATCGCCCAGAAGTGGGGTTCAGCGGTGATACCACGGGTGAGAGACTGGGCGACCAATATGTACTATGCCATGGTGGCTGAGAAGACGGTGTTCAAGGGACATGGATGCCCCAAAAAATGGAACTGTAAATGGGGGAAGTGGATTAAATATAGGGGAGACATATGCATCTCTCCCACTGTGGAATTGCGGAGGGAGAGGCGGACAATACTGGCACAGCGGAAAATCACCAGGGGGAAGCCCTTACAACTCTGCGGGGTGGAAGATACATGCTTATTCCCCGTAGTCTCCGTAGATTGTTTAGATATCCCCATGTGTCAAGATGGCTATGCACTGCACTGAACAATGTGTTAAATATCCTCTTACTCTGTATCATTGATGGACGGTTGATTCTAATGGCTTTTTGCTTTGCCACTGATGACTTCTGTAATGCCCGGTAACCTGAAGTCCCACGGTCGTGCGACAGTGCCAGTAATGCTATCAAGGAGGAGGGTCAAAAAAAGGGCTTTGGAGGTCCAACATACAGGCCCTAATCTAAATACCAAGCCAAAAGAGTATGCAGTTCCTAAGGGGATAAGAGGATGACAATTATGGGGCGAGATCCAATGGTGGCTAACGAATGGAAGGATGGGGAATCCTTCCTTTCAGAATGAGGGCCCTCGCACACCTAGCCCACTGGGTGTCATGCTTCATCATCAGGCATGCTCCTCATTGGATAGGCGCTGCAATACCCGACAGGCACCCTAGGTAGGGGCTCCTTGGCGGAGATCTTTTATTCCTTGCCGTATGGTGCAGTGTGTGTAAGGGGCCCTAATAGTGTAGAAGTGCAGAGGTGTAGGTTCTAGTAGACCATGTGGATTAAAACAGGGAAATTGGAGGATCAGGGTGACTAATTTTAATGATCCTACCTCCAACCCTGATTAAAATCAGTGTGGCGACTGTCTACAGCGATGTTGCAGACAGTTGTATTTAAATTACTTCGGTCAACATGTTTCTTGCCTATGTATTCAGATGGATCTGGCGGCAATTCTTCAGGACCTAAAGAGATTGATGAATCTACACCCAAGTCAGTGGTAATGTGGTGTATTAACCTAGTTTTACCAGTATTGTTGCATCAGAAGGGTGTGGTATCCGTAGGTGCAGTAGCCAATCTAAAACAGAAAAATGAAGACAGTCATATCGATCATGACGTTGTAAGAGGATCACGCCACCAATATTCATGTACACCACCCCTGTGCGTTTCACGTGTCAATTGTTGTATATATCACATGAGGCTAACACTGATTGTGCAGCAATAAAGTTCAGTGCGGTAGGTAAGGTGCATTAAAAATCGTTAAAAAGTACTGTGGCAGCAGCACAGTGAGAAACAGAAAATCACCTAAAATATACTCAAGACTGGCCTTGTCGAATTGCGGCATAGAATGGACATGTTAAAGTAACGATTATCCTAAAGGAAGGGGCCAAAGGTGGTAAACTGTTAGAGGTAACAAAGCAAAAATATCTGTTCTCATGGCACAGTTTGGTAGACCCAGCGTTTGATGTAGCAAGGGCAGAGTGCTACCCCCGGGTTTAGCTATTATTCAGCACTCCACCTCAAGAACTGTGTACCACAGTCTGAGTGGCGTCAAAACTACATGGAATCAAAGGCCGAACGTGTGGTGGCCCCGGGTGGTCAAGCACTCTGTCCGGACCCTCAGTTCTCATGCCGAACCGCCGTCATCACTCAGGGAGGACTCGTGGTGTACGTGCCTTGTGGTAGTATCCTGCTGATACCTGCAGGTGTTATCAGAGCCCGCTGCCTCGGGTGCTCGCCTTGTGCAAACAAAGCGTTGGCGAGATTACCTGTGTTTAAGAGAAGGCAGGGGTCCCAAGTACTCATGTTGTCTCGCGTACACTCAGCGGAGGACCTACCCTGCGGTGCCAAATCCGAGAGGTGACTGTAAACCCGGTTCTGGCTGCAGATGTACCAACGGAAATGGTGCGCATTTCGGAGCATCTACGTTGATCGCGTGACGCTAGACTGAGAACCAGCCACCGGCCTGTGGAGCATTAGCGGCGGCCATATTGGAAGTCTTGTTTAGGAATGATGGGTGCCATATTGTAAGGTGTTTCGAAAGGTATGCCGTTATAAATGCCTAAATCTGGTACTGGTACTAGTGAGTCTTGCTCAGTCTTGGTGAAGACAAAATATGGGATGTAATGGTGCCGCTTCGAAGAGGTATGGGACATAAGAAGGTACAATGTGCCCGAAGGTTGGTTTGCAAATCATGCGGTACATAGTTCAGTACATACTTCCAATGGTTGGGCACAGTGGGAAAACCAGGTATGTGTTGTACGAACTGTCACTAGGCAGGCAAGATTTCTGCGGTTGAGCATATGTGATATTGTGTTGGTGTAACCGGGACAGGTTATATGCACGTCCTACAGTTGGGATCTGTTGAGGGTGCACCAGGGAATATCTTTGTTAAGACCTAGTTGTCCGAGGCCAAACGATATACCCATCTCTGTTTGAATCTGAACAGTGCCTCTGGGGTGATGGATGTATGTGCTTCTAGAATCACCCGTCTGAGGGTGTCATAGGCATGATTACTTGTTACAAAATGTGTGTACAGTCTTATGGTGGTCTTGTGACGCCTGATATTGCTCTTGTGTTCCATAATACGTGTTTTTACTGTTCTTGTGGTCATGCCCACGTATTGGAGGTTGCAAGGGCATGAAAGTAGGTAAATGCAATTATTATTATTGCAGTTAGTGTGTTTTGTTAATTTCCAGGTGAAATTGTTAGCAAAGGTTATTTATTTGGTTGGTTTTGTTTGTGGACAGACTGCACAGGATCGGCAGGGGTAATGGCCGATGACAGGTGATAGGTCCCATAAGCGTCTCTGAGTCGGCGCTGTTTTGGGTTTGGGCCTGGTATGTATGAGTAGATTCTTCAAGTTGTTGGTGCGTTTGTATACAAATCTGGGTATTGGGAGTGTTAGCTCACCCATATTAAGGATGTCCCAGTGTTTACATATAATGTTCCTAATCCAGTTGGAGTCAGGTGTGTAGGAAGTGACGTATGTGATGGCCTCAGTTGGTTCTTTATGTTTTTTTTCCAACAGACCGTCTCTGTTGTTGTTCCTGGCTCTCTTCATTGCCAATGATACTGTCTGCTGTGGGTATTCTCGTTTTTTTAGGTCTGATGCCAGTTTGTAGCCTCTGCTTTGTAATCCTCAATTGAACTACAATTCCTCCTAATTCGGAGGAATTGGCCAAATGTTATGTTTGTTTTGAGAGCCCTAGGGTTGTGGCTACTGAGGAGCAAAAGACTATTGCAGTCAGTGGGTTTTTTGTATAGGACAGTGCTCAAAGAGCCTGTACCCAGATTGATATTAAGGTCCAGGAAAGAAACAGTGGAGTCGGAGATGGTGTGGGTGAACTTCGAATACGGATTCAAGGTGTTAATCCACAAGCAAAATTCACCACAACTTCTTCTATTTCCCTTCCAGAAGATCAAGATGTTGTCAATGTACCTCTTCCACATGATCAGGTTGGCTGAATATGGATTGGATGGATTGAAAATTGATCTTGTCTCAAAGGCTGCCACGTAAAGACAGGCCACACTGGGAGCAAACGTGCTTCCCATGGATGTTCCCTGTGTTTGGTGGAAAAAACTGACATCTTACAGCCTTTTGTTTCACAATGATTGTCAGACAGCTCACTTGACAAACACCTTTAATTGTAATAAGACAAAGAAAAGTAAACAACATTTTCAAGGATAAGATAAGCAACAATTAGTAAAAAGACAAACTGACATTGACCTCTGTCCTTGAGCAGACAGCAAACGTGTCAAGATAAAAACAAGATTTAAAGGCGTCTTTATTGCTCATTCACTTTCTGAATGAAGAGAACACCTGTTCCTTCCATCTTAAGTTCATTCCTCAGAACAGACAGTAGGAGCTAAAAATATCACTGCCTGATAAAATCTGACTCACCATAGACAGTAGGCAATTAGATTATTGGAGGCTTTCTGATGAGACGGTACTATTGTTCACTGAACAGTATATAACATGTGAGATTCCCATTGAGAGTCTTAACCAAATTCTTAGAAAGAAACTGTTGAGATTTCAGTCCTGCAGATGTGACAAGAACTGTTACGGGACATACAGAACTAAAGGTAAATACTACTCTAAGTTTGCTTATGTTTCCTGTGGCCTGTTATCTCTAAAAGAAGAGTAAACTGTTTTATGTTTGCAGTCAGACATACAGTCACTGGTAAATCTCCTTAGAAGACAAACAGCATTAAGAGAAGTGAGGCTTCGACCTCATCAATGACTACAACCATGACATTTTGTCTATGTAAATGCAAATACAGACATTACGTTTGGGGTAAACAATTCCATTGCTATTGCACGCAATGTTACCTCTTACATAACAAAGTCTGAAAAGACAAATTTGAACGAGGTGTGGGAAGAGATTTCTGCAGAAATTACTTGAACAAAGAAGTTGTATTTCTTCAGTTTAAAGATGCTTTCACGCAGAGAGGTCAGTTTTTCTGAGGCGTGTGACAGATTATGTTATTCTAATGTATACAGAAAGTCCCAATCACCTGGATTACTTTGGGCCTTGCTTCTATTTGTTATAGAGTAATTCAGTCTTTTGATGAGATTGAATACCTTGCAAACTCAGATCCTGACACTACAGAAATTGTGAAAAGAAATATACAGGACACTTAATACCCAAATCAAAGTGCTGATTAAGAAAATCTTTGTACGAAGTAGTTCAGTTCTACACATAGAGAAACAGTGTAGCAGAAAATAATGAAAATGACAAGTTTTCTGTGACTGGGTGTAATGATTGTTCAGCTAGACACAATAAAGCAAGTCTCATCAAGCCCCACAAACTCTTTTTCTAAAGTGTTGATAAGAGAGTTATTTCATTTGACCGCCTCTCCAGCTGTTCAAAACGTGGCACCACAATGAAGTACTGTTTGGAAATTATGAGTGCTATGAAGATGCTTTCAATACATCTAAATGCCCAGATTAAATATTCAGTGTGTCCTACTTATTTGTAAATGTTGGATGAGGAGATTCAAGAAGAGGAGAGTGTAGCAGCAGAGATTGCAAAGGATAGTTCACAAGGGACCCAGAGTTCAGGATTTCATGGTCAAGTTCTACTTGAGAAGCCCATTGCTGAGAATGAGACAGGCATTGGAATGAATGAGATGCAGCATGTTATGGATCAGGTCAAGCTTCAAACTATAGAGTTAGATGACTTGGTAGGTCAACTAAATGAAGACCAGTTAAATATATTCAAAGATATTAGTGTATCAGTGGATCATGGTATTCTGCACAGTAATTATGAGTGTACATGTACCACGTTCAAGCCTTCACTTATATATGTTAGTGGGCAAGTAGGAACCGGGAAAGGTTTCCTGATGTAATCAATGTCATCAATGTTACTGACCATGTCATGAGTGATGTATTATGTGAAGTCATAAGCAGTACACTGCCGGGGTGTAAGTTATAGTTAGCTAAGGTAACTATAACTGCTGAATTTCAATGGTTTGATATGAGTGAAATATGAGACTAGCTGTAACGTCCCTGTAACCTTGGTTTTTTAAAGTGAATTTATATGTTTTTTAATTCTATTTCCTAACTATAACGTCCTTGTAACCTTTGTATTTTCAGTGAATTTTGAAGTTTAAAAAAAAAATGTATTGCCTAATTGTAACCTGTAACCTTTGAGTGTTCGTGTTTGAGTGGCTGTATAGGTAGGTGAGGGTGTGTGTGAGCCTCAGAGTAGGTGAGTGAGTGTATGCTTGTGTGTCTGAGTGGGTCAGTGAGTGATTGTGTAACAAAGTGGCCTGTGAGTGGGACCGTAACTGTCTGAGTGGGTGTGGAAGTGTGTGCATGAGTCTCTGAGTAGATCAGTGAATTGGTGCATGAGTCTGAGTGGGTCGATGAATTGAAACATGAGTGTCTGAGTGGGTCTGTGATTGGGTGGATAAGTGTCTGAGTATGTCTGTGAATCTGTGTGTGAGTCTATCAGTGGGTCTTTGATTGGGTGAATGAGTGGGTGCATTAGTGTCTGTGTATGTCTGTCAGTGGATGCATGAGTGTCTGAGTTGGTCTGTGAGTGGGTGTGTGTGTGAGTGGGTCTGTGAGTGGGTGCATGAGTGTATGAGTGGGTCTGTCACTGGCTGCATAATAAAAAAGTAGGGGGCATGTGTATGTCTTTGTGCCTGCTACCCAGTGACGGTCCTCCTGTTCAGCTTGCCTGCAGCCCCTACTCTCTGCTGCCTTTGGTTTTGTGTCTCCTCTTCTCATTTTCTCCTCATTCTTTTGCCTCTTCTCTGCTCACTTCTGACCTGTATTTGGCCTCTTTCTGCTCGTTTCTGACCTTTATTCTGCTTCTTTCTACTTGTTTCTGACCTTTATTCTGCCTCCTTCTGCTTGTTTATTATCTTTATCTTGCCGCTTTCTGTTGATTGCTGACCATTATTCTGCCGCTTTCTGTTGATTGCTGACCATTATTCTGCCTCTTTCTGCTCGTTTCTTACCTTTTTTCTGCCTCTTGCTGCTCATTTCTGACTTCTTTTTTTACCTCTTTTGGCTCATTTTTTACCTTTATTGTGCCTCTTTCTGCTCGTTCCTCACCTTTATCTTGCATCTTTCTACTTGTTGCTGACCTTCATTTTTCCTCTTTCTGCTCATTGCTGGCCTTTATTCTGCCTCTTTCTGCTCATTTCTGATCTTTATTCTGCCTCTTCCTGCTCGTTTCTGACCTCTATTCTGCCTCTTTCTGCTAGTTTCTCACCTTTTTCATGCCTCTTTCTACTCATTGCTGAACTTTAGTATGCCGCTCTCTGCTCTTTTCTCACCCTTATCTTGCCTCTTTCTGATTGTTTCTGACCTTTCTGCTCCTTACTGTCCGTTCCCCCAGGACTGCGGGGTAATAATCAAGGCCCACAGTCTCATCTGGCTCCCTGCCTCCTGCAGGAGCTGGCATCACTGCTGCATGCAGGGAACTGCTGAAAATGCAGTTTCCTGCATGCAGGAGCTATACTTCCCTGCCTGCCTGTCTGTGTACTGGGAAGGAGCTGCAAATTTCACTTCCAGGGCGCTGGAGCACTTTGACAGCTCCTGCCCACTGGAACCAACATGCTTGCTTTTGTTGTTAGGAACTGTTACTCCCACCAAACAAAAGCAAACAGCTATGTTCTGGGGCGGGCACCCCGGGACATAGCAGGAGCTGTCCCTGGGGGGTGGTTTTCCCCAAGGCCATTAAAGGCTCCAAGAGTGGGGCCATGCAGCCTCTCTCCTTCTCTTTCACGGGCCAGCCCCAGGGAGGTGGTGCTCCCAGGGGCTGTATATGGCCCAGGAGGGGGCCTGCAAGGGCCGCTCCTACTTGTATTTCACTTGCTGCCCCGGAGAGGTGGCGGTCCCTGTGGTGCAGGGAGCCCATGTGGCTCCTTAATTATCATTCATATTAGTCCCCAGGGAGGTGGTGGTCCCTGGGCTCAAAAGAGCCCATGGAAGGAAGTCCCCCTCGAATATTTCAAATTATGCCCCAGGGAGGTGGTGGCCTCCAGGACGCTAGAAAGCCAATGGAGGGAGGTCTGTGTAGCACCCCTCCAATATGTAAAGAAAGCCCCAAGGGGTGGTGGTCCATCTGACTCTAAGAGCCTTAGGAGGCGGGCCCCCTGGACCCCCTCTTTTTTTAGTGAATGCCCCCGGGACCTGGCTCAAGTTTTACCATGGATTTGCAGCTCTGTTGCATTTCCTTGCCAACATTTTTTTAAAGTGATTTTTGGTCCTGTCGGGGTGACAGGGGAACCCCAGGACCTCAGTTAGGGGATCAGGGTATTTTTACTCCGCCCCTTTTCCTTTTAATTTTTTTTGTGGGACTCGGCTGCCAACACTTCCTGGTTGGAGTGTTGGCAGCCAATCAGTTTTAGATTTCTTTTAATATCTCAAAAACGGCTAAACAGATTTACACCAATTCTCCAGAATGCCGCTTTCTGAATCAATAGCTACCTTTCGGCCAAATTTATTGCAGTTCCGTTCCACAGTTTGGGCTGTAGTTGTGTTTAAAATCCCTATGGCAATTTACATTGAAAAAACAAATTTTGGGCCCCCCTTTTTCTCTGCCCCAGCTTGATGGATCACCCAGAAAGCTGATAACCAGTTCTGATCGGTCAGGACCCTACCAATACACCCTTCCTATCTCTCTATGTTTTGTGCTCGCGGGGGAGTGCCAAGCCAGTGGTGCAGCATATAACAGCTTCACCACTTTCCTTTGTACAGGATTCAGCAACTGCCCCAACATGTTCGATGTCGTTGGTTCAGTTCGGTGAGAAGACCATAACCCTTCCAATGTATGTGCCAGGGTGTTGTGCGTGAGGAAATGTCTGGACCTCAAATGAGTCATGTCCCTGATGTCCTGCCGTGCACTTAGCATGCCATGTACACCTATATATATCTCCTAGTTTTAATATCTCTGCCTCATCCCACAGTTTCTTATTATGGATAGTGCCAATTGTCCTGATCGCATGTTTCTGTAAAACAAGGAAACCCCATGTGGAATAAGGGAGTATGTATTTATAAAGGGGTCCCTTATGAAAAGACTGCAAACAATTAAATGTACATAGAAATCCTAATTTTATCATTATATTAAATATAAATATAAATAAATATGTATTTAATGAAAACTAAAAAAACAATGATGAGGGTAAGCAAACACAAGAGTCACATAAGACTTACTATCTCAGGTATAACAGTGTGTCAAAAGCAAAATCAATGGTTGTAGTCACAGTTTGTCAGAACCAATGCTCATGTGTACAGGAATGAACAATTATAAGAGTTGAGTCTAGCCAACATAGTCAACAATGTTTCGATCCTTAGTGAAATGTTAGGATCATCATCAGGGCATACAAAGTTATGCCTGAGACAGAGATAGGCTTACGGCATGTGTAACCAAGTACCAACTAAAGGGAGGGGGAAAGTGAAAAAAATGAGGGGAAGAAAAGACAATTAGTTGCCATGATATGAAGCGAAGAAGAATCAAATATACGTCCAACCAGGGAGTCAGTGCATTAAGTGTCTAGGCCCAACCATTCGTGGGACCCTGGCATCAAAAACCCATAAGACAGAAGTGATTACCTACGGGCGAGTGTGGGAATTCTAATATCCACATATGAAATTAAAAGCAGGGTCAAGAAGATGAATGCCTGGATAGAGAATATGGGAGTGTGGGAAGCTGGCTTAGCATTTGGTGCACACTTGCTTACGTGGAGCACCTTGCACTAATCCAGACATCCTTATTGTGATTTTCGTGGTCTAAGACAACCTTGGAAAGCTCTCTAAGTGGTAGCTGTGGAGAGCGGCCTTCAGGCTTAGTCCAAAAGGAGTGTGAAGCAGCGTGTTTAACTATTACAAATCCAATAGTGTAAGTTAAGTGAAAAAGTACCACACCGTGTAATTATAAAAAAATATATTTATTATAAACACTCACCAGAGATATAATCACAATGCACACTATATTTCAGTAATAGAACACGTAAGTAGCACAAATACACAGTGGTCTCCAGGAGGAGACCAAACCATATACTAATAAAGTGGAATGCGACCCATGACCAAAGTTGAGACTGGACCTAGAAGACTTAGAAGAGCTGGGGACCCAAGGAACCACCCATGGTCAGTACACAGGAACCCAAGGAGGCTGGGTGCAGAGTGGACACTCGACCGTGTGCTCAATACAAGTCAATGGGGAAGTCGCAATGCAGTTTTCAAGACTAAGGACCCTTCCCACAAGACCCTGAAGAAACCCCGTGGAAGATGAAAGGTTGGAGAGTCACCCCAATTGTGGATACCCCAAGAGCCAGGATACCTATACCAGGGAAGCCGGGTGCATAGTTGCATAGTTTGTCGTAAACCGCCGTAGACCAAAATGGAGGACTTCATTAAAGATGCCACTGGCAAATAAGGTGAAAGAGTCTGGTGGAATCCAAGGACGGATTCAGGAAGAGAGGTACCTGCAAGGAGAGGGGACAGAGTCCATGCCACTCAGGAGTGACCAGGAGGCATGGAAGAAGAATGTCCACCAATTTCGGAAGATACAGGATTGTTGGCGGTGACCTTGGTGCTGTAGCTGTGTGGACCAGGTGATGGTGTGGAAGACCAGGAGCCGTTCATGAGCTGTCCCACGTCAGTTGTCAAGAGCCAAGGGGTCGGTGTCCAGCAGGAACACCAATGAGCCTTGGCAGCGTCAACAAATGTGGCAGACAACAAAAAGGTGCATTCTCTGGACCAGCAAGGTCCAAGGCACTCACCAAGTACAGATAAATCAGAGCATGGCCCAAGCAAACAGGAAAGCTCACTGGAGCAAAAGAAGACCTTCACGAGGACCCACAGGCCGCAGGCACAGGAGTTGCAAGAGGACATCGAGCAGCTCAGCAATAATGCAGGGCCACAGTGCAGAGGATGGGGTGAGGACAAAGTTCTTGGCAGCAAGAGATGCTGGAGGCTGGAGGCTGGAGCCTCTTGGAGCCCGAAGATCTCTGGAGAAGAGATTTAACAAGCCTTGGCAAGAGTAAGTCAACACGCTGCACAGGTGTACTACTTCATCAGTTTTGATGAGAAATACTGGCTTCAAACTTGCTGTGAAGACATTGCAGGCCTTGAGGGATTTGTAGAACCACAACCTGTGCTGCTGAAGCTTTCGGAGTCTGTAGGAGCTCAGGAACAGCAGACTGGTCAGCTTTGTTGTGGTGCCTGTAGATGTAGGGGAGTGACTCCTTCACTCCAAGGGAGATTCCTTCAGGTGTCTTGGATACCCACAGGTCTGGAAAAAAACCTGTAAGGAGCACAGGCACAGACGGTGCAGAAGACTGGGAGGACGACAAGACCAGGAGCAGCAGGAGTCTTCCAGATGTAGTCTTTGTTCCTAAAGCAAAGTCCAACGAAGTCCAAAGTGCCCAGACAGTTGAAGATGAAGTGGTTTTGAATCTGAATCTTGTCACACAACGAATATGAAGAGCCACCTACAGATAAGCCCTTAAGTACCCTACGGAAAGGGCTGGGACGAATCAGGGGAGGGCTCAGAGGAGGGGCCGGACAGTGGGACGGATACTCCCATGTCATTTGTCCAGTTTTGTGCCGGAGCAGGATCCAATGGCTCTCTAAACTGGTTCCAACTGAAGTAAGCAAGGAGGGCACCAAATGTGCACTTCAAAGCCGTCTAGTGGTGCTGGCAAGCGCCGCCACCGTGGCCCAATACGATAAGTCCTGTCAGGGAGGTGGTCACACCTCCCTGTGACAGGAAACCTATTGTCCTACCTTCCCCTGCTTGAGCTTTGCTCAGCAGCAGGTGGGTAGAATCGTGTCTGTGGACAGCAGCAGCCATAGCTTGCTGTCAAGACTCTAGAAGACTGGTACCAGAAGCACAGTGGGTTTCCTGGGTGGAGCCCCACAGTGCATGGAATCATTCCTCCAACACCGTTTACAGTGTTGAAATATGATTACTACATGTTTGATCCAAAACATGCCAGGGTTTGTTACAGCCAGTTTAGAGTTAGCCATTGCATAATGACACATGGTCACTCTATGTATTGTAATGGCTGATGCACTTGCAATGCCCTGAAAATTTACTACGGGGTTTGTAGGGGTGCCCTGCTCATGCAGGGGCACCCATACACTTATAACCAAGCACCCTGCCTTCAAGATTGAAAGTCCTGCCTTAGGGGTGACTTATATTTTTTAAGTGTAGTGACCTCAGATATAAGAAAACGTATACCGGTCGTAAGTGGTGCTAGCACCAGCTTACACAGGCTACAATGGCAGGCCTGTAGTCACAAATTGAGTGACCCCATGGGTGGCATAATACATGGTTCAGCCCATGAGGGGGGGGCTGGTGTACCTATGCCCTGGGTACATTAGTATGATATACTATGGACTTATAAGGGTAAACCAGTAGCCAATCTGGGGAGTGCATAAGTACTCACCATGGTCCAATTTAGGGAGGAAGCACAGAGGCTGAATTTCTGATTAGCAGGCTCCCAGTCAGACTAGTCAGAGAAACAAAATGACACCAGCAAAAAGTGGGGGTAACCATGAAAGCAGATCCTACTTTCTTACAGGGGCAAGAAATAGAACCATTATGGCAGGGAAAAAACGCTCTTGTGAACTACGAGGACTTAATTTGGCAAGAGATGTAGCATTCAATAAAAAACTCTGTTGGTCTAGGTAGGCAGAAGGAGTGTAAACTGAAATGTAATGCAGGAGGCAAAATGAGACTGCAATCACGGTGTCTGGGACAAAAAAACCTGAAGGTAGAAAACTGACAACGTTAAGAAGGAATTGAAGTGCTGAATGGAGAGGAAGGGCGTGGTCGGGCCAAAGATGGGGCAGGATATGGCTTGCCGGTTGTGGCGTGACCAAGACTGCTGCAATTGGTTGAGTGGTCCACAAAAGCCCAGAAGGAGACCCTATTCCAAAACTGTACTGATTGCGGCACCTCCCAAAGAAGAATATCTGGGGTGTGTAGGAACGCGTACCTCCTTAGATGGAAGTAGTACTGTCAGTAATATTTAGCAATTGTCGCTAACTTTTGTCGATATTTCTGTTCCTGTCCCTCATACATTAACCAATGGAGCACCTTCATTGTCCCCAGCATCCCAAACAACAGCCCTCTTTCAGAATTCTGAGGCAGCCAGCCATTTTATCACCCAATCCAGATGGGCCGCTGAGTGAAGCACTTCGGAATTAGAGGCACCATGTTTCAGGGGATTCTATAGTGTCTGTAATGCAACTCTTTTTCTCCCTCTTCCCCATATCAGGTCTGATAGTATGCTGCTCAACAGAAAAGTCATACTTCTATGATGAAAGTAGAGGAAAGCAAAATTAAGCCCACTTGGGGATGATACATGAAGTAATAGGATGAACTATGTTTGTGTTTTGATTATTGTACCCTTTAAAGTAATATTTTATTGCACATATACATATTGTGTGTAAATATATCAGAAGTTTAAATGGATTAATCACATAGTGATATAAGTAACCTAATGCATTGTGGAAGAATTTCTCCTATTGGTTGAAATATTACAATACGTGTTGATTCTGCTCTGTTTGTTTTCTTTAAAGAAATGCATCTTCAACGCTTTCCTAAATTGGAGCTGGGAGCAGTCTTGATGCACGTGGGCATATTGTTCCACATTTGGGGCATAGAAGATCTGCTACCTTTGTTTTTCCATTCCACCCTTCTCAGCCTGAAGTCTGATGATGTCCTGGCTGTGGATGTCCTGAGAACTACCAGAGAAGCTGAGCTCATCTGTAAGATAAGCAGGGATGCTGGTCGTGGTGGCTTTTTAAAAAATACCTGTGGTTTTCAAGATGGTGTTCAATGGCAAGGGGAGAAAATTGAGTTCCATGAGAATAGGGTTGATGTGGTCTTATTTCTTCAGGCCCTAGATGAGACATTCTACTGCATATAGGATGCCATTAAGGTGTGTCAAAGTGGCATCTGGGAGACAATGGAGCAGGGTGTTACCACCATCCAGATGTGTGAATACAAGAACAGCAGTTCTGAAACGCCTTCTTTTTGTCAATGTGTGGAGAAGTGTGGCTCAATGGTTAGAGCGGCAGACCCTGATGCAGAGGTCTGACCTGGGACCAGGGTTCAATTCCTGCCTCGGCGGGTCTTGGGGCTCAATTTCCTCAGACCTGATAATTCTCGCCTCGGTGCCTATTCTAATCATGGGCCCTACTCTGCAACTCTGGGCAATAGCTTGCTTAATCTCCACAATGGACCCAACAGCGCTAGGATGCCTGGCTGCACCTTGGGGGTGCCCAGGAGTGTGCGCCTCACAGGGAAAAAGCCAGGAAGGGTTCCACAGCGGTATTCGTACAAGCGCCGGAGAGACCCCATGTGGGGTGATTCGGGCACTATACAAGTAATACCTTTACATGTACATTCAGGGTGAGGTTGGTGTCCAAGGGGAATACAAGTGACTCAGAATTAAGTGAAATGTGGAGTTCGAAGACATCATGGTTCATGTCATTGAACCTGGTTTGTATGGTTTTGTGTTTGTTGGTCTTGACAAATAACAAGAATTGTATCTTGGTGGCTTCGGGTAAAAGATGGACATCTAGGTCTAGGTGATGTGTTGGCAATGTTTCGATCATTAGATATCTGAAGCCCAGAGGACTTTCAAGTAAAGTCTGTATCAACTGCATGTTGATGCATCTTGATGCTGTTACATGTGATCAGAGCACCAAGTGGCTCAATGTAGAGGTTGAAGATGACAGGGGATATTTTGGAACTATTGGGAACTCTACAGGTGAAAGGGATTGTTTGGTATTTTGAGGTGGCGGTGTAAACAAATTGGTGTCAGTTGAAAAGGTAGGAAGACAACCAGTGAAGGATATTTCTGGTGAATTCCATTCAAGATTCCAGGGTGCATTAGAGTGGGATGGTTGACTGTGTCGTTGGCAGCTGAGAGGTCCAGCAATATCACAAGGCATTGGGTCATTTTCAACAGTGGTCAGGAGGGCATCACATGTTTTGCTTTCTTAAAAACTGCTGTAGATGAACTGCACAAAACCTTTTTAGAAACACACCCACTTTGGCTCCTCCAAAACAATATTCATGCAGTTTCACCAATGTGGGGAACAAGAAAAAAGAAGGGGTCCCAAAAGTGTCATTTCTCATTTTAATTTCCTTAAAAATGTTGGTTCCTATCATACAGTAAAAGTGGCAGAACAGAGATACCCCAAATTTGGCATGAAATTAGAACTTTACACAAGGATTGTGTTTTTTCTTTTTTGGTCTAAATCTTTTCAGCAATTTTCGAGGCATTAGCATTTAAATGTTGCTCGGATTGGGCATGAAAAAAGATAACTTTTAGTGTTATCAGCATTGGAAATGTGTGGAGTATACGCATCGGTAGGACCATGGAGCTCCATGGCTCCAAAATTGAAAAAATACTCAGATCTCCATGAGCTTTTTCTCCCATCAGTCATTTTGGTACCACAGATCGGAAAACAGATCAATTATACTAGAGGAATCTGACTGCCTGACCACAACATTGGGAGAAAGTGCAGTGGCTGCTATTAATGAGTCCCCTCATCCTAAAACTAAAAAAAGAAGGAAATATAAGGGACAGGTTGAACACACTCTGACGCCCTTGGCCCAAAGGGAGTCCCCCCACCAGTTTTTTTTTAAGGAATTTTTGCTGCTTGATTTGTAGATTATGTGGTTGGAGCCACAGAACCCAGCAAAGCCCAAATTCTGGAGACTGACTGCGAAATCAAGGCTCTAGGTCAAGCTTCACAGGCCACAGGTTTGCCTGTTGTTGGATTCACAGCTCTGGTTCAGGAAATGTAACTCCAGCACGGATCCATGAAGCTTGCCCTGGGCTCATGGAATCAGGCTGAAAACCTTATGTTTGGTCCAGTTGTGAATTTGCAGAACCATTAAATAATTTAGAAAAAATTAGAAGGGCCTGTATGCAGACTAGGCCATGAGGCAAACCACTGCAGCACACAACTGGAGGCCTAGTGTGTCAGCGGTTGACTTCTGGCCTAATTTGGGGCTCCTGTTGCCAGCCCTGGTTGTGCAGCAGATGTTGACTACCCGTGAAGGGTTCCATGCATGCCCCGGTTGAGTGGCTGAGGAGTGTTGGAGGCAGGACCTAGCTGCAGGCCAGGCCACTCAGTGCACTATGTTGCTCATGGCCAAAAGTCATGGGCCATGTGTTTGGCTGCTTACAGAGGGACCGGCCAGGGCCCGTGGCCAATTCCTGCTGTGCGCAGCCAAAAGCCTTATGCTGTCGGTGTTGGTCGTCCATGTAAGGTTGGCCATGCACTGCAGTCAGCCACCTGCAGCTAGCAGCTGAAGAGAGCTTGTCCAGAGAGGGTTAGGCGCACGGTCTGGCTGGAGACCCGGAAGACAAGGACTGCAGCCAGGCACTGCTGTGCATGCTAGAAGGCCATGCACAGAAGGGGCTAGATGCCTGGAGAGGGTTGAGAGCAAATCCTTGCAGGAGGCCAGGCCTTGTGGCCAAACCTCAGCTGTTCACAGCAGAAAGGGGTCGCCCTTGGAGCACTGGAGATGAGCCAGGCCGGACACAGAGGTTTAACCGCATCCGTGCGGGTAAGATTTACCGCCGGTGCTGAGCTCTAATGGAAACGGGCGTGGTCATGACGGAACGGTACCGATGCTCATGACGGAACCGTTCCGTCATGAGCATCGAAGGGGTTAAGAACCAGGTCTTTCTGGAAGTCTAGCCCTGTAGTCAACCCCCCTCTGCTGAAGGCCTTGTCCACAGCTGGGATTGGCCACCCACAGAGATTTGAAGCTGTGTAGAGTGGAAGGCATGCACAGAGGGTGTTGGCCATCCACAGCGGGTTGGGTGCAGGGAACTGCCCAACATGTTACATCATCGAAAATCTCCAAGATGCACTGATTCCCTGAAATCCCCAGGTCAGAGGCTATGCCCAATGGGGTAGGAAATACATTATAGAAGTGGGGTGTACTATATCATCTAAAATAAAAAATACAAAATACAAAACCCCAGTCACTGCAGCAAAACGATTATGGTTTAGACTTTGCCTGCGCACTGTTTGTCCCAAATGTCTGAATTGTGCTCACTCTTTGGGTCAACCGAAAAAAACACCGATTTAATCAATACATACAACTACACAAGTTGAGGAGCACAAAGTTTAGAAAGTCTAAAGACATTTTTTAGAACTCTGAAACTGTATATATTATTCATAACGAAACAAGCGACAACAAAACCACTACTTAAAGTGCAATACCAGATTTTTTCACAGTCAGATTGAAGACGATGGAAAACAATCTGAATGTGAAAAAATCTGGTTATTGCACTTTAAGTTGTGAGTTCGAAAAAATGTCTTTAGACTTTCTAAACTTTGTGCTCCTCAATTTGTGTAGTCCCAGTTAAATTAAAGTTAGGGTTAGCTATAGCAATATCACCTTAATATAAGTGTTTTTCAATCTCTACATTTCACTTTAAAAACGCAGTTAAAGTAAAGCTATTTGCTACAAAAGAAAAACTAAAATCCACTGAAATTTGCCAGTTATAGTTAATATCACAATCTATAACTCACTCAACAGCCATGCAGCCGACAACTTGCACGCCAAATACAAAGCGTATGACCTCACAATATTTACACCAACAAGTAACAATACCCAAAAGCATGATGTCATTAAATAATATATACACAAAACAATAACAGATATTACATTCATTGTTGTCTCATCCATATTGCTTTTGGTAATGTGATAAGTGATCTCATCTGCAATTTTATTTATAATAAATGTGATGTAAGAGTAAGACATTATTGACATTTGTGATTGCCCCTGACACATTAAGGGTGATGTCGTGAGCATGGCGTGTCAAGTGCTTGCTTGCTCTCCTGTCTGCCAATCCCTGTAGTCACTGGGCAGAGAGCTTGGTCTGTGTCAATATTATACCAACCACCCTACCATGCAGTGCCTGTGGGCGCTGGGCCAAGCGCATGATAGTCAATAGCCATGCCTTTTGCCCAGGAGATATCCGCGTCTACAACAGCACATCTCCAGAAAACATGCGGTTTGTATAGTCCGCTCCCAAGAATCTTCGAACCCCATGCCTGACTTCCTCATGGCTGCCCCAGGATGCTAGAGTGGTGTTAGAGTTTGGCAAAGGGTAGTGCTTAAATTTAACTTTAGGCTCCTGGACTGTTGAGAATGGGGTTAGGATTAGGTTAATTGTAGGGCGCGGGATGCTGAACGGATCGGACTCACCTATTGGACGGCGTCGGCTGCACCCTGCCTGCACGCGACGAGCAGGGATCTGCGGGGCCGGGGGAGACCGCCCTGGCGCCGCTGTCTGCTGCCTAAATCCCCGAGCCCTGCCTGCTCCCGTCAGCGCTTGGCAGCGCTCTTGCCTGTTCCTGGAGGTTTGGACCATACACGTGGCAGGGAAGCTCGGTCCCTCCCCGCACCGCTTACCCCTGACAGTCCGTCTAAACTTTGTTCCCGGCGATGGTTCGCCTCTGGGGGTCCGGCACCCCTCCCTAATGCACCCCGTTAACCCGCAGGGCAGTCAGAACTCCGTGGGTGTGGTACGGCGAGGAAGTACGGATGTCAAAGTGGCAGCAGCGGCGAACACGCCACCGCGAGATGAACTGTAGAGAGAGGTGTTTAAGCATCACGGAACCGCTCAAACGAGAAAACCAAGGCACAGTAAAAATGCGTAGTTCACTTTATACGCTTCTTACATACCGTCTATTTATTTATTTATTTATGCGATTTTATATAGCGCGGACCTCACCCGAAGGTGTCAGAGGGCTTCACAATAGGAACAGTAATGATACATGAGGAGAAAAATTACAAGTGAACAAATTACAAAAGCAAACGTTAAGTTACATGAATCAAAAGTGACAATAGTGAGCAACTAAAATACATGAGGTAGCAATCGGTATATTACAGGTGGAAAATTGATATGTGTGCAGGTTACAAAAGCGTACAAAGTACAAGTAGAAGTATAATACTGCAATAAATGGCAGATACTCCAGCACAAGAACAAACGTTACGTAGGCAATGGTGGCACTTGTGCAAGTATCTAAAGCAAACAAAAAGTGAGAGGGAGCATACAGTGTGTTACAAGAGAAAAGTGACGTGTGCAAGTTACAAAAGGGTACCATACACAGGTACAAGGATAATACTGCAATAAATGACACTTAAACTGCCAGAACACACTGGGAAGGCACTTCCATAGTCATGGACAACAGAATTTTCAATAATGGGATGTCTTCCTTCAGATGATAGAGAGGGCGTGAATTTGATTTGGAGGTGTCTTTGGAGGAGGAGAACTTTGAGGTCCCTTTTGAAGGCCTGGGAGGAGGACGTGGTCCGGAGCTGAGGCAGAAGTGAGTTCCGGATTCTCAATACGTTGCCTGAAAAGGGTTGGGCCATCGATCTTTCCTTCTTGAAAGTGGGGGGTTCAAGCAGTAGATTTTCCGAATTACGAGATGGTCTAGAGCCTCCAGACAGTTTCAGTTTATTAGACAGATAGAGAGGAGAGGAGGAGTGCGAAGCTTTGTGGGTGATACAGGCAGTCTTGCAGAGTAGCTCTAGCCTCGATTGGAAGCCAGCGAAGGGTGGATAACAACGGTGTGATGTGGTCGCTTCTTTTGGCCCCACAAATGAAATGGGCTGCTGAGTGGAGGACAGATTTAAGAGGGGACAGGTGGGATTTGGGGAGGGCAGTAAGAAGAGAATTGCAGTAGTCAAGTCTGGAGAGGACCAGCGATTGCACCAGTGTTTTAAGGTCTTGTTCAGGGAAAAAGCGACAAATTCCCCAAAGAAGGCACAGTTGGTATCGTGCATATTTTGCAATAGAGTTGATGTGGGGGATTAGATTGAGTTTGTTGTCGAGAATGACACCAAGGGATTTTGCACTGTCGACAATGATGGGTTTATTGTTAAGTAGATTCATCTGATCCATCCATGATTGACCCGGGGGAGGAGAAAGTGAGGAAGAGAGGAGAAGGAATTCAGTTTTGGAGGGATTCAGAATCAGTTGATGAGTTGACATCCAGTTTTGAATAGAGTCGAGAGTCGAGCTTAGGATGGCGAGATCTTGAGTGGAGGCAACCTTGAGGTAGATTTGAGTGTCATCTGCGTAGAGGTGATAGTGGATCCCGGATTTACTTAGGAGATTTCCCAGTGGTTCTAGGTAGAGATTGAACAATGTGGGTGTAAGTATAGAGCCTTGAGGAACACCTTGACCTACCGCCAAAGGAGATGAAAGACTGTTTGCTATTTTGATCATTTGGGATCTATCAGAGAGGAAGGAAGCAAACCATTTAAGCACAGTGCCCTCCATGCCCATGTTGAGGAGAGTGTCGTGATTGACAGTGTCAAAGGCTGCAGAAAGGTCGAGGAGAATTAGAAGACAGGAGCCCCCCTGAGTCGAGTATCCTCAAGACGTCATCAACCACTTGCAATAGGGCTGTTTCAGTGCTGCAGTTTTGGAGGAAGCCGGGCTGACAATTGTCAAGAAGATCATTGTCCTTGATATGACGAGAGAGTTGTTTCGCTACACATCTTTCTGTAATCTTTGCATGAAAGATTAGGTTAGTGATGGGGCGGAAGTTGTTGAGGTCATTCGCATCAGCAGTGGGTTTTTTAAGCAGAGGGGTGACCTGCCCAGTTTTGAAGGAGACAGGAACGGAGCCTTGACAGAGGGAGAGGTTGACCAGAGTGGTCCAATAGGAAAGAGAATGGGAATAGAAGTCAACGGCAATGGCACTGGGGATGGGGTCAAGAGAATGGTTGGAGGGCATTGTTTCGAGGATGCACTTGAGGAGGGCATCTTCAGAGATGGGGTCAAAGTTCTGCCAAATGGCTAAGGATTTGCGGTCCTCTGGAGGGGTAGGATGAGCGACCTGAGCCACAAGGGATTTCACTTTTTCGTCAAAGAATATACCAAAATCCTCTGCTTTCTTTGTAGAATCCTCCAGCTTGAAGGTTGGGGGAGAGCGGTTAGGAACCTTGATGAGATCGAATAGTTTTTGGGGTCTATTTTTGGCAGAGTCAAGGAGGGTTCTGAAGTGCGACGCTTTCCCAAGGAAGATGTTCTTGTGGTACTTGGATCTTCCTGAATGAAGCGTGGCCAGATTATCAGTGGAGGGCGTTTGCCTCCATTGTTTCTCCAGGAATCTTAGTTGCTTCCATTATTCATAGAGGGATTTGTTGAACCAGGGTGCTGAGGGAGTGGGCCTTATCTTTTTACTTTGGAGAGGAGCGATGTTATTGATTTCGACTGCAAGGACTGTGAGGCATTGGGAGGTGAGTTCGTCAACATCTAGGTTCAGGTCTAGCCTTGGAAGTGATAACAAAGCTGATTCACAGAAGGAAACAACATCAATATTTTTAGCATCACGGAACCAGGAGGTAGCCCTCTTAGGTTGGCCAAGAGATATAGAGTGTGATAGGTGAAGAGAGAATGGGATGAGGAGGTGGTCAGACCAGTCTAAATGAATAGGGGTAGTGATAGAAAGCATCTCTGCTTTAGAAATGACAAGGTCCAGGATTGAGCCCTTAGAGTGTGTTGACTCTGTGCTGTGTTGGATAAGATCGTTGGCAGAGAGGAAGATGGCCAGCGAGTTCGCAGAAGAGTCTTGCGGTGAGCCCCAGTGGAGATTGAAGTCACCCACAAAGGTCTGATTGTCACTTTGCGAGTATTGGTCGCTGATGAAGTCAGCGAGTTCCTCCATAAACGAAGGGCCGCTACCCGGCGGGTGGTAAATGACATGTAATCTGATGGGTGAGCGGTGGTGCAATTGTAGCTCAAGAGAAAGGTATTCAAAAGTGCGGAAGGAGCTGAAAGGAAAAGCCTTCAGTTGAAGGGAGTTCTTAAAGATGACTGCAACACCCCCCCCAACGCTGTCAGTTCTGTCATTCCTAAGTAAAGAATAGTCTGTGGGTAATAGGAGATCAAAGATAGAGTGAGAGATATTGTTGAACCAGGTCTCTGTGAGAAAGAGCATGTCTATATTGTGAAAGGTGATGGTATCGGAGATTTCAAGTTTGTGTTTTACTGCAGATCTGCAGTTGTGGAGCAGACAGCGCAGCTCTGTCAAGACTGTTTTGGTGACGGGGGCACTTGGGCTCTGAATGGTGATCGGGATATTGTGTTTATACGAGGGTGCTCGGGAGGGTTTAGGTGGATGCTTGGTTCTGACAGAGGAGATGGTCGGAATAGAGTAGATAGTAGGGTTACTGGGAGGTGCAGGTTGCAGAAGGGAGGCATTCAAAGGCTTGTGTGAGTTGACGAAGTTTGCAGACAACAGGTTCAGCTTGGCTATAGTGGGGTGAGCGGGCGAGGTGCATCTCGTGGGATGGTGAGGGTTTTCCAAAGGAGCAGAGGTGTATGGAAAGGTGGAAATCTTGGAGCGTAAAAGTGAAATGGCAGTTACAAGCTGGGAGATGGAGGTGATCAGAGAGTCTAGCTTATTTTCCAGAGAGAGTAAGGCAGAGCACGGATGGTTGGGTGGCTGGGTGGAAACAGGAGGGGGTGGAAACGGTGGTGGAAGGCAGGGAGAGGTGGGGGTACAGGAGGGGAGTTGGGGTATAGGGTTCAAAAGTGGGGAAAGATGGATGTTGAGAGCGGAAGTTGGTGAGTCAGAGGTGAAGGGAGAGTTGTCTTTGTTGGAGTTGCAAGAAGGAAAGGAATTAAGGACAAATTTAGGGGGAGATGGGTGCGGATCAGGGCAGTATGGTAGAAGGAGAGGGGAGGCCTGTGTGGAGTCATGGGAATGTAGGAGGTTGGGGAGGAAAAGAGGGGAGGTGGTTGAAGAGGTCCTATCATCAAGAAGAGGTGGCTGTGAGGGAACAGGCATCTGGCAGAGTGAGGGGGGTTGGGAGAATGGGAAGCTGAAGAAAGGAAGGAGTTCTGCTGTGCCCAAGGGAGGGAAATGGAAAGGGTTACCAAGGGGGGAAAAGGGGTAGCACAGCACAGCTGGAGGAGTGGGGGAAGAAGAGATATGCAATGGGTTTGTGGAGAAATAGGGGTGAATAATGAGGGGAGGAGGGGGTAGAGGAGGGGGGAAGGAGGAATAAGGGGAGCGTAGGGAAGGTTAACCGGGAGAGAGGGTTGGAGGAGAGGTGGACTGAAAAGGGGGGTGGCAGGTAGGAGTATGGGTGAGGTGAAGAGATTGGGGAACCGGGATGGTACAGATTGGACGAGGAGCGTATTAGTTAGAGGTAAGGCTGAAGTGATGAATGGAGAGGCAAACTGTGAGGGGGAGGCATAGGAGAGGAGGGCACAGGGGAGGGAGAGGGAAGAGGGGGTGTGAGTGATTTACCTGTGCTTCTCGAGGGTGCACCCTAATGGTATGTAGAGGGGTCAGAGGAGGAGAAAGTGAGTGGTGGGTGGAGCTAGAGAAGAGTCAGGGGATAACCCAGTTGCAGAGGAGGGGAGTAGGGAGGGGAAGAGGTGGTCAAAGAGCGAGAGACAGGTGTCTTTGCCTTGGATCATGACAGTACCATTGTTATAGAGTGAGATAGTGAGGTAGCCATTGAAAAGCGCAGAGGGGGACATTTTTGGTTGTTTGCCATGAGGGATAGAGGAGGAGGTGACGTTAAGGGAATTATATAAGCTGGTGGGCCAAGAGGGGGTGTCGTGAGTGAAGAAGATGAAACCGTTTTTGAGCCTCCCAAAATGACCATTTTAAAATTGATCAACAAAAAGGGAATCAGGGAAGCGTTTAATAGTGTTATGCTTCAATCATTTTACTGAAGCTTTCTTCTGGTTGGGAGGATACATGATTTTGTAGCAATTAATTCCAGCCTTAACTCGAGTGGTGGCCATGTTGGGAAAATGAGACGGAGGAGGGTGGGGGGGATATGACAAGGGTGTTACTAGGAAAGCGGTGTTGATGAGAAGTAAAAGGACAAGATGGGGGCACATATTCCAGATGTTGGGTGAAGAAATCAGAACTAATGTGCCGTCTGGGAAGTGGGGTGGGTATTTGATGGGCCCTTCATCTAGGTATGCATGATGTCACCTGGCACTAGATAAACAAAGGAATTGTTTACATATGATAGGACCAACTGGACCACTTTCAGAGCCATCACAAAGCAAATTTGGTCAAAGTAGAACAGATTATAAACAAACACCCAGTGACCACTGGTGATCACTGAATATAGCATCAGCCTGTGACAGAATCCCATTCGGCACCAAACATGTTGTACGCCCATAATCTCAACAGACTACTATTGGACCCTAATCTCCTGAGAATAACTAACATTAGGGGCAAAGAGCATGGAGTGGAACAAAATCTGACTAACAAGGTCTAAATATGCAAAATCTGACGAACAAGGTCTAAATATGCACGACAACCTCGTCATCATAAGACCACCCTTAGCGGAACTCAGAACAGGGTGCGTAACTCATACTACATGGAAAACATTTCCTAGTACCACATGTCCGTATAAGGGCCTGGCGCCCTACATACCTCGCAGTCTCCTCGGCCAACTGCCCATCTCAGAAGGGTGTCAGTGTGTATCCCTTCCATCACTAGCAGAAAAGTCACAGACTCAGCTGCAATCGGGTATGCATAATCATAATGCCACCGATAAGGTAAGTTGTCATCTTGCAGTTGAGGTTCTTGTCTTCAGGATGTCGATCGTCCTGCTTGGCGGTGTGAGTGATTTCATACAGATCTGCAATGGAAGTACTTTCACTTGGGAGGAGTCAGTAGACTGACATTTCACCTCACGCCCAAACTTGGCACCTGACCTCACACCTCCCGACAGCTGAGCTCAGGTTTGTTACCTCGCGTCCCTAAAGCCGACGCTGTCTCGCACCTGACTCCCTCTGGGGCATATATTCAGTCATCTCTTATCTCCTCAAACCGTCTTGGGGAGTGAGAGCCACAGACTGCGTCATGCACTGCCAGAGGAGCTACTCGGAAACTCGAAGGGATTATTCAGCCAGCTCAGCTCACCCTCGCCAAGAGGGCATTTACAGCCAACCTCTCCCTGACCTAAACTAAGGCAATAGAACGCCTCTGAGGGAGTGCTTTCAGTCCTCACCAGTGGCGTAACGCAAGCCACAACAACCTATACTGTGCAGGGGGCCCCAATCATTCAGGGGACACCCAACCCTTCAAGAGCCTTCATTTCTGGCCATACCCAATGAATATCAGTGAGATATGGAGGACTCAGATACCACTCATCACATTCTGTAAGAGGGCCCCATCAGGATTACGCAACTGGTCATCATAGCGCACACCTCTGGAGAATTGATCAGCTGCATTTTCTACGCTGCCTCAGAGGTAACGGGTCGGGGTCGCCTCTCCTAACATCCTCTGAATGGGTCCCTATCCCTAGCCATTTCTCTGCAGCCCTCTCAGGGTACGTGTTGAGCGATCTTCACTCACACACTTTCATAGGGTGTGCCGCTCTGCTAGCCTGCCACACTCAGTGAAGTAATGTGTTACAGTTTCTCTCCCGGGCTTCACTGTACCTACAGGTTCAAACGTCTCTAAGGGACTGTTCTGGGACATCTCAGTTCAAGCCTTCTGATACTTGCCATTTCCTCTTCATACACTTTTTGTTCTGAACCAAATTTAAGACTTGGTGTCTCCTTTTGATGCAGTTTCTGAACCTGGACTTGCCATATTCTCTTGAAGCATTCTGTGCTCCAGGACTCAGACCTTCTCTTGCTCACGATCCAGGGGTGAGACTTACACTTTCCTTTTCAGACACTTTCTGATCAAGGCCTGAGACTTTCCATGTCCTCTTCATACACTTAGGACTTGAGGTCTCCTCTTCTTGCACTTTCTGAACCTGCATTTAGTCATGTCATATCCTCTTCAAGCACTCTGCGATCCAGGATTGATACTCACCATCTCTTAGTCATGATCCAGGGGTGAGACTTGCAGTCTCCTCTTCAGACACTTTCTGATCCAAGGCAGAGATTACCATGCCCTCCTTATTGCACACTGTGATCCTGGACTGAGGCTTGCCGTCCACCTCACACACTTTCAAGTCCATGAAAGAGACTCACTATCTTCTCCTCGTGCACCTTGTAATCCAGGTCTAGTTCTTGCCTTTTGCTCTCCTTATACATTGTGATCATGGACTTAAACTTGCTGTCTCCTTTTCAAATTATTTTTGATCCAGGACTTCGACTTGCCATCTCCTCCTCCTGAATAGAGTTATCATGGACTGAGACTTGCGTTCGACTCCTCATGCATATAGTGACCATGGACTTAGACTTGCCATCTCCTCCTCCTGAATAGAGTTATCATGGACTGAGACTTGCATTCGACTCCTCATACATATAGTGACCATGGACTTAGACTTGCCATGTCCTCCTCTTACACAGTGCTATTATGGACTTAGACTTGCTCTTGACGCCTCATACATATTGAGACCATGGATTTAGACTTGCCATCTCCTCCTCTTGTATAGTGCTATTATTGACTTAGACTTGATTTTGACTCCTCATACATATAGTGACCATGGACTTAGACTTGCCATCTCTTCATCCTGAATAAAGTTATCATGGACTGAGACTTACGTTCGACTCCTCATACATATAGTGACCATGGACTTAGACTTGCCATCTCCTCCTCTTGTATAGTGCTATTATGGACTGTGATAGAGAGCATCCTATCACCCGATCCGCCGAGAACCTCAAGATGGTGTCCAGTGGTCCACTCCAACCAGAAGAGGTGAGCGGTCTAGACTGCGGCGCAAAGGAGGAGCAGGTGTCCGGACAGAAGCTAAAAGAGAGCCGTTGGCTCTGGTGTGGGCCGCCGGGTGATTGGAGAGCCGGAGGAGGCGAGGCTGCGACGGACGGCTGCAGGAGAGGAGGCGAGGATACACAGGACAGAGCATCGGACGACAGCAAGCGTGGACCAGGAAAGGAGAGTTCAGAGGCTGGAGACACATAGGAGGCGAAGCGGAGCGGCGGAGCTGACCTACGGGAGGTTTCCCCAACACACACCGCGCTCGCATCCGGCTGTCACTCCAAGCAACAGGACACCGCGATACCCATTGCTACGGTCACAGGGGACCGTAGCCCCAGGCAAGTAACGTGGGGAGAACGGTGGAGGAGGAGGTTGGAGGGCACAGGACTGTTGGGCTTGTGGCATAAGTAAAGTGTTGCACGCTGCATGCGAAACGCGCTTTCTTTTCCCTTCCCCATTCCTCACTACCCGACCCTTCCTCCTTAATAAAGATATCACGAGTCTCGGTGATCCCACGTTCCTGGTGACGGGTGCACGTATAGAGCTTTAAGAATATATACAGTTTGTGACGGTAGTGTTCCTCTGTTTGCCTTTTGGGAGACGTCGGTACGAGTGTTGTACGAGGAAGAGTGACCAAAGAGGGAGAGAGAGACCGAAGACTGTTCTTCCGAAACTCCAAAGACCACGCCCTGCATCCTTTGTTATCTTTTGCCAAGTATTTTTGAAACTGTTTAACCAATTGACGCATGAATAAAACGCTTATTGTACTACTGTCAATGACTGTTCTGATACTTGCGATACAGTTACTTAAGGACAAAGTGTGAAAACGCTTACAAGGACTTAGACTTGATTTTGACTCCTCATACATATAGTGACCATGGACTTAGACTTGACATCTCTTCCTCCTAAATAGAGTTATCATGGACTGAAACTTGTGTTCGACTCCTAATACATATAGTGACCATGGACTTAGACTTGCCATCTCCTCCTATTGAATAAAGTTATCATGGAATGAAGCTTGCGTTCGACTCCTAATACATATAGTGACCATGGACTTAGACTTGCCATCTCCTCCTCTTACACAGTGCTATTATGGACCTAGACTTGCTCTTGACGCCTCATACATATTGAGACCATGGATTTAGACTTGCAATCTCCTCCTCTTGTATAGTGCTATTATGGACTTAGACTGGATTTCGACTCCTCATACATATAGTGGCCATGGACTTAGACTTGCCATCTCCTCCTCTTGAATAGAGTTATCACGGATTGAGACTCGCTTTCGACTCCTCATACATATAGTAGCCATGGACTTAGAGATGCCATCTGCTCCTCTTGCATTGAGTTATGATGGACTGAGACTTTCTTTTGACTCCTCATACATATAGTGACCATAGACTTAGAGTTGCCATCACTTCCTCACACATATAGTGATCATGGACTGAAATTTGACATCTCCTCCAGGCTCCTCTTGCTGTCTTGGGTAATGGCTGAGACAGGCCATCGTCTCTAGGCTTAACAGTGTGTAAACTAGGGCTGGGACAATATACCATCATCTCACATCTCTTTAAACCCAGGACGAAGTGGGCTATATCAACTAACTCCTCTTACACTGCACAAGTGAAGATCAGCCACCGCTTGATGCCCAATGAGGAATTGATATTTGTTTCTCTATTTATTTATTGAACAATTGTAAGACAATAGAGCAGATCAGGGAGACAGATGAGGTGCAGGTGGAAGAGATGATGGGAGCATATTGGGAGGGCTGTGGCGACATTGGAGAGTCATAAAGGGGAAAAGTACTAACAACAGAGTCTCCATATTCCTGTTTAGGACCACAGCTAAGAATCTTCACCTCAAAAGCGAGGACTGAGATTTCCTCGCAACTCGTGGAAATGGAGCTGATATTTTTCTCATCATACCCTGTGGGGACAAGCATTAATATTCTGCTGATCAATTCTCTGTGATTCAGTGCTGAAATGGTGCTTTTTGCACTTTTGTGCATTTTTGATTAAATAATCTACATGACTTCAAAGGACCTTAGCTGTGATTATTTTCTTCACATGATCTAAAAAGTAAATACCCTCTTCAGACGTGCGTGCACCCTGCATATGAGTCTCATTACGAGTTGACAGAAACTTGGTCGATGGGGAAGAGGTGGGGGGCAGAATCTCAATTTCTGGCTGGTATCCCTGTTCCAAATTCCTGCCATTCTGAGTTTTCTCCCAAAAATGGGGATTAACTACAGGCCCCTAGAAATACTGAGTCCTTTCCCATGCATTTTTTCTTCATTCCAGGAAAACAAAGAGAACATTTTCCACCTCCTCTGAGGATGCAGAATTGTTAGAGGTAGAAATGTAGGGTGTTACAAGGTGGGGTGGGGGCATGGGCAGTCACGGCGAGCTTCGGTTTGACCGAGGGGAGCATTACTTGCTCTGCCAATACTGTTGGAACTGGGATCAGCTGCTGCCTCCATCCCTGCCTCTGAAGCAGCAAAGGCAGGCCCTGAATTATCGGGTCAAAAGTTTGGAGACCAAGTAGCTCCAAGCCCAAAGCTACTTTCAATTGCCAGTGGCATAATTCCTCCTGGAGTTGTTGCGTTGGGGGCAATTGCATCACTCATAATGAGGGTCTAAAATTGCGTCACTGTATCATATCCTCAGAGTTCTAATTCTGAGCCTCTCATTCCATCATCATGGGAGCAGAACTAAGGTTCTCCTCCTCATGCTCTGACGGACGAGGGAAAAGAGTCTCCTCACACCTCTTGACTGAGACATTCCTCCTCACACCCCAAGAGGATAGGGTCCAGGTGCCTCCCACCCACCGACTGGCAGTTCTCTTCCACACAACGCCCCAAGCTGTGCGAGCAACTCACAGGCACTTCCTTCTTTCCCATTAATTATGCACACCAAGACCTTTTGTGGTGTTAGAACAGCTCCAGTTTATTCACATCATAAGTTGGTACACACTTGTCATGATGGCATTGATCTTCAACATGCTAATTTCTGGCTTATCTTGGACTACAATGTAAGGCATTTTATAACAGGGTATATAATGTACATCCTATACTTTACTGCATTTTCATAACCATAACTTGCCTAATTCCTGCCATGCATCACCCATCCAGTCATGATGTCTCTTCGAGGTTGTCATAAATCAAGTTCCAACTGTCATGACAGCTCTACTTCTGTCACTTATTACAGCGGGTCGCTGCTTCGAGGCCTCAACTTGCTACTGAATGTCTGGCATTCGTGGCCCCATGGCCATGCCTGGGCTATCAAGTGCCGTGCCTGCCTCGCGCTGACCGTTTCTTACCCTTTTGTCTGCCCTCAAGTGTCCCTCCTGTAGCATCCCAAAGACCTTATTCAGGCATGACCTTTTACGTCCTTATGTGAAGATATTTCTTGTTTCTTGTTAAACCTTGTGACTCCCCACCACCATGTCACACTGCGGCTGTGACGCCTGCATTCTCTGGTGCGGGTGGGTGGGATCACTCGGTCTGTGGTGACCATGCCCCTCTTCCTTGATTGGGCCCTCCGAACACAAATTCCTTGGTCACTCACTGGCCTTTGCGCTCTGGAGCCCTGCTACTGCTGTGCCCTTTGTCTGCCGCACACAGGGGTTCAAAAGGGGGTGGTGATGGACGGAGCATCTGAATCAATCAAACACTCACACCAGTCAAAAGATCTGGGTTTAATCCATCACCGTTCTTTAGCCCACTCTGCCACCCCAGTTCAGACATGGCTATATGCAAATCAGTCTGACCCTGTGCCTCATGGGAACAGTCCAGCCCGAACTGCCAAGCCATGTCTTCCCTGGACCGGAAACAAGCATCCTGGGACCGGTTTCTGGCTAATCAGCCGTCATCAGCCAGGCTAGCTTGAATCCAGTGGCAAAGTGAGCAAGGGACTCACGTCTGAGCATACCCTGCCACACTTATGGCGGCCACACAGGGGTTAGCCACCCTCCCTCCATGGTTGCTGAGCCTCCCAGTCAGCGCTAAGTCTCGGAGGAACAGGCTTGACATGCTCAGCATCCTATCTCAAAGGATCATGGATCAGATTCTCCTCACACTTGATGTCTTTAATTTACCATGGGGCAGTGATGTCACCCCCTGACACCTCATGGGACCAGAAATGCCATTTATTTCCCTCAGAAGACTAGAGTTGAGGTTCTTCACTTTACACAACTCGTTGGCCAGTGCTGTGACGTGTATAGGGTGACCAACCGTCCGTAAATTTCACGGACCGTCCGTAAATTAGACCTCACGTCCGTTGTCCGTGAGGATCCTTTTTACGGACGCCTTTTGTCCGTAATTTGGGGTATTGCAGGAAACAGCACTGTTCCCTGCTTTAAGCCTCAGCCCACTGATGGTGCCACCTCACACTCCCCCTCGGAGCACAAGTAGCCCCCACCAGCCCTTTGTCATTCAGTCTGTGGCTGATTGCCACATACAGAATGACAAAGGGCCAGTTTGGAGTGTTACTTACTGCATGCTGTGGCCTCCTCCTGCCACGGGCTAGGGCAGATGGAAGGAATATGCAAACGCGCCAATGCTGCTACAGAATCCAGTTCATTTCATGAAAAAAGCTGGTGAAACTAGTTTAAAAGAAGGGGCCAGAGTGCTTTCAGTCGCATCATTTTAGAAAAGTGCAGTTTCAATATTATATTCAACGAAGCCACGGTTGCTGCCTTTTTATGTTATTCAACTAAGAAACATTGACAAAGCCAATAGTCCTGGCTTGGTGCAGGTGTAACGTTACTTGTGTTATATATCTGGATACAATGACAGAAGAAGCAACATTTCACTCGGGCGGTACACTATGCTACACAGAGATTTTTAGCTTAGGTGTTTTAAACCACACTTTTAATTACATCAAACACCCCCTTTCGAGAGCCCCACTTTTTTCATCTTGCTTAAAGCCATGGAAACAACACCATGTCACAGTCACCTCATGGCAAAACACTGTGCATCATGCATGACTCATGCTTTCTACTTTTTCAGATTGCCTGTGTGCAGTGGCATAGTTAACCCTCTCCCACCCCACTCCTTGCTTTATAAACTAAAGCAAGGGTGAAATTCTTGATGGGCCTCTTCTGTCTGCAACTCTGAAGCCAAAGGCTCAGCTCAGAATTAATATGAAAAGTTGGGCGAGTGAGTAAGTGAAGGGATGGGTGGATGGCTGGATGGATTCGTGAAAGGGTGAATGGATGAATGAAAGGGTGAATAGATGGATAATGAGCGAAAGGATGGATTGATGAGTGATGATCGGTGAGTGAATGTTTGGATGGATGGGTGGATGGATGAATGAAAGGGTGAATAGATGGATAATGAGCGAAAGGATGGATTGATGAGTAATGATCGGTGAGTGAATGGGTGGATGGATGGGTGGATGGATGAATGAAAGGGTGAATAGATGGATAATGAGCTAAAGGATGGATTGATGAATGAAAGGGTGGATGATCGATGAGTGAATGGGTGGATGGATGAGAGAAAAGGTAAATAGATGGATGTATGGGTGGAAGGGTAGATGGATGGGTAAAAGGGTGGATGGATGAGTGAAAGGATGGATTGATGAATAAAAAGGTGGATGATGGGCGAGTGAATGGGTGGATGGATGAGTGAAATGATGGATGAGTGATAGGGTCAATGGATGGATTCATGAGTGCATGAATAGAAGGATGGGTGGATGAATTGTAGGAAGGATGGCTAAGCGAAAGGGTCAATGGAGAGAGAAAGGGAGGATGGATGGATGACTGAAAAGGTGAATGAGTGGAAGGATGAGTGACTGGATGGATGGATGAGTAAGTGAAAGGATGGGTGGATGGGTGAAAGGGTAAATGGCTGAAAGGATGAGTGGATAAATGGCTGGGTGGATGATTGGGTGAAAGAGTGGATGGATGAGTTTAGGGATGGATAGGGTTGAAAGGGTGGATGGATGAATGAGTGAAAGTGTGGATGGAGGGATGGATGAGTGAAATGATGGATGGAAGGATACATGATGGATAGGTTTGCAAAAGGATGAATATGTTTGTATATCGATGGGATAACCTATGTGCTATTACGTGACCACCTTTGATGTGTCTGTAAAACGTACCTTTTATACCGAAGTTTTGTCCTGAATATTGACCTCCTGTCCTGAATTTTTGTCCTGAATTTTGACCCTTTGTCCTGAATTTTTAACCTCCCCGTCCTGAATTTGCACCCATGCCAGTTGGTCACCCTAGACGTGTACCTCACACCCCAAGGGAAAAGGACTGAGTTTCACCTCTTCATACCTCAGAAAGACAGCACAGGGGACCGGATGTGAGATTCTGTGTGCCATGGCCCCCAAGAAGCGTGGTCTCGATGACGCTCCTCGCAACTTCTGGCGACTAGGGCCGAGCCTCGCAACTTCCTGGCCAAGACCCTGTTGAGACACTCCCACTGTCCGTAATTAAAAAATGCAACGTGACTTGGTGACATTCCCGATTTTGGGCACACACCCTTCTCATGTTTTGCAGTGGGAATGCATAATACGGGACACAGCCCTTAAAAACTCCATCGGCAAGCAGCCGCAGATGGTCCGCGGGGTCTTGACCAATCGGCCTCTGCTTTCTAGGGAGGGAGGGCTCGACATAGGGCGAGGAGTCAGGACACCCCCAAGGGTGACATCATAGCATATGGTACCTCCCCACATCCCTCCTTTTACCGCGCACCCCCTCCTTTCTCTCCCTCCTTCCTCCCGTCTTCTACCCCCTCCCATTTTCCTCATCTCTTCCTTCCCCTCCTCCTCCTATCCCCCTCATCCCTTTCCGCTGTGCGGGATCCGGTGCTTCTGCTCCGGGTCTCACTGCCTGTCCCGGGCGGAGGATGGCGTGTCCCGGCAGGCGAAGGTTGCAGAGTCGCGGCGCCGCTGCGGTCGCCTTGTGCCTCCTGCTGCTGGTCGCATCTGTGCCCCCGAGTTGCGGGCAGAGCGCGGAGGACCCCGGGGGGAGACCCGAGGAGGAGGGCGGGGAGCCCGAGACATCATGCACGGGGGCCTTCGACCTCTACTTTGTCCTGGACAAGTGAGTCTCGCCCGGGATAGTGCGCGTGAGACTGTGTGAGGAAACGACGCCTAGGAGAAGGAGAGGGGTCAGAGGAGCAGCCGGGACTGGGATGGGAGGCGAGACAAGCGAGTTATGTACGGTAGCTGTGTCAGGGAGAGCTCAGCGAGTTAATATATCATGGGAACTCTAACCGGGCAAAACATGGTTGATCTACTAGGTGATTTGACAGCCATTGGGCAGAGCGGAGCTGCTAAGCGGGACACAGACGAGTCTAGGGAGGGGGGGCACAATTTGAAGAGTTAAGGGGCCAATGCAACAGGATGAATAAAGACTGATATATATATATATATATATATATATATAAGGGGCTTGCGTATACCGTTAGTTAAACGGGGTTGAGATAAAGAGCAGAGTATGGAAAGGGACTAAACAAGTTGAGTTGCACGGGAGAGCTCCAAAGGAACAAAGAACTGTCAGAGAATCTAGGAAGAGGTAGGGGGCTGGGGTAGGGGGCAAGGTATGAGGCAACAAAAGTGGGCTGCCATGGAGTTACTTAAAAAGGTCTGCGAGATTCACAAGCATGGAAAAGCCGTGGAGCTGAGCCACGAAGAGCCGAGTTGGCGAAACACGTGTGAAATAATTCAGTTATCACATATCTAACTTCATGTAGCTACCACACCTGCCATTGTTCTTGCATTTTGTTTGATGTTTTGAACAGCTGCTCTGTTCCGAGGGCTGCCGCTGCCTGAACAAATGCAAATGTCTAAAAGTGCGGAGAAATATAGGGGCAATGAGAGATCGGGTTAGCCAAACCACACTAAGACATAAGAGAAACGAGGAGCAGAGAACTGGGGGAGTAAGCAGACGGGGCGGTGCGAGTCTTGGGGTATTTCCGCGTTAATATGGGTTAAACTTTGTCTCACCCCTGTGGCTGATGAAGGGGGCTGCAATAGTTGCACAGACCAGAGAGAGAATTGCTAAAGTTTGCTGAGCCATCGGGGAGATCCTTCTCCTTCCTGGCTGCCAAGACCTGGAACTCACTCCCCACTCACCTCCGCCTTACTCAGAACCACATCTCCTTCAGAAAAGAACTTAAAACCTGGCTATTCGACAAATAATGAACCCCTTCCCCAAGCGCCTTGAGACCCTCTGGGTCAGTAGTGCGCTATACAAATGCCCGAACTTGAACTTGAACTGGAGCTACATAGAATTTTAAACTACATAGTTACTTACAAGTGGGCTGCATTTAGGGTTTATCCAGGGAGGTGACATGACATAGGATTACATCAAGTGAGAAAGGATACTTTTTTACCCAAAGGGTAAAAAAAGACGGGATAGATAGCCCGGCGGGTGGGATGGGGGGGGGGTGCGGGGGGGAGGCGGGTAGGGTGGTCAGGGGGTGGTATGATTTTCGCAAAGGGGGACTGGACTTAGCAAAGAAGAGGGTCTGAAGTCTAGAGTTATCCTTGTTAGAAGATATGTGACATCAGACCTGTTTGGTTGAGATGCAAAGTTTGTTGGGGTGAGCAGAGATAAAGAGTATGGCTATAACCTAGGGTCATATATGACTTTAAAATACTTGAGGTTAGATCATATAGGGGTTAAGTAAAGTATTGAAATATGGGGTTAGCCGCAAGAGAAGAGCAGTGCCTATGAAGGTTTGTGGGATGGAGTTACTACATATCAAAGGGTTTCAAAGACTGGGTTCCAATATGGAGTCATTCAATAGGAACGACTAAGATTTGAAGTTTTTGTAACCATGCTCCGATAGGAGTTTATTCCAGGGGTCTGAGTTTGGTCGTTGAAGGCGGCCTGAGAAGTGGGCTAACACATAATACTATATACGCTATTAAGTAATGTAGCTTGGAGTGTGGGGCTAGCAAACGTGGTTGGAGATTGACCTATGTCTTGGAGGATGAGAGAAGATTTAGTTAATGAGGTCCAGCAACTTGTTAGCGCTTGGACAGTCTGGATTCGGATGTTAGCTACCTGAGCTGTGATTTTGCGGGACATAGGAAAGAAGTTGAATGAGGCATTTAGTATAGGAATGATAGATGGAGTTGCTAAAGGGGGAGGATGTAAATCTAAGGGCTCAGATATGAGGTCTTACAATTGCAATAGGATATATTGATTAATTATAGGGGCTCTAGATACAGTGTGAAAGCAAGAGTGCAGAAATATTGGCAGGCTGCAGCTGAGCTTCATATATGTTTAAACAATTGTTGAGCTGAGAAAGGAAGTTAATTAAGGGAGTTAAATATGGCTTTAGCTAAGGTCGTTATTGTATGGGATTAGTTAATGCTTGTGTTACAATGAGGTTAGTTAAAAAAAGCTAATACATGGAATTATCTAGGGTATTTGAGAAGGCTGACGTATCACGCTAGTGAAAACGGCTGTATTAGAGGGTAAGCCAGAGGTTGGTTGAAAAATGGGGTTGATATACATGGTGGTATTCTGTTGACTAGAAGTGGACATGTGTGTACCTAGGGTAAAACTCCAATTGGAACTTAAGTAAGGTGGGTTGAGATAGTACACTATGAGGAGCATGTGAAGAATTGCCTTAGTTCAAGTTAAGTTAGCTACCAGGTTAATTGACAGCTAAGAAAGACTGGAACTTCTGATTAGCAAGCAAGAAACTTAAAGAATGTTAGCTGACGACAGCCAATATCTGAGTTTCTTAGAGTGGTATAGAATATGGGATTATCTAAAAGCAGGTACTGGCAACCGGGGTTAGCAAAAGGTTGCTGGTTTATAATATTAACTGAAGTTATGTTCAATCATAGTGTTAGCTACTTGTGCAGTTGGTACATCCACCTGGCTTTGTTTCCACCAAATAGAAGCAGAAGAGGCTCTATTGTAGGACACAAACAGCAGAGACAACCCCTCTAACCCTCTGACGACAGCATAGCCATAGAGTCACTCACTCACTGGGAGGGGTGCGGCAATGGGGTGAGAACTAGGTTTACCTGAGGAGATGGTATGGGGTGTTTAAGTGGCAGAGCAACTGTCAGTTATCGAGTTAGCTATGGAAATCACAAAGGAGGTAAAAACACCTAGACTGTTAAATTGGAGGCACAGCTATGATAACACCAACACTGTGAAATGGATTTAGATCATCTAGGCTTGAGATATCTATCTGTCAATCTATCTATCTATCTATTTATCTATCTATCTATCTATCGATCTATCTATCTATCTATCTATCTATCTATCTATCTATCTATCTATCTATCTATCTACAGATATAGATAGAGATCAATATATTTAAATAAATACATTTAAGGATTTAGGAAACGTGTTTAGATTATGATCTGAAATATGTGGTCAAATGAAGGGGAGTGGTGAAATGTGGGGTTACACGTAATTTTTCAGGCATGGTAGATACTAGGAGTGAGTGGAGCAAAGATTGTGTTATGAGGTCTTATAAAGTGTCTGAGATATTCATTTTAGAATGGCACGAGATATGGGTCTGGGATTATATGTGGATTTAGAAATTATGGGGAAGGCGACATGATGCCCAATTGGGGATATATGTAATGGTTAGAAGAAAAGGGTGAAAACATGGTGAAGCAGATGTTATTTAAGTAAAGCACTTATTAACAGACATGATATCAGCTATGCTTGAGGTGTGCATGAAGATGTATGCTGAAGAAATGGTGAAGACCTGCCTAGCTAAGGTATGGGCTTAACCAAGTGGAGGCTGAGCGATGGGCTAGCTGCAGCTTGTTGATAAGAAAATAATTGTTATGTGATCAGAGGTATCTGGCTATATCAGGTGGTACTAGATATAAATGAGTTAGCAAAGGGCAGGTTAGCTTAAAGGATAGGTAAAGCAATGTTCTAGAGGCAAAACCCAAGGAACATATAATAGGACATATAACAAGGTCGGGATATGGATATGCCTAATGTGGGGGGGGGGGGGTTAATTCAATTGTGTTTTATTTTAATTTTGAAGCAATGTTTGACTTTATTTCTGTGTACAATCTTGCATTTTTCCTTAATGTCAGAGATACATTTTGCCTGTGGTTTATGATTTATTTTTTTGTATATAATGCATTCCACCACACCGTTCTGTTATACACCTCAGTGTTAGGCTCACGTTTTAGGAAAGTATTAAAATATGTTTCTGAATCACAAACAAAACAATCAAGCATATCAGAGGGTAGGCAAGGTGGGATACAAGTATCATGTCTATTTCCCGGGGGCCCAAGGTGGATCCTATAATTCTTTGCTGAGTTACTCTCTGTCTGTTGCTTATTGGTCCAACTGATGTTGTGCCATGTGGAGCAGTGAACATCGAAGGCCTTCTGGGCAAGACCACTAACTCAGAGATATTGCTCTTTTGACGTCTGTCTGTGGCTGTGCTTTCCTTTTAGTGGAGTTGAGATTTGAGTACCTCAGTGTATAAAGTTAGTGTCTGTGGTGAGACCACTCTATGAAAATTGGGATATATAGAGTCTAGTTAAAAACAGACATTTTGCAATCAACTGACTAAGCCTGGTACAGGGCACAAAAGTTAAAACAGGCATACTCAATCAACTGTGTAACACTTTGGTTACAATAAGGATTAGATGGTATATTATCTGAAAGTGGCTCCGAGAAGGAATGGCAAAAGGTATAGCAGTATAGAAAATAATGTTACACATAAATGTTGTCCTGGAGTGCAGAAATAGGTAAACTTTGTGCAGGAGAATCACATAGTATAAAATCTAATCCAAATAGTTCATTTTTGATCTGGGCTTGAGGCAGGATGTCAGTATCTGCAACCAAGACAATAGGTATCACTGTCATCAAGGCAACAGATGAGATTTTATAACAAAGTCAGCAGATCTGGGATGGCTCTTTAGGTAAAAAAAAAGTCTAGCATGATAATGGTGTGCCTCATTGATAAAATCTCCGGAAATTTGGAAAACAAAATAAGAAAGGCATCCTTCAGTAACACTGTCCCAAACTTGACTGCATGTGCTTCCCCTAAAATATCTGTATCCTTTAGCGAAAGTAAGACCAGCGATAACCGAGTGCCGCCTCTGCCATTATAAGCGTGAAACATTGACTCACATCTTATTATGCTGTCCCGCCCTGCTGTCAGTCCGCAGAATCCCTCTAAGGCCTATTCATCCCCAACTGGGAACGCGGACAGCAAAGGAGGAAGTCCTTCAGCTATACTTGCGGGACACGGTGAAGCATATGGCCAACTTCGCTAAATTCATCTACTATGCCCGACAAGCCCTAACGGACAGGTCAACTATGGCACAACAAGGCATTTACCAGGAGGAAGGCCTCATGTAGTCTGGCCCCTACCAAGAGTTGCCAAAGGAACAATACTGACTGCACTTTTAAAAATGTAAAAAAAAAAACAAATGGTGATTCTAGGCTTATCTCCTATATATACATTATTTTATTCAATTTTAAATACCCTTTTTATATTGATTGCTCTCTTTTTGTATTGGATTTTATTAACCACACAAATAAAGTATTGTCATTGTCATTGTCACTGTCCCAAATGTGATGCATCAGTCCATGAGATGATATTCCCTCTGAAATGACTGATTAATTCTGTTGCAAAAAGATTTGGGGTTCACACAATATACTTTAATGTTGCACATCATGATAGCTTCTGAGGCAATTAATGTAACAAAGAGCAATCACCGGGGCACTGAGTAACACTTTATTTCTCTACTAACCCTTGTTTCTCAAAGTAAGTACAACAATTATCAATTACTTACATTCAGGTTGGGGCCTGCGAGAAATACTTAATATTTACAGCACTTAGAAATGGCAGAAAGGTGGTATGAAGTGATCTATTAACCCTTTCGATGCTGATGACGAGCTCAGCTCGTCATCACCCACGGGTGGCGTGTGCTGATGACGAGCTGAGCTCGTCATATAATGCGGAAAAATGAAAAAAGCCGCACAGCGCAAAAATGACGGCAGCAGCGATGCGGTTAAAAAACAAGTAATCTAATATAATTTTTAGCCAGTGGGTTAGGTGAAGCATTTTTTTGTCTACTTAAGTAGCAATTATAGGTGAAGCAATTTAAATTATAGATATTGGAATATTGCAAGACTCAAAACAAAATTAGGAATGTTCTTGTTATAATGAATAATCAGGGAGGGGTGTTGATTTATGCACTAAATGTACATGATCATCAACACTTCTTGAAGCGCAGTTAGAGCTTTGTTGTTGGCATTTTCCATGTAGACTTGAGTAGATTTCAAAATAATCTTAGACTAATATCTGGATAAAAACCTCTGGCACGACCATCTTTAATATATCTATAATGTTCTCTTTGATGTCTAATCTCTCGTCAGTGGATCCGTGGCTAGCAGTACATAGATAAGATTGGGAAAAATGATTGTAGGCAAATCCGCTTAAGCAGGTCTTATGTGGGGATATTAATTTAGCATTACTTAACGTGTGTCCCAGTCTTATTGTAGATGCACCCAGCATTATAGTTTAATATCCTCCCCCTACAGGTTCACTTTCAAATCCTGGCAAATCACCTCAAATTAAGAAATGGGCTTTTAAAAATGAGACAATATGGATACCTTAGAAACAAATTGTTTTGTCACTTAAATTAATGGGATGGAACTTTCCCAACATGTACCCTGGGGGGCACTTGAACAGAGTCAAGCAATTTTTTGGAAGCGGGGGAAGGGAAGATTAAATATGCATCAAAATGTTTGACTAGCACTGCATAGATATTTTGTTGTTTCTATTGAACAGTTTAAATGAGATTTTTACAGTCTTAGAAGGAGTTTGAGTTGCAGGTTTCAGGATAATTTATCGGGTATCTAAGTCACACAAATGATTGAAAATATATGTGGTCGCAGGGGCTTTATGAAACATTTACCAGCAAATTCAGGATGTTTTTAACAAATGATGTAAGGGCGCAAATCCATGCCTGCCAACTTTTGGCTGTTTAGAGAGTCTTGGCTGTTTTTACCAAAAGCAGGCCCAGACATTTATTTTAGGAACTCAAAAATAGAAGCAGTAACCATTGACGTTGTTTTTATAGAGCTTATCAGGAATGCAACACATTACTACAGCACCTAAGAATGGAATTCATTATCATAAAGATAGCCAAAATGCATGAATGCATGCAATGCTTGTAAGAATGTCTATAACATGTGTCCTTTGACTCCTTTGTTGCATTAGTTCTACATTTAACAAAAAGCATTTGCAATGCATTCGGTCTCACATTTACTTTAGTTTCAGCTATTGACATTGTAAATGACAATGCCTTTTATTTATGATTTTAAAAAAAACCAGATAAATAAAAGGCATTGTCATTTACTATGTCAATAGCTTGAACTCTCGCAAATGCGAGCCCTAGTGCATTAAAAATGCATTATGAGAGAGTGTGTCCTGCCTTTTCCTGCCAGCAAGAACAGGCAAGACAAAGATCTTTGAGAAAATTGTGCTCGGAGGCTGTAATTAAAGCCTACCGAGCAACAACACATGTAACAGGGAGTGTCCTCATGGCAGGTTACAAAATGGGAAAAGGTGGTACTAAGGAGGGACTACTAAGCTTATTTACTAATGAAAAGCCACGGTTTGCAAAGGACAGTGATACAAGCCAATGAAAAAAGTGGGCAGAGAGTAGGCGGAGCCTTATGTGCACACCTTAACACACTGTGCCTTGTAGACAGCGCATGCGCTGCCCAGGCTCGCCCTAAAAATGCTGTAGTTACACCACTACTCTTCAGCAGTAATGTATTATTACAGTGCCTGCTGATAGCAGACCAAGTGAAAAGCAGAACCTATCGGTTTCAGTAGTGTTATGACTGCCTAAGTGATCTTGAAATCTAGCAACCGAAAATATGAATACAATTATAAGTATGCATTGACAAAGACAATAAAATTGGCATTTATCTAGTGGAAAACGGGATGCCCTGGCACAATTGTTGGAACACCCGCAGCTAGGAGCCCAGCAGCACTTCTTGGTAGGCCAGGTCTTGCTGGTAGCCGCAGAAGGTCTTTAGTGACAAACAGGCCATGGATTGGCGGAGGCCGAGAGGCAAATTCTTGCTACCTGCCTATGTAGCACATGTGGAAATGAGTAGAGAGAAGGCGACGGCAGGGGTTCAGCTCACGCCTCTTCCTTCCTTTGACAAAGTGAGCAGGGAAGGCGATCATTTTCTCCATCCAATTCCCTAATGGATCAGTTGCATGGTGTGTGGGGCAGAACAGGGCACAAGCTGGAACAGGGATGAGAGCACCAGGGTCACAGACAAGGCGGAAAGGAGAGGGGACAGAGTGACAGTCAACTCTGAGCCAGATAGCTTGATACAGCCACCCACCCTGTCAAAATGCTTGGAACATCTCTCCGCCACAGTTTTGAAACAGTATAAGACCTAATTTGGGAAGAATTGCTGGATCTCTCCAAGGTGAAGCTGAGGGAGCTTCAGCAAATGCTAGGCAGCAATTTGTAGAAAGTGTATGGGCCTCATTTATGAGAACTGTCGCATCATTTTCACTGTGCCCTCCTTACGACATGATGGATGCACCGTATTTATTGTATGGCTCTCCATGCCACAAGGAGTTACAGATACGTCAGTACTACTGACATATCTGTAGGCACAAAAGTGAAGCATTGCTGGGGTGTGTCTGAAAACAGACGCAACTCTGCAATGTGTCCTTTCACACAGGGCCAGCCCCATGAGAAAGGGCCTGCGTCAGTCTTACGCATGTTGTGAGGCAGGCATAAGGTGTTGACGCAGTGGCTTCATAGAACTGGTGCAGTGAAATCTGGGAAAATAGGGCGCAACGTGGCACTTTTTTACGACGCCGGTGTGTCACAAAAAGTGAGGCAACGGCGGCGTAAAAGTGTCAAAGGCCTCATAAATAAGGTCCTAAATGTCTAGCACCCATGTTCCCTTCTGTTAAAAGAATATCATAGTCAGACTATCGTCTGACATATTGTATCCTAAATATTGTTTAGAAACATTTTGCTGCGTTTGAATTAATACTAAACGACCTACACCGAATGGGATGAGGATTTAAAACAAAATATAGGATACAATGGAAGCAAGGATGCGCAAAGCGTCCAATGTCTATTGGCAGGCACATTGGAATTATTCGGCCATGGAGGGCCAAATTATGCATTAGGGTTGACTTAATTATACGACGAGCAAAAGGAAATTATGTGGCATAATGTTGCATATTCTTTGGCAGTTTTATTCACTGTTGTGTCATTTTTGCACACATTGATACTGTCAGAGCAAACGTTTTACTTCATAAATTCTAGTTTATCACCTGAATATAGTAATCCACAACTTCATGGTGACCAGTTAATCGTCGCAAAAGGTCCGCAACTGTGAAGCGCCACGCACTGTGCTATTTGTAGCAACTTTTGCACTAAATGCATTTTTTTAATTGACGCTTGCATTTTATGCTGCATTTTGTGAACTGCGCAGCATGTTCAGTAAATCCATATTTATGTGGCAAAAGTTGCTGCTGAATCGCCTAATATTGCTTAATAAATGCCACTCAATAGAAAAGCGTCAGTACAGTCTCTATAGCGATGTAGGAGCTATGGGCCAGATGTATCAAGCCTTTTGCGACTCGCAAAGACCGAAATTCGCAGAATTTCGGCCTTTGCGAATCGCAAACAGCCTTTTTGCATGTTTTGGAATGCATGAAAAAATCGCAATTTCAGGAATCGCAAAAAAATGCGATTCCTTATTTTGAAATAGCATTTAAGGAATCGCAATTTTTGCGATTCCTTAAATGCTATGTATGTAGCAATTTAAATTTGCGAATTTTGGTTAAGAAATCGCAAATTACCAGCAACTTGTTGTTGATGGTAATTTGCGAATTCTTTAAAAAAAGCACAAATTGTCATTTGTTAAGGTGGCATGTGACGCACACACATGCCCATAGGGCATGTATGTGCGCCAAATGGACACACATGTACATTTCAGGGGTGCAGCAGGGTGTCTTTGAGACACCCCTGCACCCTTGAAATAATTCGCAAATTGCGATTAGCAAATTGCGAATTCGCAATTTTAGAATTACTTCACAATCATACCTATGGGCCTCCTGGCCCACAGGAATGCATTGGAAATTATTCCTCATTTGCGAATTCACAAATAAAGAATATTAAGGAATCGCTAAAAAATAGCGATTTTGTACATACATTCAATTTTGCGAATTCTAAATATCGATTCGCAAAAAATCGCTATTTAGAATTCGCAAATTGGATTCTTGATACATCTGCCCCTATATCACAGATGTATTTTGTTTGTGCCACATGGTGGAGAAACCCTGAACAAAATTGTGAATTTACAGTCTTATTTATAAAAAATCCATCTGTTGTTTATGTCTTATTTGGAATTCATAGTGATTTGGAACACAAATGAAAATGGTTTCTGGTTGTATCTGCACTGAAAACTGCTGGACAGTCGGAGACTCCAGATTTCCCCACTCACAAGATCTGGTACAATGAACATTTGGGCTGTTGTTTATGGATTGTCAAATTTGTTTTTACAAGAGGAAGCTATGACACATTCAGCATGCGTGGGTTCCTGTAAATGAAGTCATCTCTAATTATACTGCTTGCTCTCTGGTGCTACTTTTGCCGACTGCGTCCTGTTAGTTGGAGCCTCCTGTTTTGGCCTCCACGGTTGATCAATACTTGCTGTTCGGAGAGCTGGATAGGTTATGCGAGGCGCAAGCATGAATGTCAGTTTGTTGATGGGGTTTACTTCAGCCGGGTCCTGCCTGGTGAATGTGCTGAATCTGCAGACTTCAGAACTGCAGGGCCACATAGATATGTCCCATGTAGTGACCGGCTGTCACTGCTCTAGTGTTTCTCTGTTAATGTGATTACCAGCCACACCGCGAGGGATGGCTTATAATATCACCACACACCCATCCATCACGGGTGTCACAGCACATGTGACCCTGTCAATAAAAGGGGAGGGGCGCCTGTGCCCTGGGCCAGTTCCAGACACCATCAATCTAAGTCTGTGTCGTTACTATTACTCTATGAGGGGCTGGTGCCAGACTCTTTACATTCCTGTCGAAAACCAAAAGAGTTAGGTCTTGTTCAGAGCCCTTCTTTATGCATGGGCAGTCATTAGACACCTGATATTTTGTTTGACTTAATAAACAACCATTTACAAAACCAATAGATCTCCCTTTCAATGTCTTTGTTATACTTTTTGGCTTTGCCAATACTTTTTTCCATTGCCATACAGCATCGGTAAATAAAAACAAGCATTGGCAAAGCCAATAGCTCTTGCCTAGGCAAGACCTATTGTATTTGCCAATGCTTGTTTTTATTTGCCAATAGGTCTTGCCTATGCAGGAGCTATTGGCTTGGGCAATGCGTTTTAGACATTATGAACACCAGTGTGGCTGCTGTTCAGTATGGGTAAAAGTTAGTGGCGTCGAGTGAGGTGGGGTATATTGGAGTGGGGTAGATTGTGGTAGAGTGGAATAGGATACATCGGTGTAGAGTGGAGTGGGGTAGGTTGGAGTAGAATGGAGTGGGGGCAAAATGGATCATGGTAGATTGCAGTTGTGGCCCGTCCCCTGCCAAAGTGGCGGGGCGGGCAGGAGTAGGAAGGTGGAAAGGTGGTGGGTTAAAGGGGCATAAAATAAAAATAAAATTACTTACCTGAACACCGCTGCTGCCTGCCGCATTGCACTCTCAAATCTTCTTCTGGGCACAGGCTTCCAGACATCACTGTGGCCAATCCTGATGCTGCATGAAAGCAGCATTAGTATTGGTCTGAGCGCTATCAACTTGCGCTCCCAGGCAGACTGGGAGCCTGTGCCTGCTCTCTTCAGCCCCAGCAATGCAGCTTGGGCTGGAGAGAGGTTCAATGTGCATGATGGTTTGGCCGGCTTGAGACAGGATGCCAAACCTTCATGCTCACTGTAACAGTGCACACCACTCCCCGACCAGCAGTGTCACCCCCCTGAACCCGTCCCCAAGACTCGTCAATGTCCTGGGGGCATGTCCAGGGGATTAAAATAAAACCATAATATAAAGGGATTAAAACCCATTTTATTATTCTCTTATTTGAGGGTGGTGGCAGGGGCTCCTCTGCCCCAATGGAGGGGGGCGCCGCTGGTAGATTGGGGTAGGGTAGATTTGAGATGGGTAGATTGAAGTGGGGAGTTGGGTAGGCTAGTGTGGTAGATTGGAGTGGGGTAGACTGAATGGGGGAAGATTGGGTTGGAGTGTGGCAGATTGGGGTGGGGTGGGGTGAGGTAGATTGAGTGGAGTAGATTGGGGTAGTTTAGAGTGGTGTAGATTGGACTGCGTGCGGTAGATAGGAGTAGGGTAGATCGGGGTAGACTGTGGTTAAGTGGAGTGGGATATATTGGGGTAGATTGGTGTGGAGCTGCGTAGATTGGGAAAGAGTGTAGTGGTGTGGATTGGGGTAGATTGAAGTGGAGTGTGGTAGAATGGAGTGGAGTCAGGTAGATTAGAGTGGAGTGGGTACATTGGAGTGGGATAGATTGGGTGGATCATAGTAGGGTAGAATGGAATGGAGTGAGGGCAGTTTGGAGTAGGGTAGATTGAGGTGCATTAAGGTGGAGTGCGGTAGTTTGGAGTGGAGTAGATTAGAGTGGAGTTGGATAGAGTGGTGTGGGGTAGATAGGGATGGGGTAGGGTAGATTGGAGTGAGCTAGATTGAGTTAGGTTGGGGTAGATTGGAGTGGATTGGAGTAGATTGGAGTGGGGCAGATTGGACGGGGTAGATTGGAGTATTGTAGTTTGGGGTTGTGGGTGGAAGGGTACATTGGGGTGAGGTGGATTGGGGTGGAGTTGGTTAAATTGGACTGGAGTGGGATAGATTTGGGTGGCATGTGGTAGATTGGAGTGAAGTAGATTGGGGTAGATTGGGTAGAGCGGAATGAAGTGTGGTATATTGGGGTAGCGTGGAGTAGGGTAGATTTGGTGGGTTGGAGTGGGGTATATTGGAGTGGAGTGGGTGGAGTTGGGTAGACAGTAGTGGAGCCGAGAGTGAAGTGGAGTGAGATAGATTATGGAAGAGTGGAGTGTAGGGGCTAGAGTAGGGTGGAGTGGGGTAGATTGAATGAATTACAGTAGGGTAGATTGGAATAGAGTGTGGTAGATTGAAGAGGGATGATTGGAGTGCAGTTGTTTGGAGTGGCGTAGATTGGAGTAGATTGGATTGGAGTGGGGTAGAGTGGAGTGGGGTACATTGTAGTGGGATGGAGTGGGTGGAGTCGGTTCGACTAGAGTAGACTTGATTGGAGTGTCGTAGATTGGATTGGAGTGGGGTGGACTAGAGTGGGGTAGACTGAGGAGGGTCAATAGGAGTAGGATAGATTGGGGTGGAGTTGAGTAGATTAGAGTGCGTAGGTTGGAGTGAAGTGTAGTGGGGTAGATTTGCTGGATTGGAGTGGAGTAGGTTGTGGTAGAGTGGAGTGTGGCAGATTGTGGTGGAATGTGGTTGATTGGAGTGGACAGGAGCTGGATAGATTGCAGTGGAGTTTGAAGTTGAGTAAATTAGAATGGAGGAGTGTAACGTGGGCTGGGGTAGTTTCAGTGAAGTTTGAAGCTGAGTGGGGTAAATTAGAATGGAGTGATGTAACATGGGCTAGGGTAGATTGAAGTGGAGTGAAGTGGATAAGAGTGGAGTGGGTTAGACTGGAGTGGAATCGGGTAGATTGGAGTGAGTTGGATTGGGGTACTTTGGAGTGGGATGGTAGGGGCAGATTGGAGTGGAGTAGATTGGAGTGGAGTGGGTAGGTTGGTGCAGAGCGGGCTAGAATTGAGTGGAGTGCGGAAGATTGGGCTAGAGTGGGGTTAATTGGAGCAGGGTGGGGTTGTTCGGATTATATTGAAGTGGAGTGGGGTAGATTGGAGTGGAAAGGGGTAGATTGGGGTGGAGTGGGGCTTATTGGATCGTAGTGGAGAAAAGTAGGGTGGATTGAAGTGGGGTGGGGTAGATTGGAGTGGAGTGAGTTGGATTGGGGTACATTTGAGTGGGATGCATATGGGCAGATTGGAATGGAGTAGACTGATTTGGATTGGAGTGAAGTGAGTTAGACGGGGTAGATTAGAGCAGAGTGAGGTAGAGTTGAGCAGAGTGCGGTAGATTGGGCTGAATTGGGGTAGAGTGAGGGTTGATTGGGTTAGATTGATTAGAGTGGGGATAGATTGGAGTGGATTGGGGTATATTGGAGTGGAAAGAGGGTACATTGGAGTTAAGTGGAGCGGAGTGGGATGAATCAGTTCCTAGTGGAGTGGAGTAGATTGGGTTAGAATGGGGAAAATTGAAGTGAGGTAGACTGAAATGGGGGTAGAGTGGGATGGGGTAGATCGGGTGGGGTTGGTAAATTGGGATGGGGTAGATAGGGGTTGGTTGGAATGGAGTGGGGTTGTTTGAAATGGAGTGGGGTTGTTTGGAATGGAGTGGGGTAGATTGGAGTAAAGTAGATTGGGGTAGATTATAGCATAGGGGAGTGGGGTAGAGTAGATTGGATATATTGGAGAGGAGTGGGATAGATCGGAGTGGAGTCAGGTAAGTAGTGTGAAGTGGAAGGGCGTATTGTTGGAGTGACGTGCTGTGTCTTTGAGTGTTGTGCTATAGAATGGAGTGGCCTGGCAAATAGTGGAAGGGTATAGGGTGGAGTGGAGTGACGTGGTGAGGAGTATACATAGTGTGGTATGGCACTGCCATTACAGACAACACATTTTCAATTGAAATCAAAATTACATATGCACCGAAAAATGGTTTTACTGCACACAAACGATAATGTGTGGATGTCATCACCAAGTGTAATGATGTGTTTTGATCGTATTCAAATATTGGTTTCCATCACACTTCAGAATTACAAAAAACTGCTTAATTTGCACTAATTCTGATATATTCTGAATCATCAGCACAGTTAATAAACAAAGGCAACACCCTCGTCTTGATACTCAGCAGGATTGTCACATAAATTCTCTCACTTCGACATCAGAGAAAGAAAAGTAAACAACAAGCTCACTTGGAAGAGAGAGCTTGACATCTGACCTTTATCTTTGAATGCAGAGCAAATGTGACAAGATAAAAACAAGATTTCAAGCCATGTTCCCTGAAAGTGAGTTTGTGATGAACTCAAGCTGGACACCCTGAAGCAAATAAAGCCAGCAAATAGAAAGCCAGAAAATGTGAGTTGCAATCCACAAAGCCAATGATAAGCAACCTGTTGCTAGGCTTCCACCTAAAAATGATGGTTTGGCTTTGCTCAAAAGCATTTAAAAAACAAAAGCTATGGTGCACCATAACGATCCACACAATCATATGTATCCTTCATGATGCAATGCTCAGGGGCATAGCCACCAATTCTGCAACAGGTGCAGTGGAAATGGTGCCGAGGAGAGTTAGGGGCCCACAGAAAATCATATATTTGTGAAATTTTACCACCCAGCTAGATGATAATGGGTCCCATTTACCTTACTTACACCAGGGCCTATGGCTTCCTTGCTACGCCACTGGCAATGGTAGGGTGACTGCCCATTTAGGTTGTTTTCATGACATCCTAATGCATTCTGGATGTTGTAATCTGGTTTTGCTACCACTAAACTAATTAAGCAAACACAGATGAAAACAAAGATTTGTAGATGAAAAGTTGGGGACAGTGTCCTTAATGCTGTGGAGGGAGGTTGACCTTCTGCTCTGCATTGTATTTTTTGTTTTTAACTTTGCATATACCATTCCAAGATGGCAAATGCCAATCTAGAAGAGTAAATTAAATAAATATTGGCAAACGGGCATCACCCTCATAGAGAAAGAAGCGTCTCAGCAGCAAAAATGCACCAGGTCATCCCAAACAAAAACAAAAAACATTCTTCGTTATAGAATGTGGCAGGAAGGAGTGGGAAAAGAAATGTAGAGCAGCCAGAAAAACAATGCCACTAAGCAGCCAGAGCAATGAGGAGCAAAAAGAATCAATGCTGGAGCTGTGGTGGGACGGTAAAAAAACATGTAAATTATGTTTAATTTAATTTTAAAAAGCAAAACAATAATCAAACCGAATGATTAGGGGTCGGGGACGTTACGCTCCCATATGCACTTCCATAGAGAGCTGAAAGAAAAAGAAAGTTATTATTCCCTCGATATAACCTGTAGAAGGAGGCAAGTATTGCAAATAAAAGAATTATAAAGAAGCCATGCTTATGGGTAGAGACAAACAGAAGAAGGGGAAAGAAAGCAAATAAGATGCAAGCACATGAGAATGCTAAGAAAACTAATAATTAGGAAGTAAGGGACTGCCCCGAACCCCCCTTTAAGTGGTATAGCCAATATTAGGTCTTTGTCAATATCGAGCTACAAGCTATCTGTTTTTAGGAACAACAGACAAAATCGTAGTCCGTAGGAGCCATTTCTTTTGTTTCCCTGCAGTACTGTGAATGCAACTGGAAAAAATTATTTTACCCGTCAGCTGCTCGGGGTCCTACTGTCCTACTGTCTCCCTGTCTGGGTAAGAATTGCAGGCGTTTCCTTATTCGTCAGTAACAATGGAGAGAGGTCCAAGGACTCAAACTGAGTTAGAAGTCCTCAATTGCCCTCAGCATGTCGTGCACACAGATTCTTCATACTCCCCCTTCAATCGTACACCCAAACGCCCTGGCGCCAGCCCAGGTCCCCAAGGACAGGAATGACCCATGTTCTGGTGGTCAAAGATGAGGGTCACCTGGCGACCATGACTGTGCACCAATCATGGTCACCAGGAGACTGTGTATTCTGCTAGAACATTGTATATCAAATACCGTGCAAAAATATTGTAGAGATAATATCATTTCCTCAATATCTTGAAGATAAGGATATTTAGGTAAGACTAGATTTCTATTCCAAAATTCATGTCTCAGTTTGTAGATGTGGATCTGAGAATAGTAAATCCATGCCATCCTATAAGTATACTGGTACGGTTAACGCAACCATTCGCAATTCCGCATATATCTACTTTGACAACATCAATATCTTCAAGGTATGCAGATATGGACTTGGCTTCACAATGTTGTTGTGTTGGATATTCGATGTATGATGTGTTTGCAACATGATGTATTTGCACATGATAATCTAACATACACCTCATGCTGGATGTTAGTGCAGCAGGGTGTGACAGTGCACTCAAATGAGATGCACTTCAACACTCTAGTAACTTCTTCAAGTGGGAAAAGTGTGTGCAGCACTTCTACTTTCATCCAGAAAGCTCAATGACATAGTTACCTAGAAATAAACTCCACAAATACACTCACCAACTATGTACCCTTTCATCCACCATTGAACCCACTCTCCATCCATTCATTAATCTACCTGCCGGAAATCCAGCAATTCAAACACCCTTTGCATCCATGCAGCCACCCAGTTAATATGTTAAAGGCATATCCAACCATCCACCCTTCCCAGGCAGGTCTGAAGGTTCTTCGAAATTTATTTTTTGCCGTCCTTCATCAGGTCTTTTCCCTTGGCTATTCCTTCACCCCTGCCTTTCCATTTCCTTCTCTTCTTCACTCTTCTCTTCCTTTTTTCTTCATTCTTCTATCTAACATGCCCTTCCTTTATCTCCCCCTCCTTTCATACCTTCAGTTGTTTCTCCAATCCTCCCTTGTCTTTGCACTTTCTCCAGTGCCCACTGGGATGACAGATGTGCTCATAACGCCAGCTTCTCTGGAAATCAGAGTGAACCACGTTTATTTTATTTATTTATTATTGCTATTTATTAAGCGCGAACAAATACCCATAGGCGTCTCGGCGCTAGACCGGAAAAGTCACACAAAGTGTATGGGCTCAACACAGACTAGAGAGATACATTTTTCAAAAGACTTTTACAGAGAAAAACAATTAACTCATCACCCAAACCTCATCAGATCGGTACTATATTCCTCATCATATTCCTCTTCTAACATATCTACTACCCCCACTCTCTGACTGATCCCAAACCTCTTTTACTACTAGGAACTCCAAAATAGTCCTTTCCAAACCTTTCCCTCCACTATCCATCCTCCATCCTATTTGTCCAACTAACAGACTCAAATGGCTACCACTCCCACCACTGCCAGTAACAATTTGTATTGCCCCCTGCTAATCCACCACTAATCCACGTTTGGGTTCCAGAGTATTGCGTTACTCATCGAAAAGTGCCTCAACACCTTGTCAGGGGTAGTAAGCGATATATAAATACAATTACAATTGCAATTCCGCCCCACACCCAGAACCGAGAGTGCAATATGGAGTCACTTCACAGCGTGCTTGTCACCGCTTCATTTATAGCCTGGTTTTGAATTTCACACTCCATTTACAGCAAGCGCAGTGCAGCGCGGTAGGGAACCAGCGGTTCGTGGCTATTGTCAATTTGCCCAGTTTGACCCACTACAGACTAGAGCAGGGCAGGCTAGTATTTATATTTCCTGTCAGTGAACGCAATTTGTAGGTCTTTTGCTATGCTAAGAGAGCCACCCAAGTGTTGGATTTGTCTTGTGATTGCGGCTTTATCTTTATGCGTTGTAAGCATGTTTGGGAGATTACTCACCATTCGCTGACTATCGGATGCCAGTCATTCGCTATCACTTGCCCCATTTGCATTATTCCAGAGGACACTTCATTTTTTTTAATAAGTATCTTCCAAGCAGTTGAGTTCGCAGGTTATGCCGATTAAACCACACACTTATGCTTAGTCATATTTCAGGTACACTTCACCTTTTCTCCAAAAGTCTCAACATTTGTGTTGGTCAGCAAACACAGACATGTAGCCTAGTGCTTAATATATGCAGGTGTTTGCCAAGGTTCAGCACCTGCACTTCTTTCAAAACACCGGCACATCTTTATATTCTACCACATGATGGTGCTGTCTGTCCATAGCCCTGCCCACCTGCCCAACCTCAAACAAACCCTTCTGCTTTCTTGCAGTGCGAGAAAGGTGTGTTCAGATATTGGTAATCTAAAGTGGGAGCTGAGCTACTGAAGCTGCTTGTGGGAGGTGAGAAATAAGTGCACTGAGGATGGATGCTAAGCTATAGCGGGTCAATGTGTATCGGCTGAGATATAGGTGAGCCCCTATAGGGCTGACATTTCAGTGGCATTGGGGCCTTCAATATGTGAGCTAGTATGGGCAGAGCTTTAGGTGAGGTGAGAGGTGTGCATTTAGGCCCTCATTAAAATTCCCTCCAAGTTTACGATTCAACCACTAAATTCTAGTACCTGCGATTTGGGACTTCTTAGGAATATAGAAATTTTACATGCGGTGGAATATTTCCAGGAGCAAATTTGGTAGGGCAATCCTGAAGAATTTGCTCATGTAAGATATGTGGGAAAGCAGTATAGGAAGATGTACTTGCAGTGTTATTATACATTTAGTAGGGGACTACTTGCCGTGTTCAGATAATTCTGGGAATTACCATTCCAATGGGTATCAATAATTCTTGTTGTGAAATTACTTTGTTGCAAGTAATGATATGCTTATAATGGGGACCTTGGTGTGTTGGCATAAGACCTTGGTGAGGTATGGGGGGAGGTAGGCTGGGAGAAAGGAATGGAGACAGGAAGAGAGAGTGAGAAAAAGGCTGTGGCAGAGACTGTGGAGGAGGTGAATTTGCCATCGAATTACTGGATGATATAGTCTTGATAAGGTTAAAGAGATAGTTCTACTATACTGAAAGTTCAAACAGAGGGGCACATACACAGCAGAATGGCGGTGTGTGGTGTTACACCACAATTGGTATCGCCGCGAGCGGGCCTCCTGAAAACGCAGGTATGCGCTGTATTTACAATAATACTGAACACCCCAGCGTTTCCCCTAGCCTTGTGCCAACTCAGGTACCCTTGCACCACAGTGTAAGGCTGCCTGCATTGCAGGTAATGATTGCTTATGTGCAGGTAGTGACACCTTCCTGCACATGAACAATCACTAGTGGTGATTTGTAACTTATATGTGTGCTGCAGAATGCAGCACATATAGAAGTTGAAACTCGTCATTAGCTAATGACTGTTTATGTGCAGGTGTGCAGGAAGGAACACCTTCCTGCACATGAACAATCACTAGTGGTGATTTGCTCCTTCTATGTGTGCCGCAGAATGCAGCACACATAGGACCTGCAAAAATGAGGAGAAATGAATAATTTCTCCTTCTTGCGCCAGTTTAAGACCAGGTTTTCCCTGGTCTTATTTTTGATGCTGCCCCATATTTGCTCCAGCCTTGTAAATAGGGGACAGCATCAGAAAGTAATGGGTGTTGCAGTGGAATGTCCAATGTCCACTGCAACACCCATTGCCCGCCCCTTTCACGCTAAGTGCTGCATGAATAGGGCCATTATTTACAAGGCGGCGTTAAGCCACGCTAAGTGGCTTAACGCCACCTTGTGAATAAGGGAAGGGGTTTATCGCCACCAGAACTTCACAAAAAGCCCCTTATAAACATGCACCTGAGTTTCAGCCTGGGAAGTCTATGATTCGCATCATTATATTGGCTCATTCCTCTATTCATGGGGCCGGTGGGCCTCTCCTTTGTACTATCCTTCTACATGTTATTCCATGTTTTGGTCAGAGGAAGAAGCTGGAAACAATCATTGGCTGGGATGCTCCTTCTTGACTGGTTAATATAATTGTTCGGGGATACCTGGGCTATATGAAAGAAGACAAAAAATGTAGTTGAGCATCACAACTCTATAAAAAGTTGCAAAGGCATTAGGCCAGCTCTGTGCTATCCCGCTGAAGTTTAATCTAGAGATCAGGGATCTAGGTAAAAAGGAGACAAAAGTAATATCAAATGTAAAATGGTCCCAACTCTGCTGCATTTGAGCATGCTGATGGCCTGTTCTATGCCGAAATTCCAGTCCTGCACAGGACACAATTGGACCTGCAAAGGGAGGGTTGATCATTCTAATCAGGTACTCCAAGAAGGAGAACCTGAAAATAAATATGGAAAAAATACAAAGGTCGCTTGGTTTGGGCCAAGAATTAAGAGCAGGTGCTGACATTTAGGGCACAGCTACTGGTGTTTGCAGTTCTACTCAGATTTATTCTTGAGGAAACTGTGCTATTGCAAGAAGTGCTCTCACAGCACCTTGTGATCAGCCAGATTCAACCATGAGGCTCAAGATTGACATATGTGGCCTGGGCACTTCAAAGAACTGGTTTCGTGGATGTAAGATTGGCCCAGGCAATGCTGCTGGTGCTGATCTGGATGAGATTTGGGCTGCGTGAACCTAATGCCTTCGATGCAATTTTATATAGCAGCGCTTCTCAAGGTTGTGCGCTGTGGATTTAATCAAGCAGTACAACATTTCTTGGTGGACCCTAGTTTTTCAGAATTGTATTAAGATCGAACAGCCTCAAGGGCGCTCCGGTTATGATAAGAAAAAATGGATGATGTTTGGCACACAGCTCAATCTGGCACAGAGCGAGGAGTTTGCAGAGGAAACACAAAAAGCACAATCTATGGCAGCATTGGTGCTTGTGGAGGAATTCTCATGCATGCTGACCTTACTTGTTGGCAAAGTAGGAAAACCCACCTATGTTTATTCATATAATTTCATAGCTAGGAGAGGTCAGCCCTACCTTGCCATGATAAGCAACAAAGCGATAGACACAAGTGATGGCCAACCAAGACATTCTAACTTTTCTGGAGGTTATGGCAACTTGGTAAGGGCTATCTATTTTCCAATTTAATGGAGCTCACCCAGTCACCGGGCGCTTGCTGGCTGCCATGCTAGTGGATACCTGGCGGAATGATTAATTCACATCGCTAGTGAAAGAAGTTTAGAAATCGGGGTACCAGCACGTAAAGTACCTTCATGAGCAGTGCTTCCCACGAGGCGTAATAGACTTGCTGGAGTCATTTACATATGGCAGCCTGGTGCGAGGTCGGGCATCCAGATTCGTGTGGCTTAAGTCCTTGATTCACCCTGTCCTGAAGAGGCCAAGATTGGTCGGAAGGCCGAAACGCGACCGCGTCGACACACTATATAAAGAGGAGTCTGATGATACTATTGGTATTAATTTGGAAAATGTATTTGCTGACACAATCTTTAATTTAGGTTCAAGATTCAATAGACCCGATTGTGCTTGACTATCTCAAAGTGTACTTCCTGTAACAATTAGGAGGGCCCTTCATTTTGCTTTAACTTTTTGGGTGAAAAGGAATTTCAGATAAAGCATTACTTGTATGAATTTTGTTTACTATGTTTTTCTCTTTGTTGTATATATTTGTTATATATATGTGTGTGTGTATAAATATATGTGTATATTGTAAATTTGATATTTATGTGAAGTTATAGGATGAAAAATTCCCCTTGATTACTATAATTAGAATATGTAATCACGTCTTCAATGGTATGTGATTGTTGTCTGTCATTATATAATATTGAATTATTGGACATTGTCCCTTGCATAGGAGAATTGACAGCCCCCTATTAGAAAAGATTACAGATATCTATTCCTCCTTTTCCACTCTTGTTCTTTCCTGGTAAGGCATAAGGAGCAAACTTACAGACTATGCCTATGTGGTAGCACTAGTAAGTGGTCCAACACATATTCAGGTCATGCAGCACATTTAAAATACCCAGCTGATTGTATCTCTCCTGTACTGGATCACCATGCATCTCTAATGGATTCTTGCAGCACTACTCATGAAACACAAACTAATGTGGAGGACAGAGTGGATCACATTAAAGTGATTTAGCCCCTCACTAATGCCTTATATGTCTAAAAAAAGCTGGACTCCAGTGATACATTAGGCATCCCTGCGAGACATAAATATTTGGTAATGCTGCGGAAAATGAATTGCATTGGTTGAGTGTATTTTACAAGTGATTAGTCGCTCTTTGCAGTGGATTATGTAAAGAGCCTAAGTGAGTTTTTAACTTTAATCTGGTTGTATATTGCATCTTTTAATTGCTGATTTTAATGTACATTGGTGGAATGTAGATTGCTTGTCTTTTTTTCCTTAGAGGTTTACGTTGAAGCTGCATTGACCACACTCATTAAGGCTGTATGGAAGGGTAAAATACATTCTCATTGTTTGAACCCATTAAGGGGGTATGGAGGTATTAAATGTTTAAATCCAATCAGAGAAACCTTACCAGTATTAAACACTCTGAATCGAGCTCAAGGTCTCGAAATGTAAATGTAAATTGATACTTGTATAGCGCACTACTCACCCGCAAGGGTCTCAAGGCGCTTGTACGAATACCGCTGTGGAACCCATCCTGGCTTTCCATGTGAGGCGTCCACTCCTGGGCACCCCCAAGGTGGGGGCCAGGCATCCTTAGCGCTGTGGGGGCCGTTGTGGAGATTAAGCAAGCTATTGCCCAGAGTTGCAGAGTGGGACTCCATGATTGGAATAGGCACGAGGCGAGAATTATCAGGTCCGTGGAATTTTGAGCCCAAGACCCGCCGAGGCGGGAATTGAACCCTGGTCCCGGGCCAGACCTCTGCATCAGGGTCTACCGCTCCAATCATTGAGCCACACTTCTCCACAAAAAGATTTGGAAACAAGGGTAAGGGGCAGCTGGGCAGAGACAGGGAAAATGGACCAAACACTACAAAACATTGTCACGCAGTGCCAGTGGAAATACGAGGAAACCAGTGACCCCAACAACAAAACTGCCTGCAAAAAAGCAAGCACCCAGACCGGCCGCGGTGTCACATTACTAAAATGGTGACACAGCATACAAATGCCCGATTAAATATCTTTCCCCCAGCCCAAAAAAATGACCAACAAGCCCAATTGTGCTCTGGGCCGCACCACCGGCCCAAAAACCCGAAGGGGTGCTACCTCCTCAAAGCCCCAATTGAAGATCCCGCAGAGGTTTCGATTTCACAGCGCAGTCAACACAGACAGAAATGGTCATTACAACACCTTACACATTTTTATTTTACTTGAAAAGTTTTTTATAGCACTGGCTAGACCCGGAGGTATCAGAGCGCTTTACATGAGGAAAAGCATTGTTTCAGAGCATAATTACAAGTTACATACTTACAAGTTACACAGTTTCAGAGCATAGTTACAAGTTGCTGGAGTGTAGTTACATGCATTAAAAACATATACGTAAGGGAAAAAGCAGGTAAGGGGAGAGATTCAGGGGAGAGAGGATAGAAGCAGGGGAGGTAGACAAAGAATGAAAGAGGGAAAGAGGTGGGGGATGGTGAAAGAAACACAACTGGGAGTCGAGGTAAAACAGTGTCCAACACATGTAGTTCCAATGGCCTTAACAAGAATACCAGGACTCTATATACCCACTTTGGTTAATAACAACAAGACTATCCTACTTCTTCAAGAAAATAGCACCATGCGAAGCAAGAAAACTCTTACAAAGTTAACAGGGGTAACGTATATAACGGTTGTGGCCACTCCCTGAGAATAAAGTTAAAACACACAAATGCAGTTGGAGTTGGAAGACTATGAAACTCCTCAAACTGAGGCCTTCTGTAGGGCAACCTATTTAGCAGGACCTCTCTGGTACCGAAGGGCACAAGCCAGAACTCTATACTGTACCAATATTATGTACTATAACATATCTAAGGGAGAAATCCAATGTATTACTCTGCCTGGCGTTAGTACTAAACTATAGGCGAATTAAGGTTTTTGACTGAAGTGCAGGTAGGTGAAAAGTGTGGACTGAATTACAAATGAGCAAAGGTAGATCGGACATTATATACAGTTGATCTAAAATATGGTCTGAGAACTCCGCTAAGATTTTGAGGATCTATGTGAGCACCATAAAAAAATAGTACTGTCTTGTCAAGCATACTAAGCGTGTAAAAGTTACAGTTGACAAAAAGGGTGTCACAGCAAAGCTTGTGCTGCTGGGTTTGTCCACAGCCATTCTTTGCTGGAGTCTAAACTCCTCAATGCAGGGAGGAAGAATTTAGCAGGTGTATACGTCACGTTTTGAAATGGCTGCAGTTGCATCATTTTTTTGGGAACGATCACACCGTTGTTAGAATACTAGAATTCAGACCGCTCCAATGAAGACAGCAGAGCGGTATAGGGCGTATATTATCTTATATAGACGTACAGATCCAACTTTCCAAACCTATTCATTCTGTTGCTCCATGTTTGATTTAGAACACTCTACCCCCAGTGGGTCGAATTTTCTCATAGCCTTATCACCCCTTCTGCCTTTGGCTATGCCAATTGTTAAAGGCCCTTTCCTATAGGCCAATCTCAGTAGCTCAGTCCGATAACTCTGGCATTTAAAGACCAGAATAGCCCTCAGCAGCAGGATTTGGTTCTATATTAAATTCGGGTGATAGTGTCTAGTAATGTGGAGGTCCAGCAAGATCTGACCCTTTTCCTGCTTGTTAAATTCTGTTATCTGGCCTCTTCACTGCTTGTTGAAAGAACAAGATACACCCAAAGATATTTACTTAAATCAAACTGGAATTAGTAGGAGACTGTTAGTTATTCCAAATTGCTCATATGAATTACAGCTAAAATGTAATATTATCAGAATACCTGGCCTTAAAATGATTTCTCAAAAAAAGGAAATTGAGTGTTTATTTGATTCCCCCTTGAATATACAGGCTGAGAACAGTCACACAATTCTGCACAGTTGATTAGTTAGATCTGATCATCTGAGAGGAACAGCCTGGTACTGTATCACATCCAACTATTGGGAAACCCCTTATCGCCATGATGTTGACAAATGTTGGCGCAAAGTTCAAGCACCAGCACTGTTCCAACAGAAAAGATAGAGGCCATGGAAAGCATCCTGAAACAACCATTGAGGTGTGATATTTAAAACCACAAAATAAGTCATGCATCATTATGTCTCCGGAAGATGTATTGGCTGCCATCTTGTGCTACCAAAGTTTCGTAGCCAATGGTAGTTATGTGTTAATTCACTTATTGAAAAGCTTCCGGCTATTTACACATTTTAATTGTATTGAACATATATACTCCTCAATATTTAATGAGATCTGCTGGTACATTTTTAAAAATTGCTTTGCCCTCGTCTGGTCACGTACATTTTATATGCAAGGGAAGCCCTGGTAGAACTTTTTCAAGGCATGACATCAGAAAGGGAGCTTCGAGAGAGCATTGTCTGTGTTCAGGGATTACAGATTTTTAAAGTGTTTTTGTTTGCATATGTAGCTGCTCTGTTTTATATGTTGCTGAATGTGGTGATAGGCCTTACGAATTGAATTTTTAGGTCCTGGTCCACCAGTCATCGGTCTTCTCTGTTGGCTAAATTTAAGTAGAGACATTCCTTTAATCTCTGTCCTTCTGAATTTCAGAACAATGTTAAAGAGCTAGCTGTTCCAATAAGTTGATGCATTTTTTCCATGTAGCTGACAAACTCTGTAATGCAATGTGATCAGAGACACAATTAGCTATAGAGTGTGTGATTTGCAAAGTTCAGCGATACATTCACATGCAAATAAACAGACTTCCAGATGTTTAGAGGTTTCGACATCTGTGCAAAAGGAATCTGTACAATGTTGTGCACATGATAAAATGCAGGAAATGAAAAGAAAATCAATTTACATTGTTGTGACATTGATGGTTAGTCCAGTAATGTTGTGACAAACTGTTCAACAGATAGTTTTTCATGAATGATCCCTGATTCGTCTGACCAACGTGTTGCAAATTTAGAACCTAGCATTTGTGAGGGTATACCTATCCGTACATATCTAAGGTGCATTGTGTAGGAGGCAATGGCACTCACACCATATCACAAGCAGGCTGCATAGAAGATCACCTGTTGAAACCGATGGAATAATAAATGTTAGGTCCCAATAACATATTCTAAGATGGATTGGGCTTGGCACACAAGTGTAATTTGTACTTGAATGAACGAATCAACAGCTAACTCTATATCATAAGTAAGTATAGAAACTATTGATATGCTTACATATCTTCCTTGATACAGCTGTTTATGAATTCTGAAGAGATTAGGACATCAGGGTTGCCGTTGGTGGGCGTGGTACTATATTGACTTGAATGGTTATCATTACAGCAGGATGCACTTGTCTTCTTATGTGGTGTTATGAAGTCACTTGTGCTATTTTGGGAGATTCTTTCCATCCCCTCTGCTCTCACTGTGTCTTCCATTTTTGTTTGTTTTTAACATGTTCTCATTAGTGCCCTATGTGAGGTAATGTGGATCAATTCACAGTTTGTTTTCTTTGGTGGAGATCTTTGTACATTGGCGTTGAGAACATTTTGTGAATGGCCTTTTGAGTCTTAACCATTACAACATGCAATTGTAAGATTGTCTCTTGGATTTCCAAGTACTGAATACCCAAGTGAGCAAAGTCAAAACTAACACAAATGCATAGTGGAAAAGCTGACATTGTTTCCCTTAAAACAGGCATGTCATGCAGAAAGCCTTGCCCATGTTATTTAAGAGTCAATTTCCAAGAGAAATTTCATGCACTATTTGGATCAAAATCTAGAGGGATTACTCGTAATATTTTTTATTGAATCATTTTAAAGTTTGTATGAATGAGGAAGGTGGCCACTGTTGTATGATAGATAGTGGATTTAAATTGACTGTTCCTTAACATATACACCCCTAACAATTGCCATGTAGTATTCTATGGATAGATGTAGACTCTAATGGCTAGTTTTCACTTTAATAATATGATTAGGCCAAGAGATTTTAAATTTATTTTAGTCTGTTCTATAGATCCCTCTGAGGATTTTTATTGTCAGTATATTAGAAATAGCAAAAAGTGTTAAAATCAATGCTTAATTTAGGAAGTCCTTGGTGGATTAAAAGACCAGAGGGAGATACTATCTCTTTTTCTGACATGTTCACAATAGCCATTCATACATTGATCGTTTTCTTGTTTCAAATTCTATTGTTATTGCTGTACAGGCCGTTTCTCTTGCCACATTTATATTTCTGATGCCCCAATTTATTCGGTTAGATGTGTGCTTACATAATGGAGGGCTGGGCTGTCTGGAACTATAAATTGGAGGCTTAATACTTCTCATCTGGAGAACAATGGGCTTTTGAGTTCCTGGCAATGACCTTGTTGAATTTTGGAATATTAATCATAATGTTCTATATAATTTTTCTGTGTTATAAAAATTGTAATTAGTTTTGCTTCAGCGAAAAAGAAAGGGATGTTTTAAACTTAGATTTGTGAAGAATCTTTACTAGCGTTGTTTAAATAGTAAGCTTGCTTTTTCAGCTGAACTTGCTTCAGCTCACAGGGGTATGCTTTGGGTTGAACTCATTGACCAATATGTCAGCAGAATGAGCAATACGCTGTGAAAAAGAGCTTTACTGTGAAGGTGTGTGGAGGCTGTTTGGTTTATACTCTTAGATTGAACAAGATGGATGAATCATAACTGACTACCTCTTTAAATAAAAGCTAGGGTCAAGTTGTGATGCAAAATCAAGACATTAATAGAAACTTTGCTGTTTATTTTGACTCACTTTATAGATAGTAAGACCTGTGCATCACTCCTTACAAAGGGCTTGTTTTCCCACTGTGAGCCAGGTAGACCATAATGCATTTTGGCACCATAAATGAGTAAACAGTACCTCAGAATATAGGATTTTCTGAAAGGAAGAAATACACTCTAGATGGAGAGACTTGCAGTTGTATTTTGCTCCATTTCTCCACCATATTCAGTGTGAAGGAACTGCAATACTTTGCATGTCTACCATGCACAAAACCAAGGAGATTGGGCATAATCCACAGTTACCTATATGTAGCGCTTTCCTGATATTTTGACTACTAAATTCTACCATATGCGATGGCACACTTCCAAGGCTTTAAACATAGCCATTATAAAATGAGCAGGATGATACATTCCAATAGGAGGAGACTAATCTGGAAAAAGACTCCCCAAAACAAGGGTCTAGGCCTGATACCAACTACATAGTCTTGCAGCAAATGCGACCATAATATACATCTTAATAGATTGAAGCACTTAGTCCCCCTTTTTAGAGGTAAATGGAGATATCGCACATTCCTCAGTGTTTACTGTATTGCTAAATACATTGTTGCTACATTGTTACAGTCCTTTTAAAATATTCCATAGAAAGAATGAGCGGTATGGCATGAAACATATATAAAAAGCGAGGAAATGTAACAATTGTTATTAAGCAACCAGTCTACAACAACCAATCATTCTCAGAAGGAGTCTGTCCAACGTTTTAGGAATATCACGAGTTTAATTTATGACTGTGTCATAATTGTATTTAATATTTCTGACATTTGGGTTGAAATACATCCCTCCCTCCCAAGTAGGTGGAAGATGTTACTATTCTTTGATCCCTTTTTTCAGAGCTGACAGCTCTCAGAATTTGAGTTTTGTAGGTGTTCAATTTGTATCCAAAAAGTAATCTATGCTGCTCTGCCAATGGCATTAAAGGAGCCCAGCATCAAAATTGTGATATCATCTGCACATGCCCACAGCTTGGTATTTAATTTATGAATTTTAAGAGGTATAATAAATTAAGAGACTTTAAGTGCTTGTACAAAAAGCTCGAGATACAAAGCAAATAACAATGGAGAAATGGGGCATCCCTGTCTTGTCTTCTACGTCATTTGAAATGTCTCCGAACGATTCCCCATTAAGACGTCCGCGTGGTCAAGTCTTGATATATGGTTTGCACTCTATGAAGAACGCAATTTCCGAAACACATTCAAATTAGGTACAAAGCAATGTCTTAGCTGAATGGTGACCTCAAGATATTGATGACTAAGTTCATCCATTATTCCCAAGTGAGATTCATCAAAGGCCGTTTTGGGTGCACAAATGTTTGTGTGTTGTTCCAATGGCACCTTGTCAGTTTGAGTGCAGAGAGGCCATTTCATGGAGAGAGTGTGAGTTTACTAATTGAACACTAGTAGAAAACTGCAGTACTTTAGTTTTCTGACTACTTTTTTCATGTTTACATCTTTCTTATATGCGACAGTCAGTATAGGGAGTTTAACAAATAGCCTACTTTTGGTTCGTTTCTCACTAGGGGAGCACACCAGGCCAGTCCTTTATCCCCATTCTCAATGATCTGGCTCTCAAGCGTTTGTTTAATCTCACATGGAAAGATGCAAGTGTTGAGGAGCATAATAGGAAGTAAGGAGCATATGTTAAGTTTTGACATATGCTGATAAAGCCTTGTTGTTTCCCACATAACCAGATTGTTATTTTTCACATGAATTGATAGATTGACCTCTACAGTCAAGTCTTAGATAATGAATTGAAGTTAAGTAAGACAAGGTCTGAGTCATTTTATAAGTCTTGTTATAAAGGTCACATGCAATCATTTCGGGTCAATTGTCCTTATAGAGGAATTAAGAGCCAAATGTAGTAACATTTGAAATAGTGATTCTATTTATGTGATTAAATCAGAATCTCTAGTAGGAAATCGCTATTCCTAACATATGAAACTTTTTATTTTAAAATAGCTATTCCTAGTGGGTCTTAAATCAACCTACCTCATTAGTATTAATGAGGTTGGTTGCATTTTGCTACCCAGTATGACATGCCGCCAACACAGGAATGGTGGCTCTATTCATCTCTACTCTACAACATTTGACAGTACTCTGCTCTACGCCACTCCAAGTCACTCTACACCAATTTACTCTATTCTATGCCACTTCACTCTACTCTTTGCAAGTGCACTTTAATCTTTGCTGCTCTACTCTACACCACTCAATTCTACTCTACAGCACTCCATGCCACTCTACTCTACTCCACTCCTCTATTCTACTTCACTGTACTTAACTTTACTTCACTCTACTCTACGCCACTCTATGCCATCCCACATCACTCCACACATCTCTATGCCACTCTACACAACTCTACACTGTGCCACTCTATGCTACTTTATGCCTTTCCACTCTATGCCACTTCCCTCTATACCACGCCACTCTAACCCTCTCTATGCCTCTCCACCCCTCCCTATGCCACTCTTCTCTACACCTCACCACTCACTCTGTCACTTCACTCTATGCCACTCAACTCTACGCCATGCCACACCACAGACACCGCTCTACTCTACACTGCTCTACTTTACACCGCTCCATTATAATCTATGTCACTCTACTCTACATCAGTTTATGCCACCCCACTCTACGCCACTCTATGCCACTCCATTCTGCACATTCTACTCTACATCACAATACTCTACGGCGCGGATTCTATGTTTCCATTAGGTGTTTATTGTACCTTACTTCATTCATTTTTTAGAAAAATCTGAAGCCTACAAAATGAGCTTAAAGCAGTCAGTTTTTTCCCCTGTCACACATCCGCACTTCTTGACCACTTGCTGCTTTTCCATTCCCATGAAGGTTGACTGGTAGTAGTTCAAAGGATGTGTGTTTATATTGGTAAAAGTTTCACTAATACAAGGAGTGAAGGGATTGCACACAATAGTAGTATGTGGCTGTCAAGTATGTCTACATTGCTCATGGTATAGTTGTTGGTGAAAGGTTTTTCCATTTCTTCTGCATTTCCTTGGTTTTATCGGTGTTGGTTTTTCTCGTGGTGGTGGAATTCACCCTTTTGGTGTAGAAGCATGCGGGAAGAGGGAAGGCCCTTATTTAAGAATCGATTTGAATAGAAAGCATACATGCATGTCTTTAATGTACAGATAAGTAGGATTTCTTTTTTCTGCTTGCAGGTCTGTATAAGCAGATTGGGGTCTTGATAATGATGATGTTTTCCTGAAGAAGGCGGTTAACTCCGAAACGCGAGTTGAAGAGATTTAGTTCAAGCCACTGCAATTGTAAAAATTGAAACATTTTAATTACCTGTCTAAAGAGTTATCCAAATTGAAATTATGTTTACCTTTTAAGACTGGATAAATATGAAATAAATCATGGAATGAGATTAATTCACAAGGCCAAGTTGAAGATTGACATTGTTATACAAAAATTGGTTTATTATCTGCATGAATGTGTGGAAGGGAGATGAATGAAAGTGACATTGGGTTTTTCAGCATATGTGAATGAGGTTTCAGTTTGTTTTTGATGACCTGTAATGTTGATGCTCAGGACATATTGCCTTTTTGAATAAAAGGAATAATATTATGTTGGAAATTAATTTGACACTTTGATTTATAATTTAAAAAAAATATATGCAAAAAATGTTTTGAGCTGTCTGGGCCATACTTTGATATTTAGGGCCCGATTCACAGAACTAACTTAAGACAAAATCCTAAACTTACTACCATTTTCGTATTCACAGAAGGCAATTACTCAATTTGGTATTCACCGAAGACACTTACTCATTTTGGTATTCACAGAAGTTATGACTTCTAACTTTAGGACTCCTAAATGCCTTCTGTGAATACCGAAAGTCTTAAAATTAGGATTTTTCTCAATTTAGTAGTGGTAACGTTTGGACTCCTAACTTTAGGACTCCTAAATGCCTTCTGGGAATACCGAAAGTATTTACACCATTTAACAAAAAGCGTAATCGGCGAACCAAACTCTACCTTTTTGCCAAATTTGGTATAATTCCGTTCAGCAGAGTGGGCTGTAGCCTCACTTAAAGGACCCTAAGGAAAATTGCATGGGGAAAACATGTTTTGGGACCCCCATTTTTTCTCAGCCCGCGCTTATCGAATCACCCCGAAACTTTCAGGGAAGAAGTGGAGTGGAGCGCCCCATCCTTTTTGAGAATTTCGTGAAGAATCGTCAATCGGCGCCAAAGTTATTCCAAATAGAATGTTGCGGATTTCCTATGGAAACTAGAGCCTAACTATAACTACCTTACTGGCGACCGCCAGTAGGTAATATATAAGAATATATATATGTATGTGTGTGTATGTATGTATATATATATATATATATATATATATATATATATATTAGAGCACAAGAAGGGCGGCACAACCGGATACTTTTTAAGAAGCTTTTATTCGCACTTTACAAACACCCCACCGACGCGTTTCAGCCTCACGGCTTTTCTCACGGTCAGCAAGTCCTTTTTTACTTTTCATTTATATACTGCCCCATATTGGCCTTAAGGTGGCATTATGGGATACGTAGTTTCATGCTTAAAAAGAGGATACTGGAACACATCCGTGCTGTAAAAAACTCCAACATGTTGTACGCCACAGCTAAACATTTGAGTACTTGTCAAAATGGGGATTGGCGAGCCATGAGCTTTTATGGATTGAAAATGCTCACCAAATTGGAAAGAGGAAGGGACACTGTCCGTCTTCTTCGACAAATGGAATCACGTTTCATTGTTCGGTTCCGAACAAAGCATCCTAGAGGCATGAACTTTGGAGAGGACCTCCACATACATCTGGAGTAAATATGAACTCAACCGGCTAATAAACAATGGGAAAAGGGTACTATACCCAAAACAGTGAAAAACTCACATGTATAAAGGAAAATGAAACGATTTATGCCCTAAGTGAGAATAACTTTGGACGTAATGTACTATACATGAACGAAAAGAACACACCAGTCCTTTGTCTGTTATAATTGTTTTTATAAAATTGTTTCATAAACTACGTATCCCATAATGCCACCTTAAGGCCTTTTTTGGGGCAGTATATAAATGAAAAGTAAAAAAGGACTTGCTGACCGTGAGAAAAGCCGTGAGGCTGAAACACGTCGGTGGGGTGTTTGTAAAGTGCGAATAAAAGCTTCTTAAAAAGTATCCGGTTGTGCCGCCCTTCTTGTGCTCTAATTGAATTTCGGGCTTTGATCCAGCCCTTGGGCCGAGCACACACTGCGGAGCGCTCTCATTGCATGAAAGGATCGTTTTGTGGAAATATATATATATATATATATATATATATATATATATATATATATATATATATATATATATATATATATATATATATAATGATTCACTGAAATATGAGGTGATCCGTTGGATTAAACAAACAAAAGGTGATGGGAGGAATGACTGCAATTTGCCTAACCACTGATAGTTGCTTGGGGTAGCATTCTAACCCATTGTTCTTTTCTTCACCATGCCTCCTCTGTTTCGACCCAGCCACACACAAATCAGTCTTGACCATACTCCAAAAGGAACAGCCCACCTCAAACTGCCTGACTAGTCCCTCCCCGATTGGTGCTTGTTAGTCAGGTGTACTATTACTAAAGGACAAGGGAACCCTCTAGGTAAGCAAGGACCTGGGGTATCAATTAAGCAAAAAGACAATGGTCCTTGACAAAGAGAAATAACAACTTCAATAATTATAGGCCACAATATGCACTATAATGAACAAGCAGTCCAGCCGGACTTTAGAATTTATTCGATTTTTAAATATGTTAGATCAAAAAGAACAACAATAGAACAGTGGGACACAGTCCTGTATCCACAGTGCTACACATACAGTAGACAGTACACTTAACTAGGGTATTTCAGGCATATAAAGGAACAGGAGCAAAAAGGTGATTTTACAGTATATTTGCTTCACATGTGTGGGAAACACATGATTTTTTGGCACATAATAGTGAACTAGTGTTTAGACCACATATTATGTCGACGGCGTTTCGATCCAGTTAAAAATAATGGATCATCATCAGGACATTCATTGCTTGCCTGAATTTAAAAGCCTGTATTGACAGGAAGGAAAGGGAACATATAACAAATCATTAATCAACTGTGTAACTCATAGAACAGTTCCAATGCAAACTCCTACCATGCTTGGGGTGCTATTGGTCATCCATGTGAAAAAGTGTCAGGCAACCTGTGCCAACCATCCACGGCGCATTAGTGATCAAACCATGCCACGATAGGATTTTGTGTCGTGACCAACAGTATTTTCAACAAGTCAAAGGTACTTCCATGGGGGCTATTTTTGCCCCCAATCTGGCAATATTATTCATGGATCAAATAGAGACTCATTCTATCCTAACACCTTCCAATCCATTCTCTTCAGGTATCAGCACTTGGAAGCGTTATATCGATGATATTTTTTTAATTTGGAATAGTGATGAAGAGAATTTGAATCTGTTTATCCATTGGCTGAACAACAATTGTTGTGGGCTCACGTTTACTAGTTCCATTGACACAGAGGTGTCAGTTCCATTTTTGGACCTAAACACCTAGACCATTGTCTTTTTGTTAGTCAGGTGTAGCTTGGTTTCAGTGAAACAGTGAGTACAGAACCCACATCTGGGCATACCCTTGCCACTTAGGGTGATATATCAAACACACATAGGTGATAGGAGAAATTCTTGCAATTTGTGTAACCACTAGCAATTACTTGGGGTAGCATTCCAACCTATTATTCCTATTGAAGCAGGGCCAAGACTGATCTGCATATGGCTGAATACAAACTGAGGTGACATGGTGGGCAAAATAATGATGGGTTAGAATGCTACCATGAGCGATTGCCAGTGGTTAGACAAATTACATGCATTTCCTCCACATGCCCGATGTAACGCCTTAAATTGCCATGGGTATGCTCAATTGTGTGTCCCTTGCTCACTGTGACACTGGAACCAAGCTGCACTCAACTGAGGGACCCCAATCAATGCAAAAACCGGTATTGGGTTGTTTGTGTTCAGGTTTAAGGAGGACCTGGCCTAGCACTTCGGGCTTGACTTTTTCTATTGGAGCAGGGTCTAGAACTAGTTTCATATGACGGTGTCTAAACTGAGGTGGTATGGTGGGCAAAATAATTATGGGTTGGAATGCTACCTCAAGCAATTGCCAGTGGTTAGACTTATTTTAAGCATTCCTCCTATCACACCATGTGTGTTTGGTATACTTCCCTAAGGGTCATGGGTATGCCAAGACATGGGTCCTATGCTCACTGCACCACTGAAACCAAGCTACACCCAACTGACAAGCCCTAAGCAGGGCAAAACCAGTATTTGGTTGCTTTTGTTCTGGTTCAAGAAGGACGTGCATGCTTGTGATCGAGGAATGTTTGCAATTTGTCTAACTGCAAGCAATTGCTTGGGGTAGCATTCCAACCCTTGTTCCTCTAGGAGCAGGGTCTAGACCAATTTGCATATTGCTGAGTCTAAGCTGAGGTGGCATGGTGGGCAAATGAATGATGGGTTGGAATACTTCCCGAGCAATTGCCAGTGTTTAGACTTATTGTAAACATTTCTCCCATCAGTTTTTGTGTGTTTAATCCATTGGATTAAGCACACTCGACGCTGCAACTCAATGATATGCACTGAATTAATTATAGTTCAGTGCTGCCCATTGCTTTAAGAGCATTAATACTTTTTTCATGATGATTGTTTAAAAATAGAAATTTTGTAGTGATCTTTGTAGCATTAGAACTCTTGTCTACTCTGAGAAATGGCTCTGAGATGCAATTTAAACATAATCCACCATATTTGTTGCCTCATACAATGACGATGACCAATTGAACCAATTTAGTAGTAGAATGATAAGGGATCAATATATTTCCAACCATGATTCTGACATATTAGATAGCGTGTCTTGATATTAGGCCATCACCATCAGGGGGCCAGGATGTTCAAATGACTCCCAAAGTAGTTATTAATGTTGATAATAATCATGGGGCATCTGGTGATACTGAGCGGGGAGGGTCTTTAACCTTTATTGATGAACATAGGGAGTATTAGTATTGTTATTAGAATGGGTAATCAAATAAATATTAATAATGTGACGAGTTTCAAGTTTTATTCTGAATTAGGCGGGGCCAAAAGCAAAGTTTAAATACCCTAAATGGGGGACTTTATAGATGGGTTCCATGTATATGTTCAAGGAAACCTGGGTTACAGATCAGATATTTAGATCAGGGTACTCCAGTTATAGTGTGGACACTACTACTTCAACATTGGTTGACCTTCTTGTGGCCATGCATGGATGAAGACTTCACTCGGTTGTACCATTAAGAATGGACATCAGCTCACCTGATATATTTGGAATATTCATAAACTCTTATAATGTCTTTTAAAATAAGTAAATTAATGTTTATAATCACAGCATCTTGAAGAATAAAGAATTACGCTCTTTACATCTCCACGAGGGTTTTATAAAACAACATGTGCATAACTGTTCCCTTTTGGTAGCGCACTTTAATGTGCCATTGAGCCATTCGACATTGTGAGCACCCCTTCAGAGCAAAAGAATAAGGAGTGACACACTGCCCTAGACACACCTCCGAAAAATAATTGTCATCTGATGCAATTTAATTAGCGGATTTGTCCTTATCCAAGGTACTTCGAGTCTGTAATATTTGAACTGTTTTAGACAAGAAGGGGGCGTATACATTCAGAAGGGGAAACAGTGGTAATGAAATATTTGTATTATGTTAGATCTGCACCTCTGGTCTGCTTTACAGGATATTGAAATAATATAAAGTTCAATAACAATCATAATGCTTTCTTTCTGACCATGAATGGGATTCTGGTGAATATCCATGTTGCTCATAAAAGTAAAGCTGATCCATGTGCCCATAATTTCTAATAACCAAAGGTGTGTTAAGTGACCCACTATTCTAGCAAGCCCTAAGACCTTATCCAGTATATATGGCACCATTCTTGCTGCCGTTGAAACATTTGAAGATTCACCAAGGTATGACATGCCTATCTGTGCGATATACAGGGAATCTATAGCAATGTCTATGCTAAATATCATTATATAACAAAGATTGTAGATGGGCTAAATCTAATTTAATAGCAGCAGTAAAACGTTGTAATAGGGAGGCTCATGCAAAAGCTAGAACGGAGTATAAAATGATGCAGTCTCAAATGAGAGGAAATTAGATTAATCAAATTGGCGGAACCTTGCTAGAAGCTCGGAAGAGAAATGACAATAGGTAGTTCTGGCATATTGTCACATACAGTAGTTCTTTATTCAACCACCAGTTATGTACAGGCATTTCATTGACTTTTATTCTTATCCCTGCTTATCTAGATTGCCTTTGCTGGCCCCTGACATCAACTAAACTAACTTGATCAAATTCTCATTCCAGGATACATACAAAAATATCATGAGTTTAAAAACAGGAAAAACTCCTGACCCCAATAAGATCCCAGGGGATCTCTTTTGATGGGAGCCTAGGATATGGGCCCCTATTGTTAATGTACTTACAAATAATATTTTGGCAGCCCCAATAGAACAGAGACTAGAGGGACTAGAGGGGGAGCATAACTTGTCCCTAGTTACTAAAAGAATAGTAAGGTGCCTTCAAAAAGTCTTCAGTAGACAAGTTTTAGATAAACTAAAGGATTTGATGCTGAAGTATCAAGCTTAAACAGACTTGTAATCAGAGCTCTGACTTAAGGTCAGCATCATTGGATATATATTTTCATTACTCTATTGGAAGTTTGTGACCATTAAACATGAACGTTTGTATGTGGCCTTTATAGATCTATGGGCTGCTTTCGACTTGATCTCTAGAACTATCATGTGTGAGGCGCTAACACACATGGGCATTCCTGCAATATGCTGACTGTAATATTATGCTTATACAGTGATAATCGGGCCTTTGTGAGATCGCTAGAGAAGGGGAAACTTTGAACTGTAGCCATATTCAAAGAAGTGACAGTCAGGGCTGTGCACTCTCGCCTACTTTGTTCTATCTTTATGTTAATCATTTAATTGAATTCCTCTCTGACTGTGATACTGATTACTCAAGATTGGCTGGTCATAAAATCCCACCGTTGATGTAATCTTATGGCCAGCCAGATAATACTCTCTTAATTTCTAGAACAGTGATGGGATTTCAATCCTTGCTAAAGAAGTTTATAACATTCTGCAATCAATGAGGCTTAGGAATATATCCATCTAACACAAAATATTTGATCATTAAAGTACACAAATCATTTAAGGGTGGGATAAAGATTGGCTGCACTGTACACAAAAGTGTTAAGAACTTTGACTATCTGGGTGTGACGCTGGCAGATTTACTTTCCTGGGCTCCACAAGTCAATTTGTACTGTAGGACAGAGTGGTCACACTTCTAAAAATGTTTAAATCTATCTTATTGATGTCTGTGTCCCTTGAATTACAAGTCTATAGAGCAAAGGGCATGGGGCAGCATTTTATAGTAAAGAGATCTGGGATTATAGCAATATTTTTGATTCATTCAGACCATAGGATACAGTCGGAAGATATTTAGTTAATTCTTTCCAAAATCAATCGTGAAGGCTGTGAAGCTTATTCAGAAAAGGGGTCCCCGTGGATGACTCCAACTGTTACAGATGTATGTGGATAAGTTTAAAACACCAAACCCTCACCCTCCCCCCGTAGTGCTCCATCTCCCACAGAATATGGGGGCATATTATCAACAACTAGCGATATTTATCGCGAAAGAAGCTTAGCGCCATTTTTTTTATCGCCAAGCATCGCCGGATTTTATTGCAGGGATAACGTGCTATTAGCAACGTTTATCTCAAATGCGATAAAATATCCGGCGATGGCGGCGAAATGCGTGAATATCGCTGGAAAACTTGCAATATTCAGACATTAACACCAATAGGGTCTTAACCTGAATATCCAACTCCCATTGAATATACAGGTTAAGAACTGGTCTGAGCAGGCGTTAGTTTTCCGCGATATTCGCGCTTAGCGTGAATTTTTTTATCGCTACGCCTGCCTTGCTAATAGGCGATAGCTACGTTAGCGACTGCTTTCAGTCGCTAACTGATTGGGTACACCTACTTTGCCTGTCATTAGCGATAAATATCGCTGACATACAAAGCGGGCCCCAAACCGCTCGCTATCACCTAAAAGCTGTCGCTAACTGATGTTAGCAACAGCTTGCTAATAGGGTGATAAAATTATTGCTGCTTTGTGACCAGAAGCGGCCGCAAAAGCGGCGATAATTTGATTTTTCCTGCCTTGATAATATGCCCCATGGTTATTTATGTGGGGAACAGGAAACCCCTTTTCTGAATTAACATTACAGCCTTCAGGATTTTTTCCGGAAATAATTTAAGCACCTAAGGTACTTGGGATACATTATTGGCTAAAGATATATAAATTCATACCTACCCTTCATTGACGCTATGTTGTTCCAGACCCAGTCCTCATGAAGACCCTAGTAGATGCAAATAACGCACACGATTTATAAAAGGATAGAAACGTCTCTGATTCTCTATTCTGCCTGCACCTTAACTTCGCATTTCTTGGGCACCTAAGGAAATGACAATAAGCCAATGTATAAGAGACTATTGAATGGACATCTTTGGCTGGCTAATTAAAGACTCTAAATGGTTTTATGTTCCCTATGGATATGTACTGTAGTTCTCCCTTATTTCATGATGCACTGCATGGTCACCTTATCATCTTTATGGGGCACCTTATTGCTCGAATATCTGTTTTACCTGAATCCCATCACTATAAAATATATGTCATTTACTCAAATTACTGTGTTTTTTAGGCCTGCATGTTATTTTGAAATACATTTACTATATAAGCATGTGTTCAACTGTTGATTCTGAAAGTTGACAATGATTAAATCCGATAGAACCACTTCTTGTTTATGTACTGTTGGAAGCCCAGCTTCTGTGGAATACAGGATTAGCCCACTGATGATCATTGTCCACTTATGTTAGTCATTTCTATAGGAAGCCGCTCTATATCCTGAGGGCTTTAGTCTAATTTCAGCTTTTTTTTAAAGAGGTCTTAGATTTATTTGACCTTATAACCTTTCTCCTTTGTCAGCAGTGGACATCACTATTAAATGGCCTTTAATTACTGCCCTTAAGGCATCCTAAAACCAATGGTGCTGGAACAATTTTCAGATCGAGGGTGCTGCTAACAATGTTATGTCATAGAGATCATAGAGATTGTGAAAAACCCACGTGTTCCACAAAGAATACTTGTTGTAAATGAGCCACACTTATCCAGCAGGAAAGTGGTAATAGAGAAGTATGTCGACAGGGCTGCATTTTGGAGTGAAGTAGTATGTCTCCTCCGGTGCATTTTGCAACACATCGTTCCAAAAATATGAATAAATCATTGTGTGGCATGGTATTGACATTTAAAAGGTCCCCATTTTTCATTGAAATGGACAGTACACTTCATAGACATGCAGTTTTACTACTAAACTTGTATGGCACGAAAATTATAATATGTGAAAACTGGGTTTCAATTTATATTTGTTATTTCCACATCACATAAATAAAGTGTTTTGCTTTGTTTTGATCCTTTAAAAAAAAAAATTCAAGCACCTTTTATAATTACAAAAATTGCCTCATTTTTTCTTCCGTTTTTAAAATATAAATATAATATAAATATACACCCTACTAATTCAGACGCCATGTATCCAAACAAGATTATCATTTGTTTTACTTTACAAAATTCCTTCATATTACAGTCAGAGTAAGAAAATGTGAACACTGCCCTCCATGTCAAAAGAATAAGTAGCAATTGTCAGAAGCCTGACCTTTGTTCTGTGTCTTTGACCACAATGCAATTGCAACAAGATAAAAACGTAAAAGCTTCTCTATTGCTCATTGTCCTTCTGAACAGATTTCAAGTTTATTTTGGGGGTGCTGCAGCACCTCCAGCACCCCTGCTTCTAGCATCACGCCTCAAAAACACACCAAAGGTTCGGTTAAGACCAGAGTAGTAATCTGGATACTATTAAATAAATTAGCTCTATCGTACTATATTTGCCTAACTCCAACCTGTTTCGTTTCTGGGGGAGGTTACCCAGAATTCTTGACCCACACTGCGACGCATTGGAGTGATGGGCTAATATGAAATAGTAAACCTAGCAATCATGGTTTCTATATTTCACTGAAGTGCATGTCTAAGGAGAAATATCTAAATTCTAGGTCATAAACGGTGGGCAACTTAATAACAGGAAAAATCTCTTTTTATCTAATCCTGTGCCCTCCAAATGTCTACCAAGCCTAGGTCGTTCAATAATTATTTTGTGTCTCTCACAAAAGCACCCTTTACATTTCACACCCCAGCAGTCTTATATACAGATCCATTACCAAGGTGAATTTACCTGCTACTGTTATTGCGTCTTCAACAAATCCAAATAATTTTCAGATGTTCTTGTCCTGAAAGCAGTTTTGATCTTGGTTAGGGACCTAGAGTGCCGCAATGGTCACCATATCTTCCTCTAATTTCCCCTTTAATAAAACATACATCCCAGATCCTCCAAAGATTTTGCCAAGGATTGTAAAGTTAAGGGATTTCAAGATCAAAATGGTGACCACTATAGTTTGGATGGTGCTATTGTATGGATTTGCATGCTGCATAGTTTGACCTTAAATGTCCCTGAGTCCATGCATTTCAGGTGAGTTTATTCTGTTATCCAAAATTCTGTGGATATATTTGTGACTCCATATTTGTTTGGAAGGAGAGTTAATCCCCTTTTCATTACGATATACAACACGGATCATCCATATTCTTTACAGTAGATGTTACGATTATGGGCAGTTATGTAGAAAAATCATTAACCATTTTATGCCAATGCCTAAGGCTGTCTCCACCACTACCACTGGTATGCAACAACACAATCCCAGACTTCACATCCCCAATCATTAAAAGAGTAGATGAGAAGCTAAGAAATATTAATCACAAAGAAATGAAAGCTACCACATAATCGACAGTTGGCATTTCTGTTATGGTCTGTTTACCTTCTCCAAGCCAAATCTCAGGTCGCCAAAACGAGATCTCCCCTCCCGAGGCCATCTTTGGTGATCATATGCAGCATTCACTCTCTTGAATAGGATTCGTGGTTCCATTATTTCATGTCTCTTATTCTTTGGAGCGGCTTTTCCTCACTGATCTGTGTCTTTGTCTCTGCTCTTTGAGCGGGTGCCACCCCACTAATCACTGGTTCCTAAAAGTTGTGTTTCACAACTCTCTTACCTCCTTAGTGACACACCAAGCATCAAAAATCCCTCTTGAATTAACTGTAGAAAATGAGACTTCTCTCTCATTTGGACACTAATTACTCATGGAAAGTGCCATCTAAACTGCATTCTGTTTTTGTTCAGCTCTTCCATGATGGGTCTTAGACCACTGTGCTTCACCTACCTCAATTGGACCAGATCCGCAGACAGAATAAGGTTGTTTTTGTTATAGAGAAGTGGGTAAAGCTGCCTTGAATAAGCAGAACTTCTTCTTTTCCAAAAATATTGTGGTCGCCATTGCCTCTTTTTTTGGGCTCAATCGTTGAGCCTGGTGAACCCCAACTGATTCTCCTTCAATACATTTTAGGACATGTTAAATTAGAGATTGCACATATGTATGGATATCAGAGCCCTACGCTCCCTCCACAGCTTTCCGAATTTTGATGTTATCTGGGCATGCTCTGTTTTCTAAATCTTTACAGGTATTACAGTCAGTCTTAAACAATTTATTTTTCGCAAAATATTTGTGCCAGATATTCATCACCTATGTTTTTTTTATTGTGGGAAAATGTAAATGTTTCTAAAAAGGAACATATTTCCCTAACAATTGTATCTGTTTAATTGCAAAATACATTATATCAGACAAAATTCCTTCACTTTATTCATAAAGCTTATGGATACTTTTTGTGAGCTCCTCCTAAAAGTTATTAAATAGCAACGTAAATGTGAGCCGGGATTGTAAGATTTCTTGCAGTATCAAAGGCTGTTATATTGCAACAGTAATCTGAATGGCCCTTGGGAGAGGAGCACATTGCTTTTGGATGGATATTGAATGTGATTTACTCAAACCTTTCATTATGCTCTCCTTCATGACGTCTGGTAGAAAGATGAATGGTTCTGGCTTCACAATTGCAATCGCAGGTCATGGGTTTGGAAAGAGTTCCTGACTCAGTTGGGCCAAGGAAAATCTTTTCATATGTCACCTACACTATGGAATTATTTGATTTTTAAATAGGGGCCCTGTAAACTGTCAAACACAAGTTGGATTTTTGCAAGCATTTTGTTTCTAAATCTGATCTGGACGGATGCATGCATTTTATGGTATGAATTTAATTAGTACCAATACGGGCTCAAGGACTGTGAAAGGCAATGACACTGGGTTTCACGCAATGTGTTGTCTGGTCTGTCTATGTTGATTGCTGAGAAGAAAATCCTAAAGTCTGCATTGTTTCAAATTTCGGAAAAAGATTACATGTCTGCTTCCTTGGGGTATTAGTCAGTCAAATTGTTTCCAATAGTAACCTCTTTCCACATCCTTAAATGAATCACAGCTTTAGGCCAGATGTATTGCGAATGAGCATTAAACGAGCATTGAGCGCATGCATTATTGACCAAGGATTGTTTTTTATGCAACAAGAACTGTTACTTGGAATATATTGGACTCTCATTCAGTTATATAAACTCGTCCACAAACGTTATGAGTTTTGTTGGGCCTGAGGTTCACCCAAAACTGCCCTGACTCACCTCATATACGATTTCAGAGATGGGAACGTCTTTCAAGGGAGGTCAGGGTCGTATTACATTCGTCCTTGGGAGATGGTAAGATGTTAAAAAACATTATTCAGATTCAAAATGTCCTCATCATAACTGAGTCTCAAGTGGCAAAACGTCAAACTTTACAAGTCTTGGTCTCAGTTAAGTTTAAGACCAAAACTTTTGTGAATACCAAAAGTCGTAAAGTTAGACTTTCGTTTCAGTTTACGTTTGTGAATCGGGCCCCATGAATATGGAGCACTGGATTCGTGGGCAGAGCTACATAGATGCTTTAGCGAAAAATCTGTATAAAATAGGTGTTCCTGAAAATGCTGAACGTTTCTGGTTACCATTCATTGAGATGTACTCTCACAAAACTGTCCTGATGCTGTCTACATGCTAATTCCCTAGGGGACCCCTCAGTCTAAGGGTTTCTCTATATGAATTTCCATGTTTATTTTACCTGCCAAATAACATCTTTCCTTTTTTCTTTCTTTTCTTTCTCTCTGATTAGTTGACTTCTATCCTTGCATTGTTTACTTTTAGGGAACTACTTTTTTTTCTTGTAGCTTAAGCACTCCATCAGACTGCATATGTTTTCGAGCTCATTCTCATGTGTGCTTCGCTCCCTCATGTTGTACGTTCTCTTTTGTGTGTTTCTCCCCATGCCGAACGCCCTGTCTCTCCCAAACTCCATGTTGCTTTCGCTCCCGTGTGCTTCTCCCCCACTCCATGTTGCTCTCCCTTTGTGTGCTGCTTTTCCCCTTCACTGCCTAGTCCATGTTGCTTTCCCATTAACTCGGCTGTTGGGCCCCCCATATTGGCTTTTGGGAGTGAATTTTGGGTGGAATCCAAGATTGTGGGACAGATGCATTCGGGGATAGAGTGCCTTGGGGGTAGTGTGTGTGATAGAAAATGAGAATAGAAAGCTTATATCAATACAAGGTGATATTTCTGAGAAGAAACAGTTGACCAGTGTGTACCTAAAGGACCGTTGTGTTAATATGCATGCTTTTTAGATAAATGTACATATCGGCAGTGGTGGCTCGGTGAAAGAGTGATGCAGGCTGTGGGGTGGGATGGGGGAGGGGCAGGGTAGGGGGTAGTAAACTCCGGAATTGGGCCGAACCGAGTTGACTAAATAAATAAATAAATAAATAAAAGTAATTACATTGCGCACTGCATCGCTGATATGGCGTTGCAGCGCTCGTAATGTAATCCTTTTGGTTTATTTATTTCTTTACTCAACTCCGTTCGGCCCAATCTGGAGTATACTACCCCCCTCCCCACCCTGCCTCGCTCCCGCCCCACCCCACCGCAGCACTTACTCTAGGACCCACCACTGCATATCGGTTGCCTGTTTGCAAATTATAATCAATGGATTTATAAAAAAAATGACAAGAGGCTAGAGAAATGATTATAGGGTGCTACAGATTCAGAGTGGGCAAGTGTGAAGTCCGGAATCTAGGAGACAGAAATTCTAAGATGTGTTAGAGGCTGGTGGGGGAGCCTTTAGGTTTTGATAATGGCTACCCGCAAAATTTGCCAGACGATGTCAACAGGCAGTAAAGAGAGCAATATGAATTTTGCTGAATATGAGGGAATGTAGAAGCAGCAGAAAGTGGTGGATTTATTATAGTTGCAGAAATTAATTGGTCACTATAGCAACTGCCTTATGGCACAACCACAAGACATCACATTGCAGCACATTATCTAAAAAAATTGATGTTGCTAAGAGGACAGTCCACTGAAATTCCTTGATCTGAACCAATATCAAGTATTCATCCCATTTCTGTTTGTGTCATTAAGGATAGACCCACCCTAGACTCTAGAGCAAGAGAATCCGATCCGAAAGAGCTGGATCCATCCAAGATTTTCAGCATGTCCACATAAGATACAATTAAACCCTGTAAAGAAATTAGATAGTGAGTGGTTATCCTGAAAACCAGGCATGGATCTACATGAATCAGTCCCTCCTGGACGAACTTTGCTCACCCATGGTCTATAGACAGTGGAGAGGCGGGCTAGCGAATTAAACATCGCCCTATCATCAAGCACACACTAACACGTGTTTCCATGTGACAGTTGCCATTTTGAATTCCCATTGCATCTCTAATGAGATGCAAGGTAGGCGTTCCTCAACTAAATAATGTGAATACCTCTCATAATCAGCTTCTCCATATTTACAAGGAAGCCACAGACCCGCATTGCGATAATGGGAAGCGTGTAAACTCCCATTATCGCCTAATCTAACGTCTGCTTAAATCCGTACTTAGCAGTATTCCCTATGAGAGGTGGATTGTATGTTTACATCCACACTCCCATATCAGCGAGCTGAACAGTTAACGCTGCTCGCTTATCTCCGTTTATGTGGCGATAAGGGGCTTTTCAGCCGCTATCGCTGGATTAAATATCCCCCTTGAGTTATGCATTGAGGATAACGCGCTAACTTGGCGATTTAATTCAGCGATAGCCGGCGTTAAGGAAATCAGTGCTTGGAGCGCTGGGCGATACTTATCGCCACTCGTTGTTGATATGCCCCCAAGTGCTATAAGACGTGGACCAAACATGTAGCATAGCATATATACAGTGCTTAATTACTAAACATGTAGCATAGCATATATACAGTGCTTAATTTGAGCCTGTGGTTTCCTGTGCTCGGCACCAGCACTTAATTGTCAACACCGGTGACTATGAATCTCTGCCATAAAGTGGCTTTTTTAGCGATGACCACAACAACAGCTAATTATTAATTCAATATACATTAAAATGACTTTTACCTGCCGCCCAAGCCATTCTTATAGCTTTGGGGGGCTGGAATAGTCTGAATTGTCACACTTTGTAGATGTGTGATGGTTAGTAGCTGTGTTGTGACTATCACTGGCAGCATGGCAAGGGCAATGTGTGGTGCAAGCTGCAGTGACCCCTGATAAGAGCTCTGGCAAATATTTATTTTTTTCAAATTAAGCACTGCATATATACGATTAAGAGCCGTAAAGCATATCACGCATTAGATTTATTTTCGGGGCATTTCTAAAATGCAGTCACATGCAGCGGCCGAGTACTGGAGAACTTTACGACATTTGAAATAATACAGTAAAAAAACGATTAGTTGTTAATAGCTGTAGGGCTGGTTCTTAGCGTTTTTCATTCACCGGATCAGTTCGCATTACGTGCCGCAATATCCAGTGTGATAGTGGGCACAAAGGGTGGAGGGGAGAGAGAGAGAGAGGCTATTTCACAATACCATTACTCTTCCAATCAGAATAAAAGGTGCCAGAAGGCAGCCTCTTCGTTGCCATGGAGACCACTCTAACATAATCCTCTCTCATAGATATGTCAAATAATGCTGGTAATCCTAAAACCCTCTGAGTGATTCCTTGCCAAGAAATATGAGCAAAATGAAAATATAAGCATAGTGGCTAGTAATTGCAGACATCCTCATACGACCCAGTGGCCAGTTTCCGTCCAAAATAAAATGCAAACTCTAGTCTGTTATTAGACTCGATATGGGGATCTGGTCACCCACGGCTGACCGGAAATACCTATACCAAGAAAGCATATATTGCCGGGACGTCAATGCCCCAAGAGCGAAAACTAATGACAGAGGCAGGCTCAAAAACACTTATGTATTAATGATGCAAAGTTAATGCACTGTCGCTGTGCAATCTGCCACACCACACCCTCTGTCCCACGCGCTTTCACAGATATGCAAATTCATATTGCAGTTTTTTATGGTATTTTAGCGCCACAAGAGGTATAATGGGGGTCAGATAGGAAAGACGTCTGATTGTAATTATTTTTCATTGTTGTTTGGCTAGGAAGGTTAAAGTCAAGAAACACCTCATGTCGATTTTGCACCATTACCTAAAAGACTATTGTATTCGTGCTTCCTAGCAGACAAGTATAGAAACCCTTTTCAGGTTCAATGCACATCGAAGGGAAATATGATTCTTATTATATAAACACAGCAATGCCCATGCGCTATACAAGTGTATGAAACAATAGTACAAGTTACATATGTAGTAAAAGAACTCCTGTTAGTAAATAACCACACTTTGGGACTTCTTTTCGAGAATCAGTTATTTCAGGTTCAGGTACAAGAGTTTCACAAAAAGAGAAAGACTGTGTCCTTGATGTTAAGTCATTGGTTTATTGTTCCTTTGTTAATGCCAACACGTGTTTCATCGCAGGGAACATACTGCGAATCTTCAGGGCTGGACGAAAAACACAAAGAGGTGCATTTGCAATGGATTCTTAGTACATCAAGTCGAAAGTTGGTGACAGGCCAAAGTGGAAAGGTGAACATGCTGGTAGTGACTTAGTGTTATAGTGGCATATTCCTTGTCGGTGTGACTTTGTGAATAATAAAGTGTACGTGTAATTAAGTGGAAAATATAGTGACATGTCTTAATATCTTTTAATGTCTTTTGGTGCCATTGTGTGCCTGAACACTGGATAGTGGACACTGAATAGTAGGTCTTAAACATTTACCGCAGAAAGTGTGTGGTGGAATAGTGAAAAAGTGTGACTGTGGTGGAGAGGACGGAATTCCCATGTGACATCCGTATTAAAATGCATACAATTTAGCTTTAAACTGTTATAATGCATGTATCATTCTATGCGAAGATTATTTCAGGCGTCTATTTACATAGCTTCTTTACTCTGTGGAAACTGTATAGTTGCTATACTATGTGTGAATTGTATGGTTTATTTGTAGAAATGTTTTTATTTGTGTGTCCGAGGGCCCTTGTGGCTATATTTGGTATTCTTGATAGCTATGTGGAGTTATATGTAAAAGACCTACATGTCTGTTAGGCGGGGGCATAAGTGAAATGCCATTATTGAAAAGACTAGATCGACGGGTTATGAGAGGCAGGAAGGCGATGGAAGAACTAATGTTTGATGGCAATTAGCCACTTTAGACTTTTTAACAGGCTCCAAGATGTAGCCTTGTAGGGAGCACTATGCACGAACTGTCACGCTTACCTTTAGTGAGGAAAGTGTGGTAACAGATTATAAACTCAAGTCCATGTCAGGACCGTAGTTCTGTGAGTGGGTTTACGGAAAATGTAGCACGCTGCCTGCGTGATTCGGGGATCTGGGTGGGAACAAGCTGAAATTACTAACTGATTCATGCCCATAAAGCGCAAAATACATGTGTAGACATCAAAACTACTGTTTCCTCACGCACAATTGTACCTTATTTTCTTAGGTATGGATCAGAAACCGGGAGGAGTAACTCCTATTCCGCGAGGTGTCTCGGTGTGAGAACTGCAATGCTAAGACAGGCGGGTACACCTGAAAGAAGAAGGGGGAATGGGTGAGGGCGGGAGCCGTATGGAAACCCTCCAGTGCTCAGTTTAGAACCCGCTGGGGTAAAGAATCCTATTGGGGAGAGCTAGCTTACCTTGTCAATGTTAAACTCCCTCTTACGATTCCCGGTGCCGTTCTACGAATGACGGTCACGTGGTGGGAAATGCTACCGGTTATGAACCGGAAGTCCCTCGTCTATTGGCTGAAAAATAAAATAAACTAGAACGTGTGTGTTTTCTCTAAAGAAGGGCAGTAATCGTCTCAAAAAAGAAGAGTTACTGCCGGTTTTTTCACAAAGCGTGTGTGCCTATGAAAAATTCTTAAAAATTACTACAGGCAGCGTGGATACTGTGAAAAGCTCTGTGTATGGTACTTCGTTTGTAGTTAGTTATTGGCAGTAGTATCGATTTGGTGTGATCACTCTATACTTCTCTTTTTTTGGGAAATTGTTGTTTACTATTTTTGGTGTCTGAACCTTGACGTCAGAGTGTCAGGGTTACGAGCCAGGCTTGAGTTTCTGGCATGTTAGAACCAAATATTGTTTTATGTAGTTGATGTATAAAAAATGCACATTTTACAGTGGGGCAAAATGTGCAAGGTGTAGTGCTCCAGGTTATTCCATCCTGGCGGATTTTGCTGAAAAGCAAGAAACATTAAAATAGGGAGAACTATTGATCGTAAATTACTGGATTGTTAGAAGTTGAAGGGGTTCACTATTTATCTCCATTGACGTAGGGAGCGAAACCATTGACCATTTCTAGCCCAGAAAGTATTGTAGCTCGGGATCATAGTTAAGCCCGAATTCAATGCTCCGGAGACGCATGATCCAGGTTGCTTCTTTCTGTCTTAGGGTTAGTTCTCGGTTGCCCCCTCTGATATGTACGGGCACTGATTCAATTCCGTAGAAGGACACGCAGAAGTCTTCTGTGTCAGTTTGGCATTTGGCTACATGAAGGGCTACAGGATATCTCGGATCTTGTTTCTGAATGGCTCTCATGTGTTCAGACATTCTCTCTTTCAGCATCCTGATGGTACTCCCTACGTATTTCTTACCACAACGACATTCAATTATGTAGATGACATACTTCGTGGTACAGTTGATGTTAACTCTGATGTCATAATTTTCTTGTTTGGGTCCTTGGAAATGTCTAGTTTTGTGTTTGGCCCATTTGCACATTGTGCAAAAGCCACATTTGAAAAACCCATTACTGTGTTGGGTGAGCCAGTTGGGGGCCATGTCCGCTTGAGGGACAGTTGGGCTGAGTCTGTTTCTCAAAGTTCTCCCTTTGCGAAATGTGATTTGTGGAGTGACTGGGATCAGTTCTCTCAGTACCTCGTCATCTTTTAGCAGACCCCAATGTTTGTTAATGCTTCTTCTGACTAAATTGTGTAGTCCATTGTACTCAGTGATCATTCTAACAGTGGTGTCTTTAGTCTGTTTTGGGTTTGTAGTTTTGAGAATGTCTGGTCTCTTAATTTTTGAGAGTCTCTTTTTTGCTGACGATAATGTGGTCTTTTGATAACCACGTTTAACAAATCTGGACTCCATGTCATTGACCGTTGACTCGAGATCTACGTCGTCACTGCAGTTGCGTCTTGCACGCAGAAATTCTCCGAAAGGTATAGCCTTGATCTGATGGGGAGGATGGAAACTATCTGCACGGAGTATTGCGTTGCAAGAGGTTGATTTTCTATAGAGTTTACTTTCCAGTTTGTTGTTCTTTACGTAGAGTTCCAGATCTAGGAATTCTATGTTTGTTTTGCTAGATTTCATGGTAAACTTGAGCTCCCAATTATTTTGATTGAGGTGATTGGCAAATTGTTGTAGTAGGTCGTCTGTCCCCGTCCACAACAAAATGCAATCGTCTATATAACGACCCCAAAACAGAATCGAATCTGTATACATACTTCCATGAGTGCCCCAGATATGATCAGCTTCGAATGCGCCCATGAAGAGGTTGGCGAAAGAGGGAGAGAATTTTGAACCCATGGCTACACCACGTTTCTGTTGAAACCATTGTTTGTGAAAAATAAAGTAATTATTATCTAGGATCAATGTCATCATGGAGATCAGCATTTGAGTGTGCGCCCATAAGGATGCCGGTCTGTTCGATAGCACACGGGTAATTTCTTTAAGCCCTAAAGTTGGGTTAATACTGGTGTAGAGCGCTACAACATCCATGGTCACTAGAGTAGTGTTGGGTTGCCATTCCAGGTCACTCAAAAGGCTCAAAATGTGTTTTGAGTCTTGAATATAGGAGGGAAGGTTTCTAACTAGTGGACCTAGAAACACGTCCACATATTCCGCTAGTCTTTCAGTAGGCCCCCCTATTCCAGAGACAATGGGTCTGCCTGGAGGGAATGGGAGATCTTTGTGGATTTTGGGGAGAGTATATAGCCAAGGGTACGTGGGTTTGTTGACTTTAAGGTAGAGAAATTCATCATCATTTAGTAAACCCTCCTCTTTCCATTTGTGTAAATGGTCGTTGATGGTCATAGTTAGTGGGCCCATAGGGTTATATGTGAGTGGTTCATAGCAAGTGGGATCTGCTAGTTGGCTTAATATTTCATTAGTGTAGTCTTCAGTGTTCATGACTACGATATTTCCTCCTTTGTCTGCCTCACGAATAACAATGGTGGGAGTTTGTGTAAGTGTCTTGAGAGCATAACGTTCTCCTTTGGTTAAGTTATCTTTGAATGTAAATGTCTCGTTTAGTTTGCTGGTGTTAATTTTGTTAAGGTCTTCCAGAACCCGTTTGTGGAAATTGTCAATGTTGTTCCCACCAGGTAGGGTTGGTGTCCAGGTGGATTTGTTTTTGAGACCACTGACAGTTCCAAGTTCTGTTTCTATGTTAAGATCTTGCAGAAGTTGCTCCATTTCTAAGGGGCTGTCCTCTCGTTCAGTGATAGACAATAAGAGATGAGTGGCTTGTACATCCTTTATTGTAAGCTCATCATGCAATACATCATCAGGAATATTCAAAACATTTTTGTTACTACAAGTTTTACCGGCAAAATGTTTCTTTATTTTTAGATTGCGGACAAATTTGAAGAGATCAATTTTAGTTTGACAAATGTCTCCTGTAGAGTAAGGATTGAAATTGAGACCTCTAGAAAGAAGTTTATTCATGTCAGGGGATAAAGAAAAAGTAGACAGGTTTATTACTTGTACATCGTTGTTTACGCTAGCTATTTCCTCATCGTCCCTGATCTTAGTTTTCTGCGGTAATCTTCGTTTACCTCCTCTACTACCTCTGTGGGTTTTTGATTTTGTATACCCCTTTGTGGCTGTGTCCTGCTCCCTTTGCGGATCCGTTTTACTTCCACTAAAAAAGGGAGACTAGTGGCATCTAGAAGGCTATTTAGTTCTTGATCTGGTGCATTCGTGCCTGCACTGTTCAAAGACGTGTTACTGGAAGACACAGAGCTAGGGGCAGATGTGTTATCTCCGGATTTTTTGGAGTTATCAGGCTGGATCATCGCATCGTATTTGCGGTCATAGGTAAAGATTCTACCGTTGCGGTAGTCTGAGTCGTCTCTCTTAATTTGTCTCGCTTTTCTAGTTTTGATATCTTCTTGGTGTTTAAGTAGGACATCATCTAGAATGGTATAGTTCTTGCATGTGGGTTCTGGTAGGTTGAGATCCTTGATCTCTTGTTCTAGTGTGGCAATCTCTCCTAGTAGTTGGTTAGATTTGCGGTCTGCGCTTTCTATAAGGATATCCATTAGGCAAAACGAGTTGTTGGTTACAGAATCTTCCCATTTCTTGAGGAGGTCTATGTCAAGATCATCATATGTGGGGAAGATGTTGGAGCGCAAGCCTCTAGGTATCTGCTTGACACGCATATATTGTTTTAAGGTTCTTGCATCCCACCATCGGGAGTTTTCTTGTTTTTTTAGCTTTTCTAGTCTTTTGAATTTGTCTTTAAGGCCCTCTGTTCTAGGGGGACCAGAGTTGGCTGCGGCCGTGTGAGTAGGTACGCCTTTAGCAAGATTCTCAAACAGGTCCGTTGCTATCTTATCTCTATCCATGTTTGTGGTAGAGAAAGTGTGGATGTAAAGAAACGGTGGTTGCTCAGAGAGTTGTTATTGCGAAGAAAAGAAGGGAAGTTTTAAGTTTGCGGGGGGCAGCCTGTCCTGGAGAGCAGTATATGAAAACAACAAGGAGATATTTTGATTCAACCAGGGAAATTAGGCGCACACCTGTGTGTCCGCACGGTAGAGAGCACCGTAGAGTAGTGGGTACAGGCAAAGGGGCGGGCGGTAATCTCGCAGAACCGCTCAACTTGGATCTAGAGGATCCACACAATTACATAAACACAGCAATGCCCATGCGCTATACAAGTGTATGAAACAATAGTACAAGTTACATATGTAGTAAAAGAACTCCTGTTAGTAAATAACCACACTTTGGGACTTCTTTTCGAGAATCAGTTATTTCAGGTTCAGGTACAAGAGTTTCACAAAAAGAGAAAGACTGTGTCCTTGATGTTAAGTCATTGGTTTATTGTTCCTTTGTTAATGCCAACACGTGTTTCATCGCAGGGAACATACTGCGAATCTTCAGGGCTGGACGAAAAACACAAAGAGGTGCATTTGCAATGGATTCTTAGTACATCAAGTCGAAGGTTGGTGACAGGCCAAAGTGGAAAGGTGAACATGCTGGTAGTGACTTAGTGTTATAGTGGCATATTCCTTGTCGGTGTGACTTTGTGAATAATAAAGTGTACGTGTAATTAAGTGGAAAATATAGTGACATGTCTTAATATCTTTTAATGTCTTTTGGTGCCATTGTGTGCCTGAACACTGGATAGTGGACACTGAATAGTAGGTCTTAAACATTTACCGCAGAAAGTGTGTGGTGGAATAGTGAAAAAGTGTGACTGTGGTGGAGAGGACGGAATTCCCATGTGACATCCGTATTAAAATGCATACAATTTAGCTTTAAACTGTTATAATGCATGTATCATTCTATGCGAAGATTATTTCAGGCGTCTATTTACATAGCTTCTTTACTCTGTGGAAACTGTATAGTTGCTATACTATGTGTGAATTGTATGGTTTATTTGTAGAAATGTTTTTATTTGTGTGTCCGAGGGCCCTTGTGGCTATATTTGGTATTCTTGATAGCTATGTGGAGTTATATGTAAAAGACCTACATGTCTGTTAGGCGGGGGCATAAGTGAAATGCCATTATTGAAAAGACTAGATCGACGGGTTATGAGAGGCAGGAAGGCGATGGAAGAACTAATGTTTGATGGCAATTAGCCACTTTAGACTTTTTAACAGGCTCCAAGATGTAGCCTTGTAGGGAGCACTATGCACCGTTTCTTTACATCCACACTTTCTCTACCACAAACATGGATAGAGATAAGATAGCAACGGACCTGTTTGAGAATCTTGCTAAAGGCGTACCTACTCACACGGCCGCAGCCAACTCTGGTCCCCCTAGAACAGAGGGCCTTAAAGACAAATTCAAAAGACTAGAAAAGCTAAAAAAACAAGAAAACTCCCGATGGTGGGATGCAAGAACCTTAAAACAATATATGCGTGTCAAGCAGATACCTAGAGGCTTGCGCTCCAACATCTTCCCCACATATGATGATCTTGACATAGACCTCCTCAAGAAATGGGAAGATTCTGTATCCAACAACTCGTTTTGCCTAATGGATATCCTTATAGAAAGCGCAGACCGCAAATCTAACCAACTACTAGGAGAGATTGCCACACTAGAACAAGAGATCAAGGATCTCAACCTACCAGAACCCACATGCAAGAACTATACCATTCTAGATGATGTCCTACTTAAACACCAAGAAGATATCAAAACTAGAAAAGCGAGACAAATTAAGAGAGACGACTCAGACTACCGCAACGGTAGAATCTTTACCTATGACCGCAAATACGATGCGATGATCCAGCCTGATAACTCCAAAAAATCCGGAGATAACACATCTGCCCCTAGCTCTGTGTCTTCCAGTAACACGTCTTTGAACAGTGCAGGCACGAATGCACCAGATCAAGAACTAAATAGCCTTCTAGATGCCACTAGTCTCCCTTTTTTAGTGGAAGTAAAACGGATCCGCAAAGGGAGCAGGACACAGCCACAAAGGGGTATACAAAATCAAAAACCCACAGAGGTAGTAGAGGAGGTAAACGAAGATTACCGCAGAAAACTAAGATCAGGGACGATGAGGAAATAGCTAGCGTAAACAACGATGTACAAGTAATAAACCTGTCTACTTTTTCTTTATCCCCTGACATGAATAAACTTCTTTCTAGAGGTCTCAATTTCAATCCTTACTCTACAGGAGACATTTGTCAAACTAAAATTGATCTCTTCAAATTTGTCCGCAATCTAAAAATAAAGAAACATTTTGCCGGTAAAACTTGTAGTAACAAAAATGTTTTGAATATTCCTGATGATGTATTGCATGATGAGCTTACAATAAAGGATGTACAAGCCACTCATCTCTTATTGTCTATCACTGAACGAGAGGACAGCCCCTTAGAAATGGAGCAACTTCTGCAAGATCTTAACATAGAAACAGAACTTGGAACTGTCAGTGGTCTCAAAAACAAATCCACCTGGACACCAACCCTACCTGGTGGGAACAACATTGACAATTTCCACAAACGGGTTCTGGAAGACCTTAACAAAATTAACACCAGCAAACTAAACGAGACATTTACATTCAAAGATAACTTAACCAAAGGAGAACGTTATGCTCTCAAGACACTTACACAAACTCCCACCATTGTTATTCGTGAGGCAGACAAAGGAGGAAATATCGTAGTCATGAACACTGAAGACTACACTAATGAAATATTAAGCCAACTAGCAGATCCCACTTGCTATGAACCACTCACATATAACCCTATGGGCCCACTAACTATGACCATCAACGACCATTTACACAAATGGAAAGAGGAGGGTTTACTAAATGATGATGAATTTCTCTACCTTAAAGTCAACAAACCCACGTACCCTTGGCTATATACTCTCCCCAAAATCCACAAAGATCTCCCATTCCCTCCAGGCAGACCCATTGTCTCTGGAATAGGGGGGCCTACTGAAAGACTAGCGGAATATGTGGACGTGTTTCTAGGTCCACTAGTTAGAAACCTTCCCTCCTATATTCAAGACTCAAAACACATTTTGAGCCTTTTGAGTGACCTGGAATGGCAACCCAACACTACTCTAGTGACCATGGATGTTGTAGCGCTCTACACCAGTATTAACCCAACTTTAGGGCTTAAAGAAATTACCCGTGTGCTATCGAACAGACCGGCATCCTTATGGGCGCACACTCAAATGCTGATCTCCATGATGACATTGATCCTAGATAATAATTACTTTATTTTTCACAAACAATGGTTTCAACAGAAACGTGGTGTAGCCATGGGTTCAAAATTCTCTCCCTCTTTCGCCAACCTCTTCATGGGCGCATTCGAAGCTGATCATATCTGGGGCACTCATGGAAGTATGTATACAGATTCGATTCTGTTTTGGGGTCGTTATATAGACGATTGCATTTTGTTGTGGACGGGGACAGACGACCTACTACAACAATTTGCCAATCACCTCAATCAAAATAATTGGGAGCTCAAGTTTACCATGAAATCTAGCAAAACAAACATAGAATTCCTAGATCTGGAACTCTACGTAAAGAACAACAAACTGGAAAGTAAACTCTATAGAAAATCAACCTCTTGCAACGCAATACTCCGTGCAGATAGTTTCCATCCTCCCCATCAGATCAAGGCTATACCTTTCGGAGAATTTCTGCGTGCAAGACGCAACTGCAGTGACGACGTAGATCTCGAGTCAACGGTCAATGACATGGAGTCCAGATTTGTTAAACGTGGTTATCAAAAGACCACATTATCGTCAGCAAAAAAGAGACTCTCAAAAATTAAGAGACCAGACATTCTCAAAACTACTAACCCAAAACAGACTAAAGACACCACTGTTAGAATGATCACTGAGTACAATGGACTACACAATTTAGTCAGAAGAAGCATTAACAAACATTGGGGTCTGCTAAAAGATGACGAGGTACTGAGAGAACTGATCCCAGTCACTCCACAAATCACATTTCGCAAAGGGAGAACTTTGAGAAACAGACTCAGCCCAACTGTCCCTCAAGCGGACATGGCCCCCAACTGGCTCACCCAACACAGTAATGGGTTTTTCAAATGTGGCTTTTGCACAATGTGCAAATGGGCCAAACACAAAACTAGACATTTCCAAGGACCCAAACAAGAAAATTATGACATCAGAGTTAACATCAACTGTACCACGAAGTATGTCATCTACATAATTGAATGTCGTTGTGGTAAGAAATACGTAGGGAGTACCATCAGGATGCTGAAAGAGAGAATGTCTGAACACATGAGAGCCATTCAGAAACAAGATCCGAGATATCCTGTAGCCCTTCATGTAGCCAAATGCCAAACTGACACAGAAGACTTCTGCGTGTCCTTCTACGGAATTGAATCAGTGCCCGTACATATCAGAGGGGGCAACCGAGAACTAACCCTAAGACAGAAAGAAGCAACCTGGATCATGCGTCTCCGGAGCATTGAATTCGGGCTTAACTATGATCCCGAGCTACAATACTTTCTGGGCTAGAAATGGTCAATGGTTTCGCTCCCTACGTCAATGGAGATAAATAGTGAACCCCTTCAACTTCTAACAATCCAGTAATTTACGATCAATAGTTCTCCCTATTTTAATGTTTCTTGCTTTTCAGCAAAATCCGCCAGGATGGAATAACCTGGAGCACTACACCTTGCACATTTTGCCCCACTGTAAAATGTGCATTTTTTATACATCAACTACATAAAACAATATTTGGTTCTAACATGCCAGAAACTCAAGCCTGGCTCGTAACCCTGACACTCTGACGTCAAGGTTCAGACACCAAAAATAGTAAACAACAATTTCCCAAAAAAAGAGAAGTATAGAGTGATCACACCAAATCGATACTACTGCCAATAACTAACTACAAACGAAGTACCATACACAGAGCTTTTCACAGTATCCACGCTGCCTGTAGTAATTTTTAAGAATTTTTCATAGGCACACACGCTTTGTGAAAAAACCGGCAGTAACTCTTCTTTTTTGAGACGATTACTGCCCTTCTTTAGAGAAAACACACACGTTCTAGTTTATTTTATTTTTCAGCCAATAGACGAGGGACTTCCGGTTCATAACCGGTAGCATTTCCCACCACGTGACCGTCATTCGTAGAACGGCACCGGGAATCGTAAGAGGGAGTTTAACATTGACAAGGTAAGCTAGCTCTCCCCAATAGGATTCTTTACCCCAGCGGGTTCTAAACTGAGCACTGGAGGGTTTCCATACGGCTCCCGCCCTCACCCATTCCCCCTTCTTCTTTCAGGTGTACCCGCCTGTCTTAGCATTGCAGTTCTCACACCGAGACACCTCGCGGAATAGGAGTTACTCCTCCCGGTTTCTGATCCATACCTAAGAAAATAAGGTACAATTGTGCGTGAGGAAACAGTAGTTTTGATGTCTACACATGTATTTTGCGCTTTATGGGCATGAATCAGTTAGTAATTTCAGCTTGTTCCCACCCAGATCCCCGAATCACGCAGGCAGCGTGCTACATTTTCCGTAAACCCACTCACAGAACTACGGTCCTGACATGGACTTGAGTTTATAATCTGTTACCACACTTTCCTCACTAAAGGTAAGCGTGACAGTTCGTGCATAGTGCTCCCTACAAGGCTACATCTTGGAGCCTGTTAAAAAGTCTAAAGTGGCTAATTGCCATCAAACATTAGTTCTTCCATCGCCTTCCTGCCTCTCATAACCCGTCGATCTAGTCTTTTCAATAATGGCATTTCACTTATGCCCCCGCCTAACAGACATGTAGGTCTTTTACATATAACTCCACATAGCTATCAAGAATACCAAATATAGCCACAAGGGCCCTCGGACACACAAATAAAAACATTTCTACAAATAAACCATACAATTCACACATAGTATAGCAACTATACAGTTTCCACAGAGTAAAGAAGCTATGTAAATAGACGCCTGAAATAATCTTCGCATAGAATGATACATGCATTATAACAGTTTAAAGCTAAATTGTATGCATTTTAATACGGATGTCACATGGGAATTCCGTCCTCTCCACCACAGTCACACTTTTTCACTATTCCACCACACACTTTCTGCGGTAAATGTTTAAGACCTACTATTCAGTGTCCACTATCCAGGGTTCAGGCACACAATGGCACCAAAAGACATTAAAAGATATTAAGACATGTCACTATATTTTCCACTTAATTACACGTACACTTTATTATTCACAAAGTCACACCGACAAGGAATATGCCACTATAACACTAAGTCACTACCAGCATGTTCACCTTTCCACTTTGGCCTGTCACCAACTTTCGACTTGATGTACTAAGAATCCATTGCAAATGCACCTCTTTGTGTTTTTCGTCCAGCCCTGAAGATTCGCAGTATGTTCCCTGCGATGAAACACGTGTTGGCATTAACAAAGGAACAATAAACCAATGACTTAACATCAAGGACACAGTCTTTCTCTTTTTGTGAAACTCTTGTACCTGAACCTGAAATAACTGATTCTCGAAAAGAAGTCCCAAAGTGTGGTTATTTACTAACAGGAGTTCTTTTACTACATATGTAACTTGTACTATTGTTTCATACACTTGTATAGCGCATGGGCATTGCTGTGTTTATGTAATTGTGTGGATCCTCTAGATCCAAGTTGAGCGGTTCTGCGAGATTACCGCCCGCCCCTTTGCCTGTACCCACTACTCTACGGTGCTCTCTACCGTGCGGACACACAGGTGTGCGCCTAATTTCCCTGGTTGAATCAAAATATCTCCTTGTTGTTTTCACATGATTCTTATTATATGCTAACAAAAGGTCCTATTGGCTTTGACTTACCGCAACATGGAGATATTATTTAAACATACTTGATGACTAAAAAAAATATAAAAAAGGATAAAGATTGCAAAGTAAAACGCGTTGACAAAATAAAGGAGAAGGCCATTCCTCGACACTGAAATGTACTTCAACGAAACTTTCAAAATCAGTGCTCTTTTTTTGCAAAGTTTGGATTTATTATTCACATATTAGAAAGAGAAGCCCTAGGGGATCGGGTCTCTAGGGCCTGAGATGGATTGGGGAAGATGGCTGCACAACCTCTCTCTCCTTTGGAAATGAATACGTCCCTGAGGGATGGGGTTCCCAGGGCCTAATGATGCTCGCCAGGGAGGCTGCGTGGCCACCTCCACTTTTCTATATTTGGCCCCAGAGATGGGTTCCCAGGGGCCTAATAAGGCCTGGAGAGGGTTTTCTATGTGGCTCCCTTCCCCCTCTTTTATTGTATTTGACTCCGGGGGATGGGGTCCCCAGGGCCTATTAAGGCTTGGGGAGGGAGGCTACACCCCCATCTCCTTAGATTTTGGCCCAGGGGGATGTGGCCCCCGGGTATATCAAGTCTCAGGGAGATAGGCTACATGAACAACTCCCCCTAGATTTCGGCCCTGGGGTCCACAGGCCCTTACAAGGTTGGGGAGGGAGGCCTCACTCTTTTTTTTGTTGAAATATTTTTATCAACATTTCTGTAATAGAAACTCAATGTATTACATGGCATGTGAAATTGGCTTCATTTCATGTGATAAACGACATTGGGTATTTCAATCTTGTTAGGGAGGCCTCACTCTTTATATTAGAATTGGCCCTGGGGTCCCTTGGGCCAATTGAGGCTCAGGGAGAGGGGTAGCATGCCCCTCCACTTAATATATAAGTTTTGTTCCCTGGGCAATGAGTCCCTGGGGCCCGAAGACCAACACTATGCCGCACATGCCAAAGGCTGTGTGTGGCGTGGTGTTGGCAGTCTGCCGGGTATTTAGCCACAGCACCTGGTGGCTGGCCAAGCCCTGTGGCAAAACGCCCGCTGCACATGGCTAATGGCAGTGTGCACCATGGGGTTGTCTGCCTGCAGGGCGTGGTTGGCCAACCATGCCCTGTTGCCAACCTCTTGCTGTGCACTGCCAAAGGCTGACTCCGGGTAGGTTGGCCAGGCCCTCTGGCCAGTTCCCAGCTGCGCACGTGCGCAGCGCAGAGTTGTCTGCCTGCGGCCAACCCCCCACAATGCACAATTGAATGCCATGTGCGGCAAGGGGTTGGCTTTACTTAAATCTAGAAATTTACTGAAAGAACCAAAGGTTAAAGTAACGTTGTAGTTAGGTGAAATGTTTAGCAACAACGTAACGTTTTAGACTAAAGAAACACAGAAATTCACCAGTTATAGCTATCTCAAGTAGTTATAGCTCATGCCCTAAGGTAACTATAACACACTCCCTTGCTATACACTGGTATTTACCCCCTATAATAAATCACCCATGACATCTTCTATAATATTGATAATATCACTGCAACATTTGAAATGAAATTATTGATGAGAAAACTGTGCATGGCAGGAGCACGAGTTATAGTTACCTTAGGGCACGAGTTATAGTTACTTCAGATAACTATAACCAGTGACGGCTGATTAGGACATCTTAAAGGGGAGCGTGGGGCTCACACACACACACACACACACGCACACACGCACACACACACACACATGCACACAATCTTACACCCATGCTTTCACATGTAGACACGCGCACACACACTCATTCACAACACTCACTCACAAATATACGTACATACACCAAACAGTCAATGAATATACACTTATCTGCTGCAGCTCTCGTGGAGGGAAGACTCAGAGGTGCCTGGAGGGTTAGGACTGCTGCCTCCCCAGTCAGCCAATAAGGGGAGGCAGCCGTCCCTACCATTCGCAGAGTAGGATGGGGTGAGGGAGACTGTTGAACCTACCCTCACTCTGAAACAAGGTGTCAGAGACAGACACTTGGGCCTGGGCATTTCAGGGCTTAAAACTGAACTATGTGCCTACATTTTAACTGTGTTTTTATAGTGCTTAGCGTCTATGCGCAATAAGACTGTTTGGGGATCAGAACCCTGGCACAGAGAGTTATAGAGACATTTGTTTTTCACTGTTTATCCTAGTTTCTGGCCAGAACCTGCGTCCCCCATGGGATCACTTGAGAACCCCCTAGGGGCGCCCAACCCCGTTTGAAGACCTCTAATATATAGGGACGCGGATCCTCCAAGTCCACATGCTCAAATGTGATCGGCTTCCAACACTTCAACCTGGAAGTGTCGGCAGCCATCTTGGGACACTGATTCAGCCGAATCTCACAAAAAAAATGTTTTAAAAAAATGTGGGCAAGGTAAGAATACGCTGACCCTTTAGCTCTGGTTATGATGTCCCAGAGGGATCCTGCCAGTGCAAAAACATATTTGTTTTAAAATTTTGTTTTAAAGTTTTTGCTGCAAAGACGCAATGGAGCCCCCTATCTGCAGCAAAAATGAATAAAACAACAAGCATGGGCACCCAACTTGTTTTGAATAGAACCCCCGGGTGGGCCAGGTCACAAGGGCATATTTTTAAAAAGGAGGGTGGCCTACGGGACCCCCCTCCTACGGCTTTTAGAGGCCCGGTGACCACCACCTCCCGGGGCATTATTTTCTTAATGGGGGGGGGGGAGGTGCGCAGACCCCCTCCTCGGCTTGCATGAAGACCCGGGGACCACCACCTCTCGGGGCAATGATATCAGACAATTGTGAGTGGATGTTTTAGAGGTTTTCACCAGATCTTCTCTAATATTCTCCCATACTGATAAAGTTTGGAAATTTACTTCTGAAAAGGGCAGAAGTAAAACTTCTTCCAGGGATCAAGAAAAAAAGGGTTGGAGGAAAAGTAAATGTGTAAATACTCAGCAGACTTTCACATGAGAAAATCTACACATGCATATTTGCTCATGCTAAAATGCTGTTCACAAATATTCTGTAGCGGTACCACTTCCTAACATACTTCTGTAAATTTGAATAAATGTGTGCAAGCAGTAAATCTGCATTACTGCTAGGACATTTACCATTGGGTGCACTTTTGTGATTATCTTTAAGAATTGGGCCAGTAATTAGGTCTGGCGTTAACCAAGACCTTTTATTTTTCCTAACATTCTCTCTATCTATCGGCGGACTTCACTGTGAGTGACAGCAGTCTGCTCTTTCACAAGGAGCATATTGGCACACAAAAAAGTTTTGTTCAGTGCATGGAACTACTGTGGCAATATGTGCTTTTTGAGACAAAAAATATTTTTGCCAATGTTTGTTATAATGGTGAGGGTCCAGCTGCTCCCAAAACAATAAAGTTCTACAAAAACCATCCTAAAACAAGAAACACGCTGACAAACCCAAATCGATGACCAACAATATCAAAACTATTGGTTTTGACAGTGCTTGTTTAATGTCATGTTCTCGATCATCTTGTTGAAACTGGTTGCACTGATGTTCCATTATGAATATTTTTGGAAATACTAACATGCATCAACATATTTTACTAAATGATGCTTCAAAGAAATGATAACTAAAATGTCATAGTAATTTAATGAAACGTTTTTATTTCCTAGTAGCATTTTTCTGTGAACATGTTATTTTGATAGCAAAGCATCATCAAGCTTGCTTTCAAGATTCTGCAAATATTTGCAGCTAATCAGAGAGCATTCGGGGAGCATAATACATAGCCTCATATTGTTGTAATTTGTAAGCATTTGTGCACATTTTTATACTTTGACCACTGTCAGTAGTGCAGTCCGAGCTTGCAACACTTCTTTAGAGCGCTCACCCTAATAATAAAGGCTTTGCATTAATGGACCATAAATACAAGTTCAAACAGCATTGACATAAGGGCACAAATATTACCTTACCTGCCGACAATGCCTTTCCCAGTACCATAATGTGGTACTGTGAACGGGCAGCTAAAGTGTTTGCGTTGCCATGGAAAAAATGAAAACTTGATGTCCTTGACCTCAAACTATATGTCCTGGGTGACAGGCTATAGGAATTCCACACCCCTGCACAGGGCAGAAAAGACAAAGCAGAGAGCATAAATACAGCAAACAGGAAAGGCAAAGCAGAGGAGGGCAAAACAGAAAGCACTCACAGACCCAATGAGACACTTGTTCACAAACCGACTCATAAGACACTCATGCACCCACACTCAAACCCAGATACCCACTGATAGACCTGCTCAGAGACTCATGCACTGAATCACAAACCCAATAAGAAACTCAGACACTTACGCACCAACTCGGACAGTCACTCAGGGACTCACACACCCATTTTAAAAAAAACGTAGCCATTCACTGAAAAAAACAAAGGACGTTAGACTCACATTTCACTTGTACAAAACCATTGAAATTCAGCAGTTACAGTTACCTGAGCTAACTAGAACTTATGTTCCTGCAATGCACTGCTTATGACCTCACATATTACATTGTATTGTATTGTATTGTAATTGCATTTATATAGCGCTTACTACCCCTTAGAAGGCGTCAAAGTGCTTTTTTGGCGAGTAGCACACTACTCCGGAACCCATAGAGGATTAGCGTTGAATTAGTATAGTGAAATATGAAAGTAATTTGAGTGGTGGATAGGTTAGTCAGTTATTTGGATTCAGAAAGATAGCGGAAGAATAGAAGACGGAAAAAAGGTTTGCACTTATAAGCGCTTGTTACCCCTGATGTGATGTTGAAGCCCTTTTTGGGTATGTAGCACACTACTCTGTTAACCCATAAAGGATTAGTGGTGAATTTGTATAGTGAAATATGAAAGAAATTTGAGAGGTGGATATTAGTCAGCTATTTGGAGTGAGACGGACAGCGGAGGGATAGAAGAGGGAAAAAGGTTTGCATTTAGATAGCGCTTGTAACCCCTGATGTGGTGGTGAAGTGCTTTCTTGATGAGTTGCACGCTACTCCGGAACCCATAAAAGATTAGTGTTGAAAATTAGTATAGTGAAATATGAAAGTAATTGGAGTGGTGAATGTGCTATTCAGTTATTTGGATAGAGAAGAGTAGTGGCGGGATAGAAGAGGGAAAGAGGTTTGCATACATATAGCACTCCCCTCATGGGGTGTTGAAGCTCTTTTTTTGGCGAGTAACATGCTACTCTGGAACCCATAAGGATTAGTGTTGAATTAGTATTGTGAAATATGAAAGTAATTTGAGTGGTGGGTATGTTTGTGAGTTATTTGGATTGAGAACGTTTGAGGAGGGATAGAATATGGAAAACGTTTTGCATTTATATAGCACTTGGTACCCCTGATGAGGTGCTGAAGTGCTTTTTTGGCGAGCACCACAATACTCTGGAACCCATAAAGGATTAGTATTGAAAATTAGTATAGTGAAATATGAAAGTAATTTGAGTGGTGGATATGTTATTCAGTTATAGGGATAGAGAAGGGTAGCGGAGGAATAGAAGGGGGAAAAAGGTTTGCATTTATATAGTGCTTGCTACCTCTGATGAGGTGTTGAAGCCCTTTTTTGGTCGGTACCACGCTACTCTTGAACCCATAAAGGATTAGTGAGGAATTAGTATAGTGAAATATGAAATTTGAGAAGTGGACATGTTAGTCTGTTATTTTGATTGAAAGGGATAGTGGAGGGATAGAAGAGTGAATGGTTTAGACTTTTTTGTTTTTAGTTTTGGAGATCGTAGCAGTAGAAGGAGGCTTGGGGTGAATAAAAAGGGATGTGGAAGGTAAGAGTCAGAGGGAGGAGTTTAGAAAGGCTTGTTTTGGGGGATCGGTATAGTAAAAGAGGTGCTAGATGATGCAAGGAGGGATAGAGTAAGGGAGAGTCTAGACATTGTTATTTGGGGATCATTGTAGTGGTATGGGGTTTGGGATAATGAGAGGGTGGATGTAGAGGATATATTGATAGAGGTGTAGGGTGAGAAATATGGTAGTGCATTGGAAAGAGTAGTAGAAAGAAGTTTGAGATGAGTCAGAAAGTTGGGGTAGAAGATATATTGAGAGAGGTATAGGGTGAGAAATAGGGTAGTGCATTGGATATGCTGATTCAGAAGAAAGTGATAAATATATAGATCCATACGTACATGGAAAGTATATAGATGTATAACGGAGGTAGGTATATGTTTATTAAAGATATTGATAGAGGTATTGGATGAGACATTGTGTAGTGGATTGAATATGTTTTTTTAGGAGAAAAGTAATACATATATAGGAGAAAATTAAGAAATATATAGATCCAACATGGAAGGTATATAGATGCATAAAGGAAGTAAGTATATGTAGATAGAAGATTCATTAGATAAACTTTGGTTTTCAAGTGTTATTGTACTTAAAAATTAATTGTATTTATTTTTTAACAACATAATTATTCTACATGTTTATACAAAGCAATACACAAAGATAGGTACATATCTATAGTACAAATACATGCTTATATACAGAGGGATATGCTGTAAAGTTCTGTTTGTGTATGGTGCTTATGTGGGGAAGAGCCAATTCTTGAATCTTGAGTAGTTTTCTGAAGATAAGGTGGTTGTCTGTGGATCTTATGTTGGGGTAAACCGTTCTATACCATAATTTGGCAGCTTGAACAGAGAAGGATGTGCCACCCATGTTTTTTTCTTGTCTCTTGGGATTTTGAGGCGAGGTGCCACTCTAGAGCGGAGGTTCCTTTGTTGAATGATAATTCTTTGGTGATTTTATTCCTGATGAAGAGTGGTCCCATTCCTTGTATCGCTTTGTGGGTGATACAAAGCAGCTTGAATGTGGATCTTCTGACAACAGGTAACCAATGCAGGGCTTCCAAGGCAGGTGAGATGTGGTTTTGCGGTTTGATATGCAAGAGTAGTCTGGCAGCGAAGTTCTGTATCCATTGTAGTCTTTTCATGGTCGTTAAAGGTGATCCGTGGTAGAGGCTATTGGTGTAATCGAGTTTGGACATAACAAGGGAGATGGTAGCTTGGACCTTGTGTGGAAATCCCAAATGGGGGAAGATTTATCACACTGTTTTTATAGAGACAAAGCTTGATCTTGCTAGTTTGTCCACTTGTGGGTTCATTGATAGCTTTGAGTCCATGGTCACACTGAGGTCTCTTACCTCCTCCGATACTGTAGGTGGTGATCCCCGTTTATCAGGCTAGGCGGCAAGTGGGTCATAATGTTTCCAATTGCCACACATGAGTATTTTCGTTTTGAAGCGTTAAATTTAAGAATGGTTCTAAGTCATCCACTGATCCACAGCTCTGAGACAACTGAAACTTGGAGAATTTCCCATGACTTTAGGGTATTCCTGCTGAAGCAGTACTTGTGTGTCATGACTCATCTGCATAGTTATAGCACGTTAGGTGAAATTGATTGATCAGTACCGGTAATGACTTCATGTAGATATTGAAAAGCATGGGCAAGATGATAGCGCCTTGAGGGACCCCTGCTTTTGTGGAGCATGGTTTGGATGAAAAAGGTGGGGTATGGATTACATTAGTTCTGTTTTGAATGTAGCACGCAATCCAGTCTAGAGAAGTCCCCTCTATGCTGGCTTCGTAGAGTCTTTGTTTCAGAGTGTCATGGTCAACCTTGTTAAAGGCAGCAGAGAGATCCAAGATGAGTAGCGCAGCAACCCCATTGTGGTCAACTGTGCTCTTCAGGCCCTCCCAGATGGCAAGGTGGGTAGATTCTGTGCCTCTTTCCAATCGGAATCCTGTTTGGAAGTCACTATTGACATAGTCAGTGATATCGCTGATGACATCTCAAATGACATCACTGATTACACCATTCATAGAACCATTCACACACCCACTCACACTGCCATGGAACCTCACATACACCCACTCAGACAACTCCTTACATACCCATTTACAGACCCATACCAGTACTCACACAACCATTCACTCAGCTATAGAGCCACTCACATAACCACTCACACATACAGCCACTAACACCCCCAATAATGCACCCATTCAGCCAATAATGCTCCACCTCACTCACCAATATGGCCTGTCACACATACAGTCATACAAACACTTACACACCCACTCATAGACCCATACAGCCACTCACACACCCATACAGAAATTCACAAATCTACCCATACAGCCACTCACTGACACTGCCACTCACTCATCAATTCAGTGACTCACACACCTGCTCACTTACCCATACAGCCACTGACACAGCCACTCACTCACTCATCCCTACAACCACTCACACACCCACTCACCCTTACAGCCACTAGAATAGACATTCACTCCCTAATATAGCTACTCACACCCACTCACTTACCTATGAACACACTCAAACAGCTACTTACTTACCCATGCAGGAATTCTCACAGCCACTCAGACACCCCTACAGCTACTCTTATACCCACTCACACACCTATGCACCACTCACGCAGCCACTGACTCACCCAGAGAGCCACACACACACCCAACCACTCTCCAAAACAGCATCCACTCACTCAGCCATACAGCTACTTACATAATCACTCACACTTCCATACAGACACTCCCACACCCATACAGGCACTCACACACCCACTCACACACTGATATATACAGTCACACATCATTAGGATGAGATATGTTAGAAATAGTATGGCTCACTACAAATACAGAAAGAATAGTAATTTAACTTATGCTGTGGCTTAGTATATATCTTTAAGTCTCAGAAACGTTTACAAAACACACTCAAAGGATGATGTCATCAGTGATGTCACTGACCTTATCATGAGTGATGTAATATGTGAGGTCATAAACAGTACATTGCAGGGCGTAAGTTATAGTTAGCTCAGAGAAATATAACTGCTGAATTTCTACGATTTATGAGTGAAATCTGAGCCTAACTATAATGTCCTTGTAACCTTTGTGCTTTTCAGTGAAAATACAAACATTCTTAGTTCACTTCTGGTCTTTACCTACACACTTTTAATAATGGGGTGCCATTCGTTATTGAACAAGTCTTGACACTTTGGCTCATTCGTTTCGTGATTCTGAAGATTCAATATGAAGATTTTATTTTGGAATGATGACTATACCCCCGTTAAGCCATCTGTAACCCACTCTGATTGATCTGGTTGTCCTTACTCGCTTGGGGACTTTGGGTTGAATTTGAAGCTGAATGTCCTTACCTATATACAGAACACTTGAGTCACCTTGTAACCCTATTCTGCATGCAGTGGGAGAAAGTTAGCAGTGCTGAATTATTATTTTCTATAATTTCTGTTCAGTACAGTTTGAGATGCTCCAGTCCTAAATCTCTTCTCAGGTTGGGAGTGGAATATCCCAAGCCACTGAACCTCCTCCTATTAATGTGTAGTGCATTCTCTTTGAGCTGTAATTGCAGACAGCAACTTAGTTTTCTTGTACTTTGCTGTCTTCCCCATGACTACACTCTACTCCTCCTGTGCACTAAGATCTTAGATGGAGTTACTTAAAAGTAGCCAAATGGCTGAAAGGAGCTCTGACATAGCTTTTAGGTTCAAATGAGATCCTATGTGTCCTAGGTGAGCCCATAATGTGAATTGAAGTCTTCTTACTGGCTTGTCCTGCCTTACCCTAACTTGTTGGTATGTTTTGGTTCCTTCGGAGCATGCCATTGACCTTAACCTATTACTATCTGTTTAGAATCCCTTTCCTACTCTCCTCCACAATCTTTATATCCTACATACACTAATCTTGGTTTGAAGCAAATATGTTTTATAAACGCTCAGCTGACAACCTCTCCTATATTGTTTGACCCTCTGCATGGCCTATATTAAAAGCTTGGGTGATTTGGTTTTAAAGCTCAAGGGTTTGTCTTTTCCAGAGCAATGGGTTTCACTTTATCTAGTTTTGGTATTATTTACTGCATTTGATCGAGTTATGCATGTTATTGCAATTTTCATCTGAGTGAGCTTCACCCTACAGCATTTACCTGGCCCCTTTCTGAAATGGCATAACTTGTTGCCACTATGTACAGTAAAAGCAGCTGGCTAAAGGCTTGACCCTATAGGTCTGCCACATAATATACTTATTAAAGTCCTATCAGTCATGGGTGGTTCATTCAGCATTATGACTTAAGCAGTAGTGCCTAAGAGATAGAGCTAACAGACCTGTCAAGGTCAGAGAAGGGATTTCACTTATGTGGCATTTGGTATGGGTACTAAGATATATAATGCTAATATTTGCCATAAGGTGGGAGTGTTAAGGATAGCCAGATGAGATAAGTAGCTGGGTATGTGATGTGAGTGGCTAACATTTGGTGGTAGTGACTAAGCCTTTATTATGCTCATACCTGAGCACCTACCTGAGCATATGATGCCAATTTTGGCATATGGTGAAACATGTATATGTACCATGGTAATACCAACCATATAAAGCAACAATCTGGCTAAATGCTTACCCTACCTAACCTTTTCAGGAGTACCTCGCTATAGGATGGAATGCTTGCTTATTGACGTATTTTCTTGGCAGTCAGTTTACTTGCTTTTTATTTGTACCTATTTGCTTGGGTGTGTAGTGTTTTTACATGCATTCCAAGAGGTGTGATGTTTGTGCATGCATGGGTGACTGGATTTTTGTGTGTGCATTGATAGTGTTAGAGCTGGGAACTTTTGGGGTGGTTTCCCCAGTCTTTTTGCTTCTGATCTCCTGTTTTATGATGTGTGTTTAACTTAGTTTTTGCTGGTTTTAGGACTCAGGGAACTTTACCATTGCGGGCAAGTGCCAATATGCAAGTTCTCTAAGTCTACATTCAGATAGTATTTGATTTCTCTATGATTGGCATGTTTGATTTACTCGTAATTCCCTAGAATAGTGCACCGTGTGTGCCCAAGGCTTGTAATTCAAATGCTGCTAGTGGGCCTGCAGCACTGATTGTGCCACCCACATGAGTAGCCCCACAAACATGTCTCAGTCTGCCATTGCAGAGCCTGTGTAGACAGTTTTAAACTGCTATGTCGACCTGGCAAGTGCACTCACTCACCAGGTCCAAACCTTCTCTTTTATTACATGTAAGGCAACCCTAAGGTAGGCCAGAGGCAGCCCCAAGGACAGGGTGCAGTGTATCGAAAAGATAGGACATGTATGTTGGTGTTTCACATGTCCTGGTAGTGAAAGACTGCTAAATTCTTTTTTCATTACAGCAAGGCATATCTCTTCCAGAGGGTAGCATTGGAGCTGCCTTGTAACATTTTACAAGTGTATCTTCCAATTGGACGCGGATAGAAGATTGGAGTTTGGTGTCTCTGGACTCACAATTTAAAAACATATTGTTTAGTGAAGTTGGTTTTTAAAGTGCAGGTCTGAAAATGCCACTTTTAGAAAGTTAAAATGTTCTTGCTTCACCATTGTGCGCCTCTGCCTGTCCCTAGAATATATGTCTGGGTTCGATGACATTTGGTCTTTTCAAATTCACTCTAGACAGTCACACACAAAGGGATCTGAGGTGTGCCCTGCATATCCTGATGGCTTCTTCACCAGTTTGATGAGTCTACCTGAGCTAGAAGGGTGGGAGGAGTTGGCACTGACACCTGAATAGGGCTGTGCCTGTCCTCACACAGAGCAGTTTCCACACCCCTGTAGTGTGTCTGGAGTCAGGAAGGACAGGGTTTTGGCACCACAAAGACATTTCTTTGAAGTTTGCCAACTTCAAAGGCCAAATTGGGTATAAGTACTGAACCTGTGACACCATAAACTAAGAACACTTCTGGATTAAGGACATTCTGCCAGGAAGAAGAGCTGTGTTGCTGTCAGGAGGGACTGCAACTTTGCTGTTCGCCTTGCTGTGCTTTCCTGCTGCTTGCTGCTTCTGTCCTGGGAGTGAAAGGACTGGACTTAGCTTTCTACATCTTGCTTTCAAAGTTTTTACAAGGGCTTGAGTTGAGCCTGCTTCCTGTTGGAGGTCTCAGGGCCATCAAAGACTTCATCTGCCAGCGCCAGGGCTCCTATGCTGAGAGCTCTGCTCTGCCAAGTGGTTCCAATTCCAGTTCGAGGCCCTTGGTGGTGAGTTTGGTGCTAAAAGAAGAAAGCCACGCATCAACTCCAAGTGTCACTTCGGAATCGGCGCACCCCTGCAAGAATCACTGCTTCGTCGCTGCCTTCACCGAGCCGTGGCTCCACTCACTGAGTGTGCGATGCACCGTCTACTGTTTAGAACGCACGGTCCGACTTTGCCGCAGGGCCCTGAAGAATCGTCGCTGCGTGAGTCTCGAACACTGCCTCACTGATGTCCATGATGCACCGCTCTGACTCCAACGCCGCACCAGTGGCTTGACATTCATACCATGGAATTGATACATCGTGCTGTGACATCGTTGCATCATCGACACCACATGGCCTTCCTGAATCGAGGCATCACACTCGCAGTCGAAGCATCACCTCCCATGTGCCTCGGATTGTCCCTGGGAGGTAGCAGCTCAACGACCCTCCACCACCTCCAGGAACCGACACATCACTTACTACAAGCAACGCATCACATCCTTTGTGCAATGTACCGTCACCGAGCGTTAGTGTGCCAACAACCTGCATAGCAATAAGGAACTGACGCATCACCTGCTTTACCAACACCTCTCCTCCCCAGCACCACGTATCGACTTTGAGTTTTGACGCATCAAAGGTACTTTGTCTTGGTCAAGTGCAACCTTTGATTTCTAAGAGCAATAACTTTATTTCATCTTGAAATTTTATATCTTGACCTGTGTATGTTGGATTTTTGTCATTTTTACCTTGTTTAAATCAGATAAATATTGGCAACATTTCTAAACTGGTGTGTAGTTCTTTTGTGGTGTTTTCACTGTATTAATATATGCCTATACAAATACTTTATATATTTCATTTGAGGATAAGCCTGACTGCTCTTGCCAAGCTACCAAGGGGGTGAACGCGAGTTATTCTGAGGGTGTAACATGCTTCCCCTGACTACAGTGAGGGTCCCTACTTGGATAGGGTGCAAACAACTGCTAACAAGAGACCCCATTTCTAACAGATACAGAAACATGATATCAGCTGCAAGTCTGCGGATGCCAGACTTTACCTATCTCTCTCTTACCTCACTCTTTATTATGCTATCATACCACCACACTGCACTTAACTCCTGTCATCATCACATCACCACACTCCGCAAAAGCATGTTCTCTCAGCCTCCTGAAAACTATAATGCGTGACATATAACTGTTTCTCAGTATAAAAGCTCAATTTATTGGTGAAGTAAATACATATATACAGAATGGCCCTATATATGTTTTGTTCAAATAATTGCCCCATGTGGTTAAAAGGGTGTACTCCTTTACTCAAACAAAATGAGTATGGTTGCTGGCGAAAAGAGACTCCGAAGGAGCTGTAGGAGCAGAGGTCTTCAGCAGATTTCATCTATAAGATGTTTTGCAACCCCTGCCCCCGCCCATGGAACGTAAAATCTGCCTCAAATATGGAATTCTGTGGGACTTAGTTGGCGAGAAGTTGAATGGGCTGTAAGAGACTTCTGCCGCAGTCTGCAACCTAAAATTCTCCTTTGCAGTGAGCACATAAAAATCATCTGCTCTGCTGCCGACATGTCAGCGGTTCCCTCAACGAGTGTTAAGCGCAATTGATTCACTGCTGAGTTGTAGACAGGCCCTAGACCACCAAAACCGAGCTCTAAAACATGAGGAAGGAAGGCTGAGCAGCTGTGATCCTGTCTCAGACACCGCTGATACCCGTAGCCATGGTATGCTATTCCTCGCAGTGCATACCAATGAAAAACTAGGTGCACCGGCCATGAATGCACAAGAGAGGGAACTGGATGCATAAAAGATGTGAAGAAGTTTAAAATAATATTCAAAGCTTGCCTATTAATAAGATACTTCTCTGCTCTAGATCCTACGCCTCCTAGGAACTGAGCATTGTAGGGAAATATGTCTATGATTGTCTATTTCTGCCTCCAGGTGGCAGTGATGCAGGCAAGTGATAAGGGAAGAGCGAAATATGACTCCTTTGGGGTAATGAGGGTCATGATATAAGAAACTGAATTTGAGGATCCCATTAGTACGTCAAATGAAGCACCTTCTCCACACCTTCTGTCAGGGTGTGTAGCGAAGCTTCAATATTACCCTCTGGGAAGCACTGAGAAAAATGTAATGAGTATCGAAACCCAAAACCAATTAGTGGTTTCTCCATAAAAGTGATCCTCCCAGCTTGTGATGGAGAAGCATATCATGGAAGACAGCAACAAACATCCCCTAAAAACAAAAAGCTTTTATTTCTAGGAAGGTTTGACACTGAGGGGTGTGTTAAAAAGTGTACTATTGCCTGAGGATCCGCTATTGATTCAAATTAGATCACTGGCCAAGGGTAACATTGAATTTGTGGCTAAACCAATGAGGCAAATCTCTGAAGCATTCTCCAAGGCAGATGGTAAAATGTCCATTCCTGTTACTGAGCAAACCTCATTTGTGAATCGTCTTGTTAGCAAGAGGTGATGTACTCGATTTACCAGTCTGGTGGAGGACCTCTATAGAGAGGTGTGATGCGTGCTCACCAGGATCTTGACTGGGAGGGATAAAAGTGTTGATAGATCTCCAGGGGAAAGTTGGGTAGTGATGTGATGTTGTTTTTTCCACCTCAGCTACCCTGGAAGCTGTGCATCTTATTCTATCATCTGTAATAAGTCTCTGAGAAGCAGACGATAGGCACATGGTTGAGAAACACTCTGTAATATTACTCCTGAAAATTTACACTGTTGGTGGATTCTCTTGGCCTTGAAATAAAGAGATTTTTCTACCAGGAAACATACAAGCAAAATAGTGAAAATATATGATGTTACAGCGCAAACAATTACACGCTTTTTACATTGCAATACCATTACATCACATGATTATAAAAAGCATGCCATTACAATTCATTTTAAAAACTGCCATTACAACGCATTCCATTACAACACATACCATTACAACGCATACATTACTCCGCATAATACTTTTAGGGCAACAATAGGTAAGTGTTGGATAGTGTAGGGGTAAAAATGACTCTTCCCACCCCGGAGAATGCAACAGTAGGGAAAGTGTTGGATAGTGTAGGGGTAAAAATGACTATTCCATTGTACCCCAAAACCCATACCCCCACTAAAACAAAAAAGTCTCCATTACTTACCTTATTATGCTTTGTAATGGCATGCATTGTAATGGTATGAGTTGTAATGGCATGCGTTGCAGTGACATGCATTGTAATGGCATGCATTGTTATGGCATGTAATGTAAAGGCACTTGTGTTGTAACAGTAGCGATGTAAAAGCAGTGCGATGTAATGACTGCGTTGTAATGGATGTTTCCCAAAATAGTGGCTTGTAAATCAATAAAGCACAGCGTGGAAATAATTGGGTGTTGGGAAGGCAATAAACTGTTAGTGGGATAAAGACAGGACCCCTTGCAGGTTTAATGAAGTGCAAGTACATGGAAAAAATGAGAGTAAAGAACTTCTGGATTCATCTTGTGACAGGTGTAAAAAGCAAAGTCTAAGCGCCCTCTGAAGCAGCGTTTGAAGAGACTGTTGGATTTTGACACGAAAGGTGGCCAACACAGGATGATAATGGAACAGAGGGTGACAGCCTTTTCTCAGGTAATGACCCAAGACTGTCCGCTGTGGAAACGCGTTACAATATTAAATAAAACTAGCACTGCATCGTGACCCTCCCTCCTCAGTGTGCGCTTTTTTGGATCTTTTGAAGTATCAATTGACCGGCAGGGTCCGCCGGTGCATCCCACCACCTTTGAACAGGCCCCCGGTCTCGGAAGGGGCCAACTCATGTTTATATATGTATATATATATATACACACACATACATATACACATATATATATATGTAATATACCTACATATATATATATGTATATATTATATATATACACATATATGTGTGTGTGTGTATATATATATATATATATATATATATATCTGTATGTGTATATATATATATATATATATATATATATATATATATATATATATATATATATATATATATATGTCAAAATAAAATGATGAGAGCGAAACACATGTCATGGGTTGCTTTTATTCATGTAATGTTGGCTTAGATGGTATTTTACCAATCCAAAGCTGTAATACTGTGCCTGGATTGGTAAAAGGCTTTGGCCATGGCCATGGGCATGGATAACCCTGTGCTAATCCTATGCTTAAAGGCTTTGCTGTAGAAATGGCAAAGACTTTGTCCCTTTCTATCTCGTCATGGATGGCACTGGGCTAATCCTACGCTTAAAGACTTTGATAGAAATGCAGAGATTTGAGGTGACCAAATTTATGTCGCTGGTGTTGAGAGTGCTCTATACTGGAGCTGCTTTCCACCAAAACTTGAGAACTACTCAGAGTTCTCTGCTTTTTCTTTTTGCATATATATATCTGAGAGTGGGAGCCAGAAGCCGTATGCATTAACAGCTCCTCTTTTTCTTTTAAGGGATACAAAATCTTTAGTACACAAAGGTTCCTTTTTGGCTGAACTAGCACCCAAAGTAATGGCAACAAGCACTTGAAATTCCAATAGGTCTATCTTTAAAAGAATGTTGTATGGTAATGTGAAGTATTGCACGTAAATTGCGTCGGAATGGATATGTATGTGTGTTGAGGCAATGAACGTTAGAATAATATTGGTGTATGTTAAAAGGTCAGGTGACAGTGCACTGTCAAGCCAGACCTAAAAATCCATACAGGTTAATCACTACCTTCCTCCCGTTTGTGTTTCTGCCAGAGAAAAACACCATAAATCATTTAGTTGTCTCAGACAGTTTAATAGTATGTGTGTGGCCTTGAAAGTTCAGCATTAGGCAGCTGAATAAATATACAAAATAATCTCAGCTGTGTGGACAGCAAGCACTTTTTTGTGGAAGCACACAAATTCTGCCCAATCAAAACAAGTACTCCTGCCTCCCAATATCTGGGTGGGGCAAAAGCCCCTCTCCTGGTGTTCCCACATAATTGTCTGGCAACAGCTGTGCTGTCAAGCAAAACCAAACTATTAAAGACAGAATATTTAGCATAAACGTCATGAAAAAAATTAGAACTTTCAATGGTGTTTGCACAGCAATAATTTAAGAAAAAACATCAAGGTTGAAAATCTTTGTCAGGGTTTTCCTGATCTTACAACACAAGGGCTGCAATAGAGAAAAATAAACTTAGCTCAGAACGTTAAACTCAAAAGAACATACACATCTTTCACTTATTTGTGCCAGGAATGCCAACTCAAAGAGGTACTACTGCAGATTGTTGAGATTTATGACGTTTTTTTGCTGCAATATCTTCAGAGATAATTCAAATTCAAATTCAAAGGATCTTTATTCGGATATAAAACCATCCATAAAAGTACAGATACATCACAACAATTCATCCAAGTAAAACGATAAAAAGAATCATTTTAAAAACTAGTAAAAAGTGGCACAGTTACATTACATAGAGTAAGTTCAAGTAACAATATTTTAAAGTGCAAGTAACAATATTTTAAAGTGCAACATATAATATAATTTGAGTTGCCACATATGCACTATAAATAAAAATACAAAGGCAATACATGGGATAAATAACCACAGTATGTGCAAAAATACAATCATTAGTGCAATTATACAAAAAGTGCAAACTATGCAGATATAGTGCAAGTTTTTTCAGACCGTATTCATTGTTGCTCGAGAACGAACAGCCGATTGAAAAAAGCGGCTAACTCTAAAAATTACAACAGCAGTGCCTAACATTAATAAATCTGTAAAGGCTAGATTAAAGTCTCTCAATGCATTCTCCCTAAAATATGGAATTAAATAGTGTTTGGTGTACTTTACATAAAAGCCACAGAAGAACATAAAATGTAAAAGGCTTTGTTTGCCACCTAAATTACAGGGACAGCTTAGGTTTTCTAGGTTTTTATTGAAGCCTAATGGGAAGCAAAGTAGATTTTTAATGCTCCCATCTCTAAAACGAAACAACAGGCTCCTGTTCCATCTGCCCATTTTTTTCAACAGGTAGCCCTGTGGCATATTATTAGACCTGTCAGGTGTTCCAAGAAGTGGGGTATACTTTATAATGGTAGGCTTTACATGCTCAGACCTTTCCCTCTCCTTTGTATACAGGTCGTACAAAGCCCTTTTACTAGGTTCTTATGGGTACAATCAATAGTTACGGGTGATGAAAAAAAATGCCCCATTCCCACACTTAATAAACTTTTCTCTAATGCTCTTATCCAGGGTATATAATTACCCCGCTCGCATTTTAAACAATCTGTTATGATTTCGCCGGTTAAAGAAGCAGCAGGATTCCGCCATATTTTCAACCAAAACAAGGTGTGCCTTGATCTTATGAAATCCTCCACATATAGGAGATTCAATTCCCTATGGCTGATAAAAGTTGGAGCGGAAATCACCCCCCCAGAACCTTCCTACAAAATCTATTCTCCTTGGTCTGTATGTTGGTGCAGTTTCAATAGCCCCACACCTCTGCACCATAGGTTCCTATTGGTAAGCATTGGGTTTTATAAATTTGTAACAGTGGTGCTATGACCTCGGCATATTTAGGTTGCCGGAGGCTCATAATGGAGTTAATAGCTTTACCCATTTTATTCCTCTCACTGGCAACGTGCGGCTGCCAGGAGCCAGAGTCTGAGAACAATATACCTAAATAAGGAAAAGTGCTTGTGCTTTTTAAAACATTATTCCCTGAGATAATTTGAGAGATTTTATGCTTTTTTGGCCCGCAAGACATTATAAAAGATTTACTAAAATTGGTGCAAAGACCAAGGTCGGCCATATATAAAACAAAACCTGTTATTAAAGTGCGTAAAGCATTACTGTGTGCGGCCCATAAGGACCGCATCGTCCGCGTAAAGAAGTACGGGGAGTGGTTTATTATTAATATTCGGGACATCATTAGTCAATTTACATAAGGAGTTGCTCAACTAATTTATGTACAAAATAAAAAGCAGGGGAACCAGAACACAACCTTGTCTGACCCCCCTGCCAATTAAGATGTCCCCTGAAACGTCACCGTCACTATTAATTCGGACGCGTGCTTTCAAGTCACTATGTAAGTGGGCTAAAAAATAAACAAGTGACTCGTCTAACCCATAATTTAGCAAAACGGACCAAAGGCGGGAACGATTAACAAAATCAAAAGCTGAACTTAAATCCATAAACCCCAAATATAAAGGGGATTTTTTGGCAATGGTGTATTTAGCCAGCAATAAATTTAGATTTAAGCATTGCTCCACAGTCCCTACATTGCTTCTGAAGCCTAACTGACATGGGTGTAAAATCATGTTTTCCTCTGCCCAGGTCCGAATCTTGTTAAAAATTACCCTTCCTAAAATCTTCAAGGTGTTATCTATTAAGGATATGGGACGATAACAACCAGGATCTAATCTATCTTCAGAGATAAAAAACAGAGTTGTGCGTGCACTGATTGATAAATCTAACTGTATGATTCGGCTACTGCTTTTCACCACATGGCCTTCCTTATGGTTGAACTCTAAAAAGGCATAGATTTGAGTGGTGCTCATCTAAGGGTACACACTAATTATCATCACATCTATTTGGCCTCCATTTTCTGTAGGAGGGATTAGGAATTTACCTAACTTCCTTTCATCTGTCCTAAAGACAAGAGGAAAAAAAGATTCTACTTGTTCAGACAATGTGTGTTTTGTGTGCACCAGTCAACTAATGTTAAATATTTAATTTGCCGATTAGTCATTAAAGATCATAAGAATCATGACAAACCTTTAAGATTTGAGTTGCACATGATAATAGAATTCCTGTTTTGGGTGACTGGCATTCTTCCAGCACCTCTGAAGTTGTCTCACATGCAAATGAAGCACATAAAAAGGAGAAGCGTCATATTATTTGCAGACAAGTGATTTCCCTCAAAGTTTCAGCAAAATTGGTGCTGCTTCTATCGGCCTCCATCAGGGCATCTTACAAAATTGCCTATGTAACAGTTCTGTCCAGGGAATGTAGTGATAGACATTCTAGTGCATTGTAATGTGGTTGCTAGAAGCCGGCGTTCCAGCGCGCACCGTTGTTCTCAAGTGCGTGACCCAGACCTCCCCGCTCCCACGTTTGGCCAAGAAAGGACACCGTCCGAGACAACCCTGCTCACCCCCTTAGTAGCTTGACATGAGCAGCCAGGCTTATCTCCAAGGCACAAGTGTTCAGTATGTGAACCACACCAACAGCAATCTCAATGATGTCACCTCAAATGGACTCCAAACGAGTTTGTATAAAACGAGTATACTTTATATAAAAAGATATACGAAATGACCACACAATACAACTCCCACATATATACACTGGGTAATATTGTGTCCGGTGAGTTGGGCGGTTCTAATACCCAACCACCACTTCTAACCAACAGTTACGCTGACTTTTAACCGTTCTCAACAGGTTAGGTAAGTTGTATCACTAGATTCATACATGTTGCAAAATACAAGGAATACTGCACTACTTAACAATGGGTTCCTGTACAGTGCCACAGTGAAACAATGCAATGCATAGCGTCAAGATCATGTACTGAGTCAAAACAAAATAATGCAACTCAGTTCACTACCAGCATGCCCTGTGCAAGGAAAGAATACAGCAATGCGTCAGGCTGCAATTACGTACAGTGTGATAGGAAAACAATGCAATGCGTATCACCACCAGCATGCCCTGTGCAAAGAAGGAATAAGGTAATGCATCACAATGCAATTCAGTACAGTGCAGTAAACCACTAATGCAGTGCGCTACGCTATGATCCTGTATCCTGCAAGAGAAACGTAACGTAATGCATAGCACACTAACCCCTGAGTTCGTTAAGCACCTCTGGTGTCAGTCGTTGTTCAATAGTTCGATAGTTCCTTAGCAGCAAATATGCAAAGTGTTATACGACTGTTTCTAGAAAGTTGTACGACCGGTTGCCCCCAACACGGATCAATGATGATACCCAAGTTCCACTCCGGGCCCTGGCCCCTGTACTGCCCCGTTCGGATCTGGGCCAGAGCAACAGGTGCACACAGCTGCCAGCAGCGAGAGGCCGAGAGAGTGTCCCTCCGGGCCCGCACCCCGCCCCAGGCAATGATCCACTTTACCTCTCCTCTCCTGCTGCTGCGGCTTGGCCTCACTCCCGAACCTTGTCACCATGGGCAAGGCGCGCTTGGGCCGGTAGTTCCGCTGATGTGGGGCTGCCGGTCCGGGTTCAGCACAAACTCCTTCCACGAAGCCTTCCACACGACGCTGGTGCTACCTCACGTTGCCTTCGAGGGCCCGATCACTTGGCCCTATCCATATTTCTGTGTGTAGATGGTGGAAATCCGGACACTGAGGTGAGGCAGATGGAGTCTATGCTCCCTTTGGAAATTCAACTAAGGTTTTGTTAGCAAGGGTCTGCCGATCAAAGACTTTTGAAGCACTACCCTATGATATATGGCAGGGGTGAGATTTGGGACTATAGAATCTGTTATGCAAGGAGAAATTTACCTTTTTGGAGAATATATTTTCTGCCTTTTCGACCATGTTCTCAGTTCGGTTGATGACAGCCTGGTGCAAAATCCTCACATCTCATTGTGCCCCTGTTGTGGGCACTTCAGGCCGGAGACTACCCTGAGGTTAGGGCATCACTCCATACAAAGGCTGTGTCTATAAAGCAGCCTGGAAAGCACACCTCTCAAACGAGTTCTGCAGTATGAGACTATGAAGGCACTTGCAACATGAATCAAATTAAAATTCTGTAGAAACAAAGCCATAAAAATAGCACTGGCGTGTAAAAAAACACACGAGTCACATGGGCTAGATAAACTGAACTATAATGTGACCCCTTCATGAAAAAATAAACAGCATGTTCTGCAGAGACAAAAGCAAAATAAATGTACATCTACATAAACATCACTCTCAGAATCTGCGTACAGTTCTTTGAAAATAATCATTCGTTTTAGCATCATGCGTGTAAGGTCAAAATGAAGCTGCCTGCTCTATCTTGAAAGGAAACCAAAAGCTTTAAAAAGCTTAAAAAATAATTTGTTTAGCCACAATTTGAATAATCATGTTATTCTCTGGTCACTGATAAAACAAACGGACACTGAGCAAAGAGCAATTCCTGAGCCTCAGCCTTCGAAGTTAATACTGTCTTGTGATCCAGTCCAAGTCTTAAGAATTTGGTACAGAAGTGTTTTCCTGATAAGGATATATATCTACTCTGCATTTCTTAAAGCCACTGAAAGAAGTATTTGCTACTAATTACATGACCTACCTATTTCGGTTTCAACTTTTTGGATTCTAAAGGGGTCAGACGTGTTTCCGGAATAAGTGTGATATGTGCTCCTTTGGTGATTGGTAATGGTGTAGAAAAGTGATGTTCCATAGTCATGTACATTGTTAACATAGTGTGTCCGGGTATAGCAGCTATAGTCTGGGGTTGTGGATGACTGTTTGGGATGGCAGGCAAGATGGAGAGGATATTGGAGTCACCTAACTATAGCGAGAAGGCCAAGGGGTGGTTTCAAATACAGGAGTAACAATACCATTTGAACAACTCTAGAGGGAGGAGATCTCAGTTGCATGGAGTACAGTGAGAGGGCTAGAGGTGAGTGAGACAGGTCTAGCAGAGAGCATAAATTTAGGGTAGATTGCAGTGCAGGAGCCTGAAATGAAACTCTGGGCTAAATGATATCCTCTCCACCGCCAGCCTAGAGCCATCATCGAGCATGAGTGATCGAATGGCGATGGATCAATGCTCACAGCAGTGGTATTGTTCCATTAGAGGGGTTTGACCGGTGGCATCTCACCAACTTTAAAGCACTTTCTGCTGACCTTGTAAGAAATCAAGAAGGTTTAGGTATGGACTCCAAATCTGATTACTTCATAATTTTCCTCATATGTAGGCCTAACAACAGAGATGAGATAACAGACTGAAAGGCAGATCTGTTGTTATCAATTCAACATGCTATGAAGCTCTCAGTGAGAAGAAAGAGCACTATTTCAGTAGCCAGTGAAAGAAAGTGAGTGTACTTTCTTACAGTGGATTTATGTAGCAGGAAGCCGCAATAAAGTGCTGTAAAAACATCATATGGTTATGGGGGTAGTGCTAGAAGTAGTAGAGGCAGCAACCTGCTGTGAAGATGGCAATGAGGGACGGTTATCCTTCAAATGGCGAACAGGACTTATCAGTGTCCCTCAGTGCTTCAGCCATCTGGTGGAGGCCTTTCTTGTCAGGTCGACCTGGAGGCCCTCTCTTTACAAAAGATCATTACCACCATGTGCCAGGGAATGGGTAAGCTGGTGATTGAAATACAAAGAGCTATGGGATAATGTTCATCCTTCTAAACATCCCCTGAGGTGTTCTTGAGTCAGATACTTTCTCCACAGCGCCAAGATTCAGTCAAATTAAGCACATGCTGGATAGGAAGGCAGGAGGGATGCCTGCCTAATATTAATTGTCTAGACTATCTCACAAAATCATTTGCTCTGAAACCACTGGTACCAAAGACGTTACCTATATTTATGTGCATGTACATAAATCCATAGAGGTTATATCTGATGAAAGTTTTCCTGCAATAATCTCAATAAATTAATATCGTTATGAAGGGAAAACATGCTCCATGTCTTTTTAAACCTTTATTTAATTGGAACCCTCATTGCTTCTCAGAGACAACTACAAGTTGGCTTCCCATAAAAAAGAGGATTCTTTTTAAGGCCATGGTTTTAATGCATAAGGCCTTGCACGACGTGGGTGCAGTATACCTCAGAGAGGTAACGAGTACATTGTAGCGAGTACCCTGTGTTCCTCTGCCGCTAGCCTGGCAAGTTAGCCCCGGATGAACTGACTTTGAGTAGGTGGGGGATCTTTCTTTTACCTAGGGTCGCTCACCTGGAACAAACTCCCGAAAGACCTCCGCATGGTCAGCAATCTGGCTGCATTCAAGAGGAAACTGAAGACATGTACCCTGGTCTGTTGCCCTTCGCCTGAGCACCGGGACACTCTGCTGAGTAGCTGTGCGCTTTAGAAATTGTGTTAACATAACATAACATTCGGGGTTAAACAGTTTTTGACACTATTCTAGAAGGAATTGGTGTAGTGAAGGCAATTAAAAAGAATAACTTGTTTTTTAATTTGTGGTTTCTTCTGGAATTGTATTGTTTTATACACCTATAAATAACAGGTGTTGCTAATTCTCATTTGAATTGTGCTTTTCAACCTTGGAAGGATGAACGTCTGAGACCATCCTGGTGGTTCATGACAAAAATGATCCTGTGGAGATATAAAAGACTCAAACTAAAGATGAATTAATGTGAATTGATATCTGTCTAAGGTGGACTGCTTCATCATAGGACTCCTACTAATTTCAAGGCTGTGGGATACAACGCTGCTGATGCAGTGGTGCCATTAGAATGCTATGCGAGAGGGTATTAAGGAATGAGGGTTGTATGTGTGTAGTCTAGCTGTAATGGAAGGGGTAACCTAATATCTAATAAATGGGTACAGAGGTAGGTAGTGCTGTTAAAAATAACTCATAGGTGAACTGATACACGTTATTGTTGTCCATTAACAGGATTGTTCACCCTTTATGGTCAACATGTTCCAGCCCTGAATTGCCTTTCAGGGGTTGTAAGAGTGCTTTATTCAAGACCTAAATGGCAGATTGAACTCTCTACCAATTTTAACCTTCTAGGTAAAAAATAAAAATAGGTAAAAAGTTACTTGACCAACTTTGATCAAATGCTGATGCTTACGTCGTTCAGACCTGCACTCACTCTGTGTGAGAATCCCTGAATTTATTCTGCATATAATCTCGCCTTTAGAATAGAACTGAAAAGGGCATGCATTATTATCATGTCCCTTCCTTCTGCCTCACCGGTCCTGGCATGAGCATCGGCGGGGTTGTAGTTCAAGCCCATTGGGCATGTGGAGGAGCCCTGTGTCATGTGTCTACTTTATGAAAGAATCCCAGTGATTTGCCTCTTTCCCTCATTTTGGTTGACCATACTGATAGTAGGATAACCTATGCTGATCATATTATACAGTGATTCCTTTCAGTTGCTTTGCTGTGACAAGTGGCTGCAGATCATAAAACAATTGATGAAGCTTCTGCCGGTAGCTATTTATTGGTTTACAGGAGGAAACCATACTAACAGACAGCCGATCGAGGGAAGGAATGTGGTAGTTTCTTCATATTTCATTTTTAGGAAGTGTGGGATTTAAACGTGCTTGGAGAATTGGCAGAGTTTAAAGTAGGCTGAAAATTTATGATGTATTTTAGTCCTGTGGAGCGCCTGGAATTAGATGTCAAAGTCTGAAAGAAAGTGTAGATTCTTTTTAAACTGATACTGAGGCCCTTAAGTTTGTGTTATTTATATGCCATTTTTGTAGTTTCCTTGAGAAAGCGACTCTCGAGTCAGTAACGAGTGAAATAGATTAAATGGGCTTAGCAGTTCAGCAGGAAGATTTGCTAAATTCAGTAAATTCTCTCAGACAAGTAATACCCAAGTTTTAGATCACAGGCGCTGAAAGAAGACTTATGACATTAGCACGTATAAAATGTAGTTATTCTTAAGAGCACTAGTAGTAATAATAATCGCAGAAATAATAACAATGGCTACATTCACGCATACACAGAGGCACAGTTATCTTTTCTGCAATAATAACACATTTGTTGATTGTAGAATCTGGAGTCGAATAATACAAAATGGCACAAACAATGAGCAGTCTCAAGGGTGGGCGCAGATCCCCCAAAAATCAGGTGCTGAGTATGTGCAATGGGATGTCTGGAGAGTTCCTGAGTCACCCACCCACCCCATGATAAGCCCTGACTGTGTCTCACTTCATGAGTGCACCTCCAATAGTCTGCTTACACCTGCAAAAACTCCCCATGCACAAGAACGAATGCCCCATTGCATTGCTCAAAATGTTTGTTGCATGAATTATTGGGATTGCACAAGTGTTCGTTGCCCTTTCTGTAATACCAAAGTGAACTGAGGTGCAAAAAAGGGTCTCAAGTGCTCGTTGTGCCCCATTGTGCACTCAATATTATGGCCCTGCTGTCACTGATCTGAATTTAGAAGACATACACATTTGCTTATATAGTTAGATTTACAAAAGCAACCATTTTAAGAAAACTATTCAAAAGGCTAGGATGAAAGTTTTGTTTGCTACTTTAAAACATGCAACATGATCAGGATTTACTTCTAGTTATGAAACAAAATGTTATTTTTTCGATTCGAAAAATCTTTATTTCGATCCCATGATCATAAAAGATATACATGACATCACATTATAATTTTTTTTTAAAAACGCATTAAACAACATTAGTGATCAAGGTTCTTTTTTTTTTTTTAAAAAGGTGTGCCAATAATTCAAATCTGATTCAGAAAAGGGGGTGGTGATGAACAGAGTGTCTGAATTAAGCAGACCACTCTTACCCAGTCCAAAGATCAGGGCTTGATCCATCACCGTTGTTTAGCTCACTGCACCATCCCAGCTCAGAACCTGGCTACATGCAAATTAGTCTGTTCCTGTCCCAACGCATTAAACAACATTAGTGATCAAGGTTCTTTTTTTTTTTAAAAAAAGGTGTGCCAATAATTCAAATCTGTCCTGAGTCTTCAAGTCTCTTTAAACAACGAATTCGGACGTACCACATCGAAGTTAAAAATTTGGATAGTGCAAAGACTGTAGTAGGAGCTAGATCTGTCTTTAAGACTCTATAGGCGGGTAAAAAAGTTCTGAACCCCAAGTTTCTAAGAAGGGGGACTAGCCAATATTTCCTGCTCCTCTCATAGGCCCGGCAAAAGAAGACTACATGGACATCGTTCTGCTTTGAGTGGGCACATGCCGGGCAGGTTTCTGTGGAGGAGCGACAAGACCATGATTCTGTGAATGATGCCAGAGGAAGAGTTCCATATCTCCATTGGAGGAATAGTTTCCTGGTTAGTGCCGGAGTCATGGCATCTAGGACACTTTCCAGTTGGTAAGAGTCTTTAATTTTTATGAACTGGTTGGATAATGATCCATCGCGAGTGCCTTCTGCAGCTCTGGAGAGCATGCGATCGTAATAGGCTCTCGAGAGCACCTTTTTAGGGATCTTAGTACTAGTATTTACTGGGTCCAACCATAGTTCAGGGAGTCCAATTGCCTCAAAAGTTCTCTTGATGTAATTCAGCCAAGGTGTTCTTGTGGCGTTGGGCAACTGTAAAAATTCCTGCAACTCAGCTCTGTAAGTTGAGAGGTCTGCACTGCTCCATAGACGCCGCCAGAATGCTAGAGGTTTGAGCCCCAGCTCCTCCGTTATCGGTCGAAGGCCCATATCCAGCCTAAGAGGGAGTAATGGAGTACTCTGAGGAAGAGCAACAATCTGTCTCAGGAATTTATTCTCAATAGTTAATAATTTTGATGATGAAATATGGCCCCACAGCTCGCCCCCGTTTGTGACACCCCCCCGGGCCTGTGCTTTGTAAATGTGAATAATAGGGGTAAGTGGCCGGTAGGGTGATTTGTTCACTAGTCTCATGGTGCCACCCACCAACTGTGCCAGTTTGATGTTTACTTTTGACTGGTGGGCCGACCACGTTAAGTTTTCATTGAGGGTGATCCCCAGATATTCGATTGTGTGCACCCGTTCCAGTTGAACTGTTCCCAGCTTGGGCGGTGGGCGGTTACGGGGCTTGGGGTTGAGAATCATGTATTTAGTTTTCTGTGGGTTAATTTCGAGTCCCCGCTCTGAGCAGAACTCCATAAACCCGTCCAAGACACGTTGTATGCCCATTGGAGATTTGGACAGCAGCAGGGTGTCGTCGGCAAACATAATTGCAGGCACCCTGCTGCCAGTCAGTTTTGGGGCGTCAGTGTTGGGAATCCTGGTCAGGTGGGCAATTACCCCGTTCATGAAGAGGCAAAACAGGGTCGGTGCGAGCACACAGCCCTGTCTTACCCCTCTGCGAACTGGGAACCTTTCGGTTAAATTGCCACCTCTGCCACACCTAACGCGGGCATAGTTGTTGTGATGTAACCTCATCAGGATTGCCAAGATGTCTCCCGGGACATTCATCTCCTCCATGACTTTCCACAGTTTTATTCTGGGGACCAAATCGAAGGCGGCGCGCAGGTCCACAAAAACAGTGTACAAGGTGCCGCCCTCGATTGATGCTGTCCTCCAGTATAAAAGGTTCAGCCTAAACATTTGGTCTATTGTAGAGACCCCTTGTCTAAATCCCGCCTGATAGGGAGTCAGGATATCCGTCTCCTTCATCCAGTTCTGTAGCCGGTCCAAGATCAGTCTTCCGAAAAGCTTTTGTGATATATCAATAAGACTGATCGGACGATAGTTGGCTGGGAGCAGAGGGGAACCCTTTTTGAAAATTGGAACCACCTCTGCTCCCAGCCAAGTATCCGGCACCTCCACCCCCCCCCCCCCCAGGACAGCGTTAAATATCAACGTGAGGTATGGGGCCCATATCCCTGGTTCCTGCTTAAATAGGTCGCCGGGTACCCCATCGAGACCAGGGGCTTTCCCCATGGACAACCCAGCTATAGCCACCCTCACCTCTTTTTCAGTGAAAGGGTCTCCTATTGGACCAGGCGCTGTCATATTGTTTGGTGAATTCAGAGCCCCTTCCTCCATTGAATACAATGACTGAAAATGACTCTGCCATAAACTAGGAGCTATATTGGGCTCTATTGCTGAGGATAGGTCCTCTGTTCCATTGGACACTATTCGCCAGAATTTGCTCGAGTCTTTAATGGCAAGTGATCTTGAGAGGTTCTCCCAGTATTGTTGATCCCACTCAGCCCTGGCATTCGCCAAGAGCTTCCTGTAGGACCTTCTCCTGGTTTGGATTTCTTCCCTGCCTTTGCGCCCCTTAATTGCAAGTAGCAATTTGGTTTTTGAGTCCCTGCATGTGGCATTATACCACGTCCTCTTAGTTGTGAGTCCTTTTTTTGCCCCTCCTTTTGAAAATAGGTCCAGATCCTGGGTGCTGATTAGTTCTGCATGGAACTGGCCCAACTTTCCTCTATTCCCCCCTTCTCCAATGTTCGTCCCTATCAGGAAAGCCCTCTCTAAAAGCGGGGTAATTCTAGCATATAATTTTGGTAACTTGTCACCGCTAGTAGCCAGTTTCTCCCACCTGACTTTTCTCCGGTTGTTTTCTAGGAGAAGGCCTGACTTGTCTTTGTTCGGTCCAAGCGATATATCTTCGTTGCCTGGTAGGGCATAATAGAGTTCCAGGGTGTTGTGGTCACTATCCCTTCTCTCAATAACTTTAAAGTCAACTATTTGTGACCACATTGATAGTTTGACGAGGATATAATCAAGTCTCGATTCACTGCCAGATTTGTTATAGGTGCAGATACTTGGCGTGTCTGATTTACAACGCCCATTACAGGCCCTTAAACCTTGGTTTAAAGTAAGGGCAGTTATCTGCAGGGCAAGGGGAGACCAAGCTCTGGGCCAACATGAATCTTCCTCGATGGAGGGACCATCACGTAGCCCTGGTAGTGGTTCATACTGGGAGTTTAAATCACCTCCCACCAGGCAGTGGAGTTCCCATGGGATGCCATCAAGGAACGCAGAGAGTTCCTCTATAGTGTTGGATTCTCTTGACATGGGTACCGGTCTTGAATATACATTTACTATGGCCAGTTTCGTTGAATTTGGCCACTCTAATAGGACGGCTAGAATATCGTCGGAATCTGTCTTAAGGCAGCTAGCCTGGCAGCCTAGGTCTGAAGCTACCCAGGTTGCCAATCCTCCAGATGGCCTGCCCCGTCCCCCCCACTTAGCGGGTTTGGAGAAAACTGCGTATCCCTGAAATGGGAGTTCTTCTCGGGCCCATGTCTCCTGGAAGAGTAATATACTTTTTGAGTTGATAAAAGAAACCCACTCCGGACAGTCAATTTTGCTGGACAATCCAGCGACATTCCATGAAATCAGAGTCATGGGATGTGATTTGGTAGTAGATGGCCCTATGACGATGGCATTAGCACCATTAGTCTCCTGGGTGGCCATCTGGGGAGGAGGCGAGTGCCCCCGGGCCAATCTTATATTGGTGTCAGTCTCAGGTATGTCCACTAGAGTAGGCTCCAGGACTTGGTTCAATGTTAATTCATTCTGTGCCCTTGTGTGTAGTATTTGTTCCAGGGGTATGCTATTCCCTGTCCAATGGGGTGCAGAATGTTCCCTCCCCTGAATCTCAGGACGTCAATCTACCATTTCGAGACTGCTATATCTATTGTGGGTGGGAAAGTGGGCTGGGTAGTGCATTCTGTGGGGCCCCGGAATTCCTCTCATGGTTCCCCCCCTCCGCCCCTCCTCCTGGTATAGGTCTCCCAACCTGACTCCTCCCCATATGGTAAGAAGTGGTCAAAGGATCTTCCCCTATGATGGAATGGAGCACTTCTCTCCCTGCAGCAGCTCTCCCAGTCATCCAGCAACTCTTGGTGTTGCCCCCATCTCTGATCCTCCAAATTGTATAAACTTGAGGGATAAAAGAATGAGAGGGGGAGGGCTTGAATGTTACTGCCTTGGTCATCAGAAGCCTAAGCGCAAATGTAAGCAGCTGTGCCCGGCTCTCTGAAAGTGACCAAAACACAGTCTCCTCTAATTGATTTTCTGGAATATCCCACCCAGGGAACCCGCCTAACCATGGTGATGTCACTGGATGTACCTCGCGGGAGTGGTCTGTATATGGATAACCAGCTAATAACTTTATTCCTAAGGGAAGAAGTTGATTCAGTTACCATAGATTTTAATTCAGGGACCCCTGCCAGGATCATGGTGTAGGGGGACGCCTCTGGAGGGAGAATGACAGGTTTAGGTTTTCGGATAGGATTATGTTTTTCCCCCAGAAGTGTTGATTCACTCTTTGTGTCTGTCGGGATAATAGCAGAATCTTTAGATGCGGGAATGATAGTTGGAGCTGGAATCGATGTCTGCTGGGTTTTTGGAGGGGCGATGTTTGTGTTGGGGTTATTCGGGGATTGTGGTGTCTTGTTTTGATTGGGTTGTGGATTTTGAGAGACAGTAACTAATGCCTTTTTCTTTAGAGTTGAAGTAGGTTCACTTCCCTTTTTGGACTTTGGGTCCGGGCCCCCTTTGGCTCCTTTAGCTCCTTTAAGTTCGAGTTTCATCGAATCAGCTAGTTGTACTGTGGATTTTTCAATGTTGACCAACCTAGCTTCGATCTTAATCAGGCGAGGGGGCTCAGTAAGGACCTAAAAAGTGTGCCAATATCCGCCAGTGTGATGTCATCACTGGAGTTGTCCACTAAGGTGGTGTTTGTAGTGGCTGGTAAGGCCGTGTGACTGTGAACTAAGGGTGAGATTGTTATACCGGGCTTATCTGAATTGATATCTGTGATGCCTCCTTTCGAACCATTTCCCCTCGATTGTTTGGATTTTGGTGTTTTTATCCTATTGCATTCTTTGTTTTGTCCCCCCTTCTTCTTTTTTTGGATTGCACCTTCCCTGACCCCCCTGGCTCTATCGGAGCTAGTCTCTTTGTCGTTAGCTGACACTGTGTTAGATTCGGGTATCGGAGGCAGGATTCCTGGTGAAATTTGAGGTGTTTGGGTATTAGGGAGGGCCATTAAGCTCAGATCCTCGAGGTCACCTGGGGCCTCGATTGTAAAGTCTGGGTCAGTTATTAGGACACTGGGTGGCTGGATTTCTCCCGAATCCCTCGATGCACTGTTTGTAGGTTCTAACCTCTCCTCCGGGGTTCTGGCTTGAGCCATTGGCCCCATTGAAGATCTCCTAACCCAGTCTATTTCCTGGGAAATTCGCCTCTCCAAACCTTCTATTTCCTTGATCAAAAGTGATCCGGCTTTGACAAAGTAATTGTCGATGGTGCCTTTAGCGGCTCCAGCCGCAGCCAGGGATGATTTACTCCTGGTTTCTCTTGTACACATTGCTCCGTTATTTGAGAGAAAGAATGACAAAGGGGGAGGGCCCGGCCCGGTCTCTAACGTACTCGAACGGCCTCAAACGGCCCGCTCTTTGCCCGGTCTTCGCCCCGGGCTCCGTCCCGCGCGCGTCCCGCATGCGCGTTGGTAGTTGGGATTAAGTAGATAGGAGGAGAGTGGGCGGGAAGAGTCACAGGTGCGCTGATATCCGAAGCGCTACTCCTCCTGGGACTCGCAGTCCCGCCCTCACAACCGGACAGACTTTGGTCTCTCCCCGACAATCCAGGCAATCGAGCAGGAAAAGCCAAAGTTCAATTTCCCCGGTGGTTAGCAGGGACAACAGTCAGGGTATGATGTGCAGGAACAGGCTGCGAGCGGCTCCCGCGAAGCGGGGGCCGCAAGCCGTTTTGAGGCAGCTGGGGGAGGAGAGAGGGCGGGAAGAGTCACAGGTGCGCTGGTATCCGAAGCGCTACTCCTCCTGGGACTCGCAGTCCCGCCCTAACAACCGGACAGACTTCGGTCTCTCCCCGACAATCCAGGCAATCGAGCAGGAAACGCCAAAGTTCAATTTCCCAGGTGGTTAGCAGGGACAACAGTCAGGGTATGATGTGCAGGAAGAGGTTAGTTAAGTAATAAGCCTTAGTTTTGAATAGATTGAAGTTATGGTGATGTAAATCTTTTATTCGTTTTATCCTCATTTATCTACTTTCCATTTGCTTTTTCATTTATACATTACGTTTCATATTTCACATATTTTAGAATTTGAGTTTTATATTTTTATCTCCAAATTGCCAGACAACTAACTAAATATAGTGTGTGACTGAGGTAGCTGAAGGTCTTCAACATTAGCTTCCAGTGTGGAATTATAATGGCATAACAGATTAATAAGCACACGTTTAATTATGAACTACTAAGAAAGTTGAAGAGGTGTTGATGATGGCACCCTCCATAAATGAAGATAGAAAATAGCAAAAGAAGCCTTAGCCATACCTCATTGTCTCGAAGGGACGGAACACTTTTGCTCTATCCATGAAGAACGCCATATGATTATTTAAATGTGTCTAGCTACCAAATTGTGGTACTCAATAGGGATGTACGTTGTTACGACGCCTGGTATTACCACGCGTGCCGTTACAACGCGTATTTTACAACGCAAGTCGTTACCACGACTTGCGCTGTAGGGGTGCGGATTTAGGAATAGTTTAATTTACTATTCCAACACCAGCCTACGTACAGTAGGGAAGGTGTTGGAATAGTAAATCTACTATTCCTTGTCCTGTAGCGCCCTCCAGCGCAAGTCGTGGTTACGACTTGTGTTCTAAAATCCGCGTTGTAACGGTACTGCGGGGTAACATCCGCGTCGTAAAGGATGTTCCCCACTCAATAGCCCTAATAGGATTCTTCCGCTAGTGTGAAAGAGCCATGTAGCTATACTGGAAAAGTGAACAGAACATGTATGGATTCTTGTAAGATCTTAAGATCAAATGAATTGACCTAATGAATTACCAGTTACACAGACGTTAACTGAATAGACAGAGTCATCTTCAGTATTACAACATTTAAAAAAAAGGCATGTTCTTCCTGTGACTTAAACAAGGTTATTTAATGGTAGGAATATATGACTCGAGGCCTTTGAAGGCTCAAAACACTGTCCTCGCCTGCAAACTGAAATAGTGATAGCTTGAGAACTGAAAATATTTGTGTTAACTGAGGGTAGTGGTTTCACCTTTCCCGCTAGCATTCCTTTGTGGTTTGTTGGTCAAGACTGAAAACATTTTATTTCAGACCGATTGGACATGCTTCTCTGGCAGCTGTTGACATGCCTCAAAGAAGATAATGTGTATCCTGGTGTCTTGCCATAAAATCTAAATCTCAAAGCCAGCTGTATCAAGTTTTTCAAAATGTTTCCAAGGATGCAAAGGTGTAGTATTTAGTGGCCTTACTTGCCTTGCATTTATTGATCTCTGTTTTTGCCATTTTAGTTTTAGGAGAGACATTGTGCTGCTGATTTGCTAAAGGAAATGTGTGCATAGGTAAATCGCAACATGCAATTTACACATATGATTCTGAGTGAGTGGACTTTTTAACCTGCTTTCTGAAATGTCCTCTTGAACATCAGTGTTCAGGTACAACTAACGCACTGTGAAAAACACAACCAAATGTATATCGTGTACACGAGGAAAGTTGACCCGCGCCTGTTTCTATAATCCTGTTTCCCACCCGTTTCTGTAAAACCTATTGCTGTTAACTCGTGCTGAAGCTGGGCTATGTGTGGTTAATATGATGCTCTGTATAAGTTACAACTAAACTGAAGTAATCCCCTACCAGGCCGTAATTTTGCATTGTGTAATTGACACAAGTGGAGGGCTAAGGTCTTGTGTTCTTCTACCAAAACACTCTACTTATACTTCCCCTTCCTGAACTCATTGTAGGATTGCTGAATTTATTTGTAGTTTTTACTCAGTTATTCACTCAACTAATGCCTGGTCAATGCAAGTATACATTTGGTGTTCCCAGAACTGTAGTAAGTGCATATTCACTTTTTTTTGTGAATGCTGTTTAAGTCTAATACAATGCAAGGGTTTTCAACATATGCATTGTACCCTTGGCCTTCAGTCCTCATTTGCAACCCCTCCTTTTCATGGTTAATCCCCTTGGCTCTCAATGTCCCTCTATTTAGGCACACATTCTGCGCATATGTTTTAGAGAGTACCAATGCAATGTAGACATACATAATGGGGACCATTTCTTTTTATTTCACACTTAAGGAACAATTACGATGTCGGGCAGAATTGCTTCCGCCCGACAACGTATCTTAAACAGGAATGACCGACCTCCGGTCTGCAGCCCTGACCGCCTGATTTGTATGGGACCGAATACTGTTAGGTCACATTCCAACATTTCCCTATGGGAGCATGTGTTACAGCTGTAAACCGGCCGTAGGACATGCTCCCGTAGGGAAATGGAAGGTGGTGTTAATCTCTTCACCTCGTGGGAGGCACCTCAAGGAGCCAGCCATGGGGTGCAGGGATTAACAGGGGGGCACCATAGGTGCCGCCTTGCACCACAACCGGAGGCCACGCACACAAGGCGCTTTCCAACATGGTTTCCATGTTGGACAGGCCGGCATGGCAACCCTGCCAGAAACCGTGCATCGCGATCCCAAGGGTCGCAAGACCGCCCTCTTGGATTACAGGCCAGCCTCATACTGGCCACCGGGCTCTTTGAGCCCGTTGTAAGCCAGCCAGAATGACCACCAATTTCAATTCCGACCGGCTGGTTTATAGTCAGCTGGTTGGAATTGAAACCGACAATGGCAGTCGGAAAACCATCGTAGTACGCCCAATTGTGTTGCTTGTTTTAACAACCTAGTCTGTTACCCATGTGTGTATTGTAAGGTTTTCCAAGCTGTGTTCAGACTTACATCTTCAGAAAACTTGGTGGGTCTGTCCTTGGATATTTATTTAAAGGGGTGTGGCCTCCTGGATGGTAGATAACTACCTTCAACTCAATGGTGACAAAACAGAAGCCTTGATTTTTGGTAGTCAACAATCTATATGATCCCACTCTTGGTCACCTGAAATGCTTGGCTCATGCCCCTGTCCGGCTCCAACAGCAAAGAATCTTGGTGTCATAGTTGACAGCTCTTTTTCTTTTGAGCCCCAGATCAACATAACGGCCTCCACTTGTTTTGGCATCATCTGAGTCTTGAGTAAGATCTTTCCATGTCTTTCCTTTTCCTCTCGAAAGCAGGCAGTTGTCTCTCTGGTCCTTTCCAGATTGGACTATTGTAATGCTCTTTATCTGGACATCCATAAGTGATCCATTCATAAACTGTAGCTTGTACCGAATGTTTATGTTTAGGGATTTGTAAAGCGCATGGCTGCCCGAAGGTTTCCCAGTGCTCAGGAGAAAATACAGTCAGGGTGCTTAAGTTAACATGGAAAGAGACAGGTTTTGAGTTTTTTCCTAAATGCCAGTCCCTCTGTAAGCAGTCGCATTTCTTTAGGTTGAGCGTTCCAAAGACTAGGAGCCAGATGTGAGAAGGATCTACCTCCCACCTGGATCACTTTATTCTTGTACTTTTCATGAGCTGATCTGCTGAGGATCTTAGAGATATGCCCAGAACATAAGGGGCAAGAACCTTTTTTATTAAGGACAGGCCTTTGTCATTCATGGCTCTATGGCAATACAGAGTAGGGGTGGGCGAAGTTGGCAGAGTACCACTATGCAGAATTCTGCGGAGTTAAACAAAAACTCAGTGAACTCTCTCCATAACTCCGTTCTTTCTCATCCCAATTAATAAAACAGAAACCTCACAAACCTTTGGTAAAACAACAAGTAACTTTATCTTTACATGCGAAAATGCATATAGTCATTTCAAAAAAGTAAAAATGAAAATTGCTCTCATGTATTTTGTTTACTCACAACTATCACTTTTACCTTATGTAAGTTAGCGTCTGCTTTTGTAATATGTTCACGTGTTATGTTCTCCTCATGTATCAGTTCTGTTCCTAGTGTGAAGCGCTCTGATGCCTCGGGGTAAAGTCCGTAGTACATAAAAAATGCATAAAGAAATAAATAAAGTAATTGATAAACATGCGCATTCTCCCAGCTTGTATCTCACTCCTACCATTGTACTTCTCTGTATCGATAAAGACACACGCATGCGCGCTACAGCAAGGCGTGTCATTTCTGTTACTGTTCCTTAAAGCACACCGTTCAACAACATTTTTTTTTTAAAAAGCCCGTAATTTCGAAACACACGCGTGTGCTACAGCAAGGCGTGTCATTGCTCTCATGTATTTTGTTTACTCACATCTATCACTTTTACCTTATGTAAGTTAACATCTGCTTTTGTAATATGTTCACGTGTTATGTTCTCCTCATGTATCAGTTCTGTTCCTAGTGTGAAGCGCTCTGACGCCTCGGTAAAGTCCGTAGTACATAAAAATGCATAAATAAATAAATAAAGTAATTGGTAAACATGCGCATTCTCCCAGCTTGTATCTCACGCCTACCATTGTACTTCTCTGTATCGATAAAGACACACACGTGCGTGCTACAGTAAGGCGTGTCATTTCGAAGCCCGTAATTGCTAAACACACGCATGCGCGCTACAGCAAGGCGTGTCATTTCTCTTACCATGCCCGTAGCTCTGTTGCTCCTCCTACGGCCTTTTGGTGTCGGTTACGAGCTTCATGCGCCTAATAGACACCAGTAGGCCATGGGAGGAGCAATGCTCGCGGAAAAAGCCAATAGATTTAAGTCTTTTATTATGGAAACAACGCCAATGCCAATGAAGTAACAGTAAACAAAAAAGGACACGCACAAGCATTTTACTGTGAAAAGTGGCTCTGAAAACCCCTTTTTTTGTTTACAAAATGCCTCGCGCTGCGCGAAGCACTGCTACGCAGTGCAACGCTAGGCGCAACACCTAAAAATAGTATAACAAGAACGTCAATAATAAAAATATTTGGAAGCTCTGTGTATGTGGGAAAAGATAGGTTTACTGCACTCACCTCTATGTATGGGTACCTTGACCAGGTATCTATCTTCAACGGAGCTAGAGGTGGAGTTAAGTTAATAATCGTATGCTTCTCTATATATGCTTAATGCCAATATATTTTTGTTGTTGATATTCTCTTTGTGATATTTTGTAGCACAACATTTTAGTGGTTGATATTCTGACATACAACCATTTATCTGTCAGTTAGTTCCCTGTGACAGAGTTATGTAGTTTGGTTAAGAAATTAATTGCCATGCTTACTGAAAACGAGAATGGACGAACAATACCTTGGGGTTTGCTTTGTCACATATCACTTTTGACGATGTTATAGAATACGGATGACAGCTTTTGCTAAGTATTGATCATGTGACAATCAAAAAATTTTTGTTTTACTAGGTTAAAAACAAGAATAAGCAAAATCACAAGAATATTAGAAGACTATTTATATTTATCTCTTGTGAGTATTCATCTCTTGTAAGTTGACGGAACACTGAAAATATGGTAGTCCTCCTCTGTGGGAACAACACTTCACCATGGAATGCCACAGTGTGGCCTGTGGAGCTCCGGACCCTCCCACCACCGACCTAACAGACCACGCCTGCATCCTAGGCATCATCCTGGATAGCAGGCTATCCATGAAGAAACATTTCAACGCAGTCTCATCGGCCTGCTTTCACACCCTTTGCATGCTCCCCAAGATCCTCATGTGACTCCCAGTAAACTCCAGAAGGATCATCACGCAGGCTCTGATAACCATCAGACTGGGCTACAGAAACACGCTCTATGTAGGAATCACTGCACGCCTGCTGAAGAGACTCCAGACAATACAGAACTCAGCTGCAAGACTCACACTCGACCTTCCCAGAAGGACACACATCACACCCCAACTCAAGAAACTACACTGGCTCCCAATCAAAAGAGATAGTTCAAGATGCTGACCTACGCCTACAAGGCCCTGTACAACGAAGGACCAGCATACATCAATAAATGCCTAAACAAGTGGAGAAGTGTGGCTCAATGATTAGAGCGGCAGACCCTGATGCAGAGGTCTAGCCCGGCACCAGGGTTCAATTCCCCGCCTTGGCGGGTCTTGGGCTCAAAAATTCCACGGACCTGATAATTCTAGTCTCTGTGCCTATTCCAATCATGGAGTCCCACTCTGCAACTCTGGGCAATAGCTTGCTTAATCTCCACAACGGCCCCCACAACGCTGAGGCTGCCTGGCCTCCACCTTGGGGGTGCCCAGGAGTGGACGCCTCACAGGGAAAGCCAGGATGGGTTCCACAGTGGTATTCGTACAAGCGCCTTGAGACCCTTGCGGGTGAGTAGTGCGCTGTACAAGTATCAATTTACAATTTTTTTTTTACAATTTTCAGCAGCTGACCAGACACCTCCAATCAAATTCCGTCTCCCTCACAGACACCCCACGGATCCGTCGAACCAACAGCGGAGGAAGCTCCTTCTCGCACCTGGCAGCCAAGGCTTGGAACAACCTGCCCCTGCACCTCAGAACCGAACCGTCGTTCCAACAATTCAGAAGAGAACTAAAGACCTGCATGTTTGAATGATCAAACCTCCACGTGGTTGCAAACAGCTCAAGCGCCACGAGACCCTCACGGGTGATTTGCCGAGCTGTATAAATGTTTGATTGATTAACAGAATGATCAAATAGCAAGTGTGATAAATATAATTCTTTAACAACTCCATAAAGTCACTAAAAACCGACATTGGAAGAGGGCACTGACTAAGTCATTCAGAGCCTAACAAGGCAGGATAGTCACTTTAAATAGGCAATTCTCCTGGCCTGCCAAGCTTAGCTTGTGGTTCCCCCTGCTTCATTTAGAAGGAGGGAAACTGCTGATTTAAAGGCCAGTGTAAATTTCATCAGCTTCACAAGGTCAATCAAAGGTAACAACCTGTCTACAAAAGGGACATTGCCTTTCATGCATCAGAGGACCATTCTATTTGGGGTTTTCCTTTCAATTCATATTTTTAATTGCAACAGGCCAACCAGATGAGGCATGGTGGTCCCTGAAGAGTTAAGTGCCCACCACAGTCAGGGAGATAACTCCTTGCATGTCAGCGCCATTGTTTAGTTTTTCGCAATCTCTCACTTTGAGGTTGTTCTCTGAAAGGTACAGCTAACAATGGGGACTGAAGAGAGTTAGGATATTTGATTGTTATCAAACGAATGTTGGTTAGCAATTGAGAATATTTAACGATTAATTGGGTTGTAGCTGTCATTATGATATTATTCTGCAATTCCATAGGTCCTCGTGAAACATGGGTATTTATACCACTACATTGTGTCTAACAAAAGTATTCAACCTTTTAATATATATTTATATATTATGGATGTATTTAGTATTGCAAACCAATAAGTGTCTCAGCATCAGAAGGGCTATGCAAGTTTAAGTTAAATTTCTGTACTATTTTTCTGTTAAATGAAGTAGAATGTTGTACACCCAAACTTCTCGTCATGATCTGTATGTTCATTCCTGTATGAACTATCAAGGGTGTTATCAAAAGGGTATTCGATGTATCCACCCATTCACTTTAATATTCAACAGAGTCGGACTAGAGGCACTTTATGTGAAAATATAGTTATATTCAGTGCTTTAAATGGGCCAGTACTGTCCGGTATGGAGTATCTGGACTTTTTATTATTTTGAGAGGGAGAGTACCAGCACTTCTCAAGAGTGACGTAATACTTTTAATGAGAGAGTACCAGCACTTCTCAGAAACAAGCAGGTAATCTGTTACAGAGTACCTGCACTTCTATTTCTCCATTTCAAGCACTGGTTATATTTGCTGTATCTTGTCCCAAGATAATGACTTAGTGTGGTTGTAGTGACAAAGATGAACAAAAGTTTAAGTAGCCTTGACTGTACCAAGAGTGTGGAACCTCTTGTCCCAGGAAGTTTAGTGCAGTGCCAATTACGCTCTTTTGTGAGAGACAAAGGTAAAAGGTTGCCATTGTGAAAGTAATTCAAGGCACGAGGACCAGTGTTAGACAAGTCTATGACCATCTCCAACCATCCAGCCAGCCTTTCTAGAACTAAGGAAGAATACTTGATCTCATGTTCCCTGTCTCTAAGCTCATCAAATGCTCCATGCTTATTACCATTGACTGACCACACCACTTTTCTGTTACCTTCCAAGCACTATCACCTTAACGTTGCCATCCATCCATTACCCTAAGACAGAAAATGGACGTGTCTTCCTCAAAACCTCTCCCTTACCGTTAATTCTACATGACCTTTTTATTCCTACATTAAAGCAACTCAACCTTGAGGTTGGCTCAGTACTTATTTTGACTGCGGTAAACAATATAACATAAGTAATGAATCGGAAAATAACAAGCCAACTGAGGTTCTCTGAAACAATCTTTCAATTAAGATTGCTTAGAAAAGTTGAAAGTGCACAAAACTAAATGGTACAAAATGTACTCTAATCTAAATAGCATAAGAAATTAAAACAAAAACACCACATTTTATTCCCCAAAACCACCTTTATCCAAGAATAAAACAACACTTCCCTTAAACCAGCTTGCAGATTTCTTCGGCATATCAAAGCAAACACTACACTCCAAGCAGGTTCCATTATATTTTCCATTAACCAAATGTGTCAGATTCCTCCAATATGTCACAAAGGTCCAGCTCTATTAGAATCCAAATTAATTATTTCTCAATATAGTGGGATGTTCTGCTAATAAATTAGCAAACAAATACGGATGAATTGGGTTTACAATAATATTACCACATTAAAGTTAATAGAAAATCCACATAGATCTGCAACTACCATCTCAAGGACAACTTTTCCATCTGTGAAGACAATTGGTACAGCCTGATCAATGCTTACCTCTTGCAAGAAACTTTCCCATACTCGCTCAGGAATGACCAAGTCCCCCACACACTCAAAAAACACAACCTTCAGTCCAAACCAGGTCTCTAAATTCTATTTGACCTTCCATGGCTCAGGAGTCTGGAAACATTCATCATCAACTAACAGAATGCTATATTGCTAAGGAACACCTGCTGATGGACTGTCACATTCAGTATCAAAAAAGGTGACCTGCAGACGCTGGAAGATACTCCTTCTTGAACAAAGTGGGTGCTTGTTTACTTACATATTAGACTTATCAGTGGCCTTCAACGCAGGGGCGGCTCTATGCTCATGGTGGCCCTGGGCAGGGAGCCTAGGTAGGGGGCCCGTGGAAGAGGGGGTCCGGGTGGGGCGGAGCGCGGAGGCCAGTGAAGAGGGGGGGGGTCAGGGTGTTTGGAAGGGGAACAGAGCCGGAGGCCGCCAAATCCCTGCCAGGGGCCACCACGCAAAGATGCATCCATCCTCAGAGGATTATTATATTAAGGATATATCTTGGCGTGGTGGCCTCTGGGGTTTGTGGCCCTGTGCAGGTGCACAGCTTGCACATGCCTAAGGTCGCCCCTGTAAATCAACGCAGTTGATCATGTCCTGTTAATCCGACCATTGGAACATTGCATGGGCTTTTTAGACCAGTTTTTATTCTTCACCTACAGTTACCGAGTGGTGAAGATTGGGAACTGCATGCAATACCTTAAAGGGGTCACAGAGGCTCTGGTTTTGGCTCCTGCCTCTCTCTACATATGGGGCTCATGAATCTGTTCTTCAATGAAAGTAATGTTTTTGTATTCTCATATGCCAGTGGCACTCAATTATACACAAAAACATTCACAGAGGAAATGTTCATCTTGCGCCTCACCCCGGGGAGGGTTCAGGCATGGATGTTGGAATACATCCCCAAATTATACCGCAGAAAAATGAATTCATTCTTTCCACGTTCTTACACAGGAGCATATTTGACTCCTCTCTCAGGGACATTTTAAAACGTGCAGGCTAATATTTTTTCTTTCATCCTCAGTAAAATCTCTTGATTTCACTTTAGATAACTCTCTCACTTCTATCCCTCATGGTAACAAGGTCACAAAAATGGCTAATTTCTACCCGCACGCCCTCAAACAAATTAGACGGCAAAACCCCAGACCAGCTGAAAAGAGCGGTACCCGCCTTTGTAGCCTCCAGACTGGATTTGGGGAATACAGTCTTACAGGGGCCTCTAAATCTTCTATTGCACAGCTCAAAGTGGTGCTCTATTGATCAACCAGACTGGTGACCACCTCATGCAAACTTCACGACCTCACTACAACGCAACATGATCTCCCCAAGGACCATAGTCAGACTCTGCTGCTGTCATCCACCAAAACAATCCTCCTTATCTGGCTAAAAGCATCCCTTCATTGAATCCTCACCAGTCAACATCAGTGAGAAGCACACTCAGGGGCAGATTTACAAGCCCTGTGCAACACTTTTGCACTGCTGTTGCCTCACTTTTGTGACGCAGCCGCGGCATAAACAATGCAGCCAATTTACGATGTGATACATCTAGGGAGATGTGTCACGTTGCAAAACCCTGTGTCACATTATACCTGTATTAGGTATAATGTATGCAAGGTGGGCATTCCCACGCAGGAAAGCCTCGTAGAAGTGACGCTGAGAAATCTACAAGATTTCACTGCGCCACTTCCAGGATGCCACTGCGTCTAAAGCTTACGCCTGCTTCAAGAAGGCGTAAAGAGTGACACAGTGTATTAAGTATAGGCCTCACCCAAGCATTGCTGGAGCTGCGCTGTGCTTGTGACACAACTCCAGCAATGCTTAACTTTTGGGCCAACAGATGCGTCAGAATGTCTGACGCATCTATCAATCCTTGCGCCATGGTGTGCCGTATTGTAATTATGGTGCAAGGGTATAGCAAACTGGCGCAGGGACACTGACGTATCTCTACAGATGCGTCAGTTTCTTTAAAATCTGACCCTCATTGTCTACAGAAAAAACCTAAACACCAATATCTTCCATTGTTTTCTAAACTAGGTTTACAAAACTTGTATTGTATATAATTAAACTTCTGTGATTGGGTAATGCAATGCCTTCATTCTTTATCTTATTAAATTATCTTCTGAACAGTGCTTTTTTTAAATTCAGCATAATATAATGGGAGGTTCCTTTATATGTAAAGTGCATGTATAACTTGCGCTCCAGGGACACTATATGCAAGAGTGTAAATAATAAGTAAATATACAATGTGCAGATGGGGCACTTGCAGTGGGTTATTCTTTCTCTGAGATCTCCCTTTACTGGTAACATTGCCAAAGGCACCCCTTGATACGCTAATCGTAGAACCATCAGCAGTGCTGAAAAGACAGGATAATAAGTGTTCAGATCTTTCAAACTGTTTTGCATTCCTCCAAGGAGGCAAATATATGAATCTGTCCCAGTTCTTAGCCTCCGTGGAGTTCCTGTCTGTGCATCCGCCATCTTCCGCGCTTGATCAGAGTTCATAGTCACTGCACCTTCAACAATTAAAACATGTCCTTCCTCTGGGCCTGTCATTATTTTAATTAGTTTAAAAAATCATTCCACTCTGGACTACTGAGGTCCCCAAACCCCCTCCCCCTATCCCCCCATCCCCCATTGAATAATATAAAATAATAATTTGCGTTCGATTCAGTTCTGCCCCAGGTTTGTGAACTAAGCTTAAGTACAAAGTAAAGTGACTACTGATAAGGGATCTTATTAACCTCCTTTCAGCTTTAAATCCGTTCACTTGGACTAAAGATAAGTGCAACCCGAGGCCACAGTAAGGTGAACAATTTACTAAGGGAAATGTGTGCCTTACGATTGACTTACATTTGTTTGCGTAAGTTACAAGTTCTTTGCGAGGAGAGGTGTGGCGCAGCGGCCAGGGCGACTGACGCTGGAATCTGGGGATCACGGTTCGACGCCACGGCCAGGGCGACTGCCGCTGGAATCTGGGTATCACGGTTCGATGCGTGGTGGCAAATTAGCCGAGCACCATGTGACTCTGGGCAATAGCTTGCTTAATCTTCACGACGGCCCCCAGCGCCTGGAGACCCTAACGGGTAATTGGTCGCGCTTTACAAACGTGGATTATTATTATTACAAATGTGGATTATTATTTGCAAAAATTCAGAAACTAACTATAACATAGGGCCAGATGTATGAAGCTGAAATGGGTTCACAAACGCCGAAATTCGCATTTGCAAACTCATTTGAGCAAAATGGTATGTATGTAGCAAATTTCAGTGCAAAATAAGGAATTGCAAATTTACGATTCCTTATTTTGCGATTGCATTTAAGGAATCTCAAAATTTGCAATTCCTTAAAGGCAATGTATGAAGCAAAAAAAAATTGCTAATTGTCCTTAAGGAATCGCAAATTACCACCAACTTCAAGTTGGTTGTAATTTGCGAATTTCTTGAACAATGCCCATTTTTGCATTTTTCAAAGTGCCATGTGATGCACATACATGCCCTTTGGGCATATATGTGCACCACTTGTGCACCCATGCTTATTTCAGGGGTGCAACAGGGTGTCCTTTGCACACCCCTGCACCCTTGAAATTTTTCTCAATTTGCGATTAGCAAATTGCGAATCGCAAATTGAGAATAATTTCACATTCATTCCTATGGGTCTCCTGGCCCATAGAAAGGAATGGGAAATTATTCCTTAATTGTGTTTAGCAATTTGCTAATCGCAATTAAGGAATTTTAAGAAATAGCTAAAGAATAGCGAATTTCTACACACATACCATTTTGCAATTCTCAAATAGCGATTCCTTAAAAATCGCTATTTGAGAATCGAAAAAGTGTATCTTGATACATCTGGCCCTAAGTAACTTAAGCATGTGCAATTTAGGTGCATGTTAATAAGTTACAAACTCTTATGCTTTTTCTTAAGTGTCCTTTGTGGGCGTCCACGCGGTTTTGTCAAAGGAGGGCAAAGGAAAATTCCTTGCAGATATGCATATGCACTCAGGTGTAACATTTCGTTATTTAACTACATCTATAAGAGCATTACCCATGCTTATAGGCACACATACGTTACAACTGTAAGGTGCAGACATAACTGTGGAAGTATAGGAAGGAGAACCCTTCATCCCAATTATTTACGGTGTGGTGGAGATAAAAAGGACATGTCAGAGAAAATTCTTTAAAGGAGAGAAGGGAGGATTACCAAAGTTTCATCTAAAAATGAAACCCTTAAACTAAACCTATATATTTTACAAAAAACAAAAATACACAAAATAAGTACAGTGAAGACAATAATTTGTGAATTTTTAGGGATTCCAATACACTTAAGACTTTTTCTTCCAACTGTTGTAATTTACACTTGTTTGCGAAGCAAAGGATTGTGACTACCTCCTATAGGTGTGAGTTAAGAAGAGATGTTGGGAAAACTTTCAAATTATGTTTATGCTTAATTATAAGTAGTAAATCTGGCCCTTTGTATAGTTGTGTTTTCAAAGTATTTCTAGTCTAATGTTCTTCACTTTATTAGCTGTATTTTTCTAACTTCATCATGGTCTGTTACTCCATCCTTCCTTTATTACATAACCATATTCTCACTTATCACATAAAGTTGTGCACTAGTGCAATGAAATGGAGCACACCAGTGTTGCTAATTTTTTTCTTTTTGTGCAACAAGGAATTGAATACATTGATTTTGCTGCGTTTCTCAAATAAGAATGTTGATCAAAATCATTTTACTTGAGCACCTCATATTGATTTAGGTGGCCAGACAGTAATTTGTGCCTTATATTCCACCTCGAAGTAGAGAACTGGAAGGTGCCCAAAGGGCTTCAAAAGATCCACCCGACGGTGGAATTTCGCTGTGGAAAAAGGAAGGGATCATCCCAATATTTTGATAGGGGTGTACTGAAATAGGTTTTCCCCTGAGGGAAAATTATTTTCTGTGTGGAAAGAGAAAAAGTATAACAGACCAATGTACTTTTACCCTTGATTTTCTCATGGAGCTTTACCGTTCAGTGGGAAATCCATAGATTCTTTTTGGAAGCAGCAGTACATCTGACAATCAGAGATTAGTGTAGGTTTCCAGGACTACTTCCGGAATACTACTTGATTCCCCAAACAATTGTCAATCTAATCCATAGGGAGAGGAATTGTACAGTGGTATATTGAGCTTTCCCATTGGGAACTGAATCCCGAATAAGCAGAAGAAATATCAGAAAACAAATTTGCTTTATTTTGAATGATCATACAATCTTTATGTAGTATGACTAGTTCCAAGAGTATTTTTGCACCATCCTTTAACAGCAAACATGGTGCACAGTGGTCTGCTCCATTTCTAGACTAGTGCAAAATGTACCACATTTTGGGCCACAAGTAATGCATATTCAGAAGATGGAGCAGGCTGGTGAACAGGAGTGCAACTAGACCCGAACTTTAGGGGGGCGGGCTAACACTCCCAGCCAGGGATGGCCGTAGCACTGGTCGCACACGATGCAACAGTATTTTTTGGCGCCCCTACCCCATTTCCTTCTTCTCCATGAATTCCCTCACTACCACTCACCAACAATGCACCTCATTTTTCTGTAGCATTTTTCTGGCAAACATTTCATTTTTTTATAGTGCTACTTATAGTTTACTCACACTTTTGTGATCTGCATGGTACACGTTCTTTGTAGCAGGCACGTTAACCCTCTGCACTGTGTGAGTGGCAGGAGGGCCCATGTTAGTGCACGGTGAGCGATGCAACAGTGTGAGAGTAGGGTAAGAGGAGTGACTGCAGGGTGAGTGAGGTGACCATATTAATTTGGGTGCAGATGTAAGTGCCGAGTGGAGCGAATTAGTGCATGGTTAGTGATAGGCTTGTTTGAGTGAGATTGCAGATTGAGCAGTGTGGGGAACAGGTGAGTGAAGTGTCACATGAGTGCATGGTGAGTAGTGTGCTCATGTGACTGCAGGGTAAGGAATCGGGTGAACAGCGCAAATGCATTGTGAGTGCAGAGTGATCACTGTGAGTGCAGGGTGAGCGGGTGAATGGTGTTAGTGCATGGTGATCAGTATGAGTGCAGTGTGATCACTGTGAGTGTAGGGGAAACCTGAAAATGAAGGGCGAGAATCAGGAGTGAGTTGTCTGAATATAGGGTGCATTCCCAGACACTTGAAGTAACTCAGCATGTTATTGACGGCAGCATATTGTTTCAGATATAAGTTAAACTATTGCTCTTATGCAGGGCTTTAAGTGGGATAGAAAATCTGGTGGGGGGTCACTCAAAGTTGCGTGGCGATATAATTAAGGGCATGGCTTAAACCATTTATGCTTAAAATCTGTGCTCATCATAATGTGCCACTTGACTGGTATTTTGCTGCTTCTGTTATTGTTTCCACATAAGTAACTGTACACCTACAACAAGCCAGGACTATTGGCTTTGTCAAAGGTTGTTAGTTGCATACGATAAATATACTAAATGCATACATACAACTATGGCTTTCGATGCATGTAATATTGAAAATGCTTTAGTTCTTGTGAAAGAGGTTGTGGCATAATGGCTAGAGCTGCCAAATTTGGATCTGAGGAAGCAGGTTTGAGTCTCAGCGTCAGTTCAATATCCTCTGTTTCTGGGCAAATCACTTAATTGTCCGTGCCTACCAAAAAATAAATGAAGATGTCCTTGTTGGTGCTCATGTAAAGCACTTCGAGTTTAGCAATACAGAACTGCAAAAAAATAAAAGTTACATCAAAACAGTGAACTGCTGCAGAGTTAAGATTTTTTTTTCCATTCCAAGTGTGAGGATGAAAACCTAGGTCCCGTCTCGGCATCTGCTTTTAAAAACTGGCTGTGCTGAGCATCGGCAGGAACCGGCCCATTTAAAGCCCTGCTATTATGGCATTAATCAGGGATCGAGGGTGGAGGAAATTAATAATGTGCTGATCCTGCAACAAACTTTTATGGTTAGGTTTAGCAGCTCATTATTTTGATGGCCCAGGCGGTACAAAAATAAGCCGTCACATAAAGCCATATTTTCAGCACTTATCTGTGCATACTTCGAACAGTAAATATAAATAGAAAGCATTTTAATTGTGTTCCAGAGCTGCCTGAATATTCCAGCACTGATAATTAAAGGGAACAAAGACAGAGAAGTCACATTACAAATGAATGCATATTTTTTTATTTATATCCCTATTTAGTGTCAAGACGAGGTCTTTGCAGGCTCTTTAAACAACACATGGCTGGCATTTTTATTTTGGCAACCCTACTTTATATTCCTTTTTATGAAACGCCTTCTCACACTACAGCAATAAATGTAAAATACAGATGTAAGGAATAGGTAGAGTGGGGGCCCAGTTTGTACTGGAACTAGAAAAAAAAAACTAAGCCTCCTAACCAGTTCACAAAGATATGTAAATGGTCTTTAAAGACCTGTGAAGAACTCAGGCGTGCCGGGGATAAGACTCCAGACAGTAGACAACTAAGAAGAGGGTTTTAGTGTATAGGAAGACTAGGCGCTCAGCAAATTTGTGTTCCGTGCCTCAGGGTGAACTAGTGGCTATGGTGCTGACCAGAAAGGGGAGACCCTTATAACCCCTGAATGTGTGTAGGGAAGACCCTACAGCAAGACAGTCTAGCTAAATCCTGTGCACACATACATGGTAAAACAAGTAAATACAATTGTTGACGTAAGCAATATGTACAGAGTTATTGAGTGTAGCTGAAAGTTCTTTATTGTGGTGAAAAGCACATCCAGCCGACACGTATTTCGTCAAGGAAAAGTAGTCCCTCGACTCTTCGGGCCCGATTCACAGAACTAACTTAAGGCAAAATCCTAAACTTACTACTTTTGGTATTCACAGAAGTTAGGATTTTGTCTTAAGACAGACTTAAGTTTGGATTCTGTCTTAAGTCTGTCTTAAGACAAACTTAAGACAAACTTAAGACAAAATCCTAACTTCTGTGAATACCAAAAGTAGTAAGTTTAGGATTTTGTCTTAAGTTAGTTCTGTGAATCAGGCCCTATATGGCTGTGGAAAGTTGCTTGAACTCGGTAACTTTACCGAGTTCATGCAACTTTCCACTGCCCTGAAGAGTCGAGGGACTACTTTTCCCTGACGAAACACGTGTCGACTGTTTGCGCTTTTCACCACAATGAAGAACTTTCAGCTGCACTCAAGAACTCTGTACATATTGCTTACGTCAACAATTGTATTTACTTGTTATACCATGTACGCGTGCAAAGGATTTAGCTAAAGTCTCCAGACACTGCCCAGCCGAGCCCATAGCAGCTCAAGCTGCAGCAGCCTGGGCTGACACACACGAGGGAGGTGGGGGGCTGAAGCCCTTTTAGCCCTATGGGCGTTGCTCGCCTAACGGTGACTAACCCACATTTTGTGCTGAGGTGGGAATTAACAGCATTAATAACTGTGTAGGTTAAGAGCTGTACAGCTCACCAAGTCAGAGTAATCTTAGACATCTATTTGGCCAAGAGTGCATATCTGTCAGTAATGGCGGACACACCTGCCATAAACCGATGTCTGGAACCCTGACAGTATCTTCTAAATTATACACGCCCTAGGCCTGACCCAGCCGAACTGCTGATGTGAAGAAATGTCTTCCTCTCTTATTCGAGCTTTGTTCTGCCGAAATATATGTAACTTAAGGTGACAAGCATATTTTTGTAGGGAAGATAAGACCTGGGGTCTGTTGACAAAATGGCTCCAAACCATAAGCCACAGTTGGAGGAAGTTGCCCAAAAGTGATTTATTTTCAGAGAAACAGGATCTGTCACAATTTTAGTGATTCGCTGAAAAGGCATCGTCTGAAAAAAAAAACAGAATGTATTTTTCCTCGGCAGAAACGTTGAACAGTGAATGTTTGTGAATACATTTCTCCTACAAATATAATCGCGCGCGCTTCCTCAGCTTTGGGCTGTTAAAGTGTAATGAATGCCCCCAGTGTGTGCGCTGCAAGGGTGCGGTGGCTCGCCGCAGTCTTGCAACAATAATCGTTTGATTCCAAAGCAGCGCGCCTGTAAACTTCTGTATGTAGCCTCCTAGTATTTTGGTATCATGCCTCGCGCTCTCACGCACCCAAACCCCGCTTTAGCTATACTTTAATAATGATCTAATTTATGGATTTCTTATAGCTGCACTGAAGTTGTTTTCCATCAGTATTTTTGCACCATGCCATCATACAGCCGCCTGTATCCTTATTTCCAGAGTTGTAATGGAGTAGATTGCAAATGAGGGAGCGGGGGAGATAGTTGCTGGCAGATGGGGATGCACTTTCACAAGATATCAGTCACTCAGGGCAGACTACTGGCACTAAAACAGGCAGAGGGAAATAGGGAATGTTGGGCCTTGGAGTCAATAGGCTACATTAGAACGATAGAATGTTGGAGGCCCAACATTCTATCGTTCTAATGTAGCCTATTGACTCCAAAGCCTTTCAGTAACATTAGAAAGTATTTCTTATGTTAATTATGGACATGGGCAACAAGTCAGGGCATATATATATACATTTCTTTTGTCAGAGTTTTAGATAGCTCGAACTTGACCCAAAGGTATCAGAGCACTTTACATGAGCACCAGTTGCATTTACATAAAGACACATACATTTTTTTTTAGACACTGGGAGAGAATTTGTAATTTGCCCAGAATTAAAGGATGTTGAGCATTGTTGCTGAGTTTCGAACCTGGTTGCCCATATTTGAGGTCGACCGCCCTAGCCGTTAGGTCACATCCTCTCATATGTGGTGAGTAGTGGACAGTATCATGCATTATTGATCATCTCTTTATAGGTCGAAGTGTACCAGACAGCGCAGTTGTCTGGTTTGCTAAAGACATCTTGGGGGCATTCAGAAAGTTGACCTAGGAATGCATTCCACCCGTTGCTTACCATTAGCATTGCAGTTTGTAACTCACAGTTTCTGGCTTTCTATTATTTGCTGACTTTAATTGCTGACTTTATTTGCTCAAGCTGTTCGACTCTAGTTCGTCCTTCCCATTGCCCAAACCTTGTTTTCTGTATTCTTCCACAAACTTACTTTCTGTAAACAGTCCTTTAAATCTTGTTCTTATCTTGTAAGATTTGCTGTGCATTTAATGACAGAGGTCAAATGTCAGGCTGTGTCTTTCAGGGAGCTTGGTGTTTATTTTTCTTTCTTTCACTTCAAAGTGAGAGGATTCATGTGACAATCTTTCGGGCTATGAGGGGTCTGCTTGACAAAGTCTGTACAATGCTATTTTTTTTCTAGCACACAACATCTATCTATCTATCTATCTATCTATCTATCTATCTATCTATCTATCTATCTATCTGTCTGTCTGTCTGTCTCTGTCTGTCTGTCTGTCTGTCTGTCTGTCTGTCTATCTATCTATCTATCTATCTATCTATCTATCTATCTATCTATCTATCGCCCTTATCTATCGCCCTCACTCTATCTATCTATCGCCCTCACTCTATCTATCGCCCTCACTCTATCTATCTATCTATCTATCTATCTATCTATCTATCTATCTATCTATCTATCTATCTATCTATCTATCTATCTGTCTGTCTGTCTGTCTGTCTGTCTGTCTGTCTGTCTGTCTGTCTGTCTATCTATCGCCCTCACTCTATCTATCGCCCTCACTCTATCTATCGCCCTCACTCTATCTATCTATCGCCCTCACTCTATCTATCTATCTATCGCCCTCACTCTATCTATCTGTCTATCACCCTCACTCTATCTATCTGTCTATCACCCTCACTCTATCTATCTGTCTATCACCCTCACTCTATCTATGCATTTTTAATACAACAACCATTCCAATTTTGAGAGGAGTAAACATCTCAATACCCATTAGATTTCCCATGTTAGACTAATGTACTGATTTGTTACCTTTGCCTCAAATTGTAAAGCGCTCTGATATCCTTCGGGATCAAGTTTGCGCTATATAAAACTTTATAAATCAAATAAAAAATAAAATAAACATAATTGAAATCTATTGGGTGATCATATTTCCACACATTATCATTTGTGCACTGTATACTTTTAGCAGTTAACTGTACGTGAATGCAAATGTAATGGTCATTTCAATTGAAGATGTGTTGTCTGTAATGGCAGTACACTACCATACCATGCATACTCTACGTTTACACCATTCCACTCTACTCTACACCATTCCATGCCACTGCTCTCTACTCTGCACCCACACTACACAATTTCACTACACTGTATCACTGTATCACTGCACTCTTCTTATCTCCACTCCACTCTACTCTATGCCAATGCATTCTACCCACACTACTCTACTATGCACCATTGCACTCTTCGCCACTGCACTCTACACCACTCTGCACCACTCCACTCTATTCCACCCTACTCTGCAAAACTGCACTCTATGCCAATGCACTCTACTCTGTTCCACGCCAATGTATGCCAGTGCGCTCTATGGCAATCCCACTTAAGTTAATCTAATCTACTCTGCACCACTGCACTCCACTCTGCAACAGTCTACTGTACGTCACTGCACTCTGTGCCACTGCACTCAGCACCACACTACTCTACTCTGCACCACTCTACGCCACTGCACTCTATGCCAATGCATTCTTCACCACTTGACTCAAAACCAATGCACTCTTGGCCACTTTTCTCAAAACCAATACACTGTACATCGATCTACTCTTCGCCACTTCACTCTACGCCATTTTGCTCTGTTACTGCACTGTATGCAACTCTAATCTACTCTGGATCACTGCACTCTATGCCACTCTACGTTGCACTACTGCACTCTTTACCACTCCACTCTGTGCCACTGCACTCTGTGAAACTGCACTCCTCAAAATTACACTCTGCGCTATTCCACTCCACTGTACTATACACCACTGCACTCTATGACAGTATACTCTGCAACTCTGCACTCTCTGCCTCTCTACTTTATGCCTTTTTATGCCACTGAACTGTGCATCGCGCAGTTCTACGCCGCTGCACTATACGCCAATCCATGCTAAGCCACTCTGCACCACTTAACTCTATGACACTCTCTTATATACAACTGCACTCTGCGACACTCTTCTCTATACCACTGCATTCTATGCCACATCACTGTACTCTGAAACTATCTACTGTGCTTCACTTCACACTACTCTGAAACAATCTATTCTGCACCACTTCACTTTTCTCTGAAACAATCTACTCTATGCCACTTCACTCTACAACACTCTATTCCACTCTACACCACTGCAGTCTATGCCATTGCACTCTACACCTCTGCACTCTACTCTATGCCACTTTACTCTATTCTGCCCCATTGCACTGCACAGTACTATACTTTACTCTGTACCACTGTACTGTATTCCACTCCACCCTGTGCCACTCTACCCTGCTATTTACTATGCACCACTGCACTCTTGACACTGCACTGTATGCCACTTCACTCTTTGCCTCTCTACTCTACTCTGCACCACACTATTCTATGCCAGTGCACTCTACCAGGCACCACTGCACTTTTTGCCACTTCACTATGCACCACTACACTCTATACCATTCCACTCAGGAGCACTCCACTCTATGCCACTCCTCTATACCACTCCACTCTACCCTGCACCACTCCACTCTATGCAATTGCAATTTACACCACTCTACTCCACTCTGCACCACTCCACTCTATGCCATTGCAATCAATTCTGCTCGACTCTACTCTAAGCCACTATACTGTACTCAACTGTGCTCTATGCCACTACTGCACTTTTAATTTGCACCACTATACTCTACCCTCCACCACTCCATGCCACTCTGAAACAATCTACGCCACTGCACTCTATGCCACTGCATTCTATGTCACTCTATTCCACTCTGCATCACTGCACTCTGCACTGTATGAAGTGCCACTGTATGCTACTGCACTCCATGCTATGTCACTCTAATCCAAATCACTGCACTCTACACCACTTTTGTCAAAACCAATGCACACTTCTCCACTGTACCTACTCAAACTACTTTGAACCACTGCACTTTACGCCACTATATTATACAATATTCTACTTTATTTCCACCGCACTCTTCTCCATGGTACACTGTCACTCTACACCATCGCTCTCCACATCACTGCACTCTATGCCTCTCTATTCTACTCTGCAACCCTGCTCTCTCCGCCACTGAACTCTGGACCACTCTACTCTAAATCGCTTCACTCTATGCCACTGTACTCTATGCCAATCCACTCTAAACCACTCTAATCTACTGTGCACCACTTCACTCTACTACACTCTACTCTATAGCACTGCACTCTATGCCACTTCACTCTACTCTGAAACCATCTACTCTATGCCACTCTAGTCTATGACACTCTGTACAATTCCACTCTGTGCCACTTCACACTACCCCACTCTATTCTGCACTCTATGCCACTGCACTTTACACCAATGCACTCTACTCAAAACCAATGCACTCTACGCAACTGCACTCTATGACAATTTACTCTGCAACACTGTACTATATGCCACTATACTCTACGCCACTGCACCCTGCACCACCCAACTTCAATCTTTCTCACTCCGTTCTGCAACACTGCACTCTACACCAATGCAATCTATGCCACAACTCAATGCTACTCCACTCTACCCTGCACCATTCCACTCTTCCCTGCACCACTCCACTCTACACCACTTCCGTCTACTCTGAAGCAATCTACTCTATGCCACTGCGCTATACCCTGCACCCCTATAATCTACCCTGCACTATTCCACTCTACTCTGAAACAATTTATCAGTAGCGTCCCGTGGTGGGAGTGCTGCCGGGCGCTGATGTGGGGCGGGGGGTAGTAAACTACAGATTACGACCGATTAGATGTAAGTAAACATATAAATAAATACAATGAATTTCGTTGAGCGCGCTGCATTGCCAAATGCGATTGATGGTTGCTTGATGGTTTTACATTTCAGAATTGATTTCTTAATAGGCAGCCATGATCCTACATGACTTTGTTTTGATGTCTGTCCATCAATTGTTCTTTTTGCATTTTTTTTAATGTCAGACTTTAAAGTTGTACCTCAGTTTTAAATGATGGGCACACATTTAAATTACATTGATGTGCTGTTGTCCAGACCCACAAACACAACTTTCCCATGGTGGACTTACATCTAAACATTAATGATGCTATTTGGGCTAGGTCTGCCAGATGTTTAACTTGATACAGTTTCTTTACATTGCTTTTCTGAACTCTCTTTCAGGTCTGGAAGTGTCAGAGATCAATGGACTGAAATATTCTCCTTCGTTGAAAGTCTTGCTGAAAAGTTTATAAGGTATTGTTCCAGAGTTTCTTTATCGCCTCATTTATTGTTGAGTCGGTTGTTCCCACACTTAATTTTAGAAACAGTGCCTCTGGGCATGTGGGAAATGCATGTGGGAAGGACAGTGTTTGAGCACTTGGTGAATTTTGGCACATTGTATCGTTCAGGCTAAACAGCTGTTGGACATGAATTTTGCAAATTTGGCTATTAAGCATATTGATTATTCCCTACTGAATGACAATTTGTATTTATGTATGGCATGAGCAGTATAGCATGCACACCAGAAACATAATAATCAGAATGCGAGCAGGGATGGAGAATAGATAAAGAATAAAGATCCCCATTATTAAATATAATCTTAGAAGAACGGTGTGCTAGGTCAACAGCAATAAGTGTGAGTTAGTGTCTTACTTAAGCCCTGTGGAGCAAAGGTCTCGAGAAAATGCCAGAAACGTATTTTCCAGAATTTGGGGCCCTGCAATTAGTGGGGTTTCTCCATTTGAGATGTGTTTGATGGGAAAAAGGGGCTAGGTGCAGTTGGTTACCCAGTGACCAAATTGAGCACTTGAAGAGAAATAGTAATAGTTTCCCATTCGGACATGAATAAAATGATTAATGCTTAATTCGGAGCACTTAAAAAAGTTTATGTTGTTCGCCTTCTGAATGCCTTAAAATTCTCACAAATCAACCTGCTCTATTGTTATTACAAAAATATGTTATTATTAACGTTGCATGATTTTTAAAAGCTAATATGAGATTGAGACATTTACAGATAAATTGTTCTGTGTTTTAATTGTACTTTATGGATCTTGGATTATTGGATTCTATGCTATGCTTTTATTGTTTTAAATACAGGTGAATAAAGCTTAGTTTGACTAATTGATTGATTAATGCTTAATTATATCAACTGATGTGTGGACCTTTTTTTAAACATCAGACTGTATTTAACCAATGCTTTTAACACTTTTTGGACAATATTTTCCAAATACACCCAATAGGCATCAGGGATTAATTTTTGGGTGTAGGGGCCTCACTGAGCATGGACTAGTGCTCCTAAGTAGGGGTGGGTAGTGAACTCCGCTCCACCAGTGGAGTTTGCAGAGTTTTGAACACTCTGCGCTCCGCTTGGGGTGCGGAGTTAGGCAAAGCTCCGCCCACCACCTCATAGAGGAGTTACAGATGCCCAGCCCCACATAATTGAAACTGATTCCAAATTGGGTGTGAGCGGCCACAGCCAACAGGACACTGTCCTTCAGACTGGAAGGAAGAGAGAAAAAGTTGGGTTCATGTGGGTCTGAAAGTAGGCAATTGTGCACTTTCCCTTCCTCAAGGTTGTGAATGATATTGCATGGATCAAAGACAATCTAGGTGTATTGCACTTACTGTACCCAATGCTTCCCTGCTGTTCCTGGACCTTTGGTTACACAAACATTTTCTGGGTCATTTATGGCCAGCCGGACTGCAGTGTACTTGTGGATCCTGATTAACATATATGGGAACTACAATTCTGTTCATGTAATCACTGTACCATCCATAAAACACCATTCATTCTGTAAGTCACATCCCAGATACACCGCACAGATGTAATACCCCACTCGCAGAGCACACCACCTACCATGCAGGGGAGAGGGTACAAGTGCATCCCTAAGCCCTGTAAAACTCAGCCATGGCTGCAGCCCCTGGTAGCTTGGAAGTGAAAGGGAGTTGCAAAGACCTGCCTCCCTGTCCTCTATCCTCCGGATATTTACCAGTGCTTCCTAAGGGGCAGGATTATCCAACGCTGATGACAAGCATAAACGAAATCCTTCCACACTCCACGATCGACCGCCATAGCCTCATTAGCTGCTAGCATCACTAACTTCACATTGAGAGGTTAGGCACCATCTCACATCAGCACAGCTGTACTGAGGTGTGCTCTGTCCTCCATGTCAGCCATGGAGCCTTGCACCATTGTGCTACTGCTCTGCAGGGCCGGACTGACTACCGGGCGTGTTGGAATGCTGCTGAGCTGGAGGCTGATTTTACTGCGGTGGGGGCTGATTTTGTTGATGGAGACCTGTGTGTGCTTTCAAATAAACAAAGCAAAACGAATTTAGTTCAGCAAATGCAGATCCCCATCAATGAAAGCAGCTCAGCAGCATTCATTCTAAAACGCCCGGTAGCCAGTCCGGCGCTGTTCTCTGCCTGCTCACCCCCGCCCAGTCGCTCAGCCTGGACCGGAGCTGCTCGATCCCCTGCTAGTGGGGGTGGAAATGGGGCACTGCACATGGTGAACTGTTGTTCATCCTCGTACTGTGCCCACTACCCCACAACCTGAGTGTTATCACTACTCACCAGCTACCTGTAAGTGTGCATGCATGCCCTCATGTTTATTAACCTTTATGACTGTCCTCGCAGCATGCGCATCCCTTACACCTCTCCCCACCTCTGGGGCACGGGAGCACATTGGCACAGAGGAGAGGGTGTAAGGTATTTTACAGGGTAATGCTGTGGGCTCATGGGAACAACCAGAGGCTAGGAGTGTTAAACCTCTGTGGTACGTGAGGCGAAACTCCCTGGAACTCGTCGAAGTTTTTCAGCCACTCCCTGGAATTCCTCTAAGTGACACTCCGCGAACTCTGCCCAGACCAAATCCTAAGGAGAAAAATTCTTTATTTCTGCCCTTCCCAGAGAGGGAGGATAATTTTGTGTAGTAGACAAGAGGGGAGTTACATTTTAAAACATGAAGTAGGACAGACTGTTCTGTCATTGAGCCATAGCCCCAATCCTCAATGGGCACATTGTCTTTAGATTGGGTGTGTTTTCCCCTCAGTCTGCACCCAGGCAGAAAGTTTATAAGACACCATGAAAAATATAAAAAAATGAAGGGTGGGAGTGGCCCTCCCAAACACAGAGCTTCATCCCAGCAGCTAAATAAAACAAGCAATGGCATGGCCAATAAGTCTCGCATTTGGGACCTTATAAGTGTTTAGCCATGCAACAGTTGGTGTTGTTGCACCAAGAATATTCTGCTGCATAACTAAATACTTATACGGTCCAAAAAGCGAGAACTATTCGCTATGCCAATGCTTGTTTGTTTTCTGTTGCTGGTTTGTTTAAGTTGCCAGATCTACAATAGCTGGACATAGTTTTTGTTAACAGTTCTTTGCATCAAATGAACTTGTTTTCATAGATCATTCACGGTGGTGTGGGGGCCGCATAGCTGTGCGCATGCGCCAAAATTTTCAAATGAGAAAATCCCTGGTGCAGGCGCAATTTGCAAGTGTGAAGTGAGTGAGCCCCAGGCAGCGTGACTCACTCACACAGGAGTTCATGCACTGCAACTGCATACTCAGCATGGTTTAAGGAAACTCGACCCATCCCTCCCTGGCATCGAACACATATTTACCAAGAAACTCTGAGAAGAGCCTGCCTACTGCACTGACGACTGGTGGTGTGTGTGCCTGGTGAAAGCGTGCACTGACGGCTGGTGGTGAGTGTGCCTGCTGAAAGCGTGCACTGACGGCTAGGGAAGTGTGTGCCCGGTGAAAGCGTGCACTGGCGGCTGGTGATGTGTGTGCCTCTTGGAAGCGTGCACTGATGGCTGGTGGTGTGTGTGCCTGTAAAAGCATGCACTGATGGCTGGTGGTGTGTGTGCCTGGTGAAAGCGTGCACTGGCACTGGTGGTGTGTGTGCCTGGTGAAAGCGTGCACTGACAGCTGGTGGTGTGTATGCCTGGTGGAAGCGTGCACTGACGGCTGGTGGTGTGTATGTCTTGTGGAAGCGTGCACTGACGGCTGGTGGTGTGTATGCCTGGTGGAAGTGTGCATTGACGGCTGGTGGTGTGTGTGCCTGGTGGAAGCGTGCACTGATGGCTGGTGGTGTGTGTGCCTGGTGGAAGTGTGCACTGAAGGCTGGTGGTGTGTGTGCCTGGTGGAATCGTGCAGTGATGACTGGTTGCGTGAATGCTTTGTGGAAGCGTGTACTGACAGCTGGTGGTGTGAGTTCCTGGTGGAATTGTGGTCTGATGGCTGGTGGTGGGTGTGCCTGGTGGAAGCGTGCACTGACGGCTGGTTGTGTGTATGCCTGGTGGAAGTGTGCACTGACGGCTGGTGGTGTGTGCCTGGTGGAAGCGTGCACTGACAACTTGTGGTGTGTGTGCCTGGTGGAAGCTTGCACTGACCGCTGGTGGTGTGTGTGCCTGGTGGAAGCGTGCACTGACGGCTGGTGGTGTGTGTGCCTGGTGGAAGTGTGCACTGATGGCTAGTGGTGTGTATGCCTGGTGGAAGTGTGCTCTTACGGCTGGTGGTGTGTATGCTTGGCGGCTGGTGGTGTGTGTGCCTGGTGGAAGCGTGCACTGATGGCTGCTGATGTTTATGCCTGGTGGAAGTGTGCTCTGACGGCTGGTGGTGTGTATGCCTGGCGGAAGCGTGCACTGGCAGCTGGTGGTGTGTGTGCCCGGTGGAAGCGTGCACTGACGGTTGGTGGTGTGTATGCCTGGTGGAAGTGTGCTCTGACGGCTGGTGGTGTGTATGCCTGGCGGAAGCGTGCACTGGCGGCTGGTGATGTGTGTGCCTGGTGGAAGAGTGCACTGATGGCTGGTGATGTTTATGCCTGGTGGAAGCGTGAACTGATGGCTGGTGGTGTGTATGTCTGCTGGAAGCGTGCACTGACGGCTGGTGGTGTGTGTGCCTGGTGGAAACGAGCACTGACGGCTGGTGGTGTGTATGCCTGGTGGAAGTGTGTACTCTTGGCTGGTGGTGTGTATGCCTGGTGGAAGCGTGCACTGACAGCTGGTGGTGTGTGTGCCTTGTGGAAGCGTTGACTGATGGCTGGTGGTGTTAATGCCTGGTAGAAGTGTGAACTGTTGGCTGGTGATGTGTGTGCCTGGTGGAAGCGCGTACTGACGGCTGGTGGTGTGTATGCCTGGTGGAAGTGTGTACTCACGGCTGGTGGTGTGTATGCCTGGTGGAAGCGCGCACTGACAGCTGGTGGTGTGCGTGCCTTGTGGAAGCGTTGACTGATGGCTGGTGCTGTTAATGCCTGGTGGAAGCATGAACTGACGGCTGGTGGTGTGCATGCCTAGTGGAACGGCTGTGGTGTGTGTGCCTGTGGAAGTGTGCACTGACGGCTTGTGGTGTGTGTGCCTGGTGGAAGCGGGCACTGACAGCTGGGGGTGTGTGTGCCTGGTGGAATCGTGCACTGACGTCTGGTGGTGTGTGTGCATGGTGGATTCGTGCACTGATGGCTGGTGCTGTGTATGCCTGGTAGAAGCGGGCACTGACAGCTGGTGGTGTGTGTGCCTGGTGGAATGGTGCACTGACGGCTGGTGGTGTGTTTGCCTGGTGGAAGCGTGCACTGACGGCTGGTGGTGTGTATGCCTGGTGGAAGTGTGCACTGACGGCTGGTGGTGTGTGTGCCTGGTGAAAGCGTGCACTGACGGCTGGTGGTGTGTGCCTGGGGGAAGCGTGCACTGATGGCTGGTGGTGTGTGTACCTGGTGGAATCGTGCACTGATGGCTGGTGGTGTGTATGCCTGATGGAGGCGTGCATTGACGGCTGGTGGTGTGTGTGCATGGTGGAATTGTGCACTGACGGCTGGTGGTGTGTGTGCCTGGTGGAATCTTGCACTGACGGCTGGTGGTGTGTATGCCTGGTGGAAGTGTGTACTGACGGCTGGTGGTGTGTGTGCCTTGTGGAAGCGTTGACTGATGGCTGGTGGTTTTAATGCCTGGTGGAAGCGTGAACTGACGGCTGGTGGTGTGTGTGCCTGGTGGACGCGTGCGCTGATGGCTAGTGGTGTGTGTGTGCCTGGTAGAAGCATGCACTGATGGCTGGTGGTGTGCATGCCTGGTGGAACGGCTGTGGTGTGTGTGCCTGAGGAAGTGTGCACTGACGGCTTGTGGTGTGTGTGACTGATGGAAGCGTGCACTGACGGCTGGTGGTGTGTGTACGTAGTGGAATCGGGCACTGATGGCTGGTGGTGTGTATGCCTGGTGGAAGTGTGCACTGACGGCTGGTGATGTGTGTGCCTGGTGAAAGCGCGCACTGACGGCTTGTGGTGTGTATGTCTGCTGGAAGCGTGCACTGATGACTGGTGGTGTGTATGCCTGGTGGAAACGTGCACTGATGGCTGGTGGTTTGTTTGCCTGGTGGTAGCGTGCACTGCCGACTGGTGGTGTGTGCCTTATGAAAGCATGCACTGACGACTGGTGGTGTGTTTACCTGGTGGAATCATGCACTGATGGCTGGTGGTGTGTATGCCTGGTGGAAGTGTGCACTGACGGCTGGTGATGTGTGTGCCTGTTGGAATTGTGCACTGACAACTGATAGTGTGTGTGCCTGGTGGAATCGTGCACTGACGGCTGGTGGTGTGTATGCCTGGTGGAAGCGTGCACTGACGGCTGGTGGTGTTAATGCCTGGTGGAAGCGTGCACTGACGGCTGGTGGTGTGTGTGCCTGATGAAAGCGTGCACTGACGGCTGGTGTTGTGTATGCCTGGTGGAAGTGTGCACTGACGGCTGGTGGTGTGTATGCCTGGTGGAAGCGTTCACTGATGGCTGGTGGGTTTAATGCCTGGTGGAAGAGTGAACTGACGGCTGGTGGTGTGTGTGCCTGGTGGAAGCGTGAACTGACGCCTTGTGGTGTGTGTGCCTGGTGGAACCGTGCACTGACGGCTGGTGGTGTGTATGCCTGATGGAACGGGTGGTGGTATGTGTGCCTGGTGGAAGCGTGCACTGACGGCTTGCGGGGTGTGTGCCTGATGAAAGCATGCACTGACGGCTGGTGGTGTGTATGCCTGGTGGAAGCGGGCACTGACGGCTGGTGGTGTGTATGCCTGGTGGAAGCGTACACTGACGGCTGGTGGTGTGTGTGCCTGGTGAAAGGGCGCACTGACAGCTGGTGGTGTGTATGTCTTGTGGAAGCGTGCACTGACGGCTGGTGGTGTGTATGCCTGGTGGATGCGTGCACTGACGACTGGTGGTGTGTGTGCCTGGTGGAAGCGTGCACTGAGGTCTGGTGGTGTGTGTGCCTGGAGAAAGCGTGCCTTGACGTCTGGTGGTGTGTGTGCCAGGTGGGAGCATGCACTGATGGCTGGGTGTGTGTGTGCCTGGTGGAAGTGGGCACTGACAGCTGGTGGTGTGTGTGCCTGGTGGAAGCCTGCACTGACGGCTGGTGGTACTACAGGGTTGGCCTTTCTTCTCCAGACAGGCAGTGACGAAAATATCACATTATTTCCACGGGAGATTAATTCATTGAGCCCCCGTAAAGACAGGTTCAGCAGCAGTTTCAAGTGTCCTTGCCACCTAGCCACTATTGTCCATGCACTACCAATATTTCTATTTCAATGCAAGTACACGGGAAATCGCTAAGTCCAATATTTTACTTGTTTAAATTAAAAAGTCAACACTGGGATACAAACCAAAAGCTCTACAAACGTGGTTTGGAACTGAATACTCTATGCTCAAATCATTACTGTTGAAGGCAATAGAGACTTGTGCTGAAAAATGAATACTTGAGTTTTTCCTCAAATTATTACTGAGGTGACAGCTCCTAGTCCTTTAATAATCCGACAAGCACAAAAACTCACTATTTGTCTCTGAGTTAAGTGGCTCCAACCCTGCTATGGATGAAAGCAGTGGGATAAAAGGCTTCAAATAACCTCGGCCACAATCAGGTCGTTTATATTTTTACCCCATCCTGCCATGCCACCTAAACAGCTAAACAATGCAGTTATGAGATGCAGTTTCCGCCTGTACATTGTATCTTTTCTCCGTTTTGTAGTCTTTCTTCTATTGCAATGGCACTGACTGTACTGACTGACATGCCATAATCTACAGCTGGGCTATGAGTGGACTAATGACATAATTGCTAAGTGATAGATGTTGCGATTATTTCTCTCATTCCAAGTACAGATAAAGAACTCCGAACAGACGGAGCAGACTTTATCCAGAGGGTACACTTCGCATTTTGGTGCATTGTGGGTTACGTAGATGTTCCTGTATTAGTACACTAACGTATTACGGAAATTAGGTAGACGGACCAATGAATGATGCAAGCCAGGAATGGGGTGTGTTGTGAGAGCTGGGTTGACTGTCTCAGAAGTGAGATGCTGAAAGAAGCCTTCTGTTGCAGGTCAGAGTAGGTGTGCGTGATGGGAGTCTTGTGCATATCTCAGTATTAGAAAATCGCTGCATGGAGCGGGCCAGAATAGAGGTACTTTGAATGAGCTCCCCCTCGTGACTCAGGAGTGAGAGAAGCAGCGTTGGTTTGGGTTTGGCAACTTACTTGAAGGCCTATTAGGATGGCGGACGGACCTGCGTCCGTCCGCCACCCCGATGTGGAGGGACCGTCGGCAGGGGCAGCGGTGGTCCCTCCGTTGCAATTAGGATGTGACTGCCACCCTGACGGTCACATCCCGTATCTTTAACCTTGCAGCGGGTGCTGCTTGAAGCATTTGGATTTTTCCATGTGTGCTGGCGTGTGCAGCACCCATGGAAAAAACAAAAAGCCTTTTATTGTTAATGTACAGGAAAGTCCCCGTTCCTGCACACAATCTGTAAAAAAATAAAGACATTTTTGGACTGCCATGTGTGCTGCATTAAGCAGCACACGTAGAAGTGACACAATGGCATTTCAAGATTGTTTATGTACAGGAAGGGGGACCTTCCTGTACATAAACAATCTTTCCCCTGCACGCAGACACCCTTGCACTATGGTGCAAGGGTGCCTGCGTTGGTGCTACCCTGCTATGTGTAGCGCCAGCAGGGGGGAAATGCAAGGCTGCACCATATCGTTGTAAATATGGTGCAGCCCTACGTTTCTGAAGTGGTGAAGAGAGGCGTTAAGCGCCTCACTCCGCCACTTTAGTTGTACATATCCCCCTTAGTTTTACTACAATTGATTTTTGCTTTGGGAGTTCTTTGTCACAAGAACAAAAAAACATGCCGAGCGGAGCCAAGAATACATGGCGCCTACTTTTCATTCTGCTTTGCCCTTTGATTATCTATGGCAAAGGGAAATGCACAGAAGGTAGTGAGATCCCGAGATTCCTATGTGAGTAGATGACTTGACCTCAGCTATCCTGATTGGCCACCCACCAATGTTTAAACGATCCCTTATTGATTTTAAGTAAGGAAGGCGTACACTTCTGATTCACGTCCTAATTTGAAACGTTTTACAGAGAACATTTATTCTATCAGTACTGCTAGATGGTCATAAATAGAAAACCTTGCACAAAAGCAGTTACATTCAGGCAGTGATATCAAACACACTACAAAACCCTGCCTTTTGGTATTCTAATATAATTGCAGGCCTCTTTCCCCTTTATAGTGTACCTTTTCCGTCTATACATGTGTGAGTTTGCACTATTACAATGTGAGAGAAGCCTGCATCAATTCTTTTGTACCTATTACTGAGATTGAGAAATCGTATTCACTGCACAAGGGCAAAACAAGTGGCTTTGTCAATGTTTGTTACTGTGGGAACTACATTTAGTCAGTGTCCTATGATTTATGATGATAGATGCTTTCTAATAAGTTCTCTGTAGCTCATGTCATGTACACTGGTAATATGTTTTAAGCCCTGTGTTTTATTTGTGTCAAGAAGATGGGTTGAGTGTTTTTGTAATTGCAATTGGGTGGGAAGTATGAAAGTGGAAGGTAATAGGAGAATGGTCTGACCATGTTCAACGCTTCAGTCTTATGTATGAAACTTACAAAGAGGGTATGCCAAAAACATATGCTTAGATACCGCTTGCAAGCCCCACCACAAATTAAGCACTTACGAGAATTTTTTTCAGGGACATTGTCTAGAGGCGCAGTGTCTGCAGAGAATCTCCTGCAGATAGGATTTATTATTTGGAGTAATGCATTCGATGGTTCAACTAACAAAGTTATATGCATTTAATGGATTTATGGATATGCATTTGAGGCATTTGTATGTTGTTAATCATATTGTGTTCCTGCAAGTCAACTCATCTTAAGATACTATCACCACTCCTTCTCCCTGTTCCTGTTTTCAGACCAGGCTTGATAGCTCAAAAGTCACCCGACCTTATGGGATCAAAAGAAAAAGAGCTTCAAGAATCACTACTGAGAGAGGACTGTGGCTCTGCCAACTTGTTTATCTTCCTCTGTACTGTATTTCATTGGGTACAAGTTGTGTATTTCCCCAGAAAAATAGTACTTGTATTGCACATAAAAGGGGCCTAAGCTGGTTACGGTGACAAGCCAATGATCACGGCTGTAGGCCTGATTCTTTGGGGAAAAGTATGTCCGAGGCATAGATCTGTTCTGTTTATTGTGAAAAGGTATGGCAAAGGTAGTTTGCCTTAATTATTTATTGTGAATAATGTATGTTAAAGCAAAAAGGCCTACATGCATGAATTGTTACATTGCGTTAAAGCCTGTAGATAAGTATTTTCTAAAATGGAGTCCCACAGATAATCTCAGCCGGCAAGGAATTTGGTTACCTCTTCTGATAATCCTGTTGGTTTTTAGGCCTGGCTTGACAGGGCTAATTTCAAGGAGGTATATATGATCAGCCGAAAAAGAGCTGTAAGAAATAGTATTAAGAGGGGGTCTGTAGCATGCTCAAACGTTGATCTTCTTCTACAAGCAGTTGATTGCAAATGAGTTGTGTTTGTCTGCCTAAGTCGTTCAATTGCTCAGAACGGATAGGGACATTGCTAACGCAGACCCAATGCAATACAAGACAGATCAAATGCAACAAAATAGGAAGATGTTTCTCTCTGTGAAATCTATCAAAAGACGAGACTTTACATTTTGAATTATTTGACAAATACAAAAGAATGGATTGTGCATTGGCCACTCCCTAACAACTGCAGTAAGGAGATATTTAGTACATGTATCCCTTTGTTGGTCCATCGACTGTAAACGCCTGGCATTTCCAGGAGAAGAATTAATGTTCATCTCAATGTATATTTTGGGTGTTGCCAAATTATTTGATGGGTCTCACTAGTCATACTACTTACATGGTTACCCCATAGCCCTATCTATCTCCAGACCAAGATTAGTTTTGAAAAACTCTGTATGAGGAATCCTTATTTATTTTAAGACCCAAACCCTATTAGTGGCATGCCTCATCTTCGGGTCTCATCCTGATTCCTATAAAACAGGATGGGCTCAACCATATTCCAGGGAGCACTTAAAGATATTTCAGAATGAGGTTTAAGTACATACAAATACCTTAGTAACACCCTCTCCTTTAATATTGGTGTCCGAGGTATGGTTAAAAAAAGTTATTCTTACTTGCATGCTGTAGGGTACTTAGTCTTCCCTACTCTGTTTTGTCTATTTGTTTCAGCCCTAATGTAAACTGTCTCTCAGGATCCTGGGCCTTCATCAGGAGAAATCGTACCACTTCTGGAGTTAGTTATAAGTCACTAAATGTGCTCTACATGTCAAGAGTACCATGTTGGTAATTCACTTACTTATTTACTCTGCTGAGATCCTGGCCGCACCATCACAGCACGGTAAAGAAATAGGTGAATTACCGGCATGGTATCCTTGTCGCAAGTGAGACTACAGGGACGTGCCTCCTACCTTTCCAATGGAGCAGCATCCTTAACATATCAGGGCACTAATACATGTTTCCTACATTGTAGCGATTAGGCCTGCGAGGTTTGTGTGTTGTGTTTGTCCATTTACAATGTGGCTGACTAACATGTATTGTACAGTCACTACTGACTGCCCTGTGACACACTGAATAAGATTTCTCTAGGGATTTTGCCTTGTTAACACCTTGCCAAATACCAAAGAAAGGAGTTTTATTTTGTGAACCTTCTGGCAAATGCAATAGGAGTGGGTTTTATATTGCAAACTCCCTGACAAATGCATTAAGAAGGGAAGTGTCAAGTGTGGCAAATACAATATTAAAAGTTTTCACAATGTGAACTCTTTAACAACTTCAGCTGTAAGGGGTTTTACTTTGTGATCTCTCTGACAACTACAGCAGGAATTACTTTGACATTGTAAACTCTAGTGCAAACAACATATAAAGGGGATTTATAGTTTAAACTATTTGACAAATACAACAGGAAGGGAATTTACATTGTAAAATCTTTGACAACTGCAATAAAATATGTTTAATATTCATGCTCCTTTTGTTGGTCTGGCACTGGAAAATGTTTAGTATCTTTAGAGGGAGATTTTATGTGCATCTCAACATATACTAAAATGTTTGATGGTTCTCTCTAGACGCTATGTTTATTTATTTTCATGTTAAAGTCAATATGTGCTTTAATGACTATTAAATGTTGTGACAAAAACAATAGCCCTCTCTCTTTGCACTGTGAATGACTTGGCAAAACCTGTGGTCTTAACTTTTTTGATGCTGAAAAGTCTTATATTCTCCAGATGAACTAAAAGCATGATGGTTATCAAATGGCCATACAATATCTCACAGCTAATAGTAGCAGATTACATTTACAGGTTTAGTTGCCCCTTGCAATATTTCTTTAGGGTATGTGATTTGCTTTTTTATGAATCCTCACGGCCCTAAAAGGAGGGGTTCTAATTTTTAATCCATTTTATGTTCAGTGGCGCATGGCTTACTCCCAATCTCTACCGCTGTGCCCAAAAATGTTGGTGCTACTATGCGGGGGTCATCCTACCTTATGCTCACATATCTACAAGATTGCTGTTACATTTTGCTCTCTATTATAGAGTGTAAAGAAAATTCTTTCTTACTTCTGAGTTGAAGGGAAACAGTTGGTGAGCAAATGCCTGTCTCAGCATATTTGGATCATAGGCATGCAGTTGGTTTGACTTACCTAATTTTCTGCTGAATTAGTTGTTAAAACTGCAGCTGCAAGGTCAGTCACTTGATTAATTTTGTAATTCTTCTATTAAATCCTAGTTGGCCTCCATCCACAGGTTAGCAGTGAATGGGTGGATCTAGTTTAAGACACTTTGCATGGTGCACAAGGCACTTACTGGCACTTATGCTGAGTGCTCCGACTGCACTGGCGTAGCTAGGCCTTAGACGGCCCTGCTTTTGCCGCCCATGGCAGTGTGATGGAAGAACCTGGGGTGCGGTTGGGTGGGTGCTGGCTATTTATGCGACCGCAACGGCTGCAATTAAGACCGGCGGGGGGGGCTGTGTGGCATCGACAGCCGCAGGTGAGAGCGGGGGAAAGGAGGGCCAGCCGCCACCCCCAAAAGTCATACCGCCTGGGGCGGTCCGCCCTCACCGCCCCCCCTGTAGCTACGCCACTGACTGTCGGTTTCAGCCCTATGTGCTCTCTTGTATGCTCTGATCCTCTTCTAATACATTTTTGTTGTGCCTATGTTCCATTGCACCAGAAGGGGTAGCCAGACTTTCTTTTTTCCTGCTCCTTTTCCAAGTACAACAGAGGTAAAATACTCTTGTGCGTGGAGGGTTAGCTGCATGAGTGTGACAATACAGTGTACAGCACATTAAAGCAAGAATTGTTATTTATGTCAATGCTTGTTCTGTACAATTTTAAAATGAGTTGGGGACCATTTCTTGTTTCTGAACCAGGTTTCTGTAAGTCCTACAGTATAGCATTAATTTTACTGATAAAATCGTTAATACAAGTGAGTGTCCCTGTGCAGTGGGTTTCAATCACCTGAGTTTAAAAGAGTGGACTATTTTCCACACTTGGCATTGGGCTGGGCATAAGGCTTGTGTGACTTGCGTCTAGTTCCCTCTCTAGTCCACACGATCTGTCGGATGTGAGACGTCCTCTGCAACCGTTTATATAGGAAGATAGATCTGTGTATGTTCCCAATTGATATATCAATTCATAGGTTTAAAGTATTGATCATATGACCTGTCACTCCCTGGGTTGATCTCAGTGGCCGGTTCTCCGCTAAGGTGGTGGAGCTTCACCCCACTGACATAAAGCAGCAAAAGAAAGGAAAAAAGGAAAATAATAATAATGTTATGGTATTATCATTTTATTATGTGCTCATGCAGCGGCAGTTTGCTTGAGGGGCAGGGCTGAACAGCAGGGGAGGAGGGTACAACCGTCCTCTCGGGCCACCCAAACCAGTCATGCGCACTTTCTCCCTTCTCCATATAGGCTACATTACAGCCTGCATGGAGAACATGGCCATCCCCACATCCCCTGGCTGAGCCCCGTATCACATCGCTCAGACTGATCACAATGCTGCATTTCAGCGTTGTGATTGGCTGCAGGGAGCGTGGGAGCCCTAGTGCTTCCTGCTTCCTGTTTTTCACTAAAAGCCAGGAAGAGGACACAAGAGAGGCAGCGGAGGTAGGTAAGTGTTTTTTTTTAAACCTAACCCCCCCTCCCTCTGACCCTCCTTCCCCCCTCTCACCCTCCCCACCCCACTGATGGTTTCAGACAGCAGCCGCAACTGGTTGATCTATTAGAATGCCAGTCAGAGGGATAAGTGCTGTTGAAATGGGGTGGTGCTTGAAAGCCTTGTGGCCTCAGTGTATCTTGTCAGGGGCCTTGATGATCCTCCAAGCCCTCAATCAATCAATCTTTGTCTTGTTGTGGGCAGCTGAATGGTAACCACTGCCTTAATGCCCGGAACCCTTACTCATAAGCAAGAGAATGTATTTTGTTTTCTACCTATGCTAACAAATTATGCAAAAGTTACATCTTTAGAAATAAGTATTTATTAATGGAGAAGTATTACATAACTAGTATGCCAAGACACACATCAAACAACATTAGAGAGGGAATATTGAGAAGGGCCTCAATAGGTTTTAAAGGGTGTCTAACTAAAAGTAAAGAATCAAGGCACAAACTTGTTCATCAATGACCCAGTGAATCAACTGGAAACTCAATCTTGTCAGGGCCCTCCCTGGAGATTACTCCAGGGGCAGAGGGAGCAACGTTATGGGGCTATTGTGAGTGTATCCCTGATGGTCTGCCTTAGAAATTAGTAAATACTATGGAATCAATTAATCTTGCATCAATTCCCCTACTTACTTCCCATTTCGCACCCAGCTTTTAGCAGAAGGCAAAATGGGCAACTATGCGGAGTTGCACAGATGTGTAACTCCAGTGGTTTGATAACTCCTGTTACCAGCCTCATCTGTATTAAAAGGCACACACAATGGAGACAACAGTGTATCATAATTTTAAGAATCACTTTACGTAATTAGATTTTTATAGTATTCTAAGAGGCTGTTTTCTTGATGCGGTGATATCACAGTGTTAAGTGCATGCTCAGAATGTTACTGTTCAAAGGTTGGAATTGTAACTGCAACTTGTATCTGATTTGAAGTACCTGGCAAGTGATGACCTGCAGCTGTGTAGTTCCTGACAATAAATCTCTCGTCCATCTTCACCGTGCTGAAGTGAATTACCACAATTTTCTGTTGTTATTTTGTTGACAGGGGATTAGTTAAACTATTGGATTTTGATTAGGAGGGAATCTTGTCAATTAGGAAAAAGATTGGTTATTAACTTCTGTGGTTTTGTATCTAAACCACCAATAATGATCTTTAACTTTGTGTTCATTTTTGGATTGTTGTTTTTACTTAGTTCTGCCATGTGTGATTGTGTAACCTTTTTTCTTCTTTTCTAGTCCAATGCTACGAATGTCCTTTATAGTCTTCTCCTCGCGAGCCAACACCATTCTCAAGCTGACCGAGGACAGGTGAGACTCGAATGCTTTGCTTTTCTCATGTGGCTCCACTGCAAAATGTTTAAATTTCTTATACCACTTATACATTTACTACATATCTTATATACCATTTTATAGAGTCCAAAAAAATGTTGTTGGGTCACTCAAGCAAATACACAGTAATTACATTCAGTTGTGCATCTCTAGTTTAAGTATTGTGCACCTTACAGTTAAGGTTTGCAGTTCATCTGCTACATCACAATAGCATCCAATCTTAGTTTGATAAGCCAAATTCCCAGGTTTCAATGTATTATGGTTTTGTAGTTATTAATGCGGTGAACAGTATTCAAAATGTAGCAGGGACTCCTTGAAAACTGACCTGGCTCTACAGGAAGCCGAGGGGTCACTATCTGCCCTCGACAATTGTGCTCCCTTGGATGACACGGGAAGTCCGGCCCTGAACACTACTAAGGTAAAACATGTTACTCTAGAGTAGCCCCTCCATTGCTACAACTTTGTAGAATATTCAGGAAACTAATAAAATGTGGATCTATACTGAACAATAACAATATGTGACCAGAAAACAATTATTACTCAAAGATATATTATTTTATTAATTTTTGATGTAAAAAGTTTTGATATATAATTTTATAAAATTTTTACTAATAAATAAGAAAGTAATAAAAAATTGGTGGAATATAGCACGCCATCATTAACAAAATACATTCAAAATGCAATATACAAACTTACATTTTTTTGTACAAACGAGATAAATTGATACAGAATTTATAACAGACTTCCAAGCAAAATAATTATGACTAACATAATTGAAATCAAATAAGATAGGTCAATACAAAATTCATGACAGATTTCCAAACAAAATAATTATGGCTATCCTAATTAGAATCAACGTGCGTTTCGGCGGGACGCCTTAATCAGGTAGCCAGATGAGTCTAAAAAGAAAAAATACAAATTGAAGAAAACATGTATATCTAGAAATCTGAACACACATTAAATATCCTACTAAGGGGTCTATTAGGATGGCGGGAGGATGGCCGCCGCTGGTTCGTTGGTGGCAACCGCTGGACCGGCGGCAGCCATCCGCCCGCGACCGAAACCCGTAAAATCACCGGTCCGATTAGCACAGCGGTCATTACAGCTGCAGTGTGATTTTCCGCCCGCCACTTTTCCACCAGTTGTAGTCCGCCCGCTTGCCTGGCGGGCAGAGCTGGACCGCTGCAAATGTGGCGGATCAGGGCCAAGCACCGCCAGCACAATTATGATGCCGGTGGTAGCCAGCCTTTCTGCTGCAGAGGAACTGCCATGGAATGGCATGAGGAGAATGTCTCCGGGGACCCATTGTGGGCCCCCATTCTGTTGGGAGGCTGTGTGGGTGCCCTGGGCGGGTACCCATGGTACCCCCGTACATATCCCTGTACCAGGTGCAGGCACTGTGCAGTGTCTGTGACGCAGTGCAGGGAGATGTAGGTCATGCTCCTCTTAACATCGCTGTGGTGCTGCTGACAGCAGCGACCGCCGCAATGTTAATCGCCAGAACCCGACCGCCGCGTTCGGATTTTGTCTGCTGAGCATCCTAATTTTGACGGTCGGTTAAGCTGCGGTCCTTGCGGGCAGACTTTTCCCGCTACCATGGTGGTCGGAGAAGTTTTCCGACCGCCTTCCTAATAGACCCCTAAGTCTTTCTGTCCAGTGCTAGATCAGATATGCTAAAAGAATTATATTTGTTTAAAAACATGTCACAGTAAGAGATTGTAAATTAAAGAATGTCTCCTTATCAGAGTGGGACTATTAGTTACTAAAGGAAGAACAGAAATTGATTTAAAGTGAAAAAGAAGAAGAATAGATCCGATAACCAATGGGAAAAATCACTAAATATGAAAGAATGAGGTTCAGAGAATTCTATCATATATTAAAGAGCCAATGAATGTGATGAAACCTTACACTTATAAGAGGGTAATATTTTCTGTCCCAAGTAAACCGTGTAGAGTGGATTACTTTAATGAAATTACATTACTCCATATAATATGTAAAAGCAACGAAAAAGAAAGGGGAGCTTCTTATCATGGAAGCTTGGAGTATCAGTCGATGGTGCTTGTAGGTATATCTAGGACTTCTAGAAGTAAAGATGAGATCATCATCAATATCATTTTTGCCACGGTCTCAAATTAATCCAACGAGTAGAGAGGTGGATATTAGGGAACAATTAAACATCTCTGCTGGAGGGATACTTATCATTAATATGAATTTCTTGATTAGTTCGTTAATTTTAGAATACTGACAATGCCATACATGTAACGCATGTGGTCTAAGTATACTTAGACCACATGCGTTACAATGATAAAATGATATTTATGATGCTCTCATCTTTATTTCTAGAAGTCCTAGATATATATTATATGAGGTAATGTAATTTCATTAAAGTAATCCGCTCTACACGCGTATTAGGGCCTCATTGAAAAGCGGCCCAGTGAATTGCGATATGTGTAGTGACTTTTGCCACCGCACATGTCAGGATTTTCTGTCATGAGGGAAAACTGAATGAGGCAATTACCTTCACAATTTTTTTCACAGGTCACTTTCAGCAGGTGAAACCTGACAACATTTACTGGTGAAATAAATGCATGGTAATTACTGAGACGTGTGGATTTTCTAGTAGCAAACACCAAGACCCATGTTAGTCCCTGTTATTGGGATCAAATAGGCGCTATTTACCACACCTGAAAATACTGACCCACAGACTATCGTTACATTATAAATTAAGACATTGGGAACAGTGACAGTTTTTTTTTTTGGTTTAGTTAAGATGAGGAGCAGTGCATCCAGTGCTTAATTTGTAAAGCAGAAAGTGCCAGGGCAACTTAGCTTGCACCACTCATTGCCCATGTCAGTGCTGCCAATGACACTACAAACACAACTATTACACTCCATCAAGTGTGACAATTCAAACTATTCCAGGCCCCCAAAGCTATTAGATTGGTTTGTACGGTGGGTATTAGCCATTTTTAAGGTATATTGGATTTATAAACTGTTGTTTTTCTCATTTCTAAATAAAAAATAGAGCGCCACTGTCATAGGTGCCGTCATAGGTGCCGGTGTCATAGGTGCTGGTGTTGACAATTAAATGCTGGTGCCCAGCACCGGAAACCACTGGCTCAAATTAAGCACTGTAAGCTTCATACTCAAAAGTATACATTGCCTCTGCTAAGCAAATATTTAGGCATAGCAGCAGATGCAGAAGTGTTTTATTAAGGCTGATATTAAGGCCTTGCTTATTTCTGCAAGGTCATGCCATTGTTTAGGCAGGCAGTTAAATGGGGCGTTCATTGAATGATGTCACAATATATATTAAAACCTAACAGCCTTTAGAATGTTTATTGCTGGTTACTGTTAGAGATAAAAGATTGGTTAAAGAGAACTACAACTGCTTGTTTCTCTATACCTGGTGGCCCCTTATATGTTTTGTGGATTAGGAGGATAGGATGACCTTCGAGTATTTACTCAGACACGTGAGCATTTAATTGGTAGGGTTCACTAAGAAGCGGTGGACATGAGAAGTGATAGAAAGTCATATGTTTTTGTTTATTATGACCGAAAATATGAGTATTAACTGTGATATCAGTTATTTTTTGTAATACTAGTACAGAAGTAAGAATATTTGTATATTAGGCCCTTTGTAAGAGCATTCATGTATTTGTATATTAGGAATGATGGATAACCGTGGGTATTGCGGCTGGTGGTTGTGTTTGTATTTTGAGGATGATGAAAGATCATTTTGACATGGGACTGAAATACACATGCTTGCTTACCATGTACAGACAATAGAAGATTATAGCCTCTAGCATCCTGCAAGTACTATACCGGATGTTAAAGACTATGGCAACGTTGGCCTATAACGAAGGTGAGGACCTTTAACAACAGGTATAGCCCGAGGCAGAAGGGATATAAAACTATTGGAATCTTCCACCCACTGAGGGTAGAATGTGCTAATTAAAAAAAGCAGAAACAGAAAGACAAACGTTGGAATGTTGGAGCAGAAGGCTTATGCCAGCCATTATAACTAAGTTCCGAGCCCCTCCATTGTCTTCAATTGAGCTCTCAACAATCCAATAATCTAATATTTGTTGCTTATGGTGATCTAATACCATGTATTTAAAGGAACTAATCAAAGTTGATTTGTGTATTCAGGCAGATATTGGAAGAGCGTTTGGGTCTTGAGGCTGCTGGAAGAGTGTTGGTGTTTTCAAAACGTTTTTGCTGTTTGTAGCAGATGGACGATGTATAGGGATTGACAGATTTGTAATTGAGTTTTAGGCTGATGGAAGAGTGTTTAAGCTGTATTTATTTTTTGACATGTCAACAGTCTTTCCATGATACACATATGTTTTATGCTAAATGCTTAAGTGAGAACTCTTATAATACAGGTTTCCGTAGAGGATACACAGTTTCTAACTTAGTTCACAATTTCTGTGATTTATTTGGACTATGGCGCCAGACACCTCCAAACATGGTGATTTTTTCATGCTGTGCTGTGGGTGAATACAATATTTTCAAACTCGATTTTCAGCCCGTTTCTACTGTAGCCATGTTTAACAAGCATTGGCAAAGCCAATAGGTCTCGCCTATGATGAGATATATTGGCTTTGTCAGCGTCTTTTAGCCATGTTGTACAGCAGAATGACTGCTATGATGCATGGCTGGAAGTTAGAAACAAGCATTGGAAATGCAACAGGTCGTAGATTTATTTGAGTTAGAGCTAATGGCATTGTGAATGGCAATGTCTTTTAGCCATGTGTTATGGAGTGTATGCATGTGGTGTGTAGTGGAATTATGTGGGTTGGATTGGAATTGTAGCAATGGTGGCATGCTGCGCTTTAGATGAATATGTTTAAAAGTAAAGTGCACCATACTGCGATTGCTACAATAGATAATTGTGGATGCGTTAACAATTGATGTGTGCACTGATGGCTTGTGGTGTGTGTGCCTGTACAAATTGTGCACTGATGGCTGGTGTTGTGTGTGCCTGGTGGAAGCGAGCACTGCCGGCTGGAGGTGTGTGTGCCTGTTGGAAGCGTGCACTGACGGCTGGTGGTGTGTGTGCCTGGTGAAAGCATGCACTGACGGCTGGTGTTGTGTGTGGCTGGTGAAAGTGTGCACTGATGGCTGATAGTGTGTGTGTTTGGTGAAAGTGTGCACTGGCATCTGGGGGTGAGTGCCTGGTGGAAGCCTGCACTGACGGCTGGTGGTGTTTGTGCCTGGTAAAGCGTGCACTGATGGCTGGTGGTGTTTGTGCCCTTTGAAAGTGTGCACTGACGGTGTGGTTGTATGTGTGTGGTTGTGTGTGTGGTTGCGTGTGTGGTGGTGAGTGTGTGGTGGTGAGTGTGTGGTAGTGAATGTGTGGTGTTGTGTGTGTGGTGTTGTGTGTGTGGTGTTGTGTGTGTGTGTGGTGGTGTGCGTGTGTGTATGGTGGTGTGTGTGGTGGTGTGTGTGTGGTGTTGTGTGTGTGGTGTGTGTGTGATATTATGTGTGTGGTGTTATGTGTGTGTGTGTGTGTGTGTGTGTGTGTGGTGGGCTTAGTTCTAGTTTTCGTACCCTGCAAACTCACACACTGCCCTTACACACTCACACACTGCTCACCCTACACACTCACACAATGTTCACCCTGCACACTCACACACTGCTCACCCTGCACACTCACACACTGCTCACCCTACACACTCACACACTGTTCACCCTGCACACTCACACAATGTTCACCCTGCACACTCACACACTGCTCACCCTACACACACACACTGCTCACCCTACACACTCTCACACTGCTCACCCTGCACACTCACACACTGCTCACCCTACACACTCACACAATGTTCACCCTGCACACTCACACACTGCTCACCCTGCACACTCACACACTGCTCACCCTACACACTCACACAATCTTCACCCTGCACGCTCACACAGTTAACCCTGCATACTCACACACTGCTCAACCTGCCTGCTCACACACTGCTCACCCTGCACGCTCACACACTGCTCACCCTGCACACTCACACACTGCTCACCCTACACACTCACACACTGCTCACCCTACGTAAAGCGAAAAGACCTAGCTCTGCTCTTTGGCCTGTGTTTTAATCGTACAGTAGGTTGTGAGTAGTTGTGCTTGATTGGTTGGGGCGTCCCCTCCTTGCTGCTCCCCTCACAGAGGGCCGGGTGGCTCCATGAAGCTCCCAAGACACGTGTTCAGCTGTTCTTTGTTTTAGCTCCTGTGTGTCAGTGCACCGTGTAAGCGCACAAGCATACCCTGCTCTCTCTGGAACACTCACATTGCTGAGTCCCTCTCACTCTGCTGTCACTCTCCCTCTGCTGTCACTCTCATTCTGCTGTCACTTTCACTCTGCTGTCACTCTCACTCTGCTGTCACTCTCACTCTGCTGTCACTCTTACTCTGCTGTCTCTCACTCTGCTGTCTCTCACTCTGCTGTCTCTCACTCTGCTGTCACTCTCACTCTGCTGTCTCTCACTCTGCTGTCACACTCACTCTGCTGTCACACTCACTCTGCTGTCACTCTCACTCTGCTGTCACTCACTCTGCTGCCACTCTTACTTTGCTGTCACTCACTCTGCTGTCACTCTCACTCTGCTGTCACTCTCACTCTGCTGTCACTCACTCTGCTGTCTCTCACTCTGCTGTCTCTCACTCTGCTGTCACTCTCACTCTGCTGTCTCTCACCCTGCTGTCACTCTCACTCTACTGTCTCTCATGCTGTCACTCTCACTCTGCTGTCACTCTCACTCTGCTTTCACGCTCACTCTGCTGTCACTCTCTCTGCTGTCACTCTCACTCTGCTGTCACTCACTCTGCTGTCACTCACTCTGCTGCCACTCTCACTCTGCTGTCACTCTCACTCTGCTGTCACTCTCACTCTGCTGTCACTCCCACTCTGCTGTCTCTCACTCTGCTGTCTCTCACTCTGCTGCCACTCTCACTCTGATGAAGGTCAGTGGTAGCTGAACCTTGTACAGGAGGTGGAAGGGAAAGGGGGGTCATCTGAGTTTCATCACTGGGGTTCGGCACCATCAATGGGAACTGAAGGTCAATGAAGGATAAGCATACCATTATTAATATGAATTGAGCATACATAAGACTGGTGGCATAATCAATAGGTGCTGAGCTTAATAAAGGTGAACTTCACACATAGGTCTGGATAAATGCAGGAGACAGCAACCCGGGGTGACGTGCTTTAGGGGTTGACAGAGAGGGATTCCCCTAAGGGAAGCGCCTTCTGTAAGGTGGGGGAGGGTAAATTAAATTTGTGATATATTTTATAGGTGTATACATTAACTCTAGCACCAACCGTTCTAAAACTATCTTTGCCTTAGTGAAGGACCTGACCAAGGTTCTGGAGGGAACAGGCAACTTGATAGTATCGGACGCACAGTGCGAAGAGCTATCATGTTTCTTCCTGGATAAAGTAAAAGGGATCTATAACTCCATAAAGCCGGACGGACACACTATGCCCTCTAGCTCTACCATAGGTCCAGCTGCCCTCCCATGTTTACATCAAGTCCTGCCACCGATTGAGTTGTCGGTGATGGAATCTTTGGCCTTAAAGGTAAAGTCTGGCTCCCCGGAAGACCCCGTAAAACCTGATTTGTTTAGAACCTTCCAGGATTCCATCTTGCGGGAGGGGCTGACGCTGATCAACAACTCTCTTCAGTCAGCAACCATCCCTAAATCCTGGAAGCATGCTAAGGTAGTCCCTCTCTTAAAAAAACCAACGCTGGACCCCGCCAGGCCTTATAGCTTCAGACCTATCTCCCTACTACCTTACCTTGCTAAGGTAGCGGAAGCCCATGTGAATTCCATTTTGACCACCTACTTGGAATCTAACGGAATTTTGGACGAGTCCCAAAATGGTTTCCGGGCCAAACACAGCACTGAATCTGCCTTATTGCCTGTTACTGAACATCTAAGGGAGGTGCAGGACCAGGGCGAGACCTCACTTTTGATTCTGCGGCCTTTGACACGGTCTCCCACAGGATCTTGCTTGAGCGACTGTGGGAGATCGGAGTCGGAGGAAGTGCCTTGGACTGTAAATTGTAAATTGATACTTGTATAGCGCACTACTCACCCGCAAGGGTCTCAAGGCGCTTGCACGAATACCGCTGTGGAACCCATCCTGGCTTTTGTGTAAATATTTTGGTCGGAAGAAACATGGATTAAAATAGATCAATATTGGAGTGCGGACCACCACCAATGTTTAGCTCTAATCATTGAGCCACACTTCTCCAGTCTTTTTTATCTGACTGTTCCTTCCAGGTGCATGCTCCACCGTACTTGTCCAGCAGGCACTCTCTGGAGTGTGGGGTCCCGCAGGGCTCTGCGCTTAGCCCCACATTGTTCAATGTGTATGTCCGCCCCCTGGCTGTGCTGGCTCGAGATCGCAAGATAAGGCTAATATCGTACGCAGAAGATACACAGCTTATTTTCACCTTCTCCAAAAACACCGAGTTGGACCAAACCAAATTCCAAGAAGATATTCTGGCCATATCAAATTGGCTGTCCCAGAACTGTCTTCAGCTAAATTCCTCTAAAACGGAGGTACTTGTAATAGGTAATGAAATTCAGAGATGGGACAGTCATTGGTGGCCTTCCTTATTAGGACCTCCACCCATTTCCAAGTAGGTAGTTAAAAACCTAGGGGTGATGTTGGACAACTCACTCTCTCTGGAGGCACATGCTAAAAATGTGGCAGGCACCTGTTATGGTCGCCTAGGCTCCCTTAAACCCATTCTGGGCTTCTTCGAGCCTCTCACTCTTCAGGTTATAGTCCAGGCTTTAGTCTTATCCCATCTAGACTATTGTAATGCTCTTATGCTTGGCTCTAACCTGACAGTGATGAATAGGCTACAAAGAGCTCAGAATGCTGCCGCCCGTATTCTGTTTGCACTGCCAAAAACTTGCCATACCTCGCCGATTCTTAGACGCCTGCACTGTCTGCCAATTAAACAGCGCATCCAATTCAAATTTCTGTGCATAACACATAGAATTTTGTATGGCTCCGGTCCACAAATTCTGCAGGGACTGTGTGCTCTCTATGCCCCCATGCGCGCCCTCTGCTCGGCAGATCTATCCCTCGCCAGTACAATTAAGATCCGGAGAAGCAGAGCTGGTGGTTGCTCCTTCAGGTACCTGGCCCCGAAGCTATGGAATTCGATCCCCCTAAAGGCTCGGGCCACCACTAATCACATGCTTTTCCGGAAACAGATCAAAACCTGGTTGTTCTCTTCCATCTAAGTCACCCCCACCTGCCTCACAGTTACATCCTCTGACATGTCCACAAGCGCTGGGACGCCCCGTTGCTGGGGTAGCCATGCGCTATACAAATCAAATTAACATAACATTAGTGTGCACGTGGGCGTGCTCGTCTTCAACAATAAGAATCTCGAGGACACGTAAAGGAAGAACCCCCCCCTAAACAGATCCAAGGGGGTCTCCCTCACCCAGGTCGAAGGCACAGAGCCTTGGTACCGGCAACCAGAGGGCTCTGCCAAGCAGACTGGGAAATTGCGAGTGATACTTGTTTTTAAAAATAAGGCCACCCCCACCCCCGAAAACATAAAGAGAGCAAGTTGTCTTGTGGAGGTGTGGAGGGGGAAGGGGGTGGCACCGAGGGAGGGGGCCTCTGCTAACTTGTGAGGCAGATTAGAACATAGTGTGGATTCTCAGAGCAGATGGCGCTTTAAAGAGACAGGGAGGGGGAGGGGGAGCGAGCAGGAGACTGTCAGCATCTGACTGGGGGCAGAGGGGAAGCAGGGGAGAGGGGCAGACGAGAGGAGACGGAGGGAGGGAGGAGGCAGAAACAATGGAGGGGAGGGGAGACGAAGAACCCCCCCCCAAAAAAGCGTCACACTGGCTGAGGAAGCAGCCTCGCAGCTCCGAAGGATGCGCACGACCCCCCGGGCTCTTATGGCCTCCAGTGACCGCAGCGGGGGCTGGGGTCCTGCAAAAACCGAGCTGCGGGAGGCCGGGGGAGCGGACTGTCCCTGACAGCACTGCTAGAGCGCAGCTCTATGGGGTGAGGAGAGACAGCATCCCCGCTCGGAAAGGCAGGACCTGAGTGCCCCACAGCAGCAGAGACCAGGGGCATCTCTACAGGAGGAACCGAGGGGGCTCCCTGGCCTCCTAGCCTAGGGGAGGAAGGCACTGGTCGCAGGCAGCGGAGCTCGGAGGGAACGGGGCACGGGGCTTCACGGCATCGGAGCCTGGAAGGGAAGCCGGGGTCCCATAGTATCAGATCTCCGAAGGACGGGCAGACAGAGCGCCACAGCATCCGAGCACGGCGCAGAAACCACAGCCCTAAAGCCACAGAGACTGTTGGGACAGAAGCACAGAGGTCCCCAGAGCCTGGGGCAGAAAGTCTGAGCTCGTCAGCACCGGAGTTTACAGAGGCAGCAAGAGAGCATCAGAGTCTGGAGAGACAGAAGGACATAGCGCCTAAGTGTCAGAGCCTGGAGAGGCAGAAATACTACGCTCAAAACGTCAGAGCGCAGAGAGGCAAAAATACTGCTCTCCAGACTTCAGAGCCCAGAGAGGCAGAAAGACAGAGCTTGTAAGCATCAGAGCCTGGAGAGGCAGAAAGCCTTGGTACCGGCAAACAGAGGGCTCTGCCAAGCAGACCGGGAAATTGCGCGTGATACTTCTTTTTAAAAATAATCCCACCTCCGAAAACGTAAAGAGAACGAGTTGTCTTATGGAAGTGTGGGGGGCCAGGGGGTGGCACGAGGGAGGGGGCCTCAGCTAACTCACCTCACCGCGAACTACAAAAAAAAAAACCCCGCGAGTGGTGCGTGCATGCGCGCCACTGCAAGCATATGTTTTGAATTATCGCGGCTGTCAAGACGTGATAATTCAAAACATATGGCCTCTGGTGCGCGTAACAGACACCAATAGGCCATAGGCGGAGCTACGCGACCGCCTATGGCCTATTGCGTGTTCTGTTAAAAAACAGCATGCGCGCAAAGGCCAATGAAAATGGACCTTGGAAATCCACACGCACAAGCTATGTGGAATTTCAAGGTCCATTTTCAAAACGCCGGGAATAGGACTGTCGCTGCGCGACACTGCATGCGCAGTGTACGCAGAGCCCGAGCCCTAAAAAAGTGCTACGGTGCTGCCAGTGCTGGTTGAGTCTGTGATTTTTTTTCGGCCAGGAATGGTGAGATAAGAACCACAAAGCAGGAGTGGGACTGAGCAAGTAAAACACAAAAACTAGTACATCAGCTCAGTAAATCCTTTTCTCTTGGAAGCAACATACATTGCTCTGGACACCTCCCCTAAACGGCCCTGAAATGGAGGTCATGGACAACACTACAGCTCTGAATCCTAAAACAGGGTTTAAACAGTCTGGGTGATTCTAAAGAGCTTTTATAAACAGCCTACCTGTGACCCTTACTGCAACAATTCCATCTCATGGCTCTAAGAGCATTCTATTTAGTAGATCATTTGAGTGGATAAAGTTTGTAGGACTAAGAAGTCCGTTTAATACAGGTGTTCTTGTGAAACACCATCCTTTCTTTGCTTGTTATTCACACACACTTACAAACCAAAAAAAATCCTTGTGAAACCAAGTATCATGTGAAGGCGCCAGGCAGTGGACAGCCATCTATGCCTCCCATTTGTTAAATGATGAACAACGCACCACAAAGAGCACTGATAGAATAAATGGCTTGCGCAGAGATTCAACCAAGAGCTACAAAAAGCAGTGACAGAGTAACATGCTTGTTCAAAAAAATGATCCATGCGGCACAAGGAGCACTGAAGAATGAGCTTAGCTCTACATAGAACACCGAAAGAATAACCCCCTTGTGCAAACAATGAGTCAAGCACTACAAAGAGCAGTGACAAAAAAAACACTTGCTCAAAGAAAACAAGCATTTGCAATGCAATAGGTCTAGCATTCATACGAGTTTAAGCTATTGGCATTGTAAATGGCAATGCCTGTATTTATGTTTTAAAAACAAAAACAAACAAAAGGCATTGTCGTTTACAATGCCAATAGCTCAAACTTGCGTAAAGCGAGTCCTATTGCATTGCAAATGCTTGTTTTTTATGTCAACAAAGATTGTATATGGGCAGTGTCTGCGTTGTCAATGGCCAGCGTCAGCGGCGTCATCCGTGCCGTGCACGCAGTTACACCCGCATACAGTTTGAAGTGTGTAGTGTTTGCAGTGTCACTCGTGTAACGCCTGTAGTACGCAAGCAGTGCCTGCATTGTCACTGGACAGCTTCGTCAGTGCCGTCCGTAGAGTCTCTACAGTGCCACACTTGCGGTTCCTGTAGTGTCACCTGAACGGTCTCTGCAGTGTCATCAGACAGCGTCTAGACTACAGGTACTCTTGCGGTTCCTGCAGTGTCACCAGGCTGCATCTATACGTACCCTTGCGGTACCTGCAGTGTCACTGGACAGCGTCTGCAGTGCAACTATAGATAGCCGTGCGATGCCTGCAGTGACAGTGTTTTCTGTGCCTGCAGAGTCACTGGACAGCCTCTGCAGTGTCACTCTAGGTACCCGTGCTGCAGTGTCATCGTTGCAGTGCATCCGGCTCGGTGTCAGCATCAGGGAGGGGTGCCTCACCAGGCCCCACTTCATGGAAACATTAATCCTTCAGACAACGCGCTTGAAAAATCTGTAGTGTAGTGCCGTCAGAAAAGTGATTGCGTGCCTTAATAAACATGCAGTTTTGTGGCCACACTTCGGGTGAAGAGGGCCACTCAGATGCGAGGTCGCCGGTGCCACTGCACGCGTTGCACTACTGATAGCTACACCGCTGCAACGATGTGTGGTCTGTGGAGGAAAACTCAAAATGAGCGGATTGCCTGCATTAATTGGAGCCACTGGCGGTCACTTTGGCCCGCAATCCACCATTGTTTCTCACCCATTTTCGTAAGGCGCCGCGTTCTGCAAAGCTTCCTCTATAACATGGGTACTCACAAACTTTCTCTCGGGGGCCAAATTTACAGTGTGGTTTGTGTCCCAGGGCCGCACCGGTGGGGGTGGGGTCAGTGGAGGAGGGGGCGGGGTTAGAGTAACAAAAAAGACTGTGACCATGAGGTTGAACAGAGGTCCCTGCAGCAGACGCCTTCGTCCACTGAGCCACCAGACCCCGCATACAAACATCTCTCTTTCTCTCTCTGTCACCCTTCCTCCATCCCTCTCTTTCTCTCTCTCTCTCTCTCTGTCTCCCTCCCTCTCTCTCCCTCCATCCCTTTCTCTCCCTCCCTCTATCTATCTCTCCCACTGTCTCCCTCCATCCCTCTCTCTCCCTCTCTCCCTCTCTCTCTCTGTCTCACTCACTCTGCCTCACTCCCTCTCACTCTCCCTCACTCTGACTCTCTCACTCCCTCTCTCTCCTTCCCTCTCCTTCCGTCCCTCTCCCTCTCCTTCCCCCCTCTCCCTCTCCTTCCCTCCCCCTCCCTCTCCTTCTCTCTCCTTCCCTCCCTCTCCTTCTCTCCCCTTCCCTCTCCCTCACTCCCCTTCCCTCCTTTCCTCCCTCTCCCTCACACGCCTTCCATCTCCCTCACTCCCCTTCCCTCACCCTCATTCCCCTTCCCTCACCCTCCCTCCCCTTCCCTCACCCTCTCTTACCCTCACTCCCCTTCCCTCACCCTCACTTCCCTTCCCTCACTCCCCTTCCCTCACCCTCACTTTCCTTCCCTCACTCCCCTTCCCTCACTCCATCACTGTCTTTCCCTCACTCCCCTTCCCTCACCCCCTTCCCTCACCCTCACCCTCACTCCCCTTCCCTCACCCTCACTCCCCTTCCCTTCCCTCACTCCCCTTCCCTTCCCTCACTCCCCTTCCCTCAGTCCCTCACTCCCCTCAGTCCCTCACTCCCCTTCCCTCACTCACTCCCTCGCCCCCCTTCCCTCACTCCCTCCCTCGCTCCCATTCCCTCACTCCCCTTCCCTCAGTCCCTCACTCCCCTTCCCTCAGTCCCTCAGTCCCCTTCCCTCACTCCCTCCCTTGCTCCCCTTCCCTCGCTCCCCTTCCCTCACTCACCTTCCCTCACTCCCTCCCTCCCCTTCCCTCACTCACCTTCCTTCACTCACCTTCCTTCACTCACCTTCCTTCACTCCCCTTCCCTCACTCCCTCCCTCACTCCTTCCCTCCCCTTCCCTCACTCCCCTTCCCTCAGTCCCTCACTCCCCTTCCCTCACTCCCTCCCTCGCTCCCCTTCCCTCACTCCCTACCTCGCTCCCATTCCCTCACTCCCCTTCCCTCACTCCCTCACTTCCCTTCCCCCACTCCCTCACTCCCCTTCCCTCTCCCTCACTCCCCTTCCCTCATTCTGCAGAATGAGGGAACACATTGTTGCATCTGCAAAATGAACGAGACGCCCCTTTCACTCGTTGTTTTATGTTTTTGTTTGATATCATATGTGGTATAGTAAACCGTTATCAGATCTGTCCAACAGCTCGTGACGGATTTCTTGTCAAACTGTAATGTGGCAACTGCTGTAAGCGACATTTAAGGGAGGGGGGCACCGGGAATATAGGGTAGGCGCTGAGGCTCGCGGTCTCCACTGCTGACTTCCGTGTGAATCACTCTTTCTTCTTATGGGCAGGGGGAAGCTGCGGCCAAGAAACGGCATGTATGGATGTGAACAGAGAATTTATTGCAGGAGTGGATGCTTAGCAAACGATTTGTTGAGAGGCAGAGGTGATGATCACCCATGCTATGCAGACAGGACCTACACATTAGGTAGTGTGTTACAGGTCACACAGGCGTTTTTTGGCAGGGTGACTCAGGTATTCAGCCTTCCCAGGCTGAGAAATTGAGTACAGTTACATTGGGTGACATGGTGACCTGATAGCAAACACTACATAAAAACAAGTACTTGTTCCCAAAAATGAGTGCAGCTGGCCCCCACCGGCTCAAATTAAGTACTGCCAATTGCTGTGTCCCCCAGGCTTTCATGCTGTGTTCTCTCATAAACAACCTACCTCCATCCTCTGCCCTAACACGAACCTACAAAACGGCACCGCACAAACTACCTCATCCACCTCTCGCTTCCACCACATGCATCACACACCCACTCACCAATTTATGTGTGCTCAACCCTGACACTCAAGCCCCACCTCGTCCCTCAAGCTCACCCTTCCTCTCTCCTTCAGCCAGTTTCACATCCATTCCCCTTTCATTTTCACCACATACACACCCTCGCCCACAACCACCAATCTACATGTGCCACACCCTCCCGCACATCATACATCCCCACCTGCTCTCCCCATATCCCTCAAGCTTGCCCTCACTCTTTCACTCTCCAAACCTCACACCCGCCGCTCACTTCCACCACATAGACACCCTCGCACTCTCTCAAGCATCCCTACGCATGTTCCACCCTCACACCCGCTGGAAAATGGGTGTGGTTCATATGTATCACACGAGGCAGGCGAGCCGCAGCTCACATCAGAAACCCTGCTGGGCTCCTCCCCATCTCAACAGAGATTAAAAAAAGTTTGAAGTTAGAAAATAATGAGCTAATAAAACTGGCTGTTGTATGACAAAGAAAGGAGAACAGAATGAAAATGAGGAGACTGATTGATTTGCCACTGAAAATGCCCCTGTGCAGCCACCAATGGCAGGGATAATACTGTTCAATTGTACTGAAATCACTTCCTCACGTAGTTTGCAACACTGAAGTTAAAAGTGGTTTTAAAAGATGTGCTCAATTGCCTTTCTGAGCTGCTATCCAAGGCATGTAAGGGCTGCTGTCTAACAAAACCATATGCGCTTCTTCTCAGTGCATGGCGCCAAGGAATGTTAAAGAAACAAGAAAAATATCTGTCATAAGCATCTTACATGATGCGCTTTTTAGGTCTCACCTGAGCCAGCGCATGCGCTGTTCTGGCGAGACATTTAGTAACTGGGTTTTAAAAGTGCTACCCAGCTGCTTTTTCCGGCCACCAGCCTGCTGTTACGCGCACACGCGTGCGTGACGTGCACAGCTACCATCTCACTTTCTGTAATGGCTCATTAACCCTTACAGCGCACGTGTGAATCCCCTCCCCCTCCCTCCCTCCTCGTCAGCTTCATTGCTTTCACTTTCGCGCGTGAATCGGCTCCCCTTCTCCCACTCCCTCCTCGTCAGCTTCATTGCTTTCACTTTCGCGCCACGTGGCCGTGTCACTTTCACGGCCACGCGGCCATTGCTTGTTACACATACAACTGTGTTTTTAGTGGCTTCGTATACAGCTGTGTTTTCAGTGGCTTCATGCGTTCTTCTGTTTTCAGTGTCATGGCTCATTAATTCCCTCATATCCACACGTATGTGTTATGCAAATAAGGCCTTTCCTCCATAACATGTTATGCGCATACTAAGCTTGAAGAGCACAGAGTTTGAATCGCTAACTCAAACTATCTAAGGGAATCACGCACTCTGGGTCTTCTCTTCTTACCGCTAAAGACTGATCGTTTCTCGTTGTACCCCTGCAGTTCTCAGGTTCACACAGCAAGACGCAGGAGACCAAACTACCACGCGGCGCTCCAAAGAACTCTTTGCGCATGCGTCAAACTCCATCACATCAAAAAACGATAGAGCGCCTATAGTGGGAATTTATGATGACGCGCAAGTAGTGCCAATTTGTTATCATTAGTGAATTTGTGAAGTTCCTGAAAAAATTCGAAAGACTCAAAAACAACCCCTTTAACTTTTAGAACTAATTTATGCTATGTAGCCTTCACATTCAGATGTTATATTTCTTTGTTTGACGGTAACGCTGAGAACAACAATTCATACGCCACTCCAAAGCTTTGTTGAGGCTAGAGAACACACACTGGGGCTGTTGGTATGTTCTCTGTTGGGCTGCGCAGAGACTCCTGACATATGTTGGAATTTAACAACTTCAGGCCTTCTGTGTTCATGGTTTCTCAGAACGAGGCTAGGAACACACAGAATTGTGTTCTGCCCCCAGGCGTCATATATTGCCTGGAAACCAGACTGTGCCAACATCAACTGGAAGGTGAGTATTGAACTGGGTGCACAGCACTTTGTTCGATGGGGTCCGCATGTGACACCGTGTTCTTTTCACACACTGCGAATTATTATGAGTTGAGATTAGTTAAGTGCACCCACAACTGAAATCTCTCTTGTAAAGCAAACTGTACATCGAATGACGAGTAACAGTGTTCCCCATCACACAGCGTTTAAAGTTGATGGGGAGGGGGCGTTGATGTGTGACGTCAGGGAGCAGGGGCGTAGCTTGAGTGGGGGGGTTGTTACACCCCATAATACATGCATTACTTACCTCCCATAGCTTTATTTTCTGGTTCATGCTTGTGGTAGGGTTTGTTTTCCTTCATGTGCCATGTGTACGCTGTTTTTTCCTTGCATGGTCCTACACCAGTCCAGTTTGGTAGACCAAATGAGATGCAGTTGTCTATATTGGCCATGCAGCGCAGGGCAGCACGATAGAAAACCAATTTGGACCAGCGCCTAGCATGCAGCAAATAAGATTAATGTCAGCAGTGTTTCAGTAGTTTCTCTTGGATAACGAATTGCACTCCTTAGTAGTTCGTTCCTGGTAAAGTGCTTCGGTGAGATGATGTGGGATAGCAAAAGTCAGATTCTTTTACAGTGAATAAAACAAAATGACTGAGCTTTTGACTCATAACTGGCCTATTTTGTTGCTTGATAAGCTTCAACTTGAAAATTCTGCAAGCTTCAAACAAATGCTGCTCATTCCTCGCTTAGTTTGATACCAGTTTAATGGGCTACAGTGATTGATAATCGTGAATAATAATCAACGATCAAAAAGCATGGCTCTTTTGTCAGCAGTTTGGTTTGCAGGTATGCAGTGAAACAAAGTAAAGTGCTCCTCAGGTGTTATTTATTAACAACTGACCAGCAATTAATACAGGCGTTGAATGGGTTTTACTTTGGGAAAAGTGAGGAACCTACATAAGAGAACTCGTTTTACTCCTCCGAAAATGTAAACATTTGGCAAGCTGGATAATGAGCACAGGGGATAGAAAAGTAAGCATACGGTATTATGACACAAAACAGGATTGAATATCTTTTTATTCATTTCACGCATGGCTTTCACATGCTTAATTTCGATTGAGCTTCGGACAAATTAGGCACACGCTTTCCTATTTGTGTTTCTATGCAATACTTGCATGGTGGTGTAGCATGCTTTACTCTAGATGCTACACGTTTAGGGATCATTCTCCCTAATTGCATTTCATTATTGTAAGGGTAATGAGACCACACTCTCACATTCTTTCAACAGAATTTGTCACATTATACTATCAGGCCAATTATTCTTCTTTGTTCCACTTCATTATTCAGAGGACTACGAGTACACACTATCCCAATCTTTAAACAGGACTTGAGACTGTTTTACATTTTCCTTTACACTGGAATTACTCAAGATGTTTACAGACTTTTTTAGGGTCAAGATACCTATGGACTTAAGTGGAGGATCGACAATTGACCAGCAACCCATTACAAGGTGGGCTGTACTTTGTAAAACTGTTATCTATTACCCTATGAGTCAAACACTACAAACAACCCCCATGGTTCCATTACCCTTCAAAACATTTGCCTGGAATCTATTGTGCAGATCACTTCTCAACCTCTGGAAAAGCCATATGCTTGGTAAATTAATGCTCAGAAGAACGCAGGGAGGAGAGACTTAAAGCAAGCATTGACATTGAGAAATGTGTGTTTGGCAGAATGAAGAAAACTACCATACTGGTTTTTTTTTGGGGTGGGGGGGGGGGGGCATGATGAAAATCTGAAAAACAGATATCATTCGTAGTGTTGTCATGGCCCGCCTACCCTGGCAAGAGCAGTTAGGCACCCAGCAACAGTATCCTTATGCATTGGCATAGCCAATAGGTCTCGCTTTTGTGACTTTATAAGTATTTAGTTATGCAGCACAATATTCTTGGTGCAACAACATCAACCGGTGCCTGGCTAAACACTTATAAGGTCCGAAAAGCGAGACCTATTGGCTATGCCAATGCTTGTTAAGGGTTTTGTTACAGCCTCATAAATGGAGCGATGAGAGGCAGGAGCGGGCTCCTCGGGGAGAGTAATCTGCAGCCCTCTTTCCTATAAAGGCTTTTACTTTGAAGTAAGCCTAAAGCAAGGTAAATACCATGCTCCCTTGAAAAACACAGCTTGACATTTGACCTCTGTCTTTGAATGGACAGCACATGTTTCAAGATAAGAACAAGAATTAAAGACCTCTTTGCAGAAAGCGAGTTTGTAGGAGAATACAGTAAACACGGTTTAGGCAACTAAAGGGACGACCTAAACCTGGAGAGCCTAAAGCAAATCAAGCCAGCAAATAGAAAACCAGAAAGTGGGAGTTACAAAGCCAATAGTAAGCAACAGTTGGAGAGCATTCCTAGGTCAACGTTCTGAAAGTCCCAAGATGTCTGTCTATTAGGCTGTGACCCAAAAGTGCGCTCTTGTACACAGTCCAAAAATATACTTGTTATTGAAGAAAGACTTTAACACAGACAAAAAGGTAAACTCAATTATCTAAGAAAACAATTAATCCAAAATGCAAAACACACCATAAACAAGCTTAAATTTGCATTTCTTCTCAAATGTACTGATGACTTTATGTGTAATCAGGTCTTTATTCACCATGAAGCGAAATCTTCTTTTTATGTGTGCAAAAATCTACAGCGTGACGGTGCTTTGCTTTCATTCAACACATTGCTCATTGTTCAGTGCAAGCTGTACACAAAACCTTTGCCATGCATTAAAACGCATTCTTTGCTTGTTGTAATTGCAAATTGTATGTATATACCGCTTACTATCCCTGGTAAGGCGTTGAAGAGCTTTGCCACGAGAAGCACACTACTTGAAAGCAAGTAGTGCTACCAAGATTAGAAGTTAATAGTAGATTAATATTTTTGGTGCATCCGTTGTGGTAGGTTTGTGCGCTTAATTTTGTGTGTGTTTAGTAGTTTAGAGTAGGGATTTAATGATGTGAGTGGTTTTGACAGGGGAAGTAGCAAGTTGTTTTGTAAGTAGAAGCTGTGTGTGGCTATTAATTGACATGGGTAGAAAAGGGAGAGGAACGTTTGAGAAGGATGTGTGGGGGTTTATTGTAGCCAGGAAGGTTTGGGATGAGTCAGAGGGAGGAGGTGATGGGGCAAAGGTTGACAGGAGGTTTTTTTAAATCAAATATTGTTTATTATTATTATTATTTATTTATGCGTTTTTATATAGCGCAGACTTTACCCGAAGGTGTCAGAGCGCTTCACAAAAGGAACAGAACTGATACAAGAGAACATTACAAGTGAACAAATTACAAAAGCAAAAGTTACATTACATGAGGCAAAAGTGACAATCGTGAGTGAACAAAATACAAGAGGTAGCAAACGGTGCATTACAGGAGGAAAAAGTGACATGTGTGCCGGTTACAAAAGCGTACAAAGTACACATAGAGGTATAATACTGCAATAAATGGAGGACACTCAAACACAAGAACAAACGTTACGTAGGCAATGGTGGCACTTGTGCAAGTTTTGAAAGCAAACAAAAAGTAAGAGGTAGCAAACAGTGTGTTACAAGAGAAAAGTGACGTGTGCATGTTACAAAAGAGTACCAAACACAGGTAAAAGGGTAGTACTGCAATAAATGGCAGTCTCTCAAACCACAAGAACACACTGGAACGGCACTTCCATAGTCATGGAGAATAGAAATTTTCTATACTAAAAGGTCTTCCTTCAGATAATAGAGGGCATGAATTAACTTTGGAAGTGTCTTTGAAGGAGGAGAACTTTGAGGTCAGTTTTGAAGGCCTGGGAGGAGGTGGTGGTGTCGATTTTTGGAGCATTTACACCATTCAAAAGACTTTCTTCTCTCAACGTAGGGATGCCATTAAACGAGGTCTTGAGCGTCTGAGGGAGGAAGTACCCGGTGGAGACACATTCATGCATGAAGGCTTCAAAATGGTAAAGAACTAATCCCCTGTCTATCTACCGCGTCACTCATGTTTTCACTTTCCATAATCCCACTCATTGACCGGTTTTCTACTACAATAACTATTTCAAATATGTATTACAGGCAAATGAGCAAATTTATCACGAAAATTATGAAGGTAAATATACTTTTGAATTTTCTCACCGATTTCGCTCCTTTCGTTTAACATATATGTTGAGAAATTCTTTTAACAAATCTATCTGTGGGTTTTAAGCATATTTTAAAAATAGATTTGTTTTAGTTGACTACAGTGAAAGCATGTTCTTTTGCATAAAATAGATTAGAAATCAAATCACCGTCCCTACACGATGCCGTGACATTTGATATATCTATGAATTAATATTGCTGATAGAGAGAGTGGGGTTCTGCCAAAGTGGGTGTGCAGAATTAGCGTGGGTGGTGTGAATATTATTGTTAGTGGGTGCATGACGTTGTGGGGAGCTGGGAGAAGCTTTATTGCGAGTGGGTGCATGATACTGCCACATGTGGCTTTAGGGGGATACGTAACAATGGCATGGATGTACGTGGGGTTTGTCTTTTTACTGTGGGTGATCCATGCTATTGGTATGGGTTCATGTAGAGTTTGTTTTATGCAGGTGGGTACCTGACTGCCACGCGTGGGTGTGAGATAGTGCAGTTTATATGTTGGAATAATATTTTGGGCTTGCGCCTCACATTTCTGAGTTGGTTTACATGAGGTTGGTAACTGACATTGCCATGGATGTGTGTCATATATTTCTGTGCGTGTTATGGGATCCTGTTGCGCCTGAGTGTAGGTTTTCGTCGCAGGGGGTGCAGGCTTGCCTCGCGGGAAGGTGTTAGACATTGCACGTCAGCACGTCACGTGCATGTAATTGTCATCACACAGGATTCCGGACGGCCAGCGTGATCATAGCTTTGACTGACGGAGAACTGCAGGACGGCCCGTTCTACTATGCGGAGCAGGAAGTAAGAATCTATCGCGCCTCTGTCACACAGACTCAAACAATATTTCATCACCTCGGGAAGTCTTTTTTTTAAAAAATATATATTTTGCCGCTTTTCTCTTAGGCTGACAGAGCGAGAAGTTTTGGAGCCATAGTGTACTGTGTTGGTGTGAAAGATTTTAATGAAACTCAGGTAATTTACGTGTTCTCTCTTTCCCCCCCAGTCACCTGGGTATTCCACCGTGCTCTAATTTGCATTTGCGTGTATTTCAACAGAATGATGTTTAATGGCAGCGATGGCTTGCTCTCTTGCCGGGCTTTAAATAGCTTGCTGCGTGCAATGGGGGTCTCCACATCAAAAGGAATCGAGCTCAAAAACTGAGCAATCCTCCGCTCTGCGAGCTGTCAGGACGTTTTATGCCGTGCTCAGCTGGACCGTCAGCTCTCATCACTTGGGCGACAATGAAGGTTGTTATTTCAATACCCAGCCAATCATCACTGGCTTCAAATAATCGCGAGGAAAGGGCCAGCGTTTATTGGTGACAGGTTAACCGCAGAGACCATCAATCACATCGCAGGGGCAGAATCGGAGGTCACTGCTTGTTCCTCGGTTGCATTCTGTCTCCAGCAGCCTCTGTCCATCTACCTTGCCATCTCTGCTCGCTTCTCCACCAGCCTCGTACCAGTCTCTCTTCCAGACCCCGCTTATTTCTCATGCAACCTTTGCCTAGCTTCATGGCAGTCCCTGACCATCTACACATACAACCCCTCCCCAGCAGCAGACCCTACCCACCCTTTCACCAGTAGAGGTTGACCTCTCTTTTTGCCATGTCCTCGTTTTATGCAAGTCCTTCCACCAGCGGTGGCCGCTGCAGGTCAGAGCGGTGGGGCGTTGGGGCCAGCTGGGGGAGATTTCGAGAGACGACCACAAAGGAAAATTAAATAAATAATTAATTTTCCGTTGTGGTCATCTCTCAAAATCCCCCCACCCTCTCCGAGCCGACCCCACCGCCCTCACCTGCAGCGGTCGCGGCTGCCTTACACTTTCCTTGTCTACTGGTGCCTTGCTCATATCTCCTGCTTACACTGTCCATGCTTACAGACACCACTGTCCACCTCTCGACTCCATTGCTTCCACCCCTACGGCCTCATCCACCTCCCCTGCTGGCTGGAACCTTCTTTTCAACTACATCTGCCCACTTCTTCCCTGCAGGCACTGCCTGGTAAATGACTGCCCTCTGCATCTTTCATTTCGACGCTGGCCACCACTCCTACTGGCCCCGTGAGTCTCGTCTTGTGTGCTTACCTCTTTCCTGCGGCTTCTCTTGGCACTGAGAATACCTTGCCCAGCCCACATCTTTTGCTCATCTACTGACAAAATACTTTGTGTTTTGCTTCCACTTTCCTCCCCTCTTGCCACAATTCACCTGTTCTGCTTGCCTTTAGGTTCCTCTTCTGCCATGTCCCCTCTCGACTGCCACTATATATCTCGCACACAACTCATGCGTCTCCTCTCACTGCAACGCCCACCTGTTGTTCTACTTCTGCCCAGCTGTCCTGCTAATGTAACCGCCTCCCAGTCTTTGCCCTAAATAGTGAGGGTTTGTGCTTATCTGCTTGAGTTAGAGGGAACTGCTGCTACATTGAGACCTCTTTTATGTGTGATCCTGATCATAGTACTATCTAGGGAATGGCTAATAATAACCCTGCCTTCTGCCTTTTCTACTTTTCTTGGTGTCTTGTCCACCACTCCTACTGCTCCACTCATCTACTGTAAACTCCAACCAGGGCCAACCTGGCCGTAGCAGGCATTGGGCTTTTACCCAGGAGACTGGGTGAGTGGGGGTATTTGCAGCTGTGGGCTGTTTGTGTTACTGGGGGCAGGTTTTGCAGTGGTGCTGCTATATCGGCCCCAGTAACAAAAGCAGCAGGGGGCTGGTCCGTCAATATTGCCTAGGCTGCTTTGGGTTCCCAGTCTGGCCCTGACTCCAACCCACCTCTTTAGTTGCCCTGGGAATATGTTATGCTGCCTTTTTCCACCTCATGTTCTTCCACCAATCTCTCATATACTGCCCTCATAATGTGTGCAGGGTCTATCCAACTCCCGGTTGATGTCTTCACCCACATTTCATGGGGCTCCTCCTCCTGCCCTTGGCCTTTCTTATCTGGTTTTGTCTTGTCTCGTCTCGTTCTCATGCACCCTCACTCGTGACTTTTCTTCAGATCCAGACCAAGGCCCAGATTTACTAATGACTTGCTTTGGCTTTGCATCATGCAAGTCAACGCAAGTCCTTTAGTGATAATTACTAAGTCACACAATGGGCGATTAGAGCCACAGTGAGTGACTTTATTTCCGTATATCCACCCATGGAATTTGACGCAATCCATAATTTACTAAAATCAGTACATCTGAGATTACACCAAAATGGTGTGGCTTGTGACGATGGCGTACTGAGGAGAAATATTTGTATTTCTCTTTACTTCATGTTGTTCTGAATTTCACATTACACGTAGACAGAGGAAATTGCCTCTTAGAGTTGTTTTTGTCTGGCCAGGTATCCTTTCCTGCACAAAAATAATCCTGCCTGTAGCACAGGTACCCTTTCACCATGGTGCAAGGGTACCTGCATTGGGGCTAGGCAGCCCACAAATCGCAAACACAAGGAGAGAACAGATTTGGTGAATCTTTGCTTTCTCTGCTTCATGCAATGCAGCACAGCAAGTTCCCTTGCTGCATTGCGTTTTGTGAAACTTTAGTAAATCTGGTCCTATCTCTCTTTGATGGCCATGCCTCATTTCTTCTATTTCTCCTTCCTACCTCTCTGTTGCTGTCCCTTTTACACGCAGATGTTCCCTCGTCCACTTTTAACTGTTTCATCTGCTCTCCTAGTTCCTCTTTCTCTGCCCCCCTTCTCATGCTGTCCCTGCCATTCCACTCTCTGTCACATTCTCCCCTCTTCTTCTGTCACTGTCTAATTTTCTCCTTTTAGTCTCAACTTATCTCTCCTTCTTCTCCTACTTACTTTGGACCCCTCCCGTCATCGGTGGCAGAGAGGTTCTACTAATGGTCCATTTAGCCTGTATCTTGCACGGCTATTGAAATGTTATTCTTTGCATTGCTACACATCTATTCAGACATACTTGCTGGTGTGGGAAGTGGTAGTCTTTCTTGCACATGAATGGTGTGGGAACCATTTACTGACTCCCAGTATTTGATTTGTAAACTAATAAGTGACAGGACCCTGACCAGGCGGCCACTGCAGCTTGCACCACCCATTGTCCCATCATCGCTGCCAATGAAGGTACTAAAACAACTACTAACCATCTCCCTTGCCCTCAAGTGCAACATATCAGACTATTCTAGGTCCCCAAAGCCAAAGAAATGGCTGGGGCAGCAGGTATTAGTATTTTTAATGTATATTGTATTCCAAAACAACCGTTCTTCTGTTTGTCTTTAAATTAGATCTTCAGTGGCAGAGTGTCATAAGTTTGGTGATGACAATTAAGCGCCAGTGTCGAGCACTGGAAACCAACTAAGTGCTGGTGCGAGCATCGGAAGCCACTGGCTCAAATTAAGCACGGCTGGCTCCCCTGTTTCCTCTGTCGTGTCTCCTCCCCTCCTGCCCGGAATGGCATGGGGAACCATTTACAGATTCCCCATTTCCTGTCATCTGCCTTCTCCACCAGCGCCTCCAACCCCGAACGATGTGAAGAACAAGTTAATTGACTCCCCATTTCCTCATCCTTCTTTCTTTTCTAATGCACCCTCCCCCACCAAACGTAATGGTTGGCAGCATAATTGTGCATAGAGAGACGCTGCAGTCCTTCGACATTCCAAACATAAGTTGGGATCACAGGTCAAGGCGGCAGGCAGTCTCTGGGTTTCTTAGTTGGCCAGGTCCTCTCATTGGTCTACAAGTCAATTCTCTACTGAGGAACTGGTTTTCCTAACTGAAGGAAAGTTTTTTTTTTTCCATCAAATGATTATTGAATACAGTGCGTTGTTATTCTGACCCGATAATTGTGGCACATTTCTTGGCTTTCTTCTCTTGCATCAGTTTATGGATGCTGCATTCCATCTTATGTCTGAAATTCCCGGCCTCATCTGGTCTGCTTGTCATTTAAGGTTCTACGCTCACTGGCAGACAAGTCGGAAATTGTGCTCAACACTCTCTCCCCTAGCCACAGTGCGGTGTATGCGCTTGGTTGTAATTATGCTGCTATACTTTGCTATACCAATTCTTCTTCTTCTTTTGGGGCCCTCTGAAAAAGTTCATGAACAGACTTTTTGATAAATTGAGAACACCTCTATCTTTAATTCTCAATAGTTTTTAATTCAACAAATTGGAAATTACTACTGTTTCAGAATAACACAAAAACTTGACTCATTAACTAATGACGCAGTACTATGGTTAACTCTGAAGCACTTCTATTCTCTTGATATGTTTGATCTTTAGATCTCATGTAAAAATAGCTTAAAATAAAAATACAAGAATCACCACTGATCAGCTCTCGCACAAACCATTTATCAGCCATTACCACTAACTAGACTGTGTATTATTCTTTTATGATCCAATCAACCAATTTATAGCCTCTTGCTAAAGGACGTATTCTCACTAGCCAGGCTGTGGATTCCCACTAAAATCGCACAATCGCTTCAGATAATCCTAATATGTGCTAAGGAATCAGCCCATTATTTGCCTCAAATATGTCCTTTCTTTGCTTTCCGCTAAACTACCACTTGTCACATCAAGCGAGAAGGCTAAAGGTTCAGTCCTTGCCCAGGGGTTTCACCGCTTTTTATAATGTGTAACACAATAATTCAAAAATAACAATGTTAAAGACGAAGAACTAGACATAGTAAATCCCAAATACATATTTTATCATGAAGATAATATGTTTTAAAACTTCAGTATTATATATGTCTTTCAAAACAACGAATCATTGCACTACTGATTTTTTTGTTTGTTTTAATGGGGGACATTTCCTAACAGTTCTTATTTATTTTAATAATCTCGAGCGAAGTCTCATATCCTGGATAGTTATCTCACTTCTTCAATATGGCTACCATGTTTGACATCATCTCATCTTGGTGCCGCATAGGCAACGCTTACTTTCCCTGCTTCTCTTATAAGTGGCTTCTTACCCTCCCAGATCAAATTACTGCCCTTCCCCTCCAATTTCTTCCCCATAGGCTCATGCCCCAAGAGCCAGTTAGCATCTGATAGCATATACTGTCTTCTGCGTGTCCATCTCAGCATCCTCCTCCCTTAACAGATGAATCTTTGGAACTGTTGCACATAGTGACACCATACCCTTCCAGCTACTCGTATCAGATTCGCACACTAGGGGGAAATTCTGAGAATGTTTTCACTTATTTATTATTTTGTAAATTGCACCATACTTTGTTTCTGTATTCCATTTTATTTTTTAATTATCATTTGTAGTAGTTCTCTTTTATAAACTTATATTTTTACTATAACATATTTACGGGATAAATGCATGCCCTTTTGACCCTCTCTTTTAGTAAATATGCCCCACTTAAATAGTTGGGTCTATATATATTCTGATGATGGTCTCACACCTCAGTGTCTCATCGTGTAAGAGTGATTTTGGATTTCATGTCAGAATCCCCCAGTACTAAGAATACACAAATTAAATCAAGTCTAATAGCTTTGATCATTTATTGATGATATAGCCAATCAATCTTTCTTCATAGCAGAATAGTCCATCAAATGTTTTGGGCCTTCTTTAGGCTCTGGAGCGATCTCAAGGCTACCGAGTAGTATTGTGCGTACAAAGTATAGTAGTAACTTGGGAGCTGTCCTTGTGATGAGGCAGGCGTTGGGATATGTAAGTTAATCCATACAAGTATTCCGATCTTACACGTCCTATCTGGGTTTAGATTAGAACGGTTGTCTATGACCGACAGAGACTGTGTCGCTAAGTAGACCTGGGCTATATTTATATCCTAAAACAAATTATAAATTCCATAGTTTAGATAAAGTAATGCTGGCCAAGGGAGCTCTCCTGGCCTATGATAGGATCAGAGAGATGGTAATTAATTGTTGGAAATGAGAAGCAACAGGGTCTCCACTCCTACCATCATAATAGTTTACGCGGCTGAGTGTGTGCACTGAGATCCTTGTAGACTTTGAATGTTATTTGGCATAATCATTCTGAAGTTTGAAACCTTCAGCACTGCTCATGTGCATGTCTGCTTTTATTCTCGACTTTGCTTTGAAGCTAAAATGGATGCCTTGTAAGGAAACAACCCCCTGTCCCCCTTGCTTCCCTTTGTTCTATTCACAGAATGCATAGGAAATCCTGTGCTGCTGTCCACCGTTGCATGCAGTTGCTTCCTCTTATCTCCAATGTCCAGTAGTATCCGTATTGTGGTGCGGCGTCTGTCAAATAACCTAACTTGCAGTGGTTTATATGTGTTGGTTTGATATCTACTGAATCTATGCTGCCTCATTTTTTTCAGCTTTCAACCATTGCCGACAGCCTTGAACATGTTTTTCCTGTGACCGGTGGATTTCACGCATTGAGGGGTGTCATTGATTCGGTAGGTTATTTTGGAAGCAGTGATTGGAGAGGCCTCCCTGGCAAGATGTTGTGACGATTTGAGTCTTGATTGGAAGATGTGAATTGAGTATGTGAGATGGAAAGAATTACTGACTCATGGAAAATTTAAGAGCTACTGGATAGTGAGTACAAGAAAAGATGGTGGTGTGGGCACGAAAAGAGAAGGGTGTGAATAGAGGAAAATATGAGGAGTGTGGGCAAATGAAGAGAAGAGTTGTGGAAAGGGTAAGATAAAGTGTGTAGACAGAGGAGGAGATAAGGAATATTGACAAAGAATAAGCTAAGAATAACAAGAATAGATAAGTTGTGGGCAGACAAAGAGTTAAGTACTACAAGGAAAATAAAAGATTAGGAATCTAGAGGAAGAATTGAGATGGTATCACAAAAGTACATGAGAGTTGTGGGAGTGTGAAGCCCTTGTAAGACAAGGTATAAGGGCAGAGTAAAAATCAGCCCTTTAATCAAGGGAAGCAATAAACTGTGCATCCAGAAGAAGCAATGTGCTCTTTTAGTAAGGGAGAGACAAAGGAAAAAAAGAGCTGAAGGTGTAAGGATGAGAAAAAATGGGTGTGGGCAGTGGAGTAGTTAAGTGATATGGGGAGAAGTAAAGAATGGTATTTTGTTGAAAGTGAAATGGCAGATGTTGACTAAGGAAGACATAAGAGGTATTGGCAAAAGAAAATATGAGGGCACTAGCAGCAACAAAGACAAACATGTACAAAATTAGAGACAAAGATTGTTAGCAGAGAAAGAGATACACGTTGTTGATAAAGTAAAGGATAAAGTGTGTGGATAGGGAAAGTGATCTAAGGTGTTGGTAGAGGGCAAGAAAAAAAGACTTTGCATGGGCAGAGGAAAAGATGGAATGATGTGACCATGGAAATAGATAAGGGGGTGTGGACATAGGACTGGGCAAGGTGGTGAGAGAGGGAAAGATAATAAGAATTAGCAGAAGAACTGTTAGCAGGAGATCAAAGTCATGTGGGCACAGTGAAAGAAGGTGGTACCGTAAGAGAATAGAGGATTGCGCTGCACCAATATGATCGGTGTGGGAGGAGGACGAGATGGCTGGCGTGGGCAGAGGCATAGCATAGAGGGTGGGAATAGCAAAAGATGTGGCCTGGGCCGTCGGAACAGGAAGGGAATTTGGTGTTTGCATAAAAGACATGCATTGTGTACAAAGTGAGATGTGAAAGATGTGGGTAGATTGAAAAAAGATGGCTGCCCACAGCGAAGGGAAATAGCCATTGGCACACAAATAGATGCATTTGCAGGGCAGTGCTAGTTAATGTGTTGTTGCACTAGGATGAGATGAAGGCAGTGGGAGAAACGTGAGACATGGGCATAAGAAAATGGGTTGTGGGAAAGGCAGAGGAAGGGAATTGGGGTTTGGACAAAGGAATAGATGAGGGTGGTGGGCAGAGTAAAGCTATGAGGCAGTATCCTTCTTACACATACACCTCTATCTATCTTTCGCAAGATAAGTGACCAGTAGCCGAGGGGATAGGGCTGTTGACTTTGAAACATGAGGACTTGGGTTAAAATCCTGGCTTTGGCTCAGCATCTTGAGATTCTGGGCACATCATTTAATCCTCCCGTGCCTAAAAACTGTGAACTGCTTTTGTTTGAAAACGCTCTAATGCCCCGGACTGGCTATATGCAATAAAGAATGTGATCCTCGCAGAAATAAATATACAATGCAACTCTATACATCTCTTATGCTCACTGTGCCTGATAAAACGGTCCTAAGGGTTTTCATGCATAACGTAAGCGCATCTGTTTCCGGGCTTGTGATTTGTGGCGTTTTGGGTCGAGAATCAGTTTTTGTATGCTTCCTTCGAAGAAGCTTTGTTAAAAACACAATATTTATTTTCGGCCATTCTTTGAAGGATGCACCAGGATAATGAGTAGATTCTGACAACTGGAAGAAATGTAATCTCGATGAGGCCTATTTATTCAGTGAAATACACTGATTTAATTTCGAAGCGGTACACCATGTATAGAAAAAAAAATTGTTTTAGGTATTTTACAAATTGAGCATTCACACATTTTATGAACCATTTACCGTGTTGTATGGCCGTAGGCGGAAGAGCACTACACTCACAATACTGCAGAAAGAGAGTCTCAAACCGCTCGTATTTCCCTTTGTGTGTTGTCTTTGGTTGTAGTTCGTTCTCCCAAAGGCAGGCCTGCATGTTTAGAGAAAGATGGGACCCACCTGTTAGCCTGCGCTGCGCATGCACATTCACAAGGAACGCTGCAGGTGGGAGGCTGGAGCCAGGAAGGGATAGAAGACCCTGGGGCTTATTTACAAAGTCCCTAGTGTCACCCGTACTTCACTTTTCTCATGTTAAAAATGACGCAAAAGTGGTGCAAGGGGCTTGTAAATAAGCAGCCTATACGCTACATCAGTATGAAGTGCTGTGAGAAGAAACAAGGGAACTCTTGAAGGAACTTACGAGTTATGAACATCATTGCCTGCGTGAAAAAAGGGTTGTGATAAAATATAAAGAAACACTGGAATCAAAACTCAAAAACGTGACCAATAATATGCGGTACTTTTTAAAAACGCAAAACGCACACCGTTCAGCAGAAACAATACAATACTGTTGCATGAGAGGGGGAGTTGAGGAGGAGATGTTGTTAAAATCACACCCCAAAAAACTCAAGGAGAGAAAAAGAATGTTTTTAGGAAGCTGCTAGGCCCTTGTCGTTATAAAGAAAAGTGAAAACCTTTGCTAAAAGCAAAAATAAATGTGTCATCAATAAAAGCTAAGAGAGCAATGGCTGATTTGGGCTGTCCCACTGCCCCGTGCAGGATGCCATGGTGGGAGGAAGAAAAATGCAAATGACAACTGAACAGACCAATGGATGAAGAGTTCTGCCGAAAAGCCTATTGATGTATATCAAATTGTATGTATTTTTTTAAAGATTTTTTTGAAAATCTTAAGATTGGCGAGACTAAACAGAATATTAGGAAGAGTACCCGATTTCTCTGATGGTCTGGGGGTATGGTGAGTTACACAACCCAGCAAAATCCATCAGGAGGAAAAAACAGGGATCCCCCAACCTTGCACACAAAAATACCAACTCTTGTAAAAAAAATTAATAGATCAGAAAATATTTTTCCTTTTCATTTTTGTCATGGCAACGTAGATCCCTATGGGGAAAAAACCTATTTATTTTAAGAGCAGTATATCACATTTTAAGCAGTGTATGCACATGTTGAATAAATACTGAGTAGATTGTCAAATGTTCTCCTGTTTCAGATTCTAAAGAAATCCTGCATAGAAATCTTGGCAGTTGAACCTTCCAGTGTGTGCGCGGGAGGTGAGTATGTTTGCTTTGATTTCAAATTTAGAAATGTTGTTCAAAAAACAGCCAAGGCTATCTCATTCCTCTACAGTTGTAAAGACTCCTGCAGCAGAGGAAAGATGCAGCTAAATTAAAGTTGAACATTTGCTGCAGGAAGATGATAAAAATGTCACTCAGTAGAATACTGTAGATTGGATACTTGCCAAGGCCGGCTGCATCCTGCCTAGGCGACAACAGGGAGCCATTATGGCACTGCATTTTTACGAGTTTTCTTCTTGTAGAGTTCAGCATTGCCAGATGTTTTGATCTTTAAGAAGATTATTCCTAGAAAACATTTTTTGGATAGAGAAATAGAACAGTCCCGAAGTTGGCTTGGGCGCCCAACAGCTCCATTGGGCCTTTGTTAAGTTGAACCTGTATTCAATTAATAGAGTTGTGTTTGTTATAAATTTTTGATGCCTGTATGTTGCACACAGATTGCTTCAGAACGCCTCGATGCAATAGAAATTAAATATCCGAGCAGCACGTGGCTTTGTGGTGACCTTTATTAAGAGGTTATGCAACCTAATCAAGGTTATTATTGTTTTTGCATTGTTTCTTGGAAGGGATTCCTTAGATAATTCTATATACCGAGGTATCAACATAAGAATTTGTTTCTTTACCAAAGTACACTGCAACAGCTTTGCCGTAACACTAAATTTGATTCAAATTGTAGAGACAGTCAATTTCTAGTCCTAAAATGTTAAGAAAATTCAACAGCTTCAGACAGTTTTCTATTGAATGTAAGTCGTGAGAAGGAGGTTCTGTTCTTGAATATTTGTAAAAACCTAATAATTTCGCATATTTTAGATGACGGATGTTTCATTATTTGTAATGTGGTAATTGCAAGAAATCCCCTGATAATGAGGTAACCTTCATGCTTAATACACATGATCCATCAATCAATCAGGGGCTTTAAAGCGCACTACTCACCCGCGAGAGTCTCAAGGCACTGAGGAGGAGGAGGGGGGTGCAAGCAGCTTGGTTGGTCATTCAAAGAGCCAGGTCTTAAGGTCCTTTCGGAACTGATGCAGTGTCGAGCTTCGTCGGATGCGGTCATGCTTGTGGTAATATCAGCGGCGGCCCGTGAAGGTAAGAGCAGTGGGGAGGTGACGCCGGGTGGGGTGGGATTTTGACAGAAGATAACGAGGGTAAATTAAAATATTGAATTTTCCCTCATTATCGTCCGTCGAAATCCCCCCTCCCGGCCCAAATTCCCCACTGCTCTTACATGCACGGTCCTTGGCTGGGTGATATGCTTGGTATTCTCCTTAGCAAGTATGGTGCTGCCGATGCGTATGGTTGTCTTGGAGAGAGAGTGTGTTTTGAAACACTAACACCTAAGCAGACACCATCATGTGCTCCAACCATCAACATATCTTTATTCATACAACTGCTGAAAAAATTAATTTCATCCAATAGCACGTAATTCAGGGGGAATGTTCATGCAAAATTCCTTATTTTATAAATACTGTTCATAGTTATCATCACAATACAGCAAAACTGACATGGAAAACAGGGTTTACTGCCTCACAGATGGCAAGTTACACTCAATTTACATAGAGGAACAGCCCTCCTAGGGCCCGATGTAGGTAATTCCTATTTACCTACTCTTAAATACCGAATCATACCGATTCGGTATTTAAGAGTAGGTAAATAGGAAGGGGGCAGATGTAGGTAATTCTTATTTTAGAATTACCAAATCTGTAAGATTCGGTATTTACCGATTTGGTAAATACCGAATCGGTATTTCCTATTGATTCCTATGGGCCTTGAAGCCCATAGGAATCAATGGGAAATACCGATTCGGTATTTACCGAATCGGTAAATACCGAATCCTGCAAGGGTGAACGGGGTGTCACTTTGACAACCTGTAGCACCCCAATTCTAGGCTTGTGTGCCATGTGGCACACAGACATGCCCTAAGGGCATGTCTGTGTGTCACATGGCACAGGTGTACATGCACAGATGTGCATGTACACCTGAATTCGGTATTTTACCACCCAATTGTATTGGGTGATAAAATACCGAATTCTGAAGGCCTGTAGCACTGTAAACAGTGCTACCTACATCTGGAATTTACCGAATCAGTAAAATTACCGATTCGGTATTTTACAGAATCGGTAAATTTACTGATTCAGTAAATTTACCGATTCTGTAAAATATTCGCCCCTACATCTCAATCACCAAATACCGGTCGGTAACGGCCGAATTCGGCCGTTACCGACCAGTATTTGGTAACCTACATCGGGCCCCTAGTATTCAAGAGTCCTCTCAGCTACGAAGTTACCTAAATGCACCAAAAAGCTTGCATCATGGTTCTGTAAAAATATATATTCTTCTAAACATATTGCAAGGAATACATCACTTACAGAGAGCCACAAATATTATGATGATAGAGTGGAGAAAGTTTGCCTCTCTTGAGACATGCTCCTGGCCGACATTCAACATTGTGAATAAATAAACATTTTCTGTGTTCACCCTGGAGATGCGGCTTTGTAACGGCCTCCTTCAGCTTTTCTCCTCATTTACAAATAACTCGAGGCTTATTCTAAATGTGGGAATCCATGCGAAAATAGGCACACAAATATTGCGAGCATGGATTACTACATGTTTTTTGTTCGCTGAGATTCAAGGCATAATCAAAGAAAAATATTGCATGTTTCAGTTTCCCTTAAATCTACACATCTAGGCTGCAAAAATTACACATGATTTACAAGTTTAGGACTAGTTGAAAAGTCCATTTGCTAAGTTGTTTTCTAATTTTTTTTCGCCCTACGGCAATAACATTTCTCTATGTAAAGAAATCTCTTTATCAACACTCACTGAAAAGTCAGGTATTCAGTACAGTTCCCCACACAAGTTCCACAACCTCAAGTAATTTGGTAAAGTTCTGGAGAACAATGAATCTAGTAATAGGTGTTGCCTATGCTTGTGAACGCGTCCAAATGACAAATTTATGGATATTGATTACACTGATTATAACGGGTCCCGAGACACTCCCACAGGACCACAGATTTCTCCCCTGCCCTGCAGCAGTTATGAGTACCGAAAATCCTGACAACTTTTAGTTTTTTTTTTTCTAGAACTGAGTGCAATTTGTGACCTGGGAAAACACAACTCCTGATTCTGTGGCTGCTGTGCTACCAAACCTCTCTTGATCAAACTAGGCGAGAGGTGGCAGTAAACCAAAACATCCTAAATTCCGCACAGTTCAGTGTCAACAAAGGATATTGAAAGACCCCATGTTGCATCTTACTTTAGATTATATAATGATTACTTTCTCTCAGTTGCGGTCGGTGCAGGTAAGAGCAGTGGGGCGGGATGGGGCGGGTGAAGTAGACAGACGACGAAGAGAAATAAAAAAGAAAAACACTTACCTTGCGCTTGTCGCATTCGGAGAGTTGGCGATGCTGCGAGCACAAGGTAAGTGTTTTTATTTTTTTTATTTTATTATCCCTTGTTGTTGTCTGTTGACTTTACTCCCCCATCCCCTGCCTCCCCCCTGCCCAGTCACCCCACTGCTCTTACCTGCACTGGCCACAACTGCTTTCTCTGAAGAGTCATTGAAACCCTTTAGAGATGGGTAGCATTCTACTCCGCAGAGCCCAGATTTACTCTGCACTGTCAGTTATAAGTGTTGCTTGTATATTATTAAAATATATTAAAGTTAGTATATCAATTAGTTGCATGCAATTGCTAGTCTAGAAGAAAGTTCGTTTTTAATTGTTACGGATACAAATGCTTTAGATAAATATCAATTTGCATTCCTAATTGTGTCCCTGTGATTAAAGGACATGTAGGAACATTTAAATGATTTAATTGTCCTAGTACACTGTGTTATTGGATGACAGTAGTGTTGTTGGAGAATGTTTTTTATGTATTTTGGGTCTTGCTCACCCTGGATCAGTGAGTTCTGTTAGTAGAGTTCAATAGGATTTAGTTTGGAGGAGTGCAGAACAGGGGGTGACATGGATTTAGTTAGCAAGGGTATCAAATAAGCCTGTTATGCATGTAATGCAAATTTAGGTGATGCTTCACATGCTTATGCCAAGGAGTACAAGGATATGTTTTCATTCGGTTTTTTTATTTGTAATTACGGAATTATACGGTTCTGTACCGAGTAAGTACTCAAAGTTGCCAGAATTGTATTGCTTCTGTTCAGGTCTCTGTGGATGTGTGTTAAAGAAGCAGGAATCAATTCCTTGTCCATAGATGTAATCTGGTATTCCATCTGTGTGGATGATGTATTAGATGTGGCGTTCTGGGGCACTGTCATTTTCTAGTCTTTGTCAGAAGTATGCGATCCTTCTAGTTTTTTGGTGGGTCTTACAATAAGTGCCCACTTCCTGTTGACAGTGAGAGCTTTACTGTACTTTTTGAACTCTGAAGTTCAAGAAAGCAATAGCCACATTTTCAGCATCTTTCTAAACTCCAGGGTATTTACAGAAGGCCTTATCTTAGCTGGAAAAGAATTCCGTAATTATGCAGTTTGAAAGGGCATGGATGTATCATTGAGAGTTTTCTCCTTATAGGCAGAACAATTATCTGTGGGCCAGTCTGGAGTGTAGCATCCTTTTTTGGGAGTATTGCCCCTTCACCATTTATTGCCCCATGCATTGTGCACTGTAATTTGTCGGTAGATATTTAATCTACTACATGCTGGCATTTCCCACTATTCTACACCTTGGTGAGGGCTGCTGAGATACTATCTCTCAAAAACTCTGTACTCGCTCCACTCTTTTATAATAAAAAAAGTATTAAACATGTGGAAGGTTTTAATATTACTATTTTGTATCAATTTGTTTAGTAAAGCTGTATTGGTTATACAAATATTAATGTTCCCTCCATTCTATCTCACAAAAGTCAAATGGCCTGATTATCATTAAGACAAATATCATTCAATTGAATCTAATTTTCTATTATTAAAAGTGGGGTGCTATTTTTTTTTTACTATTTAGGGCACAATATTTTATGTCTGACAATATTTAGGCGTTCATATTCTGGTACCATACAAATCATACATCAAAAACAAATAGGGTAGTCAAAAAGAAGAAATAGTGCGAGCTATGGAAATTCTTTAAATTTAAGGTACCCTTTAAAGCCTATAAGGAAGCTGAACAAGAAGTTGCCAAGGGCCAAATCACAACTGGTAGCTAACATACATACGTTTATTAAACAGCCACTCTGCCTAAATCCACCAACAAATGCAGCAAACAATAATATTAATTATCTTTCATTTCGTATTTGTTAGCACAGATTTGCTGTTTTGCAGTCTTAGAAGTAGTAGGCTTTGTTATTACGTTATATCAATGTTACTCAGTGCACAGGCCTTAGAAGAATGAAGTGCAGAATGAGTTCTGCTGACAAATGACCAAAGATCTGACTTGTGGACAGCTTTCCATCTTGAGCAATTAACTAAATGAACAATCAAGCAGGTTTGCAATCTTCTCTCATCCCTTGATTCTCGGCTGAACATCCTCTTCTGTTATGCATCTTGCCCCTCCTTGCTCACAGAAGCAAACATTGAATTCAGACAGTTTTAAGTACATACTCTAAAAAGAAAACAAATTAATATCCACAAATTTAAGAGTGATCAGCAAAATTTAACGCAGGATGTCCCAAGACATGATTTGCTGGCAAAGAAATGCTGAGCTCCTTCGAATTCCGAATGCTTGCTCTGCTTACACAAACACAAATTAACCAGAACACAGTTTAAACAAAACCTCAAACTGTTTGTCCTTCAACATGACCTGGGACTTTTATTTCGTTCCCCACGATGTGGTTTGCGATGTCTCAGTGCTCTGCGGTAGGGAAAGGCAGCGCATTTCAGGATTAGCGTGGAAATTGCTGCCACAGTGTTTAGTTGCCTAGCATCTGGTGTAGCAGGCTTTGTGCCCTGTTGTTTGATGTCGCAAGAGATGTGCACAGCTGTGTCTGGCTTCTGTAGCCCATTATTCCTGTTTGGAATTTGCCAGGTTCACAAATTAACCGTATTTCTGCGGATGAAGAATATGTGGCAACTGAGTTTCCTGATCACACTTGACAGTGCCTGGAATCTGCTTAAATCAAGCAACAACTGACAGTGAAAACATTTCTCAAGACAATTGGAAACATCTTTTCATACCGAAGAATGAAGGCGACAATTCAAAATACCATTGGTCACACACAACAAACAACATGGCTGCCAGGCGTAGTTGTGGGGCGGCAAGTCTTGGTACATCTTTTCATACCGAAGAATGAAGGCGTCTGTGGCAGAGCCACAAGGCTGACTGCAGAATCTTAACTCTGACCATTATATATGACATTGTCAGCTACCTTAAAGAGACATTGAGAGACTTTTTTGTGAATCTAGGATGCATACTTTTAGAATTTTTGTAATTGTTTTGAACACATTTTTCCAGCTTTGCGTTTAGGTGTCACATTTTGTCACATTTAAAGGCTGTGCACAATGCGCTGCAGAATATTTATCCATGCCCAGATAGCATGGCATGCCCCTGTCTATCAAAAATGTTTACCACTTAATGTTCTTCACTGTTCCTTTCCAGCACCTGCGGGTATGGGTAGGTTCCAAAACTAAATTCCAAAGGGTTGCGGCAGAGCAAGCAATCAGGGAACTTGGCTCCAGGGACGTCTGCCTACAACACGTCGAGATCTCTCAACTCCATGGACATCAGTTAGTGGTAACCAGGGACAGCAGCTGCAGTCACTAGCTGGCCTGTGTGCTTCCTCTGCCACTCCCCTTGACACCTCTCATCTCAAAAAGTTGGGAAAAAGTCATTGAAAGGTCTTGAAAAGCTGTGATTATATTCCATAGTGCCCAGTGCCCTTCCTATGGTGTACCATCACCAAAAAGGAGGCTGTTGAGGGAGTATGGGTAGGTCAAGGTGTAAAGACGGTGTTGTCATTAGGATGTTAAATGGTGAGTGATGTCACTCACTCTCTCACTGGCATTTTGGTTGGCATTCATGAAGCAATTTTATTGTTTCTATGTGGGATAAATAACAGATGTTATTACTATTTCATGATATTCAATTTAGCAACTTTAGAAGAATGAAAGGATGAATAGGCCATGCCAAGATCTGAATTGCGACCTACTGGTTGCAACAAAATCCAGCAGCAAATGCTTCATTTTCATGGCTGTGTAACTTTTTAAGTAGGATCTGTGGGCATTGTTCATTTTTGTTAAAAGATTATGCTGATCCACATTCATATCCATGTACACACGTAATAACACACTGGAAGTGTCTAGTTAACCTGAGCGGGATTTTGATCCACCATTACATGTCGGTGCCCACCTGGTGTATTGATAATGTTGCAACAGATGCAGTTTAACAATATTGTTACACCTGGCATCTTTGGTTGTGGTTTCCCTGTCTTTTTGCCTCAGACCTCCTGTTTTCATTGTGTGCAGCATTTCGTTTTTGTTGGTTTTAGGACTCGGGGCACTTTATCACTGCTGACCAGTGCTAAAGTGCAGGTGCTCCCTGTTTAAAATGTAATGGTATTTGGGTTCTCCATAAGTGGCCTGTTTGATCTACTAATAAGCCCCTAATTCAATGCACCAGGTGTGCCCATGGCCTGTAAACCAAATGCTACTTGTGGGCCTGCAGCACTAATTGTGCCACCTACATGAGTAGCCCTGCAGCCATGTCTCAGACCTGCCACTGCAGTGTCTGTGTATGCAATTTTAAACTGCCTTGTTGACCTGGCAAGTGTACCTACTTGCCAGGCCCAAAATTTCCCTTGTATTACATGCAAGGCAACCCCGGGCAGGGTGCAGTGTATTTAAAATATAGGACATGTACTGTTGTGTTTTACGTCCTGGTAGTGAAATTCTGCCAAGTTCATTTGTTACTACAGAAAAGCCTATCTCTCCCATAAGTTTGTATAGGAGCTGCCTTGTAACCTCTTACACGTGTATCTGCCAGTTAGGAGCTGATAGAAAACTGGAGTTTGATGTCTCTGGACTCACAAATAAAAAATATATATTTTAGTGATGTTGGTTTTAAAATTGCAGGTCTGAACATGCCACTTTTAGAAAGATGGCATTTTCTTGCTTAACCATTCTGTGTCTCTGGCTGTCCCTAGAATACACTTCTTGGTTTGATGACAGTTGGACTGTGTGATTTCACTCTAGACAGTCACACACACCAGAAGCTGAGGTGTGCCCTGCATATGCTGATTGCCCATCACCAGGCTGGTGGATCTTCCTGGGCTAGAGTGGTGGGAGGAGTTGGCACTTGCACCTGAGTAGGGCTGTAACTTTCCCCTAAAAAAGTTGTCTCAAGTCACCTGTGGTGTGTCTGGAGCCATGCACAGGAAGGTTCATTGTCTTGTGCACTACAAAGATTTCCCTTTGAAGTGTGCCTACTTCAAAGGCTGAATTGGGTATAAGTAATGGACCTCTGACTCCATATATCCAGAACACTACTGGACTGAGGGCATTCTGCCAAGAAGTTGTCAAGAGAGATTGCCACTTTGCTGCTTACTTTGCTGGGCTGGCCTGCTGCTTGCGGATTCTGTCCTGGAAGAGAAAGAACTCAACTTTACTTTCTACATCCTGCTTTTCAAATTTCCTCCAAAGGCTTTAGTTGAGCTCGCCTCCTGTTAGAAGTCTCAGGGCCATCAAAGACTTCACCCACAACACATGGGGTCTTCTTGCTGGGAGCCCTTATCTGCCAAGTGGTGCCAATTCTAGTTCCTGGGGCCTTGGAAGTGAGTTTGCTGTGTTTACCAAGAAGAAACAAATTCATCGCTTTGAATGTGACTTCGGAGCTGGCACTGCTCCTCGACACCATGCTGCTGCCTGCACCAGAGCCATGGTCCCTGCTGAACTCAATGACCGTGACTTACAACGGAGACCTGACCCAGTTGCAGCACCTCTGAAGAACCACCACAGCATGAGTCCTGAGTGCCAAGTCTCTGACACCCGATTCCGCTGCAGCACATGTGGTCCCGGGGTGTGACCTCAACACGGTGAAGTCGACGATATGTGGCCTGACTCATCTCTTCGTCTACCCTGCATATCATTGAAAGGACCCGGCACATTGCTGTCACTTCCCCTATGCTTTGAAACGTCCTAAACGTCACCGGCTCACCAACTGCACCGCCTCCTGGAACCAACACCTCACTGTTCCAGTGATGCCTCACCTCCGTGGGATAACGCACAATCCCGAGCCCCGATGCGCCACCGACTTGCACCAACAGTAAATTATGGACACTGCATGGGCTTCAGAGATACTCACCTCCCAGCGAATCGCAACGTCTCTGTTTGTCATCGTTTCCAAAGGTACTGTACTTGGGATCGGCACAACTCCACCACCAGCCCACGCTCCGTCTTGTTCTACCCTGAACTTTTGGATTCAACTTCGTCAAGCATGTCTTGATAGTTCCAGCCGGAGATAGTGTGCTTCTAAACGATATACTTGCATTTAACCTCTTAAAATTCATACGTCAACTTGTGTATGTTGGATTTTTGTTGTTTTGGTCTTGTTTTATTCAGATAAATATTGGCTATTTTTCAAAATTGGTGTGGGGTACTTTTGTGGTGTTCTCACTCTGTGTGTATGTGTGTGTGTGTGTGTGTGTGTGTGTGTGTACATGTACACAAATACTTTACGCATTACCTCTGGGATAAACCTGACTGCTCTGTGACAAGTTACCATGTCCCTACTTGGATAGGTGCAAACCACTGCTAACTAGAGAGTCCATTACTAACAAATATGTATTCTGGAGGAGTAGTGTAAGGAGGCATGGCCCCCAAAGCCAATTAAGCGAGATGTTTTGTTCTTAACATCCGTTGACTTCTGACCCTAGGAGGACTCCCATTTGACAGCACCCTTTCATGCAATTCTCTGAAATAGACACTTCATAAATATGCATAAAACATGTGTGCCCAACGTTAAATGCATTCATTGTGGGATTGGCTGCCCTCAGGGCCGGACTGGGAACTGAAAGCAGCACTGGCACTATTGACAGACCAGCCGCCCTGCTGCTGGTGGTTACCGGGGGCTGATATAGCACCACCGCTGCAAAACCAGCCCCCAGTAACAAAAACAGCCCCACTGCTGCAAAATCGGGCCCCACTCTTCCAGCCTCCCGGGGAAACGCCCAATGGCCGCTACGGCCCTGGCTGCCCTTGTGCACTCATAAATGCTGCCAGCGAGTGTCTGGCCACAAAATGAGAAAGGCCTTTCAAATATTGTATTGCATTAATAGTGATGCATCTCGCCAAGGAGGGGCGTGGGCCTCACTTAAAAGGGGAGGTTGGATCCAGATTAAAAAGTGCAGTCCATTAGTCCCTAAGAGTGCATTTTATACACGAAAAGTGGACTCTGACTAAATCCTATAGATGAATATAAATACTTGTAATCCATTGGCTTTTATTGCAAGTTTTATTTAATACCTTTCCATCAATCACTAAGCCCGCTACTGAAAAGCTTTTATTTCCTTAGGCACGCATATCACAATGGAACAATCGCGTTACCTGAACTAAAAGGTTGGACAGGGGTTGGGATTATATGTGGCACATTTGTAGCAGATGGGTTGAAAAGGCTGACGTTTTCTAGGCAGATAATGCTTTGTGACCCCGCAGTTTATACCCCCTGATCCGAAGAATCACTCTCCAGTCTCTATGAGCCGCCTGATTTGATGTGACCGAGACATGGAGGTTGCGCAAAAACCTCCCGCCTGGAATTAGGCCGCGGAGCTCTTTGCATTCACCCTCTTTCCGGCATCATTGCTTCGATTATGCTCACGTGCAAATGAAAGGTTTTTCTGGAAGTGGCATCCTACCGGCCACGTCAATCCCAGGTGTGGATGAAAAGAGTCAGCTCCTCACTAGAGCCACGGAAACCGGGCCGACAGCACAGCCCCGGCACACCAGCACCCGCGCGCCGGTTCGCTGTCAGCGCTGCCCCCAATATATCCCTGCGCTGACCTTTCCCCCTTCGCTGTCTTGTCAAAATCGACATTGTTTATTCTGACAGTAACTGAAATCGAAAGGAAGTGGCTGAGACAGGGCTCGAAATTAAACGAGGTTGGCCATTGGAGGCTGCGGGCAGACACGTAGTTGCGTGATGACGCGGAAGGTTCGCAGCAGAACTGCTTACTATTCAGTTCAGGGCTATCATTAGTCGCAGGTGAGGCTTCTATGCTGATAACAGGTTATTATCGTCTGATAACAGCCTGCCCTGGGTTTACTTGCACGAACTGCTGTGAGAGGCAGCTAGCAGCAGAAGGGCCACCATGTGATGATAATAACACAAAGGATTAACCTCCAGACAGTGAGGTATTTCTGGAAGGGTTGTCGTGAAGTAATCCTCGTGCACTCAGAGTGTCTTTAACTTCAGTCAGATGGAGGACACTTCCACACAGGGAATATACATGCTCGATCTCTTTTGTTTTTTGCCTATTATGACAAATATGTACTGCCTGCGTACAACCTGCACATCACAACACCCTTGAAAATGAAAACTTGGGCAAATCTGTCATTTATGGTTATGTTTTTAGGTGAACTGTTTTATAATGTGATAAAATTGGTTACTGGATCTCTTCCTACCGGCGTCAGATGGTCTTTGTAAATCCAGGACCACCAGTTTGATGCCTAGCAAGTTCGCTCATAAGTGAAAATAGGAAGAAGAAATCCCACCGGTTCTCTTGGTTTATAGTGCTGTAACTGAGTTTTTAGAAAGCGCTGCAAGGAGTGCAACTTTTGCAATGCATTTGTTCCTATTTATCAATGTGGGGTTTAGATGTATTAAGCGCGAACAAAAAAATGCACATTTTGCTTTCAAATCTATTTTTTTTCCATGTTTGACTTTCTTGAACACTAACATGCTTTTGGATTTCTAAAGATTTCTCTTTTGGGCACTTGGGATTTCACCCACGTAATTGGGACATTCCAGAATTTCTTGTAATACAAGATTTATGACATTTGTCGAAATTTGCATTCCTAGTTTTATGTAATTTTCGCTCACAAGTGTCTGTTAATGAAAAAAATGCTGAGAGACAGTTTCTCTTTGAGCCAGACCCCTAAAAGTATATCGCATGGCATTTTTCAAGCTAAATATGTCATTGCTTGAAAAACTGTCGCACAAGAGACCCACCAACAACATTTCACACTCAAAGCATAATGTTGTGACATTTTCATTAACTTTTATGAAAGTTCAAAAAAAGTGTGCAGTTTTACACACCTGAAGTTGGTTTGCAAAATACAACAAAGACTGTTGTTTGTGTCAATGTATTATAAGCAGCAATTTAATTAGAAATGGGGCCAATTTCTTCCAAATCTGTAAAAACCTTTCCATATATAGTGTAATGAGCTCAAATGTCCTTTACTCCCTTGCACCCCATGCAGTGTTTGAGCTCGTTAGTTTAATGTGCATATTTAAAATAAGATGCTGCCCATTCCCTTTCATTCTTTGATGCCCTATGCTTACAATGTGCTACGCTATTGCATGATGGCATGTGTCTACAGTGGGCAAATTCGTTGTAGGATGCTGTGTTTAGTGACACACCTCAGAATATGATGGCCAATATTTACAGTTTATAATCCTTCTCTTCGTTTACAGTGTCCACTGTTAAAGCATAGTGGCTTCTCTTTACGTCTTGCCTGGGATAGTGCATGCTCTGTTGCTTGCTCAACATTTTGTTTGCTTAGTTGGTGCTTTCCATCACAGTACACGTGTTTGCAGGCCATCTTCCCCTATCCTGCTTACCCTGTCGTTCCTTGCCCCATCCATCCCACTCCCCTACATCGTTTTTGCTTTGCCTGTTGTTGCTTTGCTTCACCCCCCCTCCCGCATTGTTGGTTTGCCTCATTCCTCCCTTGCGCCACCCGTGTTGTGGCTTTGTCCGGTCTACCCACCCCCTCCCTCGTTGTTCCTTTACTCCATCCCCCACACCTCCCACGTTGCTTTACCCCATCACCCTGCTCCTGCATTGTTGCTTTACCCCATCCCATTCCTGCATTGTTTCTTTTCCCCATCCCCCACAAGAAAAAAAGTTCTATGATGCAGTGAATTCTGGATGTGTCATGGTACATTTTATTTCTAAATTTTAGTCTTGCTGCACACCAACTGCGCAGCTGTACAACATTGCTAAAACATTGATTAAGTCAATAGCTCATGTGTAAGGAAGGTCTGTGGGTTTGACAGTGCTTGTTTGTTTGTTTTTATGTATTTTTTATATATCGCATGGTTGCAATTTATCTGGTCTCTTAGTACTTTGGTGCAGGATTTGTCCACAAAGGTGGCCTTGCCAATATGATATGGGGCATTGTAAGGAAGATGACCATGAACATGCCATGGCATGATGGGTAAGCATGGCATGCAATGAGTGTATGGTTTTCCCTGAAGATGTGCCCCTAGTGGGAGTTGGATGAGTATTTCAGCTTGTCATCTAAAATCATGTTAAACTGATATGCGCTTGGGTTGTCTCTGCTGAATGTATCGTAAGTGAGGGTCAAGACTTCTAGCCGTACATCAAACCCAAGTCAGCAGTGGACGTGTATTTCGTGGCTTTGGTCTCGTTGGACACTGTGGTGGATGGTCTAGTTATTGTCTTTCATAGGTCTTAGTGGGGGATTTTGCTGGTTATTTAGGGGTGTTGCAAGATGCTACTAGCCTTTGTATAGTTGTTCTTCAGCTGGGTCTATCACTGGTATATTAGGCAAGGGTCTTTCTTAACGGCTCACCCCTATGCTGGCCCCAAATTCATAGATATCAACTAAATTTACATATTCACGTTCAACTACCTAAAGCACTGTGTTGAATTAACTATTAGGCCCTCTATATACCATAACTTTCTCCCTTCCAATATACTGTCCTGGCATTCATTTATGGAAATCACTGAACACTTTCTCACCAAAAATCTCTATTCCCTCAAACAGCAGTAACATACACTCCTCAGCCAATAAATCCCTCGCCAAAGAACCTCTCTCCCCCTACTCTCAGCAGTCAGCATTTCTCTCTCTTTAGGAGCTTGCCAAACTTTCATGAATGCAAACACAATTCTCCTACTGCTAAAAGAAACCACAGCTTGGAAGAATCTTAAAAAAACATTTGAATCTATGCTGTCCCACACTGAATGCAACAAACTCTTAAACTCATGCCATTGACCTTTCTGATTACAGGTAGTGACAGTCTAATCGTGCTTCCATACCTTTCAGGATCTTTCAACACTGTAAACAAACAGGCACTCTTAGCTATTGTAGTCACTTGCGTGGGCGTCAGTTAGAATGCTATCATCTTTCCTCTCCAGCAGCTCATCCAACTGGAGATATCCAGATTTAATTTCCTTTCAGTCACCTGGCCGGTACCACATGTGCTATCCTGGGTCCCATTGCATTCACTCTGGACATTGGACTTCTGAAGCACTCCCGTATACTAAGGAAATCATGGCCCGCCAATATACCACTGCATTTGAGCTCTACACTTGGGTGTAGTCAACTTTTGATATTCTATGTTACATTTCCTGTCTGAGCATCCCCTTACACTTTATCGAACTATTTTGACAAAGCAGTTTTTTCCTCCCCTGCTGGAAGACACAATAAACCCAAAGCGAACCTGGTCTTTATAACGTCTACCCTCAATTATTCGCTGCTTCTCACACAATGTTTACACTTAAAGTCTGCAGCTTATACATTGACTCTGGCCTCTCATTCAGTGGCCATTGTACAAAGAAGATACAAACAGCTAGGAATCAATTAAACACCTCCAAAATACAGGCTCTTTCTCCCACCCACCAAATGGGGTTCTAATATTCAAGATTTCGTGCAGTCTTCCACAGATACTTTAACACAGAAATTAAAGGGATCTTTCCTGCATCTGGATTGATGAATTATGGCGAATAACAATTTACAGTCTCAGGAGCGGTCTGTGCAGGTAAGAGCTGGGGTGCGGGGGGGACTCGAGAGAAGACAACAAGGGAAAATTATTTATTTAATTTTCCTTTATCGTCATCTGTCGAACTCCCGCCCCACCCCACCCCACCGCTCTTACCTGCATAGGCCACTCATGGACAGTCTGCTTGCATCAGTCCCACAGACCAGAATACTGGGTCTCCTGCCTGAGTGTGATTTATCTTTGACAGCTTAAATTAATCATACGACATGTATTCCTTTTCTCTGTTCTTTAAAACCTTTGGAAGAGCCTCTCACTTCCACTTGAGCATCGGACAATGGTGGTACAGGTGGCTGTTACCTTTGTGGTTTGACTGTGGCCATATCAGGTTCCTTATCCTGGCCACATATTTTTTAAGACTTCAGCTTATTCAGAACTTAGCAGTATGCCTGATTTGGGTCTTTTGAGGTTTTCTTCATTTGAGGAAAACTTTATAGAACTGTATTGGCTCGCCATGGAGAAGAAGGCAACAGTTGTCCCTGTACCCTGTAGTAGGTGTTAAAGAATGGGATATCATCTGAACTTGAATGCGGTTGAATTGTAAAGCACTTTGACACACAAAATTTTGGGTAATGTTTGCGCTATAGAAAACACTGATTAAATAAAATAAAATAAAATAAATAAGTTGTCCATTCTTTTTGACACGTGCTCTCCCGCTACCACGGTTCCAGTGTTGTATGATTTGCATATAGTGCCCAAAAGCTGATTATGTTTTTTTACTTATTCACGCACGTGCAGGGTGGTGCCCACCAGAACTTAGAATTCCCAAATTCTTTATTTGCCGATAGATGATTCCTTAGGTTTCCTTTTTAAAAAACAGCAAAAGGCCGGACTCTTGTTCAATCAGTCTCGTTTCCGTTTTCTCTGATAATCTTCTCTCTCAGACCCTGCACACCCTTTGGGGGGTATAAGTACACTTTTACAATGTAAATAAAATTAAATCAAAAGCCAGTTGAAGGACTTGTAACCTTTAGGCATGTCTTCCCGGGAACATTGTTCTTAACATTACTGCTATGCGTAATCAGAGGGCAAAGAAAATCTGAGCGCATGAGCCTCATTTTCTTGCCAAGTAGCCAAACTCTGACCTGACCCTCCTGTACATTCAGGATTGTCTCAGTCTGACCCAGTTTGAGAAAAGCTGCAGGGACACCCCTATTGCAGTAATACCTATTTTGTCCCACCTCCTGACAGTGGTGTACAGAACCCTGCCAGCTAACCACCCCCTCATTGCCTTCACAACCACTGAACATTGAACTCGTGACTGGTTAACCCTGTTACCACAGGATGTACCGTGCTATTGTTGTGGCATGTATCCTATAATAAAGAGACATTTTTGTAAACTGTGTTCCTGGTCGTTTCCCGACCCTTATCCATCTATCCCTTTTGCTATCTGCACCCACATTCCCACCTGGGTCCAGGCCAAGTTCAAGTAATACCCTATGTAAAGTGAATAGACAACCATAGAACTTTAGTTATTTATTATAAACACGTGTAACACAGTGATGGAAATTAATGACTAAATCACACCTTGGTTTGGAGTAAACTAAACTTAGTCACAGGCAAAAGTTTGTGAATAAGTCCTTGTGCGATTTCTGGCATTCCTCTAAACCGCATTATTCAGTGGAAAGCCCTTTAATGTGGTTTCATTTTTTTTTAATTGCCCCTCCCCCCCTTCAGAAAACACGACCGTATTGGATTTAGTCCTGCACCAATGCTTCACACGGCAGACAGAGGCAGATCTACAAGAAAGTGCCGCAGCGCGGCACCGCAAGCCCTTTGGCTGCGCCATGCTGCAACACTTTCAGAGCACAGGAACGCGACACATCTACAATGATATGTCGCATTCCTGTGCTCTCCCCAGTGCTGGCACAGAAAGAGCTGCCATGCGCCGACGCAGGCACCCTTGCACCATGGTGCAAGGATACCTGCGCCATGGGGAGATTGCTTTTGTGAAGGAAGGTACGCCTTCCTGCACAAAAGCAATCGCTGCAGGCATTTTCCTCTTTCAATGCATGCTGTAGAATGCAGCACGCATTGAAAGAGGAAAAAACGAGGAGAAATGAAAACATTTCTCCTCGCTACGCCACCCCTATGGTTGCGCAGCAAACTGACACATTTCCAGGTTTACGATTTCTCGTAAATCTGGAAATGCATCAGTGGACATGGGTGTTGCGTGGGAACACCCACAGCAACACCCATGTCCCGCCCCTAACACGCAAAGTGCTGCGTGAACAGGGGCAATATATACACGCACAGGTTAAGTCATGCAGGGGTACTTAACCTGTGCTTGTAAATATCCCCTTAGCAGGCTGCGCCACCCGTGCGTCACGCAAAGTGATACACCGGCGGCGCAAGGGCCTTGTAAATCTGCCCCTTATTTTGTAAATGTAAATCTCGCGCGTTTATTTAGCCCTCAACAAACAGTCTTCTTCCCGGAGGGGTAGCCGCCATCGGTACTGCAGTTGCCGTGACAGTTAGGTCCAAAGGTGTGAGGGGTCACTACTACAGTACACCCCAGCTTTGGCACTCTTAATGACCAGGCAGGCAGCCCCACTTTCCTTGCTTGCATGATGGGAGGAGCTTCTCACTTGGGCTGTTCATGACCTAGTATCACCTCACCATCACCTCCTTCAGCAGACAGCCCCCTCCCCCCCCACACCCACGATGGCTTTGTAGTCTCCCACCCGCACATTACCTCTCAGCTGTGACTGTTCAATTCCCACAAGCGCCGGTCAGCTTTCTTCAGTGGGTGCCTCTCTCAAATGGGATTCATTCCTGAACTCGAATCCCCTTCCGCCCAATTCACCTTGGCAGACAGCCCTCTATTTATTAATGCGCCAACTTTTCGCCCACTTCTTCCCCCTATATATTCTATTTCGGGAAGCATTTCCTCCTCAGACCATTGAGGTCTTCATTGCGGTCCTGACCTTTTTCACCTCTGAGGTGTACAAGGCATTTCCAGGGAGGGGCAGTGCTCCCTGGGCAAGGACACGTCATTTCCTCGCTGCCGCTGACGGGGCTGTATTTTCACCAGGTCAGCCAGTTCCTCGGATCCTGCAGCAGCAGTTGTGGTGAGATTTGGGGTGGCAGCATCCTGTGTAAATAAAACACGATCGGTCACGTGATCGTGGTCTCATAATGCAAAGCAGGAATGGTCTCTGAGCAGCTGCTTCTTCCTAGGAAGAAACCGTTTCCTGTTTTAGTTATGTATACATATCCCTTTGGACTGTTGTACAACACATGTTTATGGCCTAAACTGCCTTTCTTCTGCAAATGGGATTTATTGAGTCGAAATGCTGTAAGATTTATTAAATACAGACAATAAAACGAAACAAGGAGCTGAATCGATATATACATATATAGATATATATATATAGGATTTTTAACAGTGGAAATATTTCACCCTCCTTGTTTTGTTTGAATAGATATATACATATATAGATATATATAGGATTTTTAACAGTGGAAATATTTCACCCTCCTTGTTTTGTTTTTTTGTCTGTATTTAGTAAATCTTAAAACATTTTGACTCAATAAATATATATATATATATATATATGTGTGTGTGTGTGTGTGTGTGTGTGTACACACATCTGCTGTACATTTTAGTAGGCTTTTCAAAATGGATGACTAAACTAGGGGATACTATCAAGGCCAGTTTGGGAACTATATTCCTGACAAAAATGTTCAGAAGAACATGTTGCTTTTCTGTGTCTTTTGTTCCTGTCTTTTCCGTTCTGTCGCCCTCTTTCTCTCTCTCTCACACTGTTTTGCCTGCTATGCCTGCTGCCATAAACCCAGATGAGCTGGATACAGGCAGCAGCCATTGACCTTCAATGGCTCCAGCTTCCAGTGAAATGACCAATAGGATAATTGGCCAGTCCTGCCCTTGGTAATTTGTCTATGCCATGTAGCACAGCTAGTAGAACATTAATTGTAATTTCTACATCTATATATCTGTGGTTAGATGAGTTTCTTCTTAAACTTCAAAGGGGTTTGAAAGTCCTAAAAGCCCCTAGTGAAGAGTCCATGTGACCACCTGCTCTTTACTTTATCTTTCTGACAGCCCAGGTATGTTTTCAGGGGCGGTAGATCTATGTTACAAGCTTACTGACCTCTGCTCTTTTTGATTATGATGACTTCCTCACCAGTTGCTTGGCTGTGTTGGGGTCTACCCAAAGTGTTATACCACTTTTCATCTAGGTCAGTGATTGTTAACTATTTGACCAGCAGCGGCCTGTCTGTATTGGCTGAGGCACCACACTCTCCACCCTTTTCCCAGCAAGAAAAATGTCTGTTAGATTGAGCAAAGGTCAGTCTGACAGGCACTCTTCTTGTTCACATGAGGCAGCAAGGAGCTAGACTCCTGGCTGGTTGAGCTGAACTTTGCCAGGCTGATGATTTCACAGCTCTCGGGGCGTGACCTCCTCAGCCTGGCAAAAGTGCATCGTGGCCCTCCCCCTCATGACAAGCGGGAGAGTTACTGATTGCCTCGGACCCGGGTGCTTCAGTTTTAAGCCCTGAAGTGCCCAGGGCCGAGTTTCAATCAGTGACAGCTCATCACAGAAGGGGTTTGGGTCAGCAGGCTCACTGACCCCAAACCTCCTCTGTGACGAGTGAGGGACTTCTGCCTTCCCTCTTTAGCTGACCTTAGGTCAGCCAATGAGGGAAGGCAGCAGTCCAAACCCTCCTGGGACTTCCGGAACTACCCTCTCTACTGTGAAGGTACGTTTTATGGCTTTTTTGTATGTCTGGTGAAGGTAAGTTTTATGGCTTTTTTGTATGTCTGGTGCATGCGTGTTTGTATAAAAGTATGTGCATTTTTTAGTGAGTGTTGGGAATGGGTGTATGTGTGTGGGTGTATGAATGCATGATCGGTAGGTAATGTGTATGTTGGTGGGTGGTCGCCGCTTCCCTCCCTGGTTAAATTTACCAGCCACCATTGCATTTGACTTTTGTGGACCCCAATTTAATAATTACTGGAACCCGCGGACCCCCAATGAATCAGATTTAGAATCCGGGAACCGCCACTGAGATAATACTGAAAGCCAGGGAACGTGGCCTTACCATTTTTGATGAATTGAAAAGCAAAACAATACACAAACAATACAGAAAAATGTATTTATAAAAAAAAACACACATGATTAAATATTTTATTTAATTTACAGGCAAATATAAAACATAATCAACATTTTAATTTTAATGGGAAAGTTGGAGCTTTTCTAAATCCAATTGAGGCCACTCATCGCCCGTACTATATTCTTTTTTACGCACTTACACTGCTCCCACAAATCAATCCGAGGATACTAACTTAATTTTTAGGCTCCAATTTCAGATTCTTTCACATTGACAGAGCATTGTAAAATTTTCAATTTCCATTTTACTTCTTTATTTATATACAATTTATTAATCTGTTATTATTATTTAATATTCTAAACTGTCGCAGAGCTCTCCTGCTTAGGCTTTTACAGACCTCCATAACATAGGTTAAGAACTACTTACCTAGGTGATTACTTTCCATATGACCATACCATAGCACTGTAATGGTTGGTGGTAGCTGATTTAATTAGTAGGGTTCAGGTCTTTTTTCCACAACCCTAGTGGGAGTTGCCTAATGGCTATCTCTACTAAATGTGTGTAGTATGCTAGAACATTGTCCACTAACTTCCACTACTGTTTGTGGAATGTGTTTGTGTGTGCTGGTATTGTTTGAGAGATAAGTTACCCATGTTAGAGTCCCTCTATATATTGGTGGCTCATAAAGTGGTATGGTGCTCCATAGTGGTAGTTTTAGCTGGAGATTTCTGTCTTCATTCTCCTTGGACGTCTGTATATACTGCTCCTTACATTCACTCCACCCTCTGAAATTTGTTGATAAAGTCTGACTTGAATCATCATCCAGAGGAAGGATTATTTGTTGACGTGGACTGAACCTGAACTAGTTCCAGAAGTGTAAAATCTGTCCTCAAATAAGAACAACCATTTGACAATGACTGCACCAGAATAACTGGCACATACGAGATCCCACATTATTGTTTACATTCACATAAGCAATAACTCTTGTCCAGACTTTCATGCCAGCTCAAAAAACGATTTTCAAAAATACACTGTAACCTTAGCTCAGAGTACCTTAAGGCCGATTGGAGCAGACAGCCTGCACCCATACAAAATACAACAATAATTATAAACTCTCTTGCGGCACACTCCCAATTTTACTTCTGTCTTTTCTAAAAAAAGATCAAAGCCAATTGGCCTTTCTAAGATGTGCCTCTTTTTCGTCCTGTTACCTCACCTTCTAGAGACACTGAATGGTTTGTGACCTGATAACACCCATCTCAAAAATTAGCAAGAGTGTTACAGGCCTACAATACCCATGAATCATTCAGCCCACAATGTGAGGCAGATGTATAGACACACCACCCCGACGCCGGCTCACTCGCACATCAGACCTTGAATCAGCCTGACTATAAGACGTTGACTCAGCTCAACTTACCCAAAGTAAAGACAAAGAACCTTAGAAAAGTTGGCTGTCACCTCCATTTTCCTCCTGCCCATGTCATATATCATTTTTTGTTTACAATGCCACAATTCTTGCCTATTATCATCTGTAATCCAACATTTAAAAGCCATGTTGTCCACACAAAGCGAGATCACATGCACACAGCCACTCAACAACTGTTGCCATTACTGAATTTACCATTGTTCACCATATACACGGGTCCTTTAAGGAGAAGGGTGAGCATTCATGCAAATAACTACCACTGGGGAGATTTGTTGAACTTAAGGTAAACTGCCCTACTCTAGCACATCTGCCTCCCTTATCCCCTTTTCCTCCCTTCGCTCTACATCATCAGTAATAGTACTTTCATATTTGTTTAGATAAATATTAACAGTTCTTTATCCTAAGGTCACCCCAAAACAATTTAGGGTTAATAACGTATTGATAGCTTCCAACAAGGGGGGAAAAGGCCCAGCAAGAACCGATAGACAACATTGGAAAGTGTCCCTCATTTTCAGAATTTCAAAGAGGCATCACATAAATTCAACCTTGGTCCTCACTCTTGGATAATATACTGAAAATGGGATAGACCAAGCAGCAACCAAAAGAGATTTGATCCTGCCTATTCCCCACATGCTCAAAAAATCTTTGGTGTGCTGGCAGCACCAATGCATTTTTGTGGAACATACATTTGATAATTGATTGTCACTACACCCTTTTTAAAAAAAAGAAAGAAATTACATTCTCTTGAGCAAAGTTTTAGCTCTGCTGAAGGGTGTTTGCTTATTGTTCACGTCCAACCTGATTATTGTTTTTTATTTATGTTGCTGAATTCGTTGAATTGCAATCCACTTAACAAAACTGCATTGTTATTCAAGTGATTTACTGTGCTTCTGCAAACACTATGCTAGAAGATGTGTGCATAGATTACAAATGCAAAGTTAATTGTCTTGCCACAACTTGATTCAGTCTGTTTGTTGCCTAAGAACAATGAGGTGGAGGAGGTGCTTTTGTGTTACATACAATTGATTTGGTTTCAAGCTCACCTCTGTTCATATAGGCTAACCTCTATTCAATTAACCAATGCTTGTTTGTATGCATTGTTTTGAAAAAAGTAAAACAATAATAAAAGACAGTACTAGAGAATATTATGCACATATCTTTTTTTTCACAATTCTTTTTATTGAAACAAAGCATCAGTGAAAGACACAGTTACAGAAGAATGTTGTCATAGCCAATATAACACCTACTGGGGGTACAGGGAACAAGAACAAACACATTTCAGAAACCTTACGGGGATGGGGGTACATCAAAAACAACATCCCTGGGTGGCACACAAATCTCTCCTCTATATTTATTCCAAGGTCCCCATATTGAAGCCCACTTTCGGGCTAGATGTAGCTGAATATCCTGACAAATAACCTCGCGATTTCTGAAGACTATATATAGGAGCAGCACCTAATTTGACAGGACACCGTGACCGTCTTGCAACTATCCTAGACCTGCAGCGTTCGGAATTAAGATTGCAACCTTTCTATACAGATTCCAATTGGCATCAGTCCTGAAGATGGTTTCTGCAATTATTTTTTAGGAAACCGAAACGTCGACCTTTCATCTTATCCCTGTCTTGTTTTATTCAGTTTGATTGGGATAGGTGTTCTTAGGTTCTGTTGAGCCACTTATTAATTTATTTGTGTGTGTACCCACAGGCCTAAGTATTTTTGCATTTTCACTCATCTGTATATGAAACGACTTATTCAAACGACTCTTTGATAAAACTATATTTTTCTAATACACCTTTGTGTCTGTTGTCCATATGTTGTCTATATGTTTTGACCTAATAGAGGCTGTATATCCAACCAAAATATCACTTTGCTCAATTGATTGCTGATAAGGAATATTGACTTATCCTTTTAAATCACCTTGAATTATCAAATATTTTCAAAATAAATTCCCTTGAAGGCATCTTTACCTTTCCACTTTGGGAGAGGACACAGCAGATTGCCAGTCCTCATCATCCAGTTTTATTCTGTCTCGCACCCACTTATCCCTCAATTCCATAAGGAGATCCGCCCTGTGATTAATTAGCTTCTTATAAATCAGGGAGATCGTTTTCTCGGGGAGGTGACCATCCAAAATTCTATCCTCAAGTGGTAAGGCCTCCGGAAGTTCTGCATCTAACGGCAGAGCCGCCTGTAGTGAATGTCGAATTTGTGCATAGCAGAAATATTCAAATCTCGACAGCTCAAATTCAGCCTGCAGTTCCCCAAATGACTTAATCCTCCCCTTGCCCCAGATGTCTTTAATGGTGGAGATCCCTATCCTATCCCACTGATCAAATCCTTTCGTCTTCCAGAACTTACCCAGCCGCACCGAATCAAAGAGTGGGGTAGCTAGCGTCAATTTGTCCCTCCATCCCAAAGTGCTCGTGGCATCATGCCAGATCCGGACAGCATGCTTAGTCGGCCCTGTCCAGTCCAACTTCGCTGTCTTTGAGTACAGTGCTCTGTTATAACTGCCTCTGGGAAGAAGCCATTTATCCATGGCATATCCAGGATCGACAATGGTGCCATACATTCCATGATTAATCGCAGCTAGCTGGGAGGCCCAATAGTACTGTTTAATATCTGAGAGGGCAATGCCTCCATCATACCAGGGGAGCGTCAATTTAGCTAAAGTGATACGGGGTCTACCCTCCCATAGAAGACTACGCTGCAACCCTCCCACCTCACGGAAATAGCTGCCCTCCACTACATCTAGGGTATTCTGAAGAGCATAGAGGAAACAAGGCAGTGCCATCATTTTAAAAAGGACCACTTGCCCCAACAAGGAGAGTGGAAGTTTTCTCCAGCTGACGATGTCACTTCTAAGCCTCTGCAAGGGGAAAAGGAGATTTTGAGCATACCGACCTGCAGGGTCAAGAGAGATGAAAATCCCCAAATACTTGAACCCATCCGTATTGATTTGAATGGGACAGTTCCGCGGAGGGACCGGGGGTTCCTCCCTAAGGACAAACAACAGTTAAGCACATATCTTAAGGTTCCTCAAAGCTCAATCTTTAAAAATGAAATGGTTTATTTTCAAAATAATTACCTCCTAGATAACTGAGACCAGACTTAAAAAAATAAGGAGGTTTAGAATTTAAAGTAAAATGCTTTGAATGCCTAATTTACTCTCCAAAGGACCTCGTATTGACACAAACGCAATAGCCATTTGGTTCTCTGCGGTAGACCATGGAGCTGATTTATGCGTCTCCAGAATAAAAGACATCTGATTCACAGTAATGCAAAATATGCCTTCTGCCTTAAGCTCCATCTGAGTAAGTACAGCAGGCAGCTCCTATACCAGTGCCATAAAACCTTTGTGTGCCAAGGACTGTGCCCTCAAGCGGCATGTGACACGCAGGAAATATAACAAAAACTACCCTTAAAGTCTGCTATTTAGTTATACACTGACAACAAAAATAGACCTTTTGCTGTGCTTTTACAGAGAAGCTTTTAGTTGTGGGAAGCAACACTTTAGAGGGCAGATGGTAAATGATTGGGATGAAACAGCACATAAGAAGAGTGCCAGAAAACGCACACATTCTGATAGAGTGCTGAAGGAAAACAAATAGGGAAATATGTAAAAAAAAATAGAATTTATGATTTTAAAATTGTGTTTCTTACCAAATTGCAATTAAGAAATTGCAATTCGTAATGTAAGAGAACATAGTACTTTTAATTAGTGATTCAGAGGGACCCCTGCTTGGAGGGGGATGTCTCGAGTGGGGGGGTGGATGCCACTCAGAGGCCTCAGAAGTGGGATCACTTGAGGCAATCTACCCGAGCATAATGATACACCGCAAAGAAACACGGACAGAATGCTGAAGAACTCAGTTTGCCTGCCGCAAACTGCAAGATGCCATTTGTCGGGTCTCTAAGAACTGGTTTGAATTTTCTGAAAGGGTGGGGAAAGCCAAGAACAGGATGTTGACAATAGAAAATGAGTCAGTGAAGCAAAAGAAAGCAGCAGGAACTCTGGAGGTGAAAATGGTGGATACCCAGTGGAAACTTGAAGCTTTTGAGAACAGACTCTGACAAAACAACCTTAGAGTTCTGGGTATCCTTGAAGGACTGGAGGAAGAAGATGTCCATAAATACATTAGGGGGTATTTAGGGGAGCCGTCCCAGAACTCTCGGACTAGAATTGTGAAGGGTAGGGTAGTAGGAAGAGAGGGAGAGAGAAGGGAGCTGAGGGAGTGGGTTTCGAGGGGGCATGGATGGTAAAAAAGCAGGAATATCATGATTAGGTTTCAAAGAAGGCAGGACTGACTAAAAAGCAAGTCTCTGGGCAGCAATGGTGAAGAAAATGTTCTATCAGGGTAGCAACAACAGCACAAAGCAGGTGTATTGGCATTTCCCCTCATTTTTTTCCCCTCTGGTATCCCACCCCGTGGACCCTTCATATGGTTTTAGTGAAATTGACGGTGGCCTGTTAGTTTGTGAGAGAAAAAGATGACTGTTGTATTAGTCTGAATGACTGGTTATACGTTGCAGATATGTAATATTAACATCTGTGGCCTTAACAGTAGGGCCAAGATTTCTTTGAGTTATACAGTTATGAAGCCCGATTTGGTGTATATGTAGGAGACCTGCATCTCATGGGATAAATGGGAGTGTTTGAAGGATCTAGGTCTATCACTTTTTGCATGTATACGACAAGGGCTAACATCCAGCAGGTTGTCAGTTCTAGCACATAAGTCTATCTATACCAGTAATCATGTAGAGGTGGATAAATTAGGTCACTGGGCAATTGCTGAGTGTGGGGTTGGTAACGGCCGATTTACGGTGTGCTCAGTATATGGTTCTAATATTGATGAGGCTGCTAGGTTTGATTTTTTTGAATGTACAACTGGCTTTGTGGCCACTCCCCTTTGTTCTCTGTGAACATTTAAACATTAATGTAGATGTGCATGATCAATCAATCAATCAATCAGTGACACTTATAAAGCGCGCTACATACCCGTAGGGTCTCAAGGCGCTGGGGGGGGGAGGGGGGGGTGCCGCTACTGCTCGAACAGCCAGGTCTTCAGCTACTTCCTGAAGGAGAGGTGGTCTTGGGTCAGGCGCAGGTCGGTCGGGAGGGAGTTCCAGGTCTTGGCGGCCAGGTAGGAGAAGGACCTTCCTCCTGTAGTCGCTCTTCGGATGCGGGGGACGGCGGCGAGGGCGTGGTTGGCTGATCGGAGGTGGCGTTTGGGAGCGTAGAAGTTGACTCGGCTGTTGAGGTAGCTCGGGCCTTGGTCGTGTAGGGCTTTGTGTGCGTGGGTGAGGAGGCAGAAGGTGATTCTTTTGTTGACGGGGAGCCAGTGAAGGTCTCTCAGATGTCCGGAGATGTGGCTGGTTCGTGGGATGTCGAGGATGAGTCTGGCTGAGGCGTTCTGGATCCGCTGGAGTCTCTTCTGGAGCTTGGCGGTGGTACCGGCGTAGAGGGCGTTGCCGTAGTCCAGTCGGCTGGTGACGAGGGCCTGGGTGACGGTCTTCCTGGTCTCGGTGGGGATCCACCAGAAGATCTTCCGTAGCATGCGTAGGATGTTGAAGCACGCCGAGGAGACGTTGTTGACTTGCCTGGTCATGGAGAGGGAGGGGTCCAGGATGAAGCCCAGGTTGCGTGCATGGTCTGTCGGTTTGGGTGCGGTCCTCCTGTAGTCGCTCTTCGGATGCGGGGGACGGCGGCGAGGGCGTGGTTGGCTGATCGGAGGTGGCGTTTGGGAGCGTAGAAGTTGACTCGGCTGTTGAGGTAGCTCGGGCCTTGGTCGTGTAGGGCTTTGTGTGCGTGGGTGAGGAGGCAGAAGGTGATTCTTTTGTTGACGGGGAGCCAGTGAAGGTCTCTCAGATGTCCGGAGATGTGGCTGGTTCGTGGGATGTCGAGGATGAGTCTGGCTGAGGCGTTCTGGATCCGCTGGAGTCTCTTCTGGAGCTTGGCGGTGGTACCGGCGTAGAGGGCGTTGCCGTAGTCCAGTCGGCTGGTGACGAGGGCCTGGGTGACGGTCTTCCTGGTCTCGGTGGGGATCCACCAGAAGATCTTCCGTAGCATGCGTAGGATGTTGAAGCACGCCGAGGAGACGTTGTTGACTTGCCTGGTCATGGAGAGGGAGGGGTCCAGGATGAAGCCCAGGTTGCGTGCATGGTCTGTCGGTTTGGGTGCGGTGCCCAGGGCGGGAGGCCACCAGGAGTCGTCCCAGGCGGAGGGAGAGGAGCCCAGGATGAGGACCTCCGTCTTGTCCGAGTTCAGTTTCAGGCGGCTGGTCGTCATCCACTCGGCTACCTCTTTCATCCCTTCATGCAGGTTGGCTCTGGCGGCGGCGGGGTCGTTGGTCAGGGAGAGGATCAGCTGGGTGTCGTCGGCGTAGGAGATTATGCTGAGGTTGTGTTTGCGTACGATGGCCGCGAGGGGGCTCATGTAGACGTTGAAGAGGGTGGGGCTCAGTGATGATCCTTGGGGGACGCCGCAGATGACTTCGGAGGCCTCTGACTTGTACGGAGGTAGGCGGACTCTCTGTGTTCTTCCGTCGAGGAAGGAGATGATCCATTCCAGCGCCTTGTCCTGGATTCCGATGTTGCTGAGGCGCTGTACTAGGGTGCGGTGGCAGACCGTGTCGAATGCCGCGGAGAGGTCTAGGAGGATGAGGGCCGCTGTTTCTCCATTGTCCATCAGGGCTCGGATGTCATCGGTGGCGGCGATGAGGGCGGTCTCGGTGCTGTGGTTGGCTCGGAAGCCGGACTGTGAGGGGTCGAGGGATCCGTTCGTCTCGAGGAAAGCGGCCATCTGCTTGTTGACGGTCTTCTCGATGACTTTGGCTGGAAACGGGAGGAGCGAGATGGGGCGGTAATTCTTGAGGTCGGTGGGGTCCGCTGTTGGTTTCTTGAGTAGAGCGCTGAGTTCGGCGTGTTTCCAGCTCTCAGGGAAGATGGTGGTGTCGAAGGATGTGTTGATGATGTCTCGCAGGTGGGGTGCGATGACAGCGTCGGCCTTGTTGAAGACGTGGTGAGGGCAGGGGTCGGTCGGTGATCCGGAGTGGATGGAGTTCATCGTGCGGATGGTGTCTTCGGTGCTGATCGGGGTCCAGGCGTGGAGGGTGGTGGTGGGAGGTGGTTGCTCGGTCATGGTGTGCGTTGGTTGGTTGTTGAAGCTGTTGTGTATGTCCGCGATCTTGTTGTGGAAGTATGCAGCGAGGGAGTTGCAGAGGTCTTGCGATGGGGTGATGTCGTTGTTTCCTGCGCTGGGGTTGGAAAGCTCTTTCACGATGTTGAAGAGTTCCTTGCAGTTGTGTGCGTTGTTGTCCAACCGGTCCTTGAATGCTGTTTTCTTGGCGGCGCGGATCAGCTGGTGGTGTTTCCGGGTGGCAAGTTTGAAGGAGGTCCTGTTGTCCGGTGTCGGTTCCCTTCTCCAGACTTTCTCGAGGGCTCGGCAGTTCTTCTTGGAGCTCTTGAGTTCGTCGGTGAACCATGGGGCTTTCTTGCTGCCGGGTCTGCTAGGCGGGGTCCTCAGTGGGGCGAGTTCGTCCGCGCAGTTGCTGATCCACTTCGTGAGGTTGTCGGCGGCCTGGCTGGGGTTCGCTGAGCTGGCAGGAGGGTGCTGGTTTAGGGAGGTGGCGAGCTGGTCTGCTGTGATCTTGTTCCAGCTTCTGCGGGCGGCCTGTTGCTGGTGTTGGTGGGTCGTCGTTCTCTTGAAGCTGAAGTGGACGCAGCTGTGGTCCGTCCATTGAAGCTCTGTGGCGTGGCTGAAGTCGATGTCTGTGCTGGAAGAGAAGACTGCGTCGAGTGTGTGTCCGGCGAGGTGGGTGGGGGTGGACACCAGTTGCTTGAGTCCCAGGTTGGCGAGGTTGTCGAGCAGGGTGCTGGTGTTGCGGTCGTTGTTGTTCTCCAGATGGAAGTTGAGGTCTCCCAGGAGGATGTAGTCAGCGGAGGGGAGGGCATGCGGGCTGACGAAGTCGGCGATGTCTTCGCTGAATTGCGTGCGTGGTCCAGGGGGTCGGTAGATCAGGGTGCCTCTGAGGGTGGTGTTCGGGTTGGTGTGGATCTGGAAATGCAGGTGTTCGGCACTGGTCAGGGTGTTGTCGGTGCTGGTCGTGAGACGGATGGTGTTCCTGTGGATGATGGCGATGCCTCCTCCCATCTGGTTGGCGTTGCGGTCCCTCCGGACGATCTTGTAGCCCTCTGGGATGGCGATGGCGATGTCGGGAGCTGAAGAGGCGTTCATCCAGGTCTCCGCGAGGAAGGCAACGTCAGGGGCTGTGGCGTCTAGGAGGTTCCAGAGTTCGATGGCGTGTCTGTGAACGGAGCGGGTGTTGAGCAGGATGCACTTGAGGTGGGTGCTGCTGGTGTTCGGCTTGGTGGGTGCTGATGATTTAAGTGTGACCCAGCCCTATGTAGGAAGGAAACCTGGGGTGTACAGGGCTGTGCAGTGGTTGCTCAAGGATCATGGCCTTACATGGGTTAAGTGTAAGAGGAATGAGATCAGGGTCACTAAATGTGAAGTCATATTAAAAGGAACAAGCTGCCACCTGCACTGCTAGCTTCTTACCTGTGGTATGAGTATGCACCACTGAGAAATAACTAGGAACCGGGCGAAGACAAGCTGGAAAGAAAATCCACAAATACGTCCAGTCATTAAACCTATAATGCCTCGAGACTATTCACAATGTAACTACCAGGTAACGATTTAAAGCACTGGAATGCACTTACATGGTGTCTTTCGGTGTGGTATTCACTTTGTCTGAAAGAGGAGAGGGAGAGGAACGGGTCAGTTTTCAGAAGTTAAAATGAGGGTGGAAAGGGCGGGCGGGTGAGTCTTGGCTTACTTGAATGCTTGATTAATTGCAAGGCGGAGGCGAAGCTGAAAGTCAACACGGACTGAATCCAGGACCTGTAGGAATAGGGAGCGTGCATCAGCGTGTGTGTTTACAGAAGGTTTCTGACAAAGCTGCTGGTTTAGGCTTCGTTCAGGCTTACCTTACGCACGAAAGCGTCTTGCCGCAATTGGAGTCTGTTCGGTCTCTGCAACTGCATGAATGTCGAGCCGGCGTTCCAGGGACGGCTTAAAGCGCGGCCATGCTTCCGATGGTGAGGTGCTTCTGGGAACTGTAGTCCGAAGTTCGATGTTGTGTTGATACTCTATGTGCAACGGAGCATGCCCAGTACCCCTAATCCATAATAACAGATCTTCGTATAAAGACTTAATTCAGTCGATATAATTCCGACATTTCGTTGAGGCCTTCAACAACCGTGTTGAATTTTAGAATGAGCATGGCTTCTCGCTGAAGCAATTTTGTGTCCAGATCGCCACCTCTTTGGTCTCTATCGACCTTCAGTATCACTGTCCATTTTAGTTCTGATTCCTTGTGGTTCATGGTTTGCCAGTGATTTACTAATGGCGCTGTAAGGACCTTCATCCTTATCCGTGACTTGTGCTGAGTTATACGTGTTCTCACTTCCTGATTGGTTTTTCCTATGTATATTAGATCACATGGGCACTTGATCCCATAAATCCCATAAGTCACTATTTGAAAGGTTCAATGTGTTGAAAATGACCATCTTGCCAAAGGTGCTACATATCTGTAGATCTATACCAATGGAAATCAGTAAATTTTGGCTATCCAACCTGCAAAGTGCTTGTTTTAGCTTTCTGTGGGGATATCGGGGACCAAGGAGGGCAACTAAATATATGATTCTGCCAAGGCAGTGCAGTGGATGGTCGGTCCCCAATTTTAGATTTTACTACTGGTGCTGCATGTTGCACCACATGAAGATATTAATCTCAGGTGGCTCTGGTGTGCTCAACATGGCAGACACTCCAACAATATATGAGCTGATTTTGGGGAGTGAAGCTAAAGGATGCCTCGTTAAAAAAGTGGACCGAGCTACTACACAAAAACTAGGTTCAAGATTTTAAATTCAGCATATAAGGTCTGGGTTCAGGTCAAGTGATCTGTTGTTATGTGGATTACCAGATGATATAGAGCTGCAAACTTTGAAATGGCTGGCTAGGTTTGGTGTGGAAGGGCTTTATATCCAGGAATTTTTGGATCTAGGCCGTAGGGTGCTTCTGATGGCTAGTTTTAAGACAATCTTTAATTCATATCACCTACTGCCGAAGGTAGCAAAGCGGGGTGGTAGGTTTTGAGGCAATTGCAATAGGTATGGTTCTGAACAAGTTGGAATCAATCATGTTTTTCTATACCCAAAACTAGATGTATTTTTGCAGGAGGTTGGAAGTTGTTTGAGGATAATTGTAGGTGGATAGATGCGAATTACCCCAGCGCTGATGATTGTAGGTGTGCTCGACAACACAGAGGACAATGATGTACTAAGGCGAGAAGCATTTTTTTATTATTTGTTACTATGGCGGTTGCTCGCCAATGCATCGCAGCAGAATGGCTAAGTCCAGACCCCCAAACATTTTTTATGTGAAGGTCACGATTGTTAACAATCTATCATATGGAAATCTCCCTGTATAAATGCAAAGGGCGTAAGCCGTAAGAAACAGTGATGGGGGGCCCGAATATGGGCCCCGGCTACTACTTGAATGAAGAGGTCAGCAGGGTAGCAGTGAAGGGGAGAGGAAGGCAACAAAGGTGGTTACATATGTGCTGCCCCTGACCCTTATCTGCCCTTTTATAATTGCCCCAGCTTGTTTAGTTTCTCCCATCGCTCGTGATTTCTGGCTCCTGATACTGTCTTCTGCTTTGTTTTTCTAATTTCACTACGCAATTGTACTTTATAAATCAATTGACAGTAAGGGGTTGATGGGGCTTTTATGCAGAGATACCTGTGCTGCTATGATTCTGCACTTTATGCTTTACAATAAGTACATGTATTTTAGATCTTGATTGGGAACCTGCTTTTTTAGAATTTTTGATTAGAACAACAGGTTTGGCCCACAGGCGACTATGTAGTGCCTTACAACCTTTGTGAACAATAAAGAACCTAGCCGTCGCTTCAAATGTTGATTTTTACTTAAACAGACCACAGTCCCTTGTGGTCAGGAGCTCTCTATACAAAAAATGATTAACTGAAAAATGAACTAACATAACAGCTGCTGTTGAGTTTTGAATATTGACTGGCTTCATCATGACTGTAATCCACTTCACATTGTGCATTGTATGTATAGTATTGTGAGTTTTATGTTTTCCTTAAAAGTTTTATTTACAGGTATGTTTATTAATAGAAGTAGAGGTCTGTCTTTCAGAATGACATGTTTGACGGATTTTATGAACATTTAAAAGATTCAATGAGAAGTAAATAAATGCTTCAGACCATTTAAATCATAGAATGGCCTGAGTCTGTTTAAGTAAAAAACAGCATTCGAAGCAACGGCTAGGTTCTTTATTGTTTAAAAAGTTTTTAGCATATGTGGCACGATGGTTATTAATCTAAACTCTTCGATTTATTGTTGCCACTGCTTAGGAATTATATGCTGGTAGTATGGACTGGTATTTTATATAGTTTTTTTCTGACTGCGGCTATTACTATGACGGCCGGATCATGTACCTGGATGGTATACCCTTATTGGTATTGATGGTTTGGTCGATTTACTTATAGGAACATCGAGATCCCTGGGTATTATAGGTCCTAGGGCCTCCGGATCACGGAATTTCTTTGGTTTTAGAATAAGCGCCTGCCCTGTAGACTTAGAACTGTGAATTAACGTTGTGCACAGGGTGCAGTATGTTTTTCTAATTATACATTTTATGTCTTAACAGGATTGAGGTGGCAAGGTTAGAAATATATTTAGTTTTTGATAAAATGTGGTTGATTATTTTGTAATATGTATTGAATTGTTTGCTGTGCTTAATAAGGAACTGCTGGGTAAATTCCATAAAAATATTTGAAAAAAATAGTTTGTCGGCATAAACCCATGGGGGCAGATTTACAAGAACGGACGCATCTCTGCATATCAGCAGAAATGCACCAGTTAATTTGAGTCATGCAAAAAAAAACCTTGCACCACCATGGATGAGTCACATTTACAATGCGGCGCACCGTGGCAAAGGATTGATAGATGCGTGACGCATCTATTGGTGTAAAGGCAACGCATTGCAGGCGTCGTGTCGCAAGCACGACGCAACTCCAGCAATGCTTTGGAAGGCCTATTTCTATTATGCTGCGTCACTCCTTACGCCTGCTTCAAGCAGGCGTAAGGTTTTGACGCAGTGGCATCGTAAAAGTGACTCAGTGAAATCTTGTAGATTTCACTGCGTCACTTTTATGAGGCTTTCTAGCGTCAGAACGCCCACCCTGCATACATTATACCGGACGCAGGTATAATGTAGTACAGGGCTTTACACCGTGACATATCTCCCCAGATGCCTCACGTTGTAAATGTGTTATTACGTGGCCCATTGCTTACGATGACGTTGTGTCACAAAAGTGACGCAACAGCGGCATAAAAGTGTTGCAAGGGGCTTGAAACTCTGACCCATGATGTGGAAAATTTGCTTTGGGTTTTTATCCTGAATAAGATTCAAACGCAATGTTGCCTTCCATTCAGTATTCGTGCACACATCTCAATCAGGGCCCCAGTGCTTTAGAAGGCCATTTCTTTGCTTTAATCATTTAAAGCCCCTGGCCGAACTCTCTTGGTGTCATAGATGTGAGTGACATATTAACTGACAGGATGATGTCAGATCGCTGAGAGTTTTCGACTTAATTTATTATTTTGGTTTGTATATTGAAATTGCTATTGGAGGTTTTCCGTTTTCTAGAACTTTGATTTATTAGCCACATAAAAATCGTGAGATTGATGATACCCAGAATTTCATTTTCCTTTTTAGTAGCAAACTCCGGCAGTGCATGCAAGCGTGAGATTCTGCAAGCACTGTAAAAACACGCAGAACTGACTGCATTTGCAATTCATGAGTGCAGCATAGTACTTACTGTCCCTCCAGGACACAATATATGTCAGCACTGTGACAGATAGTACTGTAAAGAGGCATTCTATCCTGAAATGAACAGAACGTGATAATTCATGGGAGATGCCGGATTGACTCCATGGAACTGTGTCTGAACATCTCCAACTGCTTAAGGGTTATCCGACAAGACCTGCTGAAAAAAATATTGCTTTTGCCCACGTGACTGAATGGAGTGCTAGTCAGAGTTCACAGTGCCTGTGTTACATGTAAGCAGACAGTGCTTAATTTGTAAAAAATAAATTAAAAAAAATGCCTCGTCAGGGGTAGTTATTGCTATTTAAATATAAATGTAAGTACATGCAGAGCCACTGTACAACTGCATTTTAGGTATGCTGCCCCTGGTAATGCAGAGCCAAGCACTGTGCCTGATTATTAAAAGCATCAAACCCTTCATATGGGCTAGCAGAAAGCCAAGACACAAGTCCTCAGAATTACGTGAGTCAACGAAACCCGGGGGCATATGACTACCTGACATGCTTTTTTATTGTTTGACTCCTCGCTATCACAGCTGGCGTAACATGATACTGTTCAACTCCTTGATGTAGACTACCATTGAACAATCACATCTGTTCTGCGACACACCATCCCACTGAAAGCAGTGGATGGCCAGTGTTACCCACAACGATGTTTTGTATTCTTCTGCTCTTACGTACATTGATAGTTGCCACATTAACTGAGTTGCTGACGGAACTTCTCAGACTTGCAGCACATGAACTTATTATGCATGGTTTATTGGAATAATCTGCACTATCTAAACATGTAATGGCCCCTTATTGCAATGTTGTGGGCCACTCACTCCTCCATAACCAATTCCAGACATGCGTCATTGATACAGGCATCCACAGGGCACCTCTGCCAGAAAATAACCAAAAAAGTAGTTAACTTTTTTTGTAGTGAAACTATCTTGTGCCAAAAATGTTGTCAAGTCAAAAAATATTGTGTCATCGAATATGGAAGGTATGAATATCGTTTTTTTAAGCATATAGTAGTTTTACATCGATGTATATAGTGTTTACTTTAATACAGTTGTATTAAATATAGTTTTTAATTTATTCAGTATATAATATTTTATTATTTTTAGAGATTAGTATTATGATAATTGTTTAATTTGTAGTATAGTTGGTAAATTTTAATGTGTAATAACATTATTTTACATTTAATTTGTAATTTCAATTATCTAAAATGTAGTTACTAGTTTTTTATTTAATAGTAGGTTGCTGGGTCAGTAAGAAATTGGGAACTTATTGTAAATAGTAATTATTGTTTATTTGTAATGTGTTTTTAAGGTTAATTAAAAATACTTGATGATCATGAAAACTTAATTTATTATTTTATATCAACTAATTGTTTTATTTTAATTGTTATTTTTAATAACACTTTATCAAAATTAACTTTATATATATATATATTTAGTTTTGTTTGTTTTTTTCTCATTACTATTTTAATATTATTAATGTTTTCTGTATAATTTATGTAAACCTTTTTGTTGGTGGTTGTTTTGGGTAGTAGGGAGGGAAGTGTATTTATTTTAATTATTCTTGTTTCACGTTTTATTTTTTATTGTTAATTTTCTATTACTTTGAATTTTATTTCTCTATAATGCATATATATTTTTTTTAATCCTTTACTGATTTTATAGTGTTAGGTATTTAAATGTTTTTTTTAAATAATTAGGAATTTGAATGGTGTATCTAACTACTCCAAAGTCACTCCATATTCCTTGCTTTTGTTTACATTGGAGTAGGAATAGTAAATGTATCTCCACCAAAGTCAAACACTTTCCCTGAATTTAGTTATGCTGGAGTGAGAATAGTAAGTCTATCCCCACCAAAGTCCAACACTTTCTTTACTTCTTCTTATATTTGAGTGGTAATAGTACACCTAGCCCCTCCAAAGTCCAACAGGCTCCCTGATTTTGCTTACATTGGATTGGAAATAGTACATCTAATCTATTCATAGTCTATCACTTTCCCGGCATTTGTTTACGTTGGAGTGGAAATAGTACATCTAACTTCCCCCACTTCCCCAAACTCAAATACTCTCCCTGCTTTTCCTGACATTGAAGTGGAATTATTAAATCCTCTAAAATTCAACACTTTCCCTACTTTTGCTGTAAGGGGATCTGGAAGAGTAAATTTGACTCCTTTAAAGTCCAATACTTCTGACAGTGTTGATTTTGGATTATTATTTGTTTTCTATAATGTTTATATTATATATGAAAAAAGTCAATTTTTCTTTAAAATTAGTTTTTTCAATATTAATTGTGTTTTTAATTAAGTGTGCTATGTTTTTGTTAATATTTGTTTGTTAACTTTAGTTTTAAAGTTATTAATATTTTAAATATGATTTGTATTACAATTGTTTAAATATTGTTTTTTTTTTTATATTTTAGGATATATATGTATTTTGGTTTGAGGTGCGGCAAGGGGAGAGAGGAGGCGATAACGATCGCCTGATCAAGAGGTTTGGCAAGAGGCTTTGTTTTACCCTGCTGGGCACCTGAGCTGGAGTGTGGCCCTTAACCAGACATTTGGGACATCACTTGATGTGAGTAGTGTTGCTGTCACTGTACAGGCACGCTTAAGGACTACACCTACCAGCATGCATCTGCTCGACAGGAAGAGTGTAAGGGTCGAGTACATCCTACATTGGAGGAGGAGCTCGATGACGCCATCATGGGAGCGGTCTATCTACCACCTGTAAGTCATCTGACCCCCAGAGCGAGCGTGGAGTTCGTGGAACCGGCACTGATGAGAGCCATTGGAGGCTTGAAACGCGTATGCCTGAGTGTTTCAGGAACTACTTAGCACCACGCGCAAAACAAAATCAATAAAGCCACTTGCCTTTATCCTCGGAGTTGTGTCGCGCTTTTTCCTTTTCTGGGAGCAGGCTTTGGACGCATATTATGTCAGCAAGCAGGTCGCTGACATTGCGGCACACCCTCTCGGTCAGGTGCACCGTGTTGTGATCAGCACCTTGTGGAACGTTGTAGCAAAACTGCAAAACACGGTGCCCCCCCAGCTGTTTGATTTCCATTACGGTTTGAGGTGCGGCAAGGGGTGAGAGGAGGCGATAACGATCGCCTGATCAAGAGGTTTGGCAAGAGGCTTTGTTTTACCCTGCTGGGCACCTGAGCTGGAGTGTGGCCCTTAACCAGACATTTGGGACATCACTTGATGTGAGTAGTGTTGCTGTCACTGTACAGGCACGCTTAAGGACTACGCCTACCAGCATGCATCTGCTAGACAGGAAGAGTGTGAGGGGCGAGTACATCCTACATTGGAGGAGGAGCTCGATGACGCCATCATGGGAGCGGTCTATCTACCACCTGTAAGTCATCTGACCCCCAGAGCGAGCGTGGAGTTCGTGGAACCGGCACTGATGAGAGCCATTGGAGGCTTGAAACGCGTATGCCTGAGCGTTTCAGGAACTACTTAGCACCACGCGCAAAACAAAATCAATAAAGCCACTTGCCTTTATCCTCGGAGTTGTGTCGCACTTTTTCCTTTTCTGGGAGCAGGCTTTGCACGTATATATATATATATATATATATATATATATATATATATATATATATATATATATATATATATATATATATATATATATATATATATATATATATATATATATATATATATATATATATGTATATATATATATATATATATATATATATATATATATATATATATATATATATATATATATATATATGTATATGTATATGTTTATATTATGTATACATTATTTCTATTTGTATTTCACATACATAATTACAATTAGTTTCTTAGTAATTAAGTTTCACTTGTTTTTCGTATTTATATACGTGTGTGTGTATTTGTTAATGTAAACTTTTAACTCATTGTTAATATTTATAATGAAAGGTTTGTTTAATTAGTGTTCTTATATTTCTTAATCTTAAAGTGTGTGTGTATACACACATACAACGGTTAAGATTAGTTATAGTAAGAAATTGTAATTATATCTTAATTTACATTAAAAAAAACCTTATACATTCATTGAAAAAAAACAAATGTTAAAGTGAAAGTTAGCTGTGATAATAATAGGATATGATTTTCTGTTTAAAGAGACTCTGTTTATACTGGGACACTGCTTGCAGTATGGATCTTCTCCGGGGTACCGGAATTTACAGAGTCCACCACGCAGCAAAGCAAGAAGTAAGACGTGAGGATGTCTTTGTGCACCACGTCGGGCCGGTTGAATTTTCGACTTGCCCCCGTCAGAAAGGATTCCTGAGCTGTAGCGATTGAAGCGGTATGGGGACTGCAGGAAGCGCAGCTGCACATTTGTGCTTTTGAACAATTGAACATTGCAACAGACTTTGAAGTACATCTTTCCTTCCCTCTTCACATATGCGATACCTACCAGTCGACTGCTGTTGCATGCTGGACCTTGTAGGCGCTGACCATCAGGCGAACCACAGGAGGTGTATGCAATGAGATGTTAACGAAGGGGGAGGAGCCATAGTCTGTTTGGGAAAAGGCAGGGATTTGTACCTTACTCACGCCCGTTCACTCAAGCACAGACACTTGGCGCTGAAGAGGCAGAGAACGCCGAAATGCATCCGCCATAAGAAGAAAGAACACGTTTCTTTGTTGTGCAGCTCAAAAAAGCGCTTCCAAAGTGTTCCCCAGCTGTGGCCTTACTCTTTTTCGAATGGAAGGAGCGGAGTATGATGATATATATATATATATGTATATGTATATGTTTATATTATGTATACATTATTTCTATTTGTATTTCACATACATAATTACAATTAGTTTCTTAGTAATTAAGTTTCACTTGTTTTTCGTATTTATATACGTGTGTGTGTATTTGTTAATGTAAACTTTTAACTCATTGTTAATATTTATAATGAAAGGTTTGTTTAATTAGTGTTCTTATATTTCTTAATCTTAAAGTGTGTGTGTATACACACATACAACGGTTAAGATTAGTTATAGTAAGAAATTGTAATTATATCTTAATTTACAATAAAAAAAACCTTATACATTCACTGAAAAAAAACAAATGTTAAAGTGAAAGTTAGCCGTGATAATAATAGGATATGATTTTCTGTTTAAAAACAACTTAGACATTTGCTGAATAAAACAAAGTTAAAGTGACTATATAGCTAAAAAAACACATAAATTCACCAGTAATTGTTAGCAGAGCTAATACCTGTTTCCGGTGTTAGAGGTAGGATCCCATGTATTGGAGGGCCCCTTATGGGAGCCCCCAGTGCTCCCTGTTACAGCCTTTCAGTGTCTGTCAACAAACAAGTGCTGCTGAAAACCGTGGGCACTGTCCTGCCCTGCTGCTGCTGAGCTGAGCTCAAGCAGGGTAAGGTAGAACAATAGGTTTCCTGTCACAGGGAGATGTGACCACCTCCCAGACAGGACTTTAGTGTATTGGGCTGGAGGCACTTTCCAGAGCCACCAGACTGCATTGAATGGCATATTTGGTGCCGTCCTTGCATACACCTGTTTGAGCCAGTTCAGGAACCCTTGGTTCCTGCTTTGGCATGAAACTGGACAAAGGACAGGGGAGTATCCTCCCCTCTGTCCAACCCCTCCTCTGGGAGGGATCACTGAGTCGCTCCAAACGTTTCTTTGGGTGATTAAGAGCTCCCGTGGGTGGGTCCTCAGATTCATCATAGAACAAGATTCACCTCTGAAACCAAGACATCGACCATCTGGACACTTGAACTCCGTTGGACTTCACCTGGAACCAAAGATGTATCAAGGAAGACTCCTGCTATTCCTGGTCTCATTGTTCTGCCTCGTTTGTGTCTGTGCTTCACTCAGGTTCTCCAGAAGACCTGTGGGCATCAAGGACATCTGAATATATCTCCCTTGGATTGGAAGAGTCACTGCCCTGCATCTTCAGGCACCACAGCAAAGCTGACCGGTCTGCTGCTTCTGTCATCCTATGGACTTCCCGAGGTTCACCCACACAGGTGGTGGTTCTGTGGCTCTCCAGATGCCTGACCTGTCTTCCCTGCTATCTGAAGGACATTTTCCCTTGTCAGAGACGCTGATACCAAACCCTTGTGCACCAAGATGACTTGCCATTGCCAAGGTTTGTTGCCTCTGCACTCCAGGAGATCTTCGGGCTGCAGGAAGCGCCAGCCTCCAGCACCTCATCCCTCGAAGAGCAGCATTTTCACTGCATCCCTTGCACAGTGGGCCTCAATCTTTGGTGAGCTGCCTGAGGTCCTCTTGAGACTCCTATGACTTTGGCTTGGGGGTCCTCTTGAGGGTCTCCTCCTGTTTTGGTGGGCTTTCCTGCTTGCTCCGGACCTGCTCTGACTCTCCTCCACTTGGTTAGACCCTTGGACATTGCTGGTCCCAACAATTGCATCTTGTTGACTTCTGTTCAGTTGTGGCTGCAAAGACTTGTTGGTGCTCTCGCCGGACACCGCACACCTATACATCAACATCCGCCGTGAGTCATCTCGTGTATGGCTCCTCATCATTGCCTGGTATCCACAGCTACAGCAACAAAGTCCTTGTCAACTCTCCTGAGCTCCCTGCCAAGGGTGGACATAGTGCTTCCATTTCCCCTGGTCACCTCCGAGTGGCATAGGCTCTGTCCCTTCTGCTTGCATGTTCGCCTCTTCAAGAATCCACATGTGGATTCCATCGGACATCTTCAGAGACTTATCCAGAGGCTTTTCTTCCCAAGTCTTCCATTGTCATCTGCAGGAGGTTCTGACGTCTGACTGTGTTGGAGAGAGGGGTGAAAGAGGTGACACATGTCATGACCTCATCCTTGGTGCGTGTTTTGTCTTCCAGAAGTGCCTCCCTTTTGTTGTTGCGTGCCCTCTCTTCTGCCTGTCTCACTACTTTCGGAGGGTATTTTCTTTCAAGGATGTTACTGCTGAGTTCCTTTGCTTGGGTGCGGTAGCTGGTCAGATTGCTGCAGTTGCCTCGAAGGCGGAGGAAGTGTCTGTAAGAGAGATTTTCCAAGAGGGCCTTAGGATGATGACTTTCAAAGGAGAGGAGGCTATTGCGGTTGGTTCTTTTCTTGTATGTCTTGGTTTCAAGCTGGCCTTGTCTCAGGCAGATCAGTAAGTTGAGAAAAGGAAATCTCAGAATTAGAAATGGAGCTTGTAAACTTAAGATAGGGGTTCAAGGTGTCGATCCAATCAGTAAAGGATTCACAACTGTTCCTTTCACCTTTCCAGAACACTAGAATGTCATCTAAGTACCTCTTCCACAGACGGATGTTGGTCATGAATGGGTTGGTGGCACAGAGGATGTTTTTCGATTCAAGGTCAGCCACATACAGGCAGACCCGGCCAAGCATATTACACGTTTTTTCTATGGCATGGTTTTCATGTCGGTTCCTCCTCCATGATAACCGTGGCAGTACCTGCCAGCCTTTCCTCTCGTATTCAACGACTATAAGTACAAAGTGTGTGTTTACTCACCGCTTGCAGGTCTTCAAAACACATAAATAAAATGGCATTGTCATTTACAATACTAATAGCTCAAACTCCTGCAAATGCGAGACGTATTGCATTGCAAATGCTTGTTATTTTTTTCTCTGGTTCAAAGTCCAATGGTGAAAAATATGTACTGGTCCCTAAAAATGAGTGCTGTTGTCCACCATCAGCAGCCATCATCAGACATTATGCACTATGCAGAAGGCATTGCTCATCACAACCTGGTGGCTTGTTGGCCTGTATAATGGCAGAGCTGATGCTGATATCACTGCAAAGGTAACTACTTCCTAGGCAGAATGAAAACTACCACGATGATTATGATTTGCTGAGCATTTTATTGACATGTTAGGATTTTCATTAATATGTCAGATGTGTAAAGTGTCAGTGAACAGAGGGTTTAGAAGTATCCACAGTTGGTGCTTTGCAGATCTTTGTGGATGGTGTAGATTGATGTTGCAATTTTTTCCAAACTTTGAGTAAGTCAGCTTCACATTCTTTGTTAGTTGGTGTGGAGCCAGTTGAAGGCGCATAGCAGTGATGTAAAGTTATAATAATCCCTATCTGTAAAGCGCAAATATATCACCTCCTTAAGGGTTTCAAGGCGCTGAGGACTGTTGGGGAGATTAAGTGAGCTATTGCCCAGGGTCACATGCTGCTGAGCTGCTGCTGGGGATCAAACCGTGAGCCCCGTGCTCCAGAGTCAGCCGCTCTGGCCACTGCGCCACACCTCTCCCGGAAAGTTGTGGGCCAAAACAAGGCTCTGCCACCCAGAATATCAGACGAGGAAGGACATGGGTGTATATCATGAATTATTTGTCAGTGGGTGATTGATTTTATGTTTTAGGTACATTTGTGTCTCTCCTGGAATGTCCTGAGTCTGTCTATATGCCTACTGGTGGAGTTTACGAAAGGCTATTGGGCGAGCGTGCAAGTAACAAAATAGCATAGAGAATCAAAGGGATGCTTTTATTGTGATACTGGGTATGGTGAGACGTGAAACCGTAGAAGTGCACACTTCTCCCACTGGACTGTTTGGCTATTAGCTATAACTGCATCATTTACAGATCAGACGCATGGTCCTGGTCTTCACTGGTGCACATTCTCATTGGGTGTGCCAGGGGTAGACAAAATGTATTGTCTTCAACACTCGGCGTTTGAGTCTGCACTGTAGAGTGTGCTGCAGTGAAACACCGACTGTCAGTTCTTGAACTGCCATTCCCTGTTTCACAGCAGGCAGACCCAGCATGCCTATTGGCAGAGGTCAGGGGTTGAGGTGGCTTCTCCAAGCGTTTATAGAGGTTCACTGGGACTCTCTCTTTGATCTTTCCCATATGGAAAATTCTGGTGGAGGGCTAATAATTAACAAGAGTTTTTAGAAGGTGTAAAGTTTGAGAATTCCCCCTTCCCCAACACCCTCGTTTGTTTTGCCCCTTCAGAAAAAGGTAGAGGAACTAGGACCATGCCCCATGCAATTGAGGGAACAGCCCCATGACGTGTGATGGAAAAAGTGCACCTATGCCATTGATATTACAGAAGAGACTTTGAAAATGGTTGCAGTCACTTTGGTAATCGAGAAACATACGGAAAACCAGACACATGCTCCCTCTGCACCCCTTAGTCACTTATATAAACCAGCCACAGATTGGCAAAATGGGCTTTCTCTCGGTTCTTACATAACTGCATGTGGAGCAAAACACAAGTAAAATGTGCCACATAATGCAAATTTCACTTGAGATTCTGGCTGCTCATTATATATGGCACCTCCTTCTCTTAACCATCCGAGAAAAACAACACTGGCTGTAAACACAAAACATCATTCACTTTGTAATATTGCTGCTTTAATACTCACTGATTCCTTATTCTCTCTGCACAGAATCCTTCCAGGTGGTTGTGAAAGGCAATGGATTCTATCATGCAAGAAATATCGACCAGGTCCTTTGCAGCTTCAAGATCAATGACTCCATAACAATCAGTGAGTATTCTTTGGAGTCCTGCATTGTCACTGCACTGACTGTATCTGTTGAACACTACTTATCCATAACATTCCGCCAGGATTCAGTGGAATACTGCATTGTCACTGCACTAGCTGATTCTAGTGAACGCTGCTGATCATAACAGTCTGCAGTGTTCATAGGAATCCTGCAATGTTACTGCACTGGCTGTATCTGTTGAACGCTACTGATCCATAACAGTCCTTCAGTAGTCATTGGAATCCTGCATTGTCACTGCACCGACTGTATCTGTTGAACATTACTGAACCATAACATTCTGCCAGTGTTCAGTGGAATACTGCATTGTCACTGCACTGTCTGATTCTATTGAGCGCTACTGATCACAACAGTCTGCCAGTGGTCAGTGTAGTCTTGCATTGGCACTGCACCAACTGTATCTATTGAACACTACTGATCCGTAACAGCTTGCCAGTATTGATTGGAATCCTGTATTGTCACGGTACTGTCTGATTCTGTTGAACACTACTGATCCATTAGAGTCCTCTAGTATTCATTAGAATCCTGCAATGTCACTGCACTGACTGTATCTGTTGAATGCTACTGATCCATAACAGTCCGCCAGCATTCATTGGAATCATTCATTGTCACTGCACTGTCTGATTCTGCTGAATGCTACTTACCATAACAGTCCACCCATCTTCATTGGAATCCTGCATTGTCACTGCACTGACTGTGTCTTTTGAACGCAACTGATCTATAACAGTCAACCAGTATTAATTAGAATCATGCATTGTCACTGCACTGGCTGTATCTGTTGAACACTACTGATCCATAACAGTCCTCCAGTATTCATCGGAATCCTGCATTGTCACTGCACATTCTGATTCTGTTAAACGCTACTGATCCAGAACAGTCCTCCAGTATTAATTGGAATCATGCATCTTCCCTGCACTGACTGTATCTGTTGAACGCTACTGATCCATAACTGTCCTCCAGTATTCATTGGAATCCTGCATTGTCACTGCACTGACTGTATTTGTTGAACGCTGCTGATCCATAACAGTCCTCCAGTATTCATTGAAATCCTGCATTGTCACTGCACTGACTGTATTTGTTGAACTCTACTGATCCAGAACAGTCCACCCATATTCATGGGACTCCTGCATTGTCACTGCACTGACTGTATCTGTTGAACGCTACTGATCCATAACAGTCCTCCAGTATTCATTGGAATCATGCATTGTCACTGCACTTTAAGATTCTGTTAAACGCTACTGATCCAGAACAGTCCACCCATATTCATAGGACTCCTGCATTGTCACTGCACTGACTGTATTTGTTGAACGCTGCTGATCCATAACAGTCCTCCAGTATTCATTGGAATCCTGCATTCTCACTGCACTGACTGTATTTGATGAACGCTACTGATCCATAACAGTCCTCCAGTATTCATTGGAATCATGCATTGTCACTGCACTTTAAGATTCTGTTAAACGCTACTGATCCAGAACAGTCCACCCATATTCATAGGACTCTTGCATTGTCACTGCACTGACTGTATTTGTTGAACGCTGCTGATCCTTAACAGTCCTCCAGTATTCATTCGAATCCTGCATTGTCACTGCACTGACTGTATTTGTTGAACGCTACTGATCCTTAACAGTCCTCCAGTATTCATTGGAATCATGCATTGTCACTGCACTGACTGTATCTGTTGAACGCTACTGATCCATAACAGTCCTCCAGTATTCATTGGAATCATGCATTGTCACTGCACTTTAAGATTCTGTTAAACGCTACTGATCCAGAACAGTCCACCCATATTCATAGGACTCCTGCATTGTCACTGCACTGACTGTATTTGTTGAACGCTGCTGATCCATAACAGTCCTCCAGTATTCATTGGAATCCTGCATTGTCACTGCACTGACTGTATCTGTTGAACGCTACTGATCCATAACAGTCCTCCAGTATTCATTGGAATCCTGCATTGTCACTGCACTGACTGTATCTGTTGAACGCTGCTGATCCATAACTGTCCTCCAGTATTCATTGGAATCCTGCATTGTCACTGCACTGACTGTATTTGTTGAACGCTGCTGATCCATAACAGTCCTCCAGTATTCATTGAAATCCTGCATTGTCACTGCACTGACTGTATTTGTTGAACTCTACTGATCCAGAACAGTCCACCCATATTCATGGGACTCCTGCATTGTCACTGTACTGACTGTATCTGTTGAATGCTACTGATCCATAACAGTCCTCCAGTATTCATAGGACTCCTGCATTGTCACTGCACTGACTGTATTTGTTGAACGCTGCTGATCCATAACAGTCCTCCAGTATTCATTGGAATCCTGCATTGTCACTGCACTGACTGTATTTGTTGAACGCTACTGATCCATAACAGTCCTCCAGTATTCATTGGAATCATGCATTGTCACTGCACTGACTGTATCTGTTGAACGCTACTGATCCATAACAGTCCTCCAGTATTCATTGGAATCATGCATTGTCACTGCACTTTAAGATTCTGTTAAACGCTACTGATCCAGAACAGTCCACCCATATTCATAGGACTCCTGCATTGTCACTGCACTGACTGTATTTGTTGAACGCTGCTGATCCATAACAGTCCTCCAGTATTCATTGGAATCCTGCATTGTCACTGCACTGACTGTATTTGTTGAACGCTACTGATCCATATCAGTCCTCCAGTATTCATTGGAATCATGCATTGTCACTGCACTGACTGTATCTGTTGAATGCTACTGATCCATAACAGTCCTCCAGTATTCATTGGAATCATGCATTGTCACTGCACTGACTGTATCTGTTGAATGCTACTGATCCATAACAGTCCTCCAGTATTCATTGGAATCCTGCATTGTCACTGCACTGACTGTATTTGTTGAACGCTACTGATCCATAACAGTCCTCCAGTATTCATAGGACTCCTGCATTGTCACTGCACTGACTGTATCTGTTGAACGCTGCTGATCCATAACAGTCCTCCAGTATTCATTGGAATCATGCATCTGATTCTGTTGAACACTGCTAATCAATAACAGTTTGCCAGTATTATTTGGAATCCTGCATTGTCACTGCACTGACAGCATCCTTTAAACGCTACTGATTCATAACAGTCTGCCAGTATTCATCAGAACACTGCATTGTCACTGCACTGTCTGTTTCTGTTGAACGCTACTGATCATGCTAGTCCACCAGTATTCATGGGAATCGTTCATTGTCACTGCACTGACTGTATCTGTTGAACGCTACTGATCCATAACAGTCCACCAGTATTCATTGGAATACTGCATTGTCACTGTACTGACTGTATCTGTTGAACGCTACTGATCCATAACAGTCCACCAGTATTCATTGGAATCCGGCAGTGTGATTACACTGACTGATTCTGTTGAACGCTACTGATCCAGACCAGTCCTTCAGTATTCGTTGGAATCCTGCATTGTCACTGCACTTTCTGATTCTGTTGAATGCTACTGATCCGTAGCAGTTTGCCAGTATTCATTGGAATCCTGCATTGTCACTGCACTGACTGTATCTGTTGAACGCTACTGATCCATAACAGTCCGCCAGTATTCATTGGAATCCTGCATTGTCACTGCACTGACTGTATCTGTTGAACACTACTGATCCATAACTATCCACCAGTATTCATTGGAATCCGGCAGTGTGAATACACTGACTGATTCTGTTGAACGCTACTGATCCAGAACAGTCCTTCAGTATTCGTTGGAATCCTGCATTGTCACTGCACTTTCTGATTCTGTTGAATGCTACTGATCCGTTGCAGTCTGCCAGTATTCATTGGAATCCTGCATTGTCACTGCACTGACTGTATCTGTTGTCACTGCACTGTTTGATTATGTTAAATGCTACTGATCTGTAACATTCTGCCAGTTTTCAATGGAATCCTGTATTGTCACTGCACTGACTGAGTCTGTTGAACGCTACTGAGCCGTAACAGTCTGCCAGTATTCATTGGAGTCCGGCATTGTCAGTGCACTGACTGTATCTGTTGAACACCACTGATCCATAACAGTCCTCCAGTATACATTGGAATCTAGCATTGTCACTGCACTGCCTGTATTTGCTGGCCTCTAAGGATTAATTTCTTCAGCAGACTTCAAATCCACACTTGTGCAGTTTATGCTAAGTTGTATGTTATGTTGGATATATTTTTTTATAGTGAAGTGTTCATTTACACGGCCTCATGGTGGTATGCAGATTATTGACTGCTTGTTGTGCCTTATCCTAATTGAGGGGACTCTCGAGCAGGCATTTGGCGTCCTGCGACATTCAACCAAATGCAAGAGCGCTATTAGTAGCTCTTGAGTATGTGTTAGTGATGCATGTCTCATTTTAGGAGGCATGCATCTTTTAAACTTTCGGGTCAGTGGACGATCTTTCATGTAACCTTTAACCCGGATCTGGCAGCAGCTGCATTCAGACTGAAAATCTAAAATGAATGCAGATTTTATAATTTCCTGCAAGGAAATGTGTTTAGTGCATTAAGGATCAGTGATGTACATTCCAGAGCCACTGGCTCATGCCTGGTGCTCTTCCAGCCTTCTTAACTAATCTTGATTTGATAAACCCTGGACGGGCCCAGCGGGAATACTACAAAAACAGCAAAATCCTTAACAGCGGTTATCTTTCAATGATGTAGACTCAGTGCTCTTTGCCAAAGATTCCTAGAATGTGAAATCAGAAAATGACCTATGGGCCAGACAGATCTGGCCTCAAAGTCTGTGTTTAATAAATTTTCTTAACACTTTAACACCACCACACACAGTAATAATAACAGGATGCCATCACACCATAACTGAGATTGGCACAGTGACAGCACAATATATCAGACAAATGTTATAAACAAAAGCACAGGTGCACCACTTATTAATATTCAACAAGAACAAATATAAAGTCTTTCTTCAACAATTGTGTTTTTCCCAAAAAGTTTTTTCTTTTATTCCAATATCAAAAGATTCTGTCATAAAAACAAGGTCATGAGCATCACAGCCGACGCGTTTCGTCCTTGGAGCGGACTTCTTCAGAGCTGTAGATGCAAAACACATAAATATACATACAAATACACATAACTGACAAATATAAATCACATAGATATAACTTTATACAAAAACATAAACTGATTATTAAAAACTGGTTGTTAAAGATACAACAAAAGGTTATTTCTTGTAGCCATAAACAGACATCATGAACACATCTATATTTGCACAAGACAACAATTACTATTGACAGACTACTGACAGTTTAATCTAATACAAATTCAATTTTCCAAACTTATGAGCAATGTATTTGATGGAAACATGTCCAAATACCTTCTGTATGAACTCAAGGGTCAAAGAGACCTCATGAGCCACACCAATCAAAAAAGTATGAGAAGGCATGTAAAAAAGTAGGAGTTGAGAGGAAAAAGGACAGGAGAGAAAGCAAAAAGTATTCATATTGCATTCTGGTCCAAGAATTAATTCCAAAAGCTTTGTCGCCAAATGGTGAGTCCAAGGCCTATTAACAAATGATTATCACAATGCCAGGTCTTATGCCAAAAACCAATCTCTCAATATCAGACAATCACGCTATGCCAATTGAGGGCCAACTATAATTCAGGGAGTATATTCACAATGACAAGAGAAATGTCGAATCTTACATAGCCAGACGGTCGTTTACAAAGAAGACAGCGGAAACAAAAAAGTTGCTCAAAGGACAGCAAGGTCCAAGGAGTTCCCCAGTCCACTTACCATTAGTTATTCCCCATTCCGTGTAGGAGTAAGACCTGGCATTTTGATGATCATTTGGTAATAGATGAGGTAAGAATAACAAAGGGATAGCAACTCAGGTGTTGTCGTTCAGAGGGTTCCACTGTCAAGTGCATTATCTTTATACGATCTTTATACGATATCAGACAAATGATACAACGAAAACACGAACCTGTCGGTGAACCATAACTCAAATATTACCCAAACAGTGCAATTGCACTAGCACATCATACCAGGATGATAACACAAGGTTAATACTGGGTTTAATATAAGAGAAACCACTACAAACTATGATAGGAAACTCACTATACCACTCATCGTTAGTGCAATAAAACATCACCTGTAGCACACGTACAACTAATGTGCAACTACCTATCAATTGTTACAACACAAACGTTCAGCCTGTAACACGCAATGTATCTCCCTTAAATACACAGCCACTACTTTACACTTCATATCGTAAATACCTGAAAAGATACAACACTCTCAAGGTGTGATAAAAATCCTTTCTGTGTTACATGCACGATAATTCCACTGTATGACCCTCACCACTGCAATGAGGGATGCTTTACGAAGATATAAAAAGCACACACTATATTGTAGTACCCTTTTTGGGAATGTAGATTTGCATATTTGCAAAGGACAATATTGAATGCATTCCTTACAATTACATTATCTCTACTGGCTTTGCAATGGCTGAGCTATGTCCCAGGAGTGATTGAATGATTCAGGTGTGGATAAGTGGTGCTGAAACTAATCAACCCTATCATGTCAAATAAAACGCTTAGCTACTAAGAGTGATGGTAGGTGATCTGGCGACATTGTGATTCAGTCCTACAGATTCATTTAAAATAAAATTAACTTTTGTTACTTGAATTTGCCTTCACAGAACATTCATATTAAGTATGTCCTTACTGCATCTACTACCAGGTGCTGAATCCTAGCTCTGGAGTTTTCTATCGTCCCCAGTGGTGTAACTTTAATTTAATTGAAGTATGCGCATTTTGAAGCCAGTGTTAATTGCCTCTGCCATATTCTTTTTAGATGAAAAACCATCAGTTGTGCAAGACACTTATATGCTTTGTCCTGCTCCTGTCCTGGAGGAGGTTGACCAGTAAGTAATTTTCCTGACTAATGAAGTCTCGCATGTTCTTCCACTGGCCTCCATTTTCTATGCATGACTCAGTCTTCCTGCCTTCTCTCGTCCCAAGGTCTCTGTGTATGTTTCATGCTCCTCAGCATTTGACTTTTAGTTTGATCCTGTCTCATCCACCTCTCATACTTTCTGTCTTACTAGCTTCTCTCTTTCTGCAGGGCTACTGAACTGTTCACATCTCTCTCTCTCTTTCTCTCTCTCTCTGCCAATACCTAGATATGCAGTTTTGTTTCACACACATCTCACTCTCAGGAAATAAAGTGTTGTGGCACTCCTTTTATACTGTGCAGACATTAGTTTTGTCTTAAACAACTCACAATCTCAAGACATAATGCTCTGCCTCACTCTTTAAACATATAGCTCTACACCACGTAAGGTTCTCTCAACCACACGTTTAATTGCCTGGACACGATTCGCTGTTTTCATTTTGTAGTTATTGTAAATTCTGGTGGGGTTCAGTGTTTCCTTTGTTTACTCTTTTATGCTCTGTAATAAATGAAGGAGATTGCGTTTTTATGGTGCTTTTTGTTGCTCTTCCAAGAAACATTTCCTTTATTCCCTTAACTCCCTGTCTGTCTCATTTCCATGCACTCAAACTCCTCATTTCGAGCAGCCCAGTCCCACCCAATGTCCAGAATGCTCATGGAGGGGGATATGTTTGCACCTCATTAAGATTTAATTACAGTAGATAAATAGTTAATGGTAGTAATTAGCACACCTTCCTGCTTCATATTCTTCAGACAAATGAAAAAGATCAACTGTCCCTTATCAGCACTTACGCCTCTATTTCACACATATATAACGCTCAAGACATAAGACTGTGTCAGGCAATTCTCATTCACTGGGCATAGTGCTGTTACCTCACTCTCTTTGCATACAGATTTGCTTTGCACACATCTCCCTCTCTGGGTATAAGACTGTGCCTCAACCATATATCAAAAGCCATAACAAAAGGCTCCGACACTCAATTTCATATCTCTAAACAAACCCCTCTCACAGGTCTGTTACTCTGCACATAAACTTTTCACTTTCATATGTGAAACTCAATACATATCGAGTTCTGCCTCAAATCTCTCTCTCTCTTTCTCTTTCTCTCTCTTTCTCTCTCTCTCTTTCTCTCTCTCATCCCTCCCCCTCTCTCTCTCTCTCCCTCTTCCTCTCTCTGTCTTTTCCTCTCTGTTACTTTCTCTCTATCAAAGGCTCTGCATTACAGTTTTCCATCTCTGGGCCTAAGGCTTTCCCTCCTGTGTCACACTCTGAACGTAAGACTGCCTCAGATACCTTTCCCACATGTGGCACAGGATAGTAGCACATAGATATGTAACCCTCTGGGCCTAAAGCTCAGCCTCATCTATCTTCTGTGGACAAACGGCTGCACCAAACTCCCACCTAGCACAAATTTGCGCACTACACATATGACCGTCTTCTTCTTTGGGCAGAAGTTTATCATTTACACTGTACAAAAGGGTATACTTCAAACATGCCTTTCTCACTGAATGACCTCACACACATCTCCCTCGCTGGATTTAGGATTCTCCCTCACATGTTTAACTACCTGGTCCTAAGGGCCATCCTCACACATACACATTTCTTTCTCAAGACACCTCACACTTGTATCACTGTCTTTCTTCCCTTCTTTTTTTTTAATTCCTTGAAATTGTATGTTTTTACCCATTATCCTCCACTAACTATATGGCTGTGTCTGAATGCACGTTATTGCGTATATTTACCCCAATGCTAGTCACTTATTTTAAGGGGTCCAAACGTAAACTCTTATTACTTTGTATTTTAGGGTGGTGTTCTTACAAGTCAGCATGAACCAAGGACTCACCTTTATCTCCAGCTCCGTCAGTATTACAAGCACGCACTGTGTGAGTATGTTGCAGAGTATGATGTTCACTAAATGGTTCTCACTTCATTGCTAACGTCACATGCACATTGCCAGTTCAGTTTGTTCTTTACAGGCACCTCATTTCATAGAGACAAACTTGGCCTTTACCCCTCAACACTCTACACGTGCTGGAAATTGCCATTAACACCACACAACAAATTAGGCATGGTGAGTTTACACTCTTAGTGTAGGATGAGTAGTTGAGGACACACTAGTGTCCTGTGTTAGAGAAAACTCAGGCTTTCTCTTCTTGCTTTTTCAGAGTATATCATCAATGGTTTCGTAAGTTCTTAGCAGCGTGTTGTGTATATTGGGTGCATAGACTCTTCTAGGTTGGGAAGTCCAAATATTGATGTTTTGATAACAACTGGTAACAGTATCGGCTCCAAAATATTAACTTTCACTATACTGTCAAGGTAAGTAGATGTGAAGTTAGCTTAGTTTACTTCTCAATATATGCTTACTTTGACAATATAGTGGTAGTCGATATTGTGGAATAGATATTTGTGTGGGTCAATAATTTTGTAGTCAGGATTGGGACACACAACCCACTTTTAGTTAGGCATATCAGGTGACCATAGTGTAGGATTTTATGGTGACGCAGAGCAGCTTGAAGGTAAATTTTGTGCTACAGAAAGCTAATGGAGCTCTCTACATCTCAGATAGAAGCACTGGCTTGGACAAGAAAAGCAAGTGCACAATCACGTGATAACAAGAGGCATGCATTTTTAGATCTTGTGAAGAATAAAAGGTTGACAGTTTGTAGCTTGCTCAGGATGTACTATCCATCTTTTTCAGAGGATTTCCTCACTAATGAATATTAATCAGTGCTTTTTAGGAACAGGAAGGAAGACCGTATAAGTTGTATGTCGTGTAGAATTCCTGCAAAGGATGAGAATGGACGAGACTTATTTGGCTAGTTCATTGAGACAGATAAATAGTGCCTAGAAGTTTAAAAGTGGACCCACATGTATTTTTAAATTTAAGCCTGGTAATAATAGTCGGTTTTAATTAAACTAGATTGAAATGTGTTCAATCAATAACCAGTTTCATGTATTGACACAGACAGAAAACTTAATTGACAAGTCTACACAAAATTTCTTATAAGTGGAAATAGTTACTTACCTATACAATCACATCAGAATACGAAAGTATTCCATAGCTATGTATTGCTGTTCTTTCCCTCTTGTGCATCAGCAGTTTTCTAATGGAACATTCCATTCATACAGCTCGGTCTACTACTGCCAGAGTGAAGGTGGGTGGCCACTGACGCAGTGTTGTACGCTGATCATTCTGGCAAAACTTAGATATTTGAGAATAAAAAGACTCTTGGGTGTCTTGCTATATCAAAGCCAAACAGTTTGTATGGTCAGATTCACTTACCCACCAATAAGCGAGACCAGTTTCATTTGTAAACGTCCCCAGTAGACCTCATCCCCAGGGTGGGCATGTTCATATGTAGTTACACTGCTTTGAAATGTCTGAACCTTGAACATTTTCCTTTCACTGGTAGAACATGGAGCAGTCCATGAAGTAGAAGAATATTTATTCAAAAAGAGCTTTATAATGTAGAAGTTGATATTACACATGTAGTAAACTTAGATGTTGATGTTGAGTTACATCATTGAATATGATAGTGTTGCTCAGCAAAAGAGAGACCAGTGCCTGAAGGTAATTGATTAGACTGCCAAATTCTGTGATACATTTAAGAAATGTGTAGTATTTTGTCTCCTATTAATACGTAAGCATAAAAGGTGAGCAAGGGCCTCAGAATGGGGGTGTTGTGTGAGTTAATCAGTTATTTAGAGGTGTTTAAATAAGCCTGACTTAGAGTCCCTTAATGTGTTTGTAATTACACCAAGGCTGTCCTCTTGAAATAGTTGTGGACATTATAGCAAGCACTACCCTTACAATGGCCCAAGACATTTCCTCCAGAATATCCGGAATCCACCGACTCATCATACAGACTTGGCAATCCAAGAGTCACAGGGTACCTGTGCATACCCTGATACCATTTTTCATTCATCTTGTTTAAAGTACCTCAGATGAATCTGAATTTAAAGAGAACATGTTCAAAGAAGATGTTGAAAATATTTTGTCCTAGTGTTTGCATCTGACGTTGGGTTTACATGGCATCCCAAGAATAGAAATAGAACTCAGTAAATGGTCTACCACCAGCAAGAATGGTGGACTACAAGAAGCAATTCGATATCCTAGGTTTCCTTCGGCCCAAAAATAAAGAAAGAAATCACAGAGTTAACGTTCTAAATGTTTTCATTTCAGTCATTTTGACAACATTGCCCTTCCTTATCACTGATAGGGTGAAATGCTGTCACTTCATACGTCCAGTACAGTGGAAAATATTATTTCAGAATAAACGGCAAATATTTGTTAGAGATATACAGGGGTGCTAAGTCCTCTAAGTTTTTGGTAGAGGTTAATAGCCCATCATCGTCAAATTATAAGGTCCGGATAACGATACCTGAATTATCCAGGGTATATTTCGTCATCTCCCTACATGTCACATTACAAGGCAATAGTCTCAGTGCTCGCAAATACTTTAACAAGGTCAAAGCTGAATGTAGAGACATTGTGGGTGCTTGTAGTAATGTTAATATCAAGATCCAATGCACTAACAGGATTTTTTTTTATGATTCTCAGAAGAGGTTTCATGTACAAAGTGTAGAGAGAAAGGGAGAGAGTGGGTAACTTGCCTGGTTTCTAACATGTTACACATGTTTGTAACTGATAAATTGTTCAGGTAGTAATTGCTTTTGTTTGTGTTTTGGCTAATGGGAATAATGTAGGAGACGCATTGACTGTGTGGATTAACTTACAGTAATCATCAAACATTATCTGTTAAACTGAGCTCGTATGCTTTAAACATGTTTTTAACTGTTCTTGGCACAAAGAAAAATGAGTGTTTCAGGACTAGTTGCCCTTTCCACATTGGCTCTGATGAGCTGTGGTTGTTTACAACAGACGTTGTCCATCAACGAACAATAAGCACAACAGTGGTTTTCGTTTCTCGAAGCCTTTGATTTGCATGTTTGTGGATTGATTGCATATTGGTAGTCAGATGCAAAGGGATAGTTTAAAGGGTGGCTCTCATCACATTATAGAAAGGGTTTGCACAAAACAAATTCCAAGAAAGCTCTTTAGCAAATTCAGAATGGTTTAAACATATGCTTGTTAGAGAGAGTTGTCTGCCCACCATCTCTGTGCATTTTGGTGCTTAGATTGTGTGGCTCTTCATTAGGTATGTGTGTGTCTGGCATCATGACATGCAATTCCTGACATGTATATCTCACTTTTATTCAAGCTATGCCTAGGAATAGCATTGTTAAAATTCATTCAGTTTATTTGGGACGTTCTAGCCGTGCCTAAGAAAGGGTGCACCTCCTCAAGCCCATCGAATGTGGTTAAGAAGAGTATTCTCACTTACTATAATGCTTACTTTGTGCCAGTGGTTGCCGGTGGCGGACACTGGCACTCATTTTTGGGGAATTGATTTCTTTTTCAACATCTGACTTTGACCCAGGACAAGAGATGCTAAAAAGGGAGAAAGGAGGAAAACATTTCGGAAAACAGTGACAAAGGAAGGGATGAAAAAGAACCAGCAAGAACGATAGAAGCATACAGGACGTGTAGGGTAGTGTAAGAAAGTCAATGTCAGTTGTTTGGGTCCAGTCACACCTCCTTTTTTAAAAGCATATGGCTAATGTTCCTATTCTTCTTTCATTCTCACCTTTCCATATTTACTGGCAATGTTTAGTTTTCGTATCTCTTACCTGGCTCCACACCTTTCCCAGAAAGGGTGTCTTAGCATTGCTTCTAGTCACTTTAAAGCTAAGAACACATGCTAATATAGCTCAGTTTCTTGTATTTGCAGGGTGGTGATTTTCTTGTGACCAGGAGACATCCTTTAAAACACCTCTACAAAAATACAGATATTGGTTCTCAACAAAGTCTGGAATGCGTTTTTTACTTACACTTAAATTGTTGTAACTAAAATAAAACTATCACTAGTTGTGCATTGACAGTTTCTGGTTTTCAGAGGTCGGCCTTGAGGTGTATAATATTGTTGTTTTTAAAGAAAAAAATCAATTTCCTGGACGGTGATTGAACTGCAAGTTATACAAAGAGGTGTACGTTACAAGCTATTTTTCTTGAATTTAAAGTACTGTTAATGGAAACTGTCAACTGCCATTGAAGAAATCTACTCTCTGGAGATTGTAAAAGTGGAAGAGATTGATTGGCTGTTGTGCAAAGGCATTTCCTGCTTTAAACTGTTTCTTTATCATTTTACAGACTTCCTCTGTCTCCTTTCTCTACACTTCCTTTTCTTTCTGAGAATCTGCCTTCTACTTGGCTTTCGCTCTCAGTAAGTTTACTTTTCCCTTTTCAACTTTGCAGTGTGGCCATGCAGGGCCACATCTGCGAACCACCTCTTTATGTTCTATAAAAACCTACTTTGTTTTAGTGTCTTAATGTTTCATAAGTCTTGTACATTCTCAAATTAGAGGATATTGAGAAATTGTTTGTTCGGGAAGGTATGTTAAATGCTATCGGATGTGCTGTCAGGAGAAATGACACATACAGAGACGGACGCCATCAACATAAACTCACCCTGTGTAGCATCACATCAATCTAGTTCATCAAGAAAGTGACCCTTGAAAGAGAAATGGATAGGACAAAATGTACTTTTTTTTTACAGCAAGGCTCAGAATGGGCCTCTTTAGAAACGTACTCTTTTTGAAAGACAGGACATTAGAAAGAGATCCCAAAGAAAAACTATCTTAAGGTATAGCATTGCACTGGACTGCTGCTGGCCCTTCAAATGGACAGTCTTTGAAATTGGCTATAATTAGGACGATATATTGTGCAATAGCGCTGATGTTCAAAAGACTTTCCTTCTTTGGAAATGTGACGTCCTGCACAAATCTGCATTGTGGGTGCAGTACAAACATTGCAAACAACTGCAAATGTCGGGGTGATGAAGTGGTAAAAGAGGCATTCTTTCTCCATTGCAACTCACAATGTTATGTAGTACCAATGCATGAAATGTTTACTGGCTGCAGATGTACTAACCACTCAAAACCTGTACGCTGTCAGTTCTTTTCAGTTTACACGGTTCCAGTGCAGAATGGAGACATCAGAAGAAGAGGACAGTGGCCCTGTGGACCACTTCATGCACTCCCCATTGATAAATTCAGTGTGGCATTAGGACTAAGGGTCAGGATGTGAATAACAGGGCCATTGCAAAAAGCAAATGGTGTGCCGAAAGACTGCTATACCTTGTAGACTCCATAATAGCACATATTTGCAATGAGGTACATGCCGATTTCCAACCCATTATTATTAATGAGGCAGGTATATTGCATATTTTTGTAAGCAGTCGCTTTAAGCTTCAAGCGACTGTAGAATCCCTTGTACACCAAGGAGGAGGCCCAGGTAGAAAGGCAATATTAGCAAAATGCAATTCATTGCGCTGTCACCACCCTCTTGAGACATCAGGCTCAGAAGGTGTCATATGCTTTTGTGTTCACAAAGTCTGCGTAATGCGAATTGGCAGGTTTTGAGTGGACTCAAGAAACAGTTTGAGTCACAAATAGCTTTGCAACATATGACTGTATGGGCCAAAAGATGCAGCACAGACCACATACTCGCTTCTTGTGTGAAAAAAGCCGCTTTATTAAAAGCAGTTTCCAAAAAGCAACAGCAATAGTGTTTTGTGGATGGCACAGATCGGCTATCCTAATCTTTTAGTTAATGTATGCCAACTCCTGGAGTTTTGACTGCCCACAAAACTCAATCCTTAGTGAAATATTGTCTCATTCAAAGTAGGGCAACTCAAATTAATTGCATCAGTAATCGCTCTCCTTTTTTCAATTAATTTCCACGTCACATTTTCAATTAATTCCCAAACATTAGTGTCTTTTTCATATAAAGTTCTTTTTATTCAGTATCCAATTCATAATACCACCTTATTTGAAACAGGCGCACATCACATCCAATAACCCTAGGCCCTAGCCTAAAAAAACTAGACCTCACTATACAGTACTTCACCTAATTACCTTTGTCCGCAACCCTTACATTTCCTGACCCCTTAACATCCTTATCTTGCAACTGTAACTCCTTCCCTAGCATTGGACTTTCAACCTTTACATCAAGAAACACTTTAACCTACATCTATTAGCATCTAGCTATCTAAGTATCCTAGCTCCTAGCTCTTAACACTTCCTTTGCTTCTTCCAAGTTTAACTTTAGTACCAACACCCACCCTCCCCCCGCCCCCCATGTTCTGCTACTTCTATGTTCAGGACCATCATCTTAATGTATAACTATGCAAACTGAAACTGCCCACCGCCACTTACAAAAGGCTTACCCCCCTCTTTACTGGAACCCTCTTAGGAGCTTCCTCCCCCACTGTTCTTCTTCAAAACCCTATGTATTGCTTCCTTTATCTGCATCAAATACAGCTCTGTCCCGTACTTTAACAAATGTGCCCCATCCCTCCTGAAAAACTCTGGTGCATAGAACCTCAGCTCTGGGTGTTCTACTCGTCCAAACCTTTCCTTCCTACAAACACCCTCATATACCTATTGATCTTTCACCTGGCCATATCAATGGCGGCTGGCTTGGCCACCCCACTCCAGTGTTGCTGTGGAATAATTCTGTCCAGATGACAAATGTTCACTACACCTCCAGGAAGGAGAAAGGGTCCAAGAGAAAGTTTAACAACCAAACTACAGATGTAATTCCAATACAGTTAATAACAACTACAAAATAATCTGGTGGTCTCAGAAAAGTGAGCGAAAACCAACTTATCACAACAGCCAACATTACAAACACCCAGCACGTATCCGAAGTGTAATGAACAAAGATAAGTATATAAGGAAAAACGACCTTCGCAGGATGATAGGATATCCATCAACTACCAAGAGAGGTCACTTGGATATCCTTCCTTGCTACCACAACTCCTCCAGATCACAGAGGGGAGTTATGTGGATCGGATTGCAACCAGGCCACACGGATAACAACAGAAGGAGGTGCAAGCAAAAGAAAAGATAGACCACTTTGGTCATTTACTTACATATTTCAAAAATGGATATCAATGGCTTGGGTGATGGAGTTGTCAGTGCAGTGCATGTGAGTGAGATTAAAAGGGATTTAGGAGAGAAAAATTACTTTAATACAGATATCTCTGCCAATCCTATTAAAATAGTGCAAAAGCAGCTTTCAATAAATAGGCCGCTTTACAGTATGGTCAACTAGTTTCAGCCTTAAGGGCCCTTTGCCCAGGCTTCCTTCAGGACCTAAACAAAAGATTGCTACTGCATTCTTTGAAAAGTGAAATGTGCTGAAAGTTATCATCAAAATACAACCTTTTGTATGACAATACCTCAATACAAGCGGAGTGATCTTCACAACTGTAATAGATAAGCACATACATCCTTGTTGTTAAATGATAAAATAATTATAGACGCTCACCACAAATTATGTATCATAACTAGATACCATTGAATAGCTATATATATCCCAACTGATTTCATTTTTTGCACCGCCGTTTCAATTCTTAAGCCGGTGCACTCACCTGTCTTGTATGAGATATAAACCTCACCTCACCCGGTAACAGCTCAGGTATGGGAGACCACGCCCTGTAAGGAAAATAAAATACCTATTGAGGGGAGCAGAAGACAAACTTCTATTCAATGACTCAGCCCCTTCATGAATGTTTCAGGTGTTATGATGCTATATTCAATAGTGGACAACTTTTTTACAAAAGGAAGACAATTGAAAACCCACTTCAAAAGACTGGGTTGTCAAAATGGCAGTTCATTTCTTATACTCGCTTTTGTATAAATGCAGGCTATCCAGCCTGAGATCCATAATCAAGGAATATAACCATTCCTTTGGTCCTGTGTGTGTAAAGACTCAAAATGACATCACTGTATTGTTCCCAATTACCTTTTGCTGTCATGTACCATACATTTAGACCTGTATTTGGTGTACAATGGAGCACTAACTCTTTAGTCTATAAGAGCCTACTCCTCAACTGTATTTAAGTGTACTACAGGTGTGGGGTGAGCCCAAACCAATTTAAGAAGCACCCTGTTTATAGAGTGTTTTTCCACCTATGTTGTGTGAATATATGCGCATAGGCGCTGGGGCTAGTTCATAAAGCTACAACAAAGTTGCTCTTCATTTATTAACAAGGTCCAGCAGTTTCAGAAGGTATGTGTCTGCAAATTAAAATGCTTACAGGTCTCTAGAGCCGCGGTAATTGGCTCATTGTATATTGATAAAAAAAGCCAGTCGTTTGAAGCGCGTCAATGGTATACACAAGATAAGAATCCCCTACTCGTAACGAGGTACGGGAAGCATAAACAAAGTGTAAAACAGGGGTGCAGAAGCAGTTACGGGTCTCTAGAGTAGTGTTAGTTGGCTCATTGTATGTTGATAAAAAGCCAGTCATTTGAAGCGTGTGAGTTGCATACACAAGATAAGAAGCCCTTGCTTGTAGCGAGGTTCGGGAGCATAAACATAGTGTAAAACAAGGGAACAGAAGCGGTTCACAGGCAGCCAAACCACTCACCTCTCCGTCGGTGCCTCGGACTCTCCTGAGTAAGTGGGAGGTACTGAGGCACTTCACTAGCCTGTTTTTAAATCACTCGCGACCTTTTGGCGCTTCATGTTGTCATCATCAGAAACTACAAAATGATGTAATACAGCCAGGAAGCTGTAGTTCGAAATATCAAGTCGCACAGTATTTTGCCAGGACCGCAAAATTGCATCACTCTACACAGAAGGGGTAGTTTCTTGAGGGTATTTTTCACAGATAATTTCCAAGATCTTATTAGAAAAACTTGTGTCATTAGTTACACATGCCCTAAACCTTTGAAAGCCGTTTAGTGCCAGGAAACTTTACAAGCCTCTAAATCGTTTTCACCTAGGTGCAGCACAATCATATCAGGACATCTGTGCCTCCTCAGTAGCTTATTCAACTATTGTAAAAGTTCTTGTCATCTCATACCACCTTTCCCATGTCAATTCACTGCAAAAAGCTGCTTATCCAGCTCGAGGTTACCGCCTTGCCCCTTCTGTAGTCTTTGCCTTTCTACCCACTTAATAAATAAATGTCCTATAATCGATCTCAACAATTCTATTGCTTGTGGCCCAGCACCACACCTGCAAATAACCAAATTGTTGCTGTTCATAAGCCCCACCTATTTCCATGCACACATATCGCCAGAAGCACTCTGACGACTAACGCCTAAATCTATAATACTATCCTTGCCCCAGCCCCAGCACCTCTGAGCTGCCACTGTGGCCACACCAATTCTAAAAGAATGATTTCCAAAATCCCCTGGGGGTTCACCAATACACTCCAATGCATTTTGCATTACCCAAAGCAGCTGATGAGAAGTCATTCGAGCTCTGTCCTTGTGATGAAAAAACCTCCCCACTTGATGGTCCGCTAACCGCCTATCACTTCGCTCACTACTGCACCAGATACACGTCCTTATCTGGTTAAACTTAAATCTGCACTCTCTTGCCCAGTGCCCTCTGCTCTGTTTTAGGTTGCCCAATGCACAATTCAGTCTTACCTTTCTCACCTTCCTCTAACATGCTCTATCCTAGCTCCCTGGTCGAAGGCGTGTAGCCTCATAAAGCATGCCCATGAAGGCAATTCCAGCCAGCTTTTCGGCTGTCGTAACCCTCGACAACCCTTTACCAATCAGTGTCAGGATGTACTGTTCTACTTCTTCCTCCCTACTCTACTGCCCAACCTCCACCTTGCCCCCCCCCCCACTCTAAACTGCTTCCAGGCCAGTGCATACGATTGTCTGGTAGATACAGCCAATGAGCATACCTCCAACTGAAGCATCCTCTCTCTTCTGTGCTCCACATGCTCGAAGGCACCGGCGTCCTGTCCCTGTCTGCCTCCTTGGCCAGTTCATGGAACCTCTCCCACTGTAAATGAGACAGAGTCCCCAATGTCATTGTCCACCCCTGGCACATGCTTTCCCCTGAAGACAACATCATGCTTCAAACTGACACTGATGGTCACTGTATCACCTACGAAAATGGTGACTGGCCATATAAAATGTCTCTGTCTCTGTCTCTCTCTCTCTCTCTCTATATATATATATATATATATATATATATATATATATATATATATAGCATAAAGCCAAACATAGCCTAGCCCATCTTTAGCCCAAAGAAGTCCCAATGTAACCTGGGCTGCACCGTTGTCACAAACTCCCCGGGGGGCACACATACCTACGGTCGGCTGCCCCCACAGCCCATTCTGAATCTCTAAGAACAGACAGCGTCATTGATTTGCCAGTGTTTCTGCAATTGTAAACAATTACTGAAATACCAACTCCTGAAATGGGGTATTATTCATTCATAAAATGGAAGCTTTCTTTGAGGGACATCTTTCAACATGTGAAGGACAGATGTGAGCACTGTGAGGAGGAGACTCGTGCATGGGTCTACTGCATGATTCCCCAATGTCCCTTTGCATCAAGCACCTTTTGTTTTTCCGATTTGTAGCCGCTGTCTCTTTTAGTAGCAGGGCTGTGTAGTAATGAAAGATACACCGGTGATTTCTTGAAGTTAGGTTCTTTAAGCCCCAATGTTTGACAAAGTTTCGTTTTAAATATTCTTTTGAAGGTTGTGCTGAGGGCTCTTGGTCCTCGTCGCCAAATCGGTGTAGTAATGAAAGATACACCGGTGATTTCTTGAAGTTAGGTTCTTTATTTAAGCCCCCAGCACTGTAGGAATGAATGTACAGCTAGCAGGTAACAGAGCTTCTTTCATAACAGCTCATTAGAGAATGTTCCCCAATACACACATAAACAATTCTAGATCTACTAAAGATTCTACACAATACATCACTCTTAAAGTGATATACTACAGGCTGCTATGATTAACTGCACATGCAGGGGTGGAGGTCTGCCATCCAAGTATTCACAACCATTCACAAGGATTTGCAGGGTAACTGCTTTCTGACCTGGTCCTTGGTACACCTCACCCATAACTGAAAACTGTTCCTGTAAAGTGGCATCAGTTTGGTACCCATAGAATTGGCAGACCAAGCATCTGCTTAGGATGCAGTATATATGGACTGATCCTGTGGGGCACTTGTCAAAAGGGGAAATACTTAGCAAAAGACAAGTCCATGCACGGTCTCTGTAGAAGAGAGAGCAACAGACTGGGACCTAAAGAAATCAGTTCCTCCTTAAAGGCATGAATTTAAATTGTGACGCTGAAGACATCAACCTTTCTTTCAGGACATGGCATGAGATTAAGGCTTCATAATATTTCCCATAAAGCGAATGCCTAGACTTGTGACTTTCCTTTTGATCACAACCCGTCACATTGTTAGGGGCTGTCTGATAAGAAAATGTCTCAGACGAGGACTCTTCAACGACTGACTTTTTCATTAGAACAAGCCTTCTTAAAGGGCTTTAATATAAGTGTTGTATTCAAATCAATCATGCTGAGTTCTAAGCAGTACACAACACTATATTTTTTGATAATGGAGTTCATTTACTTCTAACTTTAACACAGTGTTTGTTTGTCTGAGCTTGCTGGCTTGGTCTCTGTTATCAGCATTTTGCATCAAAGTGCTCATTCATGTTGCAGGTCTACTGAAAACTATTTGGTACTTATTTTTAGAAGAGTGGAATATTTAGAGGTCCAATGAAGACAAAAAAGTGGCAAAGGGCAGTAGATTCTTTGAAGACCATCTACAGCAGCATTGCAAAGTTTGTCTTTCTGTTACTTCTTGTTTAATGTAGAACATTCCACCTCAGGTAGGTAGAATGTTCTATTAACATAACATAACATGTACATTTGTAAAGCTCACGTATCACCTGAAGGTCTCAAGGTGCTGAATAACAGATGTATATTGTTACCCAACTCAATGGTACTCATTTTATCGACCTCAGATGGATGAAAGGCTGAGTGGGCCCGCCGGGATCAGAACCTGTGACCATGAGGTCGAACACAGGCCCCTACAGTGGATGCATGTGTCCACTACGCCACCAGACCCGACAATCTATTAGCCATATGGCTCTTCTGTCTCTGGTATTAGCCATATGGCTCTTCTGTCTCTGGTTTTACGAGTCATTAAAGGCCTTTCCCTCATTTTAGATACTCGCCTGTAGCTTGAGCCACCAACTCAAGTAGAGGCCCTCAGCAGCAGGTTTAAATGCTTGGATAATTGCTAGGTTCTAATGCACTGTAATAACTATTCTGTATTTTTCTTTCTCCGACAGAACACTGGGATTATCCTGTTCATTGTGCTCCTCATTCTTTTTCTCCTGCTGGCCTTGGCACTCCTCTGGTGGTTCTGGCCACTCTGTTGCACTGTGGTGAGTTCTGTCCTCATTTCTAATGCACTTAAAAGTAATGAGCCCATATTCAGCGGTTCACTTTAGACCTGTGCTGTTGGTGCTCTGCTTGAGCGTGAATTGAATTTCAATGAATGACCATGAAAATGAGAGCCTCTTCAATTGAAGCATGTACCTCGCATCTCAGAATACCACTTACCTTTGGAAGAAACTTAGCCAACAGATTGTATGACGATATAACCATGTAATGTCAGTCTCAGAAATGTAGTCTGCCACAAAAACAACTGTGGGGAAGTTGAAAACAGGGAAACATTTATATTAACTGTGATCTGTTGATTAAAATCAAAATTGTGCTACGGGTTATTTTCACCTTCTTCCTTATCTGCACTTTCTCAGTCTGCCTAAGGACACTGCTCTGAAGCTTGCCACTGTGGCATGTGCAAATCTCAGTGCTGCCCACATTCTTATCCTAATTTGATCTGCTATTGTCATACATGTCTAAGAATGGCATAATACTCTTTATTTTCTCGAATTACCCCGCTCTTCTTTCTTTTCACCAGTAATGACAGTATTAAATAATTAAACTGTGAACGTGTTCCTGATCTATGAATTTACATATATTTAATCCATAAAATCTAATACAATGTGATCATTTATTACTTTTTAAAGCAGGCCTTTGCCACCTTACCCTTTAAAAGACATTTAAACCGGCACTAAAAGAGAGGGCTGATTTTTGTCTTATATTTAATCCATTTTTACTGCTGCTGCTGCTGCTGGTTACCCCTGTAGAAATTGAGTATTTTACATATAGCAGATGTGGAAGGTGCATCCAGCCTCCAGATTGCCAATTGTCATCAGTATCTATAGGGCGTTTTAATCAGAGGAAGAAATGGAAACTGCCTTTCACTTACAATGTGATACCAACTGGAGGAAAGCACAAGGGTTTAACCTTTCCCATTATGCATTACAAAGGTATTTATTGGTTAATTGTTGTCCTTCACTTTTCAGGTCATCAAGGAGCCTCCACCACCTCCTCCCCCAGAGCCAGTAAGTATTTGCTTTATTATTTCCTACTCTTGAAAAGAATGTAAGTAAGACATATCGCAGGCATTCTAGAAGTAGTGGGAGAGATCTTTCACTCTTACCACCTTGTGCTGTAAAAAGTGAGCCTCAATCAGTGGCTACTCTCGCCTGCATCTTATCAGTGATACAGCAGAGGAGTGGCTTTGAATTGGGGGCTACAGATGGCTGATGGATGAAGGAGGGATGGTTATTTCAAGATTAATGTCAAACACATACAAATTTGAAGGGGCAACTGAAGGGCAAAGATGATGTGCATGTCAGACAGATGAGAGAGGGTTGGATGGCAGGTGGTATGGAGAGCACATGAGTAAAGCAGGGATAAATGGCAGATTACTGATGGATGTATATATGGCAGGTAGGTAAAGGAGTCAGAAGTGGCATACATGTAAATTGGATTGATTCCAGAAAAGTGAAATAGGGAAGAATTGTAGACAGATGAAGGAGCAAATGGCACCTTGGAGTGTATGAGATGATTATCTGGGCAAATTGTTTTTGAGGGGGCAATGGGACAGGGTTTTTTAGGAGTCAATTGCAGTCTTGTAGATTAATTCAAGAGACATTTAGAAGAATTGGTGGTAAGAAGGGATCTAACTGGGCTGGTACTGCTAAGATGTGGCTATGTAGTAGGTGAGGTTGAATAGGATGTACTTGGCAAAGTTGGCGAACTTGTTTATGGACTGTAAGGAATTGAGGGGTTGGGTGGAAATCAACAAAAGGGGCTGTCATAGTAGTCCAGTTTCCTGAGCATTAGGCAATTGATACGAGTTTGGTTTAAAAGAAGGTAAAGTGGGAATGGGTTGTTTGGCTCTTCACTGGATAGTAGAAGGCTGAGCTGAAAATTACGTCATCATAGGCATGCAAGACCACTGGGCTTTCAGGAAACTGATCAAGACATGGCTCTTTTCCAATCTCTAGCCTACTACCTCTCTGACCGCCTCGACTCTGGCTTAGCGCTGGGATGCCCCGTTGCTGGGATAGCCATGCGCTTTATAAATGCTGATAACATAACATAACATAACATAGACATACATTTAATATTGACTTCTGAAGAGAATCTGAGATTGCGGGCATGTGGGATGAATTGACAGAAATAGGAGTGTAAGAGGTCAATTTGGCAGCACTCGATTTAGGTAGAAGATCTCTGCCTTTGGCGGGTTCGGCAAGAAACAGAGTGGTCATGCAGAAATACACAAAGGATGCAAGAGTAAAAGCTACAAGTTTGAGGGGGATGAAGAGAGAGCTGAAGGTGATGACCTTTGGATGATTTTGGCAGACCACTGATACCCAAACTAAAGTAAAAATAATCTTCCATGAAAGGAGGACAGGAGAAAAGACTTTGGGGAACCCCCCTCCCTCCCCAAGCAGGGGAAGGAATGGAGGGAACTGAATGATCACAGCGAGAAGCTGTAGGGTTTATTGTGGGAGTATGCAGAGAGCAAGGAAAGAACAATCTCTCAGATTACAGGGAAAGGAGTAATACATGGTTGAGGAGGGAAGATGGGATATGCAAAAAACAAGTGAAGTACGGATTGACAGCAAAAGAGGGATGGATAAACTGCATAGGTTTGTAGAGGAGATGGGTAAGTATGGGGTGAGCCAGAAATGTGTGGCACCCTAGTGCTGAAGAATTGGGTGGTACACAAATTAAAGCGGGGTAGAGATCTTAGAGTAGGACAGGATTCCGCGAGGGCTTATGGATTCAGATGATAACATAACATAATATAGATATCCCAGACATTTTAATCCGATTGGAGTGACTTTAATCTCTGTACGTGATGGCAACAGCAAACTATCATAAATTATACTCTGAAGCAAACAATGTCAAGTTTTTCATGCATCTGCTACTTGCTCTTCGAGCAGAAGAACTACCTACTGCCTCTCTTTTTTGTATTTTACATTTCAAATACTGTGTTCACGAATCTTGCCTCATTGAGTATATTCAAAGAGCTGAGGACAAGGCAAAGGCAGGTAAGATGCAGGTGGTACTGGGAAGGCATTTAATTCACGTGTTGTGGTACACAATACTATGGTCAGTTAACTAGCTAGACGCAAGAGCGACCAGAAGGGAGCCAGGCAGGTTGAAGGTAAAATCAAGGATATAGGAGAATCTAAAATTGCATGTCAGATCTTGCAATGTCGCAGTATTTCTTTCTTTCTTGACGTTGATCTACTTTGAGCGGTGGCTGCCAGCACGCAGCGGACCAACCCGTGTGACCGGCGGGAGGAAGCCGTCTTCAGAACTGGAGGAGGCATTCTTGGCAGGAAGCAGAAGGCATGGCCTCCCCACCTGGAGGGCAGAAAGTGTCCATAGTCACTTCCATCACTCTTTAAGAGGGCTTTGTGGAGTTATGCATTGCTAGACAGAATGCAGGCTAAATTTAATGATACCTGTACTCTTCTTTTGATATTTTAAGGTGCCCATCTCTAGCATGGTATTTCAAATATAATCTACCTATGGAGAACTAAATACTGGTGCTGTGATTCAACCTGATGTCATCAAAGGGGATGACCTTTTTTAAATTTTAGGAGAGAAAAGACAAGCCCTGCCTCATTTATTGTCTTCATTTCATGCAGACAACTTGGAAACTATTTTCCATCGATCACTTTAATTAACTTCAAGCCACTCCATAGCCTTTCCATGACACACTTGTCCTCTGTTCTCTGGGCAGCCTCTGGTGGCGAGGGCTCGTGCCCTCCCGGCTTGGACTGAAGAAGTCTATGATGGAAGATGGCTTCTGTGGAGCCATGACTGGTTACCATTTTAAAGTCACAGCTGTGAGCACAAGAGCCTTTTTCATTCCTCTCATCAGCATCCGAGCAATCTGCAGGACACGTGTCTCAGAAAGTTCACCCTCACAGACAGCTATTGTTCTTGACATGTCACAATAATCGCGAGGGTATAGACTTTGTTTCCTTTTTTCCAGGAATCCGATGACGAGGATGGATTTCCCAAGAAAAAGTGGCCCACGGTGGACGCGTCCTACTACGGCGGAAGAGGGGTCGGTGGTATTAAGAGGATGGAGGTAGATACATTACCGTATTCATACTAATTGGAAGAACTAAAATACATGTACAGAAGACTCGCGACGTTCTGCTACTCACTGTATTAAAAGTGCAGACACAAGGCTCTTGCCCAAGCTTAGCAAGCATCAGCTTTCCCTTCCCTGCGGGATAATGAGGGAGCGTGTCCTGCTGTATCACAGAGGGCGCACTGGGCATCAATCATGCAATGCTTTAAAGGGGACACTGCAGATAAGGATACTGAAGGACTCTCCATGGAAAGGGCTCAGTGGAGGTGCTGGTTTTTAGGTCTGGCCTAGAATCAGCTTTAGCAATGTACCTTCCTTTTTTGTAATGAAGAATATAATAAATAAACGGCATAGGCACATGTATCCACATTTATCCCTCTTTATTCACTAGTCAGTTCAGATGTCATTCAGCATAAACTTGGGGCATTGGGTCATCCCACATCAGCTATGGGGTATTGGGGTGCCGTGCACTGTGAGTGCTGGCATTTTTCGTGATCACATGTGCATATCTGGTAAAATGAAGGTCTTTTGTGGCTGGTCTGGTGTGGCCACTCCTTTACTTGGCTGATGTTTCTTCCTTTTCATCCTGTGCCCTTTCTTATTCATTTTGTAGCTATCTTTGCCTGTTTAAACTGTGTTTTCAGTTGTAAAAAAAAGTCACAGGTAACAGTACCTTTTCACATCAATAAGAATCAGATTTTCCTGTTTAGTGCATTAAAACTAAATACGCATTCTATACCTGTTCTAAGTACACCTGCCGTTGGGATGCACCAGTACTTTTGTATTAAGATTATATGCATTTTTTTTTATTCGACTATTTTATACCAATGATATGGATGCCTTTTTTGATTTTAGCATATATACTTGTTTTCTCTAACATATTTATGGCATATTCTTGCGTTGAAAAATAAGAAAGTTATTCATAGCACCATCTTATCATTGCATGACCTATTAGCTTAGCCTGAGCTTGTTTACAGCAGTACCTAGGCTGTCCCATCAAATGAAGCAGTGATAGAACATAAGCCGGGCCCTGCAAAGATTCACTTTGTGGGGAATGTGGTCACAAAAGCTCCCTCTGTCAGGTTTAGAGCAGACACATTGTAAGAAATCAATTATTTGTAGTGTTTGTTTGCCCCCTAAACAGTAAACAGTCCTGAACTGGATAATCGTCCACATTATTGATTTAGTCATGGGGTGGCAGTGGCTACTGCCCCTACATGAGATACTCACCATATACTCTAATGTCGGAATATTTTGCTGACACTGGGCCTCTCCTTTTTAGGTCGAGCCTGGGCAGCTCATGCGCTTCTCTGTGAGGCATGCTGTATTCAAGTATGGCCTTGAAGCCCCACCCACTTTCCCCCCATATTTGTCATTGCCTTGTGTCATTGTCCTTCGTAAATGCTGGCTTCTGATTCGTTAATAGGCTTGTTAGTCCCTTCTTAGTACAGCCTTATCTTCCTTTGTTACCTCCCATGAGGATTGGCCCTTTTACTTCGGTTATTACACGGTACGTCTTATTTAGTCTGTAAGCACTCTTTTCTTTAATAAGTTTCTCCTACTGCAGGCACTGCATGCTTTCCTGTTGTATTCAGCGCATCATGCACGCATTCACTTTCCAAGCAGCCTGGGACAATGGCGGCAGCTTCTTTGAAGAGTTTGAGCTAATGGAATTGTAAATGACAATTCCATTTATTCATGTGATAATTATCCAAACAGATAAATAAAAGGCATTTTCATTTACAATGCCAATAGCTTAAACTCGAGACCTGTTGCTTTGCAAATGCTTGTTTTTAAACAGATGAACCAGAACATGTTCTAAAATCGGAGTAAATCGGCAGAGCCTTTGACCCACTAGAAATATTGGAAGTTGATCAGTTGTCAGGTAGTGGTGGTGACATTGAGTTTGTGTTCAGGAAGAGCTGATGTCGCTGAAGCTTTCTGTAGTTAAATGAAATAGCACCGGTCTTCTTTCCTTAGGTAATAAAGGTGAGCAGGACCTCAGGTGGAGTTTATGTGGTGAGCTGTCCCTAGGCATGTAGAAGGGCACTGACTCTGTCTTTAGGTGAGAAGATGGCACTAACTTGTCCTCTCTTAGATGTTACAGCACTCACCTTTCCCACAGGGTAGGTGATTGCTTTAAACTGACCTCAACTTTAATTAATAGTATTAACCCTATCCTCGGATGGAGCTCATGGTGCTACGTCTACTCTGAGCTAGAGCTAATGGTGTTGGCCAGTTGGTGACAGCACTGACAACCTTGGCTGGAGTTGATGGTGATGGTGCTGATCTTGAGCTTAGGGCAAGCCAGTAGCGCGGATCTACTTCACTGTATTGCTATTCAAGGCCTTACATGCCATTACTGCCCTAAATTAGTTAAAGCCTTGCATGCCTGGCCTGAAAGTGTTGGGAAGTCAGGAACTTAAGAAACATAGAAAGGGGTGCAGAATGCATGAAAGGCTTATATTTGAACATTTATTTGCTAGGTAATTTAAGCAGCATGCATGTCATAGTAATAGCTGGATATAATTCAACGTTTCACAATTACTATCAAAATATACTCCAACCAGTTTTCAGAAACAGGGATTTATCTTTAATATTTTCAACCACCAGGTGAGATGGGGCGATAAAGGTTCGACTGAAGAAGGTGCAAAGTTAGAAAAGCCAAAGAATGCTGTGATCAAGTTACCTGAACAAGAATATGAGCCGTGGGAGCCAAAACCAAAGAAACACCCCAGAAATAACAGACCCACGGAAAGGAAGTGGTACAGTCCAATCAAGGTATGTTCTTTCTACATGGTATTTGATCACCTAACCAGTATGCCTGTTACAGTCTAATATAAGGAAGTCCTACATATTAAGATTTGAGACCCTTAAAAATAACAGGTGGGACTGTCCAATCAACTTGAAACACGTGTTTCTTACTGATTCGCCTACAAGCAACACATGGTGTAGTGTAATTAAAATAGATGATTTCTAAGAGCCAGTATTATTAGTATGATGTTTTTGTGGTGCAGTCCTAAAATCTAAGTGAAATGTATTATCGTGTGTTTCCCATGTGAGCTGTACGAAGAAAAATAAAATAAATGTAAACAATATCTATCCTGTAAATAAAGGGTTCCAAAAAATTCTACAACTAGTAGGGTTTAACAACTGAGATACCTATTAGGTGCTGGAATTCCAAAAAATGACCAGTAGTAAGGCCTGTTATAAGTAAGCAATTTTTATTAGACATGAATTTCCAAACATTTGTCCCACAGGTGTCTATTACAACTTGAGATAATATATATGAGCGAGGCAGCATCATCCGTAAAAAGTTTAAGATATATGTTTCCCAGTATATCCTTCCGTTAGACTAAGAAAGGTAGTTTAATAGCTTAATTGTCCCTACCCGTTTTATGCCATGGCATAATAAGGGCATTGGATATAGATTTAACATTTTTGTTATAGGAAGACTTTGATTCCTGTTTTAACAGAATCACCAGCCAGTGCTCTGAGGCCACTGCATGGAAGAGGAGGGTTGAGTTTGAATATATTTCATAGTCGTTTGTCTTCTGAGAGGACTATAAATTGCTTGATGTTTAACTGAGTCACATAATTATTTTGATGCCTGCTAATCTTAGGCATGAAAGCAAAGTAAAAAGGAACTCACGGAGTTCCAGACTTTGTGAGCCCTAAAAGGGTTGCAGACCAATAAAAAAAGATTTAACAATGAAAGGTTCTCCCCTTGACTTTGCCCCCGCTCACATCTTAAGAGATATCTTCCTAAACTGCCCTACTCCCTCCCTCACACTCTTGAACGACTCGCTCAGTAATGGAGCGGTCCCTGCTGCTCACAAATTTGCGGCTATCATTCCCATTCTCAAAAAACCCGGTGCTGATCCTTCCTCCCCTTCCAATTACCGTCCCATCTCCCTCCTGCCTTACCTGGGCAAGGTTCTAGAAACCCACGTGACCAGTACCTTGAGCACCTATGTGGAGACCAACCACTGCCTCTCTTCCAGGCAGGCCGGCTTCCGCCCTCTCCACTCCACCGAGAGGGTGGTGTCCTCAGTGATGGACAGCCTACGCGAGGGCATTGACACTAATTGTCCACAGGCCCTCATTCTTTTAGATCTGTCCGCCGCCTTTGACACGGTGGACCATTCCATCCTTCTTACCCGTGTCAGGGCGGCGGGCATCGAGGGCCTGGCCCTCGCCTGGCTTGAGTCCTTTCTGAGCGACAGGGCTCAGGCGGTTCATCTAGCTGGCTTCACCGCTGCCCCTCGTAAGGTCGTATGCGGAGTCCCCCAAGGTTCCTCACTTTCCCCTCTTCTTTTTAATTTATACATCTACCCTCTCATTTTTATGTTACAGCAGCTCGAGGTCACGGTGTTCAATTACGCCGATGACCTCCAGCTAATTTTCAACCTTTCTCATTCTTCTTCCTCCTCCCAGAACGTCCAGTCCGTCATGTTGTTCATCCAGGACTGGATGAACTGCAACCACCTCAAACTCAATCCAGACAAGACTGAGTTAGTCTTGACTGGAGGTGGTTGCAGCCCCTGGTCCCCCTCCCATTGGCCCTCCTCACTCGGTGCCCCCCCGCTCCCAGTTCCCAAGGTCAAAACCCTTGGTATTCTTCTCCATTCCTCACTCTCTGTTCATTCACAGATCTCCTCGGTTGTTTCGTCCTGTTTCTTTTCCCTGAGAACCATTAGGAAGATTTCTCGTTTCTTCTCCCTGCCTGCATTAAAAATTATAGTGATGGCCATGGTGCTCTCGCGCCTTGACTACGGCAACATCATTTACAATGGCGCTCCAGCCTACGCTATTCACCGTTTGCAGCTAGTGCAGAATCAGGCAGCCCGCCTGATCCACGGTCTGCCCAAATTCCATCGGGTTACCCCCTTAATGCAGGCATTGCACTGGCTGCCGGTAAAAGAGCGAGCCTTGTTTAAACTTGGCTGTACCACCTTCCAGGCCAAAATGGGCACCGCCCCGGAGTTTATTTGCTCCGCCATCAAACCTTATATACCTGGCAGAGAGCTTCGATCTACCAACTTGGCCCTGCTAACTACCCCCCGTTTCCGAAAGAAAAAGGCCGGAGGAACTAAATTTGCAGTTCTTGCTCCTGCTTTCTGGAACTCCCTCCCGACGGAACTCTGGATGACATCCTCCTACACTGAGTTCCGGAAGGGCCTCAAAACTCTGCTCTTTTCCCAAGCTTACAAGGTCTGATCCTCCCTGCTCCTGTCACTCCTTGCAGTCCAAAAGCGCCAAGAAACCGCTTGGTAGTAGAGCGCTATATAAACATTTTTAAATTCAAATTAAATTCAAATCCAGGACATTGCCAGACCAGGTCATGAAATATGCTCTAAAAACTTTCCATTTGCAGAAAGTATCACGGTTCATACGTAAAGCGCATTTGAAACTGCATGAAGTCCAAAATAGTTGAATAAAAATATATAGATAGAAAAAGAATGAGGAATCTCTGAGAAAATTGCATCAATTCTTTAAAAGAACACGTATTTATATATAAATATTTGTAAAGCTAACGACTGGAGGCTGAGAACATATGTTGCTTACATTTCACATACAAATCCATTCTTTCTATCCTGGACAGATCAATATTCCTCCATACATTTTTTAGCAGCAGTCCTCTTTCTGTGTTGTACCATGTAATTGAATATCTGTATTTATTTGTATTATATTTCAGGGCAAACTCGATGCTTTATGGGCTCTTGTTCGGCGAGGGTATGACCAAGTATCCCTTATGAGACCAAGACAAGGAGATCAGGTAAGATGTGAGAAACTCACATTACGTGTTCTTCCGCATTATGACTTTACTGTTATGCTGCAGAATTCAGTGTCACATGAGAATTCAGAACCGCAACCCACAGGTGAAATAGGGAGATGCCAAGATCTTTTGTTGTTCACTTTGTAATATTTGATTTAATGTAAAGATGTGGTATTAAAAGTTTACAGTTATTGCATTTGTTTTCAATGCTCTTTATTGTATGCTTCGGTCAAATGACCTCTCAAATGACATCTACAGTTCACACTATACACTTACAGAAGGAAAACTAAGGTTTGCATCTATTAGCTGAGAACTATATATCATCCCTAAACCCAGGTAGGGCTGTGTTATGATCCAGGTTTAATTTTGAAGGATCCATGGCTACTTCCAATTCCAGCCACAGTACAATGGGACAGTATCCCTAAACAGAATCCTTGCTTACAAAAGATGGTCACAAGTAGGGCAATACTTGGTAGCTGCAATACAGCAAGGAAGTTTGCAAGGGTTCCTACAGCCACACCATGATCCCATTATGTCCCTTTGCAAAGGTGCAGAAGGGATAATGCACCTGCTTTCTTTCAACTTGTGTTTTTTTAGGATGCATACGCCGACTCGGTAACTGCATAAGTTAGAGCTTCAAAACATGGAGAATGGATTCTGATTTTGTGAGTTTCAACTGCTCTGTCTGCAGCGCATGAAATAATTCATAAAGTTAGTGCAACCTCAGACTGTGCAAAACTGGACTTTTTAGCCTCGGTGGTGCAGAGAGAGGGGGGGGATAGACATTTTGGGGCTGGTGGGTACAACCTCACTTCCAGAAACTGAGAGATTACAGGGGTTCCACCAGGCCAGTGTCTCCCACATTTTCTGCCACCATATTTTTAAGGGGTGACAGCGACATTGGCAGGTTAAAGAAGCAGTCATCTACCACCAACGCAATTGTTAAGGCCCATGCAAGAACTGGGCAAAGAGAAGAATCAGAAACACTGGTCAAAAAGAAGAAGCAGTATCCGATTCCATCCTTTTTAGGTCTCACTTAGGCAGTGCATGCGCTGTCTCTGCGAGACATACTGTAACTGGTACATGGGCTGAAAGAACCTCCCATGTTTTCAATTGGCTAGTGTTAATGCACTTTGTAAATGGCTGCTTTGCATTGATGAATGCGGTTAATTTGTCCCGCCTCTTGCTGAGATGGAACCTCCCAGTAGACTGCCCCTCTTACATGCATACTTCCTTGTTTTTTCTCATGTTTGTTTGTGGCACTTTTGTCTTTTTGATCAACAGGGCCCCCTCCGCCTTTCATCTGCTATCATGGCGGCTGCAATCTCCACGGCTCCTGCCAGCACAGGAGAGGTTTTCTGTTCTCCACCCTCCTAGCTGCATCTCTCCCTCACCCCCACCCCCCCAGATCCCATCTGCCTTTTGCCACACCGCAGCTCCCCTGCCCATTTGTATTTTTTACGTTTCTTACTGTTTCTACTATCCAGCCTGTGATGCGCACATTTTTAGGTCGAGCGACCTATCTCAATGCGCATGCGCATTGAGCGGGAGCTCGATATAAAGGGGCTTAAACAGAAGTTTAACTAGCTGGCGATTTGGTGCTGTGCCCTTGAAATGCTCGTGCACAGCATCAAATCGCCAGCCATCTGTTCCCCAGCAGCTCCGCCCCACAAGCTTCCCCCAGCGTGCGCTCTGGCTCAGCCGAGCCACTCTCCCCCCACACCTCTCACACAAAAGTGAAGCTTCACTTCAAAGCATGCCGTTATCACTCTTACACACAAGTGAAGCTTCACTTCAAAGCATGCCACTCATTTTTACTTCCTCACATATTGACACGCTGAGGCGCAGGCACTTAGCACAGCACGAGAGCAACTCTTCTCACGGAGCATTGAGCAATGTACTGAAACACACTCCCCATGGTATTTCCTATCAAACAACGCAATTCCACAAAGTGACATGCAACAGGTCGCTTTGGCGCCTTTTCTGGGTATAAAGCACTATATGAATGTAAACCCATAACAATACCCGAGATGGTTGCCATTAAGGGTCAATGAACATTGAATTAAAAGATATCAGAGTTTGCACGTGTGGGAGGGTAGCATGTTACTGTGTAGCACAATGCATTCTTTTTTTCTCTATAAATCACAACACAGCACAATTAGCTGTGTGGCGAGCTGTAATTGGATATTTCATTACATTTGCAAAATACTTCTGTATTTTTGGGCCTATACGATGCGATACTTCGCTTCATAACGAATATGCATCACACAGGATGCATTGGAACACCGGAAGCTAATACCGCCTGGAGACCTCCGGTAGCCCTGCTGTGTGGTATTACCTCCTTTACGATCTCCGTGGGTCAGAATCGGAATAACTTGGTAATTGCTCATGTTCAACCCAGTATCACTCTGCAAAACGTAGAATACGGTGTGTTTTTCCCTTACATTTTAAATCTGGAAAAACTGTGGTAAATGTGTGTGGAGAAAAACAAGGCTATTTTATGTGGTTGGGTAAGCTACCAGCCAGCCAACTGAAAGCTTCATGGCACCTTCTTCCAAACAAGCATTGAAAATGCAATAGGTCTCGCCTTTGATTAAGTTACAGCCATTTTCTTTGCTAATGGTATTGTATAGCAAAGTAATTGGCTTTAACTTAACCCCTTCCATGCTGATGACGGCCCCCATCCGTCATGCATTACGGTGCTCGTGTGCTCATGACGGCTGGGGGCCGTCATAAACCCATTGACTCTTTAAAAGTCCAGCACAGCAGCAGAATCGGCCCAGCATGGAAGGGGTTAATCAAAGGCGAGACCTATCGCATCCACCACCGCATCCACCACCACATCCACCACACCCACCACCATCACTTCCACCACCACATCCACCACCACTTTCACCACATCCATTGAGCAATGTACTGAAACACACTCCCCATGGTATTTCCTATCAAACAACGCAATTCCACAAAGTGACATGCAACAGGTCGCTTTGGCGCCTTTTCTGGGTATAAAGCACTATATGAATGTAAACCCATAACAATACCCGAGATGGTTGCCATTAAGGGTCAATGAACATTGAATTAAAAGATATCAGAGTTTGCACGTGTGGGAGGGTAGCATGTTACTGTGTAGCACAATGCATTCTTTTTTTCTCTATAAATCACAACACAGCACAATTAGCTGTGTGGCGAGCTGTAATTGGATATTTCATTACATTTGCAAAATACTTCTGTATTTTTGGGCCTATACGATGCGATACTTCGCTTCATAACGAATATGCATCACACAGGATGCATTGGAACACCGGAAGCTAATACCGCCTGGAGACCTCCGGTAGCCCTGCTGTGTGGTATTACCTCCTTTACGATCTCCGTGGGTCAGAATAGGAATAACTTGGTAATTGCTCATGTTCAACCCAGTATCACTCTGCAAAACGTAGAATACGGTGTGTTTTTCCCTTACATTTTAAATCTGGAAAAACTGTGGTAAATGTGTGTGGAGAAAAACAAGGCTATTTTATGTGGTTGGGTAAGCTACCAGCCAGCCAACTGAAAGCTTCATGGCACCTTCTTCCAAACAAGTATTGAAAATGCAATAGGTCTCGCCTTTGATTAAGTTACAGCCATTTTCTTTGCTAATGGTATTGTATAGCAAAGTAATTGGCTTTAACTTAATCAAAGGCGAGACCTATCTCATCCACCACCGCATCCACCACCACATCCACCACACCCACCACCATCACTTCCACCACCACATCCACCACCACTTTCACCACATCCACAACCACCACATCCACCACCACCACATCCACCACATCACCACCACATCCACCACCACATCCACCACCACCACCACATCCACCACCACATCCACCCCCTCATCCACCACCATCACCACCACATCCACCATCAACACCACTACCACATCCACCACCGCCATATCCCCCAGATCCACCACTACCACATCTATATGTGTGTGTGGCTCTGTGTGTGTGTAGGTGCACCCACCACCACCACATCCACCACCACTACATCCACCACCACAACCACCACCCCAACCACCACCACCACCGCATCCACCACCACCACCGCATCCACCATCACCACATCCACCATCACATACACCACCACCACATCCACCATCACATCCACCATCACCTCCACATCCACCACCACATCCACCATCACCTCCACATCCACCACCACATCCACCACCACCGCATCCACCACCACCGCATCCACCACCACCACACCCACCACCACCACATCCACCACAACCACCACCCCATCCACCACCACCACCGCATCCACCGCCACCACCGCCTCCACCACCACCGCATCCAGCACCACATCCACCACCCCATCCACCATCACCACCACATCCACCACCACCACCACATCCACCATCACCTCCACATGCACCATGACATCCACCGCCACATCCACCACCACATCCACCACCACCACATCCACCACATCCACCACCGCATCCACCACCACCGCATCCACCACCACCGCATCCACCACCACCACCGCATCCACCACCACCACCACCACCACCACACCCATCACCACTACATCCACCACCACATCCACTACAACCACCACTACCACCACCACCGCATCCACCACCACCACCGCATCCACCATCACCACATCCACCATCACCACATCCACCATCACCACATCCACCGCCACCACATCCACCGCACCCACCACCACAACCACCACTGCATCCACCACCACCACATCCACTGCCACCGCATCCACCACCACATCCACCATCACCACCACAGCCACCATGACATCCACCACCACATCCACCACCACATCCACCACACCCACCACCATCACTTCCACCACAACATCCACCACCACTTTCACCACATCCACAACCACCACATCCACCACCACCACATCCACCACCACCATATCCACCACATCACCACCACATCCACCACCTCCACATCCACCACCACATCCACCACCACCACCACATCCACCCCCTCATCCACCACCATCACCACCACATCCACCATCAACACCACTACCACATCCATCACCACATCCACCACCACCATATCCCCCAGATCCACCACTACCACATCTATATGTGTGTGTGGCTCTGTGTGTGTGTAGGTGCACCCACCACCACCACATCCACCACACCCACCACCACCCCATCCACCACCACCACCCCATCCACCACCACCACCGCATCCACCACCACAACCGCATCCACCATCACCACATCCACCATCACCACCACATCCACCATCACATCCATCACCACCACATCCACCATCACATCCACCATCACCTCCACATCCACCACCACCGCATCCACCACCACCACACTCACCACCACCACATCCACCACCACAACCACCACCCCATCCACCACCACCACCCCATCCACCACCACCACCGCATCCACCGCCACCACCGCATCCACCACCACCGCATCCAGCACCACATCCACCACCACATCCACCATCACCACCACATCCACCACCACCACCACATTCACCATCACCTCCACATCCACCATCACCTCCACATCCACCATGACATCCACCGCCACATCCACCACCACATCCACCACCACCACATCCACCACATCCACCACCACCGCATCCACCACCACCGCATCCAACACCACCACCGCATCCACCACCACCACACCCACCACCAATACATCCACCACCACATCCACCACTACCACCACCACTGCATCCACCACCACCACCGCATCCACCATCACCACATCCACCATCACCACATCCACCGCATCCACCAGCACCACATCCACTGCATCCGCCACCACCACATCCACCGCATCCGCCACCACAACCACCACTGCATCCACCACCACCACATCCACCGCATCCACCACCACCGCATCCACCGCATCCACCACCACATCCATCACCACCACAGCCACCATCACATCCACCACCACATCCACCATGACATCCACTGCCACATCCACCACTACATCCACCACCACATCCACCACCACCACATCCACCACCACCACCACATCCACCACCGCATCCACCACCACCACATCCACCACCACATCCACCACACCCACCACCATCACTTCCACCACCACATCCACCACCACTTTCACCACATCCACAACCACCACATCCACCACATCACCACCACATCCACCACCTCCACCACCACCACCACATCCACCACCACATCCACCCTCTCTTCCACCACCATCACCACCACATCCACCATCACCACCACCACCACACCCACCACCACCATATCCCCCAGATCCACCACTACCACATCTATATGTGTGTGTGTGTGTGGCTCTGTGTGTGTGTAGGTGCAAATGCAATGTTCTTGGATTTTCGTCACAATAAAATACACTGAACATAATCTTCACAAAAGTTATTTACAAACGTTTAAGCTATTGCCATTATAAATTACAATAACTTTTATTTAAGTATTAATTATTTACAAAATTAAAAGCCATTGTTATTTGTAATATCAAGATATCTAAGTCACGTAAATACAACACACATTGCATTACAAATGCTATAGGTGTCACATTTGCAAAAGTTAACACTATTGACATTGTAACTGACAAAGCTATTAATTTTGCTACTTTCAAAACCAACACATAAATAAAAAAAGTGTCATTTACAATACCAATAGCTCAAACTTTCCTAATGCGAGACCTATTGCATTTCCAATGCTTGTTTAGAAGAGCTGCCTTTTAGGTATATGTGAATAAATACCTCCCACAATAGTAGAAGAACAAGGACTCTGGTAGCTGCTTTCTCATCTTGGAGGTGCATTTTACATATTTTAGACCTTTCATACCACAGAGCACAAACTCTTACACATCTTAGACCTGAGGAAGAGATTTGCAGCGAGTGTGGATTTACAGCCCAGCCCCCCCCCCCCACCCACTCCCCTGCCAAAGAGATCCATTCAACAAAAAAAACAGGCCTTTGACAGTTTCTTCTTTATACTGAAATGCCATGAGGACTGAGTCATTTTCAGTTTAGCCATATTCAACTCTGAATGCATTGGCTAAACAAGAACAGGACTCTCTCAAATAATCACTTCTTCCCATTCCTTACACCAACCTTGTTCCTGCTTTCCCTCTTCCACTAACAAAGCCAAGCTGCTACAGTAGCAAATGGGCGTGTGTTTCCAGTGCCAGAGAGATCTGTAACTCGATCTCCAGGAGAACACATATAATCTTTTCAAATAGCAGGAGTCTATGTGGCTCAGATTTTAGGTTCTGAATTCATCCCCTCCACACTATTACTTATAAAGACAACAAGTATTCAACTACACATAATTAAACACAAAGCCACACAATTAAATATCACCCAATTCCACAAAACACAAATGCACACCACATAATTTCACTACACAAACTATTTCAAAATCTTATAACTCTGCACCACACAATTTAACACTACATCATTCCACTACAAGCCACATAATGACAATTCAACTCCACAAGTTTTCACTCTGCTGCATGCCACACAATTCCACTTTACATTCTACCACTCATTGCTACATAATTCCATTACACTTCACACCACATATTTACACTCCATATATATCCACTCAGCTCCAAAACTGTTATTTACAGTCAACAGAATTCAACTCTGCAACATGACCCATATTTACACTCCACATAATTTCACACCATGCAACACAATTCCACACAATGCCACACTACACAATTCATCACCACACATTTCCATACTACACAACATAATTAGACTCCACTCCATACCACATAATTACACTCCACATAAATCTACTCCGTGCCATATAACACTCCTCATAAATACACTCCACACCATGGCACACAATTCCACTCTCCATATTTTCACTCCATGCCACACAATTCTACACAACACAATTCAAATTCAGACAATTCCATTCCAATGCAAAAAATTCCACTCCACAACCCATAATTCCACCACACACCACATACATCCAATCCACTCTACGCCATATAATTCTACTACAAAATTTCATTACACTCCACGCAACACAATTCAACTTCAAGTAAATTTACTACACATATTTATACTCCAAACTACATAATTACACGTCACGCCACATATGTACACTCCAGATATATCCACTCAGCTCCAAAACACATATTTACACTCAACAAAATTTAACTCCACAACGGGACCCAGAATTACACTCCTCATAATTTCACACCATGCAACACGATTCCACACAATGCCACAACATGCAATTCAACACCACACATTTCCATACCACACAACATAATTACACTCCACTCCATACCACATAATTACACTCAACATAAATCTACTCCATGCCACATAACACTCCACATAAATACACTCCACACCATGGCCCTTAATTCCACTTTACATATTTTCACTCAGTGCCACACATTTCCATATACCACAATTCAGCTGTACACAATTCCATTCAACCCTGGAAATTCCACTCCACAACCAACAAATAATTCCACTGCACACCACATGCATCCAATCCACACCACACAGTTCCACATCATGCCACATAATTCAGCACCACACTATATAATTCATCACAATACACACCACTCCTCAACAGACCATACCACTACACATAAATTCAGTACACTTAATACCACTTAATTACTATCTATATAATTCCATTGCACAAGCAGACACCCATCCAGCATTTCTTATATTGGTTAACTTCAGGTCTTTCCACTACACAAACCATTTCAACATCTCATAATACTGCACCACACAGTTGAACTCAACATATTTCCACTACATGCCGCATAATGACAATCCATCATTTTAATCTCCACAAATTTCCACTCTACTCCATGCCACATAATTCCACTTTACATAATTGCACTCCATGCAACATAATTTGATTACACTCCATGCAACACAGTTCAACTCCAGATAATTGCACTACACATATTTACAATCCAAACTACATAAATACACTTCACACTACATAATTACATTTCACACCCCATATTTACACTCCACATATATGTACTCAGCTCCAAAACGCATATTTACACTCAACAACGTTCAATTCTGCCACATGCCCCATAGTTACACTCCACATAATTTCACACCATGCAACACAATTCCACACACTGCCACAACACGCAATTCAACGCCACACAACATAATTACACTCCACTCCATACCACATAATTACACTCAACATAAATCTACTCCATGCCATATAACACACCACATAAATACACTCCGCACCATGGCCCATAATTCCAGTCAACATATTTTCACATAATACAGCAACAGACCACATAATTCAGCACAATACAAACCATTTCAACATCTCATAATTCTGCACCACACAGTTGAACTTAACATCATTCCACTACATGCTTCATAATGACAATCCATCATTTAAATCTCCACAAATGTCCACTCTGCTCCATGCCACATAATCCACTTTACATAATTGCACTCCATGCAACATAATTTGATAACACTCCACGCAACACAGTTCAACTCCAAATAATTGTACTGCACATATTTCCAACCCAAACTACATAATTACACTTCACGCTACATAATTACACTTCACGCCACATATTTACACTCCACATATATCTACTCAGCTCCAAAACTCATATTTACACTCAAAAAAATTCAATTCTGCAACATGCCCCATATTTACAGTCCACATATTTTCACACCATGCAACACAATGCTGCACAATGCCACACCACACAATTCAATAGCACACAATTCCATACCACGCAAAATAAATACACTCCACTCCCTACCACATAATTACAATCCACATAAATCTATTGCATGCCACGTACCACACCACATAAATACACTGTACACCATGGCACATAATTCCACTCTACATATTTTCACTCAGTGTCACACAATTTAACACAACACCATTCATCTTCACACAATTCCATTCCACTGCAGAAAATTCCACTCCACCACACAATTCCACTACACACCACATTCACTCATTACCCATCACACAATTCCACATCATCCCACATAATTCAGCACCACAACTCATAATTCCACACAATACTTGGCGCTCTACAACACACAATACCACTACACATAAATCCACTACACTTACTACCACATAATTACTATCAACATAATTCCATTGCACACACTCATCCAGCATTTCTTACAGTGGTTCACTTCGGGTCTTTCAGCACAGTTTCTTTACCATAACTTTTCAAAAAATCAAAACCGCAAACACACGCTTTCCTCCTCTCCTTTCAGTGTCTTTTACGTACACAAGTGCAATCTCTTTATGCACCTATATCCTTCTCTCTCCTTCATTCTCTCTTTCTCACACACTCTTTCTTCTACTCCATCTAGAGTTCATTCAGCACTTCTTATACAAACTACCTATCCCTCTCAATCTTACTTTCTATGTATTTTATACAGCTCTCACACCTATCTATTCACTGTGCCACATATTTCCAATACACAAATACCCTACACACCACATAATTCCACCCCACACAATTCCCAACTAACAATTCCAATACAACCCACATAATTCCACTACAAACAAAATGCATCCACTCCATTACAAACAAAAGACATAAGTAAAAAGCAATATAATTTTCAACGTAAATCGATCTAACTTTCACATGCGAGACCAATCGCATTGCAAATGCTTGTTACAACTCTCTCTTATTTTCTCTCTTATTCTCTCTATCTTATTCTCTCTCTCTTATTCTCTCACGTATTCTCTCTCAATCTTATTCTCTCTCATTTTCTTTCTCTCTTATGGTCTCTCTCTCTCTTATTGTCTCTCTCTCTTCTCTCTCTTATTGTCTTTGTAAATGTAAATGTAAATGTATAGGCATTTATATAGCGCACTACTTACCCGTAGGGTCCCAAGGCGCTTCGACCGCTGCGAAACCCTTCCTGGCTTCCCTGAGAGATGGTCCCTTAATGGGTATCTCCAGGGTGAGACCAGGCATCCCCGGCGGTCTGGTGGGGCCGTTAGTGAAGATGAGGCAAGCTAATGCCCAGAGTTGCCGAGTGTGATCGCTGATCAGAGTGGGCACCGAGGCGAGAGAATTATCGAGTCCGCTGACCCTGGTCCAGAAACCTGCCGCGCCGGGAATCGAACCCTGGTCCCGGGCCGTCCTCTGCTCTCGGGTCTGCCGCCTCTAACCAGTGAGCCACACTACTTCACTACTTGTCTTTGTCTCTCTCTCTCTCTCTCTCTCTCTCTCTTTTATTGTGTCACCCGCTCATTCTCATATTCTCTCTCTCACTCTCTCGCTCATCTTTGGCCAGTTCAGGGCTGATATCAGAGTGGAGCTTACACAAAACCCACAAGAGTGGAATCAATATTTGTTCCAACCTCTACTGTGGAATACTTTAAATAACTAGTCCTCCTGGCACCTTGTACACCCGGTCGATAATGGTCTGCAGAAGAATTTGGTTAATGTCAGGCTTTGCATCTCAAAAGCATGTTCTGATTCAATCCTGGATCAGCTCCCCTCTAGAAAACATGGACGAGTATTCATAAAAGGACAAATAGATGTGAGGTATTTAGTTAAAAAACGTGTTAAAAATTCAAATGTAAGCTGAGTAAACACTGATTGAACTGTAGAAGAAATCAGAACTCTACTTCACAGTCTCGATTTGCTTCTTTACCCAGTAAATATAGCATATTTATGATATGTATGGGTTTTGTGACATGCGCTAATAGTGCCTTAGTTCTTCTGGATTCCCCAGTCCTGACAAAATGCTTAATCCTGATGCTCCCACAACAAGAAACACAAATAATGTTTGCAGCTTTCCATGGTTTCGGCAACCATGAAAAATTTGCACCAATTCAAGAGGAAGTTCCGCAAAGCACACCTTTTTAGGTTTTGCCTGGCGAGCTGCGCACTGCGCAGCTGCAGGGAAAACCTTATGAGAAGAGTAGAGTGCTTTGGTCCCCGCCTCTGTTTCCATTGGCTAGCTCCATAAATGGAGGCTAGCCATTGGAACAGAGATCTGTCCGTCATGGCCGGACCAGATTCGTGGGCGTTCCCGCAATTTCTACCCTCTCCGATCGTCATCACAGCCGTGGGCGGGGTTTATTTTTTTTTTGTAGTCTGTTTATTTTCTTCCCATTCTGCGGCCGATCGCTGCCGGAAGAAGTCCAGGTGAGTGCTTTTTTTGGTGCCGTTTGCCGTCCCCCCCCTCCCGCTGTCCGTGTGCCCGTTCCTGCCCCCCCTCCCGCTGTTCGTGTTCCCGCCCCCCTCCCGCTGTCCGTTCCGCTCCCCCTCCCGCTGTCCGTGTGCCCGTAGGTTTAAATATTGCTTTCCGTCATTGCTGCTCGTTTAAATGTTGCTTTCCCAGCATGTTTTGCTTTCCCCTTCTGCTTCCTCGTGACCCCCCATCCTCTGAGCACAAACGCAGCGTTTTCCTACATCAGAAGGCTCGTCAGTTGGGCTCAGCACACCATGGATAAGGTGCTTCCTCGCAAAGATTATGGCCGCCCGCATATATAAATGAGGTGCCTCCCCTGCAACATTTAGACACGCCCGCATACTCCCCCCCTCACGGACACAGAAGGCCATCACAGCTTGGGCATCTCACATCCGCTACTCGCCAACCCCCCTTCAGCACTCCCCCCTTCGCACACAGCCACCATAGATAAGGTGCCACTCCTACAAAGATGAGGGTTGTCTGCATATCCCAACCTGAAGGGAACGGAGGCCCTAAGTGCGGCTGCAGGCGTGTCTGGCCCAAATTCACCATTGGACCATGGACACCTCTTCATAGAGGCCCCCTTCCTTTGGCCATTGCAGCTGGGGACATCTTACGGCCTTATCTCGCATACCTCCTTCAGCGCAACCCCGGATGCCGCATCTCGAGTCTCAAACCCCCCTTCAGCGCGGCACCCCACTTCGCTCACGGGACTGTGCCGTGTTTGAAGTCATGTAACTTCAAAACCTCAAACCAAGTAGCCTCCGTGCAACGCCGCGGCTAACCTCATTTGAGGGTCGTACAAAACAGAAGCGGTCCTGATGAGCGCACACCATTTGCTACAGCTAGAAGGGATACAATCAAGTGTTTGTCAATGTTTGTACCATTAATATTAGTCTGGGTCAAATAGTGAGATCTGACTGGTGCAGGATGCCATGACTTTACAATACAGCACACATGTTTGACCTAATCGGGATTACTTTTGTACTCTGCCATAATTTAACAATCAGGCAAGTATAGTAATAGAAATAAATACGTCTTCCCTGACCTTAAGAAGACCGCTTCACAGGACCCAATTCTCATGACCTACATTAATTGTAAATGTGTACAGGTGTAGTTGTAAGCTTGTTTTTTGTTATATGTGATGTAGAAATGTGATCAAGGGTTCCTGTCTTGTGTGTGAGCCTCTTTTAGCACGTTCGTGTGATTGCTACTGTTACATTTTCTGCTAAATAGTGACCGTTACAATAAGAATGGTCACAAAACAGGACTGAGATACAACTTAAAGTTGGCATTGTGGCTTGAATTGCGCTGCATTGTGTTTACCGTTGCCGTGCTGTATTGTTGGTTTGAGTAGAGTAGGTGCTCGGGGAGGGCACACAGACACAAACCTTCATTTCTCTTCTGATAGGCAGATTTTTCGATATCCGTAAAAGTAAAATTCAGGCAGTACTTTAAACAACTCGGCTCCAGGGTCTGCTTGTCTTTTTTTTTTTTATCGGCCACCCACCGTTTCAAAAGATCTGAAATTACCCAAACTGTCGCTCTGTCTGGAGTTAGAGATTTGACAAATTTTCCACCACGCAAGCATAGCCACTGTGGGGAGAAGTAAAATGCAGCGTTAGCTTTCAGCAACTTGGGTCCACATGTACTAACATTAGGAATACTGATTTCCTAATTGCGATCAACTCCAAATTGCAATTAGGAAATCAGTATTTCTAATGTGTGAAATTGTTTTGCGTTTCATTGAAACGTACTGGGTCGCAAATAGATTTATCTCCTGCATATTAATGAGGTATGTGGCAATTTGTGACCTATTGGGAATCGCAGCCATCACAAGAATGGTGGCCTGCTTGGGTCAGCAGACCACCATGCCTGGGAGGGCTTTTGAATTAAGCAATAAATATCTATATATCTATCCCCCTTTCCTTAAAGGAAACCAATTTTAAAGAGAAAGAAATTAAACGTTTAAGTTTCATTTTTTATAAGAGCAGACAGTGGTCGGACAACTGCCTGCTCTTATCAAAAATATTTTTTTCAACATTCTCAACTGTGAAGTGATCCATTTGGACCTCTTCCCATTTTGTGAATAGGTTACCACCATTAAAATGATCATAAAGTATTATAGTTTGGGACTGGAAGTTGGTTACAAAATAGTAATACATACAGAACTGAGTCAGTATTTGGAAGAGGCGACCCAAACACACCCCTTCCAAATACAGAATCACTGCTAGCAGGCCTTTCTATAGACCTTGTTAACCTTAAACATGCATCGAAAGTAATTTGCGCAAACAGGATTGTATAAAATATATATCTAATATTAATTGTGGCTGAGTGAAGGCAAGCGCGATAATGGTTTTCTCTCCCTCTCCCTGCACTGTTTACCTATTTTTCATGACGTATTTTTTTTAATCTGTTTTGCTTCCTTACCTCTTGTGTGTATGTAAAGCGCTCTGATACCCACGGGGCAAGCTAGCGCTATATTAAACTTTAAAAAGAAAAAAGGGCACCTTTTGAAGAGCGATTTAACGCTGCCAGTGCATGGCTGCATGTTTCCATGCTTCCGCAAGATATGCTGGTGGCAAAACAAAGGCCCGGGGGGGTCCCTGCATGGATGCATGTGCAGACGGGTGTTACTTGCTGTGTTCTCGCTCTGCTGGGGTCTATCGCTGTCACATGCTTGGCTTAAGGTATTTCAAGGTGTTTTGCATTTTTGTTGATTTGATACCATTCTATAGGCACCCGCCATCTTAATTTGAATACTGTATTTATTGGTATTGCTCTGACGCATTCTCATCTGCGCCCTTTTTATTTTTTGAGCGAATGAGTGACTTGGCATGTTTATGACAGTACTACAAGGTGGTGCAAGCACTGCTGCTAAAGGCATTACATGTTCAGTATTATCAATGGAGACTCGGCAAGAGATTTTTCTGGCAAAAGGTTTTAATTTGTGGTTGCGGGTGATGGGCACCAGCGTTTTTGAGCACCAAGAATATATAATTTTTATAATCAATCTATGACCTTCAACAGGTGCTTTACTTCAGGTATTGCAATGAGTTTTTCCCCCTTATGTGGATTTGTGTGACGACTAGGTGGTATTTGGTGAAGTGCTATTGTAAAGGTATCGCTTGCACTTTTTCATGTTTTGTGCCGTTCTGCCCTCTGTTACAATCATCCCCCCCTCGTTTTTGTGTCCTTCTGCCCTCTGTCTGCCTCGTGACTTGTGCCGTTCTGCCCTCCGTTAGAATCATCCCCCCCCCCCCCCCCCTCGTTTTTGTGTCCTTCTTCCCTCTGTCTGCCTGGTGTTTTGTGCCAATCTGCCCTCCGTTATAATTGTTTCCCCTCGTTTTTGTGTCCTTCCCTCTGTCTGCCTAGTTTTTTTGTGCCAATCTGCCCTCAGTTATAATTGTTTCCCCTCGTTTTTGTGTCCTTCTGCCCTCTGTCTGCCTGGTGTTTTGTGCCGTTCCTCCACCTGAACTGAGCCCTTTAAAATAAGGCCATGCTCCAAAAAGTACCGCAGCCCCCTGCCCTGAACCATAAAAAACTGCCCCCTACCTCCGTGAAGTACTCTGACTCTGCTCCCTACCCTCCCTTGGCGCCTAAAACTGTCCCCTGCCATGCACCCTACAAAGCCTCGACTTAGTAAACTGTCCCTTCTCTGTGTGCTTCGAGGCCTTAAAATGTAAGCCTAGGCACAAATGTAAGCCTAGGCACAAATGGATGGTTGGATTTGTGGGGTAAAGTTTTCTTTAACCCCTTCAGTGCTGATGACAAAGCCAGCTCGTCATGGGCTTTACCTGCCCTGTGCTTATGACGAGCTGGCTTTGTCACAAACAATGGGATCCTGGAGGATCCAGCACCCAGCGGGAAAACCCCTAGCAGCCAAGGTGTTAATGTGATTTTATGTAGCGCGAACTTTACCCGAAGGTGTCAGAGCGCTTTACATAAGAACCAGTTGCCAAACCTAAGGACTTTGATTTACATGTGTTAAGTAAAAGATACAAACAGGAAAACAATTGAAATGTACTAGATGTAGTCACACAAAGAAGAGACTGTTGATTCTCGTTATATTTCTATATACATATGGAAGGGATATGAATAGATGTACTGCAAGAGTCACATAGGAATGTTAGAGTAGAAAGGTCTACTGCATATACTAGTGAATACAGTCATCTCTATATACAGAAAAAATGAGTTATATTTAGAGGGGTCGGAGTGGGACGCAGTGGGTGGATGGATGCATGATGGATGGATGTATGCATGATGCATGGATGTATGGGTGGATGCATGGATGGGTTGTTGGTTGGATGGGTTGGTGGATTGCATAAATTGTTGAGGGATTGGCTGTATATATGCATCTATCCATCCACCCATCCATGCATCTATCCATACACCCATCCATGCATGCACCCATCCATGCAATCACCAACTCATCCATGCAAGCATTACAACAACAGCCCGCAGCTCTCCTTCGTCTCTCCTCGCCCCCCCTTCCCTGAGCCCGCAGCTCTCCTTCGTCCCTCCTCGCCCCCCCTTCCCTGAGCCCGCAGCTCTCCTTAGTCTCTCCTCGCCCCCCCTTCCCTGTGCCCTGCTATTGTAAATGACAATGCCATTTATTTATGTTAAAAAAAAACAAATAAAAATAATGTCAAGAGCAATGCCAATAGCTCTAACTTTAACAAAGGCAAAACCATTGCATTGTAAATGCTTGTTATAATGTTGATGGTGCCAGATAGTGTTGTGCTGGCTACCAGCATGAAAGGTCAACCATCACACTTTTCCACCTATTTGATCACGTCTGCATTGGCGTTTGATGGAGTACAGTATTATTATTATTTTCTAATTGTTCTGCGGGGTATGCGAAACGAACATTATTCTCTATTTACCTGTCATTAGAACATCCAAGGCCAAAAGAGATACAGTCATTGCACTGAGGTCTCCTGAGGAATACTCCACAGACCAGTTATGGTGGCCCCATTATGTAGCATGTCTTCACACTCAGTATATTTAATCTCATCCATTGAAAAGGTCTGCATCAGTCAAAGGGGGTTCAGAGAACACAAGCTGTCTATTCTACAACACTTCCAGCACCTCGTCATAGGTATATAAATCCAATTACAATACAGTGGAATTGGATCGATGCACTATTCTCAGTTCTTTTCCACTGATCTCTCGTACCCATGTCCACCTTATTTGATGACTGATGGCAGCTAGATAGTTTAAGGTTTCAGTGACCACTGCCAGTGGGTGACTTGTGCTCTAGAATGTAGAGGTGTACCATGGGTGCCAGAGGCTCTAATCTAAATCTGAGAAATAACCGTCTGCTCTATCATTGAATAATAAAAGTCTTGTATAGTTAGGGGCATGTTTAAAAGTGACGTTGTGGTGGGGATAGGGGTTTTGCCCTATTTACAAGGCAGCATTAAGCCACTTAAAGGGGCTTAACGCTGCCTTGAAAATAAGGCATTGTTTCACGCTATACTTAGTGTGAAAGGGGAGGGCAATGGGTGTTGCGGTGGGCGTTCCACCGCAACACCCGTTGATTTTGACCCTGCCCCCTATCAAGGATGATTCAGAAAAGGGGGTGGTGATGAACAGAGTGTCTGAATTAAGCAGACCACTCTTACCCAGTCCAAAGATCAGGGCTTGATCCATCACCGTTATTTAGCTCACTGCACCATCCCAGCTCAGAACCTGGCTATATGCAAATTAGTCTGTCCCTGGCCCAGTGCATCATGGGAACAGGGCAGACCAAACTACCAAGCCAATTCTTCACCAGAAAGGAGACAAGCTTCCGGGGACCGGTTTCTGGCATTTCAGCCGTCGTCGGCCCGGCTTGCTTGAATCCTGATGGTGCAGTGAGCAAGGGACTCATGTCTGAGTATACCCTGCCACACCTATAGTGGCCAAAAACGATTCAGAAAAGGGGGTGGTGATGAACAGAGTGTCTGAATTAAGCAGACCACTCTTACCCAGTCCAAAGATCAGGGCTTGATCCATCACCGTTATTTAGCTCACTGCACCATCCCAGCTCAGAACCTGGCTATATGCAAATTAGTCTGTCCCTGGCCCAGTGCATCATGGGAACAGGGCAGACCAAACTACCAAGCCAATTCTTCACCAGAAAGGAGACAAGCTTCCGGGGACCGGTTTCTGGCATTTCAGCCGTCGTCGGCCCGGCTAGCTTGAATCCTGATGGTGCAGTGAGCAAGGGACTCATGTCTGAGTATACCCTGCCACACCTATAGTGGCCAAAACCGATTCAGAAAAGGGGGTGGTGATGAACAGAGTGTCTGAATTAAGCAGGCCACTCTTACCCAGTCCAAAGATCAGGGCTTGATCCATCACCGTTATTTAGCTCACTGCACCATCCCAGCTCAGAACCTGGCTATATGCAAATTAGTCTGTCCCTGGCCCAGTGCATCATGGGAACAGGGCAGACCAAACTACCAAGCCAATTCTTCACCAGAAAGGAGACAAGCTTCCGGGACCGGTTTCTGGCATTTCAGCCGTCGTCGGCCCGGCTTGCTTGAATCCTGATGGTGCAGTGAGCAAGGGACTCATGTCTGAGTATACCCTGCCACACCTATAGTGGCCAAACACGATTCAGAAAAGGGGGTGGTGATGAACAGAGTGTCTGAATTAAGCAGACCACTCTTACCCAGTCCAAAGATCATTAAATATTTTGTCCACCCTAAGCGTGGATCAAGCCCTGATCTGTTGACTGGGTATGAGTGTTCTGTTTAATTCAGATACTCTGTCCATCACCACCCCCTTTTCTGAATCAATTTGTCCACCATAAGCGTGGAAGGGTATACTCAGATGTGAGTCCCTTGCTCATTGCACCATCAGGATTCAAGCAAGCCGGGCCGAAGACGGCTGAAATGCCAGAAACCGGTCCCCGGAAGCTTGTTTCCTTCCCAGTATAAGAATTGGCTTGGTAGTTTGGTCTGCCTTGTTCCCATGAACCTTGTTTCCTTCCCAGTATAAGAATTGGCTTGGTAGTTTGGTCTGCCCTGTTCCCATGATGCACTGGGCCAGGGACAGACTAATTTGCATGTAGCCAGGTTCTGAGCTGGGATGGTGCAGTGAGCTAAAAAACGGTGATGGATCAAGCCCTGATCTGTTGACTGGGTATGAGTGTTCTGTTTAATTCAGATACTCTGTCCATCACCACCCCCTTTTCTGAATCAATTTGTCCACCATAAGCGTGGAAGGGTATACTCAGATGTGAGTCCCTTGCTCATTGCACCATCAGGATTCAAGCAAGCCGGGCCGAAGACGGCTTAAATGCCAGAAACCGGTCCCCGGAATCTTGTTTCCTTCCCAGTATAAGAATTGGCTTGGTAGTTTGGTCTGCCCTGTTCCCATGATGCACTGGGCCAGGGACAGACTAATTTGCATGTAGCCAGGTTCTGAGCTGGGATGGTGCAGTGAGCTAAAAAACGGTGATGGATCAAGCCCTGATCTGTTGACTGGGTATGAGTGTTCTGTTTAATTCAGATACTCTGTCCATCACCACCTACTTCCCTATCAAGGATGGCATAAATAGGAGGCAGCGTCAAAATTAAGAACAGGCAAAACTAGGAGAAATGCTTTATTTTTCTATGTTTGTGCTCTTTACATGTATGCTGCATTGTGTAGCACACTTAGAAACACCAACTTGCCATTGATTGTTTATGTACAGAAAGGTGGCCCTTCCTGCTCATTAACAATCAAAAAAAACAAATGACATTTTGCAACTTCTATGTGTGCTGCATTAAGCAGCACACTTAAAAGTTACAAAACTTCATTTTAAGATTATTTATGTGCAGGAAGGTCTACTGTCCTGCACATAATCAATCTTCCACTCAACACAGACACCCTTGCACTATGGTGCAAGGGTGCCTGCGTTGGTGCTAGGCTGCTAAATTTAGCGCCAGCGCAGGGGGAAATGCACGCCGCACTCTGTCATTTCATTGTAAATATGCCCCTTAGTTTGTAGTGGGCCACTTACAACCCGTAGCTCTGATGTCAATACATCTGCTGTGCTTATAATAGTTTTACCCCTGGCTCCCCTCTTTGTTACTTTACCACTTTTGTGTTCACCTCACATAGACCTACAAGTTGCTGCCTTTATTTGCTACATCTTCATAGAAAACCTACTTTTAATTCCTTTCTTTCAAATTGTGGTTAATTTCCAGATGTCATGACAGGAAGGGAAGAAAAGTATAGAGTTCCATCCTCGAATGCGCAACAGACCAAGAACTAGGAGCATGCGCAGGGCATACTTTGTACCTCCAATGCTCATCATAGAAACAATTCACATATTGTACCCATTTAGTCCTAGTCCTGGGAACTGCAACAAAAAATTGTATTAGGCTAAAGTATGTGGATTTGTTCAATTTTGTGGTCAGGCATTATCGGCTCATGTGGAATTGGTAAAATCTTATAACTGGAAAATTGTATTGTACTGCAGCATTTATATAATGCTACTAGCTCTCTGTGGGACACTGAAGTGCTTGCCTAAATAGGCAGCAAGCTATGCCATGTAAGGTTTGTTGTTGGAAGTTTGTTATCTTTGTTTTGTGATTGTATGTGGGACGTGTTTCCATGTTGTCCTTGATGACTATCGTGGCAATGTGGTGTACGATAAGGTGTGAGAAAAAGTCATGCAGTTTTTGGTTTCTGTAGGAAGATGTCTATGTATATACTATACTAAAGTAAGGTATAATGTGCACAGAGTCCAGTAGAACCCTAAGGTAGGCAGAGGTAAAAATAGATAATACCTTACTCTCTAGTTGTGGTAGCGTGGGCGAGCAGTAAGGCTTTATCAGAGGGTACTGTCAACCATTTATTGTACACATTCAGGAAAGAAATTATATCACACTCTCAAAGACTGAACTCAGACTAATTTGTTGTATAAAAATATTATTTAGTTTGTATTTTATTTTATAGAACCAAGCCAGGCCTGGTACAGGTAAGTATAATAACACACAGGAATAATACAGTTAAATACAGTTTGAATGTAGTTCAATGCAGTTGGAGTTTTGTTTACAGGTAAGTAATTTGGTTGTAAATCATTTTAATTACTTTTCAGTTACTTTGCAGATTACTTTTTATATTACTTTTTTCTACTTGGTGTGATATGCCTAGATATCACACTGGACATTTCCTAGAGAAAAGGTAAGTAAGTCAGTTTTTGTATATTTGCAGTTTCATACAAACCAGCTCCACACGTCACAGGAAAGCAGTTCAATGGAGCTCTATGGGAGAAAACAATGTTATCAACTTAATGGTATGTACTTAGGATTAGGAGTTGGCTTTCTGGGGTTAGAACCAGGGTTTCCCCAGGGTCAAGGATTCAATCTCAAAGCACCCTCAGCGGCATTAGGACAGCTGGGTGCAGAGTGCTGAGGCCCAATGTTATCCAATGGGGGATAGAGGGCCTCCGGTTGGTGGCTGCTCACGAGCAGGCCACACGGTTGTGGGAGCAAACCTCCTACGACTTAGGTTCAAGGCACAGGGGGATTCAGTTAGCACACAGAGTGCACCCACAGCAGCACAGGGGAGGCCGGGTGCAGGGTGCTGTTTTGGCATTGGGTGTCCTGTTGTTTTCAATGGGAGTTTCCGGTTTTGGATTTTGGCTGCAGGGGCAGTCCAGGAAGTCTTCCGGGAGGAACCAACAGCTGGGAAGGTAAGTTGGAGGACTGAGGGATTTAAGTGCACCTTAGGTCCTCTTCTCCAGAGCGCAGGGCGACTGGATGCAGGGGTGTCTTTTGAGCTTGGATTTCACCTTACCAGGTTGGTTCGGGGGATCTCCATGCAGAGGCTGCAGGTAACGTCAGGGAGTTCTGAAGGCGTTAATCCATGGCAGACTCGTACTTTGGAGCGCTGGGGCACCTCGCTGGGACTGGTTGGCCACTCGGATTCTGTCCGTAGGCGTCAGGTGCAGTGGTGGTTCCAGGTGTCGGGTTTCTTTGTCCACCGGAGGCCCATTGTCTTTATTTGGTGTTTCTTTTGAACAGACCTGCTGTTCACAGGAGATCCGAACTTTGTTGAAGGCAGTCAGTCCCCCCAGGGGTTCTGGAGGTCACTGGCTGCAGGCACAGGATCTCTGGAAACTGCAAACGGGCTGGTAGGGCTGGGGCCAAGTCAGTTCTCCTCTGCAGTCTCCTCTGCTGGACGTCTTTTTTCGTCCTTGTTCTTTGTAGGTTGCGGGAATCAGTCTTCTTGTTTTCGGGGCTGCCCCCTAAATACTGTATTGAGGGGGCATTTTAGGGGTCTCTAGGTCAGTCGCCAATGTACTATTGACCTTAGGGTGACTACACCCTTGGTGTGCTCACCCCACGTGGGGGGGTGGGCACAATCCCTAATCCTGATTGGTGAGTGCCTGCCATCTGCAAGATGGGGGCACTAAAGAGTGGGCTTCATCTCGCCTCCCCCACATGAGGGGTGGGGTTAGCAGAGGTGGGCACACCCTCTGAGCTGTTTTAATTTTCCCTGCCTGTCTCCCCGCTGAAAAGGAGGAAAGACCGGAAGGGCCTGCTCCTGATAGCAGGAGAGGGTGGGGGTCACATTACAAGGGCGGAAAGGCCTTTGAAGCTCCCCTGCCACAGATGTCTCTTCCTGGCCTGGGGAAGCATGACCACCTCCGCCCAGGAAAGGCTTTGTTTCTGACCTCAGGGAGCGAAGGCTCCCACTCCAAGGGTCCAGAACCATGTCTTGTGGTGGAAGCCTGGTGTTTATCAGCCAGGGAATCCACCAAAGGCAGGTCATTTTTCAGGGGGTATCTCTAAGACGCCCTCTGAATGCATTCTATAATAAACCCCACACTGGCATCAGGGTGGGTTTATCATGCTAAGAAGTTTGATACCAAGCGTCCCAGAATTCAGTAAACCATTATGGTGCTGTGGAGTTTATAATGATAAATTCTCAGACCATGTACTCTTTATGGCTTTACTACACTTACATTGTCTACAAATGGACTTAGACACTGTAGGGGTACAGGGCTCTTGCCCCTGTACCCTCACCAGTGGCATAGTGCACTCAGCTAGAGGGGTAGCTTACGTGTGCCATAGACAGTGGGTTGTAGGCATCGCACACAGGGATGTGTGCCATGTCAACTCTTCACTTGTCGCTGCACCAAAACATGCAGCTTTTAATGGCAGTGTGTATGTGTTGTGGTACAGGCCCTCTAAGGGTGGCACATTATGTGCTGCAGCCCTTAGAGGCCTTCCCTGGCCACAGTGCCCTTGGTACCCATGGTACCTTTTACAAGGGACTTACATGTGGCCAGAGAGGTGCCAATTGAGGGTACAAAGGTATAGCTTTGGGAAAGAACACATGCCCTGGAAACCTGTTTGGTAAGGACCTAGGACACATCAAGTCAAAGTGCATCAGAAATCTGCCAAAAAGTGCTGGGTTACTGCAACAGAAACCCAGCTTCCTGCAGTTTCCATTAGGCTTGCAGCTTTGAGCAGCTCTGCATGTCCATTTATGGTATTTCGTATCTACTTAGATGATTACTGCACTGCATTGTCTAACCTGAAATATTGTATGTAGTTTTGGTTCTGACCTGGCATGTCTGGAGAGAGAGAAAATAGTGGAGAGATTTCCTGGGATGGATTGTGTTACTATCATCCAATATCTGAGGATCATTGCGAGATGTAAATTATCGGCCATAATGTGTAGTTATTTGGGATTTGCAGTGGGGGACTAGACTAGATTAAAGTCCTCTAAACTGACCAGCAGTATGTGATGGGTCTCTTCAGTTATTCCATGTCTGTTCATTTGGTAATGGGTGGTTTATTGGCTGGTATAGTACTGGTGATAGACAAAGCATATGGCAGGTATGATTTATGTGAGCGTAAGAGTGGTAAGTTACAGGTGGCTGATGACCGCTGAGTGAGGTATTAAGATTTGTGTGTGTCAGTAATGTTTTATATGAATTTACATAACTATATAATACCCAGTTGGACCATAGGTCAGACTTTTATAGTTTACCTACATATAGCAAGTAGTGTACTGGTTGGGTTGGTTGTTCCTTATCTTTGCGTTGCAAGCCCAAGATTGAACTTGAAGGTGCGATTGTCTTCTACATGCTGTCCATCAGATCATATCATTATCTTGGGAACATCCACGTTTTTAACTCTCTTCTTAAGTATATATGCTCCTGTGAGCTTCAAATGGTTGCTGGTAGTAAGTTCCAGAGCTTGGCGGCTTGTATTGAGAAGTGGATTTCTATGGATTTCTTATGGTAGGTGGGACGATGATTTGTGGTGCAAGCTTGGAGCACAGTCTCCTGTTTTGTTTGTATTGCTTGAATTTAACTTCTAGGTATAGTGGTTATTTTCACTGGGAGGCTCTGTGGATAATGCAGAGTGCCTTGAACATTGCCATTCTAGCTGTAAGTCAGGAATCTCCAACTTTTCCTTCATTAAGAGCTACTTATAATCAATGTAAATCACACCGAGTTACCGGTAATATTAGGGTTGTAGTTCTTTAAATTCTTTATTCGGTTAAAATAGAGTCATTAAGTTTTGAACTGTAGAGGTCTTACGGGCCTTCCAATTTTAGAATGCTGTGGTTGTCACCTGCATAGCTGTAATAGGTGAGGTTGAATGATTTAATCAGGTTTAGTAAGACGATTAGGTAGATGTTAAAGAATAGAGGTGATATGATGGATAATGTGAGTTAAACCCTCACTATGGAAGCCAAACTTTTAACAAGGGTGTGTTTCCTTTGCAAGGCTCCTTTGATACATCAGGCACCTAATAACTCCTAAAACTTGTATGTCCTCTTCTTATTCTCTTCACATTTTGACTTCCAATCCCCCTTTCCAATCCATCTCTTTTGAATCTCAAAATGCTCTGAAGTGTCCAGAGACAACCAAACTGTTGCAACGGCAAATAGCTTTATTTCCTATTACATTTTTCTGGGTTGTGGGGAAATGATGCATTCTTAAATGCATCTCTGATTGCTCTGTGGCTGTACATTGAATGTCAAACTAAGTTAACTTTGCTTAGTCAAGTAAAAATGTACTATTCATAATAATAAGGCATAGAATGGACAGCACAGAATACGTTTACCATGCATATATTTACATAATTGGCTTTTTGGGAGGCTAAAATTCTCTTCGGCCAATTTATGCCTAGATAGATTGTACTCAAAGAGCAGTAAAAATAGAAAATCTTTCTGGATCTTTGCATAGTACATTTGCAAGAATTCATCTTATTACTATAATGAGAAGCATCCAACAGATTAGAAAAGTCTCTACTGCTAACTTTGTTGTTACTCATGTTGTTATGCTCGCATAATATTCACTTTATGCCTGTGGCGACAGGGGCCATGTTATACATAGGACACATTCTTCCTGTTTGTGCTGTGGTGCTCCTTTAAGTAGGTGCACAAAATGAAAGAGAGGCAGTGCTCACTATAACAATAATTTATGGTATTCGGGCAGTGGCGTACTGGCGCCTGCCCTATGGGCAGCACAATAGTGAAAGGCAGGCTGGTTTTTTGAAGTTGGTGGTCTACGTTTCACAGTTCAGGCTGCATCTGACCTGCTTTTGAAAGGGGAAAAGAGACTCCCACGCAGGTGTGTGCAGTGAGTGACTGCACCTGTCTGACAGGGATGCCTTGGGGCTGCATTAAACCCTCTTATTCCTTATTAGTTGTCGCCCCGGGAAACTAACCATGTGCCAGAGCTGTGGGCAGCAAAAATGGTTACCACTCAGCTGTAGTCTACCTTCCATTGCAGTTTACATCAACTAAACCCTGCTTCTTCTGAGAAAATCCATGAATGGGAACTGGATCAGGTCATAGATAATTTCTATAAAAGGAGAAACATCTTATGGTGGCAAAACAGAATCATCACTGTTAGTATTTCATATCCAGACCAACACTAATGGGAAGTGCACTTTGATATTATGATACATTACATTTGCTTCAAGTTTGCTACTGTTGCAACTGATTCCATTCTTACCCCACAATGTATTAGTAAGTTCAAGAACTTGCCCCATATAATTAAGATTTCGATCAGATTTTACACCCACACATCTCTTGATGCTTGATTAAGGCTAGAGAACAACACGGAGGATAGCAAAAAGACAAGATTGAGAGAATTTTTTGAGGCAAATCTTGTATCTGCTAGGGACTATTAGTTGTAGATTCCTTACCTTAGAATTTCCCCCAGGTGTCAGTTTGGATCCAGAGATTTTTCAACAGCAGTACCCCTGCACGTTGGTATGTAGCGTCGGATGGCTCTGCATCCATCGTCGTGAGCGCCGGGATGATGTCACGGGACCTATATCGTCACCGCCTAAGCATACTGACGTCAGTTCTTTCTTTTTCCGCACCAGCCTAAGCACAGTTCTGGAGCGAGATACCCCTTAGCCATTTTTGGCTAGCTTTTTACAACTTTTGTCAACTTCTTTTTCAAGTCTTGGACTCCTGGTGCGTCAAGAATGTCCCATCGTAGGTCCGGCTTCAAACCCTCTGGCTCCTGTCATTGAACGATGTCTGTCAAGGATCCATACATCGTATACCTCTGGTACCTGGAGCACGACCACGACCCGAAGCCATGCTCCGAGTGCAGCGCTATAAATCCGAAGGCTTTGCGGGAGCGGGAGTGGTCCCGAAAGCTGTTGGAGTCCCGGCGCTCGGCTCCAAGTTGCTGCCATTTGAGAGGAAGGTCCGGAGAACAGTCGCACAGCCTGCACTCCTCATTGCATTCCAAGTCATCGGGGAGGTTAGGTATGCACAAGGAGTCAAAGAAGCATAGGCGTTCTTCAACTTCACCCTGTCCATTGGCTAACGCAATGTGGGACTCTGAGCATCATCGAACGAAAGCTCCGTCCCTGGAGCCTCCTTCTGAGACGACTCTGTGCCTCCCTGCTTTTCCAGGAGCCAGAGTTTCTCCTGCCCAAATCGAAAAATTCTAAGAGGCCCTGGACCCCGTTTTTGGGAAGCCAGGCTCGCTGGTGCGCCTTCGGGCCCCGCGGAGTCAGTTGAGGGCCCTTGGCCGGGTCTGGGCTCAGTGAACTAATGTGTCCACTTCGGGGGCCTGTGTTTGACCTCATGGTCACAGGTTCAAATCCTGGTAGGTCCACTCAGCCTTTCATCCATCTGGGGTCAATAAAATGAGTACCATTGAGTTGGGGAACAATAAACATCTGTTTTTTAGCTCCAAGATGCCTCCGGGTGAACATGCACTTTACAAATACACATGTTATGTTATGTTAGGCCTTCCATACCAGCGGCTTCAACCCGGCTCTCATGGGCCTCTTGGATCTGTTAATGGATCTGGTCTGATGCCGGTCGATCTTACTCCACCTTCCTCAACTTCAGTCACGGCGACAATGCTCCCTACCTTGACTCTGCCCCTGGTTGGTGTCAACACATACTCGTCTGCAAAGTAGATTCGGAGCCGGAATGACCTTGGTTTCGACACTGGAATTGACTTTTGCCCCTGTATTCATCCCTGGTGCTGATTTTATGCCAGGAGGTGCTGATGAGTAATGAAAGGGGCAGCTGGACCCTTTAACTGACCAGCTTGAAGACCCATCGACTGGCGAATGGACCTGGGTGAGGCCAGTGATCTGGACACTTCCCCTGACACTGGTTTGCTTTCCCCCTCTAACCTGGCTACAGAGGAGGCCTCGAGCTCCCTTCGGTGGCAATCAGGACTAACCTCCTGGCAGAGGTGCTTCAACCTGCGGCTTAAACTTCAGAACACATTTTAGCCTTCAGTGAAACCCTCACAGATGTCCTTCTGGGCACTTGCTGAAAGGCCAGCACAGGGGCTCCTGTGGACAGGACATTCACCTGCCGCCACTGCCCCTTTCAGGCAGCCCAGCCTACCTGGTGCAATATCCCTCCCTGAGGGCTTAGTTGTCCAAGCTTTATCTTCAGAGGGTGCATTCCCTTCTGCAACCCAGATAGGAAATCCAAGAAGCTGGACCACCTTGGAAGAGGATGTTTTCATCCTCCAGCTTGGCATTGCAGTTGGTGAATACCACATGCCTCTTGGGCTGAAACTCCCATACCATCTGGGATAGGCTGCCTCAGTAACCTGAGGAGGCCCGAGCCCTTCTCTCCCAGGCAGTTACAGATGGGAGAGACCAGGCCAAATTCACCATATGTTGTGGTTTGGACACCACTGACTCACTGGGCAGAACGGTTGCCTCATCTGTAGCACTCAGACGATACGCCTGGCTGAGGTCTTCTAGCTTTTCGGGGGATGTCCACTCTTCTTTGATGGACATGCCCTTCGATGGCACTCACCTTTTTGGCGACAAGGCAGACTCAGCAATTTAATGCTTCAAGGAATCTCGTGCTATGACCAGATCCTTGGGCCTCACGGCTACCTTCTGCCCACCCCAGTCTGCCTTTCGTCCCTTTCGTGGCTGCAGAAGGGGCACCCAGCGACGTCTTGTCCAGCCCATCCACCGAGTCATGCAAGCTGTCCAGCTCTTTGTGGCCACGGTTGAAGGACCCAGCATTCTCGTGGATCAGGGAGCCAGTGTGCAGGCCAGTCCACCCTTCCCCCAACTGCCACTCCCTCCAAATCTTCCTTGTCTGGCATTTCAGGTCCATCTTCAGCCCGCTGGAGGCAGAATTTGCCGTCATCTCCTCCGCTGGCAGTCCATCACGTCGTACAGGTGGGTTCTGCAGCTAGTCCAAAGGGGCTACTCCCTCCCCTTTGAGTCTACCCTTCCCTCTATGCCAGCTTCTTACCACTGTATGTCGGAGGATCATTTGGCACTGCTACGCAAGGAAGGAGGCCATATAGAGTGTCCCTATACCAGAAGTAGGAAGTGGTTGTTATTCCTGCTACTTTCTGGTGCCCAAGAAGTACAAAGGCCAGTGTCTTATCCTATGCCTCCGGACCCTCAACTTCTTTCTCCGGAAAGAGAAGTTCAAAATGCTCTCTTTGCCCCAGGTCCTATCTGCTCTCGACCCAGGATACTGAAAGGTAGCGTTGAACTTGCAGGGCACTTATTTCCATATCCCCGTCCTGCCTACCCACAGGCGTTACTTACGGTTCACAGTGGGCCATGAGCACTTTCCATTTACCGTGCTCCCCTTTGGCCTATTCAGCCTGGGTGGAGAACAAGCCCCAGGCTCCAAAGCTTGGTCTGAGCTGAACTACGGCGCTCAGACCAATCACTATGCTGTATTGCAGTGCTGTCTTTGGTCCGGGGAGCTTGAGAGCACGGGTGCTTCCTGCTGCCAGACTCCAGATAGGAAGAAGACAAGAAGATGAAGATGAAGAAGATCAGAGGATCAGAGGAGAGTGGGTGGCAACACCGGCTGTAGGCAGGTAAGTGTTTTTTTTTATTTTATCTTTTTCATTTCCCCCCACCAAACCCCCCCCTCCCCCCGCCTCTCCGCCACACCACCCGAGTCCGGTAGCAGCTGCTGCTGCCCTTGTCTGCATTTGTAACCTCCCATGAGGACTGAACTTTTTACTTGTGATGTTACACAGTATGTTTATTTACTCTATGATCAATATTTTGTCCTACTGCAGACACGACATTCATTCGTGTAACGTTTTTATTTATTTAACCCACACGGCACATACCGAGTGGCACAGAATGCTTTTCTCTTGCCTGCTGTTGCTACTTGCCTATTTATTCGCCTTGCCAATGATTGATTTGTTACTATCAAGGATGACAAGTTGACTTCCGCAGATAACTTTTTTATGTGCTCTCCTTGCTCCATCTCTTCCCTTCCAAGAAGCGAAAGTTTCAAACTGTGAGTGAGACTTTGCTCCAAGTAGTACGACTCACAACCGTTGAAACTTTTCTTTAAAGCCCAAGTAGTGGGGCTGTACGTGTTCCCTTCTGGCATCTCTTTGTCCATCATGGGCTGTTTCTGTTTTATGAAATATGTATCTATCTCTATGCATATTGGAACTTCAGTTCAGCTGTGTGTGCTTCTGCCCTTCTTATGATGCAAGTAGCACTGCTAGACGTCTTCTTCCAGAGGAAAGATTACCATAATAGGACCCTCTTACACAGGACGATAAATGTAAGCCACAATTCAATATGTTCACATCTCCTATGTCTATTTGATAGATGTACACATTTTTTTTCAAAACATAACACTTAGACCACCTTCCATGGAAAATTAGACTCTCGGTGGCCAAATCAAAATTTAGAAGTAGCTCACGCTTTTTGCCTTTCACGCAACAATCGAAGGCTTGTCTTCAGTTATCACTAATGCTTGCTTTTACAATGAGTAACATATGTTTTAGACCTTAGGTGATGTATTTCTTTAAAAGCCACGAGTTCATCTAAAACCAATTCTGTATGTTTTGTCATCAATTTGTGTACATGACATTGTCACAGTCATCAGCATTTATTCAATGGTATGGCCTCAGTAAACAACGTTCTGGTTAATAATTTGCCCTAAACTCAGTCGCTTCTTCAGTTTAGTGGTAACTGCTAGGAGTTAACTAAACATTTTCTCTGCATTTCTGTATATTTTTACGCCTAGTGGTTCTTTTATGATCCAAGGCTGACTGAGCTGCTATTTCTGCGCCTACAATAGTGATGCTCATTGTTCCCTGTTCAGTCACAAAACCGTACCCTGTACATGAAACAATCAATCTTTTTAAATACTTGTCTCGCCCCAGTATCCGTAAAATAGGCCCCTCAGCAACAAGGTGACAGCGTCCCAATGAAGACTGTCTAAAGGGCATATTTAACTCAGAATTTCTCCAGGCCTCTGAACGAGCTGAAGGAGAGCGAGTTAACCATGCTATTGCCTAAAAAACAGGTGCTGAGCCTGTCACTGAGCTAGTGCACATGCTCATGATATAACCCTTGCAGGGGGCTTAATACTGTATGAAGGAAAGGAATTTATTTCTACATGGAACCAGAACATGAGTGTTTCGGATAGACTAAGAGCCTGATTTAGATCTTGACGGACTTCTTACTTCTTCACAACAGTGACAGATATCCCTTCCGTCAAAATAAAAATCCAATGGGATTTATATTTCGGCGGACTGGATATCAGTCACTGTTGTGACGGATTAACCCATCCACCAGGATCTAAATCAGACCCTAAAATTCTAACCTTCTTGTAGCCATGAATTTTGGTGAACCCTAGTATGAAAGAAAAAATATATGCATAGTCCATAACCATACCAGATCTCTTCATCATCTCCCAAGAACGTCAGGAACACATTTCCCATGAAAGGTTCATCCAGAACAAGGGAGTGTTTAACAAACTTATTTTTCATTAGAAATAACTGTTAAACAAAGAGAAACAATTTGCTTTATGGGCAATGCCTTTTGGGAATGGGTACAAGGTGCTTGAGGAAACCATACATCCTTGCGAAAAACCTCAGTTTGTGTCAGGCAATGGCAGTCCAACAGACAGATTCCAAAGGGAGTAATGACTGAAGCAGATCACTGCTGTCGAAAATATGAAAACTACCTGATCAGATAAGTCTTTGGCATATAGTTACAGAACAGTCAAACATCCTTCTAAAAATATTGGCACACCTGATGTTTGAAACACTTTTAAGGTTCCTTGAAGATTACACAGTATGTTGCACTGTACATATAGTAAGAATACTTAAAAATAATCCCCCTCGTATCATCTCGCAACATGCTCTGAGACTTAGGTGATATGTGTTACCCTACAAATTGCCAGTATGAAAAAAAGTTGCCTTTGTTCTGCTCTGATCTGTAGCTCCTTGTTATTGTATTGTGGTTATAGACCTGCAGGTCCGCAATCTCATGTAACGCAGACAGTGCTATAAAAATTGACACGAGTCAACGTTTAGAATAATGGGCATTGTCGATAAATGAAATGTATGATCTGCTTCTCAACACGGAGGATTGGAGAAGCCAGTTTCTTGACTTATGTCCAACCTGACATATGGACCTGAAACTACATTGAAAGGTGTCCTAGTAGCACAAATTGCTTCTGAAAGCCTGTGCCTGAGGAGAGGTAAAAGTCCGGAAAAGAGAAGGAGCGTCTGGCCTTAGATTAACTATAAAATGAACCTTGAGTTTGTAAAAAACAGTCCTGATGAACTGTTTTGTGCCACAACTGTCTTTTCCCATTGAATCAGTAGACCTGCTGACAAAGGATGATTAACATCACTCCTGTCACATCTGCAGTATGCTGAGCTCTACGGAGGCTTCACTGGCTGGTCGGATCTTCCTACAGCCTCCCTAATGGCTACCTGATAATTCTGAGCTGGGTGTTTTCTGATTTGACCTCAATTAATGGGCAACACGTTATCGTTCAGTTCATGAACCATCTGCTCCATTGACACATTCCTGTGAGAAGCCTTGAAGGCCAGATAATAGCTGTCTTCAAGGCAAAGTAGTCGGCAGAGTGAAACTTTGCATTTGACAAGTACTTTTTCCTGCCTGGATCTCTTGCATGCCTGATTCGGCCTGCTTGAGACCTCGATCCAGGTACATCTGGATTTGACGTGGGACTGAACTGCCTGATGTCCAGGCATAACCCACTGAAAATGGGTTAAATCATTGTCTTCAAACTCAGAAGATGAAATCCACCACCAACCTTACCTCTACATCCAAGCCAACTGCAGGCCCCTAGGAGTTAGCCAATTAAGAGTCCCTATCCCAGAATGCCACAAAAGGAATTTGCTATTTCGGTTGGCTTTGTAACTTCAATTTTGTTTAACAAATGACTCTTTTCACCCCGTGGCTTCCTATTGAAATTGTTATTATTTACCTCATGATATTATAATACTCTGTCCATATTTCGCTGATGTTTTACACTTTATATTGTTTTATTTTTTTATGTAACTTGATATGAACCTCAAAATGATGTTTTATTTAATTGTAATGTTGTCTAGTTGGGGTTTCACATGTACTCTCACGCTTTCTTTGAGGAATAACTTGTGGTTCAGGAATGGCTATAAAAGACGATCAAACTGCATCCTTCAAATTTCACAATTTTTTTCTCTCTGAGTTCGCATATTTGGAAAGGCTAGAAGTTCATTAACAGCTCACATGAAGACTGTGGGTTTCCCCTTTTCTCCACTCCAGCCTGTAGAAAAGACTTTATGGGAGCATTATTTACACTAAGGTGAAAAATACATTTCTACCTGTGGTCTTTTCCCTCCTTCCCACTAGTATATTGCAGCTCACAACTGGAAAGTGCTACTCATTGATGCCCCCTGCTGGTGGTGCCAGGAAGCAGCAGCCTTACCTCACATTAAGCTCTCTCATGCCATGCCCTACTCATTGTACTGTTGTAACTGTGAAAAAATGACTCTTGTTTGCACACTTTAGACAATACTTCTGCACTATGAAGATTGCGGGGAGCAGTGATGTTTTAAGATGTGAGTTCCTCTATGAAGACACAACTTGAGAATTTGGTCTAGTACTCTCCCTATGAATTCAGAAATATTTACCCTTTTAACCCAAACTTGGAAAGCCATTTACTGCAGCTCCTTCTTGGCATTAAACTTATTTTGGACTACTCTAGAAGTGTGTGCTGTGTCTCAAGAGCTCACGAGTTGTTTGTAGTGCAGCATCTTGTTGTCTAACCAATTGAATAAAATATAAGCACAAACCTTAACGTGTCAAACTGTACCAATAGCAACTGACAAGCTGTTTGATTAAACCCGCCCTTCTAAACTCCATCTTTGCACATCGGGTGACAGATCTAGAGTTTAGACAACTTCCATAACCATCAAAAAGAGGTTTACGTTTTTCTCCCCTTTGCTTACTAGTATTTATAGGAGGAGCATAATAGGACTTCTTTGGAAGGGCTCACTGCTACCGTCCAGGACATGCTACTGCTCTACTGGAGAAGTTCTATATCCCAAAACCTTACACAAAATCTCAAAAGAGACATTCAATTAAACCAATATCTACAATATAGCGCACATCTCTGTAACACTGCTGTGTTTAGTCGGAAAAGGGTTTTTCCATCTGTCTTCTTTTAGGAAGTATCAGCCTTCAAGAAATTGCTGAGAACAAGCAGTTTCTGTGTACTATGTTAATGTGTTCTTATTTTAGCTTAAGAAAATTGGCACTCGTACCAGCGTTTAGCAGTGTAGACCCTAAATATGAATGTTGATTTGCTGTGAAGTTGTGCGAAAAATTAAAGTAACACGCCATAGATGTCCATACTTAAGATAAGCACTGGATGTCTTTTCCAACGTGTACCAGTTGGTGTAGCTTGGTGGGAAATAAAAATGTAGTGCATCTTGATGTCCATACTTAAGATAAGAACTGGATGTCTTTTTCAACATGTACCCGAAGGTGTAGCTTGGTGTAGACTTCTACAGGCTATTGTAATTGAAATAGGTCAAAATTAATTTTGCAGTTTTATTTAAATCTCCCGACATCTGCCAACTTCTGCAATTCTGCATTTCAACATACACTAGTATCATGCACAGCTATAGAAGCCCCTACCAGTAGAAACAGAGTTTTCCAGACAGAATAGTGCCAAAAAGGACTGATGGAGCTGGGGCAGTCAGTGATGTGTAGGCTGACTGACTCTGCTCCAGACCTTCCAGACTTTATTGGTGGCATACCATTTTGAAATATCCGAATTTCCCGGTTAGGCTAGCTCACCTCTGCTCATGGTCAACCCCTCATCAGCTGCGCAGGAAGGGGTTATGGGGACTTGTGTAACCTTTGTAACGATGTAACCTGTAACTATGATCTGTTGCTCATGTAAAGCGCTCTGATACCTCCGGGTCTAGCCAGCGCTATATAAAACCTTTAAAAATAAAGAAAATAAATAAGGAAGGTGTGCCCATTAGGTCTTCTTTTGGGAGTAAGGGAAAGTCATATTTTGGAGAATAGCGGCACCCTCGCAAAGCTTGTATCCGGTGGGGCTGAACCTGCCCCGTTATTGATACCTACGGCCTTTCACTCCTCGAAGTTAATCTGACAATCTCTCCGTCACTCAAGGACCAGCGAGCGCGGGAACTACCACGTCTCCCACGTTAATACGCTGCAATGCCTGCAAAAAATAAAAGGTAGCGCGACGCCCAAAGGAATATCAGGCCCGCTCCTTTAATCCGGACTATTAGACCAGCCAAATGCAGACATCCTTTGTTTAAACATCAGGGTGAAAACTAATGGTGACAAATAGCTTGCGCGCCCCACTAAGCCCCTCTCAGCGCTGCGGGGTAATCAGCGCGATTCCCGGGCGCGCGGTGACAGCTTTTAATGGGCCCTGACAGGCTGAGCAGCCAGCCGAGCGGGGCCGCCACGCGCCCGGCGCAGGGCGAGTTATAGACTCCCCATCCCCGGAACAAGAAGCGTCATCTCTGGAAATTACTAACTACTGAGCACACGAGCAACCCCTCTGCCGGAAAGAATTCTGTATGAAGCATTTTTTTTTTGGGCGAATTATACAATTTTTAAGATGCATTAAAATAGATTGCAGTGCTTTCTATGGGCACATATCGCCACCGTTTTCTAGGTCAGCGACCTTCAGCACGCGCTGAGGTTGTTCATCTGTGCTATACAAGGGATGCATATTTTGCAAATCTCGAAATAATGGGTAAACGCTGTAATGATAACAGGATTATAAATGCCGCGTGCCAATGGTACAGTGCGTGGCGGTTGGGAAGGCGGGGTAATGTGGCCGATTTCTGCCTCTGGTTACCGTTTCCGCTTGCACCCCGAAGAGCCTTTTCAAATTCTATTGCAGTGTCTCGTGCTCTTGTATTAATTCGCTTGACGTTGTACCGAGAAGCGTAATAATATCTAAGATTGCGAATGAAGAAAGCCGCCTGAAGTGCAAAGAGCCAGAGAAATCCGAAGACAGGGCCAAAGGAAATAGTGTTTATGCATGTCATGAGCCATGGGGGGGGGGGGGGGGGGGGGGCTAAATCACAGATACTTCATGGACCTCGTGACCAAGGCAGCAGAGAATTGAACTCTGTTGTCACAACATAGAGTTGCCCCCACGAGCTTAGAATTCAAATGATTCATCTGGAGTAAAGAGTAAGGGTATACCCCGAGTGCTGATGCATCTAGAAACCAATGTGTCAAACCCACCCTGTAGATACCATGAGAAGTGGCACATTGACAGGGCAGTCGGTTTAAAAATTGCGTCAGAATGACAGAAAAAGTGCGGTAATTCTGCACTATTCCCTTAGTTATTCCTCATTCCTCCCTGGTATTTCAACGAGGGATTTCTGCCAAAATCTCAAGGTGAAATGCAACATATCTGCAGAGTTATTTCAGGTTTTGTAAGTCCAATGGGGCAGAAGCTCCATTAGTGGTCCAATTAGAATGACAAGAAACCCAGAAGCATCTCTTACAGACAGTTAAAAGTGCACTTCTACATCACCTGCATCTGTTGATATGTGGAGGTGAGTGCTATTAAATCCAAAAATGAGCAGTTAGTACTTTTTTTTGATATAGCTTGCTTGACATCATAAAGCTATTTTAACTTTCTTTCTGGTACGTAATATAGTCCAAGAAAGAACATAGACCCTTTATTGCTGCTACAGTACAACACACACATTTATTTATGTGATTCTTTGTTTGTGTAATCTGAATGACTGTAGCATTTCAAGAACTCTTCTTCTTAGTTACAGAAACATGGTACCATCATTTGGGGTCATAACGAAAAGAAGATGGTGGAATTCATAAAAGCAAAGTGATTGATGGAAAATACTATCATAGAAAAAAATCATTTGGCATGTGTGCATATTTATAACATGGGTGACAAGCATGAAGAGGGGCCCGGGGACAAGGAAGGGGTGAGAGTCAGGATAAAAAATGAGTTATCACCACTCACTAATTCAGGGAGAGCAGTGCTTAATTTGTGCCACTGTTTTCAGCAAGTGGCCACTGTTCCTCGTTTTGAGGACTTGGACTTATTTTTCATCATTAGGTTTTGACCTGGAGCAAGAGAGATTATCTGAAAGTAGTCTGTCATATTATGCAAGTGTACGCTGTCAATCTGATTGGCTGCATAAGCCAGAACATCAGCTCCATTGTTCCCACTACTGAAAAAGTTGAGGCTTACCCTGAGAATCCTATTCAATTTTAGGCCTATTTCCTTACTATATCTTGCAATGAAAATAACAGAACTTGTGGCTAACCGGCTACTGTCCCAATATTTGGAAGTGCATCATGCACTACACCCTTTTTCAATCTGGTTTATGACAAAACATCAGCATTGAAAGGGTCATGGTGTAGGCTACTAACAGGGCCGGACTGGGAGCTCAAAGCAGCCCTGGCTAGTTTGTTAGATCAGCCCAGGGGGAAGGGGTGGGGGCGCAAGTTTGAAGCACTGCTGCTTTTGTTCCTGGGTGCCAATATTGCAGCACTGCTGCAAAACCGGCCCCTAGTAACAACAAGCATCTGCAATGCAATAGGTCTCGCATTTACTCGAGTTTGAGCTATTGGCATTGTAAATCACAATGCGTTTTATTCATGTTTTAGTTTCAAACCTGGTTCCCGAGTTCCATCGTCATCAACGGTGACGGTAACACCACATCATGAATAGAGGGAGAGGGGAAGGGAGGCAGAATGTCCATGAAAGTTCGGCTAGTGACAGACTCCACGTTCCAACAGGACTTCGAGCTGAGCCAGTCGCAGGCTTCAGGCTCGGGCCCGGCTCGAGCTTTCAATGGCTCGCCCACCTCTAATTTCTACACTATCTTGAACTCCGCACAGTTTGAATAGGAGCCAACTAGTAAAGTCTCATGATATTCGCTGCAGAATACCAATAAAACATTAATTGTACATTATGGCAGAGAACAACATCTCCATTTAGTAACTTGTGTTTTCATGTAGTGCTGACTATCAGAGTTCCTTTAACTCTCAATGCTGTAGGTCGAAGGTGATACTGGCGCCTACTGAATTCCATCGCAAGAGGAGGGCAGCCCGGATTTAAAAATCTGTGCGCTTTAAAGGGCCCCATAGTCCTGCTTCAAAATTACTTTATATAATAAATAATTAAAATGCATGATGAGACTGCAAACGTGGTCTCGCCGCCAGATGGCAACAAATACTGTCTTTCATCTTTACTTGAAACTATTGTCTTCTGTTTATGTTGAGAAAACCAGTGTGGGTCTCTGCATAAATGTCTTGACCCGAGCTCTACAAAAGCTACTGAGAGCCCTGAACCATACCTCACTTCTGATATTATTTCCAAAGGATGAAACGTTGATTTGTCTCAGTTGGAATTTGACTTTCTCGCCCAGGCTCAGCTTTCTGAGCAACAGCTCCAGCTATCTGACCTTCACAGGGTGTCTTAATCCAGAGGATTAAAGTATAGCTTTCTAAAAACACACATCAGCAAAACAGTTAGCCAAAAATTGAAATCCTCTCCTTTTCTCATCCCCCCCTTCCACACACACATACAGCGTGGGGGAAAGTGATGCGTTCCAGTCATGGCAGACAGCACAGATTGATCTGGGAAAGGAGGTAGGCACCCTCGTTTACTTGGGTGCAGGTAAAATAACAGCCAATAATCTGAAAGTGCACAATCAGCTGCCATCAGCCATTGGTCTGTCATGGCCGGGCATGGGGACGGTAGTCGCCCACGACGAAAGAAGTCAGGTACTCAGCTGCTGTGCAACCAAAATCATGTAAACTTCCGCCACTTTACCGAGTACCTCTGAAAATAGCGCCCACTTGGTCTAAACGCTCTGTTCAATTTGAAGAAATTAGGAATATTGAAAGACTTCAGTGTTGCAGTTTAAAGTAGTTGAGGGTGTTGTACATCATTCCAGTGTGTTCTTAAATCACAGCTGAATGTTATGATGCTTTGACTTATGTTTGTAGGGAAGGCTCAGAAGCCGTTTAATAAAATAGAAAATATGATATAGTGAAGCAAGACTTTTATCGTCAAATGAGTCATCTTCATTTGAGACTGGTTTGGGAAGCATGTAAATGTTCTGTGATGCTGCCCTCAAAAATCATTTAGCTAAAATTAAATAGAAATAAAATCGCCTGTCTGAAGTAGTAAACCTAAGAGGCGACGAGTGGCGGTGATCAGAGTGAAGCCTGTCTGGAGATTTTAAGGTCTGAATATTGGAGTAAATCAAACCCTTCCCATCGATTAGAAGCCTGTCCTTTGAGCCTAGGCGCTTGGTGACAGCTGCGGGCTATTTTCTCTGTTAAGGTATATTATTGCTGGTCCTAGGTACCCTTTAAGTGGAGTTATTAAATGTTATTTCACTGGCCATTTGATCGCACATTCTTGTTCTCGGAAGCTCCTAGATTATTATAGAGCTTGCTGAACCATTTCACGAGCTGCTCACCTCCGTAAATGTCTCTGTCAGACACGACGGAGCAGCGCGCGCTGCACGTGACGTGGGCACTGATTGCTCGTTGCACGCGCCATCGGCCTGACAGCTCGGAGTGAGGCGGGAAGTGGCCCGGAATACAGCAGTCAACGAGGTAATAATGTCACCTGACTCCCGGGAGCGCGTGGAAATATTTCAAGCGCCACAGTTATTGCCTGCGATGGATTTGGCGAAGGGCAGGGATAATGGGCCAAGGGCGGTAGTCACAAAGCGTTTCGAAAATATAAAATCTCAATTGTGATTCATGCAATCAAGAATGTATTCTTTTCCATTTGAAAAGGTCCCTGAAAATACTGATGTTAATGTGGAATTTGCAGGTTCACAGGTTTGGCATCAGGGGCAGGATTGTGGTGATTTTTATGTGGAGTGTCCTGTAAAAAGTAGGCGAACACTAACATACTCCCAGGTGTACCATAGATTTACCTCCTGATTGTCCTTTATCACTCTTCACGGGCATGGAAATTTGATTCTTTCAAAATGCAGAAGTAAATTAATTTCGAGAACTTGGACTGTGAAAAAGTACCCCCTACTCCATTGGAGAAGTAAATAACTGTCAAGGACTTGCACTTTGAAAAAGTACTCCCTCTTAACATGGATTTACCTCCTGATTTTCCTTACTCACTCTTCACGGGCATGCAAATTTGATTCTTTCAAAACACAGAAGTAAATAAATGTCAAGAACTTGGACTATGAAAAAGTAACCCCTGCTCCATTGGATCCTAGAGGAAGGGCTTGATCTACAAGCATAAGTAAAATATGTTCCCTAAAAGACAAATTCAATTTACATCTGCAATAAGCACCTGCCCGTCAAATGTATAAAGGGACAGAATTTTGCATAAATACATTTTACACATTGGACTACTTCATAAAACATATGGTTGACATATATTTCGTGTAAACCTCCCGTTTTTTTGAATTCCTTAAAAATGAATAAATCTGCTCCAAGTGTAGGAGTATTCCTACATTAGACGATTTCCCAAAGCTGTCTTTTTTGTGTGCAGAATATTGATTAACTCCATTAGGTGTGGTCTCGCTTTTTGATATGATGTAACCCACGAATTCCAACAACTTACATTGTGGTTTAAAAATCTGAGTTCATGAAGAGTTTATGTAAGAAGCTGATTGCAATCAGCATTATTTCACTTAGCTATACATTCATCTGTAGGAAGAAACTGGTCTGGAGACTCTCCTTTGTCTTGGTTTTGATGATGTAAAGGTGTCTGGCTACATTTCATAATTACTTGGCCCAACATCAGCTGAAATTGGCCTGCATTTCATTTTAGAAATAAGGAGAACAGATGTCCCCAGGGGCTTCTGAAGCTGCTCTCTACATCATTGTGATGCTCAAAGTGACAGGGGCTGTGCTTCACTAGAATGAGTTTTAAAAATGCTCCATCTTCTTGGGCTCTAGCAATGTTGGAGAGTGCGTACGCATGTAGGTGTGTGATAATTTGCGTTTTGTGAAGCACCCCCAGAAAATCATTTGTGTCTTTGCAGTAACCGGTTGTCTCCCGCCAAACTATGGATTTCAGTCATCAGACTCGCACAATTTTTTCTGTAGTGTACAGAATGGTGACTTTCGTTTCAGACTGTTGAGCAAGGTCATAGTTACTCAGCATCATTATTCATTTCTTGCCTCTAGTGAACTTTATTCATTTGTTCACTTCAACTAGTGAACGTTATTTATTTATTTATGTGTTTTGTGAAGTGCTGCAGACCATCAAAGTAGGATCGGAGTATTTATTTATGGTTACTTGCATTAAGGTAATGTACATTTCTGTGCCTATTAATATTTAATGTTCCTATTCTAAAAGGCGCCCAGTCGCACTGAACCAATTACCTGAACACGTTATCAGTAAAATCCTTGGTCTAGGCACAGAATCTATAAACATCTTACCTTTTGACATGCATACTCCGAAGCCAGCAGATATTCCATCCGCTGAAAATCCAGCACTTTGCTTTCCTTTCCCCTTTTTCACCACCTGGAAAATATTTTTCTAGGTAGAGAACCTCATTTTCCTAACTCCCTTTTTACCTTTCTGGATTTTTTTTTATTAGCAGATTTACGTGTGTTTCGAACTTTGGAAAAGCTGTGCAAAATAGTTTTTGAATATTCACAAACATCGTATTTTGAGGATGTTTCCAGACTTTTGAAAGGACATTCTCCTATTACTTTTCTAATTGCTCAGATTCCAGGTCCTACCCGTAAATAGCAGAAAGGGGAAAGGTGCTGTACTTGTGGAGTTTCTCCAGGTGGATTTGAAAGATGAGGTGGAAAATATAAACTTTTTAAACACTTTGAGGCTGATTCTGATGCGGGTTGGAAAGCCTCCGGACCGAATCGGCTTGGAAATGGTTTCCGACCCAATAGGATCGGGATAGTCCGACCGACGGAGTACGATGCATCTGGATGCTTTCCGATACAATTTGGTTGCACTCCCATTGACTTCAATGGGCGTGTATGTTCCTAACCGCATCATAATTGGGCCCTCGGTCGGTAAGACATGTTCCCGATCCAATTTGGAAGGAGCAAATGCTGTTAGGAGGCCTTCCTAACCGCATCAGAATAAGGCCCTAGGTGGGAATGCTTTCCTAACCGCATCAGAATCAGGTACTTTATTGTGCGAGTGTTTTTTATATTGGATTCTGTATGGTTGTGAAAATTACCAATACTGTGTTTCAGAACCCCTAGGGATATCCATGTTCTGAAGAAAATGCTAGGTAATTTGGAAGACAGCAACATTCAATTTTACAGACAAGCCAGAAGCGACATATGCTTTTGTTGGTTGCACCATTTGTCCTGTAAATGATTAATTTCACTGTGCACATTATCCTGGCCTAATGATAATGGTGTATTAAGTGCTTTTCGTGAAATGACAAAGTGACAGACATGAACATCCATCACTAGTGTCCTACTAGAATATAAAGGCTTTTCAGGCTTTTTGTTGACTACTCAGCAAGATGAACATACACACTAAGGACACACAGGACACAAATGCCTCTCACTAAGAGATTCACAAAATCCAGTGAATCCCTCTAGGAGGACCTTGTATTTCTTCCCAGTAACATTTGCAACAGATGGCTGCAATTCAGAGTAAACCCGGGCAGGTGTATGCGACAATATTGACCACTGAAATATCCACCTACAGCTATACCCGGATCATAACATGGACTACAGAAATATAATGGGAGGAAGTGTAGATTTTCTATTAATAACTTTCACTATCCCAAAATGTAGGCAGTCAATATTATGGTCATGATATATATCTGTAGGTCGATATTCCAACCAGGATATTGTAATACAAGACTAAACCTACCTCTGTTGTCATCTTACGTAGGCAGAAGAATGAGCTGAGAAAGATTCAGTTTTACTAAGTTCTCCCTCACTGTTTCCTTGACTTTCTGTGAGCACAGACTGAATGTTCAGCCTACATGCCCTGTTCCCCACAAGTGCATTGTTTTTAAAAACATTCAAGGAACTTGGTTTGATTCGGAGAGAATGTAAATCCGAGTCAATTCAGAAGGGGTAAAGAGGAGTTCCATTTACTGGCCCTTTTAGGGACTGTATGTATCCTGACTCATATTTAGTCTTACCCTCTGATCGCATCTCCTCTCTTTCTTTCTTTCTTTCTTGCTTGCTTGCTTTCTTTCTTTCTTTCTTTCTTTCTTTCTTTCTTTCTTTCTTTCTTTCTTTCTTTCTTTCTTTCGCTTTTTCTTTCGCTTTTTCTTTCTTTCTTTCTTTCTTTCTTTCTTTCTTTCTTTCTTTCTTTCTTTCTTTCTTTCTTTCTTTCTTTCTTTCTTTCTTTCTTTCTCTATTTCTCTCTTTCTCTCTTTCTCTCTTTCTTTCTTTCTTTCTTTCTTTCTTTCTTTCTTTCTCTTTTTCTTTCGCTTTTTCTTTCGCTTTTTCTTTCTTTCTTTCTTTCTTTCTTTCTTTCTTTCTTTCTTTCTTTCTTTCTTTCTCTATTTCTCTCTTTCTCTCTTTCTTTCTTTCTTTCTTTCTTTCTTTCTTTCTTTCTTTCTTTCTTTCTTTCTTTCTCTCTTTCTCTCTTTCTCTCTTTCCCTCTTTCTCTCTTTCTCTCTTTCTTTCTTCCTTTCCTTCTCTGCCACATCTCTAAAATACTTTACATGGTTTTCTGTCTTCTCGTTCATGTCCTTTTTTTCCTTATCCTCCTTTCCTACCTCCTTATGTCTTGTCCTTACAGTCTCCTGGTCGACTTCCAAATAATTATTCTTCTACAGCATTCGGGTCAATGGTGATCTTTGGGTTGCTTGTCTTTCATTAAAAAATCCGATTCTGCTGCCACATAAATACTTTTAGGAAACAGTTTGCATTCAAGAAAACCAATGATTTATACAACTGTCATTTACTAACATTCTTCTTTCATCCTTTGTTTCTTGGCTCATAAATTCAGCCTTGGTGAACCGACGCACAATTCCCATTCAACCAAAGCCGTCTTTTTATGTCCATATTGTTTGTTTTTATCGCAGGGGCGATGCATGAACTTCACTAGGGTGAAAGCAGACGGGACGTCAACCTCACTCATCACTCCTCCAAGAAAACCAAACACGGACAGCATCCCTCTCAACACTGCAGCCAGACCACAGCCCCCACAACCGTCAACGCTGCCTCCTGGAAGACAGCCCCCTCCAGGACCCCCTCCTGCGAGAATGCCTCCTGGGCCGCCTCCCTCTCGCCCACCACCACAACCCATAAATTAACTCTTGCAGTGCCAAGGTCTACTAAAAGATTTGTTCTGCTGAAGGTGGCATATTTATTGATTCTTGGCCTTATCCTTTCTGCTTACAGTTGAGATTTGTTGCTGGTCAGCAAAACACTGTCACATTTATTGACGCCATCAGTTCATCTCTGAAGGACGCGCAGGTGCCTTTTGTAGTCCACATGGTCATTTTTCAATGTGTCCCAGAGCTGTTTCCATTATATTGGCCATGTTTCACTGAAAAGAGAGCTGTGGCGTCATTGCTTGGCCCACCGAGCTGTCTTGTTGTCGCATGTCATCTTTTAATGCGTGGCATAGCTGTACCAGTGTAGCAAGCCATGCATCTCTGCTTCGAAAGCCATGATTGTCCTCATCTCTGGAGGGCATGTCAAGTGACAGGACATCTCTTTGGGACACATCATAGTTCATTTCACCTCTGTTGGACCGGTCATATTTTACTGCTTCTCTGTAGGGAAAGTCATCTTTCACTGCATCTCTGTGTAAGGCATCTCTATCGGACATATATTTCACTGCATTTGTGTAGGGCATGTCATGTTTTGCTGGCTCTATGTAGGGGGAAGTCAGGTTTCAATGAAACTCCATGGGGCATGTTATGGTTTCCGCATCTCGGTAGAGTGTGTCATGTTTCTGTGCATGTCTATAGAGAAAGTCATGTTTCATTCCATCTCCAAGGGACGTGTCCTGTTTCACTGTATCTTGGTAGGGCATGCCATGTTTCACGGAATTTGTTTAGGGCACGCCATCTTTTTACTACAACTCTTAGTGGTACATCCCGTTTCTCTGTGTTATGGAGCTGTTTTCATTCTGCATATTTTCTGTGCCACTGTTATCACCATGTACTTTTCCAAATTACACCTGGTCAGAGGCATGTGCAGTCAAGGAGCTGTCTCTAGCGACATGTGGGATTTATGCATGATTTTTTGCCACCCTAAGAAAAGTGTCACTTTGCCACTCTCCAATTTGATGGAACCACAGTTGATGTTCTCAGTGGCAATTTATGGAAAACAAAAAGTGATGAGTGGAATGCTTGAATTAATCTCATAAACAACAGTTAATGGACAGAATGCAGAACAATGTCATACATTCACACCAGTACAGAGATCTGGGCCTAAATCAATCGTTTTTTTGCTCACCATGCCAATCCAGTTTGAACCCAGCCACATTCTATTCAGTCTTGACCCTGTGCCCCATGGGAACAGTCCAGCCCGAACTACAAAGCCAGGTTCTCCCTGGACTGGAAACAAGCATCCTAGGACCAGTTTCGGGCTTTCAGCCCTCATCAGCCAGGATAGCTTGATACCAGTGGCATGGATAGCACGGGACTCTGGTATCACTTTGTTCGCCCTAAGTTGGCCGGGTATGCCCAGACGTGGGTCCCTTGCTCTTTCTGCCACTGGATTCAAGATAGCCAGGCTGATGAGGGATATGAACCCGAAACCGGTCCCAGGATTCTTGTTTCCGGTCCAGTGAAGACATGGCTTGGCAGTTCGTACAGGTCTGTTCCCATGAGGCCCAGGGTCAGACTGATTTGCATATGGCCATGTCTGAACTGGGGTGGTTGAGTGAGCTAAAGAATGATGATGGATTAAACCCAAATCAGTTGACGGGGGTGAGTGTTTGATTTGCTCAAGCGCTCCGTCCATCATCCCCTTTGGTATCGCTGAATTAATCTCATGCACTGGTAATTACTCAGACAGCAATAAAGTCCATTGCGTTTTGCCTACTATGCCTCATCAGAGAGAAACCAGCCGTATGAAAATCAGCCTTGATCTGTTCTAGTAGAAAGTCCAGTCTGAACTGCCAGTCAAGGCCACCTCTGATTTGGAAAACAAGCAACCACGTACCAGTTTGAGCCTATTTGAGGCTTTTCAATAAAGTGAAGTTTGGTTCCAGCAGGGCTGTAAGCATGGGTTCCACATCTTGGTATACCCTTCACACTTATGGCGATGCGCTTAAGAAAACAAAAAAGTGATGTGTGGAAGGCTTGAATTAATCTCAGCCACTGCTGCTTTCCCGGGCCCACATTCCAGTCAGTTGTTTTTATACCCACCATGCCTCCTCAGACAGAAACCATCATAAGCAAATCATCCTAGATCCTGCTCCAACAAAAACAGCCCAATCCACACTGCAAGGCTGGGCCCCTCTAACTTGAACACAAGAAACACTGGACTAGATTTGGCTTACTCAGTCCTCATCAGTAAGGTGTGACTTGCATCCAGTAGCACATTGCCCACAGGACCCACATCTGGGCCTACCAGTTGCACTTATGGCATCACACTGAGGTAAACAAATTTGTCACACCAGGTGCCCACCTAAAGTTACCTTTATGATGAGCCTGTTTTGTTTCCCTGTATCATAGTTGCTTCTATGGCAGAATATCACGTTTCAAAGTGTCAAAGTCATATCTGCCTGGGTACGTCATATTACACTACCTGCTTGAGCTACCTCTATATAGTACATGTAATATTCAATGGTGTGAAAGGTACCTCCATGGAACATGGTGATCTTTTTATATATTTGACATGTTTAAGAGTGTGTTTCAGCCAGGACATTACAAAAACTGCACGTCTTAAAGCAATTTGCATATAGTTTTCCATAAAAAGAACACATGTTTACATTTGAGCAGCTAAATTCCTTGCATGGTACCTCTGGCTGTGTGCATAGTAAACTATTTTTAAACAGTCATTTCTACTTTTCTATGCAGGGCTTAGCCAATGCTGTACACTGTTGATTAACTCTTACAACAGACTCCTCCTGGACCTCAACCCTATGTGCTGACACACCCTTTGTGCCTCTGGTTCCCACACCTTTTACTGCTTTCAACATTGTTGGGCCCAATCAGATGCCAAAGAGGACCGATTTCCTTTGATTTACCTCAATTACCTTTAGACACAACTGTGTGTGTGGCATTAATTTGTAATCACATGATGCCCATTCAGCCTTTGTGTACTCTGTTTCATGTTCTGCTATTGTTAAATGCATATCATGTGTTTTTAGTTTTTTTTGTTATTCAAGTGCTATCTCGCAAACAAAAGACAACCAAACTACCTAACTGCCTTTAAATGTACAGCACAATATTTTAATTCTCAATGAGGAAAACAGTGAGTACTTAAAGTCCACTATTGTTTCTTAATAGCCTGGGGTGTCCTGGGAGCATACAGCCCCTTGACTGAACTTGTTTGCATTTGCCTGCTTTTCTTTACTGTTATTTAACCCCTTCTTGCAGACCCTTGGTGACGATGCAACACAAAACTTTTAAATGTGGTCCACCTCCAAGGTTTTACCAGATGTGATTTTCCCTCAGTGTGCATCATAATTTGCCAGTCACCCCTATACACTGACACTTCCTAAGTATGACCCCCATCCACCGGTGCAGTAGCGACATTTCTGAGGCAGCCTCCCAGTGGCATAAGCAACCTATAGATCGCCAATGATGCACAAGAAAATGGATACACTTAAGAAAGCACTCTGCATACATAGACTACCAACTCCACCCCATATTAAAACAAGGAGAAGTCACCTTTTACATTCTGACACTCCTTATCAAAAAGAGCATTCTCTTAGCTAGATGTGACTTGTGCATTGTGCATAATCTGCTGCAGGCATCCATGATTTTATGTGAGAACCAGCAGCCACTTAATTAACAATAAAATCACTGGGACTGGAAGAAACCTGTATTAGCATGATGTACGGTGTACCTAGGTGTCAATGGGATAATAACAGTGACCCACATGCTAGTCCCTCTATGATTCCCAAATGCTTATTTTATATTGCCATCAACTCGTAAATTCCTACTTCATGTCCCATTTGATGCAATCTCTGTGTAGCATTGCCTTTCCAGAGCACCAGTGAATAAATAAAAATAAATTAAAATGTCACCTTCCTGCAGAGCCATTTCACTGCAAATGAATCTTCAGCGGAATACTAAAAGCTCCTAAGCCTATTTCTTTGCAGTTCGTGTAGATTGAACGTTTACATTAATAGAATCATTGCAATTTTAATATCTTCCAAAGGCAGCAGACTCTTGGCCGTGAATTATTGCAGTGTTCAATATCCCAAAGATAATGCATAGCTGCGTGTGCAAATATTATGATGCATGCCTTCGTATCCCTGTTCCTTGCCCTGTTGTGACCCTATTGTTTTGTTTTAGTTTTTGGCCAGGAGTCCTCCCCCATGGTGTGTGGGCTCGCAGGACCAGGCTCACACACCAACCGCTCTCACTTCCTAAGGTATTGTCTGTACAAGTAATGTGTAATCGTGTTTTTGAATAGTATCCTTCTTTTCAAACTAACAATATCTTCAATGCAGAGATAGAGAGAATTATTTCTTACTTAGACAAGGTGCTAAAAGACTTAACTAATACTTTTTGTGGGAGGGAGGGAGGGAAACAAGTGCTGGGGTGTATCATAAGAGGCGATTGCTTTTTGTGTTGGACATTTTATTTCTGATATTTAGAAGCTGGGGATTTGTATTTTTTTAAAGGTACTGTCATATCCTATATACTGTGCAGCTGTTTATCCTTCTGTTGACTTCACTGCTTTTTTGATGCAATTGTATAACCCAGACGCTGCCCCTTTTTCTGACACTTTTACAAAAACGTGTGAAAATGAATGTGGAACATGTATGCAAGCCTTCTTTATCAAACATTAATGTAATCTTATCTCTGTTACCCAAAAACAATAAACTGTTCTGGCCAAACATTGTTGTTTTAATGAAGCCGAAACGTATGAATGGTAGTCACTGATTGGATTTTAGCTAACGGTTTTCTTTGCTGTACCATTTGCCTGCACCATATAACCCTCATCAGATTTTTTATGCAGATCCTTGGCTATTTTTATCCTCATTCTCTGATATTTAATCAGAATTACTTAGTAAACCCTGCAAAGTTGTGAAAGCCATTGCCAAAATATCACAGTACAATGTGTAAGTCAAATGGTTATGAACAAAATCAACTGTAAATGTGTTTGTATTTATATAGCGCCTTCTACCCAGAGGTCTCGTAGCGCTGTATTTATACCGCTGTGGAACCCTTCCTGGCTTTCCTGTGAGATGTCCACTCCTGGGCACCCCCAAGGTGAAGCCAGGCATCCAAGCGCTGCTGGTGCTGTTGTGGAGATTAAGCAAGCTATTTTGCCCAGAGTCACAGAGTGGGACCCATGATTAGATTAGGCACCGAGGCAAGAATTATCAGGTCCAGGGAGATTGAGTCCTAGAACCGCCGAGGCTGGTATTGAACCCAGGTCCCGGGGTAGACCTCTGCATCAGGGTCTGCCACTCTAACCATTGAGCCACGCTTCTGAATGTTTACATGTTGCACATATTCCATTGATATGCCTTTAATTAAGGGGTTTTTACAAATGGCTATAGAGGAAGGGCCTTAATCCTAGATCAAGAGAAGTGACTAAGGCCCACTCTCTTGGTCACTCATTTTGTTTGTCGCTTTTTTTAAGTGGAATATGTGTGATTTGGATCCTATTTCACTTTAAAGGTGAACAATTTTAATAGTTTAACATATCTAGGAAAAGTGTAAGCATATAAAAGTAATAAAAAATCTTTTGAGGACAAGTAATCAATCTGCAAAACAAATACAGAGAGAACAACACATCCTGTGAAACAGTCAATGCACAAACAAAATACAAAAAAAAATCTTTTGAGAATTTGCAAACAACCCATCTTTTGGGATATCAATTCAAGTTTTTAAAGAATAATAATCATTCCCAAAATTCAGTTTCCTACATTTTATTATTTTCATTTCTGGCAAATGTACCAGGCTGCTTAACAACCGAGACTATCAGTGGCGACTGGTAATTTTACCAAGGAAGGGCATACATACACACTCACACCCATGCATTCGCACACATACGCACATACACACACATTCACAATACTCACTCCCAAATGCCAGCCACGCCCGGTGCAGGTAAGAGCGGTGGGGCAGTTTGGGGGGAGAGTAGACAGACGACGACAAGGGAAAATAAAATTAGATAAAAAGGAAATCACTTACCTTGTGCTCGCCGCATTGCTTTTGCGGTGCAGCGAGCGCAAGCTAAGCCGTTTTCTTTTTTTTAAAGTTTATTTTCCCTCGTCTGTCGACTTCCTCCCTTCTTGTCCCTCGCTCGTACCTGCACCAGCCACGGCTGCTAAATACCCATACATTCACGCACACACACCCCAAACATTAAAAACACATAAAACTTACCTTCACAGTAGAGGGGGAAGCCATGGAGGGCTGAAGAGGGTTTGAACAGCTACCTTTCCTCACACGTAGCAGAGAGGGATGGAGTGAGTGAGGCTGCTGACCCCACAGCCCTTTGTGACGAGGTGTCACTGATTGACATTCGGCCCTGGGCATTCCAGGGCTTAAAACTGAAGTGCCCCGGTCAGAGACAATCATTGACGCTCTACCTCGTGTGACGGGGCCTCAAAGCACTTTTGCCAGGCTGAGGAGGTCATGCCCACAGGGTTTTGAAATCCTCAGCCTGGCAAAGTTCAGCTCAAGCAGCCAGAAACGTGCTCATTTAACACATGTCTGACTCCTAACTGCCTGACCTGAACAAGACGAGTGTCTGTCAGGCTGATCTTTGTTCAGCCTGACAGACACTCTTCTTGTCGGGAAAAAGATTGAGGGGCGTGGCCCGTCTGCCCATATGAATGGAGCACGGCTGGAGACTATGCATGAATGTTTATGGGGAAATGCTAGGATTTATTTACATTTTCAAAGTCAATGAACTGTAATGAAATAAACCTAGCTAATTATTATCATATGTTGAAATACATATGAGCGCAGAACAGATTATATGAATTAGAAGAATTTACATTTATATATATTGCATTATGGTATAACTAACTCTATTCCATAGGTATTTATAATAATCATTGTGATCAGGGTTCCAGCGTTTTTTGTTCCATGTGAATTTTTTCCTAATACAGCGTCATGTAGGAACTCCACTTGGAAATGAAAACTGATTTGGTGCATTAATTAATAATCTCAGTCAAGTGAATACACATAGTGCCAAACAGTACTTACGTAACAAGTGATGATGTCAAACACTATCATATTTTTATTGAAGACAAGGGTGTTCAACTCATCGGCAGACGTATTTCAGTCTTTCTTCAATGGACAAAGGTAGAGCCAAAGCGGCCCACAACGTTGTGACTCCAGAAAGCGAAACAATCACTGTGGGCCCTCATACAAGTGTACAACCACTTCATCGTGCATTTGAAATGTGTTGTGAAAAAACCCCACAAACACTGCAATAAACATAAAACACTCAGTTGAGCATGTAAACTAACGTTTAGAGACTCATTTTCAGTAACAAATGACGATTTCAGCTCTAAAAGAAAACAAATTTGGCAAACAGATTCACAAACAATGTTTGTTCCGTGGGCGGTGCAGCAAAACAAAGTGAAATAGGGACAGGAACTCTACTACTTGAGAGTAGAGCAGTCGGTAAAGCAGATAGCATTACACATTTATTTATTTATTTTATTTGCGGGTTTGTATCGCGCTTGAATCAACTCCCGGAGGATTATCTCTGCTCCCTAGGAAACACAGCAAAGCACAGTCATAGGGAAAACCAGACGAAAGGTTAGCTTTGAAACAGAAAGGTTTTGAGTTGCTTTCTGAACTGCAGATGTTCTGAGCACTGTCTGAGAGCTAGAGGGAGCTTGTTCCATAGTGAAGGACCAACCACAGAAAGAGCTCTACCTCCGTGCCTGGCCTTCTTTGCGCGGGGCACACATAAGAGGAATTGATTGCTTGACCTAAGGGAACGTGCAGGGGTGTAGGCTATAAATTTATTTTTCAGGTATGCAGGACCTAGTCCGTTTAAGCTTTTATGGATTAGACAACATGTCTTAAACTTCGTCCTCTGTCGGACTGATAGCCAGTGTAGTTTGTCCAAAAGAGGTTTGGACGCAGTTCGGGGAGGGGGGCGTTTAAGACCAGGCGGGCCGCAGTGTTCTGGATCACTCGGAGTTTGGCTAATACTCCCTCAGTTACAGATAGTACCAAGACATTACAATAATCAATACGGCTAAGGGCCAGGGCCTGTACCGATGTTTTCCTGATGGAGTCTGGGAGTATAGGGAAGATTTTGCGTAACAGGCTAATTACGTGGAAGCACGAGCCCACAATATAATTGCTATGTTGTTTCAGTGAAAGCTCCTGATCTAGGCGGACTCCTAAGTTCTTAACGATCTGTTTGGGTTCGGGGACTGGTCCCAGATCATGTGGCCACCAATCTGGGGTCCAGAGGATCTTTGCCTCCCCGAACAACATAACTTCGGTCTTGTTTACATTGCTCTGCGGACAGTTTGATGACATCCATTAAGCCACAGCTCTCATGCCCTGAGAGAAGGAGTTCTTAACCTCGGTGATGAGAGATTTAAAGGGAAAAAGGAGCTGTGTGTCATCCGCGTAAGACACAGGGATGAAACCATATGCTCGCATAATTCCAGCCAGGTGTGCCACAAAGATGTTAAAGAGGGTTGGGCTCAGACAAGAGCCCTGTGGCACCCCTTTAGAAATCCCTACCTCCACCGAGCGATAGGAACCCATGGTGACGCATTGGGTGCGGTTGGGTAGGAAGCTCCTTAGCCAGGTCAGAGCCTTGTTCTCTAGACCAATGTTTTCCAGTCGACTTGTCAAGATGTTGTGTGACACTGTGTCGAACGCCGCCAACAAGTCTAGTAGTACCAGGATGACAGAGTAGCCCCTATCCTGATACATATGTAGGTCGTCTGTGACTGACATCAGGGTTGACTCTGTGCTATGTTTAGGCCTAAAGCCGGATTGTGAGTAATCCAGACCTCCTGCCTGTTCAATAAACATGGATAGATGGCGGTTCACATGTTTTTCCATGAGTTTTCCTAGGAATGGTAGCAGGGATATTGGTGTAAGATTGAACAGATCTGTCCATGGAATTGAGGAGTTTTTTCTAATAGGTCTGACCAGAGCCTTTTTCCACCCTCTGAGGACCTCGCCTGTGCTCAGGGAAAGATTTACCAACCTCTGAACCCCAGGACCTGTCAAGGTTACAAGTACCCTTACCTGTAGGCCACTTGTAAAGGGATTCCGCAGAGACGTTATGGACCAACTTCCCCAAATTCTAGGTAATTCCTAGTGATTTTGTAGTTTACACTGAGGTATCATATAGAAATCAGGGAGGTAGGCCGGATCGTGGACGCTACCTGCTTCCTTATTGTCGACCTGCGAGGCAATAAAAGAAAGCTATTTGTAATCACTATTCTCTAATCTTCTGCTCTATTGTTAGCTTCCCAATAGATTCTCTTTATAAATCAGGTGCAAGCCTACCTGCGACTGTTAAGGCCTAGGCGTCACGTCCGTGTTGTCGTTGTGAAGGGTGAAGTAGAGCTGGGCAGGGTTGAAACGGATGAGTTGCCAGAGAATTCTGATTGCCACTGGAAAGGAAACAATTTAGATAAGTTACTTCCTTTCTTATATTGTTTATTCCTTCCTTTTCACTATCCCTTACTAGTATACACCACTTACTCTCTCTGTATTGGGTTGTGTCTTCCTTCACCTTTTCTTCCTAGACAAAACTTATAAACAAGATACAAAGTGCACACAAAACATTCTATGAGAATTATTGTCCCAAAAGTTAGCTTTGATACTTCTCAAAGCCTTAAAGATCAAGAAATGTCTAATTCAGGAAGTCTCTGTTCAAGTTCCTTAATGCTTCTTCAAAACATTCTCCAGGTAAATTGTTCGAGTTTGAACCTGTGTCGCTTGCTTGCGTTGGGCGCCTGTTGATTTAAACAATAAAAGAAAGATTTCACTTAGCTTTCTTTGTTGTCCGTGTTCTTTCTCTTTTGCTGCGCGATGCCGAGATGAAGACGTCGAGATGCAGACCTTCGAAATTGCAAGGGCGTTGGCTGGTGTCTGCAGGCTCCGTGAGTTCCCCAAGACGATCCTGTGCTGGGCGACGGTGGAAGGCAAAGCGTGGATCTGCGTTGGGTGTGGCCTTTTATAGTTGTGCCACACCCAGGACTCCTTGACGTTACGCGCACATTTTCCTGCGTGCGCTTTTCTAAGCGTGCGCTTTTCTATGCGTGCGCTAGCACCGTTCTTCTGCGTGCGCTTCCTCTGCATGCGCCAGCGTCCCTCACACACTCTGACAAATGACTAAAAAACATTACTAGCAATTGTGCAAACAGAAGTTAAATTACATCCTCATCTTCAATCTCCTCATCATCAGAATTAACAGCGTTTGACCCAAAAAGGATATCATGAAACCATACAGTTTTAACAGAAATGAATAAATATACACTTGAAAGTGAAAACACGGTTTACAATCTGACACATAACATTTCTGGAGTGCTGGCTGCACGGGACAGGGGCGGGTTTTCTGAGTGGGCAAAACTACCCTCGTGGGAGCCGGATGTGTGTACCTTTAGTGGTGGTGGTGGTTCATGACAGTACTCCCCTCTCAAGAGCCCTCCCAAGATGTGTGGAACAGGTTTTGGTTTGTTTGGGTTATGAAGATGAAAACTTCTAAGTAATCGAGGAGAATTCTGTAAATTGGAAAGAGGTTCCCAGGTTCGCTCCTCAGGACCATAACCCTTCCAATGTACCAAATAAAACAGTTTTCCTCGACTTCTTTTTGAATCTAAGATCTTTTGGACTTCAAACTCAGGGACTCCATCGATGTGAAGGGGTACTGGATTCTTTTTAAATCTAGTCTTAGGGTCACAAGGTTTAATCAATGACACATGGAATACTGAATGAAATTTATACTTGGAGGGTAACTTTAGTTTAACACTGACTGGATTGATTATTTTCTCTACATCAAATGGTCCTATGAATTTTGGACGAAGCTTTGTACAAATATTTATTTTTAAGTTCTTTGTGGATGACCACACTTTATCTCCGATAGAATATTTAGGTGGCGGTTTTCTGTGTAAATCCGAAGATTCTTTTTGACTTTCTTTTGCTTGTGCTAAATGATACTGAGCCAGATTTTGTACATGAATTAATTTCGTAATGTGGTCTTCCAAAGATGGAATAGCCGAAGGAATCAGTATAGTTTCTGGGATATTTTTAGGGTGAAACCCATAGGTGCAGAAGAAGGGTGAAAGAGTGGTGGAGGAATTATCCATGTTATTGAATGCAAATTCTAAAACCCATAAAATATCTGACCATTCCTTCTCTTCTTCTACCAAGGCGCATCTTACAAACTGCTCTATGGTTTGATTGGTCCTTTCTGTTAAACCATCAGTTTGGGGATGATACCCAGAAGACGTGCGAATATCCATATCTAAAGTTTCACCTAATTGTTGCCAAAAATGCGAAACGAATTGTGGACCCCTATCAGAAATTATTACCGAAGGAATACCATGTAGTCGAATTATTTCTTTGGAAAAGATATGTGTTAACTCTTTTGCAGAAGGAATTTTCTTTAATGGGATGAAATGTGCCATACGAGAGAAATGATCGACTACTGTCAGAATTGTGTTAAAACCTCCTTGGTTTTCGGAAGCTCCACAACAAAATCTAGAGATATCGTGTGCCAAGGTTGAGGGGAAATCGGGAGAGGAAGCAGCTGACCACTAGGTGCTTGATGTTGTGTTTTATTCTGTGCACAAATCACACAAGTCTCAATATAAGATCTAACATCATTTATCAAGGAAGACCACCAGAATTTTCTTTTAATCAATTGACTGGTCTTAATGATTCCGGGGTGCGCAGACATAAGTGTGTCATGATGTAACTGTATTATTTTTTTCTGTAATTCTGGTGTGGGTACAAAAATTTGTTCATTCATATACAAAAATCCTTCTCTTAACTGTAACAGAGGATACAAATCATACCAATCTTGTGATGTTTTTTCCTGAACCTTTTTTTTAATGTCTTCCATTACATCGGAAACAATCACTCCAACCTTAAAACAATGGTCTGGTAAAACAGCTTGAGTTTTTTCAGAGGAATCTTCTTTTTCTTCTAACATTCCCAAACGTGACAAAGCATCTGCTTTTAGGTTCTCTTTTCCTGGTCGGTAAGTTATCACAAAGTTGTAATCATTAAAGAATAATGTCCAACGTAATTGCCTAGCAGTGAGTGCCTTAACAGAGCGCAGAAATTGTAGATTTCTGTGATCAGTATAGATCGTTACAGGATGTCTTGCCCCTAACAAGTAATGACGCCATTCTTCGAAGACTGCTTTGATGGCTAACAACTCCTTGTCAGCGATTGCGTAGTTTTGTTCTGTAGGGGTTAGTTTCCGTGAATAATATGCAATTGGATGCATTTGACCTGTTTCTTTGTGTCTTTGAGATAAAATCCCTCCGATGGAAAACTGTGAAGCATCTGCTTCCACTATAAAGGGATTAGAGGGATCCGGGTGCATTAATACAGGAGCTGTGGTAAACTGTCCTTTGAGATTCTGAAAAGCTTCCCCTGCATCGTTATTCCAATCAAATTTTACACCTTTCTTCAGAAGCCTAGTAATTGGGGTTATCAAATGAGAAAAGTTACAGATAAATCGCCTATAAAAATTTGCGAACCCCAAAAAACTCTGTACTTGCTTCACTGAAGAAGGACTGCTCCAATCTAGAACTGCTTGGATTTTCTTAGGATCCATTTCTATACCTTCTGGACTTAAAACATACCCCAGGAATTCGACTCTAGTAGTATGGAATGTGCTTTTCTCAAGTTTTACATACAAGGAGTTGTCAAGAAGTTTTCGAAGAATCGCTCTTACTTGTTGTACATGTTCTGTGGTGTTTTTAGAATAAATGAGAATATCATCTATGTACACAATACAACAGATATCTAAAAATTCCCTAAGAACCTCATTTATAAAAAATTGGAACGCTGCGGGAGCGTTGCAGAGTCCGAATGGCATAACCTGATACTCGTACAGACCGAATTTGGTACGAAATGCTGTTTTCCATTCGTCGCCACTTCGAACTCTAACCAAATGGTAAGCTCCTCGCAAATCCAATTTAGTATAAATGACGGCATCTTTTAGTTGGTCTAAGAGAGTTGGAATTAACGGAAGTGGATATCTGTTCTTAATGGTTACATTGTTAAGAGCTCTATAGTCGATGCAAGTTCTCAACTCGCCTCCCTTTTTTGGAATAAAAAAGAGAGGAGAGGATACAGGAGATTTCGAATGTCTAATAAATCCATTTGCCAAGTATTCGTCTAAATAGTCCCTTAAATGGTCGTTTTCTCTTTCGGTGAGTGCGTAAATTCGACTACACGGTAGGGTAGCCCCAGGCACTAGATCTATTCGACAATCGAAATCCCGATGTGGTGGTAAGGTATTGGCCTTTGATTTGTCAAACACATCATGAAGGTCAGAATACTCCTCAGGAATTCCTTCCAAAAGTAACACACTTTTTGAGTTCAGGGGGAAATTACTACCTTGAATCAGTACTTTGGAATCTTGTGACAACAAACAGGTTGATGTACAGTAAATCGAATCTAACAACACTGTCCTCTCTACCCAATCGATTTTGGGATTGTGCTTAGTGAGCCAAGGTATACCTAGAATCAAGCGAAATTGAGGTGCGTCAATGATGTCAAAGGTTATGTTTTCTTTATGGACATTCAAACAAGTCATGGCAAGTGTTTCGGTGTGAAATTGAATTAAACCTGATGATAACTCTTTACCATCAACAGCTCTGACCACTTCCGGATGTTCCTTGGATTTGGTTTTAAAATCTAATTCTTTTAAAAACATTGTGTCTATAAAATTGCCTGTAGCCCCTGAGTCGATTAAAGCGTCAACCGTCCATTTTTTCCCTGATTCTGTAAGAGATTGCAAAGTGACCTTTATACTAAGATGTTGGGAAGTTATTTCAGGAGTTATGGAGGCCAAACTAGAAATCTTACTCGACAATCTGACCTCTCGATTTGTCGAGCTAGTTAGACTTCCGACTGTTGTACCACAGCTACCTCAGGATTCTTCCCCTTGGGTTTGTTTGGGCGCACCGGGCATTCCTTAACAAAGTGGCCTGACTTGCCACAATACAAACATTGGTTTAATTTTCTTCTTTTGTCCTTTTCTTCTTTACTTAGAGGACCTTTGATAGTACCTATCTGCATGGGTTCTCCTAAATCAATCTTGGGTGTGCTTTCTGTTCTCATACTACTATTTCTCTCTTTAAAAGAAAAGACTTTAACCTCAGTCTTTCCTTTTTCGCCTCTTCGTTCTGACAATCGATGATTCAGTTTTACCACTAAGTCAATGAAATCTTCTATAGTATCTGGAGGATCTAAAATCTGTGTGACCATGTCCTTTAATTCGTCTTTGAGTCCCTTGTAAAAAAGGGAAACCCTTTTTTCCTCTGGCCAGTGAGCTTCAATTACTAGTCTATTAAATTGAGATATATAATGCAGCAAATCCGACGAACCCTGTTTTAAATGTAATAACTCATGGTCTGCTGATTGGACAAAGACATGTTTTGCGAACAGTTTTTTCATGGTATTTTTAAAAGTTCGAAGATTATAGAGAATTGGGTCATCACGATCGACTATTGGCACTGACCATAAAGCTGCATCACCTCCTAAATACGAGAGAATAAAGGCTATTTTAGAGGAGTCATCGGGAAAGGCTGCTGGTTTTGCTATAAAATGTAAATGACATTGATTAAAAAATATAGAAAATTTATTACTGTCTCCATAAAACCTTTCAGGAGGTGCTAAGGGGACAGGTACTGGAGTTACAACTTGAATCTGAGTTGACGTTGAAGATGAACTAGAATCAGGATGCAGGGTTTGAAACCCAGGCTGAAAAGTCGCTGGTTTCAACACAGACTTCTGAGTAGGGGAGAAATTCCAAGTACTAGGACCGGATGGAACAGATTGCATATTACTTCGAATGTCAGCAACCTCTCTACGAAGGGCTGCGTTATCAGCTTGAATTGCAGTTAACAGATTTGCCATGTCTTGCAAAGAATTTGCAATGGAAGGATCCATAACGTCTGGGCGGAATAATTGTCGTGGGCTTTGCCTTCTGTCAAGGTTACAAGTACCCTTACCTGTAGGCCACTTGTAAAGGGATTCCGCAGAGACGTTATGGACCAACTTCCCCAAATTCTAGGTAATTCCTAGTGCTTTTGTAGTTTACACTGAGGTATCATATAGAAATCAGGGAGGTAGGCCGGATCGTGGACGCTACCTGCTTCCTTATTGTCGACCTGCGAGGCAATAAAAGAAAGCTATTTGTAATCACTATTCTCTAATCTTCTGCTCTATTGTTAGCTTCCCAATAGATTCTCTTTATAAATCAGGTGCAAGCCTACCTGCAACTGTTAAGGCCTAGGCGTCACGTCCGTGTTGTCGTTGTGAAGGGTGAAGTAGAGCTGGGCAGGGTTGAAACGGATGAGTTGCCAGAGAATTCTGATTGCCACTGGAAAGGAAACAATTTAGATAAGTTACTTCCTTTCTTATATTGTTTATTCCTTCCTTTTCACTATCCCTTACTAGTATACACCACTTACTCTCTCTGTATTGGGTTGTGTCTTCCTTCACCTTTTCTTCCTAGACAAAACTTATAAACAAGATACAAAGTGCACACAAAACATTCTATGAGAATTATTGTCCCAAAAGTTAGCTTTGATACTTCTCAAAGCCTTAAAGATCAAGAAATGTCTAATTCAGGAAGTCTCTGTTCAAGTTCCTTAATGCTTCTTCAAAACATTCTCCAGGTAAATTGTTCGAGTTTGAACCTGTGTCGCTTGCTTGCGTTGGGCGCCTGTTGATTTAAACAATAAAAGAAAGATTTCACTTAGCTTTCTTTGTTGTCCGTGTTCTTTCTCTTTTGCTGCGCGATGCCGAGATGAAGACGTCGAGATGCAGACCTTCGAAATTGCAAGGGCGTTGGCTGGTGTCTGCAGGCTCCGTGAGTTCCCCAAGACGATCCTGTGCTGGGCGACGGTGGAAGGCAAAGCGTGGATCTGCGTTGGGTGTGGCCTTTTATAGTTGTGCCACACCCAGGACTCCTTGACGTTACGCGCACATTTTCCTGCGTGCGCTTTTCTAAGCGTGCGCTTTTCTATGCGTGCGCTAGCACCGTTCTTCTGCGTGCGCTTCCTCTGCATGCGCCAGCGTCCCTCACACACTCTGACAAATGACTAAAAAACATTACTAGCAATTGTGCAAACAGAAGTTAAATTACATCCTCATCTTCAATCTCCTCATCAGAATTAACAGCGTTTGACCCAAAAAGGATATCATGAAACCATACAGTTTTAACAGAAATGAATAAATATACACTTGAAAGTGAAAACACGGTTTACAATCTGACACATAACATTTCTGGAGTGCTGGCTGCACGGGACAGGGGCGGGTTTTCTGAGTGGGCAAAACTACCCTCGTGGGAGCCGGATGTGTGTACCTTTAGTGGTGGTGGTGGTTCATGACAGGACCTAGTTCTGTACCAAGCATAGGCATAATTCTTGCTGGAATAGTGTCATCTGGACACCCGCTCTTGATTTGCGAGGTTAAAGATACAACCTCCTCTAATGAGATAGGGGGAAATATGCCTAGGGTGTGCGTGGTAGACTTAGGGTCTTCCTTGACTTGTGGTTGAGAATTCTCTCAACAAAAGGACAGGTTGGAGCTAATGATTTTCTCATAGATCTTATCTATTTTTTTAGTGAAAAACAGTGAGATATCATCACACAGTTGCTGAGATGCAAACTCTGAGCTCTCGCAGGCCACTGGTTTAACTAAAGACTGCAGTATTTGGTATAATACCCTAGGAGAGTTTCCAGCAGCTTCGAGTTGGGACGCAATGTGGTTTTTGCGCGCCATACGAATAGCTTTATGGTATGTGGAGAGGGATTCCCAGTAGCGGTTCTTGTCATCAGCCAAATGGAACGATCTCCATTTCTTTTCAAGTTTTCTGGCAGTTTTTTTAAGGGACCTTAAATGCTCAGAGAACCAGACTTCTTGTTTATGTGCCGGGCGTGGTTTAAACAGTTTCAGGGGGGCAATATCATTCACTGCTGTCACCAGCGCTCCTTCAAATTTAGTCAGGGCCCTCTCGATGTCTTCAGTGAGCACAAGGGAAGGTTCTACAAACCTCTCTTTAAAGGAATTTTGGGTTATTTTGTGCCATTGCCTACGTTTACTCGGCAAGGCTATTGGGCCTGAGGGAGGAGTGCTAATGCGGGGGGTGTAAAATTCTATGACAAAATGATCGGTTCATTTTACTTGTGTAGGAGGTAGGCATTTGATTGATGGGGAGTTGGACAGGATTAAATCCAGAGTGTGTCCTGCCTGGTGTGTGGAGCCGCTATTAGCTTGTTTTAGGCCTAGTAAGGACAAATCCGTCAGAAGGGATTGTGCCTCAGTGCACTCTTTTAATTCGCTATGAACGTTGAAGTCTCCCACAAGTAAGAAATCGCTGTCTTTGCTTATATGGGGGGCCCAATGCTTCCACTAGTGTGATAGAGAAGTTGGCACAAGGCCCAGTAGGACGATAAACCAGAGCCCCTTTTTGGCTACCTTTGGGTGCAGCATTAATTTTAAAAATCAACAGTTCAAGTTCTGGGGTGCATAGTTCGTCCAGGATAGACATGTTTATTTCTTGTTTATGGACTATTGCAATCCCTCCCCCTGTCTTAGTAGGGCGGTCTAGTCTGACAATTTAATACCAATTTAATTCCTAGGGTTATGGCCGGAACCGAATGTGGTTTCAGTCAGCCATGTTTCTGTCAGAAAACATAGGTCGGGCTCTTCAGATGAGATTAGTTCCCATACTTCAGTTGCATGTTTCGATAGTGATCGGATGTTGCATAAAAGGTTCTTACTCCCAAGTAATACATTAGTACCCACCCTTTTAGTCGGAGTGAGGTGGCAATCAGCAAGATTACTACCTTGGTATTGATATATAGCGGGTCACCCGCAGGGTCTGTGTCCTCTTTGTCCTCTGATAGAATTTGGAACTGGGTCTTGCAATGACGGCAAGAGAAGGGGACCTCCAAGCTGGTATTTGCCCCTTTTAAGCATTCCCATAGAGGTTTGTTGCGTAGGCCCAGAAGAACCTGAGGGGTATAGATAGCACGAGTAATGGACCATACCTCTGAGTTATCAGATCTAGGTGCCATTGCCCCTGGCCCCGTCCGGTCGCGGACGGGTGCAGACAGGCTGGTCTTTGGCTCGTCTTAGGCGCGTCCTTGGGCGCTCCGCTGCGCGCAACCGCTGCGCGCTTGACCCGACGAAGGGGTTAAATAGCCCTGTGATCAGAAGATCTAGAGCGCTAACCGCTCGACTTGCTGGGAGTGTCTGGCTCTTCCTGTCCCGCCCTCTGCTCTACGGTATTGGCTACCGAGTCGGACTGGGGCAGGCAGGCCGGAATACCGAGCACAGACTACTGGAATACAATTGAGCCCCTAGCAGCACCGGGAATAAGCGTGGGTACACAGAGTAAGTGGAGTTTAAATTCGTATTCAATTTTAACTTTTCGCAAATAACATAAAGTACGTGATTTTAAAATTCGTAATCAATTTTAAAAATGTGACATAGGAAATGAGTTACAAGTAAAACAATTTTCGTGCAGAGCTTCCGCTCTGAGGGTGCTTACTGGCGCCAAGCGGGGTCAGGAGACACTGCCACCGTCGTCGTCCACATGTTGAATGAATTAAAATCTGTTATACTTACCAGAGCAGCAGGCTCACACGAAAGAAACTATAAGAAAGCTCAGTGAGACAATGCCAGAATTCACCCAGCCTTTGACTTAGCTACTGCTAAAAACTACACAGGAGTGATCAGAGCTGCATTATGCTTCTCTATTTACTCAAAGGGGCAAATTTACTTAGAAGTCACGCAACGCAGTGAAGCAACTAAAGCTGCAGGGCTGCGTTGCATGAAAGGGAGAGAGCAGAACAGTGTCATTGTGTTGTTCTGTCGCCCGCCGCTCAATCAAGAATGTGTAGAGCGCACTACTTACCCGTGAGGGTCTCAAGGCGCTGGGGGAAAAGGGAGGGGTGCTACTGGTCGAACAGCCAGGTCTTGAGTAGCCTTCTGAAAGTCAGCAGGTCTTGGGTCTGTCGTAGGCTCAGTGGGAGGGTGTTCCAGGTCTTGGCGGCGAGGTGGGAGAAGGATCTGCCGCCGGTGGTTGTTCTTCGGATGCGAGAGACAGTGGCTAGGGCGAGGTTGGCAGAACGGATGAAGGACTGGGTTTTTCTAAGACCCAGCGGTGCCAGGGGACAACACCTGAAACCTTCGTGGGTAACCTGTTCCGGCGTACAAATGACAGAGACACGGGACACTTCCTTCGGCGTCAAAGATTCGAGGTTTATTACTGCAGGGAACACAGAAGTCACGAGAAGTACATCACATGTAGGTTCACGGAGCCTGATTCGAATTGCTACTGTGGGTCGCTCCTTTGATACACATTTCTCTCATAGGTTAACATGATACACAAAGGTTTACAACTTGGTTCCCATCATAAACACCAGAAGAGGTTGCTTTCATGTATTCAGGGCCCGGAACATAAGTACGGAAACATTTGGTGGTTCCCAACTGTAAAAACCCATCTTCCCACCATTAGTACATTCCAATCAGCAGTAAACTAATCGAAGGAGGAACAGAAACAGGTGCAGAGGAAGGCAGAAACAGTGGGGAGATCGGAAAGGGTGTAAAGGGGGTGGTATCGGGAAACACGAGCTGCAGGCATCAAAGGGACGCGCCTAATGAGATGCACGGCTAAGACAATAGACCGGCACGGCAAGATGAGCCTCGAGCGAGGCCATCTGCCTTACAGTATCATCCCCCTCATCATAAAGACACTTTCAAAGGAAACGTGTCTTCCGCAAGAGTCTTGGGAATCCCAGGGTCGCGAAGCGGACAGCGTCCGTTCGCTGGCTACTTGAGGGCAAGAGACAAAATGGATGCCGCATCTAAGATGGAACCCGTGGGCTCGGATGTAGAAACCCACGAAACAAACGAACAGTTTAGGTTAGCACAACGAAAACTGCGTACACCCACTAAACTCGTCATTTGCGGTTCATAGATACCAGGCTCGACCATATTCGTGCGAGTCGAAAACACCACTTACGATCGTCACGGAACCTCAGACGCTCCTTTTGCCCTCATGTAGGCAAGCACTAGTCAGAATCATATTCGATATTCATCAGACCATCTAGATGTTGCTGCAACATAATTCTATCCATCTGAGCTCCTTTGGTAACAGGCGGCTGTCTTATACACGTCGTAGCACAGAGGCCACATAAGGCAGGACCACACTGCACACAAAGGCAACACGTGAACAGAAATGCTACAACGACTCCGATGATCATCAGAATCTTCCAACCCCAAGTCGACATTAGGCCCCAAAACCACCCAAGTAGCGTCCAATCCCCTACGTCCACGTGTATGGACTCAGAGATCTTGTGCAACTTTGAGATGGCTTGATAGACAGTCGGAGCGTTATCTGGAATGAAAATACAGCAGCTCGAATGGATCACCTTAGATACTCCACCTCGATCTGCTAAAACAACGTCTAAAACCATACGGTTTTCTAACGTCATGAGCCTATCCGCCTGGAGTTCTGCGGTGATATTACCAAGGGCACTGGCAGTGATATTAGCTGTCGATTCCACTACTCGGGTCAACTGTCTCAGGTTCCTACTATTGACCATAGGCCCCCAAAACGGAAAGAAACCCTTGAAAAAGTCTCCTGCCTCTTGACCGGCAGTGTCCTCTTCGCTAATCACGCCCCTCACAACTCTAGTCTTGTGGTAATCTGCATCTACGGTGAACGTCGGAGGCAACAAATTTGCAATATAACATGTGCCCGCAAAGTCGGAGGGCAACCACGTATACGCACGATCATGGCACTACGTACCCTTGGCAGTTAGAAACACAGGGGACGAGAGCATCGGCAAGACATACGTCTCGGAGCAAGCACTCTCTCCAAGATGAGCTCTCGGTCTTCGGTCACGACCTTTTAGACAGAAATTACCAAGGTGGGGTACGATCCATATCGGAGACGAGCTTCTAAGCTGTCTTTCACCCACGAGCGCACTATACTCAGTCTCACTCAGGTCCCTATAGGCTCGCACCTCTTCCTCTGGGATGAGCGACGGCTCATAGATATCCCTATCTAAATCAGCGATCGCTATAGCCAAAGGCTTGTGATACGGACCAGGACCAAAATGGGAAGGACGTGGCTCTCGATTGGGGTAGGAATCTAGTGCACTTCGAAACATTGTTTGAAATGCTCGAGCGGAACCCTGGGAACTATAAGGAAGGACCAAGTATGGAATTCCCTTATCCGTGGTATGCGGCATTAACCCACACACCCAACAATTAGTAGTATTAACCACTAACTGATGCTGATGAAGGAGCTGAATGAAGGAATTATTTCTGAATTCCGCACGTCTGGCCTGCTCGTGTTGGGGTAGAATATGGAAGGAATGAGAGGACACAGTGGTGGTAGATTTAGGTTCAGAAGTAGGAGTAGGTATGGCAGAAGGTAGGAAGTACTGTATCATATAATACACCCCACCCGCCAACAATGAGGAAACAGTTAGAAACAGAAGGAACACCTGAAACATAAAGCATTTCGTACAAGTAATTTGTTGGAGTTTGAATCTTTGCGCCTGAGCTTTTTCCAAATCCACAAGCTTTGAAAACGCCATCCTCTAAAACCGTCCGCATCGTTTCTTGACGCACTTCGTTCTGTGTAGCAGTAGTCAATCCCTAGGAGTTCCCAGGAACCGACGGTCTTCGACCTAGTGTCAAGACCTACTAACCAGAAGGAAGTACACGCGCGGCCCTACGGTACACCTGGATGCAAGGTATCTTAATTCACAAATATGTACAAAGTCTCTCAGCTGTGGAAGCAAAAACACAGATGTGGAAAAAAAAAACTCAATATTTACAAAATCACAGTTGTACGAGTGTTTAGACTGATCGTGGCAATGGGGTAACGTAAATGTCGAGGGACAAAAGCAAATTTTATTTGTCCTTGGTATTAGATCGCAAAAAGTATCGGCTCTTTCCAGGACGTGTCTGTTCGTCAAACAATGGATCTGATGAGGGAACAGAGTTCTGTTGATCAGTCAATTTTTCAGATCTTGAGCTTTGTGGTGACAAATGTTCAACAATGTTGTTCTGCTGCACTGAGGATTCTCCGACAGGTTGGGCGTCGCTAAAAGGTACGAAGGTCTGCAATCTTTCAGTTTTAGACGAAGCAATGCCTTTTCTCACCCACGAGTCCGCTGCTAAAGGTATAGGTACCTTTTTGGTGTGGGTGGCATGCACCCAGTTCTTCCGGCCTTCCAGATGGACAGCAGTTCTCGTGGCAAGGAGGACTTGGTAGGGTCCAGTAAAGCGAGGTTCGAGGTTGCGTTTTCTTCCAAAGTTCCTCGTCACCACCCAGTCTCCGGGCTGGAGCTGGTGGCCTGGACCCTCCGTCTGCGTCGGCAGTGCTTCAAAGCACTGTTGGTGAATTAACCTCAGTTTAGCAGTCAGATCATGAAGATAATCGATCAACATTGGGTACTCAAGATCAGAAAACACACTCGGTCTAGGGACCCCCCAAACATTCGCAGGACGGCCGAACACTATTTCATAGGGACTGAGCCCTACTCGGGAGTGTACAGTCACCCTTGTTGACAACAAAGCTAAAGGCAAAGCGTCAGGCCACGAAAGACCAGTCGTAGCCTGAATCTTCGCTAGTTTGAGTTTAAGGGTGCCATTATACCCTTCAACCAAACCTGCTGACTGGGGATGGTTGGCGCTGTGGAATTTCTAAGTAATTCCAAGGCCCTTACACACACTCTTCATCACACTCCCCACAAACTCACTTCCGTTATCAGACCATACAATCCGTGGTATTCCATACCGAGGAAAGTATTCCTTCAGTAGGATTTTCGCAGTGGACAGAGCCGTATTGTCTTTGAGAGGGTAGGCTTCAATCCATCGGGAGAATGCGCAAACCACCACTAAAACGTATTTCAGGTTATTGCATCGCTCCATATGGATGAAGTCTTGTTGAATTACCTCAAAGGGACATGAAGGGGGAGCAAAATGGCCAGGAGGTGTAGGGGTTCCCTTACCAGGATTGTACATCATACATATCATGCAACTCTTCACCAATCTCTCAGCACACTTCGTGATACCATCATTCTTCCACACAGGAGACAACAACTTGCAGATACCTTTCGCACTAATATGTGCTAACCCGTGTGCCATCGTCACAACAGCCAGCACATACGCATCTGGCAACATCCATCTCTTATGCTCCGACAAATCAATCCAACAACCATTCACATCCAACTTTCCCGTACTCTCTTTCCACTTGGTCTTTTCAGTCTCGGTGGCCTCATTCTGTATCCTTTTCACACTCTCGATGGTATCCTCACACATACTAGTCTCTGTAGGCCACCTAACCGAACTCGTCACATACATTCTAGTGCTAAGGTTCCGGGCAGTCTACTTAGCAGTCTCATCCGCAAACGCATTACCACGACCAACATCATCCGTTACCTTACGATGCGCACTACATTTAACAATCGCCACCTGCTTAGGTAACGTAAGTGCATCCAAAAGATCGTTCACAAGCTGTCCATGCTGAATCTTCGTGCCATGTGATGTCATAAAACCTCTCTCTCTCCACAATCGTCCAAAACTATGGGCGACGCCAAAAGCATATTGGCTGTCGGTAAAAACATTCACCCGTTTCCCTTTCGACAACACACACGCTCTAGTCAAAGCGATCAGTTCTGCAGCTTGGGCAGAGTTCTGATTCAATCTCGCAGTTTCCACAACAGTATTCAAAGTTACCACAGCATACGCAGTCGTCACATCACCATTCGGCAATTTAAAACATGAACCATCCACATACAAGGTCCCATCGGGATCTTCCAAAGGGGTGTTTTTAAGGTCCACGCGACCTTTTGTTTCCTCCTCAGTCCGTAAGTAACAGTCGTGAGGTGTTACTTCATCTGACTCCATGCTAATGGGCAACAAAGTCGCCGGGTTCAGGACATTACTACGTTTTATCTGAATGTGACTTGCCAAAAGCGTCAACTCGTACCCAGACAACCTTGCACTCGTCAAGTGCTGAGTTTTTGTACGATTCAACAGAGTATCAACTGCGTGCGGAACCATCACCGTAAGCATATTATCCATGACCAATCCTGCAGATTGTCGGATAGACACTGCAGCTGCCGCTGTTGCTCTCAAACAACTCGGCAATGCTCTAGCTACCACGTCCAAGGTCGAGGAAAAATATGCACATGGACGCTGCTTATCACCAAAAGGTTGCGTCAAAACACTCAATGCACAGCCTTCCCTCTCGTGAACGTATAATGTAAACGGCTTGCTGTAGTCAGGGGTACCTAACACAGGAGCCGAACACAACGCGTCACGTAGTTCAGAAAAACTTTTCTGACATTCTTCCGTCCATGGTAAAGGAGTTGGAACGTCCTTGCACGTAAGAGCCACCAATGGTTTCGCTAGCAATGAAAAATTTGGAATCCATTGCCTGCAGTATGACGTGATACCTAAAAAGGCACGCACATCTCTCTGAGTTGTTGGCACAGTCATTCGGGCAATCGCTGCAATTCTCTCTGGGGTCAACCTTCTTCCCTCCTTTGACAATAAGTGACCTAGATAGGTTACTTCTTGACAACAATATTGAAGTTTAGAAGGAGACACCTTGTGATGTAAGTCACAGAGATGCTGCAACAACGATACCGTAGCAATTTTGCAAATGTCCTGAGTATCTGCAGCCACCAATAAGTCGTCAACATATTGGATCAAGGCTGCACCAGCCGGCAACACAAACGCATCTAGTTGGCCCTTCAAGGCTTGACTGTATATCGATGGACTCTCACAGTAGCCCTGAGGAGCACGTTTAAATCTAAAGCTGCGGCCACCAAGAGAGAAACCGAAAAGGTCTCTACTCTCTTCAGCAATCGGAATGCTGAAGAACGCATTCTTTAGATCGATCACTGAAAACCAAGATGCAGAGGCTGGAATCAGAGTCAGTAGCGCCGTGATGTCAGGCACAACAGGGAACTGAGGAATCACAATTTTATTTACCTCCCGTAAATCGATAACAAAACGATAGACAGGTGGTTTCGAAGGGTCAGTTCATTTCAGAATGGGCAGTACAGGGCTGTTGCACACGTTTCCCCGAGTCTCCTCAATAACATCTTTCTCGATTAGGTCATAGATGATCGCTAACAATGCTCGTTCACCATCAAGGGAGATACGATACTGGGGAATACGTGGCAATCGCACATTAGATTTCAAGTGAACAACATAAGGGGAGATGTCAAGCAGGCCCACGTCATTGGGACCTGTTGCCCACAAAGATGCAGGAAGAGAACTCAATTCCGGTGGAAGCTTATCGAGAGACAAGTACATTGGCGAGATCACTCTCTCACCCAAAGTAAGCTTTACTCCCGCAGGAGAACAATACAAAGTCGCATATAGACGTTTTAGCAAATCCAGACCCAAGAGATTTTCACCACAACCAGTGGTCAAAATCAAAGGAGCTTTCAGCTCACGAGGCCCAATTGTAAGTGGCAAAGGGCACGAAACCGGATTGCTAACAGGGGCGCCAGAGAATCCAACGGAAACATTTGTTAAGCCAGACAAAGGTGCGCCAGGGAGTTTCGAATGCATTATGGAACTTTTCGCTGCACCAGTGTCCAACAGAAAAGGCTCAACGACGCCCGAGGTGGCAACTGCGACGTAAGGCCCTCTCTGATCAACCGGAACTGATACTACTCCCTCTCCTTGTCTATGGCTGTCCTAGTAATTACCGTCGTCAGCATCCTGATCGACGTAATAATCGTCTACATTATACTGAGCAGATCGCCCTTGCGACGATCCACGCTGATCAAAACAATTATTGGAGTCAGAAGTGTTAGTGGAACGATCGTTTTGAGCACCGCGACCTCTACCACGTGATGTCTGTTGAGAACCACCACGACCTCCTATAGACGAATTACCACTATTACGCTCATTCAGAACTGGGCAATCGAATTTTAAATGTCTCTCGTTCCTACAATAGGCACACTGATTTTACCCTAACGAAGATCTCTGCGAAGAGGAATCATTTCGTGACTGCGACCTATTTGACTGAGACTGCGATCGATTACGCTGTTGCGAGTCATTCTGATTCGAACGCGGAGGATACGCCTGTTGCAACAACACTTTAGTTTTGAGTTCTTTCGTTTTCTTGTCAGCACGATCGTTCTCCTCTTTCTCCCTATTCTCATAATATTGGGCCGTAGCCAATATTTGAGCAGAAGTAGAAACAGCCCACGCACTTTCTGAATTACGCAATTTGTTGCTTAAGTCAGGCAGTAAATTGGAAACAAACTTATCCACAAACAATCGCTGACCTCCTTCAGTACCCATGTCTTGACCACTATGGTCAATGAAAGCCTCCTCAAATCTCGTAAAGAAATCAGAGACGCTCTCATCCTTCTTTTGTTTGCAAGCGGACAACTTGTCCCAATTTACCTTCATAGCTGGCATAGGCGTTTTCATCAGGGTAATTATTCTCTGAGGGAGATCGGCAATTAACTGTTCAGGTTTAGCCCCACCGACTTGCAAGGCGTCTGCCGCTACAAGAGCAGCCCAATCACCACCTAATTCTACCGCATGGTTTTCTTGCCGGATCTTTCCCCAAACCGGTTGCGGAACTACGTTACCGAACAACATATCGATGTCGGCAAGATTCATTATCGTAGCATCCACTAACTGAGATAATTCTTTATAATACCCTGCAGGATTCTTGCGAGGGTCAGGCATAGATTGCTTCACTTGCAGAACTTCCGATCGTTTCCACGGGAGATGAATCCACACCCTCCGAAAGTGCGGCAAGACTGCAGGATTTTGAGTAGCATCACCTGGCATCCACACCGGTGGAACTTCACGCATGGGATACTGACCAGGCGCTGCAAGCGGTCCTTCAATGTCCTCCACAAACAATGCTCGAGGCATCGTAGAAGGACGAAAAGACAATAATTGCTCAACAGCGCGTCGAACATTAGAGTCTACTATCATTCCGCTCGAAAACTGGAGCTGCAGATTAGTCAAAGCAGTCAATACATCGGCCGATATTTGATCACGTAAAACCTTACACATTTCCTCGAAAACATATCTTTGTGTCGGTATATTGAATTGACAAAACGTATCAAGCACCGCACGTGGAGGATTTCTAAGGGGGTATTTCATCCAAGTCATCGCCATATTATACAGTGCAGCACGTTCCCGATTACCGGGAAGCTGACTACGTCTTTGAGGACCGTCCGAACCAGCGGACTCAAGAATAGGTCCAAGAGAATTAAAGAAGTTAGCAGCTACAGAGGGGGTACGACGTCGAACAGACGGAGACAAAGAGTAACCCAACGGGGTAACAAGAGAAGTACCAAAAGCAGAAGAGACAGGAGAAGTAACCAGAACAGCAGGAGCAGCGGGAACAGCGGGAGCGGGAGTATGGGGAAGTACAAGTGGAGGAGCAGTAGGAACTGAAGTAGGCAAGGGAGCAGGAACAGTCGGAAAAACGGGTACAGGTTGGAGACCAGGTTGGGGAACAGGTACGGGAGCAGGTACAGGGGGGACCACAGGAACTGCGGTACCCTGTGCGTACGGAGGTGGCGATTTCAAAAGATAGGACAGTACTGGGTCCTCAACTAATTCCTCTTTCTTATCCGCCTCCGTTGGCAAAGCGGGGTAACATTTATCTATAGACATACGCTGAAGCCTATCGAAAACTTCCTTTTCCTTTTCCTCCTTATCTCGCTGAAACTGTTCTGCTTTCTTCACTATGGCAGCAACTCCATCTCTCTGATTGCGTTTTGTCTGTCTGATTTCTTTCTGTTTGGCTTCTTTGCGCCATAACCGAAAGGCATCAAACATGGCCGGCCTTGATTTTTTCTTAAACAATTTAGCCTCGAGGTTATCTAAAATCGGGGTCTCGAAACTACCATGAGGTGGCCAACTAAGGACACCGTCCTTTCTAGTATAGCGAATCCAATATTCATTAAAGGTAATCGGACCTAACCCATGCTTGCTATATAATTCATAAGTTGGAGTTCCAACCGGAGGTATCGGACACGAGTCCTCCAGTCGGGAATCCGCACCACAACGACTAAAACAACTGAACAAAGTACTACGGCCAGGCATCTTGCACACTAGCCGAGTTTCACAAACTTCAAGGGTTATAGGATTAACAATGTCCCTGCAAAGAGCAAAAACCTTCGGTTTTTGGCGACTGCAGACGTCAAATATTACAACTAAGAACCAAGTACTAAGAACCACAAATGCAATGGAACCATGCAACAACTAAGCACCCACAACTAAGGACTCTGGGAGCGACCCACAAATACTTAACTCAAAGATCGATGGCGTCACCAGGAAGGCCCGTCAATCGTCTCGCTGTACCAAGGTCTACGCCAGGCGCCAAAACAGGTCTACAGTCAGGGCAGCAGTCCGTCGCAGCCGTCAGGAGGCGGGGATCTTCGCGGGAAAAGTCGTCGGGCCACTTGTTTCGACAACAGGATCGATGAAGCGGGGTGCACCTTCCCTCGGAGATTTCACACGAAGTTCCTCACGATCGTCGGGCTTGGACCAGTACCACTGATGCAGCCCAACGTTGGGCGCCAACTGAAGGACTGGGTTTTTCTAAGACCCAGCGGTGCCAGGGGACAACACCTGAAACCTTCGTGGGTAACCTATTCCGGCGTACAAATGACAGAGACACGGGACACTTCCTTTGGCGTCAAAGATTCGAGGTTTATTACTGCAGGGAACACAGAAGTCAAGAGAAGTACATCACATGTAGGTTCACGGAGCCTGATTCGAATTGCTACTGTGGGTCGCTCCTTTGATACACATTTCTCTCATAGGTTAACATGATACACAAAGGTTTACAACTTGGTTCCCATCATAAACACCAGAAGAGGTTGCTTTCATGTATTCAGGGCCCGGAACATAAGTACGGAAACATTTGGTGGTTCCCAACTGTAAAAACCCATCTTCCCACCATTAGTACATTCCAATCAGCAGTAAACTAATCGAAGGAGGAACAGAAACAGGTGCAGAGGAAGGCAGAAACAGTGGGGAGATCGGAAAGGGTGTAAAGGGGGTGGTATCGGGAAACACGAGCTGCAGGCATCAAAGGGACGCGCCTAATGAGATGCACGGCTAAGACAATAGACCGGCACGGCAAGATGAGCCTCGAGCGAGGCCATCTGCCTTACAGTATCATCCCCCTCATCATAAAGACACTTTCAAAGGAAACGTGTCTTCCGCAAGAGTCTTGGGAATCCCAGGGTCGCAAAGCGGACAGCGTCCGTTCGCTGGCTACTTGAGGGCAAGAGACAAAATGGATGCTGCATCTAAGATGGAACCCGTGGGCTCGGATGTAGAAACCCACGAAACAAACGAACGGTTTAGGTTAGCACAACGAAAACTGTGTACACCCACTAAACTCGTCATTTGCGGTTCATAGATACCAGGCTCGACCATATTCGTGCGAGTCGAAAACACCACTTACGATCGTCACGGAACCTCACGGAGATGGCGGTTGGGGATGTAGAAGAAGAGTCGTCTGTTGAGGTAGGCTGGGCCGGTATTGTGGAGTGCCTTGTGTGTGTGGATGAGGAGCTTGAAGGAAATCCTCTTGTTGACGGGGAGCCAGTGCAGGTTTCTCAGGTGGGGGGTGATGTGACTGTGGCGTGGTACGTTGAGGATCAGGTGTGCAGAGGCGTTTTGAATCCGTTGCAGTCGTTTGATGAGCTTGACCGGGGCACCCGCGTACAGGGCGTTTCCATAGTCGAGTCTGCTACTGACGAGGGCCTGGGTGACTGATCTTCTTGTATCTGTCTGGATCCACCTGTAGATCTTGCGGAGCATGCAGAGGGTGTTAAAGCAGGAGGAGGAGGCTGCGTTGACTTGTTTGGCCTTGGAGAGTGTTGAGACGAGGATGACTCCCAGGTTGCGTGCATGGTCAGTGGGTGTCTGGGATGCTCCCAGTGCCGAAGGCCACCAGGAGTCATCCCAGGCTGAAGGGTTGGAGCCGAGGATGAGGACCTCCGTCTTGTCCGTGTTCAGCTTCAGTTGGCTGATCTTCATCCAGTCGGCGACGGCCTTCATTCCTTCGTGGAGGTTGGATTTGGCGGTGAGGGTGTCCTTAGTGAGGGAGAGGATCAGTTGAGTGTCGTCAGCGTAGGAGATTATGTTGAGGTCGTGCTGTCGGGCGACTTGTGCAAGCAGGGCCATGTAGATGTTGAACAGTGTCGGGCTGAGGGGTGATCCCTGGGGTACGCCGCAGATGATCTTGGAGGCTTCGGATAGTAATGGGGGAGGCGAACGCTCTGGGTTCTGCCAGGAAGGAAGGAGGTGGTCCATTCCAGAGCCTTGTCTCAGATCCCTGCGTCGTGGAGGCGTGTGCGTAGTGTGCGGTGGCAGACGGTGTCGAAGGCGGCGGAGAAGTCCAGGAGGAGGAGGGCTGCGGTCTCACCGTTGTCCAGCAGGGTCCTGATGTCGTCAGTGGCGGCGATGAGGGCAGTCTCAGTGCTGTGGTTGCTGCGGAACCCTGACTGGGATGGGTCAAGGATACTGTTTTCTTCTAAGGTATTGGGTTAGCTGTCTGTTGACAATCTTCTCGATGACCTTGGCTGGGAATGGAACCAGGGAGTTGGGCTGGAAGTTCTTGAAGTCTCTCGGGTCCGCCTTGGGATTTTTGAGTAAGGCGTTGATCTCAGCGTGTTTCCAGTTCTCTGGGAAGATCGCGGTCTCGAAGGAGAGATTGATGACGTTGCGCAGGTGAGGTGCGATGGAGCTGCTGGCTTTGTTGAAGATGTGGTGCTGAGTGGGTCTGACAGGGAGCCGGAGTGGATTGTGCTCATGGTCTTGATGGTGTCATTTATGTTCACATTGGCCCAGGCTGGCAGGTGGTCGTGGTTGATGGTGTACGGGGTGTCTGGAGTGTCGATGTCTGTTGGGGCTGTCTGGGCATCGAAGCTGTCGTGGATCCAATTTAGGCTGCTGGTCCAATTTAGGCTGCCTTGCACCACACACTCCCTTGCACTAAAGTTTAAGGGTGTCTGCATGATGTCTAGATTTTGTGCTGGAAGAATACCCTTCCAGAACAATAAAACTATGCATAGACATAGTTTAAAAAATGTCCAACTTTATGTGTGTGCTGCATGGTGCATCACACATGCAAAGTTTGAAAAGTTTGAAGAAAATAAATGTCTCCAACTTTACACCTGCCTCATGGAGGTATATAGTTTTGGGGTAAAGTCCAGTCTACTAATGTTGGTATATAGGGATTTGCAAATAGTTAATCAACTGGTAGGGAGGAGGAATATGATTGTGTCCAATTTATTTCCCCATGATAAATGTCAAATTAATCAAAAGAAAAAAGGACACTTGTAACAGATCTAAACCAGTGGTTAGAAATTCAAACGTCCTCAAAAACTCAATGTTTAATCAGAAACAGCGGTATATATGTTTCATCCGCCCCACATTGATGTTGTGGCAGTTATCATTGGGCGTTCCAATATGTGCTTGGTGCCAGCCTCATCCAGAGGCCCTCTGGTATAGAGTGCAGTGTCCAGAGATATATGGGTTACCCACACCAAATAATGAAAAAACGTTTCAAGAGTTCATGAAAAAATATTTAAAAAAGAGAAGGTCACCCTTGTGTTTTATTGTGAGGTGAGATTCAATTGGCTTAAAATAAATTGATACTATAACAAGATCGAGTTACTGGATCTTTCTAGTATTTCAATGGATTTGTCGACATGTTTCAGCTCCTTTTGGCCCCACAGGGTCTATAGAGCTTTCGTCAGGACTTACATACATATAGGTATTTCACTTACACAATTCGTGCAGTCAACTTTGAGTGTACCTTTTCTGGTCCTCAGTAATGGAAACTCACTCTCCACAATCTGTAATATAATTGAGAGAGGCACACAACAGTACAGAGATTTATTCAGCTGATATAATATTTCTGGTGGGGGATATCGTCAAGGAGGAAGAGTAACCTCGTTTCACAACTCCAGCTACTTATTAGTGCTGGTATATTAAATTTGAAAGGCAAAGGAAAAGGTTTAGGAATGAGATAAATTTGTGGGTTAAGTCTGTGTAAGTAATATCTTCTAATGGGAGTTCATTAAGGCTGTGTAAATAGTTGGCCCTCTGTTTGTGACAGCATATCTCCGATTCTTATGTTACCACATTGAATGTCGTTCAGATTGTGCTCTACCATTATCAATAGCTGTGACTATGTTTGTTGAATATATGGTACTAGCCTTCTTTTTTCAGCCTCGTGTTTATCAATTTTGTTTCAGTTCACATCAGGCCATAACAAACTAGGAGAACAAGATCGTATCTACAACAGCGTGGCAAACAATCGTTTACAATTTTTATCGTTGTATTTATGTTCTCATTCCACCTAACACTCTAAGGCTTTCTATCAGGAAAATTGGGCGGAGGGGTGTCTACCAGAAAGCTGCCTCATAGTCGATTGTTTACAATGGAGGTTGGTGCTGCTAAGAGTGCATGTAAAAAGGTAACAAATCTTACCTGTATAGTAGGAGTGCCAGTCTTCCGCGGGGGATATCGCTTCTTAGAGCTCAGAGCTGGAGACAAGGGGTGGGTCATTAGAAATATAGCTATCACCTCTTACCGATACGGAGAGAAGAGGTGGAACCCGCCATTACCCGCGTGGTGCGTCCTTCTCCGACTTGTGCTGACTCTGCCCCCGGAAGTGGAAGCTTACGTATTGAGCTTCTATTTAAAGGGGCTGTAACGTTATAGGTGCGTTTCTCTGTGTCGTTATTTCAGCTTGTGTGAACAGTAGACTTATGTGATGTTTTGAAACTTCAACATTATTAATCCGTAATTAACATAAAATTATCGGATTTCTATAGAAAGAAGATTTGAGGAACACAGTTTGTTCGAACTTGCTCATTGTGTCAAGGAATCAGTAATGGGTGACAAAAAGTCTAATAAGAAGTAAGAGATTGTTTCTTTTTTAATCAATGTTGGCATGAGGTTGTGGATCGTAAACAGTTCCAATATCGGGTGGAATAGATGTTGTCCTTTTTCTGTGACTGCTTATACAATTGAAACTGTTTAGATCATTATTGGTAGGGTAGTTATTTGGCAAATTGATGCCAAGGGACATTATCATGGAGAACATGTTGGTAAGTTTTGAGTCGATTCACCCACTTCTGTTCCTTCTCATAGAGTATTTTCTCAGGGTTCTGTGATTTATCAGTTAACATTTCTATCACAGTCCAGTGTAGATCGTCACAGGAGTGGTTCCTTTCAATGAAGTGAGCACATAGTTTTGTGGTGTTCTTCTGTAATCTTATGTTGCTTCTGTGTTCCCCAATTCTTGTTTTAACTTTTCGGCAGGTCATCCCTATATATTTCTTCATACACGGACAGCTTACCATGTAAATAACATGGGTTGAATTACAATTGGTGTGCTGTCTTTGTGTCCATAATAGGGTTTCTGATAGTTGTAATGTTTTAGAAGCTCTCGTTGTTTTACATGCTACACAATTTCCACAAGGGTAATGCCCTGTTATGGGTGTCATCGATACATCTCTTTTTTCTGCTGATGGTTTCTTTTTTCTAGGCCGTGTCTGTACCAACACAACTTTTAGATTTTTTGTTCTCCTATTGGCAAACCTTGGTTTTGGTCAGTCAAATCTCCCAGTATTGAGTATATGCCAATTTTTATTTACCAGTTTTTGTACTTCATAGATCGAAGGGCAAAATGTGGTCACACAGGTGGTTAAGTTTGGTATTTGTTCTTTTGGGTGGATCTGTAGTAAGCAGTCTCTAGGTTGGTTGCTTGCTCTTTTTTTGCATTTAGAGATGGTTTTCTGAGTGTAATCTCTGTTTCTCAGTTTCTCACTTAGTTCCTGGGCCTGTATTTTATAATCCTCATTCTTACTGCAGTTTCTTTTCAACAGTAAAAATTGGCTGTATGGGAGGTTGTCTCTTAATGGTTTAGGGTGGTAACTTTTGTAAGATAGCAAGCTATTTTTAGCAGTAGGCTTGGTGTAAGTTTTGGTTTGCAAGATATTGTTTTCCGAGAAGATTGTGAGATCCAGAAAATCCAGTTGTGTGTTGTTGGCAGTGTAGGTGAATTTTAGCCAAGGATTGAGTCTATTCAGCCAGTCCATAAAGAGTGTAAGGTCTTGTTCTGTACTCCAAATTAAAAGGATATCGTCAATGTATCTCTTCCAGTATGAAAAACTGGAAGAGAAGGGATTTATATTGTTCAGGACGTGCTGACTTTCAAAATGACTTACATATAAACCTGCTACCGACGGTGCGAATGCACTCCCTATGGACGTTCCATGGATTTGGAGGTACAGCTCTCCATTGTATTAAAAAAAAATTCTTTGAGTGCTAATTTACAGCATTCAGGGATGAAATGTCTAGGGGTATTGTGTTGCCAGTCCACCATGTATAGAAAGTCTTCAAGCATCTGAATGGTTTCGTCTTGAGGTAGGCTGGTATACAGCGATTCTACGTCTAAGCCGACAAGGAGCATAGTGGTAGGGTCAAAATTTTTGTTTGAGATCTGTATCAATAGATCACGTGTATCTTTGAGATACGTTGGTGTCTTTTGTACCAGAGGTTTAAGGTACTCGTCTGAAAACTTAGACAGGGGTTCTAAAATCGACCCGATGCCTGAAACTATTGGTCGTCCAGGCGGGGGAGACCTGTTTTTGTGGGTTTTCGGAAGTGAGTAAAAATATGGGATCTTTGGTTCTTTTGCTTGTAAAAAATCTGCTTCTTTTTTTGAAATCCACATATTTGTTTATGCTTCTTAAACCATTATAGCTATGGTGTTTAGAAGTCTCTCTGTGGGATCTGTCGTGAACTTCTCATAACATTTTGTATCTGACAAAAGGGTGAGACATTGTTGATAGTAACCTTCCTTGCTTAGAATTACAATACCTCCCCCCTTGTCCGCTGGTTTGATTATTATTTTGTCATTTGATTGTAGGTCCTCTAATGCCAAGCGTTCTTTTTTGCTTAAGTTTTGAAAGGTTTTCTTCTCATTGGTTTCCATGGTATCTAGTCCTTTTAAGAGTGCTTGCTCAAAAGTTTGTAGTTCTGGAGGACACTGCCTGTTGGAGGGATGAACGTCGACTTTCTTCTGCAAGAAGTATCACCTTCTTGTGGTGAAGTCGTGGTATTCGCGAAGAAGGCCTTTATTTTATACTCTGCAGAATTCAACTAATTCACACTTGAGTTTAAATGTGTCAAGTGGTGGGGTTGGTACATATCCTAAATCTCCGTTAAGGACCTTAATTTGATCTTCAGAGAGTTCAGTATCTGACAGGTTAATTATCAACGATTGTTCTTGCTGGTTGAGGGTTGTGCTGCTGACATGCTCCTTGTCAGTATATTCCTCTGTTGATCTTGCCAGGTCAGGGACTTTTTTCTGCCGCGAGGTTGGTTTTGGCCTCTGGATAAAAAAGGCTGTTCCTGTTGTTGGCAGTTTTGTTGACCTGTCATTTGTTGATTCACTATCTGTGGCATTTGTTGCATTCCTTGACTAAATGGATCCATCCATCCTCCATATGGTGGGATGAACGGTTGGTAAAATGGTCCATTAAAGGTAGGATAATACGGTCGTTGCCATCTGTTACCTCTCCTAGGGCGTTGATATCGGTAGTTGTTCCGGCCTCGTCTTGGGGTGTAATCTTCTGAGCTGCTGATGGAGTTGTTAGAGGAATTGTTCCCAGTTGACTCATTATCCGAACTTGCATCTGGGAAGGTATAGTCTTCCTTTGTGTACGGATGCATCCGTTCTTGGCTGAACTTCTTTAAGTCTTTTGCCAATTTTTGTAATTTGCTTTGCATCAAAAATTCTTGAGTCTCTTCCATCTCTTTTGTTATTTCTTCTAGTTTCTTTTTATAAACTAGTGGGTTAATGCCTTTCTTGAGTTCATTCTCACAGTTTTGAATCTCAACTAGAAGGGCTTCCGAGAGTCTCTTAGCTGTCTTGATGATAAGTACAAGATAGTCTAGCGTACACTTCCAGGAGATGGAAGACCAATCTTTGCGGAACACAAGGTCATGTAGGAAGATTCTGGGGGCATTATTTACCCATAGGCCTCTTGGTGCTATTTTTGATTTCAAATATTCCGTCATGATGATGCCGTGAATAGCGGTTCTTATTTGATCTCTTTTTTTCTCAGTTAAAGTATCCCAACCATCTGTCTGGGCTAGGGCCTCTGTCAAATCTGTGTTCTGTAGAAGAGGCTGAGCTGCCAATATTTCGTCAATGTCACTGGCATCAAAACTTAATCCCACATTGCCTTCCATACTCCCTGCTTTCAAAAATGAAAAGAAAAAATAATTGTGGAGACAGATTGTCTCTCTAGAAAGTTCCCACAGCTGCACGCTGCTTAGATAATAGTTAATCAACTGGTAGGGAGGAGGAAAATTATTGTGTCCAATTTATTTCCCCATGATAAATGTCAAATTAATCAAAAGAAAAAAGGACACTTGTAACAGATCTAATCCAGTGGTTAGAAATTGAAACGTCCTCAAAAACTCAATGTTTAATCGGAAACAGCGGTATATATGTTTCATCCGCCCCACATTGATGTTGTGGCAGTTATCATTGGGCGTTCCAATATTTGCTTGGTGCCAGCCTCATCCAGAGGCCCTCTGGTATAGAGTGCAGTGTCCAGAGATATATGGGTTACCCACACCAAATAATGAAAAAACGTTTCAAGAGTTCATGAAAAAATATTTAAAAAAGAGAAGGTCACCCTTGTGTTTTATTGTGAGGTTAGATTCAATTGGCTTAAAATAAATTGATACTATAACAAGATCGAGTTACTGGATCTTTCTAGTATTTCAATGGATTTCTCGACATGTTTCAGCTCCTTTTGGCCCCACAGGGTCTATAGAGCTTTCGTCAGGACTTACATACATATAGGTATTTCACTTACATAATTTGTGCAGTCAACTTTAAGTGTACCTTTTCTGATCCTCAGTAAACAATATGGAGGATGGATGGATCCATTTAGTCAAGGAATGCAACAAATGCCACAGATAGTGAATCAACAAATGACAGGTCAACAAAACTGCCAACAACAGGAACAGCTTTTTTTATCGAGAGGCCAAAACCAACCTCGCGGCAGAAAAAAGTCCCTGACCTGGCAAGATCAACAGAGGAATATACTGACAAGGAGCATGTCTGCAGAACAACCCTCAACCAGCAAGAACAATCATTGATAATTAACCTGTCAGATACTGAACTCTCTGAAGATCAAATTAAGGTCCTTAACAGAGGTTTTGTATATGTACCAACCCCACCACTTGACACATTTAAACTCAAGTGTGAATTAGCTGAATTCTGCAGAGTACTAAAACTAAAGGCCTTCTTCGCGAATACCACGACTTCACCACAAGGTGATACTTCTTGCAGAAGAAAGTCGACGTTCAACCCTCCAACAGGCAGTGTCCCTCCAAAACTACAAACTTTTGAGCAAGCACTCTTAAAAGGAGTAGATACCATGGAAACCAATGAGAAGAAAACCTTTCAAAACTTAAGCAAAAAAGAACGCTTGGCATTAGAGGACCTACAATCAAATGACAAAATAATGATCAAACCAGCGGACAAGGGGGAGGGATTGTAATTCTAAGCAAGGAAGGTTACAATCAACAATGTCTCGCCCTTTTGTCAGATACAAAATATTATGAGAAGATCACGACAGATCCCAGAGAGAGACTTCTAAATACCATAGCTATAATGGTTTATGAAGCGGAAACAGATATGTGGATTTCAAAAAAAGAAGCAGATTTTTTACAAGCAAAAGAACCAAAGATGCCATATTTTTACCCACTTCCGAAAACCCACAAAAACAGGTCCCCCCCCGCCTGGACGACCAATAGTTTCAGGCATCGGGTCGATTTTAGAACCCCTGTCTAAGTTTTCAGACGAGTACCTTAAACCTCTGGTACAAAAGACACCAACGTATCTCAAAGATACACGTGATCTATTGATACAGATCTCAAACAAAAATTTTGACCCTACCTCTATGCTCCTTGTCGGCTTAGACGTAGAATCGCTGTATACCAGCCTACCCCAAGACGAAACCATTCAGATGCTTGAAGACGTTCTATACATGGAGGACTGGCAACACAATACCCCTAGACATTTCATCCTTGAATGCTGTAAATTAGCACTCAAAGAATTTTTTTTTTTAATACAATGGAGACCTGTACCTCCAAATCCATGGAACTTCCATGGGGAGTGCATTTGCACCGTCAGTAGCAGGTTTATATGTAAGTCATTTTGAAAGTTAGCACGTCCTGAACGATACAAATCCCTTCTCTTCCAGTATTCTATACTGGAAGAGATACATTGACGATATCCTTTTAATTTGGAGTACAGAACAAGACCGTACACTCTTTATGGACTGGCTGAATAGACTCAATCCTTGGCTTAAATTCACCTACACTGCCAACAACACACAACTGGATTTTCTGGATCTCACAATCTTCTCAGAAAACAATATCTTGCAAACCAAAACTTACACCAAGCCTACTGCTAAAAATAGCTTGTTATCTTACAAAAGTTACCACCCTAAACCATTAAGAGACAACCTCCGATACAGCCAATTTTTACGGTTGAAAAGAAACTGCAGTAAGAATGAGGATTATAAAATACAGGCCCAGGAACTAAGTGAGAAACTGAGAAACAGAGATTACACTCAGAAAACCATCTCTAAATGCAAAAAAGAGCAAGCAACCAACCTAGAGACTGCTTACTACAGATCCACCCAAAAGAACAAATACCAAACTTAACCACCTGTGTGACCACATTTTGCCCTTCGATCTATGAAGTACAAAAACTGGTAAATAAAAATTGGCATATACTCAATACTGGGAGATTTGACTGGCCAAAACCAAGGTTTGCCAATAGGAGAACAAAAATCTAAAAGATGTGTTGGTACATACACGGCCTAGAAAAAAGAAACCATCAGCAGAAACAAGAGATGTATCGATGACACCAATAACAGGGCATTACCCTTGTGGAAATTGTGTAGCATGTAAAACAACGAGACCTTCTAAAACATTACAACTATCAGAAACCCTATTATGGACTTAAAGACAGCACACCAATTGTAATTCAACCCAGGTTATTTACATGGTAAGCTGTCCGTGTATGAAGAAATATATAGGGATGACCTGCCAAAAAGTTAAAACAAGAATTGGGGAACACAGAAGCAACATAAGATTACAGAAGAACACCACAAAACTATGTGCTCACTTCATTGAAAGGAACCACTCCTGTGATGATCTACACTGGACAGTGATAGAAATGTTAACTGATAAATCACAGAACCCTGAGAAAATACTCTATGAGAAGGAACAGAGGTGGGTGAATCGACTCAAAACTTACCAACATGGTCTCAATGATAATGTCCCTTGGCATCAATTTGCTAAATAGCTACCCTACCAATAATGATCTAAACAGTTTCAATTGTATAAACAGTCACAGAAAAAGGACACCATCTATTCCACCCGATATTGGAACTGTTTACGATCTACAACCTCATGCCAACATTGATTAAAAAAGAAACAATCACTTACTTCTTAGACTTTTTGTCACCCATTACTGATTCCTTGACACAATGAGCAAGTTTGAACAAACTGTGTTCCTCAAATCTTCTTTCAATAGAAATCCGATAATTTTATGTCAATTACAGATTAATAATGTTGAAGTTTCAAAACATCACATAAGTCTACTGTTCACACAAGCTGAAATAACGACACGTAGAAACGCACCTATAACGTTACAGCCCCTTTAAATAGAAGCTCAATACGTAAGCTTCCACTTCCGGGGGCAGAGTCAGCACAAGTCGGAGAAGGATGCACCACGCGGGTAATGGCGGGTTCCACCTCTTCTCTCCATATCGGTAAGAGGCGATAGCTATATTTCTAATGACCCACCCCTTGTCTTCAGCTCTGCGCTCTAAGAAGCGATATCCCCCGCTGAAGACTGGCACTCCTACTGTACAGGTAGGATTTGTTACCTTATTACATGCATTCTTAGCAGCCCCAACCTCCATTGTAAACAATCGACTATGAGGCAGCTTTCTGGTAGACCCCCCTCCGCCCACTTTTCCTGATAGAAAAGCTTAGAGTTTTAGGTGGAATGAGAACATAAATACAACAATAAAAATTGTAAACGATTGTTTGCCACGCTGTTGTAGATACGATCTCGTTCTCCTAGTTTGTTATGACCTGATGTGTCAAAAACGTGACAGACAGGCGTGCAACGCCCATTGGACTCAAAGGGCTTCAGCCCACCCCCGTCGTGTGTGGCAGCCCGGGATGAGACAGCTTCCCGGGCATACACACAGCTGCACCGAGTACTTCACAGGTGTTTTAAGGACCTTTTGCTTGTTAACAAGGCTTCAATGGTTGTCACCCCTTCTTAGGGCCCCTGCAGCTCCACTCTGCCTTTTGCTTGAAGAATCAGCCCACCCCCAAAAAATGTCTTAGCCCTCCAGAAATTTGACTATAGGTGCGCCTCTGGTGACAGATATCCCTCAAAGTGTCCCAGAGTGATTAAAGGGAAGAATAGGAGAAATAAGTTGCTCCAGGGCATCAAAATCAGGCGCCTGTTTACTATTGCCTAGTGAAAGTTAAGAAATGGAATGAAATCAAGTAGCAAATTGTAGTAAAAAATGAGTATGTCATAGGTAATTTATGGTGGGTAAGTATCTTCATTGATACATGGTTTGAACCCCACTAAAGTGCATCATTTGTCTGTGCTATGAAGTATTCTCTCAGACCTGTTTGCTCCCTGGGTAACAGGGTTCTAAGAAATGAAATCAAAAGGGCAAGAGTTTGGTCCTGGTTGCAATAATAGTATGGGTTGAGCTCTCCCAATGAATCATATCATTGCACTTTTCTAAAAGGAAAGCCAAGTCAAGAAACCAGGTGAAGGCTTTCTCGAGTTTAAGACGAGGAAATAAGCCCGGCAACACTACATGGGGGAAATTGTAAGCACGTGGCGTGATAGACAGCAGCTCAAGAACTCCCCCTCAGTATGAGAGGAGCCAAGAACAGGACCAGACAATATGGAGCAGGTCAGCATTTAAGAGAGTGCAGCGAGGGCACGTAGCATCAGCTTCGGGTATATTTATTCATCCAGGTGGGTGTAAGGCAGGCCTGGTTCCATTTATTAAATTAAATATGTTTAAAAAGAACGCCACACAAAATTTTGTGGGGATATTCCAATATCCTAACCCAGTCAGTATCTTGCAATGGCATAGCCTGGTCTGTTTCCCAAGCTGCCCAGAGAGAAGTCCTGGATTGGTCCTCCTGCTGCAGAAAGATTTTTAAGATCTATTTAATCAGTTTTCCGCCAGACCCTGTTGTATAAAGCATCTGGTACACCTCATGTGGGTTGATGCAAGGTGGTGGATTCGAAAAAAATGTTTAGTGATTATCTAATATACTCACGGGTAAAAAACTGGCTCGGTGGAAGGCCTTCATCAGCCATAAGCATCTGGAAGTCCAACAGCTCACCCTTAACAAACAGTTCCCCCATTATTAATAGATCCTCAGTTTTCTAACAGCGAAGTTGGCATAAACATAATAGTTTTTATTCGAGTGGAAAGGCCCAACGGAGGAATGGCAGGGGCGTATGGTGCTGCCGCTTTGGTAAGCACATTGGTTCTTGTGAGACATGACAAGGCTGTGCAAAACAGCCCGGGGAGACTCAGATTAGTGGGGGTAGTCAAGGATCATCCTGTCAGCCAGTGATCCACCCATTGGAGCTGCAACGCCAAATAGTAGCGCTCAAAATTTGGGATTGCCAAGCCAATCACTGTTATTGGCAGTTTCAAAGTGGACAGAGCTACCCAGAATCTCCCCACCGCCAAATCAATTCAGTAAGAGATGTGTCAAGGGTTCTAAAGAAGGGATGAGCAGTGGGAGATTTGTGAACTGGTACAGTAAACAAGACAGAACCACCCTCTTTATCAGTGGCACCCAACCCATCAAATACAGCGGAAGGCAGAACCAAAACATAAATTGGCAATGGATTGCCCGAACCATTCTCCCCAAGTTTCAATTCTGCAAGTCTGCGGGTAAGTGGTAGATATTAATCCCTAATTATCTAAACATGCCCAATTCACAATGCAATCTAGGGTATAAACGTATATGAAGGGGAAAATCACAACACGCGCATTGGGGAAAAATGCAGGATTCAGCCCAGTTCACTTTTAGGCCTGAAATTGGTGCAAAATCATCTAGGGAATGAGCAATGGAGGATAGATCTAGGCCAGGCTCTCTTATTTACAACAGAATGTCATCAGCATTAAGAGAGTAGTGGATGTATAGGGGAAAGGGGAACATCCTTTACAACGCAACTTTTACCACGCAGTGCCTTTACGATGCAACTTTTACAACGCAAACCATTACAACGCATTGCTCTGGGGGACGCTCTAGGATACGGAATAAGTTTAATTTACTATCCAACACCTTCCCTAGTGTCCACGGGGACTGGAGTTGGAATAGTAAATTAAACTTTTCACTATCCAGCACCCCAAAGCGCTATGCGTTGTAAAGGTTTTCGTTGTAAAAACCGCGTTGTAAAGGCATGCGTGGTAAAAGCATGCATTGTAACGTCATACATCCTAGGGGAAATAGTCTTTAGCACGACGGCCGAACCACGTGCTGCAGTTTCAGTGCAGCCGTTACAACAAATACGTTTTTACTACACATTCCTTTACCAAGCATGTCATTACAACGACATGCTTAAGGAAAGCGGCATTGGATTTTAAAGTCCAGTGCTTTCCCTAGTGTTGCACAGACTGAAGTTGGAATAATAAATTATACTGCTCCAAATTCCAGCGCTTTCCGTAAGGCATGTCGTTGTGATAGAGCGCGCAGGTCGCCCGACTCTTAGTTTTACCAGATTTCACGCACTTGGGCCCATGACGTGATTATGACAGTATTTTTGTGAATCGGGCGAGTTTACACACAACCATCAGTAATTCTATGTGTTTTCTTTAACACTATTACCAAAGTACCTGACTTACCACAGGCACATATTCTCCTGATGAATCAGGAGCTAGCAGTGGACAAGAGACAAGATAATCCTAAATACTTTATTCATCCAATAACACTTTTATGATTCTTTAATGACCACAGACACCTGGAGGGTTTTAAAGGTTTTATATAGTAAGTGAAAATTCTGAATGACAAGAGTATAAGACTTATGCAGATCAAAATATCAATAATCAGGATTATAACTATGATGTAGCTATGAATGAGGGCAAGCACCATTGAATGCAAGTAGAAAATACTACTGGGTAAGGGTAACAGGGAACATGCTATTCAGTTTTCAGGCTTATACTAAGGTAAGTAAGGGTAAAACACATTATTCAGTGAATTGCTAAAGTCCTACAAGTGATTCAAAACCCCTAATCTTAGCCTATCTACTAAACTAAGCTTAGATCCTAGACATCAGTAAACTTAGATCACACTAGTTAAGTAAAACAGTTTCAATATTCCCTACTAGAAGGGGGAAAAATGGAACACAACTAATAAACAGTTTGCATATACGACATTGGAGATGACAGAGAGAATATCATGGGCATAGAGGCTTTATTAAAAGAGTAGGAGGAAGGAGAATAGATAGACGAACACCCACAATATATTTACCTAAGACAGGAATGAGGACTAACCCTGGCCACGGGTCAGCTTTGGGAAAGGCGAGGACAAGGACCCTCAGAGACTTAGGATGCCAGTAGGTGAGCAGGTACAGCTCACGGACAATCAGGACAGGATACCCCTCAGGATTTGGGTCAGGACTGGGCTCACCAAAGGGCACGACCAACACCTGCAGCTTCGGATGCAACACCTGCGCTACTCCCTCTCTGCAAGGAATCCGCCAGTAACCCCGATTGGGTTCTCGAATCTCCCAGTAAAGTGCTTCGCCAGCACTTAGGACTATTTCCACCCCTTGGAGTTTGTGGAAATTTCGGACAGAGTGCTCCGCATCCCTCTGTATCAATCACCTATAGAGTAAGCATGGGCGAATTTTGCGAATCTCGCGTTCGCAAATTTTGCGGATTTGCGAACTCGCAATCCGCAAAATCCGCGAATTCTCGCGAATTTGCGGATTTTTTTTTTTGTGTTTGCGCGGGTTTCTGCCAGTTCGCGAGGGTTTTGTACAATGTCGCAAATTGCGAACTTACCTGTCGGGTCGCAAGTTTCGCGAACTTGTTGTTTCTACGTGTCCAGCCTGTTTGGGACACTCTTCTTCATCACTGCCACTCTCTGTCACCACTGCCACTCTCTGACTACTCATGCCACCCTCTGGCCCACCCATGCCACCCTCTGTTTCATCACAGCACCCTCTGGTTGTCCAGTCAGTGTACATTATTGTGGCAACGCAAGCACACCTTCCCTGCCTCAAGTGACCTGAATTAATTTGGGGCTGATTAATGTGTCACAGAATATTTTTTTAGCTGGCACCTGCTTCCTTAGTGCTTCCTGATTAGTGATCTTTTGCACTTGCTAAGTGCTTTCATTGTTGCAAAATTAGTTACAACACCTGCCCTGCCCCAACTGACAATAATGAATTAGGGGCTGATTAATGGATTTGAACTGCCAGCCTGGCTCCTGCTTGTCTCCCTTAGCTGTAATTCAGGACCTTTGTGGCATATGTGTAACTAATCTGAGGTTCAGAGCAGGGTCACATAATAGTTGCAACTGGCAACTGAACTCTGGAGGGGCCCCTCAGCAAGTACTACAGGAAATGGCTACTAATGATGAGCCTGAACTTTTGAACCTGGTAAGTAGTTTCAGTTTTGCTAAGATCGTATTTCTGCAATTTTGCACTTATTCGCGGGGCGCGAAGTTGTACTGGGAAGACGCGAACTCACGCGAACAGTGCGAGCAGTGCGAGCAAAATCCGCTGCTCGCGGATTTGCGGATTTTGCGGGAGATTCGCGAATCTCGCGGATTGCGAATTTACCGAAAATCCGCAAAATCCGCGAGCGAAACGGATTTTCCGCCCATGCTTACTATAGAGTTCGTAGGGTCGGTGACAGGTCAGCTACTCGGACAAGTCGGACGATTTTCTAGCTAAAACTAGGCTAGTTATACCCTTTACGGGTCCCTAGACCACCCACAAATGTTGCAAGTGACAGGGTCCCCAACTTATGATTGGTCAGGAGAGGTGGTTAGGTCATTGTCACCACCTAAAATTCTGGGTTCTCATAATTAATATTTATATTTCAGTACCCACCCCTTACATTCCTGTTCCCATGGCATAGACAGCAAGGAATACAATAGGACACACAGTAAAGTATCAATTTGTTTCAAGTTCAGGTGCAGCTCGGCTCCTCTCTCTGGGTCATATTTCAGCTTCTCATGAGCATCCCAGCTTCGGCAGCCAACTGGCGAGGGTTTGCTTCTGCGCGGTTTGAATTGTCCCTCATCACATGATGGGGTTGCAAGGGGTTTCAAAGATGGAGCGACTCCCCACTCCCAGGCCCACAGATATGCGGTACATGAAAAGTAAGCAAAAACAAATTAGAAACACAGGAAAAATGAATACACTGTACACCATGATAAGCTACACTGCACCCCTTACTTTATAATATCTATAGCATTAGAGGTTACGCAGAAATAGATAGATGTGCAAAAGCAGCATTTGCAAGCGGAGAGCATGTTAAAGACAAAGCGGCCATATTAGCAATAATGTGCATGAGCGAAAACATCCCTCCAAAACTGCGAGTGCGTCACATCACATGGGTATGACCGACGCATGCGCAGACTGGATTTCTGCGAAGCAGCGATTCTGTAGTATGCAAGCCTCATTATGATTAATAGACACATAGGCAAGCATCTCTGGGACACCCGCGTGTACTGAAAAAGTGCGATATTAATGACAAACGGGATTGGTTAATACTATTACAGGTTAACGAGTTTCTTGAATGTGAGCAAGTCGCCTTTCGTGCGAATCCTTGCTCCATCAATCCCCTCTTTGATGATATTTACTATCATCACTATTAATGGAAACAGATGCCAACTTTCGTTCTCACATTTTACTCATTTCGATCTCGACAAATTTGTTGTTGAGCCTCTTCTCAGCATCCTTATTAGGATGGAAACTCTTAGCCCTTTTGTATATTTGGTTTCTTAATTCCTCTAATTCCAGCTCATCAACATTCCGTTTCACTCCCCTCCTATTTACAGTGTACTTCTTTCTGCATTTTTGGCATTTACAGCAAATTATTATAATAAACACAATCAAACTTATTTCAGCTCTTGGCATCAGTATTTTCCCAACGAGACTTCGACCTATGTTAGAAAACCAACTACCTACAGAAGAGAGACCATCAGTTAGTCTCTTCCAGGCACTATCAACCTCCAGTGGTTTGAGTTCTTTTTCCAAATTAGTTATGTTTCGCACATATTTCTTTATTTCTACGCTTTTATCAGGAATGTAAGTGCAACAATGTTGCGCCTTCAGCATCCTACAGACTCCGCCCTCTTTTGCCAATAAGGTATCAAGAGCAAGTCTATTCTGTAAAACCATTGATCTGATCGCAACCATTTCAGTATTGACCAGCAGGAATCCAGCAGCAGTGTCAGTAGATAACCGATCCACTACTGTAGATAATTTGCAAATACGGTGAGTATTCAGAACCACTCCCACTCCAGGTATCAGTGTACTAAATATATCACCTATAATTTCTCCTACACTTTCACGTCTACTACGTACTAGACCATTAGTATTTTCATTGCTTCCAGCGGCGTTGTTCACATGGTATATTTTCGGGAAGACAATGCCAAAGTAGCAGCTTCCATGCCAGTGATCCGGTAATTTGAAATAAGCCTTGTTTCCACATATATAATAAATTCCTGGAAACACAGGTTCTGACCCATTTTTGAAACCCCAACCTCCAATTACCTTGTAATTATGTTCGCATTCACTGGAACCGATGAATACATTGTTATAATAACTAGTCTTTTCTCTATGAAGACAGAGTTTCCCTTTTCGTTCAAAGTCCAGCAACAGTGCAGGATTAGCTTCGCCATTTGAGGTGCTTTCCATGTTTTCAGACCATTTAGGAGTTTTCTGTCTCTTATCATTTGCCTTCCTCTGGAAACTCTCCCTTCTCTTTTCTGCCATTTTCAAGAACATTTTCTCTTGCTCATGTAATGAACAAGTCAAATTATCTCTGCGTGCTTCATTTAAATCTATGTCACCTATAGTCAGAAAGTATTCTCCCATGTACCGAGTCACTTCGCTTCTAACATGTACAATGTTCAGGTTTCCCCGAATAGGAAGTTCAGAAAAGATTACGTCAGTGTTTGAATAGTAGTACTGTAAAGTGCTTCTATAAAATAAGCTTGCTAGTATAGTACAGGAAATTCCATAGGTCAGGGGTAGATGTTGATAGGTCACACCTTCAGCTGCAGAGGTAGGTAGCTTCATGCAGACATAGCAGTCTTCCATTTCCATAGCTTCTACCTAGTACACTAAAAGATTTGCAAAGACATTCAAATGTGTTCTGTTTCTGATTCTGTGAAAACGTAGTCCTTCCTCATCTGGTGCTTCGAAGTCAGGTCGGGTTTGTTTCAGGCTAACTGAATTCTCACGTCTTTCTACACTTCGTGGTGTTTCTTCAGTGTGTACAACTTCTGCGTCTGGCGTCATTGATTTAGTAGGGTATAAGTTAGTATCTTTACTTATCATAAAAGGTATAAAGACTGTTAATCCTATCCATACTACTATTACTATCGCTACACTACATAAGCATATTCTACAGCAAGTTTTACAACAATTACAACAATTCCCTCTAGGTCTTCCATTCACATTTGAATCAGACATTTTAGCTCACAGGTGGCTTTCCAACCCCTCTTTTGTTTCTCAACACAAGAGGCTTACGCAGTTTCACTTTCAGGTTGGATCTTCTTCTTCAGGACTCAGATCAGCAATCGAATCTTGGTCGCTTTTATCGCTTATTTCAGGATCATCAATTTCTTCCAACACCAAGTAGGTCCATTCAGGACTTCGGTAGTTTTTGTTTTGTCTTTTTATTCTGGTACTGCGTCTGTTTTGCTGAGTTCCTGCTCTCTGTCTTTCACTAGCAGCTCTTCTGCAGTCTTCTATCTTTTCTTCCACTGTTTTTAATCTTAGTTTCAGTCTTTTTATGTATCTGGGTTCACTTTTCTTCTTGAGCCTTTTAGCTGACACTGTAGTTTGGCCCTCTTCTCGAACCCTTTTATTTTCGTTCTGTTGTGGCACTGTTACTTCGACAGTATCTTTTTCCCTTCCTGTCTGACTAGTCTCAGGTCTTTCTTTAGTTTCTTCTGCCTGGTTTCTAAGCTGGCCTTGTACTTTGGATTTGTCTTTGATTTTCAACTGTTTCTGGCTCTGCTTCCTGAACACGTTCGTCTATTTCTATCTGTTCCTGTTCATGCACTTCGTGCCCTTGATTTTCTTCCGCATGAACTTCAGCCCTAATTACTATCTGTCCCTTTTCAGTTTCTGGAGTCTTTGAAGGTGTGTCGATGACTTGGCCTGTCCCTGTTTCACTTATTTCCTGATCAGGTCTGATGTGATTCTCGACAACCTGATCTTCTCCTTCTATTCCTGTCTCGTCCTCACTATCCCACTCTCTATCTAGGTAGGAATTATACCATGGGCGAATTTTGCGAATCTCGCGTTCGTGAATTTTGCGGATTTGCGAACTCGCAATCCGCAAAATCCGCGAATTCTCGCGAATTTGCGGATTTTTTTTTTGCGTTTGCGCGGGTTTCTGCCAGTTCGCGAGGGTTTTGTACAATTTCGCAAATTGCGAACTTACCTGTCGGGTCGCAAGTTTCGCGAACTTGTTGTTTCTACGTGTCCAGCCTGTTTGGGACACTCTTCTTCATCACTGCCACTCTCTGTCACCACTGCCACTCTCTGACTGCTCATGCCACCCTTTGGCCCACCCATGCCACCCTCTGTTTCATCACAGCACCCTCTGGTTGTCCAGTCAGTGTACATTATTGTGGCAACGCAAGCACACCTTCCCTGCCTCAAGTGACCTGAATTAATTTGGGGCTGATTAATGTGTCACAGAATATTTTTTTAGCTGGCACCTGCTTCCTTAGTGCTTCCTGATTAGTGATCTTTTGCACTTGCTAAGTGCTTTCATTGTTGCAAAATTAGTTACAACACCTGCCCTGCCCCAACTGACAATAATGAATTAGGGGCTGAATAATGGATTTGAACTTCCAGCCTGGCTCCTGCTTGTCTCCCTTAGCTGTAATTCAGGACCTTTGTGGCATATGTGTAACTATTCTGAGGTTCAGAGCAGGGTCACATAATAGTTGCAACTGGCAACTGAACTCTGGAGGGGCCCCTCAGGAAGCACTACAGGAAATGGCTACTAATGATGAGCCTGAACTTTTGAACCTGGTAAGTAGTTTCAGTTTTGCTAAGATCGTAGTTCTGCAATTTTGCACTTATTCGCGGGGCGCGAAGTTGTACTGGGAAGCCGCGAACTCACGCGAACAGTGCGAGCAGTGCGAGCAAAATCCGCTGCTCGCGGATTTGCGGATTTTGCGGGAGATTCGCGAATCTCGTGGATTGCGAATTTACCGAAAATCCGCAAAATCCGCGAGCGAAACGGATTTTCCGCCCATGCTTAGTAGGAATACTTTCTCGTTCTTATTGGATCAAGAATCAGATCGTCTGCTGGGAACTATTCGTCTTGACTGGTGCTTGGTAGTATGACATCAGCTAGATCCGGACCCTCGTCTGGAGTCTCCTCAGCTGCACCACCTTCAGCTTCAGTCGCTTCTTCTCCGGTTACCCTCTTGGTATGGCTGGCATGGATCCACTTTGGCACGCCTGCGCACTTCACGGCAGTTGTAGTCACAAGGATCACTTGCCTCGGTTTTCCCCACTTTGGTCCAAGGCAACTCTTCCGGGTGTGTTTCTTTAACACAACCCAATCCCCAGGTTTCAATTTATGGGCTGGAGTTGTAGGCCAGGCGACGGCGTCCTTCCCAATCTGGTGAGAGATAGAACGCACTTGGTCACCCAGCTGCCTGCAGTATTCTAGTACCAAATCATCAGAAATACTTAGCAGTGTGTGTCCTGGTACCCATGCCTGTCGCATCACTCTTCCCATTAGTATCTCATGGGGGCTCAGGCCTGTCTTTCGGTTTGGAATGCTTCTTAATCCCATCAAGACAAGAGGTAATGCTTCTATCCAGTTCAATTTCGTAGAATTACACATTTTTGCCAATCTTGATTTTATAGTGCCATTCACCTGTTCAACTATTCCAGAAGCCTCTGGATGATATGCACAGTGTAGTTTTGGCTCAATCTTGAATGCTTTATAGAGCTCTGCTAGGATTTCGTTGGCAAAATGCCCACCTCTGTCTGTTTCAATTGTCTCTGGAAATCCATACCTAGGTATTAGCTCCCTAAGTAATATTTTCTCTACAGTAATAGCATCATTTTTCTTTGCTGGGTAGGTTTCCACCCACCTTGAGAATAGGCAGACTATGACTAGGACATACCTATATCCTTTGCACATGGGTAACTGAATAAAGTCTGCTTGTAGTCTGACAAAGGGACCTTCTGCCTTTCCAATCGTACTTTGGTCTACTACGGTTCTTTTCCCTGGGTTAAATTGCTGACAAACCAAACACCTCTGGCAAAGCATCTCCGCAATGTTTCTGAACTTTGAGTTGTAAAATACTTCATGGAACATACGGCACATCGCATCCCTCCCTATATGTGTGTCTCCATGGATCATTCTGGCCATTGGGGCAACCATGCTGTCTGGTAATACAGGCACACCCGTTTTATCAACCATAACACCATCCCTGTCCCTGATCTGACATCCATCTGTCTCCCTTCTTTGCTTTTCCTCCTCCTCTGCTGCTTGCTGCAACTCTTTCAGTTCCCTCCAAGTAGATACATTCTCAAACACCATAAGTTGCCAGCTGTTTCCGACTCCCCACAACTTAATTTTTAGGGACATTTTGTATCGGGCACAGTATTGGGCAATTTGGTCAGCATATCGATTTCCGGCTGTCACATCGTCATGGCCAGATTTGTGAGCAGCACACTTGACCACCACCAATTCTTTGGGCAACTGGATTGCTTCCAGTAGGGTTTGTACCAATTTTCCATTTCTTATAGGGGCACCTGAGGAAGTCATGAATTCTCTCTAACCATAGCTTGCCAAAGTCATGAACGACCCCGTAACCATATTGACTGTCAGTGTATATAGTTTCTCTCTAATTTTTCCCTTGCTTGCCAGTCCTTGCCAATGCAATTAATTTGGCTACTTGGGCAGATTTTATTTCACTTAAATAGGATGCTTCTAGGATCTTTTCCAGTGTGACTACAGCATATTATTATTATTATTAAATGGGATTTATAAAGCGCACTGACACCATGGGTTTCCTGGCATAGGCAGCACTCAACCCTCCATCCTCATGTCTTAAGCAGGAGCCATCCACAAACATCACAAGGTCCTCTACAGGTAGGGCCGTTTCTTTTATATCAGGTCGTGGTTTGGTGCTAAACTCAGTTAAGTCAATGCAGTTATGTTCAATTTCACCCTCCACTTCTGCACTTTGGGTGATGGGTAACAAGGTTGCAGGGTTCAGAATATTACATCGGGAAATTATCACATTCTCTGCACCAATAAGAATTCTCTCATACTTAGTCAGCCGACTAGGTGTGAGATACTGGGTCTTTGTTCGGGTCAACAGAATCACAACAGAATGTGGAACATATACTGTTACAGGATGTCCCATGACGATGTTTTCACTTTGTTCTAGACTAGTGCAAGTGGCAGCTACTGCTTTCAGACACCCAGGCAATCCAGCAGCCACTGGATCTAGAGTAGCCGAAAAGTAAGCCACTGGACGTCTGGTCAGACCATGTTCTTGTGTTAAGACTGAGAGTGCACAATTGTCTCGTGTATCACAGAACAATTCAAAGTTCTTGGAATAATCTGGCATTCCCAATGCAGGAGCTGAGCACAGACAGTTTCGTAATTTTATCCAAGCTGTCATACTTTCGTCATCCCAACTAACTGGATCATCTACTCCTTTCTTGGTCATTTTTATCAATGGTTTTGCTAAAACAGCAAATCCCACAATCCACTGTCTGCAGTATCCTACCACTCCTAGGAACATTCTGACTTCCTTCTGGGTTCTAGGTAACTCCATATCACAAATTATTCTGATTCTCTCTGAAGTGACCCTTCGGATACCTTTTTCTATCTGGTGCCCCAGATATTTCACTGAGTTTTTACAGAACTGCAATTTGTCAGGTGATACTTTATGTCCTCCCTTGCCTAGATGATTCAATAAGGCAATGGTATCAGTGACACAGTCGTTTCGACTTTTAGACGCCACCAGAAGGTTGTCTATGTACTGGACCAAAACAGACTCTTTTGGCAGGACCAGGGATTCAAGGCATCTTTTTAAAATCTGATTGAAAATCGAAGGACTTTCTGTGTACCCCTGGGGGACACGATTCCCACGCGGTCACTGATATTGACGAGCGACTCCTGAGGCGGAAGCCGGGAGCGCAAAAGCTTTTTAAAATTTGTTGTGATACTCTGTTTTTAAAACTTACCAAGCTTCTTGCACTTCCTTCGCACTTTGTAAACAGCGGTCCGACGCTGCAACGATTCCCTACTTCCTGGTCGCCATTCTCGAGGGCGAGGTGCGCCACGAGACACGCCCACCTCGGTTGGCCACACCCCCTCCAACGCCCCCTCCCCCCATTATAAAGCATGTGCCTTGGCAGGAAGCGCAGCGGACGAGCGCAGCGGGCGCGACGATTGCGCGCCGAAGGCGCGCTTAAGGCAAGCTCGTCTGCGCTCGTCCGCGACCGGCCGGGGCAAGGGGCATGCCACTCTGCCCGCCTTACCAGCTATTCCTCTCCCCAACTCCGTTGCCTCCAGGGCCCTTGGCCACTACCTGCCTCAACTCATTTTCGCATTTTGTCTCTTGGCCTATCCCCTTCTGCCTCTTCGATTATCCCTTTCCCCCAACCTACCCCTTCTCCTCCTTCTGGAGGTAGCATCACTCCTGTTGCCCCCAGAACCCTTACGGCTATCTATTTAAATACTAGGTCTGCAGTAGCTCATGCCCATGAGCTCTCTGTTCTACTGGATCTTCAGGCCCCCGACTTGCTATTCCTAACGGAAACATGGTTCTGCGATGACTCCCTCCCTGTCCTCTTGGCTACACTTCCAACGCCATATTACGCGATCCGCGCTGATCGCTTAAATGGCAGAGCCGGGGGCGGGGTGGCGGTCATTGCTCGAACCGACCTCCCATTCCAAACCTTATCCCTACCAGATATTGCTACTACGGAGTATCTAGCCATCCGTACCACTTCCATCTCACCCCCACTTACCTGCATACTCATCTATCGTCCCCCTCAATGCCCGCTATCATTTCTCACAGACTTTCTAGAAGTCTTAGCTACAGCTACAGTTAACAATTCTGCCATTTTGCTCTTGGGTGATTTTAATTTTTGGCCCTCTGACCCAGCGGAATGTTCATCTTCCAAAGAATTTTCAGAAACTCTTCACTCTCTTAATTTCATTTCTCATATTCACTCTCCAACCCACATCAAGGGTCATACACTTGACCAGATTTGGTCTCTTAATTGCCCAGTAGAGTCCCCTTCTGTCTTGCCCTGCACTTGGTCTGACCATCATTTGATTTCTTTCTCTCTCCCCATCCACCCCCAGGTCAAACCCTCACTCCCAAAAAACATCTGGGTGCGAGCATGGGGTCGAGTGGACCCGGATAGTCTAGTTTCCTCACTTGCCACTTCCCTTCCCTCTCTGGAAAACCTGCCTACTCACTCCCAGATCACAGCCATCGGTCAATGGCTCTCTACAGGTAGCGACTCTGTTGCCCCTCTGAAGCGGGTCTCTACCAAACGAGAGAAGGATGCCAATAAGTGGTTCAACCAAGATCTTAAAACCACTAAACTTGCGGTCCGCCGCGCGGAGCGAGCCTGGAGGAAAAATTATTGCCCACTTTTGCGACTAGAGTTCATCAACATCTTGGCTCTCTACAAAAAAAACATCTTGGAGGCGAAAACCATCTACTTTTCCTCCAAAATACTCGCAGCTGAAAACAAATCGAAGGAAATCTTTTCGATTATTCATAACTTGGCATTCTCGGACAGAACCTCCCTCAAACCTACCCCTTCACTGGATCTCTGTCACTCCCTCAATCACTTCTTTATCCAAAAAATTGCTATTATCAAAGCCAATATCCCTGCTCCTTCCCCTTCCTTTGTGGACCCACAGTGCCCTCCCCCCAAGGCACATCTCACTGCCTTTCCACCTCTTACTCAAGAATCTCTGACTGCCATAATCCCACTTGTCAAATCTGGTTCCCCTCTGGATCCCTGCCCGGCCCATATTCTTCGTCACATCTTCCTTAGCTGTCCTGACCCCCCTCTCCACGCTCTTAATAGTTCTCTCTCTCAGGGCGTGGTACCTGAATCACTTAAATCTGCCGTCATCGTCCCCATATTGAAAAAACCGGGCGCTGATCCCTCAGTTCCAGCCAATTTCCGTCCCATCTCTCTCCTGCCGTTTCTGGCGAAAGTTCTCGAGCGCCATGTTACTTCTGCCTTGAGCTCTTTCGTGGAGAAGAACGGGGTCCTTGCCCCCCGCCAGGCTGGGTTTCGCCCCGCACACTCTACGGAGTCCGTAGTACTTTCGGTCCTTGACAACCTCAGGGAGGGTATGGACACCAATCAACCTCAGGCCTTAGTCCTCCTCGATCTCTCAGCCGCTTTTGACACGGTGGATCATTCCATCCTGCTCTCCCGTGTCAGGGCGGCGGGGATCGGGGGTACGGCTCTGGTCTGGTTGTCCTCCTTCCTGAGGGACCGCACCCAGGCTGTCCGCCTGGGTGACTTCACTGCGGACTTCCGTAATGTTCAGTGCGGGGTTCCCCAAGGCTCCTCCCTTTCCCCCCTCCTATTCAACCTTTACATTTCCCCTCTTATTTTTTCACTGCAACAAATGGAGGTCGCCGTATTTAATTATGCGGACGACCTCCAGCTTGTCTTTAACCTCTCTTCTTCCCCTGACTCTGCTCTCAACTTTCAAACCATCATGATCCACATCCGGGACTGGATGAACCACAATCATCTCAAACTCAACCCAGACAAAACAGAGCTGGTGTTGACGGGTGGTTCATCCAGCCCCTGGTCCCCCTTCTTTTGGCCCCCTTCCCTTGGTCCCCCGCCTGTCCCCTCGACCTCAGTAAAAACTCTTGGCATCAAGCTTAACTCCCAACTCACCCTTCACTCCCAGGTCAGCTCTGTGGTTTCCTCTTCCTTTCTGGCACTGCGTACCATACGCAAGGTGTCCCGTTTTTTCTCATTTGATGCACTTAAACTGGTTACCCTTGCCATGGTCGTGTCCCGCCTGGATTAAGGCAACGCCCTATATGCAGGTATTCCTGCATATAGTCTTCGGCGGTTGCAGCAGATCCAAAACCAGGCGGCGCGCCTGGTGTTTAAACTCCCTAAGTCCCATCATGTCACTCCCCTTCTGAAATCCCTACACTGGCTCCCGGTCTGTGCCCGTGTCCAGTTCAAGCTTGCCTCTATCACTTTTCAGGCTCGACTGGGCACGGCCCCGGCTTTCATTTCATCTGAAATTATTCCCTATGTTCCCACTAGGGAACTGCGGTCCTCTACCCTATCACTTCTCACGGTCCCACGGTTCCGGAGAAGAAATGGGGAGGCTCTAAGTTCGCGACCCTCGCCCCGATCTTCTGGAACTCACTGCCTTTGGAGCTCAGAGCCTCTACCTCGTACCTACTGTTCCGGAAACAGCTCAAGGCACATCTCTTTGCAAAATTTCTTAACTAACTCCCCCAGCTTCTCCCCCCATGTTTAGCTCTCTGTCAGTCTAGCGCCATGAAACCGCTGGTGTACGTGCGCTGTATAAATATTTTTAAATAGAAATAGAAATAGAAATAGAAATAGATTCCAGACGTAGACATGACTTTCGAACTCAAAAGAGAAAAGAAATTTGCTGTCTGGATGCAATGGGATGGAAAAGAATGCGTGACATAAGTCAATGACAGTAAACCATTCCGCATTCCATAGAATCTGGTACAAGATCACTGCAGGGTTTGGCACAATGGGACAGCAAGGTACAACAATCTGGTTTACCTTTCGCAGGTCCTGCACTACCCTGTACTTTCCGCTAGGCTTTTTAAATCCAATTATGGGAGAATTACAAGGACTGCTCATTACTTCCTCTATTATGTTTGCCTCTAGCAACCTGTTTACTTCAATTGCAACTCCAGCTTTCACTTCTGCACTCATTTTATATTGTCTGGTTTTCGGGTAGATAGCATTGGTCTTAATGGCTATTTTAACTGGGTCCACATTTGCCATTAATCCTACATCTCTCCCGGTGAAATCCCACACCTCTGGTATCACTTTTTGTTGAAGCTCTTCCGGTAAGTCCTGAATTGTCAGAGTCTTGATGGCTGTATCGGGCCTTAGCAACATTAGTTTGTACAGGCCATCTTCATCTGGGGTCTGAATTTCGACGCCTTTTGGTGTGCAAAAGATGGTACAGTTCATTTTACACAACAAATCACGTCCCAGTAGATTCACTGGGCTGGAATCACAGACAACAAATCTGTGCATTTCTTTGAAGTTCCCTATAGAAATCTCCATTGGTTCAGTTACTGGAGTGCTAATTATCTGATTTGATACGCCCACTACTTGGATAGCTTCTCCCGAGAGGGGTAGGCTTGGAACGTCCACTGTTCTCACAGTAGAACGGGTAGCACCAGTGTCCAACAGAAAGGTGACGTTATTTCCTTCAACCTTTCCTTCAATGTATGGCCCTGTCTGGTCTACCGGTAAGGAGGCGCCAAGCACACACTCCTCGTCCTCCCCCCTCAGGCCCCGTCAGTATTGTTCATCACAGAGGAATGTATAATTTAACAGGAATTGTGAAGTTGCTGCATTTCTCTCATCCCCTCCTTCCCATACCTCGACCCCCTCATTCTGCTGAACCTGATTCTTGTAACTAGGTCTAGGAGCTCGAGGCAATGGATGCTGGTTTACCTGTTGCTGATTCTTTCGTGGCCCCTCTTTCTGCACCTGTGGATTTAAACCATTTATGGGGGCATTACCAGCCTGCAAATGTGGACACTCGTCTCTCCAGTGCCCTATCTGACCGCACCCGTGACAGGGGAACTTTTTCTTAGCCTCTTCTTTACTCATCTTTACTCGGGGCTTCCCTCCTCCCCCAGAGTTAGTGTTTTGAGTATTATTATTCATTTTACTTAACTGTTTCTCTTGTTGCTCAGCCAATTTTACTTGTGCCCACATAACTTTCTCTTTCAGGGCTTTCTTCTTGTTCTCCATCTCATCCTCACAGTACTTGGCGTACTTAAGGACCTCATCTATGGGTTTGCCCTGCCAACAGATTTTATTATCTCTAATCCACTGGGATATTTCAGGTCTCAACCCCAACACGAATCGATAAATGAAATGGGTCATATCCTTCATTTCAATATTATCGATTCCACTGTAAGTTTTGAATACCTGTAGTAATCTTTCATAATAGGAGTGCACGGTTTCATTACGATCTTGAGTAGTTCTATCTATTCGGGTCCAATCAGTTTCCTTTGCTGGCACTTTTCCTTTTAGGTATTGTATGACTTGATCATACTTCCTCATTACGTCTGGAGAGGGAGCTCCGGTTCGGGAGTCTCTCTCATATTCTTCATTGGGCCAATCAATTGCAATTTTGCATTCAGTCTATAAATCTACAGGAACTACAATGTCAAAGAACCCATCCAGGTCCTTCAGGAGACATTTCTGAACCTTCACAAATCGCTCAACCTGCCTATAGCACTCAACTGGTTTCTCTCTTAATTTTGGGAAGTCATTTGTAAAAGACACAATATCTTGTCTGGACCAGGGGACATGTACATATTTCCCACCTGGTACTTCTCTCATGGGATACAGTTTTTCTGCTTGGCCTACTTCTTTTAGTACATATTCTGAAGCTTTTGGTTTGGCCTTACTATCTTCCTTTTTCTTTGCCCACATGGCTTTCCATTTATCTAGATCTCCCCATTTCTGCAGTATGTTCAGCAATTCTTTTATCTGTATCTTCTTCCCTGACACATTCATGTTCTCCAAATCCTTGTCGGAGAATTCGGCTCTATAGGGTTTCTGTAAGACTTTGGATCGACTAACATCAATTCCCATATCAGTGGCTGTGTCCATTAATTTTTCGTGGAGCACTCTGGTGTTCCGGATAAGACTTTTGCTGATAAACAGCAACTCCTCCTCACTAAGAGTATTCAATCTATCTAATCCCACATTTCCGGCCATCAGTTCCTCCATTTCTATCCTTAGTCTGTAGATATCTAAAGGTTTGGGCTGGGGAGTTTCTTTTTCTATTTCTCTGGTCCATCTATCCAGTTCCTCTGGGGTCACTACTGTGGCACTCCTGATCCCTGAAGTTGTTTCAATTAGGACTTCCTTTGTCTTAGCCTGATTTCCTGCCTGTGGTACACTGGTTCCGGGTTCCCTTATGGGCAGATCCATTAAGGACATCACAGACTCACATTCACTTGCCTGATCATCAACTATGAGCGGCTCTTTTCTTGGGGGTGCTGCAATTGGAATAATAACTGGAGTTTTTGGACTAGCCTGTCTATCCCCATAAAGAGGTATAGCAGGACCAATAGTTACTGGGATTGTCAGGGCGTCAGGACTGGGATTTATCTGAGCTATGGTCTGGATTAGTTCATTTCGCTGTTTTATCAGTGCTTCTCTTCCTCGTTCATGCAAAACCCTTTCCGTAGAGTTGTCATGCATTACTTGGGGTACCAAAGGAGGGTATATACGCGGGGCAGTAGGGAGTGCTAAACTTGGTCGGTCCGCACCAAAAGGTCGGTAATTTGGGACCGCTGTACCAGGTCTGCAAAACTCGTCACTACTACTGGGTTTGCTACCAGCACCAGTTACATCAGTCTCACTGGCCCTTCTACCTCTAGGATGTCGAAAAATTTGATTTTTCGAGCTTAGGGGCCCAGATTCTTCAGCATAAGGAGGTGGATTTTTCATTAACAAATCCTCCAGGTATTCATCCTCCGAATCCCCCATAGCCATTAGGTGTCGAGTTTTCTCTGCCTTTTTTCCTCCCCCTTGTTCAGTTACCCCAAACATCGGAAATAGTCCCTCAACCATCATATTCTGTCTCCACTGCTTCATCTTTTGCTCTTTTGTTTCCTGCTGCAATTTTGGATACCATTTGCTCACTCCCTTATCCATTCGGGGTCTGTCTCACTCTAGAGCCTCAATTTCCCATTCCTCTAAAGCTTCATATTGCGTTAATCTGGGTCGGGGTGTAATTCATTCATTCGGGTCCTCAAGTTAAACAGGATTCTACCATTAAAGGTACCATCGAGGGGAAATGCTAGGACTCCGTCATCTTCAGTGTACTTTACCCAATTTTCCAACCACACACAGGTATGATACCCTTTTTCAAACATCATAAAGGATGCGGGAGTATTAGGTGGGGGAATAATCACACCCTCCCTAGTCCTAATGAGCTTGTCCATTTTGAAATAATACTTAATCTTTTCGGCAAGGGTCAATTTTCTTTTTCCTCCGTACATATTTTAAGGTCTACCTCTTAGCATCTGCTCCTTATAAAAACCTAGGTTTTGCGGATTAGGTAAAAATTCAGGATACCGCATACACCTCTCCAAACTATCTTCAAGCTCGGATTGATTAATTTTGTCTACTTATGTGCTTCCAATGCTAGCGCGTCTTTCAATTCACAGCAACCAATCAACACCAAGGTTGCAAAAAGCTCTTGACCAATGGGTGCGCGGCCCCTTCGTGAGACGCGGTCTCACTCCTCGGCGCTCACCCCTCCCTTACAATTCTGGCTTCGCTACACACCCGCAGGCTCAACCAATACCAGCGCGGCACGGAGTGACGTCAGTGCAGCCTTGCGACCGACTCCCTCCTTCACAAGGTAACGGAAACTTTGAATTTTTCTTAAAGTGCAAGTACTTAGTTTAGTTAACAACGTATAACATTCGCCGCAGTGCTTGAGGGTTTTAAAAAGAAAAAGGGTTTTTCTTTTACTGCAAGTAAACCACTTCCGTCTACTTTTCATTCACTACAGATAGATCTCTTCTGCCTATCCTCTCTTACAAGCATTAGAGAACCTGCTATTCCTTTGACTCATTCACTTCTTTACGGGATATATACTAAGTCAAACTTTCACCAGCGAACTCCTTTGCTGTCACTCAAGCTCCGAAAAACCTATTACTCCTGCCGCACCTGATCCTTACTAGGTGATATCACAACGGGAGTTTCATCAGGGTACTCGTAGCTAACATTTACACATTAATTAATTCGTGAAAATCCTAATTAGCGCTTCCAGTTCTGCCTAACCATGCACTAATCTCCCTCCTAGCCAGTGACCTCACAGTCAAGTGAATTCTACTCACCACTTGCTATTTTATTTCCCCGGGGATTCCAACAACATAAAACAATCACGGACAATTGTGTTAATTACATGCAATAATATAGCAGCAATTCATAGAATCTTATTTCCAAAACCTTTATAACATTTAAATGCAATAAAACTTATTTTAGCAGCAATACAAATTTTAACAGCACATTTTTTTTTCACAGTTCATCAGAAACTATCTTATCTACCTATCTTAACTAGTCCTAACCATCTATCTGCTACCAGAAAATTACTGATAGAGCGCGCAGGTCGCCCGACTCTTAGTTTTACCAGATTTCATGCACTTGGGCCCATGACGTGATTATGACAGTATTTTTGTGAATCGGGCGAGTTTACACACAACCATCAGTAATTCTATGTGTTTTCTTTAACACTATTACCAAAGTACCTGACTTACCACAGGCACATATTCTCCTGATGAATCAGGAGCTAGCAGTGGACAAGAGATAAGATAATCCTAAATACTTTATTCATCCAATAACACTTTTATGATTCTTTAATGACCACAGACACCTGGAGGGTTTTAAAGGTTTTATATAGTAAGTGAAAATTCAGAATGACAAGAGTATAAGACTTATGCAGATCAAAATATCAATAATCAGGATTATAACTATGATGTAGCTATGAATGAGGGCAAGCACCATTGAATGCAAGTAGAAAATACTACTGGGTAAGGGTAACAGGGAACATGCTATTCCGTTTTCAGGCTTATACTAAGGTAAGTAAGTGTAAAACACATTAGTCAGTGAATTGCTAAAGTCCTACAAGTGATTCAAAACCCCTAATCTTAGCCTATCTACTAAACTAAGCTTAGATCCTAGACATCAGTAAACTTAGATCTCACTAGTTAAGTAAAACAGTTTCAATATACCCTACTAGAAGGGGGAAAAATGGAACACAACTAATAAACAGTTTGCATATACGACATTGGAGATGACAGAGAGAATATCATGGGCATAGAGGCTTTATTAAAAGAGTAGGAGGAAGGAGAATAGATAGACGAACACCCACAATATATTTACCTAAGACAGGAATGAGGACTAACCCTGGCCACGGGTCAGCTTTGGGAAAGGCGAGGACAAGGACCCTCAGAGACTTAGGATGCCAGTAGGTGAGCAGGTACAGCTCACGGACAATCAGGACAGGATACCCCTCAGGATTTGGGTCAGGACTGGGCTCACCAAAGGGCACGACCAACACCTGCAGCTTTGGATGCAACGCCTGCGCTACTCCCTCTCTGCAAGGAATCCGCCAGTAACCCTGATTGGGTTCTCGAATCTCCCAGTAAAGTGCTTCACCAGCACTTAGGAATATTTCCACCCCTTGGAGTTTGTGGAAATTTCGGACAGAGTGCTCCGCAGCCCTCTGTATCAATCACCTATAGAGTTCGTAGGGTCGGTGAAAGGTCAGCTACTCGGACAAGTCGGACGATTTCTCTAGCTAAAACTAGGCTAGTTATACCCTTTACGGGTCCCTAGACCACCCATACATTTTGCAAGTGACAGGGTCCCCAACTTATGATTGGTCAGGAGAGGTGGTTAGGTCATTGTCACCACCTAAAATTCTGGGTTCTCATAATTAATATTTATATTTCAGTACCCACCCCTTCCATTCCTGTTCCCATGGCATAGACAGCAAGGAATACAATAGGACACACAGTAAAGTATCAATTTGTTTCAAGTTCAGGTGCAGCTCGGCTCCTCTCGCTGGGTCATAGTTCAGCTTCTCATGAGCATCCCAGCTTCGGCAGCCAACTGGCGAGGGTTTGCTTCTGCGCAGTTTGAATTGTCCCTCATCACATGACGGGGTTGCAAAGGGTTTCAAAGATGGAGCGACTCCCCACTCCCAAGCCCACAGATACGCAGTACATGAAAAGTAAGCAAAAACAAATTAGAAACACAGGAAAAATGAATACACTGTACACCATGATAAGCTACACTGCACCCCTTACTTTATAATATCTATAGCATTAGAGGTTACGCAGAAATAGATAGATGTGCAAAAGCAGCATTTGCAAGCAGAGAGCATGTTAAAGACAAAGTGGCCATATTAGCAATAATGCGCATGAGCGAAAACATCCCTCCAAAACTGCGAGTGCATCACATCACATGGGTATGACCGACGCATGCGCAGACTGGATTTCTGCGAAGCAGCGATTCTGTAGTATGCAAGCCTCATTATGATTAATAGACACATAGGCAAGCATCTCTGGGACACCCGCGTGTACTGAAAAAGTGCGATATTAATGACAAACGGGATTGGTTAATACTATTACAGGTTAACGAGGTTCTTGAATGTGAGCAAGTCGCCTTTCTTACGAATCCTTGCTCCATCAGTTGCAACAGTATGCTTGGTAAAGGAATGCATGGTAAAGGCAAATTCATTGCAAAGACTGCGGCATAATGGCATGCGTGGTAAAGGCATACATTGTTTTGACAAACAACCCCTTTATAGTGCAGTGAAGCGGTATAGCTCATTGTGATCTGAGAAGACGCAAGTGAGCTGGCGGAGTTTCTAAAGACATAGAAAATAATAATGGGGGGAGCGGCCCGTTTGCCAGGTATGGAGGGATACAAGTGTGGCTTAGCCTTTCTGAGGTTAGGATTCATAATCATCAGATCGCAGCATATTTTAAAGATAAGCATTCATAACATTTTGACATCGCTTCTAGATTCACATGTTGCACATTATTCCACCATCGAGTGGTAGGGTCCACCCTTTTTCATATTTTTTCTTCTGGGGAATTAACAAGATTGCATCACTACCAAAGTCTATCAAAGCCTTCTCAAGAGTCACATTGCAGAATACGGTTGAAAGGCAGAGTCCATCAAAATAGAAACCATTATAACAAGCACTGGCAAAGCAAATTGGTCTGGCATTGGCTGCCAGCATCTTGACTTTGTTAATGCTTGATTTTTCATTTTCATCGCTTATGTGAAAAAAACTATTGTTGAAAGGGCTGCCAGGCCCTTGCCAATATATATCTAATTTAATTTGGCTAAAAAGAAAATACTTTTTGGTTTTGAAAAGAACACATTGCCCTAGAAACACTTGGCACTCTAAGGAACTGTTTTGTGTGTGGGTGTGTTCCTTGTCAAAGGGCAGAATTCCATCACTCTCAGTGAAATTATCTGATGGCTAAAGCGGAATAACCCATTTCTATTACCAATAACTGCATACCATTGCTGTATGCAGTAGTGGGCAGAAGAAAAATGTGGATGACAAAACAACAGATAAATGAATGAAAAGGGTTGGCTGTTAATTATGGAAGTCATTTTAGTAAAATCAACAGGTCTTGGCTAACGGTAATCCTAAAAATGGGGAAATACGATTCTTTGAACAGACAAAAGCATAAAATAGCATTCCAAAATCCACCTTTGTTAATATTTCCAAATCAGGGCTGTCTTGATTTTAAAAAAATAACTCTAATTTGGAAATCTGTAAAAATGAAATGATTGAGCTTCTTCATGGCCAATCTCAAAAAATAACGACCAGTTCACTATGTAATCCTAACCCTTTGTATCAGAGATTCTAATTCACACTGAATTTGGCCATTCATGCGTTTAACATTTTCAAACCATATTTTTGCTTTATTGTACACCATTAAGGGCCTGAATATGCGTGGGGCAGTTAATTCTGGTGCATGCAGAAACATTTACGCATGGGTCTGAAGTACGTATTTGAAGTTATTTAACACATGTAGTAACTATTGGGAGCGTTAAATAACTCAACCTTCATTAAATTTGCAGTACTATGCAGATTTTAGTGCATTTTACACCAAAATCTGCATGTTATTCCCCACAAACACACAATAGGTGTTATTTATTGAACCTGATAAACAACGTACTATGTGGTATCTTTATTTAACAGATGTGTTAAATAACTCCTAAACATGTAATCAGGCCCTTAGACTATTTCACTGGAAGTGGCATCCTGACTCTTGGTGCAATTGCTGCAGAAAAGAGGACGCAGACTTGGGGGCAGATCTACAAGAAAGTACCGCAGTGCGGCACCAAAAGCCCTTTGGCTGCCCCACGTGGCGGCACTTTCAGAGCACAGGAAGGTGACATATCTACAATGATATGTTGCATTCCTGTGCTCTCCCCTGGCGCAGAAACAGCTGCCGTGCCCCAGCGCAGGCACCCTTGCACCATGGTGCAAGGATGCCTTCGCCATGGGGAGATTGCTTTTGGGAAGGAAGGGGTCCCTTTCTGCATAATAGCAACCCCTGCAGGCATTTTCCTCTTTCAAAGTGTGCTGTAAAATGCAGAACGCATTGAAAGAGGAAAAAAGCGAGGAGAAATGAAAACATTTCTCCTTGTTTCGCTTGGCTACACACCCCTATGGTGGCGCAGCAAACTGACGCATTTCCAGGTTCAATCAATCAATCAATCAATCAATCAATCAGTCAGTGACACTTATAAAGCGCGCTACATACCCGTAGGGTCTCAAGGCGCTGGGGGGGGGGGGGGGGGAGGGGGCGCTACTGCTCGAACAGCCAGGTCTTCAGCTTCTTCCTGAAGGAGAGGTGGTCTTGGGTCAGGCGCAGGTCGGTCGGGAGGGAGTTCCAGGTCTTGGCGGCCAGGTAGGAGAAGGACCTTCCTCCTGTAGTCGCTCTTCGGATGCGGGGGACGGCGGCGAGGGCGTGGTTGGCTGATCGGAGGTGGCGTTTGGGAGCGTAGAAGTTGACTCGGCTGTTGAGGTAGCTCGGGCCTTGGTCGTGTAGGGCTTTGTGTGCGTGGGTGAGGAGGCGGAAGGTGATTCTTTTGTTGACGGGGAGCCAGTGAAGGTCTCTCAGATGTCCGGAGATGTGGCTGGTTCGTGGGATGTCGAGGATGAGTCTGGCTGAGGCGTTCTGGATCCGCTCGAGTCTCTTCTGGAGCTTGGCGGTGGTACCGGCGTAGAGGGCGTTGCCGTAGTCCAGTCGGCTGGTGACGAGGGCCTGGGTGACGGTCTTCCTGGTCTCAGTGGGGATCCACCAGAAGATCTTCCGTAGCATGCGTAGGATGTTGAAGCACGCCGAGGAGACGTTGTTGACTTGCCTGGTCATGGAGAGGGAGGAGTCCAGGATGAAGCCCAGGTTGCGTGCGTGGTCTGTCGGTTTGGGTGCGGTGCCCAGGGCGGGAGGCCACCAGGAGTCGTCCCAGGCGGAGGGCGAGGAGCCCAGGATGAGGACCTCCGTCTTGTCCGAGTTCAGTTTCAGGCGGCTGGTCGTCATCCACTCGGCCACCTCTTTCATCCCTTCGTGCAGGTTGGCTCTGGCGGCGGCGGGGTCGTTGATCAGGGAGAGGATCAGCTGGGTGTCGTCGGCGTAGGAGATTATGCTGAGGTTGTGTTGCATACGATGGCCGCGAGGGGGCTCATGTAGACGTTGAAGAGGGTGGGGCTCAGAGATGGTCCTTGAGGGACGCCGCAGATGACTTCGGAGGCCTCTGACTTGTATGGTGGTAGGCGGACTCTGTGTTCTTCCGTCGAGGAAGGAGATGATCCATTCCAGCGCCTTGTCCTGGATTCCGATGTTGCTGAGGCGCCGTACTAGGGTGCGGTGGCAGACCGTGTCGAATGCCGCGGAGAGGTCTAGGAGGATGAGGGCCGCTGTTTCTCCATTGTCCATCAGGGCTCGGATGTCATCGGTGGCGGCGATGAGGGCGATCTCGGTGCTGTGATTGGCTCGGAAGCCGGACTGTGAGGGGTCGAGGGATCCGTTCGTCTCGAGGAAGGCGGCCATCTGCTTGTTGACGGTCTTCTCAATGACTTTGGCTGGAAACGGGAGGAGCGAGATGGGGCGGTAGTTCTTGAGGTCGGTGGGGTCCGCTGTTGGTTTCTTGAGTAGAGCGCTGAGTTCGGCGTGTTTCCAGATGGTGGTGTCGAAGGATGTGTTGATGATGTCTCGCAAGTGGGGTGCGATGACAGCGTCGGCCTTGTTGAAGACGTGGTGAGGGCAGGGGTCGGTCGGTGATCCGGAGTGGATGGAGTTCATCGTGCGGATGGTGTCTTCGGTGCTGATCGGGGTCCAGGCGTGGAGGGTGGTGGTGGGGGGTGGTTGTTCGGTCATGGTGTACGTTGGTTGGTTGTTGAAGCTGTTGTGTATGTCCGCGATCTTGTTGTGGAAGTATGAGGCGAGGGAGTTGCAGAGGTCTTCCGATGGGGTGATGTCATTGTTTCCTGCGCTGGGGTTGGAAAGCTCTTTCACGATGTTGAAGAGTTCCTTGCAGTTGTGTGCGTTGTTGTCCAACCGGTCCTTGAATGCTGTTTTCTTGGCGGCGCGGATCAGCTGGTGGTGTTTCCGGGTGGCAAGTTTGAAAGAGGTCCTGTTGTCCGGTGTCGGTTCCCTTCTCCAGACTTTCTCGAGGGCTCGGCAGTTCTTCTTGGAGCTCTTGAGTTCGTCGGTGAACCATGGGGCCTTCTTGCTGCCGGGTCTGCTAGGCGGGGTCTTCAGTGGGGCGAGTTCGTCCGCGCAGTTGCTGATCCACTTCGTGAGGTTGTCGGCGGCCTGGCTGGGGTTCGCTGAGCTGGCAGGAGGGTGCTGGCTCAGGGAGGTGGCGAGCTGGTCTGCTGTGATCTTGTTCCAGCTTCTGCGGGCGGCCTGTTGCTGGTGTTAGTGGGTCGTCGTTCTCTTGAAGGTGAAGTGGACGCAGCTGTGGTCCGTCCATTGAAGCTCTGTGGCGTGGCTGAAGTCGATGTCTGTGCTGGAAGAGAAGACTGCGTCGAGTGTGTGTCCGGCGAGGTGGGTGGGGGTGGACACCAGTTGCTTGAGTCCAAGGTTGGCGAGGTTGTCGAGCAGGGTGCTGGTGTTGCGGTCGTTGTTGTTCTCCAGATGGAAGTTGAGGTCTCCCAGGAGGATGTAGTCAGCGGAGGGGAGGGCATGCGGGCTGACGAAGTCGGCGATGTCCTCGCTGAATTGTGTGCGTGGTCCAGGGGGTCGGTAGATCAGGGTGCCTCTGAGGGTGGTGTTCGGGTTGGTGTGGATCTGGAAATGCAGGTGTTCGGCGCTGGTCAGGGTGTTGTCGGTGCTGGTCGTGAGACGGATGGTGTTCCTGTGGATGATGGCGATGCCTCCTCCCATCTGGTTGGCGTTTCGGTCCCTCCGGACGATCTTGTAGCCCTCTGGGATAGCAATGGCGATGTCGGGAGCTGAAGAGGCGTTCATCCAGGTCTCCGTGAGGAAGGCAACGTCAGGGGCTGTGGCGTCTAGAAGGTTCCAGAGTTCGATGGCGTGTCTGTGGACGGAGCGGGTGTTGAGCAGGATGCACTTGAGGTGGGTGCTGCTGGTGTTCGACTTGGCGGGTGCTGGTGCGAGGCTTGTCTGGATGCAGGAGAACTTGCAGGCGTGGCAGCTGAAAGGTCCGTGGGTCCGTCGTGGAGTGGCTTGATGGCATACTGGGAGTCGGCCGGTGTTGAGTGCGGTGAGGGAGGCGGCAGAGTACGTCAGGCGGGTCGGTCGGGGTCTTCGTGGGCCAGGGGTCCTGGCGCTGGTCGCGATCCGGTCGCGGACGGGCGCAGACGGGCTTACCTTCGGCGCACAATCGGCGCGCCCGCTGCGCGTGACCGCTGTGCGTTCGCACGGTCGCCATTTAAGGCGAAGTGCGCGGGTGGGCGGAGCAGCTGGGAGGCGGGAGCGGGGAGGGAACAGAAGAGAAAAGGGGCGGGGCTAATGGCGGTGGCGGGAAGCGGGAGCGGGGAGGGAGAGCGGAGGGCGGCGAGGTAGGCGGGCAAACAGGAAGGAGACAAGCACAAATGCACAAATGGAGGGCAAAACACGAAGCAAAACGGCACAAAAAATACAGGCACCAATGCAGGTCAAAACGGAGGAAAAACAGTTAAACAAACGATCATACGGCACACAAAGAAAACAAGCACAAATTTAGGTCAAAAACCGGCGAAGACCAAAGGGGAGCGCTCAAGGCGGCAGCGAGGCCGGCGCTGAGGCAGAAGGCAGGCACTGGGGCACACGCAGCAGCTGGTGGCCGTGCGGCGCGGGGGTGTCCCACAATTTCTCGTAAATCTGGAAATGTATCAGTGGACATGAACCGGTGAACACAGAGGCATTTATTCTGCGTACTCAGGAGGGACACATGTAGACGGGCGGCCACAGGTATCCAGGTGACGTGGGGTTATATATGACCCCTTCCTGATTTTTCCCTGAGTCGTATGACTGCCTTTATGAACTTTACCTTTTCTTCACTTTAAACGGTTAGTTATTTAAGGCCTTGGGCACGTTGCATTTTGGAAAGTACAGATTTTTTATTATTTCTTATTGTTGAAACCGACTCTGAGTGTGGGGATATCTGATTGTCCTACATGCTGCTGCCTGTTCTCTTCTACTACATATGACCAAAGAACGTGCTCCTGACATAAAGTGGATACTCTCCACATCGGTTATCCGACTGCCGTACGAGTTTGATAAAGAAATTCCTAAGCCCTGACGAAGTTCCGACAGGAACGAAACACGTTGGCTGAGGCCTTTTCAAAGCTTGAATTAATAAAGGATTAATTTTCTACAATTTCAAGACGCTTTGGACTCTTTATCTTTGATGCACCATCCTTGTTTTCATAAGTTGAGATCTGTCTCTACAGTGGAGCGTTTGTGTGGCAAGCTTTGGATGTGTTGTGCACAAAACCAACACCTGTAAATGTATTTTGAAATCGATGTGCTTAACCTTTGTCTGCCACACTATCCTTTCTTTTTACAAATGCATCAGTGGACATGGGTTTTGCGTGGGTACACCCACAGCAACACCCATGTCCCACCCCTAACACGCAAAGTGTTGCGTGAACAGGGGCGATATTTACAAGCACAGGTTAAGTCACCAAGGGTGACTTTACCTGTGCTTGTAAATATCCTTTAGCAGGCTGCGCCACTGGTGCGTCATGCAATGTGATGCACCGGCTGCGCATGAGGCTTGTAAATCCGCCCCTAAGTTCACCTGTTTGTAACTGCCTCATACTGGCACATTATGGGCTAAAAAGCTATGGCAGAATCCACTTCATCACTGTTTCAGACGCTAAATTCTCACCTCAGGTAATTCTTTTTAATATGGTCATCACCAGACTGAATCGCCAAAAGTAAGAATCAGCACATATGCTGAACAGCTGTGGCCAAACCACGTAATTAAAAATGCCCACCTTGACTGCAGACACTTTTCCTTCAAATAGTGGCGGAGGAACGTCGCCCCATTGCCTGGCGAAGAGCCAACAAATGTAAATTAAAACAATGTTCTTGCATCGTTTTAATTTACATTTGCCGGCTCTTAGCCAGCGCTGTTGGGAGGGGTGGGCCGAGGTATGAGAGGGGGAGGAGGAGGAGGAGTGCTAGTGCACTCCATTCCCTAAGTCCCTAAAGGACTGAGGGGCATATTACCAACAACTAGCGATAATTTTTGTCTCTAACTTGTTTAGAGACAAAAATTATCGCCGCACATCGGCGATTTTTATCGCAGATAAACCTTGCTATTAGCAAGGTTTATCGCAAATGCGATAAAAAACGGCCGAAATGCATGAATATCGCTGAAAAGTCAGCGATATTCATGCATTATCGAGCAAATGCTCTTAGCCATGTTATCCACCTCCCATTGGATAACATGGCTAAGAACTGCTCAGGGCAGGTGTTAGCTTTTGGAGATATTCCCGCTTAGCGCGAATATCTCCAAAAGTTGGTAATAGGAGATAGCGATGTTAGCGACTGTTTTCAGTCTCTAACATCTTGGCACGCCCACTTTGCATCTCATTAGTGATAAATATCACTGACATGCAAAGTGGGGCCCAAGATGGTCGCTATCTCCTACTAGCTGTCGCTAACTGGTGTTAGCAGCAGCTAGGTAATAGGGAGATAATTTTATCTCCGCTTTCTTGGCTTTTAAAGCCAAAAAAGCAGAGATAAACCCCCTTGATAATATGCCCCTGAGTGTTTTGGGCTCAAGCCGACCAAACCACACATTCGCACTTAGGTTTTCTCCAGTGCAGATGCATTTAGCAGCCAGGCTGGCGAAACCCCACTGACTCCCTGGTCGGAGCAGGGGTCTTTTTTGCCTGCTCAGACCAATCCCTGTGCTGCTGCAGCGCGGGGAGTGGACAGGGAGTCTGTCCCAGGGGCTGCTGGGACCAGCAGGCAGTAAGAGGAGAGGCAGCGCGACGAGACGCAATGCCGGAGCGGCTGGTGGCAAAAGCGAAGCTTTATTTATTTTTCATACTCAATTCCCCCCACTCGATGCCTCCCACGCAGTACCACCCGCCCTACCACTCTTCGTTTATGGTGGCCGCCACTGGTGGTAAAAAAAATGCAATAATTGTAGGTCTGCAAATCCAGATAGATACGGTGAGCATGCCAGGTAGAAACAGCGAGCTTGCCATTACTTATATTATTCCTGAAGCCCCACCACCACAAGGGTTGCCATCTTTGGAAATACGCTAAATAATGGTCAATCCGCTGGGAGTTTTTTCCAAGCACGTAGGGATCACCGGATGTTTACATGGCAGTCCCAGACAAAACGGACTCGAAAGTGTGTCAAAGAGACCACCCTAAATTGGGGGGGGGGCTTCCAATCCCATTTACACCAGTATAGGCTCCACTGAAAGGGTGTTTCTGTTGGTGGACTCGGTCACTGCGCCACCTCTGACATATCTTATGTGCACGCCTTTTGTTCTATACTTTGCAGAAACTTTCAATAAAGAATTTAAAATTGAGAAAAAAGTCACATTCCCGCAAACTATGAATGAAAGTAGGGCGGATGGACATCTTCCATTTTTTGCAGATGTCTCATAACACCCTCTTTTCAATTAGGCCCTAAATCTGTCAAAGGGCTTTAATCCACCTTGTGTTTCTTTGAGGCCCTACTGTATCTTTGTCCAGGAAAAAAGTCTTGTTCAGCCTTAATAACAATCGGATACTGCACAGTGCAATGGCTTGGCATACTCAGATACAGGATTGCATAGCGCATGTGGGACTGCTAATTTAGCCAAAGGCATTTTATGCTGGCAGAGATTGGCCATCTCTCAGCAAGCCGACAGAGTTTAAGGTCCATTGTTTGCACACAGTAAGAGATCACTGACCACAAAATAAGCCATCTCGCTTCCTGCCTGTGGGCGGCTCTTTTGCTACCGAGGTCTACAGATGTCAAAATGGAGTCATTGTGACGCCTTCAATCGTTTCTGGCAGCAGGGAGCACGCTTGATTTGATTCTGCGTTTTCTTCCGGGTTAATGAGGCCTCTGCCCTTTTAATTGCAGGGTATTTGCACACGGTATTGGTTCAGGCATATTATGGATGAATCCAGCACGAGACTCAAAAGCGAAACATCCGATTATCACCTGACCTTTGTGGGAGAGATTAGGTTTTGCATTAGAATTGGGCTGCCATTTCTTTTTTAAGTTCAAAATGATTTTATTGAAGTATTTTGTAGACAAAAGAAATAGACAAGTACAATACAAAAAGAATAAATCTTACATGCGTAAATGATTAAATGATGAGCATGAAATGCAGTAAGCCAAAAATGAAGAGGAAGGGAAAAGGGAGAAAAAAGGGGGGGTGGGGCGAATTGTGATTGGTGAGTGAAGGGTTGGTGCTGCTAAAATGTTGCAGTTGAAACGTCGCCATTTGAGATGGGTATTTGGGTGGCGGCTGCAGATCCGGGATCAGAGGATGACACACCGGGTGATGTACAGCGAAATACTGATAATAATCTTAATTTATTAGCACTAGGGCTATGTTTTTATAGGATTTTTTTGCCATTTCCGTCAGTATTTATCAATAGAAATATTTTGATTGTTCATTAGATATTTTCATCTGTTGGTCGCTGAAAAAAAATGTGTAACTAGAATATCTCGGCATTTATTTAAATGATAAACGTACACTCAATTAAAGCCTGCAGGGTTTAATACGCAATGTAGTAACATAAAATAAAACGCAATACTAACCTGAAAGCAACAGCCTTGTAGTAAATGTACATTTGCAGTTTACTAAGAAAAACACTAAAAAGATCAACTTTCAAAATGTTTCTGTTATTAAACTAAATACAGACAGGGAAGCAAATTGTTTTCTGTGTTTGTGAGTAGACATCATCAAAACCTGAAAACGAGGAGGCTGATGGGACTATTCACAAAGATACCTTAGACTTGTGAGTAATTTACACATTTAATTTGCTTTTACACTTTTGAATAACTTTACTACTTTTGGCTGTTCACAAAATCAGAGTGTTAAGTTGCCCAAAGTTATACACACACCTCTCCACGCCCTGAAAAAGGAGGTAGAGCCAAATTTAAGACTGTAAGGAGCATATGTACAAGCCCCTATCCCCACGGGAACATTACTTTTCGTGATGTTCCCGTGGCGATAGGGGCCTTGCCTTATGTACAAGGCAACTTTAAGCCACTTAACATGGCTTAATGCTGCCTTGTACATAAGGCACCCTTTCACACTATGTTTACCATGAATGGGGCGTGCAGTGGGGATGTATGACGTTACAACGCATACTTTTACCACGCATACCTTTACAAAGCGGTTTTTACCACGCATACCTTTACAACGCATAGCACTTTGGGGTGCTGGATAGTGAATAGTTTAATTTACTATTCCAACTCCAGTCCCCGTGGACACTAGGGAAGGTGTTGGATAGTAAATTAAATGTATTCCCTATCCTAGAGCGCCCCCCAGCGCAATGCGTTGTAATGACCGCGGTGTAATGGTAGTGCATGGTAAAAGATTCGTTGTAAAGGTTGTATACCGTGCAGTGGGTGTTGTGGTGGGTGTTCCACCGCAACACCCATTGTATTTGACGCTGCCCCCTATGTACAAGGGTGGCGTACCTAGGAGGCAGGGCCAAAATTAAGACCAGGAAAATCCTGGTCTTAAGTTGGCAAAACGAGGAGAAATGCATTATTTCTCCTCGTTTTTGCCTTTTCCATGTGTGCTGCCTTGTGCAGCACACATGGAAAAAGCTAAATGCCATGGTTTGTTTATGTACAGGAAGGGTCTCCTTCCTGTACATAAACAAACCTTTTAAAAAAATGCAATTTTTTAACTTTCATGTGTGCTGCACAATCAGCACACATGAAAGTTACAAAATGGCATTTTAGGAATGTTTATGTGCAGGAAGGGACACCTTCCTACACATAACCAATCCTCCCCTTCACATAGACACCCTTGCACCATGGTGCAAGGGTGCCTGCGTTGGCTCTAAGTTGTTAAACGTAGCACCATCACAGGGAGAAACGCAAGGGTGCTCCACATTATTGTAAATATGGTGCAGCCTTGCATTTCAGAAGTGTTGGAGCATGTTGTTAAGCCAAAGAGGTTAACAACACGCTCTGCAACTACATTGTACATATCTCCCTAAGTTCCTTCTGAGACTGCAACACTCTCCCACAGAAAATAGTGAAGTCGGGAGCTCCAAATAAAATCCCATCAGAAATGATTTTACATTAAATGTGATTATTTATAATAGTTAAGGATATAATCAAGGTTAGCATGTATATATAAACAACACATGTATTATTTAGTTGGATTTATTTTCATTAATTTCATGTGTCACTTTGATTAATTATGCATGCACTATGGAAAAATATAATTTGGTTACTTGAGGTAGGAATTCATGTTTTTATTTACACTTCAAATACATTTGTTATTTAATTTAATGTATTTAAATTAATTAAATATTTAATTCACAATTAAGTAAATAATGCTGTAGCATTTCTTTTCTTTTCTTCTACAACCACCCGCAGCACAAGCTCCCATAGAGAAATGGGGGTTTATATAAAGCCCTGCACCGTGTGGCAGGCAGGCACGGCCCATGATGTGCGTGCCACCGGGTGGAGATGTGGGGCGGGGGAAGGGCAGGGTGGGGGGTTGTAAAATGCGGGAAACTGAGGATTTCAGGTAAGTACTGAAGGAAAAAAAAATGAATTTTGTTGCGCGCGCTGCATCACATTTGACGATGCAGCGCGCGCAACAAAATATTTTTTTGTTTTTTTTGGTACTTACCTGAAATCATCCGTTCCCGCATTTTACACCCCCCCCCCACCCTGCCCCTCCCCTGCCCCACATCACCGCCCAGTGGCACGCCAGTCATGGGCCGTGCCTGGTGGCAGGCACCATTAGGTGCCTGCCACACGGTTGCGGGATTTACAGGAGGGGACAGCCCCCAACCGGAGGTCGCAGAGAGAATGGGGCCCTGCTAGGGGCCCCCAAAGTTTCTTTCTGACAGGCTTTCCATTTCGGAAAGCCTGACATGGAAATCCTGTCAGAAACCCTCATCATAATCCAGACGGCAGAAACGCTATCCTCACGTGATTATGGTGGGTTTCTGACTGGCCGACAGGCTCCACAAGCCCGTCAGAAGCCAGCAATATTGACCGACTGGTTTGAATTCCGACCCTCATAATCCTAATACGGCGGTCGGAATTCAAACCAAGGATGTTGGTCAGAAAGCCTACGACCTGCAGTTGGAGGCTTACCAACCAACATCCTAATGAGAGCCTATACAGTAAACTTACATGTGTGAGGATCTCCTCATAGAAAAGATAGGAGAGGTGGAGTTGGAGAATAACATTTGTAGGTTTTTGAATAGCACTACTTTAGTACAATTAAACGTACTACAAAATGAAGCTTGTGAATAGACCCCTTAGTAACCATTAAATATAGATGCTCTGCAAACTGCTGCCTAAATATTCATAAATAATTGTGAGGTGCAAGAAATATTTTACCAGGCTTAATTTTGCACTACTAAGCATAGTCATAATGACGTCACTAGAATAATTTTCAAGTTGTATACATTTGTTTATCTTAAGGCAAAGTCATAGTTTAAAATTAAAATGGTCAGCATAATGTGCTGCAAAGATTTCTGTGCAATGGAAAGGCGGGTGCTGTAGAGGAAAAAACTTGGTTTTGGGTGCTGGAAAGTTTAAGTCAGATATTACTGCACTCATTAGTATATGTTTATGTCTTTTACAAAGAAAACTGTAAAACAAACTCACATATTTAAATGTGTTTTCTTTCACAATGTACAGTCCTCTAAACACTGCACTTCATAAAATGCCTACCACCAATGTACTGACAACTTGAACCCCCTAACAATACTAACATCAGCGTTCAGGAACTTTAAATCCCTCAACAGAGATTATTGAAAAATCATCTTCAGACAGTATCCCTCCTCAGTCTCTGTTTTTCATGTTGTACTTTGCTCTTCTAGTACCAGCCCTCTGCATTCACCTGATGTATCATATACATGTGTATTTTCCAAGGTAAACTATTTATTAGAGAGTGGAGGTTCTTGGCCATCACACCTGTTTACCGGTCTACACTTCTGCATACTTGCCTCAACATGTGCCTTCTGCACAGTATTTACTCTATGCTCCTAATGGTAATTCAAGGTTGTAGTCTACACTTCTTTCCAAAAACAAAACAGTGGGTAGATGCACATTAGAGTGATTGGCAAACATGACCTGTCTGCTTCATGTATGTATGAATGTATGTATATATGTATGTATGTTTGTATATGGTATTCCTATAGCGCAGTCCTAGCCAAAATGTACCTGAGTGCTGTAGAGGGTCAAAGCCACGCTTAAAGTCAATGAGTGATAGGAGAGCTAGTTGGTTATGGACGGTTAATGCAGTGTGATGTATTGTTTTTTAAATAGCTGAGATTTCAACTGTTTTCTAAACTGGAGCAGCATTGGGGCATTCCTGGTGGATACTGGGATATTGTTCCAGATCCTAGGTGCATAGATGGAAGAGGCCTGCTGCCTTACTTTTCCCTTTTCCACTTCTCAGTGGGCAGTCTGATGGTGTCATGTGCTGACAATAACCAAAGGGGATGAGTTTGTCTGTAACTGATACAGCTCATATTGAAGATCATTCGGACCGATAAGGGGAGCCAAAGGAGTTCCACCAGGATGGGATTGATGTGATCATCTTTCTTCAGGCTCTGGATGAGATGCTGTGGCAGGCAGAATGTACTTCAAGGGTGCCAAAGTAGACTCTGAGAGGCCCTGGAGTAGGGTGTTACCACCATCCAGATGCAAAAGTATGAGGACTGGAACAGAGGTTTTGAAGCTCTGAAAGAAATGGTTTAATTTCTTTGGTCCTTTCTGTTGCCATTGCCCCTGTGTTGCCACTGCCCTCCTACACCCTTCCCCACTGCTCCCCATTCTCAGTGTGCATGCCCCTTTCCTCTGTACCTCTAAGGTGTGTTGTGCAGCCACTGCCCTCCCTCTTGCCCTCTATTGCTGCTCCTGTGTGGCTTGGTATATCTTCTCTTGAAAGGATTTGCTGTATTGTTACTACTGCTGGTACCACAAGGGGCCGCACTCAGTACCAGCTGTTTTGACTACAGTACCCACCACCTTAAATATATAATTTTATATTTGAGATGTAACAGGGGGTTTTCCCCACGTGACCCTGGGGGTCAGGGTGCTCTCACTCTGCCCCTTATAGTCATTAAAACAAAATTATTGAGGTATCAGAGGCCCGAGGCCCCAAGAATTTTAATGACAGCTGTAGCATGTTGTTTGTAGCTGTGGCCAGTCAATCAAATACCTATGTTGCACAGGACCAGTTGTGTTCCTGTAGTACCGAAAAGGCCCAAGAGAGAAACAGTGGGCCAATGAGAAGGTCTCATCTTTTAAAATGACAGTACAGCGGGATCCCACTGGGCCATCGTGCAGATATAACTAACTTTTTAACCAATCATGACCACCCCTTTCAATGTGAATTTCTTGAAAATGCTTGCACGTATATACATGAAATAATGAAAAGCACACAGTCTGAGTAAAGTTCTAACTTTCCAACAAATTTGGTGTGATTCTGTTAAGCTGTTTTTTTTCTGTATCTCCAAATAAAATGTCCAATGGGAATTTAACATTGGAAATCAAAGTTTTGGGACCCCGCTTTGTTCTGGGATACCACTTGACGGATTTTACGCAACATATTCCAGGAAGGAGCTGAGGTAGATACACTTTTATTGGAAAGTTTCGTGAAGATTTGTCAAACGGCACCAAAGGCATTAACGAAACACAAAACGCCTTTCCTCTGTAAACTCTGTCCAAAATATAATAACTACACAGTGCCGGTCGCTACTATGCTCATGAATTAAATAGATATTTTTCTAAATAAAATATATTATTAATAATTTGAAGCTTTAAAACATGTAAAAAAATGAATTCTGAACATGATCCCCACCTATGTTTATTAATAAACCATTAAAAATAGATTTTAAAATATGTTTCTAAAACTATTGTAAGTTAAATTGTTAAAACACATGAAAATATATTGTAAAAAAGCAAAACACAATTTAAAAAATAATAGAAATATATTCAAATTTAAAAGAAATACATGTTAATTGAATTCGGTGAAAACATTCCAAACAATATTGAAACAAATAAAAAATAGTAACCTAACGCCTATCCAAAAATATAAACAAATTAGAAACTATCCAAATACAAAATATATCATTCTTACACCAGTCGAACACTCAAGAAAGTGCATACTCTGGGAGATGGGGCGTTGATTTACTATTCTAACTTCAATCTAACAAACATTTGAGAAAATTATCATTTGAGGGGTGCATTTACTATTCTATTGCTAGTCTAACCAACATTGCAGAAAGCACATATATTGGGGACGAAGAGGGTCAGATTTATTGTTCTAAACATTGGGTAAAGTCCATAAAATGGAGGTGGTCATGTTTGCTATTATAACTCCAATGCAACAAATATTAGGGAAAAAACAAATATGGTGCAGGGGGGGGGTCACATCTACCACTCCCAAACATTACAATGAAGGCTCCCTTTGTTCTATATTTACTGATAAATACAGACAGAACCCTTTTATTTTTCTTTCTGTGTTGATTTTTAAATGTGGATAAAGGGGGAATTGGGTTGTTTTTGGAGTGATTCTAAATGCTGTCAGTCATGACTGCCAAGTGAATAGCTACACAAATTGACAGGCAAGGGGATTAAAAAAATGAAAGGAATTTTAGTAAAGAGGTTTAAACAGCAGTAGATATGCTCAAGGTTGATACTAAATTGTATGTTGTCAAATCAAATCAGATCAAAGCGATCTTTATTCTGCAATAAAAGAAAAGGCAAGGCAGTATAAAAACATACACGTTAATCAAATAGATATTAAAAATCATACAGGGACCATAAAGTGCATTTGCAATGAAGGCGGTATTACATGTAGTAATGGCTCAAAAAGCACGCAGCCCTTGGGCCTTGCGTCAACAACAATGTTTAAGCATGAAACGTTAAATCATAAAATATGCACAATAAGGATAAGAAAAAAGTAAAATTAATTTAATAGAAGCGATTAGTAAAACAGAGGTGTTTATAAAGTTGCAAACACATAGAAGGGCCACTAACAAATGCTGCTATTGGTGATGGGTTTACGATGTAAGATATAGGCAAAAATAAGCCGCCCCAATAGGATACCCATCAATTGATTTTCTGGCTCTTACTGCGGCTTTAAGAAAAAACTGACCCTTAAACATATTTCGGGAGAGTTCAACGATTGCAAATTGAACAAAGCTTCTCTACATTTGCGTTGCCCGAAGTTAATTAATAGGGGCTTCAGAAAGTGTCTATTCAAAAAGGCTGAAAATATTTACAAAAATAAAATAAAATGCAGCAGCGATTGCTCTGCTGTGCCACCACAGGGGCAAAGGCAGTGCTGGACCCCACAGAGGGATGGAATCTCTTCCTAAGCATAGGAAATGCCAGACCATCTGTGCTCTGAATCAGAAGAGGAGAGACCTCTACCAATTCGTGAGATCTAGGGATAAATAGAAGGCTGGTTAAACGGAAGCAAAGAACCTATAATTGGTCAGCATTGATGGTTTCAGAAATTCAGTTTTTAGCCTTTTTTCCTAGCAATAAAAAAAAAATGATGCTTAACCCTTAATTTATCTTTTTTTATTAATGCTCTGAGGGGTCGTAAATACAAAAGACAGTCCCAGTGCATAGAAGGTTTTCAAAATAGAAGGGGGCGCTAGGTGGCGTGTGACCAAGATGGGCGCACACCAGTAAGGCTCCTGCCTGACTGGGTGGAAAAATTCATCCTAAATCTGTACCGAACACAAAGGCCTGCATGTATTTCAACTTAGAGCGGTACAACAGCTGATCACCGTGGTGTAACCTACATGTCGCGGGGCTACACCGTTCCAGAGTTAGGGGCCGGTAAACTCTTGAGCGGGGAGCAGCGGTGGTGGCCGGGAGCACCCAGGCGGCTGCACACATCAGAAAAGCCCGGGCTGACTGGGCCCGCTAGACGAGGGTGAAGTGGAGGACTCCTGCCTTGAGCAGCTGCAGACGCAACACTATGTTCCTCTGCGGTGAACATTGAAAGGACGGCAGCGATTGGGAACCAGCATGGCACAGCAGCGAAAATAATTCCTGGTAAGACGTGACTAGAGCCCGGAGTGCACCGACCAGGGACTATACATGCCCGTGCTGTGAGCCTTTGCAGGAAGGGTCGCACCGACGTGGGGTTATTCTGAAGCTAGGAAAATAACAAAAAGACATGCATTGCTTACCCCACTTGAGGAGTTAAGGAGCTCGTAGATATCTGCACGAGGGTATTGCCGTGTGATTCATTGCCAACATCGCGGCAGAGAAGGGCAGCTGCCATTTTGACTACCGGACAAGACTGCGGAGGAGGGTGAGAATGCTGCCGGAACGGGCCTCTGCATGTGCGCACCCCCCAATCTCTGCGCCTATGCACAGGTGAAGCTGCATGAACTTATTACCCCGATGGGATTTGATGCATGAGCGATCAGTTGGCAGCGATTTGTAGCCTGCGTGACCTGTGCAGGTGGCCATTTCGGGAGAGTGCAGCTCCTCTGGACTGGCCGAGTTGGGCGGACACCAAGGGCGGCCCTACTATTCATCCCGATTATCATAAGTAACCGACTCATATGCTGTGACTACAAATATAGACCCCCACGTACAAATAGGATCCTGCTACTACGCATTAGGAGCCCCACCTCGAAGGTAAACAAACGCATCCTGCTGCAGCTGGCCGACATTATCGCACCCAACTAAGTTTGCGGACATAGGGAAGCCAAGCCCTGACATTGCCTGCGACTTCAAGGCTAACAACCATCGACCCATTCTGCATGACTCCAGGGGTTGGGTGCAGAATATTCCAACTATACACCCCGTCAGGTCCTCTCATTAAACTTGATGACCCCACACACCAGGTATCAGAGGTGACAGGCCCGGGATACTTTTAAGGAAACGGTCAGAGACGGTGGCGGCCTGTCTTTTGTTCCGGATCAGCAGCAGACAGCCAGCATGTAGCGTACCGACACCAAACAAGCCAAAATATCATTTGAATCGCGCAAGACACAAAGATCCAATTCAATGGAACAAACAGACTCTGATACTGCGGACAACCAGGAAGAGGACTGGAAAGCTCTGCTACTTGGCATGAAACAGAGCCTATCATCTATTGACGCCAAAATGGACAAAATGAATGCTAGGATGGATTCAGTAGTGAACCAACTCAACCAGCATGACCAGCGGATCAAAGAGGCCGAAACCAGAGTGTCGGAGGTGGAAGATGGAGCAGTAGAAAATAGAGAACGGGTTCTCCAAATGGACAAACTGTTTAAAATACTTGCGGACAAGAACGAGGATTTGGAGGCCCGTTCCAGAAAGAATAATGTCCTCGTTTTGGGCCTAGCTGAATCGACCAACACGGGCCGTATGGAAGATTTCATGGAAAACCTAGTCATCGATTTGTTTGGGAGAGACTCCTTTTTGGCACACATGACTATAGAAGGGGCCCACAGATCACTAGCGGCGCACCCGCCTCCAGGAACACCACCACGTCCTGTAATAGTGCACTTCCTGAACTACTGTGACAGAGACACGGTCTTGCATCTAGCCCGAGAAAAGAAACAGATTCACTACGAAAATACCACATTGGTGTTTTTTCCTGATTTCACGCAGGCGGTGCAGGAAGCTCGGCGCAAATTCGGAGCAGTAAAGAAAAAACTGCAATTACAGGAGATCCCATATGCCATGATGTACCCCGCGAAACTGAAGATAACTCATCGCGAGAAGCTTCACTTCTTTAGAAACCCCCAACAGGCAGAGGACTATCTCAAGCAGAATCGACGGGCAGCATCCATGGAGGCGGAAACACGTAGACGCTCCAGATCCCAATCACCAATGTCGCAACCGGGATGAAATGAACGGCTCCCGCCAACATGCTTATGACTGCTAAGGCCGCTTGCTCCTTGTGAACTGCTCTGAGTTGATGATGTATTGAATTTGATAATGTTTTGTAACTAGTTCCGCCCGGATACTCTTCTCCATCAAACTGAAGCTGCCTGCATATTAAGTGGCGTAGCGGGTGGGTGAAATAGAGGAGGAGAGTGGACAAGTCGTGGGCCCCTAGTGACTCCCACACGAGGGCGAACCCCAATTTTCCTCTACTAAGGTTTAATAACTGACTGACTTACTTTCTTTTTTGGCAGGGAGGGTGTATATACCCAGCATGTTGGGGAAGCCGCAGTGGGTGGGGGTGAGGGCCCTTATTTGGAAACAAAGTTCATAACACAGTTTGTTAATGGCAACAACATGTATGTATTCCTGACATTTATGATATGAGGGAATGGCAGACGACACAAATGACATTCATAAACTTAATATAATATCATGGAACATACGGGGTCTGAATAATCCACGTAAAAAAGACAGATCATTGGGTATTTAGCTAGCCACCACAACAAAGTTGCCCTACTGCAAGAAACGCACTTGAATCCGGCGGCTACACTCCTGTTCGCAGCGAAATGGGCATCTCACAGCTGTTTCGCATCGTACTCCGGGTACTCTAGAGGCGTGGTCATTCTCATCAAACGAGGGGTATAGTTTGCGATGGGAGGGTCGTACACCGATGCCAATGGGAGGTTTTGTCTGATCTGGGGACGGTTGAATTCACATGATGTAACTTTTGCCAATTACTATGGACCTAAAAATGACTACCCATAACACCCTGATTTTGCTATGAAGCAAAATCCAAACGATAGGTACCACTTATATTATTTGGGGTGGAGATTTCAATACGGTTGTGAATCCACAGATGGATAGATCTCGGGCCTCCCCTACGCACTATACTAATATGCAACATACGCTGAAAGACACTATAGATTCTAACTACTTACTTGATGCATGGACATATAAACATCGGCAGGAGGGCACACACCACTTAGCAGTGCACTCAACATGGGCTAGGATAGATTACCTGATTGTATCAGTAGGAATGGCACATTGGCTGGATAAAGGGACTCACCTCGCTCGTAAGTTCTCTGATCATTCTCCCGTTGTAGCTGTCCTACAGGCCCCTGTTAACCAGACCCCCTACATCAACTGGTGGCTTAATCCCTGGCACCTCCAAGACCCTGTCTTCAGAGCAGAAATAGAGCAGGAAATTCAGGATTTCTTAGTACGTAACGTCGTTATCGAGCCTCACAACCGTTTGGAAAGCATTTAAAGTCACAGTGAGGGGATGGTGCATCTCGAAAGGTGGGGGCATCCTTAAAGACCTACGCAGAGACTTGTACAAACATGAAGGTGAGATAAAAGCCCTTGAGAGAGATCTCACTTCTAGCACTGATGACAATGCTACTAGAGCCAAACTGCGAGACAAAATCACAGAATATGAGGACACTGCCGACAGGGAATGCAAATTCTGAGGGAAACCCCATATGGCAAGGGTCCACGGTGAGGGAGATCACCCAGGGAAGGCCCTGGTGCATGCAATACGACCTCCTAACTTCGCTAACTATATTGCAGAAATACAGGACGTGCAGGGCACGGAACCTGAGCACGTTTGTAGACTACTACAGTACACTCTACACCTCCCAAAGGGGTCCCCCGCTAGATTTACCCCAATACTTTGAGGACACAGCCCTGGCTTGGCTGGGAGATACTCAGCAAAAATTCTTAAATCTGGACTTGGAGGTGGACGAGATTACGGATGCAATAATGCACATGAAATCAGGACGTTCACCGGGAACCGATGGGCTACCGATAGAATTTTACAAAACATATGCGCCAATATGAGCCCCAATTCGAAAAGAAGTTTTTTATGTGGCAATGGAGGAGGGATGCCTGCCAAAAACAATGCGAGAAACCCAGATTGCTTCCTTACTAAAACCTGGAAAATCCCCGCTCCACTGTGAATCATATTGTCCCCTTTCACTGGTGAACTGTAACACTAAAATCCTGATGGAGCGCTGGTGTTACCAGATCAGGCGGGGTTCATCCCGAACTGAGCCATGTCCCACAACCTCAGAACTCTCCTTGCCGTCATGCAAGATATCGACCCCAATAGTCTTTCTAGAAGCCACTAAGGCATTCGATTCAGAGGAGTGGGATTACCTGATCGGAACATTGGGATACATGGGGATGCCACTAACCTTTCTTAAACTGGGTGCAATTGCTATATAGACAACCAGTGGCCACTGTGTTACTAAATGGTACCAGATCTGCTAAAGTTACCATCTCTAGGGGCATAAGGCAAGGCTGCCCATTGTCCCCACTTTTATTTGCCCTGGCAATAGAACCCTTAGCAGCAAAACTGAGGCAACACCAGAACGAGAGGGCTCTGATTTGCCCGGCTAGGCAACTACTTATCTCCCTATAATATCTTTTAAAATAAAACATATTTTACAATAATATACATGTATATATTAAAATAAAAACATAAAAATCCTCAATATATCACCATAGTAAAAAAAACATTAAAATAAAAAAGTATTCTAAACTTTGACACAATATTATAACAATTAAAAAAGGCTATGCTTACCTCCGACATTTTTGCCGACCATATTTTGTAGTCCCAATATTTGGACCACTATATATGGTCCCTCGATATTTGATTGGAACAGCCATTTAGAAGCATAGCGACAACAATCGTTCAGTGATGTCACACTTGTACTCTTTTTTTCCAACCATGCTATCCCCTTGTGATATTCCGGATGTGTGGGAGCCCCAAAGGAACAGGGCGAGGGGCACTAAAGATTGTGGGGTGCCTAGTGACAACCCATAGTTGAGAAAACAAACCCTGCCCCCCATTAATGTATTCAGTAATTCATTGCGCTAGGACATTAAAACTGCTTATCTTTTCTTAAAGACAAGCAGTGGTTTATTAGTATCTGTTGGTTGGTTGTTGACTTCTGAGTCTCCCCCGCCACACAGTACATCCCTGAGAAGGCTTAGACTACTCACCATCTCTACCTTGAAAGTCAAGTGAGGAAAGGGTGTACTTAACTTGACTCATTCATTTTACACAGCCATACTGGGACGGTCCAAAAGACACAGGGAGACACCGGAAGAAGAAACCCCAACCTCAGGGTAATGGCACACTAGTCCTTTGTCGATTCAGTTGCTCCGCTGAACAAGCTATGATAGTTTGCCTCACTTCACAGCCACATTAGCTTGCTCCAGTGGTATTAACTGAGGGTAATGGGCATCAAAAGGCAACTGGCACTGTCCATTTCATAATAGGCACAATACATCCTCATGTCCTTAGCTGATGGTGTGCTGTGCAATGATAGTCCATTTTCAGCACCCCCGCGAGTCACAGGAACTAATGTTCAAGTCTGCAGTGATCATGAAATAGATTTCAAAGGAAAAAGCTTTGTATGTAGAGATCTTCCAACAAACCTCATGGGTTTTGGGATCTGGTTGCTGTCTGAGTTGAACAATACTGAGGTGACCAGGGTTGAAAGCTTACAGTACTTTCTAAATCATTAAGATGATTTCAAACCATGTCCCTTCAAAGTAACAGTGATGTCACATTTTGTATGAAAGACCATAAGGGCATCTTGTTTCAGGCCTATTCCATGTTTACAAATGATTTGGCAAGCAGGCCTACTCCGATGGCAACACCGGACATTACTTCTGCAATGACCAGAGCGGACCATTGCTGTATGGCATGTAAAAAGAAAACCAATTATAGAAGCCTTAAGTGCTGGATGACAGCGATTTTATGGTTACATGTCATGTGAGGGGGAAATAGGATCTGCGGTTGGACACCTTCATGCCATGGTGGGCAGTAGGAGCTGTCCAATTGGACTGAGTCCAATTGGGGCAGAGTGAGGGCTGCCTGAGTAAAAACATGGGGGCATATTATCAAGGGGGTTTATCTCCACTTTTTTGGCTTTAAAAGCCAAGAAAGCGGAGATAAAATTATCTCCCTATTACCTAGCTGTCGCTAACACCAGTTAGAGACAGCTAGTAGGAGATAGCGACCATCTTGGGCCCCACTTTGCATGTCAGAGAAATGTATCACTAATGACATGCAAAGTGGGCGTGCCAAGATGTTAGCGACTGGAAATAGTTGCTAACATCGCTATCTCCTATTACCAACTTTTGGAGATATTCGCGCTAAGCGCGAATATCTCCAAAAGCTAACACCTGCCCTGAGCAGTTCTTAGTCATGTTATCCAATGGGAGGTGGATAACATGGCTAAGAGCATTAGCTCGGTAATGCCTGAATATCGCTGACTTTTGAGATAAACCTTGGTAATACCAAGGTTTATCTGCGATAAAAATCGCCGCAGGTCGGCGATACTTTTTTGTCTCTAACCAAGCAATAGCGATAATTATCGCTATTGCTTGGTAATATGCCCCCTGGATATTAATATTAAACATGTTGAGGCACTCCTGATGAATCTTTTCCTGGTTCTGTGGATTGCAATCTGTGACATACTGACATCCCTCTTCTGATGCTCAGTCACCGACGCTTTAGCAATAGAGCAGATTTTGGATGCACAAATAAGTCTGTCCTGCTCTTCAATGAGCCATATCAAATTAAACTCCTGAACTAGGGTGCTCATTGCTTTCCAGCTACAGATGGAATAGATAGGCCTGAAAATGTCCTAGTCCTGCCATTTGACTAGTGCTGCCCTAGGTGACCAAGTGTAGTACTTGCTCTGGCCTGGGTTACTGCAGGAGATCTTGCCAGAGAAGTGCCCGCGCTCCAGCACACTGAAAGAAACATACGTCTGGATCAGCAAATCAATAAAGGAAGTACTTTTTTAAGAGAATTCCAAGAGCGGTCTTGTGTTAGTTTGTAGACCAACGTCATTAGCCACCTTTAAGGAAGCCATCTTGGAAGCAGGCATGGTGGTACGGTCTGGGTATATTCTATTTTGTATACAGGCCAGACTGTTAACTCTTATCCACCACAAGACATATTTCAAATATAAACTGAATATTTTACGTGCTATTTGATTTCTTTTTTATATGTACTCAATGTACTTTTCAAGTCTTACCTTTGTGAGCATGTGCACTAAACCGCCTTTTGATTTAAAAATAACACAATACTTGTCACTATTTGACGATTACGGAATTAAATCTGCCAAGTAACAGAGGAAAGACACAAATACCGATTCTTGTGTTAAGAGCAGATTTTCTGGGTTGTCAGATCATGAGCTGGTAAAGTGCTGCCGTACTTCTGCAAAAGAGTCAATGAAAGATGCCTTTTCCAAGATGGCTGATCAAGATCTCAATCTATAGCTACTAAAGGTTTTTTCGCTTTTTCAGTTGAAGCTTTATATGGAATAATAAAGCTATTATTGCCCTCTTCTCGAAGGATATATTTTATATAACACACACATTTTCGAACACATTTTACAAGATACTTTGCGAGAGGTAAATGGATGTTGACAACTTTTATAGTAAGTGTGCTCTCAACCCAAATGTTCGACTCCTTCCCAAGGGAAGTGTTTTACTTTAATTAATGTCTTTTTATGTAATCAACAGTGGCAGGTCTTGTCTACTTGATTAATGGCTCCTCTTTGGCTCAATATTGAAAATTAATTACCTTGGAGAAATAAGTAGGTGATTTTTATGACAGGAACTCTAAGAGTAAGCAGTGCTAATTTGGCATCATGCCAGTGATTGAGAAATGATGCATTATTTGGGTGCCAAAATTAATTGTAAAGGAACTGAAGTGTGTCCCAAGAAAAGTGGTTCAGTACTCTGAAGCAGTAACACTTTTATGGAGAAGTCTTTCTTGTTACGAACAATCCTTGCTTAAGGTTGTTCAACGTGCCTTGTTTTATCAGCATTTCCCCTACTTTGTGCAACTTTAAAGGGGCAACAAACAAATTAGGAAAATGTATGTAACAGCTTTGAAACAGTCAATTGACTTGTTTGTTATTGTGAAACACGTCTGCATGCGTAGTATGATGAAGTGTTAAGTAACCATCGTTTTAATAAATTAAGCATCTTAAGAGGGTATTGCCATTTTTTGGTAGTTTATTTATAAAGTACATGGATTAAAAGGCCAATAACTATTGGCCAGTATTATCAATATTCGGAATACTGATTTCCTAATTGCGATTCTCTCCAAATCGCAATTAGGAAATCGGTATTCCTTATGTATGAAACTCTTTTCATGTTCATTAGCGATTCCTGTAATGTATGCACATTTCCCACACGATGCTCTGACACTGGTAGTGGGTGAACAGGTCCACGTTTATTTAGTTATAACATCAAGGTACAAGCTAAGGGCGCCGAGCGTCTAACATCCGACTGCTCCGGTCGCCAGCTCCCGTTTTCTTCGCTTCGCGCCGTTTCTTTCTCTTTCCTGCGCATGCGCGCCAATGACGCTCTAGCCTACGGCGCACGCGTCATCCCGTATGCGCCGATAGGCTAGAGCGCACACCACATATCTCCCCCCTTTACACAATACTAAACATAACTTTTCCTCCCCAGGGTGAATGTCCTCCAACAGTGTCCATTGTCTATGTGGGGCACCCGGGGGGCTGGCACCAATCTAGTGTCCATTCATCACAAAGTCATTATAACGGGAGGGCACTACAACTGCCCTTCCGCTGCGGGTGTGTCTTACCGGCATGTTCTCTCTCACCGCTGTCTCTCCTTGGAACACCTCAGTTTCTCTCCCGCCTGTTCTCGGCTCCGCACTCACTTGTCTTGCTTCTCCGTCATTAGGCCTGGCTCTCAATACTGCTTCTTCATGGTCCTCCCTTACGTCTTCCTCTCTGTCGTCTGCGCCGCACTCCGGGAGCGGGAAAGCCTCCTGGTGATCCAAGCTTCTCTCGATTTCCTCAGTCTTGGGCCAGACTAGGATTTTGTTGACCCTGGCCATTCGATCCTGCGACCAGACTCTGCCATCACTGAGGAGGGCCGCCCTGCCCCGCACCTCCTTGACTTGTAGCGGCGGGCTGAATTTGCTTTCGCCCTTCCTCTGTAAAGTAGGGAGTTTGATCCTCACCCACTCCCCTTCTTCTAGCTCTGTGTCCTTAGTGCCACGACGTTTGTTATAGTGTGCTGCATAGATCTTCTGGGCCTTTTCCAGATTGTGTTGCACCACGGCCGGGGACCACTTGCTGGTGATGGTCTTCTCCCTCCATGCCACGTTGTCCCGTGTGAAGGGATGCCGTCCTCTTAACACTTGGAACGGACTGTACCCCACTACTGAGGGCGTTATCCTGTAGGCCCATATCATGTTCATCATTTCTACTTCCCAGTCCTTTCCTTGCGATATAGCTGCCTGAATGGAGCCCATGAGCACTCTATTGAACCTTTCGACCTGGCCATTGCACGCTGGATGGTATACGGCCGTGTGTCTCACTTCGATTCCGTTCCTCTTCATGTATTTCTCCCACTTATCTGACACGAATTGCGGTCCGTTGTCACTGAGGATGGTTTTGGGTATTCCTTCCCTGAGGAAGAGCCCTGTCAGAAACTTCAAGATCGTGTCTGTGTCCATCGACTCTTGTATGTCAGCTTCTGGCCACTTGGAATACTTGTCTATTACCACACATATGTACTTATTGACGCCTCTGTTGTCCAGGATGGGCCCAAGGATATCTATGGCCACTTCTTCCCATGGGCCATGTGGGGTGTCGAATTTCCCTAATGCAGGTCGGAGTGGGCGTAGCACTTTGTCCGCACCTTGGCATTGTTCACATTCCCGCACCTGTCTCTCGATGTGGGCATCCATTCCTGGCCACCAATACATTTGCTTGACCAAAGCCTTAGTTTTCACAATGCCCAGATGCCCCTCGTGAAGCACCTTCAGGAGTCGGGGTATCAGCGTCACTGGGGGCACAACTCTCTCTCCTCTGTACAAGAAGATTCCCGAGTCACTCAGGGACAACTCTTCTCTCATCTCGTAGAAGCGGCGGACCCCCTCTGTTAGCTTCTTCTTATCCGGCCACCCCGACGTGAGATGTTTCTTAATCTCCATCTTCTCCTCGTCGAGTTCATATGCTGCTTGCCATTCCTGCGCACTGATGGACGACTCATGATCCTCCATGCTGGCGACCATCTCCTCTGTGTCCAAAGACTCTCCCGGTGCTTCCTCCATGGCCGCTGCCCGGCTGAGGTAATCAGCCACCCTGTTCTGCGTACCTGGGAGATATTCCACATCGTATGTGAAATCCAGCAATTTCAGGGTCATTTTTGCTATTCTCGGAGTGGCTGTGTCATGACCTGATGACGTCAATACTTTGATGAGTGGCTTGTGGTCCGTCTGGAGCCTGAATCTCGTGCCCCATATGAACTGGCGAAATTTGCTCAACGCCCACGTGACCGCCAGCATCTCCTTTTCGATCACGCTGTACCTCTGCTCCGTCGGGGACAGCGCCCGGGATGCAAAACTGATGGTTTCTCTTGTTCCGTCTTCCCTCTCCTGCGCCAAGACAGCCCCCAAGCCCTTGTCACTGGCGTCCGTTGTAACTATGGACTTTTCTGTGGGGGCGAATCCCTGCAGGGGAATGGCATGGCTGATACAGTCTTTAATGGCTTCGAATTCGGCCTGGGCTTCCTTATCCCATTCGAATTTTGTATTGTGCCTGGTCAGTTGCCTCATCCTGTGTGTTCTTGTGGCAAAATGTCTAACAAACCTGCTGTAATACTCGGCCATTCCTAGGAATGACCGCACTTCCTCTTTGGTGGATGGGGCCTTGGCATCCTTTATCGCCTTCACGTTCTGCTCCTTCGGCGAGATTCCTCGTGTTCCTATCTCGTGCCCTAGGTAGGTCACCGTGCGTGATCCGATTCTGCACTTGCTCCACTCCGCCGTCATTCCTTTGCCTTGCAGCACCTTCAGAACTTTATGTAGTTTCTCGTCGTGGTCACTTTTGTCGGAGCCCATCACTAAGATGTCATCTTGGAAGTATTGCACCCCCGCGATGTCCTTAAACAACCTGTGCATCAACTTCTGGAAAACGGCCGCAGCGGATGCCAGGCCGAAGGGCATTCTTTTGAATTGGTAGCATCCAAAGGGCGTTATGAACGCTGTGTACTTCCTGCTCGACGGGTGGAGTTCTATCTGGTAGTATGCAGACGTGAGGTCTATGATGGAAAAGTGAGTAATGCCTTTTGTCCTGGCTAGCATCTCTTCAATTCTGGGGAGCGGGAACCTCTCCACTATGAGGTTTTTGTTGAGCTCCCTCAGGTCCACACAGAGCCGGACCTTCCCATTAGGCTTTTTAACTACCACCAAGGGCGATAGCCATTCTGCACTGTCGACTGGCTCGATGATCTCCAGCTCTTCTAGCTTCTGTAGTTCCTGGCGCACTGCCTCACTTGTGGAGATCGGTATGTTCCGTACTTTGTGTACTACCGGAACTGCTCCCTCCTTCAGGATCATCTTATGCACGAATTTATCCAGTTTTCCAACCGTACCCTCAAATACCTTAGGGTATGCTGCTTTCCAATCCTCCTCCCTCGAGAGGGGCCATTCGTCTGTCAGCAGGATCTGTTCTTTCCCTCCGGGGTTGAGAACGATGCCTAGGGCACCTGCGTCTCTCCATCCTAGCACGGATGGGCCCTTTTCCGCTACGTACAGGGTGCATGTGGCTGACCGTCCTCTAAATTCAAACACCAAGTCCTTGCATCCTACCAATGGAATGGAATTTTCCGTGTACGAGATGGGTCTGATGTCCGGCGGCTCCAGGTCGGGACCTAGCACTGGCGCGAAGTCCTCTTCCCATATCGATCTTTGTATTATGGTCCATGGGGATCCCGAATCTACAGCCACATATACCTTGATGCCTCCTATGTGCATGTGGGTGCGGGGTTTGTCCCTGCGCTTCCCGGATACGTCCAGCACTTGATCCTCAATGCATAACACTAGGTCATCCTCTTCCTGCTCCTCCTCTTCACTGACGTTGGCCGTGGCCGAGTCGATGCACTTGACCGTGGATTTCGATCCTTTCTTTCGACAGACCTTCTCAAAGTGCCCAGTCAACCCGCAGAATGAGCACCTGGCGCGAAACGCAGGGCAGCGCCTATCCTGGGCAGCGTGCGCTGCACTGCCGCATCTGTAGCACGCAAATTTCGCTCCCGGGCTGGGGCGAGGCATCTGCTTCACCTGTCCTCTTGTGTCCTTCTTCGAATCTCCGTGCGTGCTTTTGGGTTTACTGGATTGCGGCGCTTCATCTATCTTGTTGATCATCTGTCTGGGCCCGCTTTCTCTTTTCGCCGCGTCCGCGCCTCTCTTCGACATTTCCGCCTTTTTGACCATCGCCACTACTTCTTTCAATGTGGTTTCATTCATTGCCCATAGTTTGTCTTGGACTGCTCTGCTGGTGGTGTGCATCACTATTTGGTCTTTTATGTATTCATCCTGTAGATTTCCATATCTACACGTGATGGCCAACCTGCGGAGGGCTGCTACATAGTCGTCGATGGATTCTCCCGCCTCTTGTTTCCTCTGTTGGAAGTTATAGCGGTCTATTGAGACGCAGACTGCTGGGCGGTAATGGCTGTCCAGGTCGTCCAATGCGTTCACAAAGACGTCCGTCTCCTCCGCGCCCCTCTCTTTGGGCACTAGGTTCTTGAACACTCTGACCCCCTCTGGGCCTAAGTTGTGGAGCAGAAGCCTCTTCTTCCTTTCCGGCTTGTATTCCCCTTCACTCTCGTCTTCTAGGGCTTCGATGTAATTTAGGAAATATTCCTTCCAGTCTTCCCATTTTAGTTGGGGTTCCCCTGGCCTGGTTAGGAATGGGACTGGTGCCATTAGGGCCGATGCCTGATTTGCCATTCTGGCTACACCTTCTTCCTGGGTCCTATTGGTGGGTACCCCGGGCACTCCTGCGCTGCCTGCCGTGTCTCCTTGGCCCCTTGGGCTACCTGGGGTATTGTCCCTCGAAGAGTGCGCTGCCTGCGCAGTCCTCCCCCCTTCCTCTGGCTCGGGGGTATCTCCCTTGGTTGCCAGGTTGCTGCCTGGGGGCTTTTGGAGTCTTGGGCCACACTGACCTGTTTTTTTTTTTTTTTGTTGTTGGCTTGACTCTGGTCGTGCTGTTGCGCTGCTGCCACGCCCTTGCTCTCCTTGTCGTTCCTGTGCCTTTACTGGCTCGTGGGTGTGGGGGTTAATTCCCTTGCTGTCGTCTTGTGCCCGATGGAGTCCGGGTCCCAGCCTCGTCGCCACTGTAATGTATGCACATTTCCCACACGATGCTCTGACACTGGTAGTGGGTGAACAGGTCCACGTTTATTTAGTTATAACATCAAGGTACAAGCTAAGGGCGCCGAGCGTCTAACATCCGACTGCTCCGGTCGCCAGCTCCCGTTTTCTTCGCTTCGCGCCGTTTCTTTCTCTTTCCTGCGCATGCACGCCAATGACGCTCTAGCCTACGGCGCACGCGTCATCCCGTATGCGCCGATAGGCTAGAGCGCACACCACAATTCCTAGTAGGTCGCAAATATACCTACCTCATGCACATTAATGAGGCTAGGTCTTAATTTGAGACCCAATAGAAATCGCAGCTATCACAGGGCTGGTGGCCTGCTGAGGTCAGCAGACCACCATGTCTTTGATGACTTTTTAATAAACAATCTATTTTTTCCTTAATGCTGCTCAGTTTCCTGAAAGAGAAACGGGATGCGTTTAAAAAGAAAAAATGAAACTTTGCAGTATTTGTTTTCCACTCGCAAAGGGGAAGGGGTGTTCTGGGCACCACCACGTCCCTTTTGCGAAAGGGTTACCAACTCCTTCAAGGAGTCTGTAAAAACTGAATGTTTTGCGACCATAATTCAGTCACAAAACATTCATAAAGTGCATTAGGATTCGGTATTAAAAAGGGACGCCCCAAACACGCCCGTTCCAAATACCGAATTACAAACACAAATTGCGATTTGTGTTTTGTAAATATGCAAAAGCATTACAACTGCTAAAATGCTTTGTACATGTGGGCCTCTATCCTGATGAAGGTTTTATTGCGGAGCAGTGTGAGTCCACCGGTGTTCATAAATGTGTGTGTGTGGGTGTGTGTGTGTGTGGCGTGGGTGTGTGTGTGGCGTGTGTGTGTGTGTGTGTGTGTGTGTTCATTGTGTCTGTGTGCTTTCTTGAAAGAGAACGCTTCACCATGTCCAGAGATCACTTCTCCATAGCCTGCACCCACTATAAATATGCCCAGGCTGAAATAATATTAACAGTCCAAGCACCCTACAACCATTGAATATGTGCCTCTCACCTATGCTTAAATGAAGTGGCAACCTGTACCACATCAGCCTCACCAATTGAGGTTTAGTGTGCTGAAAGGAAGTTGGGCAGTGATAAGCTGAGCTCATACACTGGTAACTGAGAACAGGACTGGCGAAGGTGTGACATAAGAAGACCATCGGGCTATGTGCCTGAAGACGACTGCAGATGGAACTGACTTCTAAGAGTTTCTCAGTGTCTTGGCATCTTATCCCCACCTTCCTTAACCACAGCTATTCTTTGTTAACACCTCTAAAAGTGAAAATTGTAAACGAAGACAGTCATCCCTTAAATGTTTACTGTGAACATTAAACTTGCATTCTTGGGAAACTAGTTTAAATTTTCAATTTGGAAAGGAAATCAGTGGGGGACACATTTTGTTACTATTCTTGATTGATGCTTTGTTCTTGATCCTAATCATAATCCTCTACAATGGGAAAATGATGCTTCAAGCAAACTAGATCAACCTCGTGGCTTGGATCTATACCATCCATTCACTTAAGAGGAACCACCACTCTTCTGCTTAACAAAAGATTATTTCCCACGCTATTGTATGCCCAGATAATTGTGTTAGGTATATTTCTCGATCAGGCAGGAGCAATGCACAGACCTTCAATGGGATGAGGAGAGCAGGTGAGCCTATTACATTTATAGGGACATTAATATTTACATAACTCTTCACTTTCAGCGCTCCCTTATCTACTGGATCGCATAGGCAACATTCTTTACAAAACCAGAAATCTGCAAAAGCCTAACTCCACCCACTGCCAACGCTGAGCCTGAACGTTCATCCTCATCTACTTTTTTATTAACCAAACTTTGTTGGAAGATTCTGTCAGGGGAGGAACCAAAGATCACATTTTTTCAACCATCGTACAAATCATGTGTTCGGAACAATGAACAAGGCAACGCTTAGTACCTGCTTAGTCCCAGTGCCCCTGAGGTGCACTCCATTGCCCTTTAAATTCTCTCCACCTTACCAACCTGAATTCTCCCTCTGAACTTTGTGCAGACTCTCATGGGTTTGTCAGTCAGTGTTTTAGGATGCCCTTCTCTATGGAGAGTCCACTTCTACTCAGCCCATCAACATAATTGCCTTCATAATTGATAACTTTCAGAATTTTCTAGCATTTACCAAAACCTAATCCACTGACATGCATCAGTGTACCCTCCCCAAACTAGTACCAACCAGCCAACCATATCATCCTTCTCTGTACTGGGAAAAAGGCAGAGGTGGTTACTCACTTATTACAATTCTTGGACTATTGTGCACAAAAATGTGTCGAAAGAAAAGGTTTGAATATATAATGGACCACTTGGCCAACATTCTCATCTGCATGTGTTGTGGTAGTCTACTCTTTGCAATGTGTGCCCTGTGCATCATTGATCTCCTCAATCAGGCCAAACACTTTTGCACCATCTCAAAGTTTTACTTTTGGACTCTTGACTATCTAGGTTCAAGACCTGCTCAAATTCCCCTGTTCAAAGATTGGGTGAAAATAAAGATAACTTTGCCTTCTTTCAGCTGGTTGTGAAGTCCTTCCAAATCAAGGAACACAACGCGCCACCATAGTGTAACTTCAAAAGTGCACACAATCCAGTGACTCACTTCTAGCTTCTTTCATTTTGGTAATTTAGACATGCTATTTATTTCATTGTTATAACCAACTTTGTATTCATACGCATTTCTTGTTAGATCAAACAGTGAAGAAGAAAGCGCAACACAATTTGAGAAATGTCTGGTCCATTCCTCAAGATTAAATTTGTGACCTTTAATTAAACTAATATATACCTTTATTTTCCTAAACCAATTCAAAGATTGGGAGTAAAATGAACATCTGATGCTGACAGTTTTTCTTTAAAACCATGTGTTAATAAGCAGCCGCGGTCCGTGTTGGGTAACTGTGGTGGGGCAGTTGGGGAGGGGGGATTTTGAGGGACGATGCAGAGGGAAAATTAATTATTTATTTTCCATCTACATCGTCCCTCGAAATCCCCCCACTGGGCGCCACCGATGTTACCTGCACGGACCGTGGCTGTTAATAAATGAATATCACAAGACTGAAAAGAAATGAGGTAAAAAGGCCAATCAAAATGGAAAAGAAGGTGAACACATGATCACTAAATATGGTGTAGCTAGCGTAATAGGAAGTCACAGGGACTGCCAAAAATATGTGATGTTTTGATTGGCTCGCCAAAAGAGGTCATATTTTTCTACACTATGATGCTTATTGAACTTGCAGTAATGTCCACTATGTTTGTATTGATGTTGGAGGAAAATATATCTGTCTGAACATTTGCTGTCTTTTTGTCCGAAATTGTGTGTATCCATTTATGGAAACAGTAAGCCCATTGGTTAAAATTATCATTAACATCCATATGCATTTATGCTAAATACTCTGTGGTGTAGACAGCAGAATATGTAGGATGGTTAGCGTGCTGTTGGTGTTCCTTTTAGTTGCAGGTGTAACAATTTCTATTTTGTCTGGGTTCATCAATTTTATGAAAATGGTCTGTCTTATTGTGGAGTAATTTTTTTTTGATGTAGTTTAGTGGTGAATCCTTGCACTTTCCAGTCAGGAGTGTAACTCAAAGATGGTGGTCAACTCTTTCATGCTACTGTATGGGTGCTCGGGTTCTAGGCTCCCTCAACCTTATGAAGCACCATTGGCTTAGATATTTCCTTTCAGGTAAAAAATTTAAGAGATGGATGGTCTCTAACAAATTACTTTATATCAGTCATACCTTGGAACCCCCAAATAAGGCTATTAAATGCTCTTTGAGCAGATGTATCCATATAATTCTCAAGTAAAGCAGATTGGTTTAGGATGGATGAACCCTTTATCTTCCACTTGGTGAGTGGTTAGGAGATGAACCCTCCTCAATACTGCTTTAAACTGAAGGTTGTGTTGTATATTCTCATGCTGTGAAGCCCATATAACCTTTGCTTAAACGTATACGGGTATATGATTCTCATTTTGTTGGTTGCTATAGACTACTGATGCCTCTCTGAATTCTACTTTTGTCTTCTCTCCTCTCTCCAAAGAGAGTGGAAGTATAAGAAGTGTTGCGAGTGTTGGTGCAGCCCAGCAGTTTGTCAGTTTCTACAGCCAAAATACATTGCAATAATCAGTTAAAAGACAACAACTTGTTTTGGTACACACAAAGGTGTACTGAACAAGGAACATGGCGGCCGGCGGTTGAGCGGGTCGGGAGCTCACTTACCTCTCTGGTAGAATACCGTTGGTGTGCTGCGGTGTGCAGTGCAGTGAGGGGGTCCCTTTAGTTGAAGGAAACATCAAGGGAGTGCAAGTCTCTGGAGGTTTGGTTGAGGCTTCTGTCCGACACCGCAAGAGGAAGTCTGGGTGGCTGCAGGCATTCAGCTCCGACCCGGAGCCGGAGTGTGTGTGGAGGCAGCAGCAGGGCTATCCTGCGATCAGCGAGCCTCGACTAGAATTTGGTTCTGGGGAATTCCTGGCAGTGTCATTCAACCAGGGAACTTCTCGAAAGGCGGACGGGAGACACAGTCAGACAAAACAACACTGGACGTGCAAAAGAAAAGTCAGGATGATTTACAGGAAGATAAGGACACATATGACTCCTATAAGAAGAAAAGCGGGAGGAGACCTGCAGGAGTTGCAACTAGGTCCCCGGTATCTGGGGAAAGAATAGGCAAGCCAGTAGTAAATATATCTAACACAGAGGTAAGGAGATTGAGGGAGCTAAATGGGGGCAGGTAAACAGATATGTCTTAAGGAATAAGCACATTCTAGAGATTCATGTTACTCCAGATCAAACTACAAAAGCACTTTTACAACAAGACAACCCTTTTTTACTCCCCCCAACAATTAAACTGGATAACCTACTAGAAAATCAGAGAACAGTGAAAGAGGGTAGGCAGAAAGGACCAAAAACAGTAGAACAGGTTACAAGCACTCCTTCGCTGTGGTTTTACTTTAAAGTACAATCTCTTGGAGTGGTTCAGCCTAATTTACTACCATCATCTACCATACAGGTACATAAAAGTAAAGACCTAGATTGGATAGGCATGGCAGACATAACGGGGAGTGAGTCACTCTTACTCACAATGGGAAACCTGGGAAATCTGGAGACCTCAAATAGATTTGAGGTGTTGGCAAACAAAGAGTTAGAGGAACATCCACCACAAGACAAGGGTTCAATGATGCACCTCCAACCTCCTCAGCAAGCAGAAAAGGCCACACATTTGGAATTAAAAACAATGATAACCTCCTTGTTAAGTGAAATAGAAGAAAGGTTTAATTTTTCGTAAAAGAATCAGGAGAAAATTCATGATGTGTGCGAGAGCTTGGAGATCAAAATAAACTCCTTAGTGGAGAGATTGGAAATAATTGAAGCCTCTGTGGAGAAGCTGAATAGGGAAGTGGAATCAAAAATACATTTTCTCCCTTAGATCGGGTGAAAAGGACTTACGAGAAAAGATTGAGATCCTTGAGAATAATGCAAGAAGAAACACATAAGGGTTTTAAATGTCCCAGAAGGCTTTGAAGGGGATTACATTAAGTGATGTATGAACGGACTATTAAAATGATTTATCCAAAATCCTGAAGCTAGTACGCTTGAGGAAGACAACCAACGCATTCATCGAGACCCCTTTCATAAATCCCCAGCTAAGAAGACACCCAGGAAAATCTTAATACATTTTAAAACATATGCTCTTAAAGAAAGAATACTAACTGAAGTCATCAAAGTGGACACTCAGACAAAGGGAGAATGGTCCTTCAAAATCAGATCAGAGATATCCAGAGCTACTCAAGATAGGCAATAGGAGCTGGTAAATCTATTCATAAATTAAGAGCACTAGGAGCCACAGCCCAGATTTGTTTCCCCACCACATTGAGGATAATGTAGAACAATAAAATGCATAATATTAAGGACCCAAAAGAAATAGAAACCTTGATTGAAAACATCAAAGCACACCAAAAAAACTTAGCTTAAGAAATACCAGAGCGATAGGAGGCTCGAAAGGGTTGATTGATATGAAGCATTTTCCAAGTTTATTTCTTACGGAAGAAGAACCCAACCAATCCACAGCCAGGCCAGGTAACTGCCCAGCATAAACTGAATACAAACATTCCTGAACCTTCACAACAGAGGTGGACAGAACCATGAGTGATGTCATGTGTTGCTAAAATACCCTGGCATCTGAAACAGGACATGCCACGGATGCCACACACCTTCCCCCCTTAAACAACATGACATTTTGAGATACATAGTACTCCAAACAATATTGTAAAACATTTTTAAGAAACGTAGTCTTTCAAATAGTCAGGTTTCTTAACAACCCTGGAAGAGATACGTTGAGAAGACGCAGAACTTGAACCAACATTATCTCCAGAAAGAGACTCACAACGAGAGGAAGGACCTGAATACATAGAAATTCTATTCAGATTCCACAACCTATGGTCGTGAGTTTTGACAGCATTTTAAAATATTTTAATCACACGCATTGGTTTTGAGAACTGAACCTTTGAACCGGGAAGTCTGACAACAACAAGATCCCCAATCTTAACCCTTGTAACTTTAGTAGATTTCTTAGAGTCAAAAAGCAATTTCCTAGCTAAACATTTTTCTTCTTCTCTTTTACGCCAATCTAATGTGTTGTCAGAAGAAGAAGAAACATAAACAGTTTCTTTAAGAAGTCTAACCCAAGCAGGCTCAACCAGAGTGCAAAGAGCTCTCCCTTTGAAGAGAAAGAAAGGAGACTTACCAGTGGAACTGTTAGGAGTCAACCTATAATTTTCCACTTTTTTGAGAACCGGCTCCTTCCTATTGAGCCCAGAACTTTTGGCCCAAGAAATGGTCTCCTTTAATACTCTATTAAACATTTCAACCAATCAGTTGGGCTCTGGGTGGTACAGAGAAAACGTCTTGTGTCTGATCCCTCGCTCCTTTAGAAACCCTTCCATTTCTCTTGAGACCAGCTGTAACCCATTGTCTGTAAGGATGGATTCTGGATATCCTTCTCTGGCCATGAGGGTCTCACGAAACTTGATAACTTGAATAGTCTCCACACTATTGGTAAAATGTATTTCAGGCCACCTGGAAAATAAGTCAATAAGCACTAAAATAAAGACTTGATGACCATCAGAGTGAATAGGACCCACTATGTAAGAGCCACTTCCTTCCAAGGTCCAAGGGGATGCTCTCTGATAACCATGGGTTGAATTCTCACCACTTTCGATTTCCCACTCATAGCACACATCATACAGTCTCTAATAACTCTTTCCACCTGCCGATCCATTCCAGGCCACCAGTAAGAGCCCCGGAGTCTCTCCTTCGTTTTGGACATACCAGAATGAGATTCCTGAGCTAAATCAATGAGCATCTTACTAAGATAAGAAGGAGGTACAAGCCTAGTTCCACGTAAAAGTAAATTGTCACACACTGCCAATTCGTCTTTAACACCCCAAAATTTGGAAGCTTCTTCAGATCCTTGTTTCCGTGTGCCAGCCTTTATGTATAAGAGAAACTACCTCAGATAGCACTGAATCTGACGATAACTTGATGCGCCACTGAATTTCGTTAATGGTTTCATCACCGATCATGCACACATGAACATTATTATCATCAAAATCCTCCTCACTAAGTTCATCAGGGAAATCAACAACTAACCTCGGAAGAGTATCAGCAACACAATTCTCCACCCCTGGAATGTACCTTATTTCAAAATCGTATTCTTGGCGAGCAATAACCCATTTGGTTATTTTGCTGGAAATCAGATCAATTCTTTCTTGGAGAATGTCTCACAAAGCGGTTTATGATCTGTTCTAACCACAAATTTAGTACCCCACAGAAACTTTTTCAACTGCCCAAAATACAGCAAGTGCCTCACGTTTAATCACAGAGTACCGAGATGCAGGATCCTTTAAACCACGTGAAAGCAAACATAATGGTCTCCATGCCATTATCACCTTCTTGTTGGAGAACAGCTCCCAACCCTTTGAGACTGGCATCAGTGGTGATTATAGAGGTTTTTAAGGGGTCAAAACTCTTAAGCTTGGGTGCATTGCTGAGTTTCATTTTAGGAGATATAAACTCTTTGTCACATTCTTCACTCCACTTAAACTCACAACCCTTTTTTAGAAGCCCTCTCAAGTGAGTGCAACATTCTGAAAAACCTTCAATAAATTTGTTATAGTACTCTATCATTCCAAAGAACTTCATGAGCTCCTCTCTTGAGGTAGGAGGCGGCATGTGTGAAATGGTGGATCTATGACAGAATTTCGACAGACAGAATTTCGACCTACACAAATATCGGCGTAATTATATCAATAGCAAAAATATCGACGCCCTATGTACAACATGGTAAGTACCAAAATATCGAAAAAATAATATCGATGTTAAAAATATCGTTGTCAAATATATCGATTTTTTTTGGAATTAAAATAACATAAAAAATACTGTAAATAATACTTATTAATTACTTAAACATATTTAAATATATGTAATAATGGTAAAAAAATAATAATACATATTTAATTAAAAAAATAATATTTAAAAATAATATATAATATATACTTACTTAACAATAATTACTATTCCCACTCCAGTGGGTGCAACAGTAGGGAAAACTGACCCTGAATCCTAAAAATACCCCTTTACCCAAAAACCTAAAACTGACCCTGAACCCTAAAAATCCCCCTTTACCCAAAAACTGAAAACTGACCCTGAACCCAAAAAATACCCCTTTACCCAAAACTGAAAACTGACCCTGAACCCCAAAAATACCCCTTTACCCAAAAACTGAAAACTGACCCTGAACCCTAAAAATACCCCTTTACCCAAAAACTGAAAACTGACCCTGAACCCTAAAAATACCCCTTTACCCAAAACTGAAAACTGACCCTGAACCCTAAAAATACCCCTTTACCCAAAAACTAAAAACTGACCCTGAACCCTAAAAATACCCCTTTACCCAAAAACTGAAAACTGACCCTGAACCCTAAAAATACCCCTTTACCCAAAAACTGAAAACTGACCCTGAACCCAAAAAATACCCCTTTACCCAAGAACTGAAAACTGACCCTGGACCCTAAAAATACTCCTTTACCCAAAATTAATTAATATTACAAATAAATTACTTCCCACCCTATTCCCCTATAAACCCACAACCCGCTCCAGTAGTAAAACATATAATTTACTTAAAAATATACATAAATTATCAATTAATTAATCAATTAATTAAAATAATTCATTGCCAATTAATATTTAATTGCAAAATAAATTAATCATTAAAAAATAATTATTTAATTACAAATAAATTACTTCCCACCCTATTCCCCTAAAAACCCACAACCCGCTCCAGTAGTAAAACATATAATTTACTTAAAAACATATTATTTACATTTATATATTTTTTATTTATAAAAACATATTAAACACATATTATAACAATTAATTTAAATACTTAACTAAAATTTCTAACACATATTAGTAAATCGAAATTACTTACATCGATATATATGCTATCGATATAAGTAATTTCGATATTACTTACCTTAGGGTCGATATTCTGGCCATCGATATTCTGGACATCGATATTCTGTCCCATCGATATTAGCAACTCGATATAAGTGTAAGTCGAAATTAAAAATTCAATATTTTGACTGTTTACCGTGAAATGGTATCTACAAGATTGGACTTAGGAGAAATGCCATCACCTGAGATTGTATGACCTAAATAGTTGATTGAGGAAACCCCAAATTGACATTTTTCCAATTTTATGGTGAGATTGGCTTCTTCAAGTTTGCTCAAAACCACATTCAGACGATCCTCATGTTCAAACTTCAATATGATATTTGGCAAACACTAGTATGTCGTCTTGATAGACACAAACACCTTTACAGTTCTTGAGTACTTTTTCCATCACACGCTGGAAGACCGAAGCCGCAGATACCAGACCAAACGGCATTCAAACAAACTTGTATGTCCCAAAAATAGTTATGAATGAGGTATAGTCTCTAGATGTTTCAGCTATTTCGATCTGATGGTAGGCGGAGGCCAAATCAATGGTGCTAAAGATCTTGGCACCTCCCAACAAAGTCAAAAGCTCAGAAATCTTGGGTAAGGGGTAGCGGTCAACTACTACACACTTATTAAGTTGCCTCAAATCCACACATAATCTGAGGGATCCTTTGGCCTTCCAGACAGCAGCACCGGAGCAAGCCAATCGTTACAAGTAACATCTTCAATTATCCCTCCCTGTTTAAGTTTGACCAATTCCTTCTCCATCTCATCCCTGACCGCTAAAGGTACACTCCTAACTTTACAGCTGTGTGGTTGCGAATCAGGACGTATGGGAATATCTAATTTAAAATCTCTAAGACACCCAAGTTCATTTCTGAATACCTTAGGAAATTTGCTTTTGATGCCTGTTACAATTTCTCCATCTGAGTGTACTTGCACTGCCTCAACTATATCTTTAAGCATGATAGGAGTAGAGGAACTGGCATCTAACATGACACCCAAATCACCTTGGTGAAACCAGCTGATTATGCTGTCACCTTTTTTTGAGACATAAACCTTTCCTGAGACATAACGTCCTTTGTACTAAATGAGGCCTATAAAATATCCAAACAAAGGGATAGGCTCACCGCCATATGCCAAAGGACGTATGTCTGGCTTAAAAAGAGAAGTTTTGTGAGAAAGTTTGCTTTGAAAAAAACTTTTAGATATTATAGTGATTTTAGCCCCCGAGTCAAATAAGATCTTTGTAGACTCCCCTTCTACTTGAATGTTTCAATTGGGCTAGATTTGCGTTCAACTGTCAAATCCACTTGAACTACAATTTGTCCACAGACAAAATCTTCCACAAGAATATCTGTTTCTACATTTTTTACATTGGAAGAAGGTACTTTGGTCTTGCAAACAGAAGAAAGATGACCATTCTTCTTGCATTTAGAGCAGATAACGTTGCAAGCTGGACATTTTTTGTCATTAGCAAAGTGCCCAATCTTATCACACCTAAAGCACTTAGAAACAGGTGATTTCGTTTTAAGTTTACTTGAGTCATTAGCCTTGGGCAAACTTACAGTTTCTTTCTTAACCACCTGAACAGAGACTTATTTGTCTATCTTTAACGTGTCCACACATTTCAAAGAATGTTCTACTCTTTTAGCAACTTGGATAACCTCATCTAATACTGGTTCATCCCTCAACCAAAGTTCCTCCCGAACCTTTTCTATGTTGCAGCCTACCATAAATTGGTCCTTTATCCTCTCATCCAACGAATTACCACATTTGCACGTGGAGGCTAGTTTCCTAAGTTGCGTTATGTAGCCCTCATGAATTCCTTGTTATTCTTTTTAGGTGCAGAGGTTGGGAAAAGACAGTGAGCCTGTATGCAGATGTTTAATGATCTATACCAGTGAAATGGAAAAAACTCTCCCAGAGATTTTGAAAACCCTAGAGTAATTTGGAAAAGTATCATGGTATTTAGTTATCCAACTAAAGACTGAAATTATGGAGTGGAATAAGCACTGCTTTAGCCTACTGGTGAAACAAGAGATCAGATATTTAGGGATTAAGGTGGTGCAAGATCTCGACAATCTGGCTCAGAGCAATTTTACTAGGGTAAAAGCCGAAACTAAAAGATTATTGAAGACCCGAAGTAGTCTCCTCTTTCTTTTCTAGGAAGATCAAATCTACTTAAGATGTTCATATTACCAAAGTTTACCTTTATCTTTGACACAATCCCCCTAGTTTCAACTTGGATGCTTTTAAACAATTACAAGGTGAATTGAGTAGTTTTATTTGGTCTGCTAAAGGAGTAGGAATTGCCTGAAAGAAGTTGCGTCAGAGGTAGATATATGGGGTCATTGCTAGTCCTGTTTTTCCTATATACTGTTGGGCCTTCAGTTCAAGACTTTTAGATCTCTTCGTTTGGAAAATGAGTTTTATACCAGACTTTTTAAGGCCTTAACAAGGGATCATACAGAGATGGCAGATGTTTTTCTGTATAAATTGGTCACCCTAAATATTTTAAAAAGGTCAGGCTAAGATGCTGAAGGCCGCATGTAAGACATGGTATCAGTTAGGACAGTCCCTTGCAATACCATATTACTATACCTCAGCCCCAACTTGGAACCCCCCGGGTATTCCTATATGTCTTTTAGATAAGCTGGCAGTTCAGCTGACTGAAGCAGGAATAATCAATTGGGATCACAATCTACAGAAAACACCTTAGGTTCCTGGGAAACTTCAGAGAAATCAATGGTAATACGCGTTTCTAAGTTCAAGTTCTACCAACTACTAAGTTGGGCAAGGGAACTCGGTTAAGTAAGGCAAAGAAGGAAGGATTATGAGGGTGAACACCAATTATGACCCATCAAAGTGAAAGAAGTTGCAAAATGGTATTGGGTGCTAATAGAGGCAGGGAAGAACCCTATTCTAAGCTGGGAGAGATCAGAAAGAGGGACCTGATGAGCCTACAGATTGAAGACTTATGGCAAGTATCGATGACTACCTTTAACCATAAAGTCTGCACCCCTCAGAAAAAAACATCTCTTCACAGTACACAGGGCCTACCGGACACCGAAGAAGCTGTCCACGTTGGGGATACAGGAGGTGAGAAAATGCCCCAAATGCCGAGAAGAGAAGGCAGACGATATCCATATGTTTTGGCGGTGGCCTTTGATAGTGACCTTCTGGCAAGATGTGGGTACGATGATCAATGAGATTATAGATAAAGACATTAAGGTACGCCTAGCAATGGTAATATTTGGGCTTTTAGAGGGAAGTCATAAATCTGTGAAGTTAGCCAAGAAACACAATTGTTTACTGTTTTTGCCAATATTATTGGCAAGAATGGAGATGTGTATACAATGGGTATTGCCTCCTTCCCCAACAAAAATGGAATGGATATTATCTATCCAGAGGATAAACTCTCTAGAGCGCAAGAATTCATTGGATAAAAGAGTAAACTTTTGGGGGATATGGGATATCTGGGAAATGAAAACTTAAGAACATGGAGGGTGGAGATAGTGGGACAAGGTAGAAACTGCTCCTATGATTAAGATATTAATAGCTAAATTTCTGGGACGACAATACTCACCCTGGACAGGCTGCTAAAAGTGGCTGTGGAGCTGGTTTAGAGTGTAACACGGACGATAATCTTGTCCCTGGGTTTTTTTTCCTATGGAGAAGAAATCGAAGTTGCCATCTTGATCTGACTAATTGAGCCCCTATACGCCTATTGATGTTAAATGAAATGAAAAAGTATACTGTCACTCCCTTCATCAAGTGAGCTGAGTTAGCAATGGAACTCGGCTCAGGGGGAAAGTCCAAGAATGGACAAGTTGTTGCAGTTACTTGATAGAAAAAAGATGCTGCTTTGCTTGCTTTACTAAAAACATGTTATAAAAATAGGCTTAAAAAATAGAATATAAATTTAAAACCAAATGTATAATAATGTGTTTCATTATCAATCAATCAATCTATCAGGATTTATATAAAGTGCAGCTTATCACCCGATAGTTATCCAGTCGTGTGCAGGTCCCAGAGGCTAATTCAAACAGCCACGTCTTGAGGGCCATTTGGAATTCCAGAAGTGAGGTGATGGTACTGAGGTGCATGGGGAGACTGTTCAAGGTCTTTGCTGCAATGTGGGAAAAGGAGCGTCCTCCACTTCTACTTTGGTATAAGCGGGGAGTATGGGCAACTGAGAAGAAGGTGGATAGTACTCATCTTAACGGTTGGTGTCAGTTCAGGCGGTGATTAATGTAGGTGAGTCCTTGCTTGTGTAGAGCATTGTGTGTAAAGGTCAGAAGTGGAAATGGTATCTCTTCTATATGGGGAGCCAGTGAGGTTGCCTGAGGTGGGGTGTGATGTTGGTTGATCAGAAAAGGCTGAGGATGAGCCTGGCTGCAGCATCCTATATGATCTGAAGTCTTTGTATGAGATGTGCGGCAAGTCTTATGTAGAGGGCGTTGTCGTAGTCTATTTGGCTAGTAATGAGGGCTTGTCACATTCGTCTTGTGTGTAAGGGTAGCCACTTAAAAATCTTACATAGCATGCGCAGAGTGAGGAAGCAGGCAGAGGAGATGGCGTTGGTCTGTGATTTCATGGCCTGAACTTCCGTCTTGTCTGTGTTCAGCTGCAAGCAGTTGTTCTTAATCCAGTTGACGACGTTTGTCATGCATCTGTGGAAGTTTTATCTAGTGGTGTTGGAGTTGTCGATGAGTGAGAAGATGAGTTGGGTGTCATCTGCGTGGGAAATTATGTTGAGACCGTAGGATCTGATGATGTTGGCCAGTGGGGTCATAAAGAGCGCAGGGCTCTTCTATGTTTTATTCTGATGTAACTAGACAAAGTCTGGTACTAATGGCTGAGTTTTTCTAACTTTAGAATGTCCTTGATACCTGTCACACCTGCTCTGTTTGCCCAGAGCACACGGCCAATAATCCGGTTTAGAGCAATTAATCTAACGCTCTGGTGTCTTTTAAGCTTCAATGCACATTCTCAATGCTTGATACCGTAAATGCTGAGTATTTATGAAGTATGCCATGTTAGATGTTTGTCATGCTAACCTATACATTTCAAATGGCTGATCAAAAGCATAGTACATTTTTCCATAGGTTGCCCTATTGAAATGGAGCCTTCTCATAAATTGTCATGTCACTGAACACAGGAGAGTAAAAATACAAAAGCCAGAGCCTTCAACCGAGATAGAAAATTAGGGGCACCGTCAAGCAAAGAAAATGTTGGTGCTAGACAATCCGAGGCAGATGGATTTCCTATATGAACAAAAGTGCCTAGGGAGCCTGCAGAGGACTATAACAAACTAATGACATCCTTAGCAATTGCTCGCTTTGTATTCAAAGTGGAAGTGGTCTCGTCCAAAAACAACTGCCTTGCAGTGCAAGGAGGTTCTTAGTTTAGGACAATAGGCCCAATTGTATCAACATTACCTTTTGCGATTTCTTAATAGCGATTTTTAAGGAATTGCTATTAAGAAATCGCAAAATGTGATGTATGTAGGAAATCGCTATTTTTTAGCAATTTCTTATTATTCCTTAATCGCAATTTGCGAATTCAGAAATAAGGAATAATTTCCCATTCATTCCTATGGGCCAGGAGGCCCATAGGAATGATTGCGAAATAATTCTCAAATTGCGATTCGCAATTTGCTAATCGCAATTTGAGAATTATTTCAAGGGTGCAGGGGTGTCTCCAGTACACCCTGCTGCACCCCTGAAACTTGCATGAGTGTGCATATGGCGCACATACATGCCCTATGGGCATGTATGTGCGTCACATGCCACCTTCAAAAATGCCAAATTGGTGTTAATTTGCAATTTCTTAACCAGAATTCGCAATTTTAAAAAGCTTCAAACATGGCATTTAAGGAATCGCAAAATTGCGATTCCTTAAATGCTTATGCAAAACAAGGAATCGCAATTTTTTGCGATTCCTTATTTTGCGATTTTGTCATACATGTCAAAACATGCAAAACGGCAAATTTCGGCCTTAACGAATAGCAAAAGGCTTGATACATCTCGGCCGTCTCTGTCTTAACTGCCAATTAAGGACTCGCAATTGCTCAAATGGGCCTTCCAGCCCACAAAGGTGTTGGGACTGCACTGAGGGAGGAAATATATTCATGAATTTTGATCATGCTAATGCTACTCTATCATTCACAGGGCAGGAGTAGCATCTGTTTTGCTCATTGGCGCTGGCACCAGAGCATGCAGAGCAAACACAAGTGTGACTGTCCTCGCCATCCAGTGGAGCAGTGATGGGATGTAAATGGCTTTCTGGAATTTAAATGAGTAAGTGAATGAGCCTCTACAAATTGTGGAGGGTGCGGTGGAGGAGCAATTTTCACCACAAGACTCAAGTTTTGGAAAAAGGGATATAAGGTGCACTTTTTATCACAATTATATCATAAAGGGGCATATTTACAAAGAGTTAACAACACCAGAATATCACTTTTTGCGATGTTCTGGTGGCGGTAAGCCCTTTACCTTATTTACAAGGCGGCGTTAAGCCACTTAACGTGTATTAACGCTGTCTTGTAAATAATGCCTCTATTTAGGCAGCACTTAGCGTGAAAGGTGAGGGAAATGGGTGTTGCAGTGGGCGTTCTGCCGCAAAACACTCATTGCTTTTTGAAACTGCCCCATATTTACAAGCGCCCAAAATATGACCAGAAAATACCTGGTCTTAAACAGGTGATACGAGGAGAAATGTTTTATTTCTCCTCATATATCTGCCATAGACATAGATCGCGCAAATTGCCTGTTGTGATTGTTTATGAGCAGGAAAGTGTCCCTTCCTCCACATAAGCAATCCCCCCTGCAGCGCAGGCACCCTAGCAAAATGGCGGTAGGGTGCCTGGGCTTGTGCTAGGCAGTTTCTTTAGCGCCAGCGCTACAGGAAACGCAGTGGTGCACTGTATTTTTGTAAATGCGGTGCATCTCTGCATTCTGAAGCTGGCGGAGCATGGCGTTATCAATTTTGACATAACACCATGTTCCGACAGTTTCTTGTACATATGCCCATGGGTGGCTAAAAATCTGATTATGCAAAGTTTTTTTTCACTATATATATATATCGCCATCCAGCTCCTTCCAAATAGTTACTGAATCATATCCAATGACTGAGACTTAACATAGAGACCAGTGTGAACAGATAGAAATGTATCTAAACTTCATGATCATATGCTGCAGACAGGAGAGCTAGACACATTTAACTGCCTCATGGAGCAATGGTACAGCAAACAGGTTACACCAGTCTTACATGCTCAGGGCCTCATGTGATGTCACACCTTCCTTTGTCATTTGTCTGTGCCTGTGTGAGAATTTTTGATGCATGCAGAATATATGGGGCCCTACTGGCATTATTGCGCTACCGGAACCTCGCTTTTTTAACGTTCTGGTGGCGCAATGTGCCACTGGCATGTTTATAAGGCCACGTAAAGCTATGGTACGTGACATTTCATGCCCTTATAAATATGTGCCCCTTTCATGCAGAAAACGGCATAAAAGGAGCATTCCATGGGTGTAGCTGGGGGTGTTCACAGCAACATCCATGGCTTTTTGACACTGCCCCAGATTTACAACAAATCATAAGTCTGAGGCAGCGCCAAAAACATCTGCCTCCCCTGTTGAGGCGTAAGGGAGGCACAACGAGGAGAAATATCTTTATTTCTCCTAGATTTACCTTTTCTATGACATAGAAAGAGGAAAAGCCTCTTGTGATTGTTTTTGTGCATGAAGGTTTCCCTGCCTGCACAAAAATAGCCATCCCCGCAACGCAGGCATCCTCGCACCATGATGCAAAGGTGCCTTCGTTGGCACACAGCAACCAATTGTGCACCGGCACAGGGGAAGAAGACAGGAAAGGGCTGTATCTAATTGATACAGCACATTCTGCCATTTTCTTTTACCTTAGGGCAGCCAGGGCCGGACTGGCTATAGCGGGCACTGGGCAATCCCCGGTGCCCCGCACGGGTGGGGGACGGTTTTGGGCCCCTGGGGGCCGATTGTGTTATAGGGCGCTTTTGCAGCATAGCTGCAAAATCGGCCCTGTACCAAAATCGGCCGAAAATCGGCCCCGGCAAAGAGCTCGGCGGCACCTCCAACCCCACCCGAGTGGGGAAGGGGGTGCTGGCAGAGCACTTTGCCAGGGCCGGTTGTGGTTCCCAGTCCGGCCCTGAGGGCAGCGCAGCGCTGGCTGCACTGCCCTACGGCAAAAAACCCATAAATGAGGCCCTCAGTGTGTGCTCCATATTGGTCAGTTGGTGAAGATCGCACCAGGGTGGGCAGCGAAAGAGTCAACATGGATTGTAATCTTGACTTACCAGTGACCTGAACTTCACATGGAACTGATGTTAATAAACGTATGTGTGGGCTACTACAGTGTGGCTCATCTCATCTTAATATAGGCGAGGCGCGCTGGGAAAGGTCGAAAAATAGCTCACAGAGAAAAAGTGCTGAATGAGTTTTATTGTCCAGAAGGGATGTTTTATCCATTTCTCAGCCTCGGGGATGAGCATTCCAGAGATGTTGGGGAGCTGAGCTTTGCTTTGTCATTTTTTCGCACGCCATTCATTCATTCATGCTGAGAGAAGAGCTTCCGGAGCACTCTTCACTGGGCAGAATATATGACTTTACCACGAATACAAATACTCCGCATGGCATTACCACGCGAATTTTACTTCGCAAGTGGCTTTACCACGCAGCTTTTTAGAATGCAAGTTCTAAAATCGCATTTAAAAAGCATTACGTTCAGCAGCTCTTACTTCCATCCACCACGGAAATATGCGTCAAAACACGTCTACCAAAGCTAAAAAAGGACTACAATTATGACGTACACTCCACGTCTTCGGTGCAGCTCTTTTCTTTTACTTTTAAATGACACTGTAGTGCGTTTTTTTAATGTATGTAGCCTGCTCGTTTTATTTTTTATTTTTTTATGAGGGGGAGACCCCCCCAACCCCCCAAGGCCACGCAGAACTTACAAGCAGGACGACCAAAAGGAATACCACTTGCGTGGTAAAGACGGTCGTGGAAGGCACCCGCGTTGAAGAGACGTTTGCGGGGTAAGTGGATCGTTGATAACGTCATGCGTGGAAAAGACTTTGTTGTAAATGATGTTTCCCCACTGGGCCCAGAGGGGTCTCCTACAACACGTCAGGAGGAGTTCTCGGCAACAAGGGTTTTGGATACGTTTTAGCTGTGACGAGTCACTCTAGCTGTACGCATGAAGAAATTGCTGCTTCCTGATGCAAGCAATAGAATGTGCAGTAGCGAGGACGGAGTAAGGAGTGCTGTGCTTCAGTCTGCACTAAGGTAGAGAGTGAGGCAGCAGCAGTTCCTGCCTACTCTAACTTTAAACTCTTAGGGGAATTTGGCCTTGACGAGATACATACATTTTGTTCCTCTTTGACTTTTTAACAATCCCCTCTTTGTGTGTGTGGGCTTGAATTAGGGTACAATAATCATTTTTGAATTTTGTGGTGTGTGCTCGGGATGCAGCCACTGGAGAGTCAGTTTCTGCTGATCCCGGAAGCATTCTTCAGTGTGCGAGGTCAAGTTCATGAGCAACGATTATTTTCAGTGATGACTAAAGTGAACACTCTAGTGAAGGCTCAAAGGCACGGAGCGCAACAGGAATCTTTTGAGGTCAGCCTTCACTGCAGATCTCTGTCCAAGCCTTATTCTGCTGAAAGATAACAAAACAAGCATTTGAAATGCAATAGGTCTCGCATTAGGAAAGTTAGAGCTATTGGTATTGTAAATGACAATTTTTTTATTTATGTGTTGGTTTTGAAAAACGCGAAATTAATAGCTTTGTCATTTACAATGCCAATACTTTCAACTTTCGCAAATGTGACACCTATAGCATTTGTAATGCAATATGTGTTGCATTTACGTGACTTAGATGTATTGGTATTACAAATAACAATTGCTTTTAACTGTTTTAAATAATTAGGGGCAGATTTATGTTAACTGGCGCATCCCGAGGGATGCGCCAGTTAACATGCGCCACAGTGCGCCCCAGCTACGCCACCCATGGTGCGCCGCATTTATGATGCGGCGCACCATGGGGCAAAAACGGCACAGATGCGTCACGCATCTGTGCCGTAAAAGTGACGCATTGCTGGAGTTGCGTCGCAAGCGCGACGCAGCTCCAGCAATGCTCTGTGGGGGCCTATTCTTTCAATGCTGCCTCAAGCCTTACGCCTGCTTCAAGCAGGCGCAGGGTTTTGACGCAGCATTGCCCTGAAAGTGACTGAGTGAAATCTCATAGATTTCACTCAGCCACTTTCAGGAGGCGTTCCTGCGCAGGAACGCCCCCCCCCCTGCGCAGGAACGCCTCCTCATGGCGCAGTGCTGTACAACGTGACGCATCTCCTAGATGCGTCACGTTGTAAATAGGGTGCAGGGATGCGCCACGTTTCCGCGCCGTTGCGTCACGCAACGGCGGCGTAAACGTGGCGCAAGCCCTTCATAAATCTGCCCCTTAATACTTAAATAAAAGTTATTGTAATTTATAATGGCAATAGCTTAAACTTTTGTAAATAACTTTTGTGAAGATTATGTTCAGTGTATTTTATTGTGACGAAAATCCAAGAACAGAAGTGCAATATTAGCATTTTTTTGTGACATTTGTAATAAAGCTTAAAACATTGAGAGAACATATTCGAACCAGTTGTTGAATTGTTGCACAGATTGATGCTGTGGTGGCGCTGAGTGATGTGGTTGCGACGAGTGATGCTGTGGCGTTCAGTGATGCTGTGGTAGCGCATAGTCAGTTGTGGTGCCCCTGAGTAATGCTGTGGTGAAGCTGAGTTATGCTGTAGTGATGCGATAGATAGATAGAGTGTAATTATCTGGTGTGTAACTATGTGGCACTGAGTGGTATTATTTGGAGTGTATGTTGCATTGAGTGCATTGTAATTATGTAGTATATAATTATGTGGCACTGAGTGAAATTGTGTGGAGTGTGTATGTTGCATTTAGTAGAGTGTAATTAAGTGGTGTGTAATTATGTGGCAATGAGTGGTATTTGGAGTGTATGTTGCATTGAGGGCAGCGTTATTATGTGGTGTGTAACTATGTGGCACTGAGTGGTATTTGGAGTGTATGTTGCGTTGAGCGCAGTGTAAATATGTAGCATATAATTATGTGGCACTGAGTGGTATTTGGAGTGTATGTTGCGTTGAGCGCAGTGTAATTATGTGGCATGTAATTATGTGGCACTGAGTGGTATTATGAGGAGTGTATGTTGTATTCAGTAGAGTGTAATTGTGTGGCGTGTAATTATGTGGCACTGAGTGGTATTGTTTGGAGTGCATGTTGCATTGTAATTATGTAGCATATAATTATGTGAAACTGAGTGGTATTGTGTGGAGTGTGTGTTGCATTCAGTAGAGTGTAATTATGTGGTGTGTAATTATGTGGCACTGAGTGGTATTTGGAGTGTATGTTGCATTGAGTGCAGTGTAATTATGTGGCGTGTATCTATGTGGCACTGAGTGGTATTTGGAGTGTATGTTGCATTGAGTGCAGTGTAATTATGTGGCGTCTAATTATGTGGCACTGAGTGGTATTTGGAGTGTATGTTGCATTGAGGGCAGTGTTATTATGTGGTGTGTAATTATGTGGCACTGAGTGGTATTTGGAGTGTATGTTGCATTAAGTGCAGTGTAATTATGTGGAGTATAATTATGTGGCACTGAGTGGTATTTGGAGTGTATGTTGCTTTGAGTGCAGTTTAATTTTGTAGCATATAATTAGGTGGCACTGAGTGGCATTGGGTGTGTATGTTGCATTGGGCGCAGTGTAATTTTGTAGCATATAATTAGGTGGCACTGAGTGGTATTTGGGGTGTGTGTTGTATTGAGTGCAGTGTAATTGTGCGGCGTGTAATTATGTGGCACTGAGTGGTATTTGGAGTGTATGTTGCATTGAGCGCAGTGTAATTTTGTAGCATATAATTATGTGGCACTGAGTAGTATTTGGAGTGTATGTTGCATTGAGTGCAGTGTAATTTTGTAGTATATAATTAGGTGGCACTGAGTGGTATTGGGAGTGTATGTTGCATTGAGCGCAGTGTAATTTTGTAGCATATAATTAGGTGGCACTGAGTGGTATTTGGAGTGTATGTTGCACTGAGTGCAGTGTAATTTTGTAGCATATAATTAGGTGGCACTGAGTGGTATTTGGAGTGTGTGTTGCATTGAGTGCAGTGTAATTATGTGGTGTGTAATTATAAGGCACTGAGTGGTATTTAGAGTGTATGTCGCATTGAGTGTAGTGTAAAAATGAGATACCTGCCAGATTGTAGGCTAACCAATGATAAGGCAATGTTGTCCAACTGAACTTATTTGCTTTTAAATCCGTCTTATGTTGATTAAAGACTGGCATGGATTAAACCCTCCTGGACCGGAATTGCCCCCACCCTCATTCTACACTAAGCATTATACAAACTGCTCAAACTTTCACAATTCATTCATACACACAAAGCTATTGCCTCTGCCGAGGCATTTTGGGCCTGGCTTGACAGACGAGAGGCGTACAGGAACTGTTGTTCCCTATCCCGCTCCTTAAGTGCTTCATTTCCTGGGCGTGAGGGACTGTTTTACATATCAAAAATTCACAGAGTTTTCCAACAATCAATTCCTTATCTCATACATGGATTCTTTCTTAAAAAACATAATACCTTTCGTTGCAGCAGGCGCTTTTAATATTTTAATCGTGACTTGAAATCCACGTCAGACCTAATGGCCAAAGCTTTTCCTACTAATAAACTGCGGGGAAAACAAACAAGTAATGGCGTTGTAAATGGCAATGTCTTTTTCCCCCTGTTGACCCCCGCATACAGACATACATAGAAACTGCACTACAAACGGCACACATGCGTGCACACACTGAGAAACACACCCACCCCGTGTGACAGACACACTAATACATAGAGGCACACGGGTGCACCGAAGCACTTGACCACACACACAGGCACACTGAAGCTTTGGTTCTGAATGGCCCTGTTCAAATCTGGCTGAAGCCTGACTGATTCCATCCCCGTCCGACCATCATTCTGAGTGTTGATAGGAGGAAAGATTACACAACCTCAACTCAGTCACGCTGTTACAGTTGAGTCAGGCATGTGGCTGACTTTCCCTCACTTTTAGGGATTTAGCAAGCGACCCTGCCCCAGTGAGTCTACTGTCCTGTCTTGTGACTGACTTTACCAGCCTCATAGCGATTGACTGTGCGGCTGTGCCCCAGCCCCGCCAGCCTTTCGGATGCAAGCTGGACAAGAAAAAACCTTCTCCAATCCCTGCCTCACTCAGTGTTGAATCACGTGCCAACAGTTTTCCTCGCTTCCAGCGGCCTACTAGTAAAGTGGCAGACACATGACTGACTCTTTCTCAGTCACACTGGCCCATCAAAGGCGACTTTTAGATGTGGCTGACTCCGTCCCGGACAGGTCAGCCTCTATGTGGCTGACACTGTCCGGGCCCTGCCATCCCTTCCATGTCATTAAAATGCTTCCTGAGTTTGTAGATGTGAACGAGGGGGACTCGGGGACCCAAGAGGAAGCACCTGGTCCAATGACATAACCAAAACGATGCCAGCCCCTGCAAAATGTGGTGCACCCCCACTCCATGTCTCAGTGATCACGGGCTGAACGTGTGACCCCCTTGTTGGGAGAGGAACCAACTGTGCGGCTGGGCCCTGTGTTAAGCCCCAGGCCTGATCGATTCACTCTATGCCCTGATATACCTCTATAGCGCCACCCAGAGGGTTTCAGTGCACTTTCTTCTGCAACAAAGTAATTCTCCAAAAAGTTCAAATTTTTCGCTCACTATTGACACCCACTATCTACCAATGCAGTGGGTTTCAAACCAGACTGAAGCCAGGGCTCGCTCGGAAATGGTTTAGTAAATATGAGGCGAGTTGCCCGGATTAAGGGGAGGCACATTGGAGGGGGTGCGAATGTGAAGAGAAGCGGACTCAGTGCAGGTACGAGCGGCGCCAGCCCTATAGGAAGGTGGATGGGATCAGACAAAATGCACATTAACCAACCAGGCAAAACGCATAAAATGTTCGATCACCTTGAACACTGACTGATCCAAATAATTTTGTTTGCACGCAGCTTTACTTCTGCGGGCATCTAAAGTTACCTCTGCAGTTTTCTTTTTTTTATTATCACATTTAAGCCTAGTTCCCTATGATTTGTTGGCCGGTGTTTTGTCATTTTATTTTAAGCAAAAAATGCTGTTTTTGAAACCGGAATTGCACCTTAAGCATATAACCGTTTACACAACCAAAAGTGTTGCCTTCTTTCGACAGCAAAGCATAAAAACGCACTTCGTTGTAAAATTCGAGAATGTTAATTAAGTGTAGATAAAGGGCCCCTGAGTTCCCAGGCAAGATTAGAAAAATAAAAGCATAACAATTAACGAGCTAAAAGAAAGATGACAGTGTCATACAGCGTTTAATAAAATATGAAAACCAACCGGAATGGACTCGAGTGAATATTCGCAACAAGAAACTCCAAAATTAAATGATGTAGATTAATCTTCGATTTGCGGAGGGCACAGCTCTGGAATTCTCCGGCAGCGCGGCAGCCGCAGGCAACTCTTGCAGAGCACACAAACGCGCCCGGCACTTCAGAAAGATGCATTACTTAACGAGGCCTGACACGCAAATCGGATTTCCGGCCGGGAGAAAGGAGAGGTGTGACACGCATGAAGGAAGGAAGGGGCGGAGAAACAACGGAGCGGACTGCCGAGTCTGGACACAGAGAGGAACAGGACGAGAGGAGTATAACAGACCTGGTGAGGGGGGGCGTCGGGGCACATTGACGGTGCCCGCCCCCCCCCCCCAGTGATGGAAGCCCTACGTGTGCCCGGTGAGTGGGGTTGGGAGGGTGTGTGTGTGCGCATTTGTGTGTGATTGTAAGCCCTGCGTTCGTGTGTGATTGTAAGCCCTGCGTGTGGGCGTGGGTGCGGGGGTGCGGGGGCGGGGGCGGGCGAGGTGAGTGTGTGCGCGTGGGAATGTGTTTGCGCATGCGTGACTTTGCCTGTGTGTGATTGAGAGAGCATGTCAAGGGGAGGTAGGGGATGTGCACGGCGCCGTGCGCGCCCTCGAGGAGGAATCTGAGACAGCAGAGGCGTGTGCCCGAACGCTGTCTCAGATTCCCCCGAAACCGCTGACAATAGGTCCTTCGCTCACGCTCGACCTAAAAAGGTAGGACTGGACAGATGCCTTTGCTTAAGTCTCCTGAGTGTCATCCCTCATTCGGCTGTGCCAATTACAAGAACAGACCTCTAGCATATTTTGCCTCACTGAAGAAATCAGGAACTCTGAATGGAGACTGTTCAAGGACAGCACTCATCTCTGGCCCGAAAAACTGAATTTGTGCTGACTGACATTACCGCCCGGTCCCTCCATTCCTCGCCCCATTCCTTACAAAGTGGAGATGACAATCTCCATGACGGAAAAAGTACAGGAGAATGATGGGACACCTAACCCCACCCCTTCCCACTGTGAGTACATAATCTGTACCAACCCAGCATTCAGCCTGTCTCTTCGAGATATGCCAGGGCAAGTGGAAAAAGTCATAACTAGTGTGGAAATAATTCCATTTATTTCTTCTGTGATTATAGTATGGTGCTTGACTCTTTTTAAGCTTCAGAGTCTTTCAGAACAAAAGCAAATCATATGTCCCAAAAGAAACAAGATCATGTTGCAGCCAACACGTGTTACGCCCCTTCAGATTGGCCTTATCAGCCTGGGGCTTCCTCAGGGCTGCTCATCTTCTTTGTTTCTGTCTTTTGGCAGGATGGGACGAGGATTTGCTGGGTGCACTTATATGTTGCACGTTGGATCTCTGCGTTGGGCTGCTGGGCTGTCCTTGACGTCCTGCTAGGCGGGCTCCTTGCCTGCCAGGCTTGCCGGGAGCCGGGTTGGTTGGCGAGCGGCCCTTTGTGGCATGGGCGCTGGTCCTCCTGTTCTGTTCGGGGTTGGAGGGGGCATCTTCCTGTGGCTGGGCCAGTCTGGGAGGCGCACTGCTGCTGCTGCGGCGGAATGCTTTGGGCTGGTCTTGGAGATGCCCCTGGAGTTCATGGATGCCTGTTGGAGTCCTGCATTTCGGTTTTTTCTCCATGGAGCTGTGTGCCCGCCTGGGAGTGCCAGTTGCTGTGGGCATTTTCTCTGGGCTCAGCGCTAGTCTGGTGGAGAGCGTCTGGGCTGGATGATGGGGCAGCCAGTGTGTGGTGGTGTCTGACTGCGCCAGTGGTGAATACCGCACATCGGTTTCTTTTCCAGGTTTTTCTTTCTGGTTGGGCCTGGTGGTTGCCTTCTCTGGGGGGGGCGTCTCTTCCTTCGCCCATGCTACCCTGTTTCCCCTTGCTCTTGTCTGTTCTCAGGCATTGAGGGGGTTGGACCTGGTTGGTTCATGGTGAGGAGTCTGCCTGGTGGCATGCATTGAGTAACTGTGGCTTGGTGGTTAGGGTCTCTGACTCTAACTCCGAAGGTTCTGTGTTCGCCTCTTGGTGTTTCACTGGTTGTGGTTTTAGAGGAGGGGGAGGGAAACTCGGTCCTCCTGGAGGTTTGGCGTTTCCTAATGTCTTCTGCCCGACTCTGCTCTGTTTGTTTGTTCCTGGGCTGTTTGGTGGGGGCGGACTGTGTATTGTGCTGTCTGCCTACCCCGGGGGTGAGTGCCCCATTGCAGTTTTTCTCGTGTTCTAGGTCTCTGGCCCTGCCCTTTGGTGTCCCCAGGCTCTCGGTTGCTGGGGTATGTGTTTCTGCCTGTTGCCCGGCGCTGTGTTGGTGGTCTGTGGTTGGTCTGGCGGGTGGGGGTTGGCAGTGTTGTGGGGCTTCTGCCTCCCCTGGTGAGGTTTTGTCGTTTGGTTTCCTTGCTCTTCTGTGGGTAGGTCCCTTCTTGCGTCCTGCGTCGGGCCATTGGGGTTCCGGTCCTTCTTGTTTCTTGGGGTCCGTATTCACCTGGGGGGGGTTGTGTTGTGCCCTATCTCTGGCATGGAGGCAAAAAAACAGGGACCCCCTGAATAAGATCAGATTCCTGGATGCGCTACCACTTGCCGTTTGAACTTTTGTTCCTGTTTTTCTTATTATTACAGGATAATCGATGTTATCTTGCCACGGTTTGTCGTGTGCTGTTCCATCTTCAACTATATCAACTTTTAAATTATTGGATGCCTCTACTATAACCATACTTTAACTTCAGGTAAGACTTGGGACTCTACAGCCCTTTGACCTGCATAAAAACGTATTCACAGACATATGTCGATATCTACATATTACAATTTTATCTTCATAGCCTTAACAAGCCAGTGGCCACTTTTACTATGAGAACGTTATCGACAGAGCAACTTTGGATCGCTGAATTTTAAATACAGATAATCTGGGAATAGAAGATAAATAGGCATGTAATAATTAGTGAGAATTTATCTATATATTCATCCATCATAACTTCTCCTGCCTCTAGACAACAAGGACGTAACAAGAATATAGTATTATTTCTCTTTGAAAAATTTGGAATCAGTTTCCCCTCTTGAAGAAAACGAATAGGAAGTTATAACTGGTAGGTTTTTCCTTTTAGAATTCTCTCATTGTAAATACTAGATTTGGTCTTCTGTTTATAAGGATTGAGTAGATAAACTGGTCTGTAGTTTGCATAGTTGAACAGATAAATAGCCATTCTTTATTTTCAAAATAAATCTCCTGTGATAACATCAAAAATATAGGAAATAACTCAGTGAGTAATGTGGAATTTTATTAAAAAAAAAATAAAATAAAAAATAAATATGCAAATAGGTCAAAACTTAGTTAACGGAATATAAGAGTGCTATATATAACTAAAAAAAGGTGCAACTATGCCTGATACAGTTTGGCTCTGACTAAAGAATAGGTATTTATATGCAGTTTGCACATATAAATGAAATATAATTCAGAATACTTGTCTATCTTTTTCCATTCTATTCTCGACTTAATCACTCCTTCCTTTATTTCCTTCCTCTCTCTCTTTTTTCATCGATGGTGTACAAGGGTATTAATTAGTAATACTCAAATGCTTTAAACTAAAATGTCATATAATGTTTTGTTACTGAATTGAAAAAAAGAGAGACAAATGATGTATTGTAAATGAGATCTGACACTTTTTAGATATGACAATAGTGTCACATAATGTCTGCATTTTTTTACGGTTGTTTTTTAAATGTCCTTATCTTGCGGTTTAATATGTGTTTGTTGTAAGAATTTGTCTGGCCTTTTTTGTTTGATTACAACCATCAAAGTTTATAGAAAGATTAAGTTGTCTGTACACAAGCAAAAGGATTCTAAAAAATATCATTTTTTAAATTATAGAACAAAAGCTGATGTTGTCCTGATGAAGACGCAGTGTTTGCGTCGAAACGCGTTGGCAGAAAAAAAATCTACTTTGTCAATCAGCTGTGAATAATCACATATTCCCTAATTGTTCACCTTGGAAATTAGAGATATTATAACTTAACTACTGCACTGTGATTTTATTCATTTTATATCAATTTTGTACTATGATTGAACATGTTTATCGATTGTTATTAATATGATTACATTTTATGTATCATCACATTTGCTGTCTTAAAATTTTTTCTTTTTGCTTGTGTTCTTAGTTGATGTAATTATAAGTTGGCCAGCTACTACTTTGGTTTTGCCTGAATGCTTTTTTCACCATTAACTATCTCTGGCATGGAACAGCCCTTGGTGTGTGGGTTTGCTGGTTCGCCATTCGTTTTTTTCCTGAGGATGTCCATGGTTGGCTGTTGGCTTCGGGGCTGTGTTGCCCTTGGGGTGCCTTGTTGCTTGCATTGGTTTTTCCCTGTTGCCCTGCACTGGGTTGTGGTTGTGCTTGGCTGGCTGGTGGGGGTTGGGTTTCCTGTTGCAGTTTACTTCTCCCCTCTTAGGTTACTTTTTGAGGGCTTGGGCTGCTTTTGGGGGTCCTCTGTTTCTCTGCTGCCAGTCCCCTGCAGCTGTTCAGTCCGGTCAGTACCTGTTCTCCACTGATCTCTGTGGTTTTGCAGGGTCTTGCCTGGTTAGTGCCCGTTTGGGTGTCATCCTCGCCGTACCTAGTGCTGTGCGTGGCTGTGTTGGTGAGGCGGCCAGTGTGGTCTGGTGTCTGCCTACCCTGGTGTGTGTGCCGCGTTGTGGCTTTCAGTTTCGCTCCTGCTTGTTGGCCCTGCTGTTTCTTGTTTCAGGCTATGTCCTTTCTGTCCCCTCCTTGGCTTGGGGGCTGTGGCTTCCCGGCAGGTTTTCTTCCAGTTCTCTCTGGTGTGTCTGGTTGCCGTCAGCCCAGTTTGTGGGTGCCTGCAGGGCTGGCTCGACTCTGTTGCTTTCCCCTTGGGGCCTGTCGTTTGGGCTTGGTCCTTTGGCGGTCTGGTGCGGGGCTGGTTTTGGTCTACTTTTGGTGGCTCTGCAGTTGCGGGATCTGCTGGTTTTCGGTTTCTCCCTTTTTTTCTGGTCCCTCTCCCCTCGGTGGGTTATGTGCCTTTGAGTTCTCCAAGCGCGTCCCTCTTTTAGTTATGGTGTGGCCTCTGGTCTATTGTTTAGGCCTGGGCTTTGCATTTGTCGGGTTTGGCCTTGCTGTCCCTGTGTTTGGCCTCTCGTTTGCTTCTGCAGGGAGGGGTTGTGCCATTTTTCTGGCTGACTGGTGTGGGCTGCTTGTCTCCCTCCCTGTCTTCCTGCTGCTTTGTATTCGAAAGGAACACAATTGGGATTGGAATGGTTGGCTCTGTGCCTCTCCTTCTGCCCCTTCTTGGTGCCTTGTTGGTGGCCTCCTGGCTGGCTGGCGTGTCTGTGGGTCGGTCTGCTGGCTTCTTGGGTGTTTGTTATGCATCAGCGGGGTTGGGCTGTGGGGTCCATGTCTTTCTCTTCTGTTTTGTCCTTCTGTGGCTACTCTTGGGTCTCACCTGGGGTGGTTCTGTGGTGTCCTCCTTTGTCACCCTGGCCGATTGGTTGGTTCTTGGTTCAATTGGGGGCTTCCCTCCTTTCCGGTTCCGGGGCTTGGTCTTCCCCGGTCCATTGCTTAGCCCCTGTTGTTGTCTAGTGGTTGCTGATTCTTACTGCTTGGCCCTGTTTGGGCTTTGGGTTCCCCTGGTCTCGGTGGCCTTGGGGGTTGTGCCTCTTCCCGCTCTTGGGGTTGTGCCCTGGTCTTGTGCGGGATCTGCTGGGGTCTTTTTTTGCCTTGCTGTGGCAGGGTTCTGATGTTGCCTTTGTTTAGGTTGGGTGGTTGCGCTTCTGACCTCTCCATGGTCTTCGTTGGGCGGGGGGGCTGAGTTTGTGTCCCGGTGTCACCAGCTTTAGGGGTGTTAGCCTCGGTCCTGGCTTGTTGGCCTGTCCCTGTGCCCTGGATCTTCTCCAGGTGTGGGGGTTGTTGGATTGTTGTCCGGTGTTGGCTCTGGTGGCTGCTGCTTGGTGTTCCTGCCCGTGGCCTGGTCCGCCTCTGGGGGTTTCTGTGGATTGGTCCTCTGGGCTCCCTGTCAGTGGTGATGTCAGGTTGGGGGGGACCTGCTCTTGGTAGCTGCTCCCTTTCTTCCTGGTTTGTTCTGTTTGGCCCTGCCCTTGGTTGTTCCTCTGGGTCGGTGCCTTGGCTCTTTCGACGGGCCACATCCTTTTTATGTCTGTGTTTCTTTGCTGGGGGCCTCCCCTGATGGGTTTGGGTTTGCCCTGTGGTTTGTTGTGTCCTACCTTTGTCTCTTGCTTTGCATGGGGCCTCTTGGACTCTCCTTCTTCCCCTCTGCTTTCTGTTGGGGTCGTTATGGGTTCTTGGGCAGTGTGTGACGTTCTTTCTTTGTTTGGGGGAGGTCGCTCTCTGTATTTATGATACTGGGTTCTGGTCTCCCTGGTCGTGTGCCCTTCCGCATCTACTGGGCCCCCTTCTGCTGGCTCTTCTGGGTGGGGGGAGGCTGGTTGATTTGGCCCCTCTGGGGGGTTCCGCTGGGGCTTGGATTCCGGTGCTGGGCCTTCTTCCTGGCTTTGTCTGGGGGTCTTGTGTCCTTCTTAATATGGTCCTGGCTTCTTGCGGGGTTTAGTTGCCCTGAGTCTTTTCTATGGGTGGCCTCCTCACTGTCCTTCTGGTGGGGCCTGTCTCTGGTCCTTTCTGGTTGGGTTCTCCTCAAGTTAGAACTCTAGCTGCTGTATTCTGAAGTACCTGAAGATTCCTAAGATGCTGAGCCCGGAGATTGATGTATAGGCCATTGCAATAATCTAGTCTAGCCAGTACCAAGGCCGATATGACTAACTTTTGAGAATTTTCTGGGATAAATGTCAGAACCTTTCAGATTTTTCCTAAGATGTTAATACATAGATCTGGTTGGCAAAGGAGAGCTGATTTTATATAATTATTCTGAGGCTTTTGGCTTTTTCGACTGGTTCAGGCAATTTGCCTAGATTCGCTGGCCACCAGCTAGGGGACCAGAAAGAGGGATCGTTACTAAAAAGCACAAACTCAGTCTTATTAGTGTTTAGCTTTAGACAATTAAAAGTCATCCAAGAACTTGCTGCTGACATGCAATCTCTAAATTGCTTACTAATGATGTGGGGTTGTTTCATGACTGCTACAGCAATTTGCGTATTGTCAGCTTAAGAGTTAGGGAAAAGCCAAAAGATCGTATGACTGAAGCCAGAGCTGCAATGTATACATTAAGAGAGTAGGGCTTATAGAGGAGCCCTGTATACTCCACATGGGAGCTGAAAAGGGTTAGATTTATATGGATCGATGGCTACAAATTATGTCCTGTATTCCAGAAAAGATTTAAGCAAGTGGAGAGCTGATCCCTGCACTCCTCTTGCTGCTAGCCTTGTGCTCTGTTTGGTTGTGATGGAGAGAGTGAACGTTTGTTGTTTGTAAGTAGTGTTAGATGATTGTCTAATTGATATGCAAGTATTGGTGGTTTCATTTTGTAATTGTTTTTTTCTGCCTGCGTCATATCTCTTCTATTTCTTGTTCGCATGTGTATGAAAAGAAGTTGTGCAGTATCCTGTATGTCCCGTGCCCTGGCTGAGTGTTCTGGTACATTGAATGTTGTTTGTGAATAAAACACTCCCTTTTCCTGATTCCACTAGTGTCCATGGCAAGGGTCGGAAAGGACCTCGAGGCTTAGCTGGCAACATCAATAGCTCTTGGTGGGGTTTAGTGTTTCCCAACTACTTGAGCCATATGCATAACCTGTAACTACAAATAAAGTCACCCTATGTTGTCCCAGACTTCTTTCTACCAATACAAAACCCACCCATAGTTGCAGACCTTCCCAACCATTGCTAATCTGCCAAACATTCAGCAAAACATTTCTAATTCTATGTGGAATGAACACTTCAGAAGCTTTGGTGCTAAAAAAATAGAAGGCCATGCCTTTCCAAAGGTCCTGATTCCTCTACATTAACTGTTGTCTCCATAATAAACCTCCTGCTCCATGCATGTTCTGTAGACTATCACCTTTCTCTATAAGCACACACAATTAGATTGCTTGCATACAGGGCCAGCACGTCAAACCAAAACCAGCCACAGCATAAATTCTAAGCTCAGCCCCACACCTGGGCTGGCTTTAGTGCTGGTGGTGACTGTTGCAACCAATATTTTTTGCCTCCCCCATGACCTCCACCTCGGATTTCTTCACTACCACCCGGAAGAACTGCCAATCATTTTTGCCTCCCCCATGACCTCCACCTCGGATTTCTTCACTACCACCCGCAAGAACTGCCAATCATCTCTCCATAGGACCTCTCTCACATGCATTTCATTTGTTTTAAAGCACTGGTAAAGGCTGGTTTTACTAAGCCACTCAGCTATTCACAAAAAATGCAGATCTGTTCTTTGCAACTGGCATATTAGCCCTCTGCACTATTTTATGGCAGGGGCGTAACAAAGGCCCTGCAGCCCCTGCGTTGCGTGGGGGCCCGTGGCTTACCCATACTGGAGGGGGCTCCCTAAGTCCCCACTGATGTGAGTGTGAGGGGGCCTCTTCAGCATATCTTGAAACTGCCCCCCTCACGATTTGTTACACCCCAGCTTTATGGTGAGTCAAAACTGCCAAACAAAAACAATACTAAAGGGAAGGGCCCTAGGGAATATTTTTAAATACCAAGCATGGACACAGTCCCTATTATAACTGAATCACAAAAAGAATGTCCATGGGTCTAAATGCAATGGACCTACTACCTTACAAGATGCAACATGAAAAACAACCCAGGATAAAGAAAAGATGTGTAACTCGTCCTGGAAATATCCTAAGAATAAGTATTATCCCAAGAAATAAGGATGCCCATCAGTCACCACACGGCACCGCCCTTCATCATTTGGGATACCTTATGGACCTTCCCATTTTATGAGACATAAATGATGAGAAAGGACCAGATAGATTGTCCTGCATCAAGTTATGATTCACTGTGCTGTCCTTCCGATGTTGACTAGTAGTCTAATGTGATGGGTAAGTGAATTGCAGTGCATGTGAGTGTGAAAATGAGTGGATTAAAATTGGGTAAATGAGTAACATTGCATTTTATTATTTTACTCATTTCCCCAATGTTAAAAACCAGAGCAACAAAGAGCAGTCTAAACAAATATCTGCCCAGATCGAGTATAGGTCGACATGTTTCAGCAATATAAGTAGACCTTTGTCCTTGCCTTCCTCTGGACCTTTGTTGGTAATTGCTACTGCAATGTGCAAATGTGAACAAAATGGAAAAAGAAGAAAAAAGAACGTTATCACCTGGATTCCTAGGTGTCTGTCTTTCCTGCACATGGACTGACGTGTCACTGAGAAAGAAAAACAAGTATTACTATGTTGTAGTGCGCATCTCGAACTAAGGAATACGTGATTGCTGGGTCACATGATGAGTTAGCCACGATTAAGCAACATCTTTTAGTAAAATAACTCGCTTTTTACCTCTTTACATGTACAAACTTCTTAGTACCTTTATTCAGTTGGCACCATAATATCGGATCAAATCAGGATGAGATTAATTAATATTTAAAAATGTACGAACTACATCTCCCAAGAAATCATGATCATGTGATGTGATCACGAGACACGCCACTGACCAATCAGCATTCCAGGTGAATAAAAATGGCCGGGACAGTGTGTCCGGTACCTCCCCAAGTCGGCTCAGACACCGGAGAGAAGTACCGACGGACAGGTAAGGGGGCTATCCCTCTTCTGGGCTTGATTTAACAATACTAGTTATCCAGACAGTGAGATATGAGGGTAGATCCGGGGCAAGCTTGTGGTTCGCACTATGCAGACAAATTTTATGTCTAAATTTGAGATCCGATCTTCTTTCCTACATCACAAGGGCCAGGCAGTTATTAAGAGAGTATGGCTCCACATATTTACCTGCATGAATAACGATAGAATGAATACGTTTTATCTTCCAATCTTATTCTTTAAATACATTTATGTATACCATGTGACTGTGATGCCATTGACACTAAAGACTATAACCATAGCATGGCATGACACATTTACTCATAACATCAGGCTATAACACCATATTGCATGAAATCACAGACTCGAATGTGCTAGTTATCCGAGTCCAACAGTGAATCCACTCTATAGGATTCCTCAATACAACGATTACAGATGATGAAATGATTGCTGAAGGAGGGGCTTTTTACTCAGAATGCACAAACAACTAGGTGGAGATGGAACATTTAACGTTGTTCCTTGTTCTTTTTCCCCCTATTTTAGAGTGGTGCTTCCTCTCCCTGAGCCGCAGCCAGGTGAGGTGGGGCTTCTTTCTCCTGCCAAAAAAGTAAGCAGGGGCTGTATTACATCGAAGTAACAAAGCTTTACATGATGTAATGGAAACTGAATATGAATGTGAGTAATATGCCACTGCGATTAACTTCTTTGTAACATCAGGATGCTGACATAATAAGACACCTGACTTTTGACTTATTCCTTAGTTCGAGATGCGCACTACAACATAGTAATACTTGTTTTTCTTTCTCAGTGACACATCAGTCCATGTGCAGGAAAGACAGACACCTAGGAATCCAGGTGATAACTTTCTTTTTTCTTCTCTTTCCATTTTGTTCACATTTGCATATTCCAGTAGCAATTACCGACAAAGGTCCTGAGGAAGGCAAGGACAAAGGTCTCCTTATATTGCTGAAACATGTCGACCTATACTCGATCTGGGCAGATATTTGTTTAAGACTGCTCTTTGTTGCACTGGTTTTTAACATTGGGAAATTGAGTAAAATAATAAAATGCAATGTTACTCATTTACCCAATTTTAATCCACTCTTTTTCACACTCACATGCACTGCAATTCACTTACCCATCACATTAGACTACTAGTCAACATCTGAAAGACCGCACGGTGAGTCATAACTTGATGCATGACAATCTATCTAGTTATTTCTCATTATTTATGTCTCATAAAATGGGAAGGTCCATAAGGTATCCCAAATGATGAAGGGCGGTACAGTGTGGTGACTAATGGGCATCCTTATTTCTTAGGATAATACTTATTCTTAGGATATTTCCAGGACTAGTTACACATCTTTTCTTTATCCTGGGTTGTTTTTCATGTTGCAAGGTAGAAGGTCCATTGCATTTAGACCCATGGACATTCTTTTAGAGTCAAAACTGCCACTAGACAAAATTCTGATTTCTCTTTCCAGCAGGTTCAAAATCACAAGAGTTATCTTGACATTTTTGTTGGTGCCTGAAAGCTGGATGCACATGGAACTTGGCAGCAGGTGCCATTCAATCGTAGGCTATTGCTGAACAGAGCCCCCCTCCAGGTCACTGCCCCCTCCAGGTCAGCGCCCAGTGCAATCACATCAGTCTCACTGCACTAAGGCCATCCCTGCCCACACCTTTCGTCTTCTTGCGCGAATTCTCATTCCAACCATCCATTCTCCCGTTCACTCGCTCTCCTCTCTCTTCTCCCCCTCTCTCACTCTTTTCACTCTTTTCACTCTCTGATCGTTCTTTCTACCTTCCTCCTTCCTCCCTTTCGCCTCCACATGCCCGCTCCAAATAACCTTGTGGAGAATGTGAAGGAGACAACAGGGTTTGAAAACCTGACTCCAAGGGCTCCAGCCCACTGAGGAAACCCCAGAAGACTAATAGCCCTGATGGGTCTGTCCTGTGGAAAATGGTTTCTAGTGTCATTTCTGGTGCTCATATGCACTATTACATTCCCAAATGTTATTATGAATTTAATCCATAAATGTACATAGAAGTACATTTAGTACTATGACTATGTTGTCTCCGAATTGCAATCTACTTTGTCATATTAACGTTAACTTGCAGCACGGTGCTAGATGGCCGATATCAGCCAAAGCTGCGGTAGTGGCTCTGTTGTAATCCCCACGTTTGGCCTTTGACTACGAGCTTTCAGTTTTAGACTTATTTGGGGGTGGGGGGGTACATTTATTGGGGACAAGCTTTGGAAAGTGTTGGAATACACATTTCCAGATTTTTCCTATTTTAACAATAACTTGGCATCATAGGTAATGGTCCTAAAGCTCAGAGTGCCTTGAGACATTAACCCCTTCAGCCCTGCACGAATTCTGTGTGGGAGAATTAATAAGTGGGCGGGATTCGGACTGCCCTCGAGCCGTCCTTAGCACACACCCACTGTGAATTTCTGAGCACCAAAGAGGTTAAGGGGGTTATTTACAAGCCCTGTGTGACACCAGAACTAAATTTGTTTTATGTTCCTGTGGCGCACAGGGCGTAGTCCTATCTACAAGGCCACGTGAAACCACCCTGCGCGGCTTTTGATGGCCTTGTAGATATGGAATAAGGCACACAGCACTAGTCGTTGCCTTGCCTTACTCTGCATCAAAGAGGCTTTCCATGGGTGTTGCTGTGGGTCTTTCCAAGCAACACCTATGGACTTTCACTCTGCCCCAGATTTACATCATCTCATAAACATTACGCCTCCCTAGACCTGGCATAACCAGTTTACATTTCTCCTTGTTTTTTCCTCTTTCCACATGTGCTGCAGCACACATGAAAAGGAAAGCACTTCTTGTTATTGTTTTTTTGCAGAAGGTGTCCGTTCCTGCCCAAAAACATTCCTTCCAACAACTCAGACACCCTTGCACCATGGTTCACCTTTGTTGGCACTCGGCTGATAATTGTGCACCGACGCAGGCAGATCGGACAGGAATGCACCATATCTTGTAAATATGGTGCATTCCTGCTCTTTTAAAACAGAGTAGGACAGCGCAGAATAATGACCTGTGGCGCTGCACTATGCCAATTTGTCCCTTAGTGCTAAATGTAATGTATACAACAGTTGTAAACAAATAGAAAATTAAATCAGCGTCAAATTAATAATAAGTAGCTTTTTCTAATGGGCAAATTCATTGTGTACCACAAATGGTTAGACAGGGGAGGCTCCTCCACAATGGCGGAGGAATGCCGCCCTACAACCTCGCTCAGATCCAGCAAATGAGAAATAAAACGATGGTCTGGCATCGTTTAATTTTTCATTTGAAGTCAGCTTGTGCAGGGAGAGGCCGGGCATGGGAGTAGGAGTGCTATCTGCACTTCCTAAGTGTGCATATGTGTTTGGCTGGCTGTCTCAGGCAGACGCACGTGCCTCCTTAGGTTTCTCCAGCCCCGGCTGCATTGTATACAACCAGGCTGTAGAAACACCCACAGACTCCTTGGCCTTAGTGGAGCGTCTTTTCAGCCTTGCGAGGCCAATCCCCACGCTGCTTTCCTAGCAGGAGAGCAGCACATGGATTGGATGGGAGTCTGTGATGTGGTGGTCCCAGTCTGCTGGGACGAGAAAAGAGATGAGAGAAAGCAAGACAGGGGCAGTGGCCGGCAAATTACAGTACTTTTTTATACGCGTGTAGACTGGCAATAGCGGGCACCGGGCAATCACCCGGTGCGCCGCACGGGTGAGGGCCGGTTTTTGGCCCTGTAACAAAATCGGCCGAAAACCAGCACCGGCAAAGAGCTCGGCGGCACCTCCAACTTCCCGAAAGAGTGGGGAGGGGGGCCGGACGAGCACTTTGCCAAGGCCGGTTGTGATTCCCAGTCCGGCCCTGGTGTCCGCCTCCTGAGTTCCCTACACCCGTTCACCGCCCTTTGTTTGTGGCGGCCGCCACTACAGTTAAATATTGGTTTATTTATGTATTTTAATAAAGGAGATACATTATGGCAAATGTAACTATCACGTAACATAGATTGGGCACATCAATACACATTTCACTCACAAGAAGAGACAGAGTAGAGGCATCATTCATCGAGACAATTCACAGCAATGGCAGACAAATCACAGGGATGGCATCGGAACACGTCTGGTCATGCTATTTGGTCCCCGAAGCGCTAGGTCTCTGGGCCAGAGCTCACTTTCCTCTCGAGCGTTCTTCTGGAACCTTCTACTCTCCTTAACTGCAAGCACGTCTTCATGTTTCGACTTCAAATCATGTTTTAAATGGATCACCAATAGAGTCCTAGTTATTCATTGTCTAACAGCGACACCAGGTGGACAATAAACTATTTCAAATGAAGTCAAACGTTTTCGAAACGAATTTATAAGCTTTCTGTTAATGACACTAGAACTTTATTCTTGCCAACGAAACACCAAATGTATTATTTCATTATAGGAAATGTGCCACCATTACGAATAACCTCGGATTAACGGTAGATTAAGCTCCAGTAGAGGTGTTTAGATCTTAAGCAGCTCATGACCTTTCAAATGGTTGGGAATTGCATCGGTTTGGAGAGCAAACAAGTGAGTTTGAATTTCTCCAGGTGGTTATGGGAATTTTCTCCCACTCTCCCACACACTCCAGAAAATTTGGGAAAAATTGAATCAAATAGTGAAATTCAAAGCACATTTTTCACATGAATTTGCAGAAAAAGCAGTAAACTCTCTTTCAAATTCTAAGCCTGGCCTTCTCTAGAAGTGATGCAGGTTCACTTGCCATAATCAGGGCCATTGGAATTATGGGGCATTGGAGCTCCAAATTATGCAGCAGGGGCAACTAAATTATGCGGCAAGAAAAGGCAAATTATGCAGCATAATGTGCCACATTTCTTGATACTATTAGTTTGGTATTTTGTAATTTTTACACATGTTAATAATGTCTGGGCAAAGATTTCACATAATTTGTATTAGTTTAACAACTAAATAAAAAAAAAAACCGATGATGAACCTTTGCAAACAGCCACCCACTGCGTTCAAACCCACATTGCCATGTTTCTAGTAACTTTTTATCTGTTTGAGCTACAAATACTTTTTTTGTTAAACTCTGCAGAAAATACAGGGGAAGATGGATTATGTGGCAAATGCAGCAAACCCATAATCATACGGAAAAAAGCTGTGGCCTGGGAATCGCATAATTCGAGTGTCCTAGCCATAATATCATTTTGAGAATATGGTGGCAAAAATGTAGAGTTTTAGCTCAATTTCCCTAGGAAAAAAAGCTTAAAAGTTATAGGTGATCTTTGCAATTCGAAAAATGCAATTTCACTTGACCTATTTTAGCAGCATTCTAAACTTCCCCATTGAAATCATCTTGCCTTTTGAAGAAGATTTTCAATAATATATTATAACTTAAAATATATCTAGAAAAAGCAGAGTAAGCTAAAAAAAAACAAGACAAATCTCACAATCTCAGCCTCATAATTCAAGAGCCAGAGATTATTACGTCAAATACATCATTGATATCACTCCAGTTAGGGAGATTTTACCACAGTCTGGTGTAATGAGGCACATTTTAATCTCTAGGACAGAATAGCTGGTATAGAGTTGTTACAGGTTTGTTTTCTGGGAAGATGGGACATGGTAATTGTTGGACTTTGCCCTTTTTGCAGGGTCATCCCTGAACTTTTTGCCTTCCTCCTGTATTTTGTCTGGCCTGTTTTTGTTGGTTTTATGACTCTGGGCACTTTACCACTGCTGATCAGTGCTAAAGTGCATATGCTCTCCCTATTATAAATTGATGTATGGATTAGTGACTCCATGATTGGCTGGTTTGGTTTACTTGTCAGACCATAGTGCAGTGCACTGAGTGTGCCCAGGGCTTGTAAATCAAATGCTGCTGGTGGGTTTGCAGTACTGGTTGTGCCACCCACAGAAGCAGCCTATAAAAGTGTGTCTCAGGTCTGCCATTGCAGAGCCTGTGTGCAGACTGGTACTGCCATGTTGACTGGGTAAATACACCCACTTACGCTGCATCACCGGGAAGCGTGTCACAGGGCCTGTCGCGGCTCAGAAGAATCGTTGAGTCACTGCACGCCCGTTAGGCGTGCACGCATTGTGTCGCATCCAAGAGAAGATGCCATTTTTGTTCATTGTACCGGATCTTCATTGCATCACAACGCTGCTGGTCGCATCGCCACGGAAGTTCAGTAAGAAACCGACGCATCACCTCCCCTCGCAGAGAAGAACCAATGCATCCCCTACGCATCCGTAGGGACCCGACGCATCACCGTTCTTGCGTGTAAGGAACCAACGCATCACCTTCCCTGCAACACTTTCGTTGTATAGCTTTAATCATCCTTAGGTATATTTAACTTAAATTGTCGCATTTAACATCTTAAGAGAACTAAGCTAATTCTACCATTTTTAAGTACAGTATTGTGGATTTTTGTTGTTTGTGGTCTTGTGTAAAGTCTATATAAAAATACTCATTTTTATACTACAACTTGTGTGGTGTCCATCTGTAGTCTTGTCACTGGGTTACTGTATGTGTTCACAAATGCTTTACACACTGCCTCTGAGATAAGCCTGTCTGCTCGTGCCAAGCTACCAAGGGGGTGAGCAGGGGTTATTTTAGGAGTGTACCCCCTTACCCTGACTAGATGCAAGGGTCTCTATTTGTCAAAGGTACCTACCTCTGCTAACTAGAGACCCCCAAATCTAACATTGGTGGTCAGTGGTGAGGATTCTGGACTTGCATTTGTGACTCATAAACAATGATTGGTGAACACTACTAGTGAGTGCAGATCAAAAACACGACCACATACGTTTTGGAAGATTGTTTTCCTGGGATTATCTATTTTTTCCAAGAACTGTCAAGTTTAGCCACCATGAGTAAAGCAGCATTCATAGCATCTGTTGATTTTGATTGGGAAGAGGAGAAACTGGAATTCTACAACGTGAAACAGCTTAAGCACTTCTGTAAAAAATTTAAAGTTGCAATGACCGGGCTTACCAAGAAGGACGAGTTCCAAAAGGCGCTGAGGGCCTGGGTCGAAGTAAGGAATACCCCTGAGAATGAAGAGGGGGTTAAAGGTGTAGATGGGCCATTGAGTCCGGGGGGAGGAGAGCAACCTCCCCAGCAGGTAGCAGTGTTTCTGCCAAAGGCCTGTCCCCAGAAGAGAAGGGAGAGGAATAGGATGCATGAGTTGGAGCTAGCCAAAATGAATGGGCAGTTAGAAATTTGGAAATTGGCCCTAGAGCTAAAGAGGATGCAATTTGAGCATGAGTTGAGAATGAGAGAGATTGACGAAGAGCTGAGAAAGCTTGATGAGGACAAAAGGGCCTTAGCCCAAGGAGAAGAAATTTGGGTAGCTCAGGAAGTGAGCTTTGCTGAGTTGGAGGTAGAATCCAGCTCAGATGGTGGCAGCAAAATTGAATTTTCTAGTGCTTGGGGAGCAGTACATACACCCAGAGATGTGGCTCCTGACTTGAAGGAGGGGGTTAACATACACCAGAAGGTTCAAGGACATGAGGTAGCTCCAGTGGTGCGCAGTGTCCCTGAGGACAATGGGGAAACTGACACAGGGGTTCATGGTCCTAGTTGTGTGAGGGACACTCTACGACCTCTAGATGAGAGGTACAGGGAGAAGGGTTCCCCCAAAGTAGAAGTTCTGGTATGTGAGTGTAAAGACCACCTAGAAGAGTGTGGGTTCAGTGACAGAGACAGTCAGATACTGTCTTGCAAATCTCACAAGAGTGGTGTGGAGTACGTGTGCGAGGCACTGGATGGAGAGGTGAAGGATAGTTTGGTTAACCCTTGTAGGGGGCTATGTGATCCAATCGTGGGAGAACATATTGTAAGTCCCTGTTTCCCAGAGCTATGCCCTCACCTGTTGGAGAGTGAGTTCCCTGACCCCAGGGAGCTCGCATTAGAGGCAGACCTTTTGGTGGATTTCCAGAGGGTCTGGAGAGGCATTGGGGAGTGATCCTAATAGGAGTGGTTCAGGTATCTTCCAACCTAGAGTGGTAGAAGAGGTGCAGAGTAACCCAACTAGGTCCTGGTGTAGTGGGAGGGTTGTAGGGGCTCACAGCTTGTCTCACTGGAGACCGAGTGAGTGAGGGGCTGCATGTCCCAAGGTGCCCGAAACCCAGTCTCAGGGCCTGGCTGGTTCTTTAAGGAAACACTAGGTGGGGAGCCTAGTCTGCCCTGATGGGCCCCTCGTTGAGGGGGATCCCCTAGTGTCTGGTGTACTGGGAGTGTCTGTAAGCAGGCCTCCATCCGTTCTGGTGTCTGGCAGTGCCACTCCTAAGTGGAGGGTGCAGAAGTCCTGATTGAGGGGTGAGAGGGGGAAAGAGTCCCCAGTGGAAGAACCAGTGGATCAGGGGCCAGCCAGAAAGGCTAAGTCACCAGTGAATGACCATGGTGACCCCACTTCTGTCCTGGGGGATCTTCACACGCTGTCAGATGGACAGGGGTCAGGAGATCTGCACCAGGCAGACTGTCACACGACACATGAGTTATGTGTCATCATCGGGGGCATATGTAGTCCTGGTGCGCTGGGCAAATGGTCAACTGCAGGGGTTGGTCCCTGAGTTGGGAAGCCAGGTTCAGGTGTTGTCTGACCTGGAGGAAGGGGCAACTGTAGTCAGTGTCCTGACCGATGTAGCTTCTAGGGGTACCACTTCAGTTGGGGGGTGCCATGCTCCGGAAGGGGGCAGAAGGAGGGAGTCCTCACCTCTGACCCTGGTGCAGCCCGAGGGTTTAAACCCTAGGTTGGAGGGCCAGGTTCAGGGTGTCCCCCCTGACCTGGAAGCCCAGTTGCAGGATAGAACCTAAGAGTATGGACAGAGGGATTAAAATGGGTTCAGATTGGCATAGAACTGGAATATACCCCTGCTGTTGCTGGCCCGGGTCCATGTTCTATTGCCCAAAGCAGAGAAGCCCATCAGGATAGTGATTGGTCTCCTCTGCGTTTTGTCTGGAAGGGGATTTTGTTGGACTTGGCTGTTTTTGCAGGTCATCCATGAACTTATTGCCTTCCTCCTGTATTTTGTCTGACCCGTTTTTGTTGGTTTTATGACTCTGAGCACTTTACCACTGCTGGTCATTGCTAAAGTGCATATGCTCTCCCTATTATACATTGATTTATGGATTAGTGATTCCATGATTGGCTGGTTTGGTTTACTTGTCAGTAGGGGTGGGCGGAATTTGCGGAGTTGCCTTCCGCAAAATTCCCCGAAACGGCAAGAAATCTCTGCGAACTAGCGGAATTTCGCGTGCTTGTTGAGATTTTGCTGCGCCCGTTGAGGTTTCATTTTTGTGACAGGAGCATCGTGCCAGAATGAATCCTGCCCTGATATTTACCAAGAACTTAGAAGATGCTTTCCTCTTTCGTGTAAGGTAAGAAGAACTCACTTTCTTTTACATCAATCTTAGACAGGAAGTCCCGCTTTTAAAATGGCTGCTTCCATGTGATACTACAAGAAGCATGCTCTTATATAATCTTAAACGTTAATGAGACTTGAAATATCTACAACTGGGCATGCAGGGAGGCCTATGCTGTAAGTACATATTTGGAATTGGCATGTTTATTTATTATAGTGTTGACGTAAACAATGGAGAGGTCTGTTGGGCAGTAAACCAATCTCTGCTTTCATACTGTTGTATAGATACAAGACTTGTAAAGTGTAGCTCGACTGCTGTGAATCCCCTTTATCGGTGCATATTCAACTCAACCTGGATGTAAAATGAGGTGCCATTCATTTTGCAATAAGCTTTCACCCCTCTGTTTTCAGGCTGACTTCTTTGCTCTGTTAAAAGAATGGGAACAAGCAGATGATTGAGTGGATGAAGCAATGCTCCCTAACCCGTGCAGTTCAGTTATTCGGAAAGACATTTTTTAAATGCAGTCTATATCCTGAGTGATAGGTCTTCGGAGGTGACATCTTACCCACCCTAACCACCCCCCTTATGCCGTCTGCTACAACTACGGAATTACACGGTATTCCCGGCCTTGTGCCAACTCCAGGGACAATGGCCGAGCGATAGAACATGGGGGGCTTGGGCGCTGACCCGCAGTGAACCCCCACCCTGTCATATGGCGAGCTCATCCCGGGGACTCGAGGCAGTCACCTATTCAAGTCATCTCACATGAACAGGAATCAAGCATCACAGTTATATCAAAGCTCGCGGCGAGAACGCTTTGTGCGCCTTTATCTCCACCTCGGAGCTAGCTGCTCGGACAGATGTTAAGTGCGGTCTCATCACCCTGTTCTGTACCGTGGCCTTTGTCTTGGTTTATTGAGCCCTCAACTCCATTTAATAGGCTGTTGAAGCCTCATTGAAAGAGAGATAGTGCTGCAGGTTAAATACATTGCAGCAGCACGGTTAATCCCCTCATTAAGTGCACCGAGCGGCAGCCAGTTTGCATATATTACCGCCATTTCTCAGCACCCGTGTCCCCTCCACCAAGAGACTGTTCCCGTTTGCAAATAATGGTCTTGGAGCTGCCATGAGGCGACATAACTCAATAAAAAAGAACTGTAAGCCGATTTCATAATGGGTGGAACTCATATTGAATGACACTTGGATACCGCAAAGCATGCCGGCTCGGCCACTTGACCTTTTGTCCCCTTGACCTTTGCCGCCCTCGTGTAGTAGACAAAGAAGATGCCACCAATTTGTGCCATACTTCTACTCAACTGGAGTACTTTCTACTGCCCTCATGCCGCGAATTCCGTTCCCCGCGGATCGCGGAAGTTTTGAAATTTTCGTGTTCCGTGCAGAATGCGGAAATGCCAAAATTTCGCCAGTTCACAGGAGTGGAACGGAATTTGCCGCTCACCCCTACTTGTCAGACCCTAGTACATTGTACTGAGTGTGCTCAGGGCTTGTACATCAAATGCTGCTGGTGGGCTTGCAGCACTGGTTGTGCCACCCACAGAAGCAGCCTGTAAAAGTGTGTCTCAGGTCTACCATTGCAGAGCCAGTGTGCAGTCTGGTACTGCCATGTTGACTGGGCAAGTGCGCCCACTTGCCAGTCACTAAACCTTCCCTTTTCTGCAAATTAGCCACCCTTATGGTAGGCCCAGGGGCAGGGTGCATTGTTGGTAAAAGGTAGGACAAGCCCTGATGTGTGTGGCATGTCCTAATAGTGAATTACAGCCATTTTCGTTTTTCACTATTGCGAGGTTATCTGTTCCCCATAGGCCAGAATGGGCAGTTTGATTATTACATCTTACAATCCTAACTGACTGAGGGAACTACGTAGAAATTTGCATTTAGTAAGTCTGAACTCAGAATGATAAAATACATCTTTTAGTGAAGTTGGTATTAACATTCTGTGTTTGAAAATACCACTTTTAGAAAGCAGGTATTTTCTTGTCTAACTATCCAAGCCTGTCTCGGCTAGGTTGTGTTTTCCTTGTCTGGAGTTTGAGTGACAGGGTCTGGGGGATTCCAGGAGACAGGGTGAGTCATCATAGGGCTGAATAGAGAGATATACATGTAGATGGGTGGGAGGAGTTGCACCTGCGACCTGAATAGAGCTGTGCCTTCCCTCCACAATGCTTGCTCCACCTCCTGTGGTGCGTCTGATGTCTCTGCCCTGCACTGTGAAAGGAAAGGAGACAAGTAATCAAAGTGCTCCAGGACTGACCAGAACCTGTTTGGCTAGGCTAAGGCTTCTCTGCCTTCAGAGAAATAAGAGAAACTGTGTATAAAAATGGGGACCCAGACCACAGAGAATTAGATAACTTTTGGGAAACAAGAAGAAACCTTTGCTGAGGAGAGGAACCAGAGAGACTGAGGAGAGACTATCCCTTAGCTGAAGTGCTGCTTGGGGGATTGGCCTGCAGTGGTTGCCTAACTGCCAAAGAGAGGAGAGTGGAACTTTGTGTGTACTTTCATCAACTTGTGAAGGCTCTCCAAGGGCTTGAGAAAGAGCTTGCTTCCTACTGAAGTCTCAGGGACAACAGACTTCACCAACCAGCTCCCCAAGAGTTTTTTTAGAAGTGCCTGCTGTTATGTTGGGCTTTCTGAGGAGGGACTGCGTGTCGCAAGGAGCTGGAAGCGCGTCTCACAAAGAAGAAGCGCGTCGCTGCCGTAGGTGCTGTCGTCGCATCGCCGGAGAAGAGGATCGATGTCGCATCAAATGCCGCCGCATCAACGGAGAAGCGTGTTGCTGCCACTGCAGCAGTCGCATCGTCGCCGAAGCGCCTCGCATCGCCTGAGAAGAGGATCGACTTCGCACCAGACGCCGTCGCATCACCGGAAGCGTGTCACAGGGCCATTTGTAGCTCAGAAGAATCGTTGAGTCACTGCATGGCTGTCGGGCGTGCACGCATCATGTCGCATCCAAGAGAAGACGCCATTTTTGTTTATTGCACCAGATATTCATTGCATCACGGCGCTGCTGGTCGCATTGCCACGGAAGCGCAGTAAGAAACCGACGCATCACCTCCCCTCGCATGGAAGAACCAACCCATCCCCTACACATCAGTAGGGACCCGACCCATCACCGTTCTTGCGTTTAAGGAACCAACGCTTGATCTTCCCTGCAACACTTTCGTTGTATAGCGTTACACATCTTAAGGTACATTGAACTCAAAGTGTTGCATTTTACATCCTAAGAGAACTAAGCTAATTTTACCATTTTAAATACGTTATTGTGTTTTTTTGTAGTTTGTGGTCTTGTGTTCATCTATATAAAAATACTTATGTTTATACTACAACTTGTGTGGTATCCGTCACTGGGTTACTGTATGTGTTCACAAATGCTTTACACACTGCCTTTGAGATAAGCCTGTCTGCTCATGCCAAGCTACCAAGGGGGTGAGCAGGGGTTATTTTAGGAGTGTACCCCCTTACCCTGACTAGACGCAAGGGTCCCTATTTGTCAAAGGCACCTGCCTCTGCCAACTAGAGACCCCAAAATCTAACAGTATTTTTTTACTGTCAGATATAGAAGCTTTACTAGTTCAGTTAGATGTAAAGGACGCTGCATTGTTAGACACAGTCATAGCCAATTGTTACAGGGCCATCTTCAACCTTCCCAAATACGCGTCTCCGGACCAAATTCGTTTAGAATTTGGGGTGGTCAAACAAACACTAGAAAGACGGAGTGCATATGTAACTAACTGGCGCAAGATCCGCGACGCAGACCCTGACTCTTTAAATGCCAGCGTCTGGGAAGAGCTACTCAGATGTCGCACTTCACTGCCTAGGGACTACCTATTTGGATCTCTTGATGTGCTAGGCTTATCCGATATTTGGGAAACTGCCATAGACCACCAGTCCTTCAAAAAGCTGGCAAAAAAATCTGCCCGAATAATCTCGGCAATAGAAGATAAGAAAGACCTAGCCAACAGGGCGCATGGATGGATAACGGTGGGAGATTACGGCAAAATAAGGCCACAAGCATATCTTAATATGGGGATGAAAATAAAAATCAAAGAAAAGTTCCTGAAATTGCGCCTTGGAGCTATCCCGATATTACCGCACCTGCCGCCATGGGAGAGAACTCACGCCTCGGCCCTATGCCGCCTGTGTAAATCTGGCAAGGAGGACATCATCCATGTGATATGCATTTGCCCGAGACTAATGGACCTGAGGCACAAGCTGTTGCTACCTTTTTTTAGATCACATGCTGTTCGGACCTGTAGGCAGGCAGTTAAACTTTGTTTTTCCTCCAGCGATATTAAACTGAATTGTCAGGTTGTGAAGTTCTTTGATTTAATGAAGGAAAGATTCAAGCACACTTGAAAGACTTATTGGGACTTAATAACAACCTTGAATTGATAATAGTAACTGCTGTATTTTAAATAATTTGTACTGTTATATGGCGTTTTATATTTTTGTAAAGATTTTAATTAATCATATACAAATAAATATATTACTTACTTACCTAGTACAATTTATGTCTACAATAATAAAACCTGTTACCCTTCTGGCTTTTGAGGGAACATATAAGGGCAATCTTGAACTGTGATCCTAAATACCCAGTAGCCTTACACGTAGCCTCCTGCCAGAAAGATAAGACCAACAAAGCGGTCAAATTCTTTGGCATTGAAACAGTCCCTCAGGACGTCAGAGGTGGAAACCGTGAACTGAGACTTAGACGCACAGAGGCCACTTGGATCATGCGTCTGAAGTCTGTAGTACAAGGACTCAATTATGACCAGGAGATGCAATATTTCCTGGGAGATTGAGCAATGAAACATGTAAACCAGAGATAAAATACTGTGATACATCTGCACTGTATGTAGATCTGTGTTTGTCAATAGGTTACATTACTCATGATAATTTGACAATCCTTCATGTCATGATAACTCTCCTGTACTCTACTATAATCTTGTTCATGATACCCGAACACATAAGTCTGAGATTAATTAAGTGATGTTATATATGTGAATTGACAACTATGATTGTGATTTAAATTTGTAAATTGGATGTAATTTATATTCACGTATGACTGGGATATGCACTGGGAGACTGACCATGTCTATTCACGGTGCTCACAATCCAGTTCATCTGGAAGTTCACCGAGATCGTCTTTTCTTCTTTTGACATCGTAACACGATCTACTGACCTTCCAACAAACATGAACGTCAGAATACATTTCTGAATACCAACAGCATCCTACTAGCGCTCCACAAGGATAATATCTGGGCTAAGTTGAGAACCCAACATGGACGCGACCATAACAACCACAACCGGTCTAGTCGACCGGGTATGCAGCGTAGTGACGTATATAAGGTCTCGAGAGACCCGGTCACGTGTCCAAACAGGAACACAGCTCGGAGGTCAGGACGCGCTACACGCCGCTCCAGAGCTTTACACAGGTAAGAAAGAGAGATAGAACCGATATCGTGTCTGACATTCCTTACAGGGAATTGGTCTTGTTTATTCACACGAGGAGCTTGACCCCATTTAAATTTGGTGTCTTTTCAGCCTGGGGTTTCCCGTCGTTTTTGGAGCCATACTCGGCATAAAAACGAGGATCGAACCAATCCATAGGTAAGCCAACGAAATTCTTTACCCAAGTTACGATCCTGTCAAATATAGTATGAATTGGGCAAAACTCTTACCAGGGCCCCTAATCTTTTCAGAACAGCACCCTGTTCGAGTTTTTCTACAATATTGGAACTACTAAATATTGTGACCTCCGAGCCTCAAAGAACCGGCTCTAGTACTGACATGTAAGTCTCTTTTTTGAAACTTTTAAATACTTTTTGTGAAGGATATCTCAGATCCTACCTTAACGAATATGTTATTTTACCCAACTGGTAATTTGGGGTAGGAGTCGAAAAGTGTCCACAAGTTGATTATGCTCGTTAGTAATCGGTTACGATGTTCTTTTTGATTTTCACATTTCTGACATAAGCTATGAAACCAGATTCCTAAAGTAGATGACCATTTGTTTAAGTTCTAAATATTGAGATTCGGACTTACGTATAGTAACTCAGTACATTTGGTCTAGTTACAGAATCGAGAATCTTACTCTTCATCGTATACACTCACACCGAGTATCATCAGTCACGGGCCCGGCTGGGTCGGAATTATCACCAGCTGAGCGGTGAGCTTCCTTTCCTTTACTTTACAGCCTCACTATTTTTGTGTTTCTTGCCTCATTATCGCGACTATGATATTTAGTGATGAGGTTTTTCCCTTTTTGTTCCTGTTCATTTCTCATGTTGAATATACAGACCTTCTGACTTTGACACAGCCATCTAGGTATGTGCCCTTTCTGTGCATTGAGTCACAGTGTTCATTACTGCACACAACTCACTAAGCATGTAGTATGAATGAGTCGTACGCGGATAGAACACTTTTTCCGCTACGAAAATTATGACGTTATATATCATTCATCTCAGGAACGGTATTCAGGTTCCATCAACGTGTCAGCACAAACTCACCAGTCACCAGCACGTCGACTAATAACATCGGCATTCAACACACTTTCGACACGGATGTGTTGTGGTGGCACTGAGACGATAAAAAGGTGAATCATTGTACGCTCACTGCAGTAGAAGCTAAAAATAAGTATGTACAGACCACACATCGAGGTCTTATTGTAACTGTATCCATGCAAGACACATGCTCTATTGTCAATTATCTGTTTGTTTCAGCCCTGAGGAATCGAGAGTGCGATGAAACACGTGTCGGCTGGCTGTATACTTCATTAAAGACTCCACGAGTTACCCTTCATTGGAGTTCTGTTGAAATACTTCTGTCATTTTTGTTGCTAATCTTTGTTGTATTGTTACTTAACAATCTAATTACTGTGTTTTGAGTGCATCGGCAACCCAGTCAGTTAGATAAGTGGCAGTTTTGTCTACTCAATCCGAGTGGTTAAAGGTTTGTCCACTCGCCGGTCTGCACCTGAGATAATATTACTTTGAAACCTTTGTGCGTATGAACAGGCAGTGCACCCGAGCCTAAAGTGATCAAAAAGCCTCCAGAATTCACAGCAAGTTGTGTTGCTGCATTGCGCCATATTTTGATAAATCTGGCCCTTAATTTTTAGGCTCAAATTTCAAAGGCCTTCACTTTATAAAAATGCTAATACTATTTAATTTTCCAAACAGTCATGGACTGCCTGAATAGGTTAAGAACTGCTGCTATAATTATCAAATGGGCAAGGCACCACTGATACAAACATCATTAATTTAATTAATTTTCTTCACTGATGGAAATCTAAAAATGTCAGGAGAAACATTGGGCCTGAATCACAAAGGTAAACTGAGACAATAGTTTAACTTTATGACTTTTGCTATTCACAAAGGGCATTTGGTATTCACAAAGGTCAAGTTAGACTTTTGTCCCAATTTTGGTCTCAGTTAAACTTAAGACCAAAATGTATGTTTAACTGAGACAAAAGTCTAACTTTACTACTAGTAAATGCCTTTTGTGAATACTAAAATTTGTAAAGTTAGACTTTCGTCTCAGTTTACCTTTGTGATTAAGGCCCAAACGCAGACTCTTTTCCATTTCAATCACCCACACCAGTGCCCCCTTCTGGGATATGGGGTCACTACTAAGGTGGGCACAAGTCTCATGCATGCTTTTCAGAATCAAACCAATTGTGGCCCCTCTGGCATATGGAGTCACCACAAAGAGGTAGAATGGATTTGAGGCTTTCCTCACAGCGCTCAAATCACAGCTCAGTTCACAATGACCCTCTCCTAGAATACAGAGGTCACTGAAACAATCCTGTACATGGGCAATGGCCCGATCAATGCACAGCCATATCTTCACACCTCGCACAGGGAGTCCTCTTGGTAGTACTCCCTATTGGACCTCACTCCCTACAATGCTTTCCTCTTCCTCACAGGATACACTGATCTTGTCAAGCACGCAGTGCATCAAGCTCCAAGGCAGGTGATCATGGTTTTACTGGGTGACGCCCTCGCTCCCAGCAGAGAGACTAGCAGGACTTGGCCCCCAGTCATGGTCACAGGCAGAAGTCTTGAAGAGCTTACCTTTCTCGCACAGCCCATATGACTTCTTGGCGGATGAAAAATTTGGGGATCTCAACATCCCCTTCTTATAGTTAATTTCCATACACCAAATATGATTTAGGGTCTGAGTCTTTATATTTTTATGTTGGGGTTCTCCTTCTTTGTAGTGTACACTTTTCTTTCTCTTCTTTCCTTTTGAAAGGCTGTCTATCTTTGCAGGAGAGACTCCAAAGATAATAGTCCCACTACGCAGGACATAGGAGTAACTAGAGTCCTCACCTTGATATCAGCCACAGCGATATGTGCATCAAAAGGGTAATCCCAGGCACCCAGCCCCACCCAATATGATTCCCTTATCAGTTCCATCTCCTGTCTGACATCTGTCCAGGCCCCATACTTGTGATCGATCACTGGATTGTATGGCATTACAATGCAGGCTTTTACCCCGTATGCCATTACAACGCGGGGATTACAACGAAAGTCGTTACAACGAAAGTCGCTGAAGGGCGCTGTTGGATAGGGAATAGTTTAATTTTCTATTTCAACTCCAGCCCGCGTTGACAGTAGGGAAGGTGTTGGATAGAAAATTAAACTATTCCCTATCCAACAGCACCCTCCAGCGACTTTCGTTGAAATCCCTGCATTGTAATGACATTGCGGGGTAATCCCCGCGTTGTCATGGCTCTTCCCCCTATCACTGAATCAAAGAGCATCCTTTTGACGTGTAAAAGTGGAGTCTCTCTCCCTTTCACTAGTGTGTTCTATGCAGGTCACAGGAATGCAGCAATGTACAAATCTGGCTGGGGGGATTTCTCTACTCCTTATATCTTCACGAGGCAAGCCTGGGCTTCCCAAAATGGAACTCAGAGTCTTCTATGTAATGTACCATTGCAGACACATTTGCACTCAGTGTACATTCACAGCACACATACTGTCCAGCACTGTTACCTCCATCCATTGTGCCATTACAGACACATATACATTTTGCGCTCACATTCAGTCTGCACGCACTGCAGCCTTTCTGTATTGCATCATGGTGTGCTATTTGGAAACACACACACTGCTAGCACACACACTCACCATGTATGCGCTGCACAACACTTCACACTTTACCTTGCGTGGCCCTTCACATTTCACCTTGCGTGGCCCTTCACATTTCACCTTGCATGGCCCTTTCTGGCTTGATAAATCCTGAGGAAAGCAAGGAATTGGCAAATCACTGCCTTGCAATACTTTGCGGCAGGGAGGCGTTCCATGGGTGTTCCCACGTACCCACCCATGAATTTTGGCACACTCCCATATTTACCATTAGTGCTATATTTCCCCAGGTGAGGCGTAATGAGGAGAAATATCATTATTCTCTACTTTTTTTCCTCTTTTTACACATGCTGTATTTTGCAGCACACATAGAAAAAGGAAAATGCCTCTGAGGATTGTTTTTATGCAAGAAGGTGTCCTTCCAGCACAAATAAAATTCTGCCTACAAAGCAGGTACCCTTGCACCATGATGTAAGGGTGCCTGCATTGACACTAAGCAGCCAAAATGGTGCCATCGCTAGGAAAGGACAGGAATGCACCATATAATGGTAAATACAGTGCATTCCTTCCCTTTTTAGGTCGAGCCTTAGCGCAGCGCGCATGCGCTGCCCTACGGATACGGCCTCTTGCAGCAGAACTCCACTTTTCACAAGCTCGTGCTTGTGTGAATTTTTCAGCATTATTTTCATTGGCCTTTGGATGCGTCTTTAAAAAAAGACAGGATGCAATTGGGTAAAGGCGGACGCATGTCCCTCCTTTCCCAGCCAATGTAACCGTCCACGGACTAAGGCTTGCGGTTACGCGCACGGGCGACATCTGTGTATAGTTATCGTGCACCGACATAGGCTCGATAATTGAAAACAGATGGGCTGCTCACTCTCCCAAGCGTGCGCACACCGCTCACAAGCTTTTAAAAAAATTGTTTCCTGGCCCTCGGCTGTGTTGTCCGGCGGCCGCCATTGGCTCTGAGTTGGTTCGGTACTAATCGGAGCTGCCAGGTCAGTGCCTCAATATTGCCCACACAGATGTCACTTATCACTGTTAGATTGAGAGATCAAGACGTGTTCTCTAACAGTGCACACCAAGCACAACCTCCGATTTGTGACTGCCACATGGTGAAAGAGCCTTCTCTTGTTTCTTATGACAACGGACGGGGCGGGCTCTTCTAGGGCGGGTTTCTATAGAGCAGCAACTTCCAGATCTACGGACCCCCCTCCCCTAGACTCTCACACAAATATAGAGTGCAAATGGATGCATTTTAAAACATTTTACGTAGCATTTAAATAAAAGTCGTTAAAACAGTGGCGTCTTCTCTATTTTGGCATGCAGACGTTGCCTCTTGTGTTTGTTTTGCTACCCCCGGACCTGTCGTTCTCCACATTAAAGGATGAAGCAGCAGTTTAGTATTTCTAAGAGAGTGAGGGAGAGCGTTGGGGACATGGGTAGGAGCTTCAATCATGATTGACACACAAGATCGTGTGTGCCGGAGAGTGAAATGAACATGCTAGATTGCACAGATAGATGCCTTACACTGCCCCAACCCAACATGCCCAGCAAGGAAAAACCATCAGGACTAACAGAGAAGACAGGGTTGGGGCTGCAGGGCCAAGCTGGTCACAACATCTATATTCGCCCTCAAGGTCACAAGTGTTTTGTGGCGGTGAGAGTCACGAGTGGAAAGGTGCTGCGATAACGTGCACGTTATTTTTTAGCCAACTAAAAACATTAAAAACTTCAAAGCCACACAGACATCTAAAAAAAATTCTGAAATGCCTCAGCAGCTTGTCTAATGCCGTGTGCCTACTCCCGTCAAAGTACTTCACTGAACACCGTCTAAAAAGAAAAAAAAAGAAAATTCCTGTATGCATATAAAAAGTGAAGATTTTTGTCTTTAAATTTCAATAAATTATTTCGGTCAGCATGTTAGAAAGCAGTCCCTCTTCTCAACCATCTCTTCAATTTCATCATCAAGAGCTTATGTTCTGATTACTGTAAAAAAAGCCGATTCTACTCTTAACCAGCAGCCTGAGTGTGAAAACGCGAATGCACAGCTCTAGACATGTGCTGATTTACAGTGAGTAATAACCTCCACCTCTTGCATGTCATGAATCCAATCAAAGCTTTACAGATTGCTAGTTAAGGAACATTTAGAGCATTTCATTTTAAGAAACCCTCCACTAAAAACAAGAGCATTTTCTTTCATGAAAAATAAAAAGGCAGGGCTTTTGTTGCATTATGCTAATGCAGAGTGTAGTATATGCGTGCATATTTAATGTATTCATTCTTTCTCTTGTTACCTTTAACTAAGTGTATTCTAGATGTTAGAACCTTTCTTCCTCTTTCCATGTTCCTTCTTTATATGTTCGCCTTATACCACCACCACATCCACCAGTACCACCACGTCCACCACCACCACGTCCACCACCACCACCACGTCCACCACCACCACATCCACCACCACCACGTCCACGTCCACCACGTCCACCACCACCACCATGTCCACCACCACCAGGTCCACCACCACCACGTCCACCACCACGTCCACCACCACCACCCATTACAGATAATGTGTCACTGGAGGGCAGGGGTAATAGGAGTGTCAACCCAGGCTGTACATGGGACATTTAAGGATGCATTGGGTGCGAGAAGATGGGAATAGGGGCTAGAAGTATTACACCAGACCCAAGATACATTTTGAAGAGGCGTAATGTCACAGGGGTTCCTGTAAAAGCACTCGCAGCATCTCTACCTCACAGTGGCATACCTGCACGAGCCACTCACTCAAAACAAGCATTGGCATAGCCAATAGTTTTCACCTTTGGGACCTTATAAATGTTTAGCTATGCAACACTTGATGTTGTTGCACCAAGGATATTGTGCTGGATAACTAAACACTTATAAGGTCCCAAAGGCGAGACCTATTGGCTATGTCAATGCTTGTTCTCAGAGCAGTGGGGTGACTTGCTGCATTGCGCTGCGTGAAAGATTGATAAATCTGACCCTCAGTGTTTAAGGTAGAACTCAGCACTCAGATTGAGAAGTATTTTAAGATTAACGGCACACAGCAGGTGAGATTACGTGGGACTGATGGAGCTTTAAGTAGGTTATGAGGGTAAAATGCATTTGGATAATGGGGTTGAAAAAACTCTAGAAAAAAGACTGCTAATAATTAGAAGAAACACTCAAAGCTACCGAATGGGAGTTCAGGGCCAAGCTCATTCCCAATACTCTGTAAATTAAAAGTGATTAGGGGAAAACTTCATACCGTAAACACCAAGAATGCTGAAATGATACTACTTCATCTTATCGCCAGGCAATAATGTAGGCACCAAATTAGCCAGCTTGTTAAATCAGAAATGGAGAAGGCCCATGCCACCGAAATCCCCCTATCTGCAGAAGGACTATTAACCTTCGATAAAAATAAACTCAACACATTTCATAGCTTGTACGCTTCCCTGTGCTCAGCAGAATGTCCTGTGAATGCTTAAGAAAAAGATTCCCTGAATTTAACACCCCTCATTAGATTGAACGCTGCCCAGGCTGAAGACCATAAGTGCCTTTTCGGACAGGATCACTGGCAGAATATAAAAAACACAAATATTGTGTGGACAGAATATCGTGTGAAAAATATTGAGGAACAATGTGGAGAAGGTAAGTACAAATAGGTAAGTATAGATTTGCTATTCTTCACTGCACAGCTGCTTTCGATATTTTGATTAAATACCTTAAGATGAATGAGGCGCAGGCAGCTCAAAAGGCCCTTAAAATAGGCGAAGGTCTAGGTCTGAATGGTGTCTATAGAGGGCTTCAAACAAAACTTCTAGCTTACTAGCAAACAGAGCTTTACAACTCATTTGCAAAGTGGAAAATGGTGGCACCAACTATAGGTGAAGTCAATATTTTCATCACCCCCATGCCCAGTAAAGACCCTATACAATGCCAATCATATTCACCTCTTTCCTTGCTCAATATAGACATGAAGCTTTTCAGAAGGATCCTGGTTAACTGCTTGCTTGGACTCATTCCTTCGAAATATAATCAATCCTGATCAATTGAGCTTTATTCGAGGCTGCAATCCATAAAATAATATCAGATAGGTTGCCCACTTTGTCGGAAAAACTATCAACAGAAAAGTGTCTACATATCAGTAGATGAAGAATAAGGTAGGTGAGTTATATGCAGTCGATCGACCTTTTGACTACAATGTGCTTCGAGGGCTGGAACTAGGGCCCAGGTTTCTCTCCATGATTTTGACAAGCTACAAATCACCCATTTTTAGGATTTGGCCAAAAGAGGGATTCTCTCTCCACATCTGTCTCATTGGGGAAATAGGCAGGAGTGACCTTTTCGCCATTGCCTATTGTGATGAGAATAATCAATTCCCCTATTGTGTTGGAGGTTCAATTTAGCCCAGATATCCATAATATCTCCTTCTTTGCTGATGATGTGCTGCTCACACTGTCCTCTCTGGGATACTGTCTCCCACAGCTGATGATACACCTAGAAGCCTTTCAAGATGTCATTGGGGATTAACATCAACATGGCCAAGTGTGAGATCCTAACACTCTCCCAGGCAGAGGTGGAGGCCTTGAAACCACCATTCCTTTTTTTAATGGCCATGTGATCCATCAAGTGCTTGGGCATTAATATCACCCAAAAGGTTGCAGGACTTTGTAAAGCAAAATTTCTTGTAGATATCCCTGTCGACAATAGGGGTTGTCCTGCTTTTTCTTTCCAGGATGGGATCTAAATGATAAAAATGGCCAGAGGACATGTTTCCAGACCCTCTGCAGATTATTAAAAAGAGAGAATTTTGAAGACCTAAGGAAAGTTGTATTTCACCTTCTACGGGAAGGGTGACCCTCAGATAATGTGCAAAATCCTTTAGCGACAAACTGACAGGGGAGACGTTGGGCTTTAGGATTTCCGCGTATACTATAGAGAGTGGCAACTACTAATTTTAGTGGTATTATTCCTCTGAATGGCATTCAAGCTGCAGTACGTCATGGAATGAACTTAACAGAACGCCTTTCTATCCCTTTTCTTATATACGGATGTTTTTTGACGATCTCTAGCAGGAAAGCGTTTGTAGTCAGCCTTGGCTTGTTGTGAGTGGAGGAAAGGGTTGGCTTGCACTGCGGAGATAAAAGAGAGCAGTTCTGTACCTGAAGTTTTGGATATTTGAGGTGTAATATCTGGAAACAATTGTGGATGGAATCTGAAAGAATAAAGGAAGGGAGAGTAACTTAAGTTAGAATGTAAGGGGTGATTTACTCCAGTTTGACTAATGGGAACCAAGTAACCTATCATGCCTGATGATTCATGGTATAATATTAAAGTGTTGTTCTAAAAAGTCTTTAACCATTTTGGTTAAACCACTGGATTGGGGATGAGGACTCTAGACTTTAAATTCACAGTACCCAGTCTATGAACCAAAGTACTCTAAAATTTCGAAATAAACTAGGACCCCAATCATATTTATGTAGGCAACCCGTGTAATCTCCTAATTCTATTCAGAATTACCATAGCTAATTGAGGGGCTTTAGGAAATCTGTTCTTCTAAGGTATAAAGTGAGCATATATGGTGACAAAGTCTGCTACAACCAAGAATGCAGTATTCTCTCTGGATGTGATTAAGTTTGTAATGAAGTCCATCAATCTCATTCTCCCAACTTTGTCTAAGGTAAGTAAGGGAATCAATACACCTGTGGATTTCTGATGAGTAGACTTCATCTGGGCAGAGATTGCACACTTTTAACATATTCCCCACATCCGTACATCCTTACTCATGAATGGACAACAAAAACCTTTGCTACCAACACATAAGTCTTCTTCCCCAAAATGTGCAACACTAAGACGTGTATATTTACAAAAAATGGAGCTCTGCTGTTTGCCCGCAGCGGAGCATCAAAACTTTTACCACTGCGGTATGACACTTCCTAATGCCATGTTATCGTTGTGTTTACAATACGGCGCTACACAGCTTTAGGCAGATTTGGCGGCTGAAAAACTGACGCTGAAGTGAGCGTCAAGTCGATAAAAAAAATGAACGCTATGATACTAAAAGTGACATTTGGCCAATTAGTGGCAAGAAAATAGTTTACACGCTAACCAGCCTAATCATTTTTCAGTGCCTAGCAGGACAAAATAAAAAAAATATGCCACTAAAAGAAAAAAAACTTACACTTACCTGAAAGTAGCCGTGGAGCAACCAGGAGTCAGCACAGCACAGGAAAACATCCTCCCAAAAAAGAGGAAGTGCAAGTTCAGCCAGGGGGAAAATGAGATCTTGATCACATAGGTGACGGAGTATCAATACCAGCACTTCGTCAGCTCCAAAGTGTCATTGGGAAGAAAAATAATATTTGGCAGTCCATTGTGGAAAGGGCAAACAGTGTTGCTGAAGTAAATAGGACATTGACAGACTGTAAGAAGCACTGGCACGATGCCAAGCGCAAAACTAATGAGAAACTGGCAACCAATCTACAGGCAGCTCTGCAGGTGGTAGTCCAGTGCCCCAGGAGGAGCCAGTGTTGGCTGTCATCTCTCAGGAGTCAGTGGTTAGAGTTGCGAGACAGAACACTGCTGACTATGACCAACTACAACACCAACAGGGTAAGTCCCAACAAGAGGTAACGGGGAAAACTATGTAATAGGAGGCAGTCCAGTCAGCCATGTCCAGCACTCTGCCCCAATGTCTGCAGGACACATAGTAGGCACCTGGCTCCTGTATGCTTAGACATGACATCAATGGAAGGCTCATTGGTATTTTATATGTTTCCATAAGGCTGTGTCACAAGCCTTCTAGCTGGAATATCCTACCTCTTAATGAAAGGAATGTGCTGTTTCTACAAGATTTGGTGCATTTCTGTCTTAACTGCCTGCTATGGTGTGCAAACTACAGATGTACACCAAAGCAGGCACCCCTGCACCATGGTTCAAGGGGCCCTGTGTTGGTGCAAGCCAGATGAATGTGCATGAGCAGGAAAGAAAGCACCAAGATGTGTGGTTTTGTCCTAAACACAGCACAACCCTGCACTTTTCTATTCACAAAGATTGGTGCAGCAAGATGCTTTATTGCGGTGCTCTGTACTGCATGTCTATGAAAGATGCCCCTCTGTCTCACCTGGTCCCATTCACATTAACCTAGACTCCAAGTCCCTAGCATACAATTGGCATCTCACAGGAGAAACAACACACCTGAGGGGTTTTGGATATGTGGGTCATGGGCAGTACCTACATAAAGGGGCATTTCAGGACTCACGTCCATACTCCCCTGGAATAAACTACATGGCACACAGCTGTCCTGGCATGCAGGGACAGAGCACCCAGATGTCAGCTGCTATGGTAGGGACCACATGAACTCCTCTCATCTACATATATGTGACTGGGTGTGGGGGGAATGCAAGTTATGTAAAGCAACTGGCTATAGGCCATATTTAAATTCAAAGCACAGGATGCCAATGTTGACAAATCAAATGTGCAAAACTACATAACTTCACAAATGCATAGATGGGCCATATTTACTGAAATATGTGCCACCCTTGCACACACCCCTGCGCTGCTGCAAAAATAACAGCTGTTTGCCAATGCAGCCACCTGTGCACCATGGCATCAGGGTGTCTATTTTGGTGTTTGGCTGGTATTATTGGTGACAGCACAAGGGAAAAACACATGGGGTGCACCTTATCCTTGTGAATTCAGTGCTGTCCTGTGCTTGTGGTATGACATAGAGTGGGGCAAATAAAGTGCTAGCACCGCCATGTTGTGCTGTTTCTATGCAAACATGCCCCTCAGTAGGTACATGTCACTATTCCCAGCACTACTAAAATCTGGGGTGCTGCCTGACATGTCACTCCATAACAGCCTGCCATGTCAGCCCATTGGAGGCACATGAGAGTCAACGTATGATCAGGGTGCCATCAATATATGTCAGTAAGTCGGCTGCCAGGACCAAAATTGGAACAGCCAGAGGGGGCATTAACAAATGCTAGTGTATGGGTCTAATGACAACAATGTGTGACACCCTACAGATTACTAACTCTGAGCATGGGGAAATGGTATGAACGTCAGTGATTGGAATCTGACTACTGTGACAGGGCCCTTCCTCTCTGAGTAGGCACACAGTGGTAGTGAGAGCAATGCTGAAATCCAGTCATTTGAAAGGGAAATACAGTGTCATTTGCAACCATACCCTTGAGTAACAGCTGTCCTACGCAGTAATGAGGAACTGATAGTGTCATGTAATGACCTTTTTTGGTCAAGTGCTTTAACTATGTTAACATGTAGGAGACATCCCCAATGGCATTTCCACATCTCAATGCAAAGGATGAACCCTCACCTCCTGGCCAGCACCCTTTCCCGGACATCAGTGATGATGGCGATGATGACAACCTGACACTCATCGATCAGGACACCCTACAAGATCTCCTGGACTCCATTGGGACACCATCTCTGAACACGTGGAGGGTCAGTGGTGTTGTGACTTCTCCACATACCCAGCCTAACAACCCACAGGCATCCCCTGCCACCCCACTAAGAACCCTGAACTCCAAGGACCCAACCATTACCTTCCAATGTGATGCGGTAGGGACCCAGAGGGAGTTGGCAGATCAGGTGAGGAGGACTGTGATTGCAACCCTGGATGGTGTCCGGGGGTGTCTCAGTCTCAGTACGGAAAACACTGCTGCCATCAGAGGCACCTACTGTCCACTCTGTGGCTTCCAGCATTCTCTGGCTGGCATTACTGGTGTCATGCGGCAGACACATCAACAGCTGCCCTGCCAAAGTGACACCACAATGTGGCCAAAGAGCTGGGGGTAATCAGAACCATCTTGGAGTCCATGCAGTGGAAGCAGGACTCCCACATGGCTACCATGGCTGCCTACCACCTTGGTGTTGCTGCTGTGTTGTGAAACTAGAAGATCCTCCTCACTGCAGTGATGCCTCATGTTTTGGCTCAGATGAATGCTGCTACTGGCACAGAATCCATATATTCTGCCCTTGATATTTGTGGGCCTACCTTGGCTCTCTCATTTACAAAACCAACCTCATGAGATACACTGCACACATCAGAGGAGGAAGATTTGGACAGTATCACCTTCCAATGAAGAAGTCTCCAGTAGCATTCATCTGTGCAGTGCCATATACTCAGTTTCTCCTCAGCCCTGTGCTGATCAACATGCCAGGGAACATCTGCTGTCACTGTGCTCATTTTTACTTCGCCTTATTCACGTTGGCCATGTGTGGGCTGTTAGTGTGGCCTATCCACTCTAATGACATTGTGTTCATCCTCATGACTGAAGCACTTTTCTTCTCAACATGTCTCATGACATGTTCCCCACATGGACTCAGTCTGCACATCCACTGGCTTTAAACACCCTTTGGGATTTGTCACGATTCGACAGGGGAACGAGGGGGGGCTTGCTGTCTTCAGTAACCAACAGACACTCCAGGCAATTCAAAGGAAGTATTTTATTGTTAAGAATTCCGTCTAGTAGGGGGGAGAACTAAAAGGAGGTGTATAACAGTCCAAGTGTCCGGCCGAAGAGGGGAGCTCTTATTGTCACCGGTCTCACACCACCTCCTGAGACGAGCTCTTGGCTTCAGGGCTCCTGGTAAGGCTTTGGCTGGCGTCTCACACAGTGCTTAATTTCTAAAATATGACGTGCAGGTGCTCAAATGTTTGCCGGAGACCACACCTATTTTTCTCTGCCCCCACCCACTTCCTCCACTGGCTCCACCCACTTGCTCTATTAGCCCCACCCACATCCTCAACTGGCACTGCAAAAATTCAGTTGAATTTCAGCAAGGGAGCCTTCCTTATATTATGGTTTTGATAGGAGGTTCCCCTGCCCTGTGAACATTTTTAAAAAGATTAAATCAAAAGTGCATTTAAAGCACAATGTTTGGAATAATTTAGCTAAAATCACTAATGCATTGAAAAGGGACAATTCCAGTGCTCTATGTGCCGATTTGGGGAAAGGACAATACTGGGATAGGGTATGCCCTTTTTAATGGAGTCTATGAGATCAAAGATACAACTTTGACATAGCTTATGTGACAAAATAAACCAAAGGAAGGAACAATAGGCAAACACTGGAATGGTGGAAATATTGGAATGTTATATACAAGTCATTACTACTCATCAGCATTCAATTGTCCTAAAAGGAGCTCCTCGCACTCCAGTACATGGAATTTCATTGTATTAAGTGCAAGATAAGTCTGAATTGGAAGAAAAACATTGTATCTCATATACAGAAAATGTTACATGCCACAGTGTAAAAAAATGGCTCTATGGAAATTTGAGGCAGCAGAACAGCTGAGCTTGTGCGAATTAGATATAGGCTTTACTAGCTTTTTCTTTATGCCTTCTAACAAATTTCAGCTTCAAAGTACCTGAGCCAGACACAAACCAACACACACAGGCAACATGCACAAACAACATGCACACAGCCACCTGTACACCCCACTGTGTGTGTGTGGAAGGGAAACCTACTCATATTTGCATACATACTCCACCTCTTTGCACCCGCACCGGCTCACCCTGGGCCCTCTCCCTCCCTCATACAGTCAATCGTTTTGACTTCCGTAGCATATAACAAAGGTATAGCTTTGACAACAGGAGTGCAAGCCTTCCTAATGCAAAGAAGTTACACAACAAGACTCTGAGGAAGCAGTGACAGCAGCGCAAGATTTCCTAGTGTGAATCACAAGCCGTGGTCATCCTGCCACCACTGCCATGTGCTGCCTTCACCTTATGTGCATTACTTGCGCTTGCAAACTTTTAAAAGTTATTAATCAATAATGAACATACAGGTTTGTACATAAATAATGCTGCTTGCTGCACAGCACTAAACAACACTGCAGCCTTCTCTTCACAGACTACAAATGCACTCATGCATGGCTGGTGCCACAAAGGTTTACATTTCATCAACCGGGCTGGAGGGCATTTGTATTAGAAGAGAGAATGAGGATCACAACGTTGTATACGTAATTGGGGTGGTTTGTCAATGTCACCCACAGATTCTTCAAGGCAAAGTGGGCAATTAATCTAGCCCCCACCTCCAAAGGCCATCCCTGGTATTCTTTCTGTTTTACTTGCTTCAATTTTTCGCACTATATCTCTCAACCCCACCCCCTGCCTACCTTTACCTCTGATTGTCTTTCTCTACATATTCCTCCCTTAACACCCTGACATTTTATATATCTTCCCTTCTCTCCTTGCCCATCTCCTGCCTCATCATCTCTCTCTTGGTATCTGACCTCACCCCTCTTTACCTCTGTCTCTCTCTGCTTCGTACCCTACCTCCCTACCCTCATCTAACTTGTTATTCTTCACCTCACCTCTGACCTCTCTCCTGCTACCTTGCTTCTGGTACTGTTTCTGCACTGTTTATTATTTCTACCAGGCTGGTAGTAATCATAAAGTGAAGAAAATAGATGCATAAATAAACTTAATTTAGCCCCCGGTTTTTCTTGTGAAGGCAATCCAGCTATGCCAGTCTCCTCCAATTATAAAGAATCCAAGAAAGCCAGTGGCACGAAGAGTCCACTATCTTTGGGGCCTCACGTTTAATCAAATGCTATTATGTTCAGGTGGGTGCGGTATTCATTACCCCCCCCCCCCCCCCCCCGTATACCCCCAAACCCCCTCACTACCAAGACTAGGGCTCGAAGCTAAAATAATTAAATTAATGGAGGACACTGCAGGCTGACGGGCCTACTCCGGTCAGTTATTTTTGCACATCATCTTCTTTAACATATATATTAAGGCACGATTACAACCACTTACTTACTTTACATGCACAAATAGCACGATTAAAGAGCTCTACGTCGATGGGCTCATTTATTAGGTGGTGTTCCGCCCAGGGTGTGCGTGTGCACAACTGCTTACTGCCTGATAGAAAAGAAGGTAATGAACCGGTTTATTTAACATCTTATCATGGCTTTGATTTACTGGCCACTCTTGAGAGGAACTGTTAGGGAAGGAACGCAGCCGATGAAACTTCAAGGGCAGGGCCCTTTATTTACCATCTTTTAACCCTGGCCGGCCTAGTATTGTGAGTGACTGAATAAATGTGTATGTGGGCCGGCAGCAGCCGCTACTAGGCCAGGGAGGGCAGCAGGCACAGTGGAATGCGTCATCCAGTACTGGGTCATTGAATCTGTGGAGCTGCCACCGGAGCTACCACAGTGCCCAACACGCCAACACTCGGCTCAAACAAAAAAAGAAAAGCAGCGCATGGAATGACCTGATTAGTACTTAGTTATTTATACTACTGACTGGACCAGATATAGCTAGGTAGGCCTGCCTGATGCTGGTGCTGCTACTGCCTGCGTACCTGGCCTGCCCTCTCAACCTCACAACGTCCTGGGCTGATGATGGCTCCTGGGATGTGGGTGTGCCTGGGCCGGAGTGGCAATTATTATTATTATGTTTCTTATATATCGCCAGAATCGACCCCCGAAGGGGTATCTCGGCGCTTGCCTTGGGAACCCGTCCAGGCTTTTCCCTGTGAGATAGCCCCTACAGGGCATCCCCAAGGTGAAAGCCAGGAATCCCGCCGCGGGGGGCCGTTGTGGAGATTAAGCAAGCTTAATGCCCAGAGTTGCAGAGTGGGAACCCATGATTAGGTCAGGCACCGAAGCGAGAATTATCGAGTCCATGGACATTTGAGCTCAAGACCCTGCCGCGTTGGGAATTGAACCCTGGTCCCGGGTCCGACCTCTGCTTCAGGGTCTGCCTGCTCTAACCAGTGAGCCACACTTCTCCACAATCGGAAAGAAATCTGTGCGCGCCGCGCTGCCTGCCCTACACAAGATCATGCTTTTCATGCCATTTATTTAGCTACTATGAAGCCAGTAAAGCCCACCACTGTTAGGCAGTGACTAGCAGTAGGTAGGATGTATACTAAGTTTTCAAAAAAGGCAGGGGCCAGGCAGGGCATTTAACTTCAAACCTGGCCTGCTGCCGGCCCTATCGTGATACGTCAAGGGGCAGGGCCTTCTTCCAACTGAACCCTAGCCGGTGGAGGGCGGCCGGCCCTATTGTGATATAAATACATCAAATGCATTAAGTGTACCGTGGGCTGGGGCAGGCACGGTGTGTCATTAAATCTTGTTGATGGAGCTGGAGCTACCGCGCTGTGGCGGTGCCCGCCACGCCACCAAGCTAAAAAAAAAAAGTAGCATGCGTTGATTTGGTCACAATGGGCATGCATGGCATGATGATTGCTCAGTCCTTAATGCCGTACAAGAGTACTATTACTTACGGTTAAACTCGTGGTCGGCTCGGGCTGCGGGGTACTGCCTTTATTTTTAACTACTTATAGGCCGCCCTCTGCTACTGCTGCGCTGCCTGCCCTCACAACGTGGTTGAGTGCAGGAGTGCCGGGGCGTGGCAACCGGTCAAAAATCTGCGAGCAGCGCGCACAACCAAATCCAGCCCATGCCCAGCCAATCAGTGTCTGACTGACTTCCGCCCACGACTCGCAATACTGAAATAAGGGCCGCCGCCATGACGCCATCCACCATCAGAATTATATATGGTGATGATCGAGGCACTGTCTGAATGTAGTAAAGTAACCTTTGCTAATTGCTCCATGCAGTCTCCGGCTCACAAGGCACAAGAAGCACTCAGCGGGACTCGGGAGACCGAGAAGATAGAACAGCCCTCTCCGCCGAGTCAGTAAAAGCTAAGTTAGCTAACATGTTATATTGTGGCGTACAGTCCTGCAGATGGTTGTAGACCCGGCCCTGAAAAGTAAGTGCTGGTGCTAAGCACCGGCAAGCACCGGCACAAATTAAGTACACTCTCACACCCCAGGAGGTTTCCCAAAAGAAAAGAAAGAGAAAAAAAAAAAAAAACAAGGGACAAGCGGCGGGTTTGCCTGAAATAACGTAAGGAAGGGAAGACAGGCTGTGAGGGGGAGCACCTCATCTATTCGAGAGTGGAACCCAAGAGGAAAGCAGCAGTGACCTCCTGGCTGCCTACCCGTTCCCTCCCGGTGGTTTTAAAAATCCCGGGATTCGCCCCGTACCTGTTCCAGCCACCCTCCTCCTAGGGGGTGGCAGGTGATCGCACGGTGTCGGACTCCGCTGACACTTTCTCCGGGCAGCTGGGCCACAACGCTGTTCTCGTGTCCGGTTCCTTCCTTCAATCCCTGTTGCCGCCACACGCTGAGGATTCTCCGGTCTCGCTGGGGCGAGCAATATTTCCGCGTCTCCTCTTGCTGCCGTTCCTGATTCTTCCTTCTCCCTCTTTCCTGATAGGCTCCAGATGGGTAATGTCAGGGACTCTGACACCGCCTCCACCTGACTTCCGGTCGGGTTAAAGGGACCGGCCTCATCCCGTACCTGTATAGTTAGGACATAGGTGTCAAAAGGGGATTTCAGGTCCGATATGCCCAGTTCCTCCCAAGAGGGTTGTTGTCCAATGAACTTTAGCTATGAGACCCCTCAACATTGCCACTTGTAAAAAAATGCACTAATAATAACTACCTGTGTGTTGTGTGTCTTTAGGAATCAGGACCAGGTTGACCATTGGTTATCCTGGGAGGCATCTACACCACCAACTTACCAAAGGGATACATGTTTTGTGGATTCCGGTTCAGTGCTAGGCAGTGGGAGTGTAATATATTTGCTTATTACTATTTGTGTGATGACTAGCAAGCGCTTATTTAAGGTTGCAAGCAATAAGATCAAGTGGTGCCACGCAGTCAACGTGAATTGTGAATAAAGTCACCCCACAAATGCTGGGTCCATTCATGGTTACTGTAAGCATACAACATTCGCCTGACAAGTAAACGCTGCAAGTGGGAGTAGGTACGGGGCAGCAATCATTGAATGAGTGCAAACACAATTAATTGGTCAAATGATATTGACCACAGCATTCCTCCAATAAATGTTGCATTAGCAACCCACATAGATATTCTATTTGAATGCATAATTAGCACTGTGTCAAAATGCTACCATGATTGTCTATTCCACTGATCAACAATGTCTGATTGTATGATGACGTAAAGTCATGGCCAGCCTGACAAATCCTTATCCATAAATAAGACACCTACTCACACATGTTGCCAAACACTGCTGGCAAAGACATATGCATGTAAAATACTTTCCCTGCGCACACATGCTACCTCCTACACAGTGAATCATGAAGTACACCTGTATGTAGCAAACAATGACATTTAATGTCAATTGAAACGTTAACTAAGAAATAACTACCTACACTATACTGAATAGCTATCGTAACCTATCCTACACTATGTTAGCCTACATACTATCTAAAACTACCTTAACTTAACCTAGTTTACTCTACACATTTGGCATGGATGATAAACATCATCCCCCGATCCCCTTAAGTCATGTATTCACACAAGGACAATAGACACTACACCTAAATATCGATACCTACACATAGAAGCCTAAACAATCCTATCTGTTTTGATATTTTCTTAAAATTTTAATTTTTTTTGTGTTTTAATTTTTTATTACATAGGAACACATCAAAAGATGGGCCGCTGGTGGAGGTAGTTGGTGCACCTGGTGGAAGGCACCTGTAGAAGATTGTCCATGTGTGGCAGAGCTTCCATTGGTAGTGGTTGATGGTCCCATTGGAAAGCCGGACCACTTCCGCTGGGCCTTCTCCTCTTCATACCTCATCTTCATGGCCCTGTGTGTCTTGGCGACCTGTCGGAGGTGCTGGAAGCGCTCCTTTTGCTTGTTGTATTGACTCAGCTCATCTGAGATCATGTTGTCTGTTGAAGCAATGAGGATAAATGTCACAAAGGGTGACTATGAACAGGTATCAACTTCATGAAATATCATTTTTTTATATTACATCTAAGGTACTAGCCCCTACAGCCTAACATCATCTTACAGCTTAGAGTGACCATACACATACCTATTATCTATCATATCAGCTGTCCTCAGCCCTAATTACAAAGGCAAGCCAATTGTTACAGAATGCAATTGCAACACGATTGGCACATCAAGGTATGATCAAGTCAGTACTGAGTATGATTGGGAACAAAGATCTTCAGTACCATGTAATGGTACACATTTTCACCTTCACTGTATATTAGTGTACCTTCTGCATCCTGCAATGGCCTGCCTGCCATAGGCATTTGACACAGTAAGAAGTGCTATGCTATGTGCTATGTCTTCACAGTACATGTATTGTCTTACAATGTTTTGTGATTGACAAGGCAAGGAACCATATCAGGACACAGTGCTACCTATACTGAACACTTGACAGGTATGCCATGTAACAATGGGTGCAGGATTAGTACCTCACATCATACAGAGGCATATGAAAACTTCTCATATTTGACCTGTAGTAAGTCCATGGTGGACCATGTCAATACTCAATACATGCTCCCAATATCGAGCATTATTCACAGCCACATCCATTTTCAGATGTGTATCCACTACCACATACATTTGCATTGTCTGCCACTGGGATCATGGCTTCCCTGTCAAGCAACTATTATGTCATCTATCCCATATTATCAAAGTGTTCTCCTTGACAGTAGTCAGAGGCTGATAGACATGCAACATGTCACCTCATCTTTTCATGATCTATTTATCTCCTTCCAAAAGTTCATTAGTGATAGGGATGCACATTGACTCTGGCAATTCCCACAGCATCTCACTCCTTGCACTACGTAATTAGCACTGATTAATGCACTCACGGGTAAAGTTGGGGTTCTTGTAGTTCGCCACCTCAGGTTTTGAGTATGAAGTGGGTCCATCTACAAGACATAACATGTAAATAACATCAGAAAATGTACAAGACATATTTGATATGCAACAAAAACAAAGTAAATATTCATGGCCATTGGCTATGTAACCCTTCAGTCTGTGAGGGTTCAAATGACACAGTTGACAGGTCTGAGTGAACCCTATCAGTAAGGCTAGGTGAGGAGAACATACATATGAATGACTTAAACATGCACCTGAATTTCATCCCTACTGAATTACACTATGGAAGCTGACTTGGATGATGCTCTGCACCTACATAATTCACATACTATCCTTAGTAAGGTGATGCTATACCTAGGCCCTCTTAAATGCTCACACCAGTAAATGATTACACTATATACATCTCACTTCATGCACACCTGTTAGTGATGCTGAGTGCATGATATTTTACACATATGTTCCATGCATTCCTAAGCTTCAAATAGCATAGGAGAACTTTAATACATATGGTATAGGTTGAGATGTGTCTCAATCAGGCTAGCATATTCATAGATACAATACCATGTGAGTGGGCTCCCAAATGACAAGAAGTGGGCCTCTCACACTGGAGTCATGTGCAATGTAAGTTTCATATGTAAAGACAGCCCCAATGGCTCTCCCCACAAGAAGACCCCTCTGAAGCCATGCAAATGCAGCATGTGTAGAATTTGCTATGCAGTCAGAGGTATGTCATCTGTCAAGCCAGTGCAACGCACAGCATAGCCATAGTGTGCATCAAGGAACTATACCAAGTACATAAGAAAATGCTGTCTTGTGTATTGCCACATTCAGAGATGAGCTAAGCAGTGTAAGCCATGGTAGGCCTCATTAATGCTTGACAACTCAGGGGAGGTATGACAAGGAGTATCATTGACACATCACTATGGGGATTATTTACAAGGTTCTAGCTCAGCCAGTGCATCACTTTTGACATTGTAAAAGCCAGGAGTGCAAGTGCCTTGTAACTAAGCCCCTTCATGTGTAACATATGTTCAGTAAAGGCCCATCAGAACTCTACATGACAAATGCTTGTTATGGAATCAGTAGCTCAGGAGCACATCTGCACTACATGCTCTGTCATCATATGAGTTGTCTGGATGGGATATGGCAACGTACATCAGCTCCATACTTCCCTGGAACAAATTTGTATCTCCTACAGGAACACAAATACTTGTGTGGGCAGCGCAGTGTCTCAGATAGCTCTAGCCAACATTTGTGCCAGCACTAAAGCCAGGGCGGTACAAAAGGGGGTGGTGATGGACGGAGCATCTGAACCAATCAAACACTCACACCCAGTCAACAGATCTGGGTTTAATCCATCACCGTTTATTTTATTTTATTTTATTTTAATTTCTTCTATAGCGCTGGAATCAATCCCGTAAGGGTATCTCCGCGCTTTGCCAGCTAAAGAGTTATCAGGTAGAGCATCCTGGAGAGTTTATATGGATAGAAATGCTTCTTGGTAGAGAAGGGTTTTTAATGTCTTTCTGAAGGACAGGTGATTGATGGTTGTTCTTAGGTCAATGGGGAGTTTGTTCCACAGGGCAGGGCCCACAGAGGAGAAAGCTCGGTCTCCTTGTCTGGATTTCTTTGTGGTAGGGGGTTTTAACAGGGCTTGGTTACTTGAGCGGAGAGACCTACTGGGCTGATGCAATTCCAGGGATTGAGATAGGTATTTAGGACTTGCTCCATACAGGCATTTATGCACCGTGCAGCAGATTTTGAAGTTAATACGCTGCCGTATGGGAAGCCAATGCAGTTCTTTCAGCAAGGGCTTAGAGGGAGTCCTGGCAGGTGCACCCATAACCAGTCTTGCTGCCGTATTCTGGACCACCTGCAAACGACCTACTGCATCTGCATTAGCTAATGTCAGCAGGCCGTTACAGTAGTCCAGGCGACTGGTTACCAAGGCTTGTACAAGTGTCTTTCTACATGTGGAAGGGAGATATGGAAAGACGCGCCTGAGTAGGCCAATGGTGTGGAAACACAGTCCTGCAATGTAGTTTGTGTGTTCTTTCAGGGTCAGCTTTTGGTCCATCTTCACTCCAAGATTTTTCACATGAGGCTTGGGTGTAGGTACTGGGCCGAGATCCATTGGCCACCAGTCAGGGGACCAGAGGATACTTGCTTTGCCAAAGAGCATGACCTCTGTTTTTATTACATTGCACTGGAGGCAGTTCCTCGCCATCCAGTGTGACACCGCCCTCATACCCTCAGCAAAATTCTCCTTGATTTTGGGGCCAATGGTGCTGAAAGGGTAGAGGAGCTGTGTGTCGTCAGCGTAGTAAACTGGTATGAACCCATATTTCCGCACGATCTCAGCAAGGGGGGCCACATAAACATTGAACAATGTAGGGCTGAGGCATGAGCCCTGAGGCACCCCCTTCGTGAGCGCCCTTGAGATGGAACGAAAGGGGCCCAGGCTGATGGATTGCGATCACCCAGAAAGGAAACTCTCCAGCCATGATAAAGCTACGCCTCTGATTTCTACCCCTTGCAAATGGCTGAGAAGGGTGTTATGAGACACGGTATCAAAGGCTGCGGACAGGTCCAACAGCACTAGAATCATGGAGTCACCTCTATCATGTGACATTTTGATCTGATCTGTCACAGAGAGGAGGGCCGATTCAGCGCTGTGGTTGGGCCTGAATCCAGATTGGGATTGGTCCAGGCCCCCTGTCGCCTCGATAAAGCTGGAAAGAGTGGTGTTAACGTGCTTCTCTGCCAGTTTGCTGATGAAAGGAAGGAGAGAAATCGGGCGGAGGTTGGAGAGTGCTGACCAGGGCAGGGTGGAATTTTTACGTATGGGGTTCACTACCGCTTCCTTCCAGGCAAGTGGAAGCTGACCTTTGGCAAAAGAGAGGTTTAGTAGTTTCTGAATATGGGGACCTAATATCTCGTTTAACGGGGAGATGAATTTGGCTGGTATCAGGTCAGTGGGAGAACCAGTCTTTATTTGGTTAATGAGTGTGGTCAGGTCCTTAGTGGTTATTTCTGGGATGACCTGAAGAGTTTTTCCTGGGGTTAGTAACGGAGAAGTTTCAGGGACTTCAGTTTCCAAGGTATCTGAGACTGCAGTGATTTTATTGTATATCCCTTCTATTTTGTCCTCAAAGAACTGGGATATTTCGTCACATAGATCTTGGGTGAAGGTATCTGGGCTCTCACATACTTCAGGGCTGGTGAAGGTCTGAATGATTTTAAATAGCTCTCTAGTAGAGTTGCCTGCCTCTGCAATTTGGGTGGTGAGGCTTGTTTTCCTTGCTTTTTTTATGTTTTTGTAATAGGAGGTCATAGCTTCCAGGTATCGGCTCTTATCTTCCCTAGTGCCCGTACGTCTCCAAAGTTTTTCCAATTTTCTGCATCTCTTCTTTTCTGTTTTAAGGGCTTCAGTATACCATGCTTCCCTTTTTGCTATGGTGGGTTTATTTACATTTTTCTGAGGGGCCAGAGTGTCAATAGCTGTCATCAATGTGGAATTGAACACGGAGAGAGCAGTATCGATATTGTCAGAGTTGGTCAGTGTAGGCTGTTCCCATGTTTGATTAAGTTTGGCAAGAGTAATTTTATGCCATGGTCTGCGTTTAATAGGGTGAGTAGCCGGGCGGTTTATGGAGTTGGATAGGTGTGGTATGGAGAAGTCTATCAATTTATGGTCAGACCAGTTGATATGCTTGGGGGGATGGCAGTGGACATTGGGTTGGGTAGTGAGGATCAGGTCCAAGGTGTGACCACCCGAATGAGTGGGGCCACTATTTCTAGGATGTAGTCCTAGCAAGGCAAGGTCTGCCAGGAATGCGTTAGTATCCTGATGATCAGCAATGTCAATATGAAAATTAAAATCTCCAAGTAAAATGAAGTTCTCGTTAGCTTTCATGTGGGGGGCTAGCAGTTCAGTGAGAGCAAGGGAAAAACCAGCATTGGATCCAGGAGGACGATAGACTAGAGCTCCTTTCCAATGTACCTTGGGATTGATTTTTAGATTAAAAATGAGTACTTCCATAGTAGGGAGCATCACTTGTTCTAAGACTCTAATATTCAGAGTATCTCTGTATATGATGGCGATTCCGCCTCCCACCTTCACGGGGCGGTCTAGGCGAAGAATTTTATATCCCGTAGGTATCCCTAAGGTGATGGTAGGGATAGTGTGGGGTTTCAGCCATGTTTCAGTTAAGAAACATATCTTAGGTTGAGTGTTGTAAATGGTGTCCCATAGTTCTATACAATGTTTAGGGAGTGATCTGACATTTAACAGAAAGCTTTCCCAGCCTCCCTGAGAGTCTGTGCTATCTGTGGGCCGTCCAGCAAGGATGTGGGAAGGCGTGGCTTGAAAACCGCATTTAATGCAAAAGAAGGGACCCTCGGGACACGTTGGCATTTTGTTGGTGCAACAATATTTTCCCTGAGGTTGTAATACCCTGAGAGTATGTGGCGCATACCTGATACGAGGGGTGGGCATGGAACAGTCCATAGTATCAAGGGCTGGGTGGGTGGCCCCTGGCCCCGTCCTGTCGCAGACGGGCTACTCTTTGGCTAGTCTTCGGCGTTGTCTTCGGCTCCACTGCGCGCGACCGCTGCTCGATCAGTAGAGGGCGAGGGCTAAATAGCCCCGGTAGACTCAACTGCTAGAGCGCTAACCGCCAGCAGTTCGAACAGGAAGTGGTGTCCTCCCCCTTCCAATCAGAGGGAAGACGAAAACAGCGCTCTAGGTACGATTTTCTATCTCAAAAGTACACAGAAGTCTTAGTAGTGGTAAAGTGTGTGCTAGAATGCGATCAGCGGGTATTTTAAAAAAGATTGTTCCGTTTTGTTCACAGAAGTTAAAAGCATACAATTCAGACAATTCAGCGTGGCACTTTACAGAATGGTTAGAACAGGGCTCAAAATAATAATCTCAGGCCAGCTAGCGGGTCAGGAGGTCCTGCCACAACCCCTTACCGCAGCGTCAATGAGATCAGGCTCAGCCTAAATAGCCCCGGTAGACTCATCTGCTAGAGCGCTAACCGCCAGCAGTTCGAACAGGAAGTGGTGTCCTCCCCCTTCCAATCAGAGGGAAGACGAAAACAGCGCTCTAGGTACGATTTTCTATCTCAAAAGTACACAGAAGTCTTAGTAGTGGTAAAGTGTGTGCTAGAATGCGATCAGCGGGTATTTTAAAAAAGATTGTTCCGTTTTGTTCACAGAAGTTAAAAGCATACAATTCAGACAATTCAGCGTGGCACTTTACAGAATGGTTAGAACAGGGCTCAAAATAATAATCTCAGGCCAGCTAACGGGTCAGGAGGTCCTGCCACAACCCCTTACCCAGGGGCGGCTGGTCCATAGGGGCGTCGGGGCAGCGCCCCACTAGGCAGATTCAACAAGCAAAACTGCCCACGGACAGCAGGAAATGTAAACAGACGGCAGACGAAATTCGTCTGTTTACATTTCCTGCCTGTGCTGGCAGCTGCTTCACAGATTCAACTGCGCATGAGCACAGTCAGTGGTCATTCCACTACAAACGTGCACCAGGCGAGAGCAGCAGGAGTCCAGCAGACTCCGACTGCGCATCTGCAAGGGGCGCTCCTAATTTCAGCCTCCCCCTCCATTGACATTACATTAGGCATGCTGCGCATGCCTAATGTAGTACAGGAGCCTGAAGATAGGATCCGGCACGGGCGGTGACGTATGGCCGCCCCATGCCCTGTCAACAGGCAGGATACAGTTGAGTAGCTGCCCTTGAGTCACATCCAGTCTCATGATTTGCCACTTGCCATGAGAGGACTCGGAGACGGGATGCGCGGCGGGACCGGCAGAGGAGATTTCTCACCCTGGTAAGTTTATTTGTTTGTAAAAATGTAATTAAATACACCCCCCCCCCCCTCGCGCGTACCACCCGGATTCATGCCGGCCGTGACTCTCTACACATTTGTGGTGACTGAAAGAAACACGGCAGAAACATTTTGAAGTTATCTACTCTGCCACCAGATCCATTATTTTAATCCTGCCGTAATGTTTTCAAAAATAACTACTGCAGAAGTAATGTGTGCTGTGTTTACACTTCGTGAAGTTCTTGTATTGGAATCGCCGGAGGGTCTTCCTTATCGTGACAGAATCTCAGTGTGATGGATTCAGCGTCCTAGAGTGTGTTCAGTTGAACAAACGTCTAGATGTTTTTACAATCTTTACAGGAATGTTATTTACGTGCCTGAAAACTAAATCAAGTCCCCCTAAGTCAGTTGTTTTGGGGGACTTGTTGGATGGATGGATGGATGGATGGATGGATGGATGGATGCCTGAATGATGTATGGATGGATGCTTGCATGATGGGTGGATGCATGATGGATGGATGGATGGATGCATGAATGAATGATGTATGGATGCAGGATGGGTGGGTGGATGGATGGGTGGATGCATGAATGATGTATGGATGGATGCATGCATGATGGGTGGATGCATGATGGATGGGTGGATGCATGATGGATGGGTGGATGCATGATGGATGGATGGGTGGGTGCATGAATGATGTATGGATGCATGCATACATGATGGGCGGATGCATAATGGATGGATGGGTGGATGCATGAATGAATGATGTATGCAGGGTGGGTGGATGGATGGGTGGATGCATGGATGCATGCATGATGGGTGGATGCATGATGGATGGATGGGTGGGTGCATGAATGATGTATGGATGCAGGATGGGTGGTTGGATGTATGGGTGGATGTATGAATGATGTATGGATGCATGCATGCATGATGGGTGGATGCATGATGGATGGATGGGTGGATGCATGAATGATGTATGGATGGTGGGTGGGTGGATAGATGGGTGGATGCCTGAATGATGTATGGATGTATGCAAGGTGGTTCGGGCTCGCTCGCTGCGCTCAATCGCTGCGGTGCAATATGCAAATTAGTTTACGCCCCACCACTTTCAAATGTCACCAGCCGCCCCTGCCCTTACCGCAGCGTCAATGAGATCAGGCTCAGCCTAAATAGCCCCGGTAGACTCAGCTGGTAGAGCGCTAACCGCCAGCAGTTCGAACAGGAAGTGGTGTCCTCCCCCTTCCAATCAGAGGGAAGACGAAAACAGCGCTCTAGGTACGATTTTCTATCTCAAAAGTACACAGAAGTCTTAGTAGTGGTAAAGTGTGTGCTAGAATGCGATCAGCGGGTATTTTAAAAAAGATTGTTCCGTTTTGTTCACAGAAGTTAAAAGCATACAATTCAGACAATTCAGCGTGGCACTTTACAGAATGGTTAGAACAGGGCTCAAAATAATAATCTCAGGCCAGCTAGCGGGTCAGGAGGTCCTGCCACAACCCCTTACCGCAGCGTCAATGAGATCAGGCTCAGCCTAAATAGCCCCGGTAGACTCAACTGCTAGAGCGCTAACCGCCAGCAGTTCGAACAGGAAGTGGTGTCCTCCCACCTTCCAATCAGAGGGAAGACGAAAACAGCGCTCTAGGTACGATTTTCTATCTCAAAAGTACACAGAAGTCTTGGTAGTGGTAAAGTGTGTGCTAGAATGCGATCAGCGGATATTTTTAAAAAGATTGTTCCGTTTTGTTCACAGAAGTTAAAAGCATACAATTCAGACAATTCAGCGTGGCACTTTACAGAATGGTTAGAACAGGGCTCAAAATAATAATCTCAGGCCAGCTAGCGGGTCAGGAGGTCCTGCCACAACCCCTTACCGCAGCGTCAATGAGATCAGGCTCAGCCTAAATAGCCCCGGTAGACTCAACTGCTAGAGCGCTAACCGCCAGCAGTTCGAACAGGAAGTGGTGTCCTCCCCCTTCCAATCAGAGGGAAGACGAAAACAGCGCTCTAGGTACGATTTTCTATCTCAAAAGTACACAGAAGTCTTAGTAGTGGTAAAGTGTGTGCTAGAATGCGATCAGCGGGTATTTTAAAAAAGATTGTTCCGTTTTGTTCACAGAAGTTAAAAGCATACAATTCAGACAATTCAGCGTGGCACTTTACAGAATGGTTAGAACAGGGCTCAAAATAATAATCTCAGGCCAGCTAGCGGGTCAGGAGGTCCTGCCACAACCCCTTACCGCAGCGTCAATGAGATCAGGCTCAGCCTAAATAGCCCCGGTAGACTCAACTGCTAGAGCGCTAACCGCCAGCAGTTCGAACAGGCAGTGGTGTCCTCCCCCTTCCAATCAGAGGGAAGACGAAAACAGCGCTCTAGGTACGATTTTCTATCTCAAAAGTACACAGAAGTCTTAGTAGTGGTAAAGTGTGTGCTAGAATGCGATCAGCGGGTATTTTTAAAAAGATTGTTCCGTTTTGTTCACAGAAGTTAAAAGCATACAATTCAGACAATTCAGCGTGGCACTTTACAGAATGGTTTAGAACAGGGCTCAAAATAATAATCTCAGGCCAGCTAGCGGGTCAGGAGGTCCTGCCACAACCCCTTACCGCAGCGTCAATGAGATCAGGCTCAGCCTAAATAGCCCCGGTAGACTCAACTGCTAGAGCGCTAACCGCCAGCAGTTCGAACAGGAAGTGGTGTCCTCCCCCTTCCAATCAGAGGGAAGACGAAAACAGCGCTCTAGGTACGATTTTCTATCTCAAAAGTACACAGAAGTCTTAGTAGTGGTAAAGTGTGTGCTAGAATGCGATCAGCGAGTATTTTAAAAAAGATTGTTCCGTTTTGTTCACAGAAGTTAAAAGCATACAATTCAGACAATTCAGCGTGGCACTTTACAGAATGGTTAGAACAGGGCTCAAAATAATAATCTCAGGCCAGCTAGCGGGTCAGGAGGTCCTGCCACAACCCCTTACCGTTCTTTAGCCCACTCTGCCACCCCAGTTCATATATGCAAACCAGTCTGACCCTGTGCCTTATGGGAACAGTCCAGCCCGAACTGCCAAGCCATGCCTTCCCTGGACCGGAAACAAGCTTCCGAGGACCGGTTTCTGGCATTTCAGCCGTCTTCAGCCCGGCTTGCTTGAATCCAGTGGCAAAGTGAGCAAGGGATTCACGTCTGAGCATACCATGCCAACTTATGGCAAACAAAGCGGTACAAAAGGGGATAGTGATGGACTCAGCATCTGAACCAATCAAACCCTCACACCCAGTCAACAGATCTGGGTTTAATCCATCACCGCTCTTTAGCCCACTCTGCCACCCCAGTTCAGACATGGCCATATGCAAATCAGTCTGACCCTGTGCCTCATGGGAACAGTCCAGCCCGAACTGCCAAGCCATGCCTTCTCTGGACTGGAAACAAGCTTCCGAGGACCAGTTTCTGGCATTTCAGCCGTCTTCAGCCCGGCTTGCTTGAATCCAGTGGCAAAGTGAGCAAGGGACTCACGTCTGAGCATACCCTGCCAACTTATGGCAAACAAATCGGTACAAAAGGGGGTGGTGATGGACGGAGCATCTGAACCAATGAAACACTCACACCCAGCCAACAGATCTGGGTTTAACCAATCACCATTCTTTAACCCACTCTGCCACCCCAGTTCAGACATGGCCATATGCAAATCAGTCTGACCCTGTGCCTCATGGGAACATGGCTAAATGGAGCCAAACATTCCTGTGAGTCATACTTAATGTGACCACTAAACATCAATGTGTACATGAGACACATAGGATAGCAGACAAATCGTGTGTACTTACATGTTGCTCCGCCAACTTTAATGCCCACAGTCCAGGAGGTTTGACTCCTTGCCTGCCACATCTGCCCAGCGATGTTTCAGCTGCTGGATGTCCTGGTCCACTCCATAGAGCCTCTGCATCTGGAGATGTATGCAGTCCCATCAATGCTTCCAGACCTTCATAGGACAACCTTGGATTACATGGCTCCCTTTGGCTAACATGTTTGGCAGGTAATGGCTGACCAGCCACAGGAATGCTCCAAACTCCTGCTCAGCCCTGGGTCGAGGCCAGCTCTTCCAAGACGTGTTCCCATACAACTCTCAACACCCAAAATAAACAACAGAACTCTTCAAATAAACCACTACTACAAATATAACCGAAAGGACAAACACCTGACAGCACACACAATAAACAACAATATATAACAAATATGCACAAAAATGACTATAGGGACACAACAGGGACAGCAGACCCGACACACCAGCTCCAAAAATACCAACCCCACTCTCCAGCATAAGCAATGCAGCACCATTCCCAAGCTTAGACAGTAAAACTGTAATTTATTGCTAAAGTGAAAGTAAGTTCATAGTTCCTGGTTTGCAGCATACACGGTCCATTACATCATCTCCCTTTATCCAATACTTCACTTCCCTGTCAGATGCAGAGAGTTTTCAGCCGATGTGTCAGTTTTTTTGGCGCTACCGCTCAATGTATCTATTTCACAAAAGGCCTTGTGGTGGTGAGCCTTAGCTAGGCCTACCAGTGCTAAAGGTTCCCCCTTCTCTGCACACGTCCTGAAACCAATAGAACAGAAGTTGGCACGGAAACTGGAATATAAAACAAAGTCATTTATTAAACCTCATGAGGTGGAACTACATTCACACAACACCCTTCGGTAATGTATGAAGTAGCACGCTGAATAGAAGGAACATGGACCTTTTATACCCACAAAGGGGCTCAAAAGAAGGTGGTACATGTACACAGGAGAAGGTTTACATACATAAAAGGTCATACAAAAATGCACAGTCAACAGTAGGGAGGAGCTTAGCAGTTTGCTAATTCCGGTAAGAATACCCTGACTGTTACAGACTAAAACATGTGTACGAACAGTTACAGTGTCTTCTGCGCAAGTGCAGAGTAGCAAAGCCTAAATATAGTCAGTCCATGAGCATGGCACAAGGGTAAACGACAGTCAAGAAGGACAGACCACATGGTGAGCTCATGGCAGACAAGATGGCTGCCGGAACCAAGATAGCTTCAGCTTAATGCTAACATTGATCGCTGCCAATTTACAACAGCCTGACAATGGACAATGCTGTTTATATCGTGCGTCACCAGGGAAGAGTCATTTTTGTCTGGTGCGGGGGCTGAAAAATATCATGCTTCTTAGAGTTGCACATTTTCTTTAATGCTAGAGGTCAAGATTTTTTTTTGTTTTCGGATGTGCAATTCATATAAATATAAACAGGAAATGCAGTGCTGTGTATGAATAGTGGAGTAGTTCTTTACAGGCTATGCATATGTGTCATATGTGTGTTATTAAGTTAACACAAGTGTGCGTTCATCCTGTTCAGAGATCATACTATGCATAGTGCCCAAACACTGTGTCAGCACAATGGTGCACCTTTCCTGGGTTGCTCTGTGTGCTAAGTTTTTAATAACACCCACTGATAAAGTTTTACCATCCCTCAGGGTTGCAAAAGGCTACCACTGCCATGGGGCCAGTGCACCCACATCTACGACTGCTCAGCCTACTGCCAAACAGTGCTATGTCACGCAGTGGAGGCATCAGGCTGTATTAAAATGTGAGAGTGTGCAGCAATTGGCAGCACTCACATGGAAGAGGATGTATGGATCGTGCTATTTGATTGAGTGTTTGCATTTCATATCCAAGGACCATATCCCACAGGAAAGTGACAGTATCATTATTTATGGCCAACATCATCCTCAGTCACGGTGATTGTGCTGTGGTAGATCAACATGCAAGCCTTGGTGTGTCCTCCTACATATTGCTGATAGTAAAGCTGTGTAAATCACACCACATCTACACTCTGCATCAAGACGGTGTTGCCTGTGGTCAGCAGTGGGTGTGCACATGGAACACTTTTGCACTATAAAGTATGGCATGTAGAATTTGTCTGTGTGAAATGAGATCAGCTAATGGATTTGACATGTGGGTATGTTTGTTGCTGTCGTTTGGAGAGTTTGTGCCCATGCACATACTATGTGGAACACTCCAAAGTCATCATGCAATGATTGGCCTCTACTTTTGTCCACAAGTATGAGGCCGAACACATGGGTAGCATCAGGAGAGACACACACGCAGTCATTGCAAACTATCTACATTACCACACCATGGTAATTGTGTCTGACAATGGCGGGCTACCTGCTATAGGTAGTTGGCATGCACACAATTTAATTAGAACCAGATGATGTTCAATGCTGTTTGTTAAAGATTGCTACTTACGGTATCTGTGTGACAAATAGTAGTGGGTCAAATGTGAAAGTTAAGTTGTTTAGTGTGAGTGTGGAATTAAAATGCATACACAGTGGTAGTGCTCAGAAATGTAATTTACAGATAGAGGTACAATGTGTTATCTTTCATCATAGTTTGATATCATGTTGAACATTCATGGTTCCGAAAATAAATTATTTATGATGTGGTCCCTCCACAGTACTGCAGCAACTGATAGTCCAGGTTGCTGAGGCTGCTCATCTTCTTTCTCCTCATTGTCCAGCATTTCCTGATCCCCATTGTCATCTACTCACAGTACATTTTTCCTGACACATATATTGGGCAAAATGCAGCAGACTAAAATGATTTTACATACCATAGGTGGCGAGTAGAACAATCTGCCCCCAGATATGTCAAGGCTCTGGAAGCGGGATTTTAGTACTTCAAATGTCCGCTTAGTGTTGGACCTGGTACAGCATAGGGCATGATTGTAACTTTACTGGACTTCTGTATGTGGGATCTTTACAGGAGGCATGACCCATGGCATCAGAGCGTAACCTTGGTCTGCTGCAAAAAAGGAGGTGGTATATTAGTTAAGAGTCATGCTAAGGCATATCCCTATATTCCTTTCCAATCTGGTCAGTTTCCTACTTGACTCATACATCTTGCTTACTGGAATAGACATGCTCTTACACTCTGTAGTATACACGCAACTTGAGATTGGCAATGGCTGCCACCGAGCCACACATACAGGTGTGCTGTCCTCTGTGATTCACGTACTATTTGTCATTCTGCTGAGTGCCAATGCCATGCAGGTGATTGTTTGTTACCAGTGAGGTGAATCTATTTGCCATTGATTAGACACATGCCTCACAATCATGTGTTTTGTCTATTATTGGCTATCATTGCAATTCCTGAACTGATACCTGTCTGATTTGACAACATGTAACAGGATCTGATGATATGTGTTACTTCTGTCACAAATATTTTGTATTGATTGTTTAGTCAACATATTTCAATGTGTTCAGCCATGGGAAGGATAGAAAATGGATATAAATAGGGACTTGGTAGTAAACACATGGCTGTGCAGTGCCCACTATGGACTGCATACACTACAGAGACACATGGCTTGTGGACAGTGTAGGCTATATCTTCCGCATGATTCAGTGTCCAGGGTTCTGTGGCTGGCAGAACCTGTGCAGCATTGCTCCAAGACAGTCACATTATTTCCACTAGAACTGTATTGTAGGCTGTCATTTGGGTATTTTTTTGTGAATGAGGGTGCACCTTGCTGCACAGTCTGGCACCTTGGATGAATGCTGTAGTGTTTTCAGCACCAAAAAATAAATGTTGTGCACATAGGATGTGATGTGTGCCTATGATGTATGGTATAATATATTATGGTAGAGATGATCCTGGGAGGGTCATATATGGCCATATTTCTCAGTTTCACAGGTCTGGGATACATCTTCATGCCTCCTGACCATGGAATTACCATGTGATACACAGACAAAAACACAGGAATTGCCTTGCTTCAACTCTGTGTTTGGAAGCCTCCTTTTACTAGTTATTGCATTAGTTAAGGTCTTTGGTACAATTGTTTGCACACACAGGGCCTCAGGTAGCATTTGTTAACTCTGGGCATCAATGGACAAAAATTGGGTGAGCTGACCTACATCCAAAGTGAAGTGGTGGAATGTGCCTTTCAGTTGACATACAACACATCCACGGATTGTCCACATTCACAACATCACATGATAGTGACTAGTGCCAACAGCCCCCCGTTACATCATGGTGCATGTGTGGCAGCTGAGTGTCTTCACATGATGTCATGCTTTAAGGGGCATATTCCGACACAAATGACACACACTCTGTGCATTTCCATCCTTCTATGTGTCATGCGGAATGCTGGACCCATAGTAATTGGACATGAGAAATAGACATGTGATTATGTATCCTCATTTCACCTCCCCTCGGGGGGGCACACAATTTGTACACTGCCCCAGGGTCCCTGTACATCGAATGTGTGGAAATGTGTGAGATCTTCCTTGGTGTTGGATGGAAAAGGCCACTGCATGGCCCATGGTAAACATCCTTAAAGTGGGGTGAATTAATATTACACCTTGTTGTGGCTTGAATTACTGCATACCAATCAGGCCTTGCAATATAATTCAGACTCACTTTGCATTGCCACATTGGCAGGATTTGGGTAGCCGTTCCGACAGATTATTATGAATAGTGAGAGTCCATCAGCACAGTTCACTTGTACAAGTGAGCCACATTGGCATAGGCAGTCTCAATCTGTGTGGCTTGTAGGAAATAAGTTGCTATCATGCCATGTAGTATCGCACAGGTATATAGCCTCCACACCAACTTCATATGCACTGTGACATTCAACCCAAGACTGATATGTCAACGTATTCCTACATCATTGACTGCCATGTGGTCTGTTATGTGCTTGAGGTGTACTTACCAACCAGTAGGCCATTCCCCTAGGTCCATTCTGGAAGCGCTCAATGAGGTAGAATGCCGCAAGATGAGTGAGTCATGAGCACTGACAGGGCACTTTGCAAGTACGTTGATGAAGAGGACCAGATGGTCCATGATTGCCTGCACGTTCATGAAATAGGTGTGCTTCCTGTTGCAGATGTGTGATGTTGCCACTGGAGACACAAGTTGTACATGTGTGCAGTCCATTGCCCCCAAAACATGTGCAGTGGCATAAAAGCCTTGCTTGTTGTCCTATTGTTCCTGCCCTGTGTTGGGGAAGTGGAGGTTCTGCGATGTGAGGCTTATGATGGCATCCAGGACAGAGGGGAGGAACCTAAAGAAGGATGCCTGGGATACTCCTGCCACTCTAGCTGTGGTGGGTTGGAAAGTAGCACATGCCAGCATGTGTAGTACCGCTTTTGGCCGCCATAAGTGTGGCAGGGTATGCTCAGACGTGAGTCCCTTGCTCACTTTGCCACTGGATTCAAGCAAGCCGGGCTGAATACGGCAGAAATGCCAGAAACCGGTCCTCGGAAGCTTGTTTCCGGTCCAGGGAAGGCATGGCTTGGCAGTTCGGGAAGGACTGTTCCCATGAGGCACAGGGTCAGACTGATTTGCATATAGCCATGTCTGAACTGGGGTGGCAGAGTGGGCTAAAGAACGGTGATGGATTAAACCCAGATCTTTTGGCTGGGTGTGAGTGTTTGATTGGTTCAGATGCTCCGTCCATTACCACCCCCTTTTATACCGCTTTTGGCCGCCATAAGTGTGGCAGGGTATGCTCAGACGTGAGTCCCTTGCTCACTTTGCCACTGGATTCAAGCAAGCCGGGCTGAAGACGGCTGGAATGCCAGAAACCGGTCCTCGGAAGCTTGTTTCCGGTCCAGGGAAGGCATGTCTTGGCAGTTCGGGCTGGACTGTTTCCACGAGGCACAGGGTCAGACTGATTTGCATATAGCCATGTCTGAACTGGGGTGGCAGAGTGGGCTAAAGAACGGTGATGGATTAAACCCAGATCTTTTGACTGGGTGTGAGTGTTTGATTGGTTCAGATGCTCCGTCCATTATCACCCCCTTTTGTACCGCTTTTGGCCGCCATAAGTGTGGCAGGGTATGCTCAGACGTGAGTCCCTTGCTCACTTTGCCACTGGATTCAAGCAAGCCGGGCTGAAGACGGCTGGAATGGCAGAAACCGGTCCTCGGAAGCTTGTTTCGGGTCCAGGGAAGGCATGGCTTGGCAGTTCGGGCTGGACTGTTCCCATGAGGCACAGGGTCAGACTGATTTGCATATAGCCATGTCTGAACTGGGGTGGCAGAGTGGGCAAAAGAACGGTGATGGATTAAACCCAGATCTTTTGACTGGGTGTGAGTGTTTGATTGGTTCAGATGCTCCGTCCATTACCACCCCCTTTTGTACCGCTTTTGGCCGCCATAAGTGTGGCAGGGTCTGCTCAGACGTGAGTCCCTTGCTCACTTTGACACTGGATTCAAGCAAGCCGGGCTGAAGACGGCTGGAATGCCAGAAACCGGTCCTCGGAAGCTTGTTTCCGGTCCAGGGAAGGCATGGCTTGGCAGTTCGGGATGGACTGTTCCCATGAGGCACAGGGTCAGACTGATTTGCATATAGCCATGTTTGAACTGGGGTGGCAGAGTGAGCTAAAGAACGGTGATGGATTAAACCCAGATCTTTTGACTGGGTGTGAGTGTTTGATTGGATCAGATGCTCCGTCCATTACCACCCCCTTTTGTACCGCTTTTTGCCGCCATAAGTGTGTCAGGGTATTCTCAAACGTGAGTTCCATTGCTCTCTTTGCCACTGGATTCAAGCAAGCCGGGCTGAAGACGGCTGGAATGCCAGAAACCGGTCCACGGAAGCTTGTTTCCGGTTCCAGGGAAGGCATGGCTTGGCAGTTCGGGCTGGACTGTTCCCATGAGGCACAGGGTCAGACAGATTTGCATATAGCCATATCTGAATTGGGGTGGCAGAGTGGGCTAAAGAACGGTGACGGATTAAACCCAGATCTTTTGACTAGATGTGAGTGTTTGATTGGTTCAGATGCTCCGTCCATTACCACCTCTTTTTGTACAGCATGTGTAGTAAAGCCAGTAGCTTGGCCTGCGGAGGGATGTTGGTGCAGTGCTGCAATGTTTGCTGCAGCCTTGATGCAATCTAGTGCAGGAGCAAATAATGAACTCCCTCCTCAGCCTATAATGGGCAATGACCTCTTCCTGCCTGAGGTCCATGATGGTTATCCTCTGGAGGTATGTCCGCTCCCTTCTCCTGTGCTGCCTCTGTGGTTGTGGTGGTGGTCTCCTTGGTGCAATAGCAGTTGATTCATGTCATAATTGAGCTTGCAAAAGTGATTTGGGTCTATTCTCCTTTTCTACCAGTGTCCTAGTGTAACTTTTAAGACCAGCTTTTCTTAGTGGTAAAAAACTGCCACTAATGGGAGTTAGCGCCTGTTTTTGAAAAATAGCGGCTCCTTATACATATGGCAGTGTCAGTTTTACAATGGTTTTCCCGAGGGAAAGACTGCCTTGCATATCATTACCAGAAAATTCCACTAGCGGATCTGGCATTAAAAAAACGATTTCACTAGCAGTGGAAAAGTGACGATAAGGGGCTCTAGCATCACTCTGTAAACATGGCGCTCAAACAAAATTCTGCAGTGTCAAAAAAGTGATGCTGCAGCAGCGTTAGCTCCTTGTAAATATGCTCCTTAGTCAGATCTTCATTATTAAAGTCAGATGAAATTCAACCTTTTTTTTAAAACAAAGGGCGATATGTACAACAGAAGTGGCGGAGTGGGGCATTAGCTGTCATGGCTTAAAACCTCACTCCGCCACTTCAGAAAGACAAGGCTGCACTATATTTACAACAATATGGTGCAGCCTTGCGTTTCCCCCTGCGCTGGCACTACACTTCACAGTGTAGCAACAATGCAAGCAACCTTGCACCATAGTGCAAGGGTGTCAGCGTACAGGGGAAAGATTGTTTATGTCCCCCTTCCTGTACATAAACAATCTTGAAATGTCATTTTGGCACTTCTATGTGTGCTGCTTAATTCAGCACACATGGAAACCACAAAATGTAATTTTTTAAAAAGATTGTTAAGGTGCAGGAAGGGGGTCCTTCCTGTACATAAACAATAAAAGCCTTTTTGCTTTTTACTTTTTACATGTTTGACGCAAAACGCATTTCTCCTTGTTTCGCCAACTTAAGATCAGGTTTTACCTGCCGCAACACCCACTGCCCACCCCTTTCACGGTAAGCATAGCGTGAAGGGGAGCCTCATTTACAAGGCAACGTTAAGCCAAGTTAAGTGGCTTAACGTTGCCTTGTAAATAAGGCGATGCCCCTATTGTCACGGAAAACGTCACAAAAGTGATGTTTCTGTGGCAATAGGGGCTTGTACATATGCCCCAAAATGTGTCTAGTCTATGCAGGCTATGCCGCCAGATGATATTCTTGGTTTTGCAGCCCAACAGGTGAATTCCTAAGGACCTGCCAGCTGTCACAGTAAAACAGCGCTGGAATATTTGTGCTGCCATTTTTGGGTGGGATTTCAATTGTGGTTTTAAACTCATTATTCAAATCACTATTAATAAAAAGGGGGGCAAATAAACACCCTTGCATTAGCCCTTCGGTCGTCGGATTGTTATCGAAATGCCCTCATCCCCGTCCACGTGCAAAAGCCATAAAGATCTTGGAAGTCACGCTCACTCAGTTTGTGCATTTTGTCGAAAATTCATACTCTGTTAGAAATTTCTCGTTTTATTTCTGTTTTGAGTCCAACTTCCGCTATTTTCTTTATGCTTGACAAAGCAGTTCAGAAATCAAAACATTTAGCGGTAACTAGTTTTTTGTCCACACGATGGCGATCAAACATCAAACATTAGGACATGTCAAATTTTATCTTTTGAATATACGAATATGAAATTGGCCAAAAAGAAATGAGGCATTCGGTCCAAAATTGGTTCTCACAGTGGAGGAAAACGTTGCACAATTTCCAAAGTCGAAGGTTGATATTGTACGGGGCCATTGGCAACACAATTACTATATTTAGAAGTGCTTTCAATGGGGCGGTACTGTCCGGTACGGAGTACCGTCACTTTTTTTTTTATTTTGACAGGGTACCGGCACTTCTCAAGAGAAATGCAATACCTTTAATAGGAGATAACCGGCACTTCTCAGAAACAAGCATGTACTTTGTTACAGAGTACCTGCACTCTGTTTTTCCATTTGAATCACTGATATAAAGTACATTTACAATAATGACTGATTCTCCATTAAATGCACCTCGCTGAAAGGGCAAACAGATTGTTCCCGTCACTTGCCAAGGCTGGGACTGGCAAACACAGGGGACCACGTTAGGCATGAGTGGGGCAAGTCATGTTTGGGGAAAGGAGGAAGACCTTTCTAGTGCAACCTGTTCTCATTTTATGACTCTAAAATCAGAGTGGAAGGGTGTTTATGTGGCTGTCACCTTCCTGCGCCAGGCACTTTATAAAACAGTCATCCAACGAGTAAAACCTGCAAAGTTTGTTCACCCTGAGTTAAAAGATAGACCAAAAATGTGCTATTATTTCCTTCAACCAGTTTGTGTGCTACAACGGGGGAAAAGTAGATATACATATACAAATGTCTTTTGGCAAACTTGTGTGTGAAACTAGCAATCTAGGCGTTCCTTTTTTAGTTTTCCTAAAAGCAGTCAATGGATTTACTTCAAGCCGCTCATGGAGTTCAACCAAGCTCTATCATCAGGTCAATGTTTGGTGAAAAAAATCTATCCAGAGCTTTATGCTGCGAACATGGACCAAAGGTTTCAAATCGGAGACTGCAAAGTAAATGCAATATTGTGGCAAATTCACCTTTATACCTTTCCAACCTTGCCTTCATCAATTTGCACACAGTTAAAAAAAAATCAACATTTTAGGTGTGGACATACTTTTTATTAAAGGCCAAAGTCATTACCAACTAAAGTCCAACACTTTTTCTCTCATTACTTAGAATGGAATCAGATTAGTAAATCTATCCCTTCCTAAATCCAACACTTTACCTACTTTTGCTTAGATTGGAGTAGGAATAGTACATCTAATCTCTGCAAAGCCCAACTCTTTCCTTGATTTTGCTTGGGTTGAAGTGGGAATATTAAATCCAACCCCGCCAAAGTCCAACACTTTCTTTAGCTTAGATTGACGTGGAGATAGTAAGTATAACCCCTCCAAAGTCCAACACTATCCCTAATTATGCTAATGTTGGAGGAGAAATAGTAAAACAAACCCTTCCAAAGTCAAACTTTTTCCCTGGTAATGCTTACTTTGGAGTTAAAATAGTATGTTTAACCCATTCAAAGTTGAACACTTTCAATCCTTTTACTTAGACTGGAATAGTAAATTTTACCCTCCAAAGTCCAACTCTTTCCCTACTATTGCTTATGCTGGAGTGGGAGTAGTAAATCAAACTCTTCCAAAGTCCAACGTTTTCCCAGATTTTGCTTACGTTGACGTGGAAATAGTAAATCTCACCCCTCCAAAGTCCAACACTTTCCCTCCCTTTGCTCATTCTGGAGTGGGAATAGAAAATCTAACCCCTTCAAAGTCCAACACTTACCCTACTGTTGCTTAGATTGCAGTGGGAATAGTAAATCCAACCCTTCCAAAGTGCAACAGTATCCCTGAGTTTGCTTATTTTGGAGTGGAAATTGTAAATCTAACCCGTCCAAAGTCCAACACTTTCTCTACTGTTGCATTGGAGTTTGAATGGTAAATCCAACCCCGCCAAAGTCCAACACCGTTTTTTACTGTAACTTAGATTGAAGTGGAGAGAGTAAGTATAACCCATCCAAAGGCCAACACTTTCCCTGATTTTGATTATTTTGGAGTGGGAATAGTAAAACTAACCCTTCCAAATTGAAACTCTTTCCCTGATTTTGCTTACATAGAAGTTGGAATAGTACATTAAACCGCACCAAAATTCAATACTCTCTATCCTGTTGCTTAGATTGAAGTTGGAATAGTAAAGTCCAAAGTCCAACTGTTTCCCTACTTTTGCTTATGCTACAGTGAGAATAGTATACTGAACACTTCCAACATCCAACACTTTCTCTGATTTACTCTGAAGTTGGAATAGTAAATCTTACCCCTCCAAAATCCAAAATTTTCTCTACTGTTACTTAGATTTGGGTGGAAATAGTAAAGCAAATCCTTCCGAAGTGCAACACTATTTCTGATTTAGCTTTTGTTAAAGTGGAAATAGTAATTCTAACCCTTCCAAAGTCCAACACTTTCCCTACTTTTGCTTATATCTGAGTGGAATTAGTAAATCTAACCCCTCGAACGTCCAACACTTTGTCTGACTTTGCTTACTCTGGAGTGGGAATAGTAAATCTAACCCCTCAAAGTCCAACACTTTCTCTACGGTTACTTAGATTTGGGTGGGAATAGTAACTCCAATCCTTCCAAAGTGCAACACTATTTCTGATTTAGCTTATGTTGAAGTGGAATTAGTAATTCTAACCTGTTGGACTTGGCCCTTTTTGCAGGGTCATTCCAGAACTTTTTGCCTTCCTCCTGTATTTTGTCTGACCTGTTGTTGGTTGTTTTATGACTCAGGGCACTTTATCACTACTGATCAGTGCTAAAGTACGTGTGCTCTCTATGGTAAACTTGGTAAGGTTGGTCTACACCTGTTTGGCATATTTGATTTAACTATTAGTCCCTTGTACAGTAGGCAGGTAAATTAAATGCTACTGGTGGTCTTGCAGTGCTGCTTGTACCACCCACCAAAGTAGCCTTTCAAACCTGTCTCAGGCCTCTGCCACTGCAGGACCTGCGCGTGCAGTTTACTGCTGCTGTGACGTGTCACATAAAGTGGTTGCCACGTCTGTGACTCCCCTTTTACTGCATATCAGTCACCCCTAAGTTAGGCCCTAGCTAGCCCTATGGGCGTGCGGTGTAGGTGGAAAGTAGGACATGTAGCTTAACTGTGTGGCACGTCCTGGTAGAGACACACAGTCTATTTGGTTTCTCACTGCTGTGAGGCTGCCCTCTCATAGGCTTGCATTGGGGATGCACTGATATCTGCTTCAGTGGTAATTCCTGACATTAGAGGGGTAGCGCGACCAAGTTTGGTATGTTTGGAATAGTAGTGAAAAATCCTGCTGATTGGTGGAAGCAGATTTATTATTACTATTTCAGAAATGCTACTTTTAGAAGTGGGCATTTTTTGTGTGCTATGTGTCTTTGTGCCTGCCTGATGTGTATTGACCGTCTGGTTCTGACTGACAGGAGAGAGGGGATGTGCATTTACTCCAGCCAGTCCCGGGGGGGGGATGAGGTGTGTCCTGCCCTGCCTAGGTAAGTCAGCACTAGGCTGAATAGACCTTGGCTGAATTTAGAATAGTGGAAGGAGTTTCCCCTGGCACCTGAATAGGCCTGGTCTGCATTTGGAGTGGTGGTAGGAGGTTGACTGCCAGCAATGTGTGGCGTGTGCCAATTGAGGTCCAGCAGGAGGCTCTGTGAGGTGCCCCGTGTTGTGAGTACCCAACACGAAGCGCTGGAAAAGCGCAGTGTCACTTTCCTTCGTGGTGGAGGGAGAAACGGTGGGTGAAGCTCCTGTGAATGCGCTTTCCTTTCCCCTCCCAGTTGGGTGCCGTAGCAACGGGGGAGCAGCGGGAAGCCAGGCAAAGGCAACAGGCCGTGGGGCTGAGCCTGGTTGCGGGTGAGGCCCACTGCCATTAATGGCCACAGCAGAAAGAAACAACGCAGATGGAGACTTTGCTCTGTGTCCACCGCAGCCGTTCAGAGGAGGTCGGGTGGAATCCTCACCCCCACGGCATTTTCCAGGCAGCATGTACCACCAGGGGGAGACTGAGGTAATTCTCTCCCTCATTTTGGATGGGGGGCACCGTTCCCCTGCACGGGTGACCCCGCCCCAAGGGAACCGTTATTGCTCTGTGACCGAACGGAAGGGAGGCCTCCAAGGATGTCCCAGCCTGGCTGAGCCAGTTCGTAGCAGCGGGGCATTCTCCAATGAAGGAGATAGAGTGAGATGCACTTCCGTCCCCTTACTTGTGGCGCTGGGTGCCGAGGACATTCTTTACCAGCCGCAAGGAAGGTACTTGTTTGTCCCCAGTATTGACCCGCTGCATTTGTGCCCTAGTATTTGGGTATGTGTTGTGTGCGCTCACAAGGGGCAGAGGGGAAACCTGGTTACGGACATGATGGTTCATGTGTCTGTTAGGTGAGGCAGTTGCCTGATATATGCATGATATTTCCGTAACATATAAAACTGGCCAGTGTTTACTAGGGTGTACTGTGGATTATGTTCATGCATAATGTGTTATGCTCTGATGTAATTAGGCTGTGGATTACCTTACCAGTCAGGGGTATAAAGATGGGCACGCTACAAGTTATTGCTAAGGTGCACTGCTGATGCTGGCTATGCCTAATGCTTGACACTAAGTGTAATCCTGCCAGTAGTTACTGGTTGCCTTAACTGTGATATTTAATGACAATGGCCCGATTGGCCAAGTGATTTATTTAATCCCTGTGAAGAGATGATAATTGCCTAGTGACACAGTGATATATATGTGATAGTGTTCTAATGTGTTTTTATGGATTATACAAAGGCTATTTTTATATAACCTTATGTGGGGTTTCTTTTATTTTGTGCCTCATGTGGCTAACATCATGAGAACCTATGGTTTCATCCCGGTATCATACGCGGATGATACCCAACTCCTCTTTCCTTTTAAATCTCTTACCACCGAGATTAAGAACTCCTTTTCCCAGGGAATGAAAGCGGTGGCACATTGGATGTCGTCTAACTACTTGCACTGCAACGTTGGAAAGACTGAAGTCATGCTGTTCGGTGAAGACAAACTCCTGTGGACTCCGGACTGGTGGCCACTAGATATTGGCCCAGTCCCTGAGCCCAAACAGGTAGTAAAAAACCTGGGAGTGCGATTAGATCAGGAGCTCTCATTGAAACAACATGGTGGGTTCCTGCTTCTACATCATTGGCTTGCTACGGAAAGTGTTCCCATTGCTTCCTGACTCTACTAGAAGGACTCTGGTACAGGCACTGGTCCTGAGCCAACTAGATTACTGTATTGCCCTGCTACTGTCTGCAAATGAAGGAGTAATGGCAAGACTCCAAGTGGCTCAGAACACCTCTGCCCGCCTAGTATTGAACGCCCCTCCTCGAACCCCTTCTAAACCCCTGCTAGCGAAATTACATTGGCTATCAGTCAAACAGAGGGACAAATTCACAATATGCTGCATAATACACAAAAGCCTAAATGGACTTGGGCCAGCATACTTGGCAAATAAATTAATCCCCTATGTCCCTACCCGCTCCCTTAGGTCAAGTGAGCAAGGCCTGCTCTGCGTACCCAGGGCTAAGAAAGCCAGACATGGGACCAGAGCTTTATCTGTGACAGGACCCTCCTTATGGAACAGCCTCCCCAAGTCTCTCAGACAATGCAGAGAGCACTTCCCTTTCAAAAAGCAACTTAAAACTTTCCTATTTCAAAGTTAGAATGCTTCTCATTTGGTTGTCCCCCTATTTATGCTGTGACTGTCAATCAATCATAACATTTGTATAGCGCGCTACTCACCCGGAAGGGTCTCAAGGCGCTGGCGGAGAGGGGTCCGTTTCTGCTCGAAAAGCCAGGTCTTGAGTTGCTTCCGGAAGGAGAGATGGTCCTGGGTTAGCCGAAGGTGGATGGGGAGGGAGTTCCATGTCTTGGCTGCCAGGTAGGAGAAGGATCCTACTCCGGCGGTGGCTCTGCGGATGCGTGGAACGGCGGCGAGGGCGAGGCTGGTCGATCATAGCTGGCGGGTGGGCGTGTAGAAGGTCAGGCGGTTGTTGAGGTACTTGGGGCCCAGGTCGTGGAGAGCCTTGTGTGCGTGGGTGAGGAGTCTGAACATGATCCTCTTGCTGACGGGGAGCCAGTGCAGGTCTCTCAGGTGGCCGGAGATGTGGCTGTGTCGGGGGATGTCCAGGACGAGTCGTGTGGAGGCGTTCTGGATGCGTTGGAGTCTTTTCTGAAGTTTGGCTGTGGTTCCGGCATAGAGTGTGTTTCCGTAGTCCAGTCGGCTGGTGACTAGTGCTTGGGTGACCGTCTTCCTGGTTTTGGTGGGGATCCATCGAAAGATCTTTCGAAGCATGCGCAGGGTGTTGAAGCACGATGATGAGACGGCGTTGACTTGTCTGGTCATCGAGAGGGAGGAGTCCAAGGCGCAGAGATATTCCCCCGGGAGTCGAGTCTAGCGCGGTACAAACTCGCAAATAAATAAAATAAATTACTGCTGTGTGAGTGTGTTGTGCAAACACTTTACACATTGCCTCTGGGATAAGCCTGACTGCTCTGCCAAACTACCAAGGGGGTGAGCAGGTGTCTGTTGGTACATGACATGTTCGATGCACATTCCCAATGGCTCCGTTGGGTAATATAGATGGTCCCTCAGGCCTGTTCCTTATGTCTTGGAACTTCAGAGGCCTCAACGATAACCGTAAAAGAAGGTATGTTATTTGTTATCTCCTTAGCCATGGGGTGGATATTGCTTATATGCAGGAAACCCACTTACCCAAAAAGGACTCACTCCACTTTGCTGCCAGTTGGGGGGCGCACATGTATTTTGGCAATTTCAGTAACTATGCCAGAGGGACAGCCATACTTATCCACAAACTGGTCCCCTTGAGCTCAAGCTCTGTTGTCAGTGGCAAGGAGGATAGATACATTATTGTTACAGGATCCCTCATGGGAAACAAGGTGGCACTGGTGTGTGTATATGCCCTGAACACTGACTCACCTGAATTGTTTCACTCCTTACATGCCCAGCTATTAAAACTAGACCCTTGTTTACTCCTGGTGGGGGGAGATTTTAATCTGCTCCTCATTCCGGCATTGGACAGCACGGCCTTAACCCCGACACCAACTGTGTTCTTGCCGTGCTCTCTTGGCCATCTGCGAGCAACTTCCCCTTCTTGATATTTGACGCATGCGCAATCCCACCCACTCCGAATACACACATTAGGCTGGCCAACATAACACTTGAACGAGAATTTACTTTTGGCTAGAGTCCCCTGCTATTTCTAACTGGTTTCAGGCACTTGGGATGCTCCAGAGAACATACTCAGACCACTAACCGGTTCAGCTCCGGCTGAGGATCCCTCATCCGTAGGGCTTTGAACGTCAGGGGCCCTTTCCGGGCTGTGCGCTCCAAGATGAAGAAGTGCGCGAAGCAATAGAAGACTATTTCACCATAAACACTGGCTCAGTAGACTCTTGGGCAGTTCTGTGGGAGGGCTTTAAGGCATACATTAGGGGCGTGTGCATAGCCAAACACTCAGGCGTACTTAAAAGTCTCAGCACCATAATCTCCCATATTGAGCGTGAACTCGCCGAGTTAGATGATGCCACGCTACATTCCCCAGCCCAAGACACTACAGGTCACTGGTTAGCCCTCCTGATTGAATTCTGTGAGGCCACAGACTGTAAGATATTATACCTAGGCAAATATCAAAACGCTAGGCAATACAGAGAGGGCGAACGGCCGGGTAGAGTACTGGCGCAGATGTTAAGACCCCCTTATGGTAAAGCCTGCATCACTGAGATACATACTTCTATAGCTCGGACACTCGCCTCCACTTCAGAGATTCGTGAGGAATTCTTAGATTACTTCACAGCCTTGGCACAGGAAGGTTATTTATCAGAAATAGCTTTGGTTTACCTGGAGAAGGACATGCAAGAATTCCTTGTGGAACCGATATCTGAAACTGAAGTTCTAGGCACCATCGATATGCTCCGCTGTTCCTCTGCCTCCAGGCTGGATGGTTTCACGGGGAACTTTTATAAAACATACAAATATATGCTGGCCCCACAGTTGATTGAGGATTATGCAGAGGCCCTCGAGAAACAAATCCTGCCCCCCACGCTTAGGGAAGCGGTCGTGATCCTTCTCCCCAAGCCCGGAAAAGTCCGACCTCCTACGGTTCCTACTGACCATTATCTCTCTTGAACCCGGATTATAAAATATTAGCCAAAATTATCGCCAATTGCCTTTTCCAGCTGATGGAATTCATCATATCTCCAGCCCAATCTGGCTTTATCCCCCACCTCTCCACCTCTTTCAATCATAGGATTCTCTTCTCGGTCCTCCACAGAATTAACTCAGTGGTTCCGGCTGCCGCAATCTTGTTGGACACAGAGAAGGCCTTTGATTCTCTAGAATGGCCCTTTTTCCTCTCAGTGATGCGCTGCATGGGCATGCCAATGGGCTTCCTAGCCACCACCGCCTTGCTATACAGCCACCCTACAGCAGGGCTCTGCATAAACGGAACATTATCCCGTCCCTTTTCCCTTTCCCGCGGCACACAACAGGGCTGCCCTTTATCACCCTTATTGTTTTATCACCCTTATTGTTTATTCTAGCCATGGATCCCCTAATCCGCCACTTTCAGGAAAGGCACCTACACAGGGGCTTACAATTTAACACTGGCCCCTCCTAATTTCGCTATATCTCGATGACACTATTCTATACGTGAGGGATCCCCGGGTTAATTTAGAGCCTCTCATCAGAAAAATACTGTGGTTGAGCCTTTTCTCCTGCCTAGGCATTAACTGGCATAAATCTGTGATCTTCCCGTTAACTTCCAGTACGACCCCCTGGGAGTGCGAATTTCCTATGGAATGGTGCACTGATTCCGTCAAATATCTGGGCATTCATATACATCTCAACACTGTCCAGATTCTTCACCTCAACTACGGACAAGTAATTACCACTCTTGAATCTCAAGTTGAGAGATGACTGCATTTACCCTTGTCAATTGCCGCGATTCTTAAGATGATAGTGCTTCCAAAATGTCTGTATCTTTTCAATATTATCCCTATTCCCCTCACCAACAGGTTTTTCTTACAATAGGCTGGTGTGGGGGGGGCAGGCAGGCGTGCGTCCGCTGGCAAATTCTCACCCTGCCATATGATAGAGGTGGATATGGTGTACCAAATCTCCAACCGTATTACTTGGTGGCTCAATGCAACTATGCCTACGCATGGTTCCACCCAGATGCACGGATCCCCTATCTGTGCCCAGAGGTGGATTTTGTCTTTCCTGAACGGCTGTCAACCGTACTTCCCAAGGGTGTTCCCAGAGACCCTACTGACATACAGACAGTCCCCACCACTAGCTGGCCTGGGACAAGCTAAGACGGATCACCAACACCACCACACTATATTCCTCTGCCTTACCCCTTCCAAACGGCCCATTGGCGTCCAATCACAGGCGAAAAGTTGATCCAGCGCACCTTAACCAAATTCGCTATCACAACACTAGGGCACCTATACCCTAAGGGGCATATTTTCTCCCCATTAGAAGACACTTGGTTTCAGGAAGGCAACTTTATGGTCAGCTTTTTGCTCAGTCATCTCCGCTCTGCGCTGTGCGCCTCGTTGCTTGGTTTCCCTCTAGAGCCAGACACATTCCTGCCCCTTACACTAGTAATTGAAAGCCTCAGCAGGGCACATCACATTTCAAAACTATACAAAGACTGAGCGTCGTTTAGGCCAGTGCATGATGACAAGTTTCGCACAGACTGACAGACTGGGAGTCAGATTTAGGCCACCCCATAACTGACGATCAATGGGCCAAGTGCTGCGCGGTGACAAACGATGTCTCTCTTAACAGCAGACATAAACTATTGCATTTCTAGTACCTACGTAGAATTTATATTAACCCTGCCAGGGCAGACAGATTTGACCCAACCAGACCGCATACTTGCCGCAAATGCGCAGCCTCCTATGCTGATTTTGCCCACCTCAAATGGACTTGCGCTAAACTTTACACCAACTGGGAAGAAATACACAGCACGCTAGGGACCCACATACCGCAAGGAATGATAAAATCACCAACACAGTGGAGTGGTTTGTAAATGTAAACTCTACTGCTAGATATGGGGTAAATGACAATCCACCACTGTAGCACTGCAGCGGATTTTAAGTAATATCAAAGTAAGCAAACCAGCCTTAGCGCATCCCGCTGGGGAGGGTGATGTAGCTTTGAAAAATTACAAGAATTCATCCAAAAAAAAAAAGGAATCCCATGTGTCCCAAGTTTCCTGCAATGTAACTATATGACAATGCCCAAGTGTCGTTAGCCACAATGTGTCATCTCTTTTGACCCTCAATCCCACAATATTCCAGGTCATCATCTTCATAATCGGTGCGACACAAGAAGACCATTTGAAGACTGAGCCAGTGTGGTGTATTCTCAATAGTTTTTATTCTCTATTTTTTCCTTCTTTGTAGCATTTATAAAAAATCTATTGCAATTTTGAATTGATATTCAATTATTTTTTTCATTAATTTTTTTTTTTTAAGTGTGAAATATGTTTTTGTTGATATATGTTTGTTAAATATATAATATTAAGTCATTGGTATTCATTTAATTTAAGTTTTTTAAATTCTCTAATATTGTTTTTATATTTCTAAAGTATATATATATATGCGTATAAATATATACTATTTATTCAGTTCACGTTATTCTTTAAAACTATTTTTATATCAATTTTAATTTTTAAATTAAGCTTCAGCAATGTTGTTCTAATATATGTTTGTTAATTTTTATTTTACGTTGTTAATATTTTTTATGCAAAGTTATTTTAAAGATTGCTTAGTTATTGTTTTTATCTTTTTTAGACAAAACATAAATATATGTATATAGAGATATATATATACATGTGTATTTATATACATTCATTCATCTATATCCAAGTTACATTACACATTAAAACTATTTATTTTCTGATTATACTATTATTGTGTATTTTAATATTTTCAATGCATTACCTATACTGGTATATATGAGTATTTGGATACACTCACCTTTTTTGTTACTAGTCTACTCCATGAGATTTTTGACACAATATTTTGGCAGTTTACATATGAAGTATGTAAGCTCAATATTTTGTAGACAATAGTTTTGACACAATATGCTGGTGTCATAATGTTGTATTTTTCGATATTCTGTCATATGACCTGTGGGTGAATGGATGGATGATGCGTATTTTGCCCGTGGTTACTTGATGATTCCTGAGTGTAGTTGAATGCAAATGTGCTTGGGTGAGGTAGACTATGGATTAACAGGGGTGAGAGTGGTTGATGGATTAATAGGGTTTGGGGTTGACCGATAGGTGTGGCTACAAGTGTGTAGACTGCTAAATAAATATATATGATGGAAACCTAGATGGGTTCAAAGGTGTAGAGTAAATTAGTTTAGGTTTGGTTGCATGGAATAAGTCATTAATTTCCAATTGCAATGATCTACTGGAGAGTAACAAGCTGCTTTAGCTTATTCAAAATATGCTCTGACACAAGGTCAGACATATACAAGCTTACCATATGATACCTTGCGACGTACCTGCAGGGCATTCAAAGCATTATTGCCTATGGACCGACTGCTCGAACTATGAACCATGCCCTGTGTATTTGTGCTGCTTCCACTGCCTTTGGGCTGGTTGTAAGAAAAAAGGCATAGAATTGCACCATGGCAAATGGAACTCATGATCATTATAGATTGATTTTTTACAGATATATAGTAGGCTTTTGCATAAATAAAGGCATCTATATAAAACATTCTCAGGCAACTGGGTCAAATCATCTACAGAAGTTGGTAGATCTCTTTATCCAAGCATCACCCTATGATAAAGCATATCTTCCCTCATTCAGAGATGTTTTAAGAAATGGGCAAAGTGGGCAATTACCCAGAGCACCTATTTTCCAAGGGGTACCTTGGGAAAGAGAATATTCTATTTCATATCTGTCTATTTCTACAACTCAATCTTTAATGTAGTATTCAATAATTTTATACAATATAGGGCTTGAGTTAGTAGAAAATCGATAATATAATAAAATGTGAAGCCGTTCCGGAGAGGGTCGCCTATAGTATGTTTTAACCGGGGCCCGAAAATCTTTAAATGACACTGGCCACTTTCACCAACTAAAGGTAATCCTGACAAAAACTGACAGAAGAACAGTGAGACCCCTGGTATGTAATCTATGGAGCAAGATGGAACAATCACCTGGAATCCAAATAAAAACCACAGATTCAGGATACGGCTAACCACTGCAATTTTTAGGTCTCACAAATGAGCAAGTGCAAGCTGTCTGCTTGCAAAAGACCTATTGAAAATGTACAGTGTGCTTATAACCTTCCATTTCTCACATCTTATTGGCTTTATTGTCAGTCTGATTTGCTTGCTTCTGATTAGATGGCTTACCATCTATTTCTCTTGTTTGTCCCCCATGGAGGATAACCTACTATCTTTTTAGGAAGATTCTTTATTCTTTTTGATTAAACACTCCATGATCGTGCATGTGTTTTCAAGCTCTCGTTCTTGTGGGCTTCACACCGTGAAAAATACCTACCCTGTGCTCCATGATGTTCTCTACCTCTTGTGCTGCTAGTGCTCTCTTGTGTGCTTCTCTACTCAAAGTCCCCCACCAAAGGGTCTGCGCTGTTCTCTCCATTGTGTGCTTCTCCTCAGACCGATGTTATTTTCTCCCTCCTATACTGCTCATTTTCACTTTCGTGCCCTTCTTCCCATCGTATGCGTCTCTTTCTGCCACTATGTTGTGCTCTCTCTCGTGTGCTGCTTTATTCTCCTCCCCACCTTCTTCTCCATTGACCTGACACCCATGTTTCTTTTTATTTTCATTTTGCTATTTCGCGTCAAAATATTTTTTTTCCCAAGTGGCATCTGCCATCTAGAATCAGTAAAGAAAAAACTGAAGATGCGGTCCTAGTCATTCTATAGTGCCCCCAGAATGATGGAGCAACAACAATGGTTGTCATATCATTCCACCTTTTTTATTCTTTTTTTCTGAGACTGTGCTGAAAACCAAGTACATCCAAAAGGCACAACCTATTGTCTTTGCTAATGCTATCCATCAACTGTGTTTTTTGCAATTTTCACCCCGAGTGTGCTGGGTATACTCAGACGTGAGTCCCAGGCTCTCCACACCACTGGAGTCAAGCTATCCAGGCTGATGAAGGCTGATAGCCAGAAACCGGTCCTTGGATGCTTAATTCCGGTCTGGGAAAGACATGGCTTGGTAGTTCGGACTGGACTGTTCCCATGAGGCACAGGGTCAGAGCTGATTTGCATATAGCCAGTGTCTAACCCAGGGTGGTGTGGAGTGCAAAAAACGATGGATTTAGGCCCAGATCCTTGTACTGGGGTGAATGTATGACATTGTTCTACATTCTATCCATCAACTGTGTTTTTTGCAATTTTCACCCAGAGTGTGCTGGGTATACTCAGACGTGAGTCCCAGGCTCTCCATACCACTGGAGTCAAGCTATCCAGGCTGATGAAGGCTGATAACCAGAAACCGGTCCTTGGATGCTTGATTCCGGTCTGGGAAAGACATGGCTTCATAGTTCGGACTGGACTGTTCCTATGAGGCACAGGGTCAGAGCTGATTTGCATATAGCAAGTGTCTTACCCAGGGTGGTGTGGAGTGCAAAAAAACGATGGATTTAGGCCCAGATCCTTGTACTGGGGTGAATGTATGACATTGTTCTACATTCTATCCATCAACTGTGTTTTTTGCAATTTTCACCCCGAGTGTGCTGGGTATACTCAGACGTGAGTCCCAGGCTCTCCACACCACTGGAGTCAAGCTATCCAGGATGATGAAGGCTGATAGCCAAAAACCGGTCCTTGGATGCTTGATTCCGGTCTGGAAAAGACATGGCTTGGTAGTTCGGACTGGACTGTTCCCATGAGGCACAGGGTCAGAGCTGATTTGCATATAGCCAGTGTCTAACCCAGGGTGGTGTGGAGTGCAAAAAAACGATGGATTTAGGCCCAGATCCTTGTACTGGGGTGAATGTATGACATTGTTCTACATTCTATCCATCAACTGTGTTTTTTGCAATTTTCACCCCGAGTGTGCTGGGTATACTCAGACGTGAGTCCCGGTCCCAGGCTCTCCACACCACTGGAGTCAAGATATCCAGGCTGATGAAGGCTGATAGCCAGAAACCGGTCCTTGGATGCTTGATTCCGGTCTGGGAAATCATGGCTTGGTAGTTCGGACTGGACTGTTCCCATGAGGCACAGGGTCAGAGCTGATTTGCATATAGCCAGTGTCTAACCCAGGGTGGTGTGGAGTGCAAAAAAACGATGGATTTAGGCCCAGATCCTTGTACTGGGGTGAATGTATGACATTGTTCTACATTCTATCCATCAACTGTGTTTTTGCAACAACAATGGTTGTCATATCATTCCACCTTTTTTATTCTTTTTTTCTGAGACTGTGCTGAAAACCAAGTACATCCAAAAGGCACAACCTATTGTCTTTGCTAATGCTATTTTAGGGAAGCCTTCAACCACAAAAAATAATTACAGACCATCCCCTCTGTATTCAAACAGGACTGCCCCTTCCAAGTGGGCATAGCACAGACAAGTAGGTTCAAAACATCAGACCCGAGTGCTGGACCACTATCCAGCATCCATAATCAACACGCTTCATAACACTGGTGTCATTTATCCGAGCAACAACCTAGCTTTGGGCCATGAAACCGGAAGTGCAGTAAGTGCATGGTACTACACACGGAAATGTACCTGCTCATTTTTGGAGACTGTAGTGTATAGCTTGATTGAATGTCGGAAATACAGACACATGGCCAAAGATGGAATTCTTGAGCAAAGATTGTCACTTGAATGAAAGGGTTCCTACTTAGATGTACAGGCTACAATGTGAATGTATACCATTGAAGGGACACACTTTATTAGACAATACATGACAACAATTTCACTGTTAACCTTATGTAATCTTTGGTGAGCTTGATGTCTGCTTTGAGCAAGATGAATCGAAGGTGTCTGCTGTGGCCTTGTCTCATTTTGACTTGCTAAGCCTTCTTCGAACGTCAGTGGTGTTTGGTCCACCTCTTCTCGTTAATGGAAAAATAGGACATTAACACATATGAATGAAATCATCATTTTAACAGAAATTTAAATGTGATCAAAGTACCTTTCACATTGCTTGTTGAGTATTTTACAGATCTTACGAACATACAATCATGTTAACTATTTTTCTGTATAATATTTTCAAATGCCAGCCCCCAGGGGAAGTGAAGATGGGGAGGGGGTAAAATGTAGAGGAAGGGGTGGGGTTAGGGAGGATATAACGGTGTCAGGGGAGGAGGCTCCAGCTTCTTCCAGACACATAGTGATGGAGCAAGTATTCGCACATTTAGCGACTTGCTTGTATTCATGAACCTCGAGTAACCTTAACTTTGTAATCAATCTGTGTGTCTTACTAATATTGCACATTTTACATTACACGGGGTGTCCCAGAGATGCTTCCCTATGTGTTTATTAATCGTAATACGCTTGCCTCTAAAATGGTTGCTGCTTTGCGGGAATATAGGCTGCGCATGCGTCGGTCATACCCATGTGATGTGACGCACTCTCAGTTCTGGAGGGATTTTGTTGCTCATGCGCAATACAGCTAAAATGGCCGCTTTGTTCTCTCATATGCTCTATGCTTGCATTGCCGCTTTTGCAAAGCTGTTTTGTTCTGCACTTACCCTAATGCTATAGTTATTATAAAGTAAGGGGTGTAGTATAGCCAATCATGGTGTACAGTGTATTCATTTTTTCTGTGTTTCTAAATTGTTTTCGCTTGCTTTTCATGTATCGTATTCTTTAGGCCTGGGAGACGCTTGATACTCCATCTTTGAAGCCCGTATGGTACTAGTCACGTGATTGGGAAAAGAAAGCCATGCAGCAGTGGAACCCAGCCAGCTGGCAGACAAAGCCAAGATGCTCCTGGGAATCAACCTGTTACCCAGCAAGACAAAGCTGACTTGTACCTAATTTTTATACAATTGTAATAACTTCTGTATACTCTATTGTTCACTGTACATCATATGTCATGGGAAGCTAGAAATTAAGGGGTGGGTACAAAAATTGAATATTAAGCCTGATAAAGTGTAAAATCTAGGTGGTGTGATGATCTAACCTCCTCCTTTGGCCAATCAGAAGTTGGGGATCCTTTCACTTGCAACATTAGTGGGTGGTACACTGACCCGAAAAACAGTATAACTAGCCTAGGTTTAGCTAGAGAAATTGTCCGACTTGTCCGAAGAGCTGACCTGTCACTGACCCAACGAACTCTATAGGTGATTGATTCTTGTGGAGAAGTGTGGCTCAATGGTTAGAGCGACAGACCTTGATGCAGAGCGCTGGCCAGGGACCAGGGTTCGATTCCCGCCTTGGCGGGATCGGGCTTAAATTCCTCTGACCGGATATTCTCGCCTCAGTGCCGAATCTAAGCATGGGCCCCACGCTGCAACTCTGGGCAATAGCTTGCTTAGTCTCCACAACGGCCCCCGATACACAAGGGATGCCTGGTTTCACCATGGGATGCCCAGGAGTGGACACCTCACAAGGAAAAGCCAGGAGGGGTTCCCTTGTGGTAGGAGTACAAGCGCCGGGATGCTTACGGGTTACTGTTCGCGCTATACAAATACAACACACATTTACAGAGAGCTGCGGAGCACTCTGTCCGTATTTTCCACAAACCCAGTTGGGGTTTTGGGAACCTTAAGTGCTGGTGAAGCACTTTGCTGGGAGATTCGAGAACCCAATCGGGGTTATTAGCAGATTCCTTGCAGACAGGGAGTAGCGCAGGCGTTGCAACCGAAGCTGCAGGTGTTAGTCGTACCCTTTGGTGAGCCCGGTCCTGATCCAAATCCTGGGGGTATCCTGTCCTGACTGTCCTTGAGCCGTACCTGCTCGCCTACTGGCAGCCTAAGTCCTTGAGGGTCCTTTCCCGTCTTTTCCAACTGACCCGTGGCCAGGGTTGGTGTTCATTCTGTCCTAGGTAAATATAAACTCTACGTGGGTTTTTGTCTTTCTAAACTTCTCTCTCTCGTCTCGAATAAAGCATAATTGCCTACGTCCTTTTCCCTTGTATCTCTATTAATAAGATTTTCATGCAAATTTTGTCTATTAGCATGTTCCACTTTTCTCCTTACCTTTAGTTAATTACTGATTTGTTTGCATATATAGTATGTTCCGTTCTTACCTTCCCTATAGAAAATTGCACAAGTGTCGTTTCCTCTGAACCCTTAGTGAATTTCGAAAGTCAACTTTGATTAGTATGTTCCCTTTCTTTACCCGCCTTTAGTGAAATTGTGAAAGTCTGTTAATCTAAAATAGCGTGTTCCTTATTTTTCCTTCCCTTTATTTTCCGAACTATAAATGATTCTTACTCTCATTCATAGCTATACAATATTTCTAATTCTAGTTATAGATAGTCTGATCTGTGTTAATTTTTGGCTCATGACATTTGATGATGAAGATGATTAGATAAAGGTTTTGAAAACTTCCTGAGTTTGTGGTTATTATAAAAGATATAGACATTATTCAATGTGTATATGGTACTTGTGTTGTCTATTTGTCCCACAGCTAGCTCCCTGATCCATTGTGATCTTAACTACCTGTGTCGAGGATTGGTAAGTCAGGTACACGGAAATAGAAAAGTAGTGAAACTGAATTACTGATAATAGTGTGTAGGTTACCTGATTAAAGCATAAATGAAATTAGTATTCATATGGGCCCAAGTGTGCACTATTTGATAAAAAATGTTAGTCGGGTGACCTGCGCGCTCTATCAGTAATTTTCTGGTAGCAGTGGTATGGTTAGGGATTAGTTAACACAGGTAGATAGGTTATTGTTGATAACTGTGTAAAATAAAATTGCTGCTAAAATTTTTGCTGCTAAAAGTATCGATTGATCGAATATAAAATTGCTTTGAAATGTTATGAAATGTTTTTTAATAAATTTTGATGAAATGCTGCTATATTGAAATGTATTAACAACTCGTTAGTGAATGTTATATATTGTCTGGAATCCCCGGGGGCAGAATAGCGGGTGGTGAGGAGAATCCACTTTGCAGAGAGGTCACTTACTGTGAGGAAAATTAGTGCATGGTTAGGCAGAACTGGAAGCGCTAAATAGGGTTTTCTTGTATGAATAGTTGAATAAATGATAGCAACGAGTTCGGTAATGAAACTTCAGTTGTGATATAACCTAGTAAGGGTCACACGAGAAGGAGTAGTAGGTTCATCGGAGCTTGAGTGCTAGCAAAGGAGTTCGCTAGTGAAACTTTAGACTTAGTATATATCCCGAATAGAGTGGATGAGTCAAAGAAGTAACATGTTCTCTAATGCTTGTGTGAAGAGTAGGCAGAAGGGTCCATCCGCAGTATATGAAAAGTAGACAGAAAAGGTTTACTTGCAGTGAAACAAATCTTTCCTTTTTAGACACTCCAGTACAGTGGCGAATGTTATACGTTGTAAATTAAATAGAGCACTTGCACTTTAAGAAAGAAAGAGAGTGTCCGTTACCTTGTGAAGGATGGAGTCAGTTGCGGAGCTGCGCTGACGTCACTCTGTGCTGCGCTGGTATTGGTCGAAACAGCGGGTGTGTGACGGAGCTGGTATTGTAAAGGAGGGGTGAGCGCCGGAGCATGAGAACACGTCTCACGGAAAGGCCACGCTCCCATTGGTCGAAACTCTTTGCAACCATAGTGTTGATTGGTTGTTGAAAATTGAAAAACGCGCTAGCATTGGAAGAAAATAGTAAACAAGAGTGCGAAGTATATGTGGTATACCGAATTTTTACCTGATCCGAAATATTTAGGCTTTGGTAAAGATCAGATGTTAAGAGGCAGACCTTATAATATGTACGGAAGCAAAAGAAAAATGACTCTCGTAGACAAAGTTAAAAATTACTTCAAGAAGGATAAACCCATCAAAACTAGAGAGGGTATAATCATTCCACCACCTTATACTCCCACATCATTTATGTTATTTGACAAAGGGTATCATGCCTGTGTGTGGTTGGAAAATTGGGTGGAATATACCAAAGATGACGGAGTTTTAGCATTTCCTTTAGAGGGTACCTTTAATGGTAGAATTTTGTTTAATTTGAGGACCCGAATGAATGATTTACATCCCAGACCAAGATTGACGCAATATGAGGCTTTAGAAGAATGGGAGATTGAGGCCTTTGAGCGAGATAGACCTAGAATTGACAAGGGAATAAGCAAATGGTATCCCAAAATGCATGGAGAAGCAAAAAAGAATAAAATGAAGCAGTGGAGACAGAACATGATGATAGAAGGACTGTTCCCAGTACGTACTGTAGACGAACCCGTAGGAGGAAAAAGGACAGAGAAAACCCGACACTTAATGACTGCGGGTGATTCTGAGGATGAATACCTGAAGGATTTATTAATGAAAAATCCACCTCCATATGATGTGGAGTCTAGGTCCTTGAGTATGAAAAATCCATTCTTTAGGCCTTCCAGTAATAGAAGGGCCAGTGCATCTGATACGACAGGTCCAGGTTATAGGCCTAGTGGTAATGGGGGGGTCGAGCATGCCCGATCCGACTGTTCCATATTATAGGCCGTCTTGTGGTGAGGGACCAAGTATGACAATTCCAACTGCCCCGAATCTTTACCCTCCTTTAATTCCACAAGTAATACATGAAACATCCGTGGAAAAGGTTTTACAGGAACGAGAAAGAGAAGCTCTAGTTAAGCAGAGAAATGAACTCATTCAAAAAATATCCCAGTTAAATTCAAGTCCTGAAGCTCTGACAATTCCAGTAACTATTGGCCCAGTTGTCCCTCTTTATGGGGATAGACAAGCTAGTCCAAAGACTGCAGTTATTACTCCAGCTGTGGTGCAGCCAAGAAAAGAGCCCTTAATAGTTGATGACCAGGCAAGTGAATGCGAGTCTGTAATTTCCCTGATGGATTTGCCCATAAGGGAACCAGAAGACAGTGCACAGAGAAAGAACACTCAGACTAGTGCAAGAGAAGTCCTGATAGAGTCATCTACAGGTACTCGAAGTGCTACGGTAGTGACTCCGGAAGAAATAGATCGATGGACCCGAGAATTAGAAAAAATAAATCCTCAGCTAAAACCATTAGATATTTACAAATTAAGAATAGAATTGGAAGAACTGATGGCTGGGAATGTGGGACTAGACAGGCTGAACACCCTTAGTGAGGAAGAGTTACTATTCATTTGCAAAAGTATAACCAGAAACACCAGAGTGTTCCATGAGAAACTAATGGACACAGCAGCTAATATGGGAATAGACGTCAGCAGATCCAAAGTATTGCAAAAGCCATACAGAGCAGAATTTTCTGACAAAGATTTAGAAAACATGAACGTGTCAGGGAAAAAGGTGCAGATAAGAGAATTGCTGAACCTGTTACAGAAATGGGGAGATTTAGAAAAATGGAAAGCCAGGTGGGCAAAGAAAAAGGAAGACAGTAGATCAAGACAAGTGTCTTCTGAATATGTCCTAAAAGAAGCTGACAAGGCAGAAAAATTATATCCTATGAGAGAAGTGCCAGGTGGAGGATATGTACATGTTCCATGGTCCGGACAGGATATTGTGTCATTTACAAATGACTTCCCAAAATTACGAGAGAAACCTGTAAAATGGTATAGACAGGTCGAGAGATTTGTTAAAATTCAAAAATGCCTCCTGAAAGATCTAGATGGGTTCTTTGACATTTTAGTTCCCGTAGATTTGCGGACAGTAAAATTGCTGTTGATTGGCCAAGTGAAGAATATGCCAGAGACACAAAGACAGGAGCTCCTTCAGCGGAGGTGATGAGGAAATATGACCAGGTGATATTGTACCTGAAAGGGAAGGTGCCTGCTAAAGAAACAGATTGGTCCAGAATAGATAGAACTACCCAGAATAGAGATGAAGCTGTACATTCATACTATGAACGACCGTTACAAGTGTTCAAAATGTATAGTGGCCTAGATAACATTGAGATGAAGGAAATGACCTACTTCATTTATCGATTTGTGTTAGGATTAAGACCTGAGATTTCCCAGTGGATAAAAGACAATAAAATCTGTTGGCAAGCTAAACCTATTGATGAAGTCCTGAAATATGCCAAATATTGTGAAGATGAGCTGGAAAATAAACAAAAAGAATTAAAAGAAAAAGTTATGTGGGCACAAGTAAAACTGGCAGAGCACCAAGAACAGCAGTTAAGCAAAATGTCAAATACTCAGAACCAAGGCCCTGGGGTGGAGGAAAGCCCAGAGTAAAAATGAGTCGAGTGGAGGCCAGAAAGAAGTTTCCCTGTCACGGGTGCAGAAAGATAGGGCACTGGAGGGACGAGTGTAAGGCTGTGCAGAATGATAATGTGCCAAATAATGATTTAAATCTGCAGGCGCAGAATGAGGGACCACGGAAGACACAGCAACAGGTAAAACAGAATCAGTTGCCTCGTGCACCTAGGCCAAACTATAGGAGCAAAGCACAACAGGGTGAGGAAGTAGAGGTATGGGAAGGAAAGGAGGATAGAAATGCAGCAACTTCGCAATTTTTGTTGAATGATACATTCCTCTGTGATGAACCTTACTGACGGTGCCTGAGGGGGGAGGACGAGGAGTGCGTGCTTGGCGCCTCCTTGCCGGTAGACCAGTCCAGTCCATACATTGAAGGAAAGGTTGAAGGAAATGACGTCACCTTTCTGTTGGACACTGGTGCTACCCGTTCTATTGTGAGAACAGCAGACGTTCCAAACCTACCCCTCTCGGGAGAAGCAATCCAAGTAGTGGGTGTTTCTAATCAATTAATTAGTACCCCAGTGACAGAACCCATGGAGATCATAATGGGGAATTTCAAAGAAATGCACAGATTTGTTGTCTGTGATTCCAGTCCTATGAACCTACTAGGACATGATTTGCTGTGCAAAATGAACTATACCATCTTTTACACACCAAAAGGCGTCGAAATACAAACCCCAGATGAAGACGGAATCTACAAGTTAATGTTGATAAGGCCTGACTCAGAAATCAAAAGACTGACAATACAAGACTTACCTGAAGAACTTCAGCAGACAGTGAAACCAGAGGTATGGGATTTTACTGGAAAAGATGTAGGACTAATGGCAAATGTTGACCCAATTAAAATATCCATAAAAGAAGATGCAGTTTACCCGAATACTAAACAGTATAAAATGAGTGCAGAAGTAAAAGCAGGGGTTGCCACTGAAATAAAAAGACTGTTGGAAGCAAACATCATACAGGAGGTAATGAGCAGCCCTTGTAATTCGCCCATAATTGGAATCAAGAAACCTAGTGGTAAGTACAGGGTAGTGCAGGACCTGCGCAAGGTTAATAAAATTGTCGTCCCTTGCTGTCCTATTGTGCCAAACCCTGCTGTGATTTTGTACCAAATTCCATAGAATGCTGGATGGTTTTACCGTCATTGACCTATGTCACGCATTCTTTTCAATTCCATTACATCCAGACAGCAAATTTATTTTCTCATTTGAATTCGACAGTCATGTTTACGTCTGGAATCGAGTCCCTCAAGGGTACACAGAGAGTCCTTCAATTTTCAATCAGATTTTGAAAAAGTGCCTTGAATCTTTGGTCTTACCTGGAGAATCAGTTCTGGTGCAATACATAGACGACCTCTTGGTGGCGTCTAAAAGTCGAAAGGACTGTGTTGTTGACACCATTGCCTTACTGAACCATTCAGGTGAAGGGGGACATTAAGTATCACCAGACAAACTACAGTTCTGTACCTCTTCAGTGAAATCTCTGGGGCACCAGATAGAGAGGGGTGTCAGGAAGGTTACCACAGAAAGAATTAGAATAATTCGAAAGATGGAACTACCAAATTCTCAGAAAGAAATCAGAATGTTTCTTGGAGTTGTAGGGTACTGCAGACAGTGGATTCTGGGATTTGCAGTCCTAGCCAAACCATTAATAAAAATGACAAAGAAAGGAGCAAAAGACCCAGTGGAGTGGGATTATGAAAGCATGTCAGCTTTTACAAAATTACGAGAATGCCTGTGTACAGCTCCTGCATTGGGAATGCCTGACTACTCGAAAGAATTTGCACTGTTTTGTGACACCCGAGACAATTGAGCACTTTCAGTCCTAACACAAATGCATGGTTTGACTAGGTGTCCAGTGGCATATTTTTCCGCTACCTTGGATCCAGTGGCTGCTGGATTACCTGGATGCCTAAAAGCAGTAGCTGCAACTTGCATGAGTCTTGAGCAGAGTGAATCCATCATTATGGGACATCCTGTAACTGTGTATGTTCCACATGCAGTTGTAATCTTACTGACCCGAACCAAAACACAGTATGTCACACCTAGTCGGCTGACTAAGTATGAGAGAATTCTAGTGGGTGCAGCAAATGTAACTATTACTCAATGTAACATACTGAATTCAGCTACCCTATTACCCAATTCACTGATTGCAGAAGCAAAGGGAGAGGTCGAGCATAATTGCATTGACCTAACTGAGTTTAGTACAAAACCACGCCCAGACATCAAGGAAATGCCCCTGCCTATAGAAGATTTCGAGCTGTTTGTAGATGGCTCATGTCTGAGACATGAGGATGGAAGCCTAAGCGCTGCCTATGCCGTGTGTACGATAGCACGTCCAGTAGAAGCATCCTATTTATTTGGAGTAAAGTCTACACAAGTAGCCGAATTGGTTGCATCGGCAAGAGCCTGTAAATTTAGGAAAAGCAAAAGAATAACCATATACACTGACAGCCAGTATGGTTATGGGGTTGTGCATGACTTTGGCCAGTTGTGGCTGCAAAGAGAATTTATGACTTCTTCGGGTACTCCTATCCGAAACGGAAAAATTGTACAAGAACTACTGGAAGCAATCCAGTTACCTAAAGAATTGACAGTGGTCAAGTTTGCTGCTCACAAATCTGGCGATGACAATGTGACAGCAGGTAATCGATATGCTGACCGACTGGCCCAACATTGTGCAAGACATAGAATGTCAGTCAATATCAAATTGGGGGGAAGCGGAAACAGCTGCCAACTTATGGTGTTTGAAGATGTGCAAACATGGGAAGAACTAAGAGATTTGCAGAAGGCAGCCGGACCAAAGGAAAAGAGAAGATGGAGAAAGTTTGGTTGTCAGCAAAGGAATGAGGATGGTGTCATTGTTTATACTGATGGTATGCCTGTGTTGCCAGACAGCTTGCTTGCTCCTATGGCTAGGTTAATACACGGAGATGCACATGTAGGAAGAGATGCAATGGCCCGTGTCTTCAGGCAGACATGGTTCAATTCAAAATTCAGGAACATAGCAGAGGCACTTTGCCAGAGGTGCTTGACATGTCAGCAATACAACCCGGGAAAGAAAACAGTAGTTTTACCAGGTAAAATTGGGAAAGCAGAAGGCCCTTTTATCAGATTACAAATTGACTTTATTCAGTTACCACCCTGTAAAGGAATGAAGTACGTCCTTGTCATTGTATGCCTGTTTTCAAAGTGGGTAGAAGCTTATCCTGCAAGAAAGAACGACAGCATCACTGTAGCTAAATTGTTACTGAGGGAACAAATACCTAGGTACGGTTTTCCAGTCACAATTGAATCAGACAGAGGTGGGCATTTTCAGAATCAAATAATAGGCCAAATCTGTGAAGCATTCAAAATTTCTCAAAAACTGCACTGTGCATATCGCCCAGAGGCTTCTGGAGTGGTAGAACAACTAAATGGCACTATCAAGTCAAGATTGGGAAAAATGTGTGAATCTACTTGAATGAATTGGATAGACGCTTTGCCCCTTGTCCTGATGGGACTCAGAAGTATTCCAGATCAGAAGACAGGCCTGAGCCCCCATGAGATACTGATGGGAAGAGTAATGCGGCAAGCATGGGTACCAGGACACAAACTGATAAACATTTCTGATGATTTGGTGCTAGAGTACTGCAAGCAACTGGGTGACCAAGTGCGTTCTATCTCTCACCAGATTGGGGAAGACTCCGTCGCCAGGCCAGAAACTCCAGTCCATAACCTGAACCCTGGTTTTTGGGTTGTACTTAAGAAACTCACCAGGTCGAGTTGCCTTGCACCGAAGTGGGGAAAGAAAAGACAGGTGATTCTTGTTACCACAACAGCGGTGAAGTGTGCGGGGGTGCCACGGTGGATCCATGCCCACCATACGAAGAAGGTGACAGAAGACGAAGAAAAAACTGAGGCTGAGGGTTGTGCAGCTGAGGGGTCTCCTGAAGTTGGTCCTGAAGTAGCTGAAGAAGAACAACCGAGCACCAGTCAAGATGATTTGGTCCGAGTAATCGACGTGACATTCGATACAATAAGAACTAGAAGACAAACCTACTTAGATAGAGACTGGGATAGTGAGGACGAGACAGGAATAGAAGATAATCAGATCATTGAAATCCATGTCAAATCTGATGGGGAGGAAGGTCAGATAGGGACAGAACAGGTTATCGACACACCGCCAAGAACTCTTGAGATTGAAAAGGGACAGATAGAAAATAGGGCGGAAGTTCAAGCGGAAGCAGATCAAAAGTTCGAAGTGCTTGAACAGGATCAGATAGGGCTAGACGAATGCGTTCGGGAAATATAAATTGAAACAACCGAAAGTCAAGATAAGCATATACCTGAACCAGGCCAGCTTAGTGACCAGGCAGAAGAAACTGATCTAAGACCTGGAACTAGTCAGACAGATAGGGAAGAAGAAAAATTTGAAGCAGATGTGCCACAACTGAATGAAAATAAAAGAGCATTTGAGGAAAGCCAAATTACAGTGCCAGTTAAAAGATTCAAGAAAAAGAATAGAGAACAAAGATTTGTTAAAAGGCTGAGACTGAGACTAAAAACTGTAGTGGAAAAACTTGAACAAGAAAATCAAGACTCCAGCGAAATTGACCTGTCTGGAGCAAAGCCTAAGAGAAGAAGTGCCCGAATAAAGAGACTGAACAATAAATATCAGAATCCTGAATGGACTTATCTGGTGTTGGAGGAATTAGAAAATCTTGATATAAGTGATGAAAGTGATGAAGAATTGATTGCTGATTAGGCTTCCGAAGAAGAGGAACCAACCTGAACGTTGCCCTGTGTAAGCAACCTGTGTAAAGCTACAAAGAGGGGTTGAAAAACATCTTTTGAGCCAAAATGTCTGATTCCAATGTGAATGGAAGACCTAGACGCAATTGTTGTAAAACATGCTGCAAAGTATGTTTGTGTAGTATAGCATTAGTACTGATATTATGGATAGGACTAACAATTACTATTCCTTACATGATGAGTAAAGATAATAATTTGTACCTTACTAAACCAATGACAAAGGACACAGAAAAGCTGCAAACGAAAGATACACCACAAAGTGTAGAAAGACCTGAGAAAACACTTAGCCTTAGACAGACCGGAATGGAGTTAGATGCATCAGATGAGGGAGGACTACATTTTCACAGAATAAAGAACAGGACTCATTTAAACGTATTTGCAAACCTGTTAGTACACTACGTAGAAGCAATGGTAATAGAGGACTGTTATGTCTGCATGAAGCTACCAACTTCTGTAGCTGAAGGTGTGACTTATCATCATTTACCACTAACATATGGAATTTCCTGTAGTATTTTAGCTAGTTTGTTCTATAAAAGAGGACCGTTACAGTACTATTACTCTAACACAGACGTAGTCTTTTCTGAACTTCCTATACGTGGAAATCTGAACCCTGTACATACTAAGAGTGATGTTAGACGTTATATGGGAGAATACTTTCTAACTATAGGTACAATAGATTTAGGTGAACCACATAGAGATAACTTGACATGTTCATTACATGAACAAGAGAAAATGTTTCTAAATACGGCAGAGAAAAGAAGAGAAAGTTTCCAAAGAAAAGCGAATGATAAAAGACAGAAAACTCCTAAGGGGCTGAAAACATGGGGAGCACCTCAAATGGTGTAGCTAATCCTGCTTTGTTGCTGGATTTCGAAAGGAAAGGGAAACTTTGTCTTCATAGAGAAAAGTCTAGTTATTATAATAACATATTCATTGGTTCCAGTGAATGCAAACATAATTACAAGGTAATTGGAGGTTGGGGTTTCAAAAATGGGTCAGAACCTGTGTTTCCCGGAATTTATTACATATGTGGAAACAAGGCTTATTTCAAATTGCCGGGTCACTGGTATGGACTATGGAAGCTGTTATTTTGGATTTGTCTTCCCAAAGATATACCATGTGAATGAAGTCGTTGGAAGCAGTGAAAATACTAATGGAGTAGTGCGTAGTAAAAGAGAAAGTGTAGGAGAAATAGTAGGTGATATATTTAGTGCATTGATACCTGCAGTGGAAGTGACTCTGAATACACACAGAAATTTCAAAATGTCTACAGTAGTAGATCGGTTATCAACTGACACTGCTGCAGGATTCCTGATGGTCAATACCGAAATGGTTGCGATCAGATCTATAGTTTTACAGAATAGACTTGTTCTTGACACCTTATTGGCAAAAGAGGGCGGAGTCTGTAGAATGTGGAAAGCGCAACATTGTTGCACTTACATTCCTGACGAAAGTGTTGAAATTAAGAAATATGTGAGAAACATAACTAATTTGGAAAAAGAGCTCAAACCACTGGAGGTTGACAGTGCCTGGAAGAGACTAACTGATGGTCTCTCCTCTGTAGGTAATTGGTTTTCTAACATAGGTAAAAGTCTTGTGAGTAAAATACTGATGCCAATAGCAGGAATACGTTTAATTGTGCTGATCATAATAATTTGCTGTAAATGTCGAAAACACAAAAAGAAGTATGCTGTGAATAAGAGAGGAATGAAACGGAATGTTGATGAACTGGAATTAGAAGAACTGAATAATCAGATTTACAAAAGAGCAAAGAATTTCCATCCTAATAAGGATGCAGGGAAAAGGCTGAACAAAAAGTTTGAAGAAATTGAAGTAGGTGAAATGTGAAAAGTTGGCATCTGGTTCCATTAATAGTGATGATAATAAATATCATCATAGAGGGGATTGATGGAGCAAGTATTCGCACATTTAGCGACTTGCTTGTATTCATGAACCTCGAGTAACCGTAACTTTGTAATCAATCTGTTTGTCTTACTAATATTGCACATTTTACATTACACGGGGTGTCCCAGAGACGCTTGTTTATTATTCATAATACGCTTGCCTCTAAAATGGTCGCTGCTTTGCGGGAATTTAGTCTGCGCATGCGTCGGTCATACCCATGTTATGTGACGCACTCGCAGTTCTGGAGGGAATTTGTTGCTCATGTGCAATACAGCTAAATGGGCCGCTTTGTTCTCTCATATGCTCTATGCTTGCATTGCCGCTTTTGCAAAGCTGTTTTGTTCTACACTTACCCTAATGCTATTGTTATTATAAAGTAAGGGGTGTAGTATAGCGAATCATGGTATACAGTGTTTTCATTTTTTCTGTGTTTCTAAATTGTTTTCGCTTGCTTTTCATGTATCGTATTCTTTGGGCCTGGGAGACGCTTGATACTCCATCTTTGAAGCCCGTATGGTACTAGTCACGTGATGGGGAAAAGAAAGCCATGCAGCAGTGGAACCCAGCCAGCTGGCAGACAAAGCCAAGATGCTCCTGGGAATCGACCTGTTACCCAGCAATACGAAGCTGACTTGTACCTAATTTTTATACGATTGTATTAACTTCTGTATACTCTATTGTTCACTGTACATCATATGTCATGGGAAGCTAGAAATTAAGGGGTGGGCACGCAAAATTGAATATTAAGCCTGAGAAAGTCTAAAATCTAGGTGGTGTGATGATCTAACCTCCTCCTTTGGCCAATCAGAAGTTGGGGATCCTTTCACTTGCAACATTAGTGGGTGGTACACTGACCCGAAAAACAGTATAACTAGCCTAGGTTTAGCTAGAGAAATTGTCCGACTTGTCCGAATGGCTGACCTGTCACTGACCCAACGAACTCTATAGGTGATTGATACAGAGAGCTGCGGAGCACTCTGTCCGTATTTTCCACCAACCCAGTCGAGGTTTTGGGAACCTTAAGTGCTGGCGAAGCACTTTGCTGGGAGATTCGAGAACCCAATCGGGGTTATTGGCAGATTCCTTGCAGAGAGGGAGTAGCGCAGGCGTTGCAACCAAAGCTGCAGCTGTTGGTCATACCCTTTGGTGAGCCCGGTCCTGATCCAAATCCTGGGGGTATCCTGTCCTGACTGTCCATGAGTCGTACCTGCTCGCCTACTGGCAGCCTAAGTCCTTGAGGGTCCTTTCCCGCCTTTTCCAACTGACCCGTGGCCAGGGTTGGTCTTCATTCTGTCCTAGGTAAATATAAACTCTACGTGGGTGTTTGTCTTTCTAAACTTCTCTCTCTCGTCTCGAATAAAGCATAATTGCCTACGTCCTTTTCCCTTGTATCTCTATTAATAAGATTTTCATGCAAATTTTGTCTATTAGCATGTTCCACTTTTCTCCTTACCTTTAATTAATTACTGATTTGTTTGCATATATAGTACTAGCGGACCGTCCCGACGTTGTCCGGGTAAAAAAAGGCTAGGCAGCAATGGTTTTAGTATCATTGTACATTCGTCCCACATGATAAGAGACACATTTTAAAGCAGTGTCCCCAAAGGTCCGTTTTTCCGAATAGAGCATATTGAATCCCTTTCAAGGGAAACTGTTAGAGGCAGTTCAAAGGTAGAATGTGCTGTTTTCCCAGCTGTTAGCAAAGTGGCAGCTATTCCAGATGAAGCATCAGCTAGAGCCAAATTCCCAGAAGATCGAACTTTGGCAAGTATGAGGTTGATTAGGTAAGTCTTTCCTGTGCCACCGGGGGCGTCTATGAACAATAGTTTGCCTTGCTTCTTTTCAACACTATCAACTATGGTGTTGTAGACGAGTTGTTGATCAGGAACTAAGTTAGGCAAGTGTTGAGCAAGGTAGTTATTTAGCTCTGGAATATTGTGTGCAGTAGCGATATTGTGGTATCCAGTTAGGTTAGTTTGGACCGCTGGCGGCAGGCTGAAATCTTGTAAGGACTTCTCGCTTAATAGATACAGTGAGTCTTCAATTTCTATAAGTCCTTGGTTTATGATTTCATTGTTGATAGCAGCCCGTGCCGACGTTGTCCGGGTATGAATTGCTGCCGGCCAGTAGTATATTGTTTTGTAGGATTTCGTTTTGATAGCATTTCTTATCTGTGACAGGCCTGTGAAACGCTCCAATTCACAGTGCACTGCTGATGCACTTAAGAGTGCGCGTTCAGTAGTGTGTGAACTCGAGTTTCCCTACTTTATATTTCTTTGCAATATTATATAGCGCAAACTCGACAACATGGCATGAGCACAATTTACATTACAGAAGAACACATTCATTTGGTGTAGGCACGGGGAGACAAAGCGATTTTCCTGGAATCACAGGATGTTGAGCTGATGCCGAGATTCGAACGTAGCTCCCCAGCTCTAAAGTTCGCAATTCTAGAACTTGTGGCGGGAGGTGTGTCTGAAAGTGTATGTTGATGCTGGCCATCAATGAGAGAGACCTATGCATTTTTCAAATGGGTGGTGAAAAAATATGAGTATGTTGCTGGAGATGTGGGCCGCCGTGTAACCAATGCACTTACCGGGGGAGGGTAAACACCGATTATTCCGCAACTTTCTTTCCGCATACCATCACTCCGCAATGCCATTATAACGCATGGCATTACATTTTATATGCTTTTACTACGCATAAATTTACAACGAAATTCGTTGTAAATGCATGAATGGTAAAAGCATGTTTTTTTAAATGTTTGGATAAGGTAAGTATGGGTATGGGGGTATATGTTTTGGGGTACTGAGGTATATGTTTTGGGGTATTTTAAGGGTTCAGATATAGTTTTGGGTTATGTGGTACAGGGGTAGTTTCAGGGTTTAGGGATAGGTATGGGTTTTGGGGTACAGGGGTATTTTTAGGGTTCAGGGCTAGGTTTGGGTTTTGGGGTATAGGGGTATTTTTAGGGTTCAGGGGTAGGTTTGGGTTTTGGGGTACAGGGGTTCTTTAAGGGTTCAGGGCTAGGTTTGGGTTTTGGGGTACTGGGGTATTTTTAGGGTTCAGGGCTAGGTTTGGGTTTTGGGGAACAGGGGTATTTTAAGGGTTCAGATATAGCTTTGGGTTTTGGGGTTTAGGGGTATTTTTAGGGTTCAGGGATAGGTTTGGGTTTTGGGGTACAGGGGTATTTTAAGGGTTTAGGGATAGGTATGGGTTTTGGGGTACAGGGGTATTTTTAGGATTCAGGGCTAGGTTTGGGTTTTGGGGTATAGGGTTATTTTTAGGGTTCAGGGGTAGGTTTGGGTTTTGGGGTACAGGGGTATTTTTAGGGTTCAGGGCTAGGTTTGGGTTTTGGGGTACAGGGGTATTTTTAGGGTTCAGGGCTAGGTTTGGGTTTTGGGGTACAGGGGTATTTTAAGGGTTCAGATACAGTTTTGGGTTTTGGGGTATAGGGGTATTTTTAGGGTTCAGGGGTAGGTTTGGGTTTTGGGGTAAAGGGGTATTTTAAGGGTTCAGGGCTAGGTTTCGGTTTTGGGGTACAGGGGTATTTTTAGGGTTCAGGGCTAGGTTTGGGGTTTGGGGTACAGAGGTATTTTAGGGTTCAGGGGTAGGTTTGGGTTTTGGGGTACAGGGGTATTTTTGGGGTTCAGGGCTAGGTTTGGGTTTTGGGGTACAGGGGTATTTGTAGGGTTCGGGGGTAGGTTTGGGTTTTGGGGCACAGGGGTATTTTAAGGGTTCAGGGCTAGGTTTGTGTTTTGGGGTACAGGGGTATTTTAGGGTTCAGGGGTAGGTTTGGGTTTTGGGGTACAGTGGTATTTTAGGTTTCAAGGCTAGGTTTGGGTTTTGGGGTACAGGGGGGTATTTTTAGGGTTCAGGGCTAGGTTTGGGTTTTGGGGTACAGAGGTATTTTAGGGTTCAGGGGTAGGTTTGGGTTTTGGGGTACAGGGGTATTTTTGGGGTTCAGGGCTAGGTTTTGGTTTTGGGGTACAGGGGTATTTTTAGGGTTCAGAGGTAGGTTTGGGTTTTGGGGTACAGGGGTATTTTAAGGGTTCAGGGCTAGGTTTGTGTTTTGGGGTACAGGGGTATTTTAGGGTTCAGGGGTAGGTTTGGGTTTTGGGGTACAGTGGTATTTGTAGGGTTCAGGGCTAGGTTTGGGTTTTGGGGTACAGGGGTATTTTTAGGGTTCAGGGGTAGGTTTGGGTTTTGAGGTACAGGGGTATTTATAGGGTTCAGGGCTAGGTTTGGGTTTTGGGGTACAGTGGGGGGTATTTTTAGGGTTCAGGGCTAGGTTTGGGTTTTGGGGTACAGAGGTATTTTAGGGTTCAGGGGTAGATTTGGGTTTTGGGGTACAGGGGTATTTTTGGGGTTCAGGGCTAGGTTTGGGTTTTGGGGTACAGGGGTATTTTAGGGTTCAGGGGTAGGTTTGGGTTTTGGGGTACAGGGTTATTTTAAGGGTTCAGGGCTAGGTTTGTGTTTTGGGGTACAGGGGTATTTTAGGGTTCAGGGGTAGGTTTGGGTTTTGGGGTACAGTGGTATTTTTAGGGTTCAGGGCTAGGTTTGGGTTTTGGGGTACAGGGGTATTTTTAGGGTTCAGGGGTAGGTTTGGGTTTTGAGGTACAGGGGTATTTATAGGGTTCAGGGCTAGGTTTGGGTTTTGGGGTATAGGGGTATTTTTAGGGTTTAGGGATGGGTTTGGGTTTTGGGGTAGAGGGTATATTTATAGGGTTAAGATGGGTTAGTGTTTAAGTGTGTTGGGGTATTTTAAGGAGTAAGGGTGGGTTATGATCATGGGGTGCAGGGGTATTTAAAGGGAGCAGGGTGGGATTAGCACACAATATGAGACATGGCATGAAGGGTGGAACGTACCACACGCCCCCAGTGTTTGTCACGCCCCCAGCACACGCCCCCAGCACACGCCCACAGCACAAACCAGACACGCCCACAAGGGACTACTTTGCTGGCACGGTTCTTTTACCTTTTAAAAGTATATGGTGGGCGTCTGTATAGCCTATGTCCTTCTGCTGCAACTGCAACTGCCAACGCTGTATTGGGTGTTGTAATTGGTGCAGTGGTTCCTGAGATTACCCGCCTCAAAGGTTTGGGCTCTCTCTTTATATTATTAGTATGGATGTTCCGCTCTTACCTTCCCTATAGAAAATAAGCACATCTTGATAAATCAAATTGCACAAGTGTTGTTTCCTCTGAACCGTTAGTGAATTTCGAAAGTCAACTTTGATTAGTATGTTCCCTTTCTTTACCCGCCTTTAGTGAAATTGTGAAAGTCTTTTAATCTAAAATAGCTTGTTCCTTATTTTTCCTTCCCTTTATTTTCCGAATTCTAAATGATTCTTACTCTCATTCATAGCTATACGATATTTCCAATTCTAGTTATAGATAGTCTGATCTGTGTTAATTTTTGGCTCATGACATTTGATGATGAAGATGATTAGATAAAGGTTTTGAAAACTTCCTGAGTTTGTGGTTATTATAAAAGATTAAGGGCCAGATGTAGGTCGCCAATTACTGGTCGGTAACAGCCGAATTCGGCCGTTACCGACCGGTAATTGGATTTTGAGATGTAGGGCCCTTTATTTTACAGATTTGATAGATTTACAGAATCGGTAAATTTACCGATTCTGTAAAATACCGAATCGGTAATTTGACCGATTCGGTAAATTCCAGATGTAGGTAGCACTGTTTACAGTGCTACAGGCCTTCAGAATTCGTTATTTTACCAGCCAATCCAATTGGGTGGTAAAATACCGAATTCAGGTGTACATGCACATCTGTGCATGTACACCTGTGCCATGTGACATTCCCTAGGGCATGTATGTGTGCCACATGGCACACAAGCCTGTACTTGGGGTGCTAGAGGGTGTCAAAGTGACACCCCCTGCACCCTTGCAGGATTCGGTGTTTACCAATTCGGTAAATACCAAATCGGTATTTCCCATTGATTCCTATGGGCTTCAAGGCCCATAGGAATCAATGGGCAATACCGATTCGGTATTTACCGAATCGGTAAATACCGAATCATACAGATTCAGTAATTATCAAATTCTCAAATTAGAATTACCTACATCTGCCCCCTTCCGATTTACCGACTCTTAACCCCTTGTATGCTGGTGACGAACCCCAGCTGTCATGCACTACGGTGCTCGTGTGCTGATGACGGCTGGGGTTCGTCATGGCCCGCCCCTGTTCATTTGTTTACCGCACAGCGGCGGAAACGGGCCAGCAGCGAAGGGGTTAAATACCGAATCGGTATGATTCGGTATTTAAGAGTTGGTAAATCGGAATTACCTACATCTGGCCCATAAACATTATTCAATGTGTATATGGTACTTGTGTTGTCTATTTGTCCCACAGCTAGTTCCCTGATCCATTGTGATCTTAGGTACCTGTGTCGAGGATTGGTAAGTCAGGTACACGGAAATAGAAAAGTAGTGAACCTGAATTACTGATAATAGTGTGTAGGTTATCTGATTAAAGTATAAATGAAATTCATATGGGCCCAAGTGTGCACTATTTGATAATAAAAGTTAGTCGGGTGACCTGCACGCTCTTAGCACCAACGAGAGGGGAAAGGAAAGTTAGTAGGGTGTTAGTGGGGGGGCAAGTGTTCAGGCAGGCCTGGGGGTTTAGTTAGTGTGACGGTTTTGAGCTATGTAAGGGTAGTGTAGCTTAAACATAACTTGCTGGAGCCAGCGCCCCTGCTATGGCGGCACCCGAAAGTGAAGCGTTGTGGGCCGCTTTGCTTGTGCTGGGCCGGGTGGATCTCTCCAGGAGGCTCACCCGTGGGAGAAAGACTGAGCGGCAAGCAGGCAGCCTGACCACACACACCAAAGAAGTCCAAATGGGCTGGGGCCCAAGGCAACATAAAAATATTGGAGCCCACAACCAGGGGAGCGGGAGTAGAGGAGGAGTAGAGCCAGAGGGGGATGTCCCCCCATTGTTGCCCAGGTGGGAGGTCATGGATCTTGAGGGCCACATTAAGGAGCAGCCCCGCATCATCCAAGAGTCCGAGGAGAGGGGGGCTAGGATGTATGAGACCAGGGAGCGGGAAGCAGCAGTTGCCCGCTGGTGGAGGGAGAGGGACCCCATAGGCAGTGCTCAATGGGAGGGGGTGTCTGAGACAGGAGGAGGCGAATGGTGGCAAGTGGGTCTGGGTTTCTGATAGCGGGCACCGGAGAAGGGAAGAGGGACAGCCAGCACAGGACCTCCCAGGTTGGTACAGCCTGAAGGGGGGATCAAAACCAGAAGCAGAGGCCTGTAGAAAGGGGTTGATGACAACGGGGAGCACCACGGCCCCGGGACGCTGGCCAGAAGCAGCAGGGGGTCCACAGCGGTCTACCTTCCAGCAAGGGATCATGCATCTAGCACAGCAGCGAAGGAATGCACTGCAAAGATTGTCACGAATGCTAAGGAGCAGAAGAAAGGGTTGTATGATGATATGTGGGATGTAATTGAGAGTGAGGCTGAGATTGTGCTGGATTACAGGGATGAGAGTGATCAATGGGAGGAAGAGGAGGAGGCTACCGTACGTCCTGGGGCAGCGGGAAAGGCAACAAGGGAAGATTTGTATTTTACAGGAGGCAAGTGCCGCCAAAGACAGTGTGATGCCCAGGGAACAGAAGAAGAGCAGCAGCAGCAGCCGGGGCAAGGACAAGGAGGTCCAAGGCGGACTCTCAGGTAATGGGGATTGGTGGATGGCATGGGACAAGGGGGGACAAAGGTGCCAAAGGAAAATCCTGCCAATCGGTGGGTGTGGACGAAGGGACAATGAGGGACTTGGCAACAAAAACAGCTGCAGCTGCGGCACTACATTGGATACAGGTACCGTAAGAAAGTAATACAACTTGTGCACATTGCAAGGTATAAAGGAGACAAGCGTGATGGTGTTCCTTGAGCTATCCCTCAATAACTTTCAAATACAAGAGAACGCTTCAAGAGACTTCCCTCACAGGCACCCCATGGATTCCATTTGCCTCAGAAGATGATAGTGTTGGATGCCAATTTATTATCCAGCATATTGCATTTACTCAAGCATGTTTGAGGCTTGAGGTAGCACAGGCACATTTAGTTGAAAGGTAGAGGACCGCAACACATCAAATTGAATCCCCGCTAATCGACATAGGGATATCAAGTTTCCATCCAAGCAGCTGCCGCGCATACAAAATGGTGTCCACTTCGTACGGAAAAACGAAGACGCTGTGAAATTAAATAAGAAATGAAGTTAGGGCTCACCTCATGACAACAATGTGTGCCGCTATGCCTCAGGAAGCTCTCTCTACCAAGAGGCCGCAAAATGAGGTCAAACGGCAGCCGCAGTCCCCCTCATAGGCTCCATGAAGCGACGGAGCTCAGCAGACACCCGCCATCTTGACGAGCGCATAAGCCACGCCCCCTATGGTACTGCTCTGGATTCACAAGTTGTGGCATTCTGATAGGGCCACTCCAGAGGTGGGCAGCTTGCTGGAAAAGGTTTTTTTGAATTTCGAAATTAGTGGAAAAGAGTCATTGCTTCTCAACACTCTGTATCCTTATGAGATGTTCAAAATCTCCAAATTGTGTGGTGGATTAGGTTTGGGTAACATATTGTGAATAGTTTAATTATATTATGTCTGGAATGGGTAGGCAGTGAAAGTCCTGGAGAGTAGATGAAATATTACATCATTTTTAGCACCATGTGCTAACTTTGCCATGGAGTGTAACCTTGCTCTGCATAGAGTTAGATGAGAGAAGCGATACCTAAGTGAACAATATAACAAACGTATATTCAGGAAATGCATCCAGCCATGGATTTTGGTGCATTCCCAGATTTACCATTAGTAGTAGACAGACCTGGGAATGTGTCAAAATACTACGCCTCCCCAGGTGAGGGGTAATGAGGAGAAATATCTTTATTTCTCCTCGTTTTCCTTCTTTCTGTGTGTGTTGATTTCTGCAGCACACAAGGAAAGAAGAAAATGCCTCTAAGAATTGTTTTTCACCTGCACAAAAACAATCCTGCCCACAATGCAGGCACCCTTGCAACATGACTCAATGGGTGCCTACACTGGCACAAGGCAGCCAAAAGTGCTCCAACGCTAGGAAAGGATAGGAATGTGCCCTATAATGTTAAACACTGTGCATTCCTGCCCTTTTATGCAGCTTGGCAAAGCAAGGTGGCTTGCTGTATTGCGTTTTGTGACAGATTGATAAATCTGTGCCTTGGTCATTGAAGAGCACACCCAAATTAGGTTCTTCGTATTTGGGTTGCGCTCAGTTCCCCAGGCCACATTACTTGGTAGGGGGCTGGATTCACTGGGACCAGGAAGACGGTTTCAGTCTTTCCACTGTTAAGGCACAGCCACCTCTTCTGCATACTCCAGTGAACCTGAGAAAAGCAATAAACCAAGTTTAGAAAATTACCAGGTTCCTCGCTGTGCTTGAGGTGGAACTGTGTGTCTTTAGGACACATGTGCTATCCTAACATGTCTTGGATATCAGCAAGGAAAGCATGTAAACATTGAAAAGAAGTGAGGAAAGAGCAGAGCTCTAAGGGAAACTGCATTTGAAGTTCACTATTTTGTAAAGGATAGGGCATAATTAATGTAACCTTGTGAATTTGGTCTTGCTGGAAGGAAGTGAACAATGACAGCACTGTAATACTGATGTCAGCTGATGCAGACAGCCTTTCAATTATTATAAGATGGTATTGAAAGCTGCTGAGAAGTTAAGCAAGTTGAGTGAGCAAGGACAATGCTGGTCAGAGGAACAGATGCTCCTTCCTAATGTTTAACGGTGCAGCCTCCTTGGCCTTCCGATGAACACTGATTGAAAGTTACTTACCAGCCTGTTAGATTTAAAGTGGGTGGGGGTGGATAAAGGCAACATTGCTACTTTATTCCTCTATATTGCTCATCAATACAAGCAAAGTAACTTTCCATTATTCTCTGATTATTACTACTGATTATTATAGTCAGAAACTTTCAACCCTCTGGCCACCCTCACATGCATGCTTTTGCATGCCTTTGAGTGTTAGTTCTTCAGTGCAGATCCATGCTATATTAATGCACTGACTGTGTGTGGGAGGTACGGGTGGGTGTATGTGTGTGTGTGACATTGATGTGATTCTGTTTCTGCTCTTTATGTGAAATGGTTGTTTCTATTGAGAATTAACCACTCCTGGAGAGAATGCCTTGACTATTATCTCTTTCCTAGGCATTAGCATCTGCTGTTAACTTTTTTTTGGGTATAAATTGGTACCTATCATGTCTGCCTGCTCACTACATAACCATAAAGAGCACTAAGAGTACCTGGCAGTGGAATGTAGCTTTTTACAAAAAAAGCCTCATAGATATAAGTACTCCTACCAGGGGCCGGTACTGGTTGTGCATTGCACTACCAGTGTTGTCAAGTTTACATTGATAGAAGCAGCATTACTTTAATAAAGGCCTTAGTGCTCCCTGGACTGGAGTCTTCACACGGCAGGGCCCTGTGAAGTCTACATGCTCTCAGAGTTTACAGTCAGGAGGAGTCCGGGTGTCAAACTACCAGGACACGACAATATTTCCTTTGCCTTTCTGTGGAACCAACTTAGTCAGCCATGTTAACAAGGCACCTCAACGCATTCCCCCCTTACCCCACCAAAGCACCTCATTGTGGCTGCTCCATAATCCCAGGTTCCGTCTATATACTTGCTGGTCCACATACTACGCTGCCCAGTGCACAAAAGAATGTCCCATAATCCTGGTAACTGTCTTGGCCCCTGGACCGCTCATGCAGCCTGAAGCAGAAAAAAGAATTAAATAGATCCAGAAAAAAAACACTCACCCTCTCCCTCATGCACATATTTCCCTACTTCTGCATATAGTGATCAGAGCAGCATGACTTCCACCTGCCTGTCAAATCCTCCCCCATGACAACCCCAAGCGAGCAGCCGCTGTCCCAATCCGTAAAGAGTGCGTACCGAAATTAGCTGGGTCACTCCCCAGCCGACGCATGGCCATGCACAAAACTGGCAACAACTGAAAGGCTGTAACTCTACTGCCATCTGCGTGGCAAAAAAGTTCTGTTAAACACTGCTTAGTCCACAACTGGAAACCACGCCATTCCTGGACTGGGCGCACTTCACTCATACCACCCTCGCACAATCATATCAATTTTCCCCTGCTTGTTTAATCTGTCTTACACTGCCATAACCAAATGCCCAATCTCCCTTGTTCCAAATGCACCTCATCGTATAACATCCAACACTGAATCAGCAATATCATTGCTGGTCCCCGGCACATGTTTTGCCATGAAAACTACATTCAGCTGTAAGCACGTTAGCATGAGCCTCCGCACAACCTCAGCATCCTCAAATCTCTTGCACGCTGCTGGTTCACCAATTCCAACACAGTCATATTGTCCACATGAAAAAGACCTGTCCTGTTCCTCAACTCATTGCCCCACACAGCCAACGTGACCCACAGCTGAAAAAAATTCAAAGAAATCAATGCTCTGCCCCTGGGCCTTCCAATGTTGTGGCCATTCTTCAGTACACCATCTCCCATCCCAGAAAAGAACAAAACCCAGAGCTCCAGCTGCACCCAAGAAGATTTGAACCTGCCATATTGTGTTCTTCTCCAAGAAATTCACTGACAGTCCATTGAACTCATTCAGAAACCTCTGCTAAACACACAAATCTGTGTGCAGTGCCAATGAAATCCGCACCCTGTGGTGTACAAAACAGCCCACGAAATGGCAATGCCGAGACGTCTACAAAAGGTCCTCCCCGCTCTCACCACTTGGCAGGCAAACTTAAAAAAACCAAGCAGCTTCTGCACCGCCCTCAATTCAGTCTTCCTCTCTCCAATCACCTGTGTCAGAAACAACAGAATTTCCATCAACTTGTCCCTTGGCAAACAAGCCTCCTACCACACAGAGTCCAATTCAATTCCCAGGAAAGTCAAAACTAGACTGGGCCCTTCTGTCTTCTTGGACACCAAAGTCACACCAAACTCTTGTGGTAAAGACTCAGAAATACATGACACCGGGGGACGTGGCTTGCAGCCGCAGAAGATGGTGGCTTAGTAATTGGGCTGCGCTAGCAGATTGGGAATAAACTCCTAAATCCGTCATAATCCATGCACCTACGGAGCAATCGAGGACACTCGCCAACATCGGAGTGTGGAGGGGACCCACGGCGGCGACAGGCAGCTGAGTGGAGCGGCTGGGGGCACGGAGATATAGTGCGGAGATCCTAGGCGAAGACGATCGAAAATGGCGCCTGCAGGGAACCCTTGAGCGGAGGTCGGCAGTCATCTCCTGATTGCCCACAGTGCATATCAGAACTGAAACGGACCATCTCGGAGAAGCTGTGTGTCCTGTGCCTACAGTGAACAGGCACCTGGGGCCTGATAACAAGCGTGTAGCCAGACAGCGAGCGGACTTCATCACAGCCACCGTTAATCACAGAAGTGCGGAGGTGACTCGAGGGACTGGGAGCCTTGCCCACATCAGGACCCAGGCACCTTGGAAAACATAGGGCGCTAGCAGATCCGACCAGGGGCCCCACGTTTAGTGGTGCCACAAGGGAGACAATGCTGGTAGGCGACCCCTCCCCCCATTGGCCTTGCAGTAGTGGTGGTTGCTGGTCGGTGCTGGATACACTGAGAGGGTGCCTGGGCCATCCCTATTGGGCCTAGGACCCCACATATTGGAGTGAGCGCCCCACTCTGTGGGAAGTGTGAGGGGCCCGAACTGCATTGCTGGGGTTGTTGTGCACGCGCTGGTCAGTGCATCCGCAGAGATATACCAGCCCACCAGGCACAGCTCCTCGGGGGAGAGCTACTGCATGCTAGGGGGCCCTCCTGGTGAATAATAAGTGAAGCAACTAACTTTGGCTGCTTCTTATCACCCCTGGTCTGGGGCACAGTTGAGGGAGACGCGGCCCACAGTGAGTGACAGTCCCTCCTGGTCCTGGCTGCAACTTGGTAGTCCTGAGACAGTGCCGAGGAGGGGCCTCCGCAGTGTTCACAAGTTCTGGCAAAGCTCCTCTGGGTGCAGGTGCGCTACTGCGACATTGTTCGTGATCCGCCATGGGTTGTAACAGGCCATAGGGCCAAATCAACCAAATAGACAAAAACAGTGTTGGGAAGACGGTGCGATGGGTGGTGTTCAGCAAGACAACCCTGATGACAGCGGCTCAGACCCCTCTCTGAAAGACATTAAGGGGGCCATTAGAGATTTCCACAGTATCCTGCAGCTTAATTTAGACTCAGTGACTGAAGAGGTAACCCTCCTGCAGGCAGACTTCAGAAAAATGTCCGAGAAGGTTACTGCAGCGGAGACTGGGATTGGGGGCCTTCAGCCGAAGACCAAGAGGTTAGAAGAACAATTTGCCGCTCTCACCAAGAACCAAGCCCACATCTATGCTCGTCTGGAGGACCAGGAAGGACGTGCTAGACGAAACAACATTTGCATAGTGGGGGTGCCAGAAGGAATGGAGGGCCCTTGATGGACTGGTTCTTAGAGGACCTGATACTGAATCACCTGAACGCCTATCAAACTTTTTCTCTGTCGAGCAGGCGCACAGGGCTCTGGGAGGTAAGCCCAAACCTGGGGATCCTTACCGTATGATCATCGCCTGCAACCTGTATTTTAGAGATAGGGACGTCATCCTACAGGCAGCGCGTACCCGTAGAGATCTTCAGCTGGAAAACGCCATTATCTGCTTCTTTCCGGCTTTCACGCTTCAAGTTCAACGCCAGTGGCGCTCCTTTGATGGGGTAAAAAAGGCCCTCAGAGACCAGGGTGTAAAATACATGATGCTCTTCCCGGCCAGACTCAAAATCCTTGATGGTGAGAAAGCCTACTTCTTTGATGTGCCGGCGGACTCCAGTGACTGGCTGGAAGGTTGGCGAAATGTTGGTCGTCAGCCACGCTCTGTACCGAACCAGGGTGAAGATGTCACTGATCTCGAAGAGGGGCAAACTGCCAGTGGCAGAGAGCAGCTAGACGGTGGGCCTCAAATGATCAGTGCCTCTGGTTCCTTGATTGTGGAGTGGCGGGCGGCATGGGTCCTCGGCGGATGAGTCGCAGGGACCGGCAGTACTCTTGGTCCTGCTAATGACTGGAACATAGCACGACTTGCGGACACTAGATGTTATTTAGGTGGCTCCTGGGTCTGAGGTGTGTAGGTGCACTACTACATGTGAGCTACTTCATTACTCATAGCATGGGGGTGTACATTTCGATAACAGATATATACCTGGGGGTGTACATTTCGATAACCGATATATACCTCTTCCCAATGTCTGCAAGTCCACCTGTCCTCACAAATGTTTTTATTTGTCTTACCAGGACGACAGGTACTCTGCTAGTTTACATGGTGGGAGGTTGGGAACTCACCTGGCAGGGCGGCAGGGAGGGGGAGTTGGCGTTCTGGATGGTTATGTTCATGGGGTTCTGGGGAATTTGTGGGAACGGGTGGTTTGCTCGCGGCCGTCATATTCACCACTCACTGGGGATTGCTCTGGGGGTCACATCTGGGACAATGGTCTCTCCGAGAGGCTGGACAGAATTCTGATATGATGGGTGACCCGGCTAAGGTACAGGTTTTGACCTGGAACGTCAGTGGGCTGGGCAATAAAATTAAGCGTACATTAGTTCTGCAACACCTAAAGAGGCACTCCCCGGATGTGGTCCTTCTTCAAGAATCGCATCTGAGGGCAAATAGATGCAAAGCCCTTGATCGGTTTGGCTATGAAGTGGTTGCACACTTGGGGTTCACCTCTGGGTCACGAGGAGTGGGAATCCTGGTACGTAACACCCTATCTCTTGTTATTTCGGGCATGGGGCGGACAACTCTGGCTGTTTTACTGCAGTGGCGGGTAGATGCGAGGAACGCACATTGATATTTTGCTCCTGCTATATACCCACGGGCCTTCATTCTGTGTGCTTCACCAAGTTGAGTGCGTTCCTGACAAACTTCCCTACGGGAATACTACTTCTTGGTGGTGACACAAATGCATTTATGTACCCGGAATTGGACCTGTCCAATGCCCCCTCAGGTAGGCAAGGCGAACGGGGCCTCTCGGACTTTGCCATTGCTATGGGACTGGGTGATCTGGGGCAGACGCACAACCCCACACTTCGGGAGTATATGTTCCACTCGGCGCTGCACGGGTCCTTCTCCAGGATCGACCACTTTGTTACCCGCACTGATCAAATGGGGGAATTCGGTAACACTAAACATATGGCTCGGGGGATTTAAGATCACTCCCCCGTTTGTACCACCCTTAGGGGCCCGATCGTAAACAGGGCAACATTTCCGCGTGTAGATCCCTGGTGCCTCCGGGACCCTGAAATCAGCGACAAGCTTCAAGAGGGGTCCAAGTTGTACTTCAAAGAAAACTTGGGGTCCATGGACTCCCAGATTATTCTGTGGGAGGCTTACAAGATGGTGCTGAGAGGCCTGGCTCAGTCACTAATTGGGGCACAGAAAAAGGAGGAGTCCCTTCAGATCCAGCTCCTGGAGTGTGAAATCGAGCAGCTAGATAGGGACACTGCTATGACCCCCTTGGTGGAACTTTGTCACAGACTCAAGCTGAAACAGAAAGATCTTAGGGCCCTGGCCGAGAGTGAGGCCCGTGCCTATGCACTGGCCACACAGCACTGGATTTATGATGTTGGGGACAAAGCCCTGAAATTACCAGTGTGGCTGGAGAGCCGAGATAGGGAGCGCTCATGAGAATCTGCAGTGCGGGACGCGGCGGGTTCACTATGCTAGTCAAGCATGGACATAACAGATGCTCATTTCGAGTGAGTGTACTCTCCTGTATGCACCAGAACTGAAAGGGACTGTGCAGAATTTCTACGCGACTTTGCGCTTCTCATGCTATCGGAGGAAATGAGCGAATGCCTGGAGGCAGATGTCACGGTAGAAGAGCTCGGCAATGCTCTAAACTCCCTCCAGTCGAGTAAAGCCTCTGGTCCTAATGGTCTCCCAATTGAAATCTATGAAAAACAAGCCACGATCGTGACAGCCCCTATGCTCGGGATGCTCAATGAGGCGCAAGAGTGTGGGAGCCTGCCCCCTGATCAAAGAGAGGCCATGATAGTGGTGATTCACAAGGCAGGGAAGCCGGTAGAGCAATGCATCTCGTGCCGGCCGATTTCTTTGCTAAAAGTGGAGGCCAAGGTTCTCACCAAGGTCCTGGCAGATCGACTGCTGTGGGTGGTTACAGATTTGGTCCATATTGACCAATCCTGATTCATGCCCCACAGAAGCACTCATCATAACCTTTGGAGTCTCTATGGGGTTCTCTAAATGACTGAAGATGTTGGAGACATTCAGCCAGCATTGATGGTGCTGGACTCCTCGATGGTCTTTGATAGCATAGAGTGGCCATATTTGTTCATTGTACTTCAGAGGTTGGGCTTCGGACCGATCTTCTGTAGCTGGGTATGGCTCCTATACGAACGGCTGACGGCTCGGGGCTCGGGTGCGTGTCAATGGGGCTGTATCTCGGGCCTTTTCCCTGCGGAGGGGGACTCAACAGGGGTGCTCCTCTGGCCCATTGGATCAGGAGGGACCCCTCGATCTGGGGATTAGCGGCGACTGACCAGTGGGAAGAGCGTTTATCCCTATACGCCGAAGACATCATCCTCTATCTGGCAAGACCATATGACTCGATTGCCCAAGTAGTGCACTTATTCGAGTTGTTCAGCAGCTACTCTGGCTATACCATTAACTGGTCAAAGTCTGTGATTTTTCCTCTGTCAGGCTCTCCCACTCGGGTCCCATCTCGGTACTCGGCACCGGTGGTCTCGGAGGGATTCACATATCTAGGAGTGTACGTCACGAGCGAGAGGAGGGAGTTTTTTTAGAGGAATCTCAAGCCCCAGCTAGCTCGCCTGAATACCGACATGGCTCACTGGCACACTCTTCCACTCTCTCTCATTGGTAGGGTGGCTTTGTTCAAGATTCTCACACTACCAAGACTCCTGTACGTTCTGCATAACACTCCATACCCGGTCCCCACGAGCGTATTCAAACGGATCTCACAGGCGGTGCGGACCTTGTTATGGGACGGTAGGTCCCCCAGGATAGCGTTACACAAGTTACACAGGAGGATTTACGACGGGGGTTGGCGATTCCGGATGTTAAATTACATTACTGGGCTTCACAATTTCAGGTGGTCAACGATTAGGTGTAGACAGATAGGGACGAGCCCTCCTATTGGGTGGATAGAATGGTTATGCCAAGGGTTACTTGTGAAACTCTCTTTATGCCCGCAAACCTCAAAGGTCATGGCCTGAACACACTAAGGTAGTTCTACACTGTTGGCAGGAGGCAAATCGGCTCCTGAGCTGGGCTGGCAAGCTAACCGGGAGAACTCCACTCTGGCAGGGTGAGCTGCTGAGGGAAGTGTTGACTCTGACGGGGTTGAAGGGGTGGCAACAGATTGGCATTGACTACTTAGGGGATGTATGGAAAAGGGATGCTCCCCGCACCTTTGACTACCTTCAGAAGGAGTACAGCCTACATCACTCACAGAGATATCAGCACATACGCCTCCTGCATGCCCTACGCTCCCATATACCGAGTGGTACATTAATCCCAGATAACTCCCCGATGGAGGATCGATTATTACTTGACCCCATTGCGGAAAAACCCACATCCACGAATTACAGCAAATTAATAAATAAAATACCTGATCCCTTGGTTAATCTCAGAGCGGCCTGAGCCAGGGACCGTGGAAGCCTCGATGAGGAAGACTGGCAAGACGTGCTCCAGGGACCCAGAGAGATCGCTATCCGCTCTAGGTTGAGGCTTGTGCAGTTCAAAATCCTTCATCGTACCTACTATCCTTGCACTCACCTTTATGCATGGGGAAGGTGTCAGTCTGCATCCTGTTTGAGGGGTTGTCAACAAGAGGGCACCTTCTTTCATATCCTATGGGAGTGTCCGGTGATCATCCCATTCTGGACAAAGGTAACGGACACCATTTCTCAGGTCACTGGGGTTTCAGTCCTGATGGACCCAAAATGGCTTCTACTGCTGATTAAAAGGAACACTGATTGTTCGAGAAATGTGGAACTTTGGCAGGCCCTGGCTGCAGGGGTTGCAAAATGAAATATTGCCAGGGGATGGGGGTGCAGGCACCCCCGCTCTTGGAGGATTGGCAGCGCGACTTTGACTGGTGCCAAAGAGCGGAAGAAACGGTTTACAAAACCAGGGGGTGTACAAAAAAATGGAAGAAAGTATGGGCGTCCTGGCGCAAATATAGAGGAGGGGCTACTCTCTTGGAGGGGTAGTCAAATTGTGTTTCCCTGATGTATTGATGTATGATTCTCATATAACATCTGTATTATCTCCCATCATGCTATTCGAACATGGTGTTGTATTGTATGGTCTTACGAGCATTGTTAATTAAAAAAAAGAGTTTAAAAAAAAAAATTCATGACACCCTCCCACAGTTGCCTGTGGAATGCACCCTGACAAACAGAAAATTGTCCAGGTAGTGAGACACTTCCCGGTGGCCACTGCTCTTAGTAAAAACCCACTGCAAGAAGGTACTGATAAGCTCAAAGAGTGCAGAGGAAATGGCACACCCCATTGGCAGCACCTTGTCCACATAGATGGCTCCTCCAAATTGATTTGCTAGAAGAGAGAAATCAGTAGGATGAATAGGCAACAAGCGAAAGGCTGATTTAACATCATACTTTGTAATTTCAGCTCCCCGCCCTCATTTCTGGACTAAGCGAATTGCATCATCCGCAAAGGCGTATTGCACTCTGGTATCCTCTTCAGCAATCAAAACGTTGACAGATCTACCATCTGGCCAGGTTCACCCTGTGTTCCCCTACTCTCTTTTTCAGCACATCTCCCAGTGAATTTGAATTTTATTAACCATTCAATTAATCCACAGTGGGCAAACAATCAGATCCGGCAGAAGCCATTCAAAAAGTGGACCTGCCACTCCGCCTTCCGCCATCTTCTTGTCCAGTTTTGCTGCTACCACCTGGAGAAGTACTTTAGCAGGTCTCAAATTGTTTGCCCACTGGTGTGTCCTAAGATCATGATACCATACCTTCAGTAAATCCTAATTCCAAACGCAGAGCCGCCTCCCTGTCAGGATACACAGAGAGCCAAGACAACAAGGCCTCTACCTTAATTGGGTGCAGGTTGGCCTCAGACTCTAGAGGCCTTCCATTGTTCTGCGGCGGTTTTGAGTGTAAAACACTGCATGATGGGATGTCAGCCCCCACACTTGGAGCATTCAAGCTTACATTTGCTGGGATGCAGTGAACAGGAACCTTTGTTGAAGTCCCAGCACACCTAACTGGAGTGTCCTGCTGGCTTCAAAATGTAACCCGCTCCCTGCGGAGTGGGGCAGGGCTGAAAAGACCGGTAGGTCACTGGCAGTCCATTAGCTGTATACGTGGAAGCCAAGGATTGAGTGGACAACATACACTGCATCCATAATTCTGAATCTACCTCTCCCCATGCCTTATCTGGGTTAACACTGACCTTTCCCCGAAATTCCTCGTGGTAACTCAGCCAGGCATAACCCCCAAAATGTATCTGAGCCTTTTTAAATAATGTCCATATACTTCAAAAGAGCAATCCTCCTATCGAGATGCCGCTCATAATAAATGCTAGTGTAAATCAAGAAGGCGGAGGTCCAATTTTCCATATTTATCGGGACCCTCGACCTCCAAGTCAGTTTCCATTCCTCCTACTCGGACCCCTCTTTCACCTGAATTTCCCTGTGCAGGAGCTTGAAAACATCGACCTATTTGTGTTTCCATATCCTATTTTTAGTTTTTTCCGACAAATGGGGTCCCAGAGGCATCACAATCAACAAGCAATTATTCTAGGGTTCAAGGGGAGTGTTTTGAGACCTGAGCACAGTTATACCCCCCCACACAAGTATTTAAGAACAACAAATAACTGTGGGTCTAAAAGTGAGCTCAAAGCATGCTAAGTGTTGCTGGCTATGTGTCTGCTACTATTATGACGATAGAAGACAGACTGGACAGTTAACCACTGTGAAAAATGTCCATCAGTTACGCGATTTTGGGCACCCAGTACATCATTTGGTCTACTCCACAGTAGTTTCACCACCACTCTATCTCCATAGATATATATTGGGGATACGGAGTGATGGGTGGATGTCTGGTAGATTAAGTTTATTTGTAACTGTGAGCAGTGCACAAAAAATGAGTGTGATGAAAATTATAAGTGTAAGATTGGATGGTGCATACAATTATTACTTTATTCTGGAGTCATGCACCTCCAAAGTTAAAAACAATAGTGCAAAAAAGTCAGGTGGTTCAAACAAATACCTTCTGACTGGGCTATCTGGTCGACATGTTTCTGCGGTTACTGGTCAGTTATACCATCCGCTTCCTCAGGACCCATAAACTTAATTGCTACTGCTAAACTAGTGATATGTGAAAAACAGGACATTTGTGAACGAAAAAAAGTGTCACCTGTACACTTCCATTTTTCTCCTGTGAGTGTCCGTTTATGACACAGCCAGCGAATCCACATGTAATGAAAACACAAACAATCATAGCACTTATGTTAGTTCAGGCTATACAAACATTATTGTTCAAATTATTATAATACTGCATCTGGGTCAAATGACCCTAGTGTGTATAACATTGTCAGCGTAATCAATGTCTCACCTTAATTTTTAAGGGAAATGGCCTCACCTCACCTGGCAAACAGCTCAGGAAAATGAAGCACCGCTCTATAGTGCAGAGAAATATATACAAAAGTCAGTGTTAAAAGCCAGTGCCTGGCAGGTACAGAGTCACCGCCTATAGGATGCCTGACAGCACCCAGTAGGGGTCAGTTGTCTTATCATTATTCAAAAATATGGCATATTTTTTTAATCATTCGGAATAGATCGCCATGAGGTGTCTATCGTTACCACCTATAGGATGCCATGCAGCACCCCCATAGGGGTTAGTTGTCTTATCAGTATTCACGATTATGGCATATTTTAAAACATTCGGCATTCAAGAACTTGTTAGATCGCCATGAGGTGTCCCTCGTTAACACAACGTAGTGCTTATGTACCAAAAGATGATGATATGGCCGTAAGCACCAAGCGCATTCATGCATTAATGGTCTATAATCATTGACACAGACAGATACAGTCTGCTTACCCCAGTTTAGTCGCGCTGTGTCTTCAAGCGCATTCTAACCATGTACACAAGCAGCGTCTATCACGCCCTTCATTTCGAGTAAGGAGTTAATGCGTTAAAGAGTTAAGTAAAGCCCCTCCCGCCGCCTCACCTCTCCGTCGGTACTTCAGACAGCCAGCCGGGCTGTTTGGGGAGGTGCCGAGGGGGGAGACGTGCACTTCCTTATTGTTTCTGAGCCAGCGCGATAGGACACACGTGCGGCTCTCAGAACTACAAGTGCTGCTGGGAAATGTGGTCCCGCTCGTGCTAGGCAGGCGTCCTCTGGCGCGTGTCAGTTAAGAACTACATCAGCCTCTGGGAAATGTAGTTTCGCACGCGTCCCATGGTCGCGTTTTGTTTTTACTGCCGCTATTCATGGAAATGTCAATTTCAGCGCGGTGACTAGTAATGTCAATTGTCGCGCGGTGACTATATATCTTGTCTTAAAGTGTCAAATGTTTAAAACACTGTCATACAGCCATCGGGCTCCTTCTCAAGGGTGCTGGGAACCGGTATGGATTCTGACAGGTAGTGGCTAATGAGTGTGTTGATGGTACAGAAATCGCCAGTTTCTGAGCATATTTACAAGGCAGACATCTACCTGGCTGTATAGCCTGAATATCTGTTGTGGAAATGAATTGATATGGTCCATATCTCATTAGATAGGACTAACCTCAGGATAGTGGCCGGTGGCCAGTCACATTAGCCTCTCAGTGTACATGCAATCATCGGATAATGCTCCTACAGTGTCATCCATGGGATGTCTTCGTTTAGCCCGCCTTTATCACTGTTGAGCTTGTACACCCATTTTTGCTCGATTTTAAACAGGTACCTAGATATGTCCGTGATATGAGTTGGAATATTTGGTTGTTCTAACACAGTCCACTCAAACTCCGTTGGTCTGTGCCCAACTTGGATAAAGTGATTCGTCAGTCTTGTTGCTTGCTTTTTGCACCTTATTGTGCTCTTGTGTTCTGAGATTCTTGTTCTGATCTTGCGGGTAGTCATTCCGACATACCTTAGTGCGCACGGGCAGGTGATGAGATAGATCAGATTGCTGCTGTTGCAGTTGGTGAACCTCTTTTGTTCCCATGGACGGTTCGTTCCTATATCGACATAGGTGGTTTTTTTGGTCTGTGGACATGCAGCACAGTTGCCACACGGATGGTGCCCTGTCACAGGTGGCATGTTCCATATCGTCTCCACTTGATGAATTTCCTTAGGAGGAGGTCTGGTATGTACCAGCTTGTCTCTCAGACTAGTTGCTCTTTTAAAAGCAAATAGTGGTTGTGGTAGGGAGTCTGCACCGGTGTTCAAAATCCTCCAATGTTTTCGGACTATACGCTGAATGGCGTTGGATCTAGTGCTGAACGTGTTCACGAATGTGAGCCTGTCATTCTTGGTCTTAGGATCAGGTGGTTCCAATAAGGCTTCCCTATTACTGTTCGCTGCTCTCTTCATTGAGCGCCTAATCAATTTCTTCGGGTAGCTCCGTTCGGCAAGTTTTGATGCCAAGTCATCAGAGTGTTTGATCGAGTCTTCTTTGATGGTACAGTTCCGCTGCACTCGCAAAAACTGGCCATACGGGAGATTATCGCGTAACGATTTGGGATGACAGCTGGTGTATTGCAGCAAGGAATTGCGAGCCATAGGCTTTCTGTATAGCTCGGATTTCAGACCCTGTGGTGTAGCCGTAATCAACAGGTCTAAGAAAGCCAATGAGTGTTGGCTGTTCTCCAATGTGAACCGTAGATATGTATTCTGCTCATTGAGCCAACTGTGGAAATCGTGGAGAGAGCGTTCATCTCCACGCCAAATCACCAGGATATCATCGATATACCTCTTCCATGAGCATATCGATCCCAGAAAAGGATTCTCATTGGTTAGGACACAGTCCTGTTCAAACTTGTGCATATACAGATTCGCCAGGGACGGAGCAAAAACGCTGCCCATGCTTGTCCCAGACGTCTGCAGGTAGAACTGGCCCTCGAATTCAAAAAAGTTCTCCTTCATAGCTATCGTAGCCAGATTCATCACTAGTGGAATGGGTGTTATTGACTCCCACGGTAGTTCACCCAGTAGAGATTCAATAGCCTCTAATGTTTCGTTCTGGGGGATGGAGGTATAGAGTGACTCCACGTCAAAGGATACCAGGTGATCTGTCAGGATGTTGAAATCCAGCTCTGGTAGCAATCTAAGTAGGTCCTTAGTGTCCTGCAGGTAGGTTGGCATCAATTTCACCATTGGCCTCAGAAAGACATCCACGAATGTAGACAGGGGTTCTAGTATTGACCCAATACCCGAGATAATAGGTCTGCCCGGTGGTGGTCTCCTGGCCTTATGGATCTTTGGCAGGACATAGAAGTATGGAGTGACCGGATGTTGAGTGGTCAGGTAGGCTGCTTCTTTAGTCGTTATCCAGCCTTCTGCCAGTGCCTCTTCCACAATGTGCCCAATAGTTGTTTTCAGTCTTGGCGTAGGGTCTGTCGTTAGAAGCTGGTAGGAGCGTGTGTCTCCCAACTGGTGTAAACACTCCTCTCTGTAGGTGGATGTATCCAGAAGGACTGTAGCACCCCCCTTGTCAGCTGATTTGATAGTGATGGAGCGATCATTAGCCAGATCTTTGAGGGCTTCTTGTTCCGGTTTAGAAATATTCACAAAAGGATTGTGAGATTGTCTGAACAGTTCTTGTATGTCATGCTGTACGGCTTCTTCGAAGGTAACTACCTTCGCGGGAACCATAGCTGTGAGGGGACTGAAAGTAGATGGTTTCTTAAGTCCTGTATTCTCGAGGAGAATATCAGCTGGTTCTGCCTTCGAGAAAAAGAAGTGTAATCTCACTTTACGGAAGAATTTCGACATCTCAATCTGTGTCAAAAAGGGGTCGCCTGTATTAGTGCTCACAAACCCTAGGCCTCGGTTCAGTACCTTCTCTTCCATTGGTGTTAGATTGCGTGAACTGAGATTCACTACGAGGCTGTCCCCGTGCTCGGGCCTGCTTGATCCTGCAGGATCTGTTTGCCGCTCCGGAGTCCCATCGCCTGTGGGGGGACGTTCCATTGTACTTGTCCTTGTCCTTGTGCGGTCCGACGTCGTCCACGCGACCTCCCTTGGCCAAACCCTAAAAAAGGCATGTTAGGACCTGGATAGTATGGTCCGGGTCCGAAAGGTCCCATCTGTTGGGGTATCTGGGGTGGCCCTTGCATCCAGGGATTGGGTGGCCACCAAGGGTTGAATTGGCCCTGATTGTAGTTCTGTCCTCCTCTCTGTTTCCACTGCCCTCTTCCTCTAGGTTTCGTCGTTTGATTACCTTGATTAGATGAGTCAGAGTCAGTTGAATTCTCGGATGAGGATGTCCCATATGTCGAGCCACCGGTTCTTCCATTGCGATTGAATGGCGTCGGAACATAGTTTGCGCTAGTGTAAGGATAGACTTTCTCCTTAGAGAACTTTTCTAAGTCCTTCTTACATTTCTCTAGTTTAGAGAAAAGAATGTTATCTTTGAAATCCTTGTTAGTCTTGTTGTTTTCATCCTGTTGTTTAGTAAACAGTTTGCCAGTTATGGTAGTTTTAATTTGGCCTTCTAACAGTTGAATCTCGATCATAATTTTATCCGCAGCCTTTTTTGCAGTCTTTATTATCAGGACCAGCCAGTCTCTGGTGCATTTCCATGCAATGAGGTACCAGTCTCTAAGGAAGTCAGGGTCATCTAGAAAAAGTCTCGGTGAATTGACAACAATCAGCCCTGTTGGTGCACCGTTCCCTCTGAGATACTCCGCCATGGTGATTCCATGAATGCATGTTCGAGAATGACTTTTTTTCAAAGACAAGATCTTAGGCCAACCATCCTGGCTACTATCCTGAGGTTTGGATAAGTTATCCAGCATGCTGGGGTTGTCATCTAATACAGATTGTATTTCGGCTTCGTCGAATGCTAAACCCAAAATGGAGGCCATCGTTGTCAAGACAAGTACTGCCAACTGGGCCGATAAGAACAAAGGGTGCTCTGCCTGTACCTCGACACTGAATTGTCAACAGAGACTTAATAGCCACAACCTCACTTGGGAGGTGGGCGGTGATATTTTTATCACTCAAAAGGAATAATGAACCCGCAGCCTCAGCCCTGAGGCATCACCACCCCCATGTAAGACTCTTTTTATGATGCTCATCATCTTCAGCTCCCTCTTTGCTGTCTTCTTTACATGTATCCCTTTTTTCATCACCCTTCTATTCCCCTTGCTTACTGTTGCCCACAAGAGCTGTCGCCACCAGGGCCACCACCGAGTCGTCCTTAAGCGTGGCCTTTGAATCATTCACCACACAATCCCTCACTCCCACTGACCTACAAGACTTACCCCCACCCCTGGAGTCCCCAGTGTCCCATGCTGTCCACCACTCGTTTTTACTTGTTGATACAACTCCACCCGCTGTCTTGTCTTAGCACTTTCCTCCATTGTTCAGAGATCCCTTCGCCCTGGTGCTCCCTTTGTCTTCATTAGACACCTTCAAAACATCAACTTCGCCTTTTGCTTTTACCGATCCCGAGGCCTCCCCGAAGGCATGTCCTCTTCATCACATAACTCCCCCTCCTCCCACTCATCACTTTCATCACCATAATCTATGAACAGGTCATCCGCACTCATGTCACAAGTGTCCTCTTGCTCCTTACTCTTCAAACACCGTTCAGAAACTCCTTGCTGCAACAGACAGGGTTCCTGCTAACCCCCATGGCGCGACCCCTCATTGGAGGGCAGGCCGCCGCAGACTGCTTTGGGACAGCGTTTAGGGGCTGTGTTGCACCCCGCCTGAACTCCCACTTTCTCCTATTCTCAGGCGCTCTGCTTGTTCTTTCTACCCCCTCCAGGTTGATCCAACCTGGAAGGTCCCTCATACCACCAAGCCCTTGAGCCGCCTGAGCTCGCACCGTGCTAGCCCCTTGACCACTATCCTCAGGGACCAACATCTACTGTCCTCCCTGACTGCCACTCACTGGCAGTGAGGGCACAAACCTAAGATGGAATCCTCCTGTTCCACTAGCGGGAGGGCCACTGCCCTCTGCCTGGCATTGCACATTCTGGCCCAACGTGCCTCAGTTTCTTGGATAAGGAGGCGCTGCTCCTTAATGACCACCTCCAATTCACCCCCTGCCCCTTGGTCTTCTGCACAATTCTTGTGGGTCCAGCATCCCCTGTACCTCCTAGTGACACTGTGCCTTGCTTCCCCGCTGGTGCCCCCCAGCCCACCTGAACAGGGTCCCACGCAGCTCTGCTTATATTTCTTAAAGGCGGGGCCTGAAGGGCCTTCCTCCTACTTTTTATCTCCAAGGGGTGGCTCAGATGATAAATATAGCGGCCCCCACACCTTCTACCTGGTGTGACATCTGCACAGGTGTAGTAGAAGGGGCATGTGTCTGTACGGCCTTCATTATTTTGGGCCCCATCCCCCCAACTGCTCCTGCCTCATTTTCCTGCTCCGTGGGGGCGAGACGGGCAGGGATGCTCTTCCTCCTGCCCATGCGCTCCTGCCTTGTCCTGTGCCTTGTTTCCTGGGTGGCAGCGGCTCCTCCATACACGGTGCTACCGCTGCAGTAACTCTGCCAAATGCCGAGCGCGCCAGTCATCCATGCCCACCCAGGCCTGGTCAAGAACACCAGGCCCGAGAAGATCATCTCTCTATGCCCTTCCAGTGTCAAGAGGGCAGCCCTGACCGCCTCGCTGGTGGCAGTCGCCATGCTGCTCCTGCCAACTCCGGACCTCGTGCCCACGCCGGTAAGGCATCAGCCCCACACACACCTCCCACTCTACTCTCTGCTAATTCCCAGGCCTAACCACAGATACCTGAAATAAACTGACCCTACCCTTGTGCTGCTAGGCTACAGATGTGCCTCCTCCATCACCTATGCATCCCACTTAGAACCTGCCCCTTCTCCTTAAACTAACCTATCCCCACCCTGTCCCGTGGCCCCGCAAGAATCCCCCTGGCGGAAGGCTGGTCTGTGACCCTCACTCCCCCTGGGGGCCGATATTGTTACCGATCTACAGTGTAGATCTGGAGAATAGACCTGAACACCATGTTTTTGTTTTCTACAACTCACTAGTGAGGCAGCAGTGATTCCTAGAATTTTGCTTGGGAATTCCAAAAACAGATGCAAAAATGTGCAGAAAGAAAAGCTATTGAAGCCAAACTTTTGTCTTCAAAATATCTCCATAGCAACAAAACCATGAAATTCCATGAAATTTCACAAGACAGAGGGCCTAAATTTATGAGCAACTCATATTTAGGAAAAATATTTACAAATAGTTGTTCAGCTAATAGACATATGGATCATTGCAAAGGTAAAGCGATTTCACAAGCTTTTGCAATTAATCGTCTACACACACATTGTGGGAAAAGACATTTCTCACACATTATTTCAGTTTATAAAATAAAGATCCCACCAACCCTGAGCTATGCCAGTGAAACAATAGATGCACATGAGTGGGCCAAATTCGAGAAAGTGGAAGGAAAGATTTGGCGCCAAATATGTAACTTAAATTGAGGGGCACCGATTGCAGCGCTTAGACTCGAATTTGGTCTCCTTTCTACATATGTGCTTTCAATGGCCCGTGCTTAAGATGGTGTAATGCACTGATAAATGGTTCTGATAATTTGCTAAGGGTAGCGTTGCACAGAGAAATATTTGCAAATATGATGGAAAAAAGTGCTATTTTTAGGAATTATTTAAAATTATTATCAATGTTTGGTTTAGACATGGATGTGGCAGCGGTTCTTTGTAAAACGGCCTTGAAAAGGATAATTAAGAAAACAATATACATGGTTTCTCGAGAAAGAGTTATTAAAATGTGCTCAGAGAACAGAAGCAATAATTGTATTGTGGGGAGTAGTATTTTTAAAAATCCCCAACCTTATGTCTTATGGAACCTTAAACATGAGTGCGTAGGGTGATTTTGCTATTGAGATTGAATTTACTCCACCTAAGAATCGTAACAGGTTCTTGGGAGAGTATTCCTAGAAATGAAAGGTATTGTCAGTTATGTAATTTTTATATACAAGATTTGAATCATGTTTTAATTGTTTGTCCCGCACTACACTCAATACGACGTAGACATTTAAGGATTTGCTTTTTAAAGTATAATATTACTACAGCAGAACAGGCCTGAAATTGCCTCTTGTCCCCTCCATCTGAACTGATGTGTTTTAAAATCTTTAGCTTTTTTAAACAAATTGTAAACATATATTAAGGTCGTAAAGATCTTTTGAGATATGTATGTTTACTGCACTTGAACTTTACCTTGGCCCTTCGGCCATTATGACTGATTAGTTATGTTTACAACTGTGTATGTGCACTTTACAACAAATGTTCTGCTATTAGTTATTGATTGGTAAAGATTTTCTTAAAAAGGATGCACAGAGCACTTGCACTTTTTTTTCTCGACCGTCTAGTCCTCTTTTGAGATATGTATGTTTACAGCACTTGCACTTTATCCTGACCCTTCAGTCATTATGACCGATTAGTTATGTTTACAACTGTGTATGTGCACTTTACAAAAGTTTTTCTGCTGCTAGTTATTGGTTGGGAAAGATCTTCCTAATAAGGATGCATAGAGCACTTGCACTTTTTTCTCGACCTTTCACTCCTCATGACCGAGTTATTGCGTTTACAACTAAGCATGTGCACTTTTCCAAATGTTTTTCGCTGCTAGTTATTTATTTTTAGATTACGACTATTTTAATAAACTTGTTTAGCTGCTAAGTAATCATGTATTAGATGTTTTATGCTCAATTGATTAGGTTGGAATTAAGCATGGGCTTCATCATAAACTTTGTCTTTTAGTTACTGACCTTTAGGATCTGATGTACTTTACTAAATCCTTGTTTTGCCGCTAAACTATTGTGTACTGTATATTGAAATACTGTATATTGAAACAGGCGAGTGTATGTTAGTGAACTACTTTGCATTGTTATTAAGCTGCCGGTTACACAGTAGGTTTGTGAATAGATAAATCATTGTTATTATGCCCATGAGTCAGTACTGTATAGTAAACTTTATATTTTGATATTTTATAATAAGTTTTATTTCCAATAGTTTTATTGAGGTATTTACAAGGTACAGTATAAAGGTATAACGTCATGGTCTCCAGGGAGGGAAAAGCAGTTGTACAGACATTTATGTGCTGGTACATATGGCTTTTGTAGGAGCGTGCGTGTTGCATTCGTATGTCATATGTCCGTGGTTCGGGTATTCGCCCCTAGGAGACTGGAAGGAAAGGTAGGAAAGGGAGAAAAGAAAGGGAGTGAGAGATGGAGGTTCACTAGTGCGCGTTAAAAAGTGTCCTTGGTCAGGCTACCTTGCCTGTGTATTGAATATTGTGTGCTCCTGGTACAGACACGGCATCGCCACCGCCATCCAGTTGGGTGACCAGGACACGCACATCACCTTCGAATCCATAAGGCTCACACACAAACTAGCAGATGTCGAGCTCTACAACGTCCTCAAGATAAAAGTGGCTGTCACAAGAGCGGAACTCAACAAAGTCACTCCTTTGATACTACAATATGTATCGAACCTAAATAAGATAGGTCACCAAACCTCACACCTCTACAAACTGCTAAGCCCAGGAAAAACCACCCTAAAAAACAAAGCCCTAGAATACTGGGAATCGCACACAGGCAAAAGTCTCGCAGGGAGTGAAAAAACAAAACTATGGACATCAGCCACACACAAGAAAGTCTCTACCACCCTGGCCCAAACCAAATTCTGGCTGCTACACAGGACAATACTAGACCCCGGCCAAACTAGCTGCAATAGGAATAAGGGACAGTGATGTGTGCTGGAACTGTAACAAACATAAAGGGGACCTGGCACACCTAATATTCCTCTGCCCGAAAGTCAAGAAGTTCTGAAGCCGAATAAGCGATTTCATAAACAACGCCCTAGGCCTCTCAATACAGCTGGACTTATAATAAGTTTTATTATCAATTTTTTTTTAGGATAGAATCAAGATAAGAAACTCGTATAAATTGGTATGAATTCATGTATGACAATTCTATTATTTAACCACTCCCATGCTCATGACGAGCTCAGCTCATCATGAGCCACGGTGCTCGTGTGCTCATGACGAGCTGAGCTCGTCATGCCTGTTGGAATGCTCGCACGCTGGGCTAATTCCCCTGCTGTGCGAGCGTTCTGAAGAAACGGGTGTGGTCTTGACGAGCTCAGCTCGTCATGAGAACACGACAACCGTGGCTCATGACGAGCTGAGTTCGTCATGAGCACCGAGGCACTGTGCGCGGCCCCCAGCACAGCGGGGGAATAACCCCCGTAACCAAGGGGTTAAAGTTCACGCCTTTTTGACTTTGCAAATTCTAAGATCGACTTCTACTGCTATGTTCATTCGTGTTTTTAAATGAAAATGATAACTTGTAATCATATTGGAAATTTTTGGTGGAATGAATTGTGTTTTTTAAAATTTATTTTATGTGGAATTCTGTGGAATTCTAAATCATAATAAAATAATAAAATAAAAAAATATGAGGCCCTACTGGCACTTTTGTCCCTACGGAAAGTCACTTTTTTTACATTCCGGTGGCGCAATGTGCCACTGGCATATTTATAAGGCCATGTAAAGCCATGTTATGTGGCTTTTCATGGCCTTATACATAGGTGCCCCTTCATGCAGAAAACTGGGAGAAAGGAGCGTTTCATCGGTGTTGCTGGGGGGTGTTCCCAGCAACATCCATCGCTTTTTGACACTGCCCAAGATTTACGAGAAATCGTAAGTCTGAGGCAGCGCCAACAACTTACGCCTTGGAGGCGTAAGGGAGGCACAACGAGGTGAAATATCTTTATATCTCCTTGTTTTTCCTCTTTCTATGTGTGCTGCATTTTGCAGCACACATACAAAGAGTAAAAACCTCTTGAGATTGTTTTTTTTGCAGGAAGTTTTCTCTTTGTGCACAAAAATAATCATTCCCCGCAACGCAGGCACCCTTGCACCACGGCATTGGCGCAAGGCAGCCCATTGTGCGCCAGGGAAAAGGACAGGAATTCCTGCCCCTTTCTTTGCCATAGGGTAGCGCAGCTGCAGGGCCTACTGCGTTGCCCTACGGCAAAAAAACCATAAATGAGGGCAAAATTCATCTATACACCGATTTTGCATGTTAAGTATATTGACGGAATGTTTTGCTCATGCTAGTGCTAATGTCATATAAGCATGCATTGTAGTTACAGCAGTTTTAAAGTGTGTGTCCAGTGGCAAATCTACCTTGAACAGGCACATCGAGTCCAAACCTACTGACTTTAATGTTTGTGCAGTAAGATCAAATGTTTTGCAGTACTGCAGCTCTTTTGACCTAGAATAGAGCTCTAAGCAGCTCTAGCAGCAGGGCTTTAATTTCCCAGATAACTTCCTCTGCCTTTGGAGTCTGCCTCTCCTGTCAGTTTTCAGAATCAATACGTTAATGTCTTCTTCCATTTGTCTGAGCAGCAGCAGGAAGCCTTCCATGTGTTTTTCCTAGAACTTTAGATCATTAACGCCCTTTGCTTTATCCCATCGGGCATCAGGTAGCAGAGCATGTCCAAGAGGTTGCAAAACATCAGTGCATGTGGTATAGAGGAGACTCGGATAGCCGAGAAACAGAAAAATCCAGTTAGTTCAGATTGGGAAAAGCCCCAGAATGGGGCCAGGTAGCTTTCATGAAAAGAGAGAATTAAATGCCAAAGAAGGCAATACATTCTGACCTGTTTTGAAGTTAAGGCCTCTGGTACCATTTAAAATTGGGCTTTAACCAACATTGGAAATGTCATGCGGTTTTTCACAAATCAAATGGTGCACGAGCAGCTAAAACAGCTCACTGTTAGCCCAGGCTCGCTTAACACTAGAAAATGCCCACATGGATACATGTAGTATAGTGCTCCATTGCCGTGTGCCTCATGCTAAACATGTCCACGCCTTTTGCAATTGAGGCGGTGAAATCCTGCTGCTGCGGGGATCCAGATTGTGGTTTGAGGGCAGCTAGCCATTGGCCGGCTAGGGAGAGTCCGCTTCAAACTGTTTTACTAAATAAAGCAGTTTCCTTCACAACAACATACATATGTACATAGAGGGTCAATCAAAAGGTCCTCTTGCTGATGATGTTCCTCTTTGTATTTATCCACTTCTGACTTCCTTAAGATTTTACAGGCATTTTTGTTGGCTAGAAGTATTGGGTCCGTCTCTCATCTCCTTGATGATGGACGGATTGATGGATTCAACCCAGATCTGTAAGTGGGGGTGAGTGTCTGAAAAGTTTCAGCGATCCGTCCATCATCTCCTTGTGTTTGCTTTGTTAGCCCTAAGTTGGCAGGGTATTTATTTTATTTATTTATTTTTTGCACTTATAATGCGCGCAGATACCCACAAAGGGTTTCCCGGCGCCAGGACTGGGAGGCAGAAAACACAGAAAGCACAGAAAGCAACCCGGTCAAAGACCGCAATTATTTATCAAAGAGCCAAGTTTTAACGCCTTTCTTAAAACTGGCGAGATTTTCCTCCTTACGCAAGGCTAAGGGAAGGGAGTTCCAAAGGACTGGTCCCAGATGGGAAAAGGACTTTCCCCCCACACGGGCCAGTTTAAATCTAGGAACCACAAAGTTTGCTCCATTTAAAGAACGGAGGTTGCGTGCAGGAACGTAGGGCCTAATCAGTTTTTGCAGGTACTTTGGTGCGGTCCCTGCCTTGATCTTAAACATGTAGGTCAACACTTTGAACCGAACCCGGTTCTCAACTCTAAGCCAGTGCAGGTCCTTAAGGTGCTTTGAGATCCTTGCTGTCCTGGGGATCTTACATAGCAGCCTGGCTGCGGAGTTCTGGACAAGTTGAAGCCGCCTAATCACAGCTAAATTGGAACCCAGATATAGGATGTTACCGTAGTCAAGCCTAGATGTAATCAGTGCATTGACTACGGTCTTCTGGGTATCCACAGGTAGCATCCAGATGATCTTCCGCAGCCATTTGAGGATAGTGAAGCACGTACCAGCTACTTTATTGACCTGCTGTTTCATCGATAAAGAATCATCGATGCATACCCCTAAGTTTCTGACCTGGGTAGCCGGGCTGGGAAAAGCACCCAAGGATGGCGGCCAATGGGTATCCTGCCACAGATCTCTCTTTTTACCTAGGAGAAGAATCTCCGTCTTCTCCCCGTTGAGCTTCAGCTGGTTCGTTGACATCCAGCTGAAAACTTCGTGAAGACCTACTTTCAGCAAAGAGGGAGATGAAGGCTTTGAGTTGGTAAGAGAAAAAATAATCTGCGAATCATCCGCATATGTCATAAGTTCTAGACCTACTCGCTCTGCTAAATCGGCGAGAGGGCGGAGATACAGATTAAAAAATAGCGGACTCAAAATTGAGCCCTGAGGCACGCCATGGGGTGAGAAAAAGGTGTCTGACTGAGATTGCGAGGACGAGATCTGAAACGTCCGGTTGCTCAAGTAGGACGCGATCCAGTCCAGCGCTTTCCCTCCGACACCATCATCACTCAGCCTAGTAAGCAGTCTGTTGTGTGAGATGGTGTCGAAGGCCGCGCTTAGATCAAGTAAGACAAGAGCAACCGTTTGCCCCTCGTCTAAAAGTCCCCTGATCTTCTCGGTGACTCCCAAGAGGGCGGACTCGGTGGAATGGCCCGCCCTAAAGCCTGACTGGGAAAAATGGAGTAAGTTGTTATTCTCCGTATATGTTGAGAGTACACCGTGAATATGCTTCTCTAAGATCTTTGAGAAAGCGGGCAACAGGGATATCGGGCGGTAGTTGGCCAGCACCTCGGGGTCAGCAGCCGGCTTTTTCAATAGAGGGCTGACCATGGCGTGCTTCCAAGCCGCTGGGACGGTTGCCAGATGAATAGAGGCATTTAATGTTTCAGCAATAGTCCCCAGGGCTGAGTCATCCAGTTGGCTCAGAATACTAATAGGGAGAGGGTCACAGGGAGAGCCTGATTTAATGGAAGCAGCTAAGGATTTCAGGGTGTCCAAGGAGATGGGTGGCCAAGAGTCAAGCCGTTGTCCTGTTGGATTAACAGAAGATGGAACTTCCCTGTCATCCCTCACCAGAGGATTAATATTGGCAATAATGTTTTCGATCTTTTCCACAAAGTATGTGGCAAGATTTTGACATTTTTGAGGGGTAAGGGGGGGTGCGGCCGCCATAGAATTAGCTCCGGCTAGTTCTTTGACTGTATTAAAAAGAGTCCGTGCTTTATTGGCGGCAGTGTTGATGGTCTCTGTTACATAGCGTGCTTTGGCTCTGGTGCAGGCCATATGGTAGAGGTTTCTGGCCTTACGATATATTTCCTTTTTTAGAGGATCATAATGTTTGCGCCATTTCCGCTCGAGTGCCTTACACTTGGATTTTTCTAGCTTCAAATCATCATTGTACCAAGGAGCTGGGGGACGATGAACATTCCCTCTGCACTTGGTCACGAGCAAACAAGTGTCGACTGCTCTCTCCAACCAGGTGTGGGCTTCCCGCGCAATTGTTTCCATGTCAGTGCCCAGAACAGGGGGGTGTATTTTTAGTGCATTCTGCAACTCGGACAAGTCCAACCTTTTCCAATTTCTCATGAAAATTGGAGGCCGAGCAGAGTATGGCAGCTTAGATTCAGTAAGAGTAATACTAAAAAGAGTTAAAAAATGGTCTGACCAGCAAATAGGGTCAGTTTTCAACCATTTTAACTCCTGTATGTTGGATATAATCGGGTCCAACAAATGCCCAGCTTTATGAGTGGGGCCCTCATTTCGCAGTGTCATGTTCAAAGTAGTAAAATCTTCCAAAAGATTGACAACTATGCTATTAGTTTTGTCCTCCAAATGGAGATTTAAATCCCCCAATATAGTCAGGTTTTGGGCATTCAAAAAGTAAGGTGAAATGAAATTAGCCAAAGACCTCGATCCCTTGCTCACTTTGTCACTGGATTCAAGCTAGCCTGGCTGATGAAGGGTGTAACCCAGAACCCAGCCCTGGATGCTTTTTTCCGGTTCAGGTAAGTCCTGGCTTGGCAGTTCGGGCTGGACTGTTCCCATCAGGCACAGGGTCATGACTAATTTGTATATAGCTGGGTCTGAACGGAGGTGGTGAAGTGAGCTAAAGAATGATGATGATGGATTCCACCCAGATCTGTGACTGGGGTGAGTGTCTGAGAAGTTTTAGCGCTCCGTCCATCATCTCCTTGTGTTTGTTTTGTTTTAGTATTGTGTAGGGCAACATGTGGTCTTGTGCTTTGCCTCATTTTGATTTAGTAAGCTTTTATTTGATTGTTCAGAAGACACAGGACCCCTTTCCCTCACTTCTGTTCAAAAAGGTTGAGCCGCTGATAAGGGTTATATGAACTGAAGAAAGAAAGCCAAATATCACTTGATGGCCTGCACTGGATAAGCTATGGGAGGACTTGGAAGAAGAAACTCGTGGACCACCAAATCAGCAGTGGCAGCTGCTACTTAATGGGGGTGGCGGGCGAGTGGTGAAGGGTAAATGAAAAAAAAACACTCAGTTGTAGGCCGGCCGGCTTCCGCCTCTCGCTCCTCTCTGGCTCCTCAACACTAGGAAGCAGGAACCAGGAAGCACACAAACTCCCAGACTCCCCTTGCCAATATCAGCAACATTGTGATTCTTCTGAGCACCGTGGTTTGGCTCTCAGAGAGGGAGTGGGAGCCTGTGCATGTTTTTCACCCAGGCTCTACATTACAGCCGGTGGAGAACATGCAAAGTGCGCATGACCGTTTGGCCGGCCAAACCGTCATATGCACTTTACAGTGTGCTCACTACTCATCCCCGTGGCCGCTGCTCTGGCCAGTCCAGCCCGACCCGCCCTGCACCTAAGCAGGAAATGGAATACTAAAATGATATGACATTGGCTATTTTAATTGTTTGTTTTCCAATTAAAATTGCTTGCAGAGAAGTGTGGTGACATCACTCCGCGTTAATGGAAGAGCCGCCGCTGCAAACTAGAGCACTGATCTCCCTCTCTCGTTTTTGCTAACTGCCTTTTATCAGTTTCTCTCTGGCCCTTACGGTGCAGCACATTCCATGCCTCTGATCTACATCCTTTGTGGTGGATCTGGATGGTCTTGCAGTCTACCAGCACCTCCTCATTAGTTGCTCTTCCCCTTGCAGCTTTCCTGTAACCTCAGACATGACCCACTCTGCTCTTCCACATCACCACTCCTCCGGTCGAGTCATACCATGGGTCCTGTGCTCTCCATGCCACTGAAATCAAGCTATCCTGGCTGAAGAGGGGTGAAACCCCGAAACCGGTCCTAGGATGCTTGTTTCCAGTCCAGGGAGGAACTGGCTTGTCAGTTCGGGCTGGACTGTTCCCATGAGGCACAGGGTCAAGTTTGATTTGCATATAGCTGGGTTCAAACTGGAATGGCATGGTGAGCAAAAAAACGATAGATTTAGGCCCAGATCTCTGTACCTGGGTGAATGTACCACATTGTTCTGCATTCTGTCCATCAACTGTTGTTTTTGCATTTGTTACCCCGATTGGGACGGGTATGCCCAGATGTGGGTCCCGTGCTCTCCATGCCACTGGAATCAGGTATTCTGACTGAAGCGGGGTGAAACCCCGAAACCGGTCTTAGGATGCTTGTTTCCAGTCCAGGGAGGACCTGGCTTGGCAGTTCGGGCTGGACTGTTCCCATGAGGCACAGTGTTAAGACTGATTGGCATATAGCTGGGTTCAAACTGGAATGGCAAGGTGAGCAAAAAAACTATGAATTTAGGCCCAGATCTCTGTACTGGGGTGAATGTACGATTTCGTTCTGCATTCTGTCTATCAACTGTTGTTTTTACATACCATGGAGACCAGCACAACAAGAGCCAGAATTTGAAGGGTGGGCTTAAGCTGCATTGCATGTTGACATCCTGCAATTTCTGAATTTACTGTCCTCCTGATTTAATATATGTGTTTTCAAGACTTCAGCAAGAACACCAAACCAAAAGAAAAGGGAGAAAGAGAAACCTGCTATCTGGCTGTGAGGCACTCAGCTTTCAGTTTAGAAAGATGTGTCCACAAAGGTTTTGTTCATCATTGTGAGTATATGTATGCATCTATGGCAAATGTCTGAACCTAACACCATCCTCTTAGTTCTAATATAGCAACCAATGTCATTCAAAGCTCATTGTACAAGAACACTCTGGGGCATATTTGCAAGCCCCTATCACCACCACAGCGTCACTTATCTCGATGTTGCGGTGGCAATAGGGTTTCTCCTTATTCACAGGGCGACATTAAGCCATGCTAATGCTGCCTTGTGAATAAGGCACTCTTTCATGCTATACTTAGCATGAACGGAGTGGGCAAGGGGTGCTGTGGTGGGTGTTCCACCGCAATACTCATTGATTTTGACGCTGCCCCCTATTTACAAGGGTGGCATAAATATGGGGCAGCTCCAAAATTAAGACCAGGATAACCCTGGCGCAACGAGGAGAAATGTTTAATTTCTCCTCGTTTTTGTTGATTCCATGTGTGCTGCATTGTGCAACACACATAGAAACAGCAAAAGGCCATTGATTGTGTACGTGCAGGAATGAGTCCCTTCCTGCACAAAAACAATCATTAAAAAAAATAACATTTTGCAACTTATATGTGTGCTGCATTAAGCAGCACACATAGAAGTTACAAAACACCATTTAAAAAATGTTTATGTGCAGGAAGGGTCCCCTACCTGCATATAAACAATTAGGGGCAGATTTACAAGCCCCGTACGCCACATTTGCGCTGCCGTTGCGTCACTTCTGTGCCGTTGCGTCACTTCTGTGATGCAGGTGTGGCGCAAAGCCAGCGCCATGCTGCGGGGTATTTACAAGCACCACTATTACCAATGACTTGGTGTGGGGGCCTAAAAATGACCACACAACCTACTCAAATAAACAGTAGATCTAGAGAACAACTATTTCGTCCAGAATTAATCAATTATTTTTATTTTAAATCTTTTAAATCAAAACATATTTTGTAGACAATTCACATATTTATATACAAAACTTATTTCACTCCACATTTATTCACGATGACGTTTCTAGCACTCACTACAAACATTCAACCATACAAACACATCACAAACATAGAATCAAATGGCATCACTTTTCAACATAAGCTATTTACAAAAATAATTACAAACAACAATTGCAAAAAACAACACAGGAAATCAAATCAAACATTTTAAAGACTTTGATGTTTTTTAAGAACGTCCTAGTGTTGTGACCGTTTTCGCAACACTAGGACGTTCTTAAAAAACATCAAAGTCTTTAAAATGTTTGATTTGATTTCCTGTGTTGTTTTTTGCAATTGTTGTTTGTAATTATTTTTGTAAATAGCTTGTGTTGAAAAGTGATGCCATTTGATTCTGTGTTGGTGATGTGTTTGTATGGTTGAATGGTTGATTTAAAATAAAAATAATTGATTAATTCTGGACGAAATAGTTGGTCTCTAGAGCTACTGTTTAATTATGTAGGTTGTGTGGTCATTTTTAGGCCCCCACACCAAGTAATTGGTAATAGTGGTGCTTGTTTTGGTTTTTGAATTTATAGAGGCTTGTCCCTATTGCCTGTTAGCCCAGACCCAGTTTTGGCGGGGTATTTACAACATGACTCATCTGGGAGAGGCTTCACGTTGTCAAGCTTTGCGCCGCATGTGGGCATTCTGGCGCAGGAGGGGGCGTTCTGGGGCAGGAACGCCTCCTAAAAGTGGCTGAGTGAAATCTACAGGATTTCACTCAGTTACTTTTAAGACCATGCTGCGTCAAAACCCTGCGCCTGCTTGAAGCAGGCGTAAGGATTTTACGCAGCATGTTAGGCATAGGGGCACCCAAGCCTTGCTGGAGCTGCGTCGCGCTTGCGACGCGACTCCAGCATTAATTCACCTTTACGGCAGCAGATGCGTCATGCATCTGTCTATTCTTGCCCTATGGTGCACCGCATTTACAATGCGGAGCATCCATGATGGCGCAAGAGGTGTCTAACTTGATGCACAATAACTGGCGCATCCCTGCTGATATGCAAGGATGCGCCAGTTATTGTAAATCTGCCCCCAATTCCCCTCAACGCAGTCTCCCTTGCACTATGGTTGCAAGGGTGCTTGCGTTGGCGATAGGCAGCTAAATTAGCTCCAGCGCGGGGTGAAGCGGCAGAACTGGCAGAGCACAGCGTTAAGCCAAGGAGGCTAACGTAGCTTTCCGCCAATCCTTGTAAATATGCCCCAAGATGTCAGTAATTAACTTGTCAGAATATAAAAATAGTAGGTGGGTAATAATATTTATAAAATGGCATGGGCCTTCTTTTCCACAACAACGTTTTCAAATTAAGAGTTTTCCTACCCAATCATGGGTCACTTTCAGTAGTGTCTTACAGTGTGCATATTGATGGAACAGAGGAGGGGGGCCACAGTCTTCTGTCCATATGTTAAAGTAGTCTAAATCTATTAGCTTGCCTGGTCACACAGAAAAGTCAAAGGAACACAGTTTCTTGAGTCAATCGATGAGAACTGAGTTTTGCTCGACAAGCTTATCCGAATCCTGTAGCATTTGTCCTGAAATGTGTTTAGGATTTTCCAGAAACAGAAAACATTTTGTGAATGTTTACAAAAGCTACAAATATTTCAATTTATTAAACTCAAAATACTAAAAGAGTTGTTGAGAGCATGTCATAAAAGCTCCTACAATAACTGAATTGGATCATGATGAATATAAAAAGTGGATATCCGACACAGAGAAGTAGTTACCACCTACTAGCAAGCATTTGCAATGCATAAGGTCTCGCATTAGGAAAGTTTGAGCTATTGGTATTGTAAATGACACATTTTTTATTTATGTGTTGGTTTTGAAAATAGCAAAAATAATAGCTTTGTCATTTACAGTGCCAATAGTTATACCTTGTGACACCTATAGCATTTGTAATGCAATATGTGTTGTATTCACGTGACTTAGATGTATTGAAATTACAAATAACAATGGCTTTTAATTTTTTTAATAATTAATACTTAAATAAAAGTTATTGTAATTTATAATGGCAATAGCTTAAACTGTTGTAAATAACTTTTGTGAAGAATATGTTCAGTGTATTTTATTGTGACGAAAATCCAAGAACAGAAGTGAAATACTAACCTCTTTTTGTGACATTTGTAATAAAGCTTGAAACATTGAGAGAACATATTTGACCCAGTTGTTGTTGAATGGTTTCACAGATTGATGCTGTGGTGGCGCTGAGTGATGTTGTGGTGGCGACTAGTGATGCTGTGGCATTCAATGATCCTGTGGTAGCGCATAGTGATGTTGTTGTGCTGCTTAGTGATGCTGTGGTGGTGCTGAGTAATGCTGTGGTGATGCGATAGATAGAGTGAGTGGGATAGATAGATAGAGTGAGGGCGATAGATAGATAGAGTGAGGGCGATAGATAGATAGACAGATAGATAGAGTGATGGCGATCAGTATCTAGATAAATAGATAGATAGAATGATAGATAGAGTGAGGGTGATAGATAGTGAGGGCGATAGCAAGATAGAGCGAGGGCGATAGCAAGATAGAGTGAGGGCGATAGCAAGATAGAGTGAGGGCGATAGCAAGATAGAGTGAGGGCGATAGATAGAGTGAGGGCGATAGATAGAGTCAGGGCGATAGATAGAGTCAGGGCGATAGATAGAGTCAGGGCGATAGATAGAGTCAGGGCGATAGATAGAGTGAGGAAGATAGATAGATACAGTCAGGGCGATAGCAAGACAGAGTGAGGGCGATAGCAAGATAGATTGATAGGTAGAGTGAGGGCAAAAGATAGATTGATAGATGGAGTGAGGCAGATAGATGGATAGAGTGAGGGCGATAGATAGAGTGAGGGCGATAGATAGAGTGAGGGCGATAGATAGAGTGAAGGTGATAGATAGAGTGAAGGTGATAGATAGAGTGAAGGTGATAGATAGATAGATAGATAGATAGATAGATAGATAGATAGATAGATAGATAGATAGATAGATAGATAGATAGATAGATAGATAGATAGATAGATAGATAGATAGATAGATAGAAAGATAGAGTGAGGGCGATAGATAGATAGTGAGGGCAATAGATAGATAGATAGAGTGAGGCCAATAGCAAGATAGAGTGAGGCCGATAGAGTGAGGCCAATAGATAGATAGATAGATAGATAGATAGATAGATAGATAGATAGATAGATAGATAGATAGATAGATAGATAGACAGATAGAGTGAGGGCGATAGATAACTATCTATCTATTTATCTGTGTGTGCGGTTGTGTGTGCGGTTGCGTGTGCGGTTGTGTGTGCGGTTGTGGTTGTGTGTACGGTTGTGTGTGTGGTTGTGGGTGCGGTTGTGTGTGTGGTTGTGTGCGTGGTTGTGTGTGCGTGGTTGTGTGTGCGTGGTTGTGTGTGCGTTTTGCTTTGTTTTGCTATGCTATATTTTGTTATGCTATGCTATGGTATGTTTTGCTTTGTTTTGCTATGCTATATTTTGTTATGCTATGCTATGTTTTGCTTTGTTTTGCTATGCTATATTTTGTTATGCTATGCTATGTTTTGCTTTGTTTTGCTAAGCTTTGTTTTGCTATGCTATATTATGCTATGCTTTGCTTTATTTTGCTATGCTATATTATGCTATGCTTTGCTTTGTTTTGCTATGCTATATTTTGTTATGCTATGTTTTGCTTTGTTTTGCTATGCTATATTTTGTTATGCTATGTTTTGCTTTGTTTTGCTATGCTATATTATGCTATGCTTTGCTTTGTTTTGCTATGCTATATTATGCTATGCTTTGCTTTGTTTTGCTATGCTATATTTTGTTATGCTATGTTTTGCTTTGTTTTGCTATGCTATATTTTGTTATGCTATGTTTTGCTTTGTTTTGCTATGCTATATTTTGTTGTGCCTTGCTGTGCTGTGTTGTGTTGTGTTATGCTGTTTTGTTCTGCTGTTTTGTTGTGTTATGTTATGCTATGCTATGTTTTGTTTTACTATGCTATGTTTTGCTATTCTTTGTTATGTTATGCTATGGTTTGTTTTGTTATGCTATCCTATGTTTTGCTGTGTTTTGCTATGTTTTGTTATGCTATGCTTTGTTTTATGTTATGTTATGCTATGTTTTGTTCTGCGATGTTTTGTTGTGTTATGTTATGCTATGCTATGTTTTGTTTTACTATGATCGGTTTTGTTTTGCTATGCTTTGTTATGTTATGCTTTGTTTTGCTGTGCTATGTTTTGTTGTGTTTTGTTTTGTTATGCTATGTTTTGTTTTGCTATCCTATGCTTTGTTTTGTTATGCTGTGCTTTTGCTATCCTATGCTTTTGTTTGTTATGCTATGCTGTGTTTCGTTATGCTATGCTGTGCTTCGTTATGCTATGCGGGTGAGTGTGTGTGAGGGTGAGTGAGGGTGTGTGAGGGTGAGTGAGGGTGAGTGAGGGTGTGTGAGGGTGAGTGAGGGTGAGTGAGGGTGAGTGAGGGTGATGGTGTGTGATGGTGTGTGAGGGTGTGTGAGGGTGAGGGAGGGTGAGGGAGGGTGAGGGTGAGTGAGGGTGAGGGTGAGTGAGGGTGAGGGTTTTTGAGGGTGATGGTGTGTGAGGGTGTGAGGGTGAGTGAGGGGGTGTGAGGGTGAGTGAGGGTGAGGGTTTTTGAGGGTGAGGATGTGTGAGTGTGAGGGGGCGTGAGGGTGAGGGGGTGTGAGGGTGAGTGAGGGTGAGGGTTTTTGAGGGTGATGGTGTGTGAGTGTGAGGGGGCGTGAGGGTGAGGGTGTATGAGAGTGAGGGGGTGTGAGGGTGAGTGAGGGGGTGTGAGGGTGAGGGTGTGTGAGGGTATGTGAGGGGTGTCAGGGTGAGTGTGTGAGGGTGAGGCGGTGTGAGGGTGAAGTGGTGTGAGGGTGAGGCAGTCTGAGGGTGATGGTGTGTGAGGGTGAGAGGGGGTGTGAGGGTGAGAGGGTGTGTGAGGGTGAGAGGGTGTGTGAGGGTGAGAGGGTGTGTGAGGGTGGGTGAGGGTGAGGGTGTGTGAGGGTGGGTGAGGGTGTGTGAGGGTGTGTGAGAGTGAGGGGGTGTGAGGGTGAGGGGGTGTGAGGGTGAGGAGGTGTTTGAGGGGTCAGGGGGTGTGAGGGGGTGAGGGCGAGTGAGGGGTGTGAGGGTTTGAGGGTGAGTGTCTCCAATGAATGTCGCTGCTTCGCCTTCTTTGAAAATGTTCATTGCTGCAAATAGAGCATGCCGCCCTAATTATCACAGCATGAGGCCCCAAACTGATAATTATCACAGCATGCAGAGAGGCGCCCCACACTGCTGGAGCACTCAACTGCACATTAATTATAGTTGAGTGCTCCAGCAGCCTGGGGCGCCTGTTGACATGCTGTGATAAGTGGGGTCTCATGCTGTGATAATTGTTACTTGCGCGCACAATACCGATTCCTGCCCCTCCAGGACTCCCTGACCTGCCTCATGGTTGCCAAGGCAATATTTCTGAAAATATTGCCGTTCTACTATAAGGCAGGTCATGGAGTCCTCGAGAGTTGGGATCCAGAGCAGACAAATCTGCTAGACAGGAGCTTTTTCCAATGGCAGGCCTCCGTTTCAAGAGGCCTGCCAATGGAAAAAAGGGGCGTGGCTTCATGCCATACTCAAATCCCCTGCTCACAATATCTCTTTGCCTGCAGCAGGGCCATGCCCTGCAATGCAGGCTTCGACCTAAAAAATTAGATGGATAGCCGCATCAATGGAATACATTTACAAACTGTTGTTACAAGGATTATCTTCAATTTGTTATCATTTAATTGGAATGGAAAGTTAAATCAAAACAATGCAAGCACAATTTTTTGTTCTAGTTCCCGGAACAATGTAATTTCTAGGCAACAAAGAAGTAACTAATTTAATCTCCTATAATTTTTATTAGCGTGATGAATGTTAGTGTACCTTTAAATGGACTAAGAAATTTCCCCTTTTCAACATATTTTTTAAAAATATCCACTTTATACTTCTGTTCAGGAGCATCAACTACTTCATACCATAGCATCAATCATGTCTATGTGTCATAAAACAAGGCTGGCTAGGACCAATGGTCAATGCCAGATCAACTTTCCCTCTGCAGTGACAGAAATTGTACACATGTTCCAGTTGCCTGGAAATAGTGTAACATCGTGTTCAGCAAGATCATTAATATCAATAAAATATCTGATCTGCGAACAGGAAGAGTTCTATTCTACGAATCCACATTAAACTCAATGTTCCCAAATATGAGAGTGATCTGATTCATTATGGAGGCTGCTCAAGGTAACATGATCTACTTTTCTTATCGGTGCAGGACTATCGCTACTCAACACATCCATACACATTTCATGCTCAGTCCTCATCACATAAGATTGCCTAATCGGGAGGTGGCATCACTTGCAATGTTTCTTTATATTAAATTTTTTAAAAGCCTATTCCTGAGTGCCAGAGATTACTTTTAGCCTTATCTAATTTCTCAGTGCATAGCCCCCTTCTATTTATTTGTCTGTTGTAGAATTTGATATACAGTTGTTCTTGAATAATTTGTGTTTTGAGACCCGAAAGTCCCATACATTACTAATAAATATTATGATTATGTTTTTCTCAATTTATGGATTACAATTATTTTAACCACATGGGACAATTAAATTTGAAATCTTACCCGCTTGTTGCATCAAATATAAAGTAGTCTTTTTTTAAATTAGTTTATTGAAGTTGGAAAAATATGGCTTATGTACACACAATGCCTCACATTAGTCACAATCTTACATAGGATGCAATATTTCAGTAATAACAATGAACAGTACACAACTCGTGCAGTACAGTGCTACAAGCTACACATTACTTACTCAGCAGCATTCAGCTTGTCGTGCCTTAACATGAACATCTTATTAACCCATATTCAACCATTGCACAGTGTCAGCAGCTATAACAGTTCCGGGTGCTCCAGCAGGTGCTCAGAAATCTTTAGGTCTGGAGGCCAAAGGCAGTACCTCCGCATATATATCCAACTGCTCTTTACAATATACACGCTCTTTTACCCATTTTGCCACCGTAGAGGCCGTTCTGCCACCGCAATGTTTTGCCAGCATATGTTTCGTCAGTAGAGCGGTGACAGACACTATGTGCCTGTTAACAGGCTTGAGCTATTTTATCAATCCCAGCAAACAAGTCTCAGGTGTGCATTCCACATTTTCCATTACCGTTGTTGTTAATGTCCGAGTTACACATGTCTAGAAGTCATGGATAGATGTGCAAGCAAAGGCCAGATGCACAATATCCGCCCGCCCTCTCCGCAATCTCACACGTAGAGCATCCTCCTGCAACCCGTATTTCTGTAGTCACAGGTGTGTAATGCATTTGGTGTAAAAACTTGGGGGCATATTTACAATTACTGGCGTATCCCTGCAAATTAGCAGGGATGCGGCAGTAATTGTGCGCCATGCCTCCGCCACCCATGATGCGCCGCATTTACAATGCGGCGCACCATGGGGCAAAAACGGCACAGATGTGTCACACATCTGTGCCGTAAAGGTATCGCATTGCTGGAGTTGCGTCGCATGCGCGACGCAGCTCCAGCAATGCTCTGGGGGGCCCATTCTACTAATGCTGCATCAAGCCTTACGCCTGCTTCAAGCAGGCGCAGGGTTTTGACGTAGCATTGGCCTAAAAGTGACTTGTAGATTTCACTCAGCCACTTTTAGGAGGCGTTCCTGCGCCGGAACGCCCCCCCCCCCTGCACCAGAACGCCTCCTTAATGCGCAGGGCTTTACAACGTGACGCATCTCCCAGATGCGTCACGTTGTAAATAGCCCGCACAATGGCGCATCTTTTGCGCCGCCGCTGCGTCACAAAAGTGACGCAACGGCGGCGCAAAAGAGGCGCAAGGGGCTTGTAAATCTGCCCCATAAAATGTAATATTCGGAGGTTACAATTGGCGGTTAGGTGCCCAGTCAATGCACAGCATGCTTCCCAGTCCTCCTAGGCCAGCGGTTCCGCCAGCTTGCTATTCCGTTTATCTAGGGATGCGGAGCTTGTTATAGCAAATTTTTCTTTGGGATGCATTATATAATCTAGTAATTTGTCCTTTACATTCCCCCACTGTTAATACAATTTGCAATGCTTTTAACATTATCGGTTCATTGGGGAACCCAGGGTATAATGTTCTGTCAACTATGTGTAAACCCTTGCATGGCCTTGAAGGGTTGCCCCGACGTAAAGACATCTAGAGACAGGAACTGTCCGTTTGTGTACATGTCCCCTAATTTAGTGTTCCCGGCAATGGATAGAATGTCCAATGCCCTGCCCTCCTGGGCCACTTAAATTCCAGAGTGCGCCGAAATCCGCATAGCCAGTGCGTACAGACATTCCCTACCTGCGCAGGTGCCTTAGGCCTTCCGATTGAAAAAGCTTTATTCGAGTTATACACTCATAAAAGCACAGGCATATAAATTCATACATTTTTAAAACATCAAACATTCAATTACAATAAAATTTATAATCTAGAATACATAATTCATAAGCATTAAAATTGTTACCAATTGGGATAAAATAAGCTTTTTCATGATATGCAAAAACTAAATGCATGTTGAGGTATAGGGACCTCCGCGTTACGGACCATTCCCGAAGTTTATACTATTAAAAACTCATACCATACATATTAGCCGCATTTTGTAATTAAAATTCATATGTATCTCCCAGTAGATATTTGCAAGGATAAAACAAACAAAGGAAAATGTAAAATTCAAGACATATTGGGGGATAAAGCCCTCCGCCTTATAGACCATGCCCACCCCAGATATTTTGCTGTTCCTATTACGATGGACATTTCAGTGGAGGAACAGATAATTCTCAGCCCCTCCACACCGCTTCGGACACCAAGATTCCTACATACTGGAGCCAACCAAGATTTTCTTGGAGTTACATAGGCCTCACATATAAAAAGAAAATGTGCGACGTTTTCATTGGGGGCTCCACATGACGGGCAGCACAAACCACTACTAGTTTTCCAGCTGGACGTCAGACTCCTCAGAGGGAGAGAGCCTGCCCTTAACTGGAAAAATAGTTTCCTGTCTAATGGGACAGTTATACTGTCCCAATACTTTTCTAGGGATGGTCTTTGTTTGATTTCCATAAATCTACCCCCCATGGAATCCGAGTTTGTGCTCCTCCAAAGTTTCTGGTCGATGTGATCCCAATATATTTCTTTAATATTGGATTTGCTAGGGAATACCTCCCCAAGGGGGTTTTCCCATAATTTGGAGAGCCCGAGTTCCGCAAGGACGTCCCTAAGCGTTTTTAGCCATTTAATTTTGCAAAAAACATCTGAGTTGACTAATGCTAGGAACCCCTCAGCGTAGTGTCTTATTTCCATGGTTGTCCATAGCCGTCTCCAGTAGAGGATAGGCCTCAGTCGGGCACGGTCCCTGAGCGATCTTCTGCCTAAATCAAGGCCAAGCGGTATTAGTGGGGTACTTTGGGGAAGACTAGTTATCCCTCTCAAAAACCTGTTCTCGGATTTTTGAACGGTGGTAAGATTCTCAAAGCCCCAGACTTCAGCCCCATAGAGGGTTGCGCCCAAAGCTTTGGCGTCATAAACCATAAGGACAGGTTTTATGGGCCTGGTCTTGGATTTTGCTTGCTCAGCCCTGAGGGCTCCTGCGATTTGCTGATGTTTCAACACCGCCTTCTCTATGTGTCTTGACCAACCAAGTTTGCTTGATATCTCAACCCTGAGGTATGTGAAAACATTTACTAGCTCTAATTTAATGTTGTTCAAAAATACCCTAGGTTGAGATTGGCGCTTTTGCCCAAAGGCCATCAACTTGGTTTTATTTACATTTACCTCTAGACCCCTTTCCTTACAAAATGCGTCAAAAATATTCAGGGCTCGCTGGAGACCCGACGGGGTCTTAGACACAATCAAGGTGTCGTCCGCGAACATCAGGATGGGGACTCTGATGCCCGCTAACGAAGGTGCGTCAACCATTGCGTCCAATATCCTATCTACAATGCCATTAATGAACAGGGAGAACAGCAGGGGTGCCATTGCACATCCCTGCCGCACCCCCCGCTCAACTGGAAAATTAGTGGTGGATTCCCCATTCCTCCCCCACTGGACCTTGGCATAGTTGGTTTCGTGAAGACGCATTATCAACGTGAGCAAATCAAGTGGGACCCCTATTTTGGACAGAACCTCCCACAGCGTGCACCTGGGCACCAGATCAAAGGCAGCCCTTAGATCTACAAATGCTACATAAAGGCTGCCTTTGCCCAGGAGTACAGTCCCCCACCGTAGCATGGTGAAGCGAAAAATTTGGTCGACCGTACTGGTTGCACGTCTGAATCCTGCCTGGTAGGGGGATAAGGCATTGTTGTCATCTACCCAGGCCATAAGTTTGTCGACCAGCATCTTCCCCACTACTTTTTGCATAGTAGCCAACAAACTTATTGGTCTATAGTTTGCTGGGAGTGACCGGTCGCCTTTCTTAAAAATCGGTATTATTATTGCCCCCTTCCATATATTGGGGATTTTTGCCCCTTTGGCCAAGCCATTTCCCAACAGGGTCGCATATTTTGCCCACTTGGCCTTGTCGTGTTTAAAGATGTCTGAAGGGATTCCATCTAGCCCGGGGGCTTTTCCCCCCTGCAGAGTTGAAATTGCAAGTTCCGCATCCTTAGTTAGAAATAAATCGCCCTTACAAAAAACCATAGGGATTGGTTCTATGGCCACTATATCCCTACACTCAGCATACTGGGGTTTAAAATACTCGACCCACAATGCCTCATCGACATTGTTGTCAGGATTATTGGGGGCACCCCCTCTTCCCCATTTCACAATTTTCCAGAACAGTCTGGAATCCTTATGCCCGGAAGCCACCAGTAGCTCCTCCCAGTACTCCTCATCCCACTGCTTCTTAGCCTTTCGAATACTGTCGTTATAATATTTCCTGGTGGTTCTAATCGAGGCCTTGTCCCTGCTCTTGAGTGCTCTGCCCAGCCCCAATCTAGCTACCCTACACTGTTTGTTAAACCAGGTTGGCAATGTGACTGGTACTTTCCTATTAGCCTTCAGAGGCTTAGTAAAGTGCGGTTTTAACAAAGAGAAGAATGTGTCATGTATATCGGTTATTTGGACAGAGCCTGGTAATACAAGATCTACTTTTTCCATGGCGGCAATAGCATTGTCTACCTCCAAATTAATAGACTCCAAAGTGGCCAGATTAGCCAGGACATATGGCCATTTCACCCTTCTTGAGTCATTGGCCACAACAGGTACGCTCCCACTACCTGACACTGAGTTAACTCGTGCGGCCCTCCACCAAGAGTGGGAGACACAGAGGGGGTTATGGTCGCTTTCTACTCTCCCCACAATTTCCATGTCACCCACACCACACCATAACTCAAGACTAACGATGACATAGTCAATCCTACTTTTGTTATGTCCATTGTCGAATGTACAGTTACCACATTGGTCGCTTTTTGTCCTGCCATTAAGGGCCCTCAGACCATACTCCAAACATAACGCATTCAACAACAAAATATCTTTGGTCCACCGCTTCACAGGTAGGAGATTTAGGTTGGGGATACCCCAGAGGGCATCTTCCTCTAGTCCTATAGGGTATGCAGTGTTTTCTAGAGGCTCAAATGTCCTATTCAGGTCACCAGCCAAAATTACTCTATGTCCAAGTGACTGGGATTCTAGGGAAGCGGATAGAACTTCTAAGGTAACAGAATTCCCTAGCCTCATGCCCCTGGCATATATATTATAGATGTCTATTATTGTACCCTTGGCTACAGTTAGTCTCAGTAATTGAATATCCTTGCAACCTAAATCAATCATTTTTGCCTTTGCGTTTGAGTTTTGCTTAATCCAGACTGTAAGTCCTCCCATAGGCCTACCCCTGGGGCCTCTAGTTGCCGGTATACAGAAATTTAGGTAACCCGGGAAGTGAATTGGCTCACATGCCCACGTCTCTTGGAATAGGCACATTTCAAACCCACTGACAAAATCAATCCACTGCTGTGACAACACTCTAGCCCCCAGCCCCGCAACATTCCATGACATAAGTCTCTCCAGGGTGTTTCCTATGCAAATCCCCTTTGCGTTAGGTGCTGTTGGTAATAAATCATCCTGTTTCCCACGGTCACAATTCTCACTTAGAGCAATATTTACACAATTTGCATCTGTACCCTCCTTTGTGCAAAGAGTAGTTAGAAGATCCGGTTCACCCACACACCCCTCCAAACATGCAATAATGCCCCCATCCCTAACATTTGCCACTTCGAATTTTTGGCTCGTTTCATCGTGGGGTATCAATGTAACATCAGGGTTGATTCCCCCAACCATATCCTCTTCCAGACGTAATTGTTCAACTGGTCTCTGTCAGCATCCCCACCTCGTCTGCCCATGCCCATTATAGGGGTTAAATGCCTCTGTGTAGCAATTATTTGATCTAAATATGGGAGCAACAGGGGGGCCAGCCTCAACCCAGGTACAGAGACTGGGTCTCGGTTGCTCCCTGGAGCCCCCTGAGTAGATCACAGGTCTGGGGTAAAAGAAAGTGAGGTCCACAACCCCAATCCCACCGATATTAATGTTCCAACCTTGCCCCGTAATCAGCCCCACAACCCTTGGATCCTGGAAGTTAATTATAATACACTCACCCCCCTGTTTTTTTAAGGTATTCCCTATCCAATTGACCCTCCTGGCCCCAATTATCAGGCCATCTACTCCCCCTGGCAGTGGTCTATTGACAGAGAGCCAATGCATGGCCTTGTTTTTTAACATGTCATAAGTTTCTCTTTGACCCTCCGTTAGGGGTGGGACATTAGTAAGTATGGCCACATATGGATAGGAGTCCGGGGTGAGCTGTACTGGGGGGATCCTAGTTGGCAATTTAGTTATTTGGGTCTGTATATGTGCTTGGTCTAAGGGAAGACGACTCTGAGTGAGAGTGTTTTCCACTGTTACACAGGTGTTAATCCCATTCCCTGCACAATGAGCATTAATCCCACTACCATTGCTAGAGTGGATTTTATCATTTCCCGCCCGTTGGACCATAGCTTTTCCCGATCCGGTCGTCAAGGGTGTGGCATTTTTGCTAGTTGTGGGAGGTGGATTTTTTACACTATCCTTGCTACCATTGTTATTAATATTGTTGGGCTTAGGATTTTTTACACTGTCCTTACTACCATTGTTATTGGTGTTATTGGGCTTAGGTTTCCCACAATTACTGATGGTTTTGGTGGACATTGGGCCAGGTGCATTCTTGCTATTCCCCCCTTTGTTATCCTGTGCAGAAATACCACTTACGGGCGGGGATTGTAGGTCAACCAACACGGCTCCTTGATCTTTATCGCCTGTCTGTTGGTGTTTCCCATTCTCACCCACTTTTTTCCCAGACTTAATTAGAGATTTAATAGAAAAGAAGTTATCTAGGCTAGCTTGTTCAAGATGGTCAAGTTGTTCAGCTAGCTTTTTAAGTCTTAGTTCTACTGGATTTAGGAGGGAACGCATTATTTTTTCCACTTCTATCAGAAGATTATGATTGGGAGATAATGACCCCGAGAGTACTATGGTAGTTTGATCTGGGACTGGCACCGCCAATGTTATCGGAGGCACCGTGATAATAGGGTCCACTTCCACAGGGGCAGCTTCGGCCTCCCCTATAGTCATTAGTACGCCATTCTTTGGAGGGACATGGCTAGAAGTTAATTTGGTACCCAACTTCCTGTACTTTCTTGCCGGTTTTAAGGGTTGTGATTTTTTTGCAGTAACTCCCCATTTCCTTTTAACACTGGGCTTAGATTTGGACGCTTCCATTTGTACACAATGCTTTTCTAAAGCTCCTTTCCCTTTTACCGTTTGGCTAGGTACATCAAGATGCGCAACAAATGAGTCGCTTAGGCCTTCCACGCTTTGTAGTCCATTTAACCGTGTCAATCTCTTTCCTGTTCCCTTCCGTCCCGTTATGCAATACCACAGCAGTCAGTGGAATTGGGTGAGCATATTATCCTCCTCCACCGCTAAGTGTGGTAAGTAGCATTGGGGGAAGTACTAATAATGCGCAAATTGAGCTTGCGTGCAAAGTTAATACAATCGTAAATCCAGGGCTTTGAAACCTCTCATTTCAAATGGTTGCGTAAGAGTGTCCAAGCTGGATCTCGGCTGTTTGCTCGTCCACACCAATGGCAGCAAGCACGTCTGAAGGGTCTTAAATAAAACTCTATTTAGCACCATTGGAATGTTCACAAATAAATACAGCAGTTTGGTGAGATTTGTCATCTTCACAACCACTATTCTGTCTGGAAGGGACAGTGGAAGGCATGTCCACCTGGCAACGTCATCATTAAATTTTGCAATCACATGCCTGTAGTTCATGCTGATCACTGTCTCCGGGTCTCTGTGCACCCAGACACCCTAGTAGCGCACAGGTTCGCTCGTCCAGGCAAGTGGGAACTCCAACTTAAGCGCACTGGTGCACTCTTTGAGGGGGAAAACCGTGGACATCTTCCAGTTTATGCATAGTCCTGAGTAGCTCTCGAACAGGCCATTCTCCCGTAATAGGGACGCCATGTGTGTCGCAGGTTCTCTAACATACAGTAACATATCATCTGCGTATAGAGATATGGCCAGTGGTCGTTGCCTAAAGTGTGGCCTTGTCTGATCTTACATGTCAATGGTTCCAGTGCCAAGGAGAAAAACATCGGGGAGAGAGGGAAGCCTTGCCTGGTTCCTCTACATATATCTATTGGAGCAGTGACCTCTTTGTTGATACATATCCTGACCATCAAGCCTGTGTAAAGGAGGCACACCAAATTCAGAAAAAACGTCTGTACCCCAATATGCTGCACGACCACGAACAAATAACCCCAGTGTATCGAATCAAATGCTTTGACTGAGTCGAATAATACTCCTGCGGCTGGAAGCTCGGGATTTAACTGATGCAGCACAGCAAATATAGTGCGCAGATTATGTGTGGTGGATCTTTTGGGTACAAATTCTGATTGATCCGGCAGGACCAGATTTTGGACCAGAGGTTGTAATTTGTTAGCATGATTTTTGCCAGAATTTTTGTATCTATATTTATGTATGAGAGTTGCCTATATGATTCACACATATTGGCTTCCTTATCTGGCTTCAGCAGCATTACTATGAGCACTTCACACAGGGTAGGGGGCAGGACACCCTTATCATATGCTTCAGGGAACACTTCCAATAGTCTTTGGGCTAGAGTATCCACATAAGCTTTATAAAACTCGCTTGGCAGTCCATCCAAATTAGCCCCTTTGCCATTGGGAGTGACATTATACCTTCCTTCACGCCTTCAACTGTCCAGGGCTGAGCCAGGTGTTAGCGCCGGCCCAGGGACAACCAGCCCAGCGCAATGTTTTCTAGATAACTGACGATTTCCCAATCATTAACAGTTGGCCTATGCCCGTACAAGCTAGAGAAGAACACTTGGCTAATCTCTGGCGTGGTGTAATGCACTTCGGAATTGCTGTCAACTGTTTTAACAATGTAATCCTGTTCCCTTGACATTGCAAGCTTGCTCGCCAGAGAGTGACTCGGTCTGCCCGCCTCCCCATACAGTCGTGCTCTTCAACTCCTGGACCTATGCCGCATCTCCTGCTCTGCGATGTCATTTTGCTCTGATATTAACTCTCTCACTTGTGCCAGCAGTGTTTGTGTGGGTCGCTGTTCGTATATAGGTTCCAACGTGTGTATCCTATCTTCCATGTTCCGTCGCCTTTTCCTAAGTGATTTTAAAATGTGCCCCTATACATTCTCCGCGTATAATGACTTTGAAGCCTTCCCACAATGTTCCATCCTTATCCACAGTATCATTATTCTCTAGGAAGAAATTTGTGACAGCTGCCCCAAATGTGGTGCGAAATACTTGGTCCAGTAGAGACGACAGCTGCAGTCTTCGATGAAATGGCGGCTTCGTGTGAGTAGGTATTGCTAGCTCCAGGAGCACCGGGGCATGTTCAGACAGTGTTTTGGCGAGGTGCTTTACTGACACTGCCCACGTGCTCACTTCTTCTGAGACTAGACAGTAGTCCAGTCTGGACAACGAACCATGTACCGTCGACACATATGTACCCTCTCTTACTGTAGGTTTATGGCATCGCCAAACATCCACACGTCCCTCTGCCTCCATTATTTCCCCTATCACTGATGCTGCCTGTTTCCCATGCCATGTTGTGTTAGCCGATCGATCCAGCTGCGGACCTAAATATGCATTCAAGTCTCCACCCCATAGCACTGCAGAGGGGGGCAAAACCGCCAAACGCCTCCAAATATCATTATAAAACACGGAATCATCTAGGTTGGATCCATACATGTTTGCAAATAGTAGCCTCATGCCACCCAAGCATTCCTGTATCAGGTGCACCCTTCCCTGCTCATCTGCTTCAGAGTGGGTTAGAGTGAAATGAGTTCCCCTCCTCACCAACACAAGTACACCCCTAGAATATGCAGAATACGATGCTGCCACTCTAACAGCAGCCCAAGGGGTCCCCACATTGTGTTCTATATGCCTTATAAGATGTGTCTCTTGCAGGAATGCCACTTGGATATTCTGCCTATCTAAGTATGCCAATACCTTACGGATTTTTGGGGGTTTGTCCTCACACATTCCATGTTATCATTTTAATAGTACCACCTGCACACTACACTATTATTCCTGACCTGCAGGTCCCACTGCTGTGTAGGAATCCCATCATCTGATAGCACTTGGTTCTCTACTACACATAGTCTGCACTGCATCTGCGACATAACATGAATCCCCATCCAACCAACCCCTACGCACTTCAGCACCCCCAACTTGCTATAGCTAGCACAATAAAAAATTTACATATCCACCCTACAAGACATTACTCAAATGTGTAAGTGGGGTACACCCATAGGGGAACACTAGGGCACAATCATCCTCCCAAGTGTCAGGGAGCTGGCTGAATGTGTCCATCAAGGTAGCATGTCATGCGAAAATTTGTCCTTTAAGACTCTAGTTTGCTTAAATTCTCCTTTCCCATCTGTGTTGTAGCGATACTCACTAACCGCTGTTCAAGGGTCCATGCGGTGTGCTATGTTTAACCCCCTTCCAGTCACTAACTTCCGCCTCCAACCTCCGGCTGCCGCCGCTACCATGATGGCTCTATAAGAAATCACATGCTCTCCTTCAAACTTCAATACAGAAAAGGGGGTGGTGATGAACAGAGTGTCTGAATTAAGCAGACCACTCTTACCCAGTCCAAAGATCAGGGCTTGATCCATCACCGTTATTTATCTCACTGCCCCATCCCAGCTCAGAACCTGGCTATATGCAAATTAGTCTGTCCCTGGCCCAGTGCATCATGGGAACAGGGCAGACCAAACTACCAAGCCAATTCTTCACCAGAAAGGAGACAAGCTACCGGGGACCGGTTTCTGGCATTTCAGCCTCTTCGGCCCGGCTTGCTTGAATCCTGATGGAGCAGTGAGAAAGGGACTCCTGTCTGAGTATACCCTGCCACACCTATAGTGGCCAAAAACGATACAGAAAAGGGGGTGGTGATGAACAGAGTGTCTGAATTAAGCAGACCACTCTTACCCAGTCCAAAGATCAGGGCTTGATCCATCACCGTTATTTATCTCACTGCCCCATCCCAGCTCAGAACCTGGCTATATGCAAATGAGTCTGTCCCTGGCCCAGTGCATCATGGGAACAGGGCAGACCAAACTACCAAGCCAATTCTTCACCAGAAAGGAGACAAGCTACCGGGGACCGGTTTCTGGCATTTCAGCCTCTTCGGCCCGGCTTGCTTGAATCCTGATGGAGCAGTGAGAAAGGGACTCCTGTCTGAGTATACCCTGCCACACCTATAGTGGCCAAAAACGATACAGAAAAGGGGGTGGTGATGAACAGAGTGTCTGAATTAAGCAGACCACTCTTACCCAGTCCAAAGATCAGGGCTTGATCCATCACCGTTATTTATCTCACTGCCCCATCCCAGCTCAGAACCTGGCTATATGCAAATGAGTCTGTCCCTGGCCCAGTGCATCATGGGAACAGGGCAGACCAAACTACCAAGCCAATTCTTCACCAGAAAGGAGACAAGCTACCGGGGACCGGTTTCTGGCATTTCAGCCTCTTCGGCCCGGCTTGCTTGAATCCTGATGGAGCAGTGAGAAAGGGACTCATGTCTGAGTATACCCTGCCACACCTATAGTGGCCAAAAACGATACAGAAAAGGGGGTGGTGATGAACAGAGTGTCTGAATTAAGCAGACCACTCTTATCCAGTCCAAAGATCAGGGCTTGATCCATCACCGTTATTTATCTCACTGCCCCATCCCAGCTCAGAACCTGGCTATATGCAAATTAGTCTGTCCCTGGCCCAGTGCATCATGGGAACAGGGCAGACCAAACTACCAAGCCAATTCTTCACCAGAAAGGAGACAAGCTACCGGGGACCGGTTTCTGGCATTTCAGCCTCTTCGGCCCGGCTTGCTTGAATCCTGATGGAGCAGTGAGAAAGGGACTCATGTCTGAGTATACCCTGCCACACCTATAGTGGCCAAAAACGATACAGAAAAGGGGGTGGTGATGAACAGAGTGTCTGAATTAAGCAGACCACTCTTACCCAGTCCAAAGATCAGGGCTTGATCCATCACCGTTATTTATCTCACTGCCCCATCCCAGCTCAGAACCTGGCTATATGCAAATTAGTCTGCCCTGGCCCAGTGCATCATGGGAACAGGGCAGACCAAACTACCAAGCCAATTCTTCACCAGAAAGGAGACAAGCTACCGGGGACCGGTTTCTGGCATTTCAGCCTCTTCGGCCCGGCTTGCTTGAATCCTGATGGAGCAGTGAGAAAGGGACTCATGTCTGAGTATACCCTGCCACACCTATAGTGGCCAAAAACGATACAGAAAAGGGGGTGGTGATGAACAGAGTGTCTGAATTAAGCAGACCACTCTTACCCAGTCCAAAGATCAGGGCTTGATCCATCACCGTTATTTATCTCACTGCCCCATCCCAGCTCAGAACCTGGCTATATGCAAATTAGTCTGTCCCTGGCCCAGTGCATCATGGGAACAGGGCAGACCAAACTACCAAGCCAATTCTTCACCAGAAAGGAGACAAGCTACCGGGGACCGGTTTCTGGCATTTCAGCCTCTTCGGCCCGGCTTGCTTGAAGCCTGATGGAGCAGTGAGAAAGGGACTCATGTCTGAGTATACCCTGCCACACCTATAGTGGCCAAAAACGATACAGAAAAGGGGGTGGTGATGAACAGAGTGTCTGAATTAAGCAGACCACTCTTACCCAGTCCAAAGATCAGGGCTTGATCCATCACCGTTATTTATCTCACTGCCCCATCCCAGCTCAGAACCTGGCTATATGCAAATTAGTCTGTCCCTGGCCCAGTGCATCATGGGAACAGGGCAGACCAAACTACCAAGCCAATTCTTCACCAGAAAGGAGACAAGCTACCGGGGACCGGTTTCTGGCATTTCAGCCTCTTCGGCCCGGCTTGCTTGAATCCTGATGGAGCAGTGAGAAAGGGACTCATGTCTGAGTATACCCTGCCACACCTATAGTGGCCAAAAACGATACAGAAAAGGGGGTGGTGATGAACAGAGTGTCTGAATTAAGCAGACCACTCTTACCCAGTCCAAAGATCAGGGCTTGATCCATCACCGTTATTTATCTCACTGCCCCATCCCAGCTCAGAACCTGGCTATATGCAAATTAGTCTGTCCCTGGCCCAGTGCATCATGGGAACAGGGCAGACCAAACTACCAAGCCAATTCTTCACCAGAAAGGAGACAAGCTACCGGGGACCGGTTTCTGGCATTTCAGCCTCTTCGGCCCGGCTTGCTTGAATCCTGATGGAGCAGTGAGAAAGGGACTCATGTCTGAGTATACCCTGCCACACCTATAGTGGCCAAAAACGATACAGAAAAGGGGGTGGTGATGAACAGAGTGTCTGAATTAAGCAGACCACTCTTACCCAGTCCAAAGATCAGGGCTTGATCCATCACCGTTATTTATCTCACTGCCCCATCCCAGCTCAGAACCTGGCTATATGCAAATTAGTCTGTCCCTGGCCCAGTGCATCATGGGACCAGGGCAGACCAAACTACCAAGCCAATTCTTCACCAGAAAGGAGACAAGCTACCGGGGACCGGTTTCTGGCATTTCAGCCTCTTCGGCCCGGCTTGCTTGAATCCTGATGGAGCAGTGAGAAAGGGACTCATGTCTGAGTATACCCTGCCACACCTATAGTGGCCAAAAACGATACAGAAAAGGGGGTGGTGATGAACAGAGTGTCTGAATTAAGCAGACCACTCTTACCCAGTCCAAAGATCAGGGCTTGATCCATCACCGTTATTTATCTCACTGCCCCATCCCAGCTCAGAACCTGGCTATATGCAAATTAGTCTGTCCCTGGCCCAGTGCATCATGGGAACAGGGCAGACCAAACTACCAAGCCAATTCTTCACCAGAAAGGAGACAGGCTACCGGGGACCGGTTTCTGGCATTTCAGCCTCTTCGGCCCGGCTTGCTTGAATCCTGATGGAGCAGTGAGAAAGGGACTCATGTCTGAGTATACCCTGCCACACCTATAGTGGCCAAAAACGATACAGAAAAGGGGGTGGTGTTAACAGAGTGTCTGAATTAAGCAGACCACTCTTACCCAGTCCAAAGATCAGGGCTTGATCCATCACCGTTATTTATCTCACTGCCCCATCCCAGCTCAGAACCTGGCTATATGCAAATTAGTCTGTCCCTGGCCCAGTGCATCATGGGAACAGGGCAGACCAAACTACCAAGCCAATTCTTCACCAGAAAGGAGACAAGCTACCGGGGACCGGTTTCTGGCATTTCAGCCTCTTCGGCCCGGCTTGCTTGAATCCTGATGGAGCAGTGAGAAAGGGACTCATGTCTGAGAATACCCTGCCACACCTATAGTGGCCAAAAACGATACAGAAAAGGGGGTGGTGATGAACAGAGTGTCTGAATTAAGCAGACCACTCTTACCCAGTCCAAAGATCAGGGCTTGATCCATCACCGTGTTCTTGTCATTCATTTCTCCTCATCATCCGGGTCATCTGATTCGTCTTGTCGGTTTTTCATTGATTTAACATACTCCATGAAAGACTTGGGGTTGGTATATTCTAGATTTACCTTCTGTTCCAATACGTCGACAGGCAGGGTATAACATGGCTTACAGAGTGTTGTCTGCCAGTAACAATTTCTTGACAGGCTGGAATTCCGGCCTCACTGCCTGGACCAATGTTGTGAATTCTGGGTAAAAAGCCAGATCGTGCCCATGATAATTGGTAGTTCCTCTTTCGCGTGCCAGGTGCAGGACCGCGTTGCGGTCCCTTTAGTTTAGCAGCCGCGCAATAATAGGCCTTGGCGGGGCACCTGGGACTGGGCACCCCACCACCGACCGATGAGCTATTTCTACAATTAACATCGCCGACAGATTCTCTGATCCAAAAATCTCCTTGAGCATTTCTTCCACCTAGAGCTCCAGTTTACCTGTATTGGTCAACTCCAGCAGGCCCATAATATTCAGGTTGTTTCGTTTTGACTTAGTTTCCAAATCCTCATTCTTGGCCAGGATTACCATTAGGACTTTTCCCATGTTTAGGGATTTAGTTGAGATGCTTTGTAAGCAATCCTCCACGTCAGAGATGCGCTTTTCTGCTTCACCTAGCCTAGAACCCTGTTTATCAAGCTTTGCTTACATGTGGTCCATCCGCAGATTTAGAGCATCGATTTTTCCATTGATAGATTGCAGATTATTCTGCATAGCAAGGAGTGTTGTTTCCAGCGATGGGGCTCCTTCCGCTGGGGTATCTTGCTCGGAGTCCAAGAGTGCCCACTGCTTGGACCTACCAGGCTTCCGCATTTCAATAGTGAGGCGAGTTTGGTTCTTGTCCGTCTTTCCCATTGTGGTATCCTGACAGGTAGTGCCCTCTGTTGTCCACTGCACACCCGGCAGCTACCCTGTTGCTTCGCTTCTATGGACCCGGTAGAATAAACTCTGTGCCTGGGAGTTCTTATAAGCGCCAACGTTTCAGTCTCCCGTCAAGTGTTTTTATCAAGGCCTTCTGCGCCGCTGTATCGGAATGCTGCAGCTGCTACAGCAAGGGGTTTTGGCTCAATCTTCCCAGTGAGGGATTCTCCGGGGCCGCATTAACCCCACACTGTGCCTGTGCTGTCAGGCTCCTACACAGTGCCACATCAAGTGCGCACGTAGTTTGTGAGTTCTTCTTCTACTTATTTTTGTGGTTTAAAATGGATCCTCAGCACACAATTTCTTCACGCAGCCAGCACCAGCCTCAGGCCTCACCAGTCACAGCCAGCAAATCTCCGATGGCTATTAGCCCCCGCCACACCATGATGCACTACTGCGCCCGCCACATGGTTCACAGAGCAATTCCAACTTAATTCAGAGTACCACCAAGCTGGGCTCATACAATGCACTAGCACGTTGCTCACGGTCCCGATCTTACCACCTTCATTTGTCATATGAATATTCGTTCCTTCAGCAGACACTTGTCATATTGGGACACCATCAGAGGCCTCTACTGCTCCGCCACATGCTCTGCAGTCCATGAAGCTGATCCAGGTAACTGTGGCACCATACATGGCAGCACACTCCTTACCGTCGGGCCTTCGCCTCATGCTCCCAGGCCCTGCATTTGCTCATACGGCCCTTCAGCTCAGCAGCGGCGGATAGAGAATGCCACACCTCAATATGGGGCACCCAGGCTGCCCATAATGCACCAGAGTCGCTGCTTGTAGCTGCTGCTAGGTCGCTTACAGCATCACTTACCCACGATCCCCTGCAAGCATCGGACAACAGCGCACCTTCTCAGCTCCGCTCATTCCTTCGGGGCACTGCAATTGCAGCCACATTGTCCGTAATCCGGCTTTGCAATCCCGATGCAGAATGCGGCCGCTATGTTGTTTCAGATGTCGTATCGGCGCTGAGTATTTGTCTTGGCCCTTGTCACCCTCTGCCACTATTGTATGCAGCAATACTGCACCCCCGCTTTTCCAGTGTTGTTGTGCTACTACTTAATTAACTGGCTGGCATGCTTTAGGCAGGATTATTGGTGGATAATGGTTTTGGACGGCAGAGCTGCACGAAGGTTCAGCCATCTTGCGGCGCAGCTGTCTTGCAGCGCGCCCTCTAGCGCCCCTCAATATTAAGTTGTCTTGACGTTCGTCGCTCAAATAACCACTCCACGCATGTCTTAGCGTAAAAGGCCATTTATTAGGACAGGTATGACAACCAAATTTCAACATAACATCAATAACAGTTAACAATCCCCCCAACTTCATGACCTCCAAACATCATCCATTCACATACTCCACTTCTCACTCCAATTCACACCACGACCTCTTCACGCATACCATTCACTTTCCCCTTTCACCTTTATCCTCCTTCAGCATCTCCCGTCATCTCACCTCCATCTACCACGCACCCCATCCTGCACCTGTAACACCCTCCCCGGAAGGGTGATTCTGCCCGTCATGGACTCCCCACCCCTCCCAAGTTCTGCAAACACTCTCCCAATGTCAACCCGTCCTAAACTGGCACGCCGAATAACTTATAGCAAACCAATAACACTGCCACTACCCCACTCCTGAAAATATGTAGGGAGGGAGGGCGGACAAACTAACTGCTCCCTGCAGCACCGGGGACAGGAAGAGGAAGGACTTCCTCCCCTGTCCCCTTATGTACCCTCCCTAACTCCCCACCCCTAAGCCCACCCCCCAGCTTATCCCAACCTGCCTGATCTGATATCGCGCGAACACCCCAGGGGAAGACTGGTGTGTCGACCTCACTTCCCCTGGGGGCCGCATTATCAACATTTGTCTGAATTCCCTTTCCTTTGTCTCATCACTTCAAAGCACTACCAGGCATATTAGCAAGAACCTTGTTAAAATTATCACCTCTTTAGCCACAGGAAACTGCTGTTAAAACGACGATAATGGGCTTGCTAATATGCATTATAGAATTCCAATAGAAGCCCAGGTTAGATGTGCAGGACATCTAACCTGGGCTTCTATTGGAATTCTATAACGCATATTAGCAAGCCCATTACCGTTGTTTTAGCAGCAGTTTCCTGCCGATAAAACAGCGTTAATTTTAACGAGGTTCTCAGTAACATGCCCCTATTATTTAAGAAAAACATCTGGCCATAGAATGATTAGTGCTCTGTGATCTGTGGAATTTGTATATTTTTATATTTTAGTCTGTATTTATCCAAATTATTTTTCTCGTAATTTTATTCATCCCTGTTTATTTTTTAAAGCAAAAAAATGTAATTGAAACTAGTAAATTCTAACATTTATCTCACTGATAGATGTACACTTGTTCATTGATGATTGCAAGCATTCATTGCACAATATAGTCAATACAATAAAACAATAAACTTACTTGCACGGCCGGACTGGGAACAGGAACAAGCCCTGGCAATCAGCTCGACCGGCTGAGGGGAGGGATGCGAGTGGGAAGCCGCATTCCCGCTTTCTTTATGGGGGGCCAATATTGACGAATCAGCGATGCGGTGAGCACAAGGTACGTGGTTTTATTTAATTATCTATTTTACATTCCCTATCCCTACGTTTGTCACTTTCACCCCTATCATCCCTGGCCCGTCCCCACCGCGCTTACCTTCACAGGCCGCTACTGTTACTGTCAGTAACCAACACAACTGGCCTTCATCTCATAATTGACAGCATGACGAGACAGTCTAAAGAATATCACATTCCGTATTTAAAAAATACATACAGACCATAAACTGGTTGTTTTCTGTCATTGTTTACTTGAGAAGATCAGCCAAATATCAAAACAGAAGCCTTAGGAATACTTTATTTGGGACAGAATTGCATCATCAGCCCTGTAATGTTTACCTCTAATGTCCTCACGCAGATGAGGGTTGAGAACCACTTAGATGTTCTAGATAAAGAAGTCTCAGCAAATTTCCAGTTAGAGTATACATTTGTATGAAACATTGTGTACTTGTGCACACCTTATTCTGTATCTCTGCACCACCGGAATTCCTCTTTAGTGGATCAACGCTAGCTGTATAGGCAAGGCATGCCTAACCAAGCAAGAACATAAGTGTGAGCTAAACACATGATATTTGACGTCTTGGTCCAATATTTAATACACATGCTATATACTTGAGTTTTGGGGTAATAGGAAACCTCTGAGAATGGAGTTTTCAAGGCAGTGGGAATTGTTTCTTGTATTTCCTGACAGGAAAATAAGTTAATTTTTCCTAAACACATATAACATTCATATTATTTTTAAGAAAATTGCATGATAATGAAATTTAAATCATGACTACTAAGAAGGTTTTCGCATGAATAACATGGATTTGTAAATTCAATAATTTGGTTTGACTAAAATAATGAATTAAACACACGGATGGATAGCTGATTGAAGAGATGACGTAACCATTTCTATTTTTTATAACTTTATCTTTGTTTCGCGTGTCTTATATTGAAAACCACCAGAAAAAGACTCAGATGCAAACAAGACATTAATATTTTTATTCTATTCCATGATCTAATTTGTTTTAAAAAGTCCTCAAACAAGACCACCGCCCATCATAGGATTCTGAAAGGAAGGATTGTAGTTTGTTATTAATGTTAGGAGGGTGTGAGGCTGAGATTTCCCAACAAACAACGAGGTGTACCCAACTAAAAATGATAGGGTGGGCTGGCACCACCGTACGGAGGTGCTGGACAGGGTTGGGCTGTTAGTTTTTTTAATATTGGAAAAGTAAGTCCAGACAGTGTAGGGCCTCTGTGGGATTACCTAGATCATTGATACACAAAGTGCGGCCCAGCACAGGAAACTAAGCACTAAACAAGAACAAGATGTTAAAAAAATAGGCAAGCCTTTATGTAATGATCAATTGATTTTAAAGAAAAGAAGTAACTAGGGATACCTGCACCTCTTAACCTTAATTTTCAAGAAATCCTGCAGCAACAGTGTAAATTGTGATAAAGTATCTTCAAAATTCAAAAAGTGTATTTCATTAGCATGCAGAACCTTAGTACATCAGATTATATCAGTGCATTGAAAAGTATTTTTCAAAAGTGATAGTTTTCAAACATTGAGAATCGTTAATTTTCCCCCCACCCTGACAACAATGTCAGTAGTGAAGTAAAAGCAGTTGCGGCTGCTGCCAATATGCAGTGGGGGGTGGCAGCAGGGCAGCAGCAGCTGCAGTGTCAGTTGCAGAGGGAGGAGCGAGGGTTGAATTGTAAAAATAAATAAATAAATAAACGTACCTTATCCTGCAGCCGCCTTGCGCTTCTCCTCCGTTCTGCTACCGCTCCTCCTAACAGTTCCTGGGACAGACTCTCCAACCAATCCAGACGCTTCTCTCATACTGTGAGAGCAGCAACAGGATTAGGCTGAGCGGGCTGCTTTGACACTCCACTCAGGCACAGAGAGTCTGTGCCGGTTCTCCACTCCTCTGTACACAGTAGCGGTCGGTGGTGGGAGTGCTGCCGGGTGGTAACGTGGGGCGGGGGAGGGGCAGGGTGGTGGGTAGTAAACTACGGAATACGGCCAAATACAGGTAAGTAAACATAACATAGATAAAACAAATTTTGTTGCGCGCACTGCATCGCATTTGGTCTACAGCTGGCATGCAGCATTTTTTAGGGGCTGGTTCTTTCACTGCAATTTATGTCAACTAAAGGTGTTTAAACAAGACACAACACACACATGGTTTATGTTCAAACAATGCTTTCTTAAAAGTGTTTTTCATGATGCTTTATTTAAATGTGCAGGGAGAACAAAAAAGGCTTGGGTCTGTACACTAACTGGCCTAGACCACTCTAAATCAAAACAGCAAAGCAAATGGCCAGTTAGATTGTTTGTAAGGACCTATTCTAGTACCACTTATCCAATAGATCTAAGCAGACACACTTTTCATTTAGTAATTTTTACTTAGTCCTTTATTTTCACAAAAACATACATACATGTCCGAACATTGATACCATTTCAGTAGCAAAATTCACATAAAAATACAATATTCAAGACACAAATTAAACAAACACTATAAATGAGACATATTTACATTTACACCATATATACAAAAACACAGACAGAAGATGCCTATCATCACTCAATGTTTGAGGCACCAGTCCTGATATAAAACCAACCAACAGGCAAGGGGTCGTTCAGTTTTTTATCTGGCCTGCTTGCTTGATAATTCTGGAACCTTCTAAATCCAAGGGTCAAAACTCAGGTAGACTTTGTCTGCATTTACAGTCCTGATATGCCCTTCCTGAATCTTGTTCCAACATAAAGTCAACGCGTTTCGAACCCACGTGTTTTTAAGGGGTTCTCCTCAGGACCTGGACTGGAGACTGTCCTCTACTGAAATGTAGCCTTGACGGAGCAACTGTATTGTCTCCCTCAGGGGCACTGTGGTTCTGTGTTTCTTATGGTAGAAGTGTCCTTAGATGAATCAGAATTTTGGAGGTAATGCCCGATGCTGTATGCTCATAGGGGGAGGTGGCGCGGTTACATCATGATTGTCAGGGGGAATATTCCTTTGTGATCCTGCCTGCCGGGTGTCTTCTCGATGTTTGGTACTCGATGTATCTCTGCGCTCGCGGCTTCCGCGTTCAACGCTTAAATCTATTGGATAAGTGGTACTAGATTAGGTCCTTACAAACAATCTACCTGGCCATTTTTATTTAAATGTGCTGCATTGCTGACAGTTTGAACAATGCTTTATTTGAAAATGCTATTATGCTGACAGTAGTTGTTTCTGAAAGGCTGCAATGCCTTATTACTTATAACGTGAGAACATGGTTGCAATGCTTTTATTTACAATGATTGCAGGTGGATTATGGGTACTAGAGTCCGTGATGGAATTAAGCATTATTATTACGTGATTCTGGTATTTAATGGTGGTAACACTGACCTGATGTAAATTGGCACCCTCCTAGACGGTTATGTGCTGAATTGTACATGGAGGGGAGTGTGTTGTGATTTATTGGGGTAAATGTATATATATATATATATATATATATATATATATATATATATATATATATATAGTACAACCACCGTCTCCTCCCGCAATTGCTCTCACCACGATCACGCTGTGGACACAGACATGGACCAAAATTTCAGATGCTGGTTAGATTTATTCAGCTGTCGCCATAACGTTTCGGCACAGAGCCTTGATCAAATTCATATCACTGTAATTAAATTTCCCCTTATTCCCATGAATCTGTTTTTTAATATACACATTGACTTTTTAGTATATATTTTTTAAAACACTCCCCCCTTTTTCCACATACACTGCCAGAACTTTAGCACAACTATTTTGCACTATTCTAAAAACCAGCATGGCAGCTATTGCTCAGCGTGTATTCATTCCGGTAAAGCTCACTCAACGCGTTTCGGGGGACAAGCCTCCTCATGTCGCGTCGAGTGAGCTTCACCGGAATAAATACATGCTGAGCATTTGCAAAGTGACCTGGACATTGTTTTTTAAACAGAATGTGAAAACAATTGTTGTTGGATTACTGGGAGTCGCGACCCCGTCCTGGCCCGCTGCTGCGAGTGGCTGGGGTGTGTTGCGAACAAAAACAATGGAATATATATATATATATATATATATATATATATATATATATATATATATATATATATATATATATATATATATATATATATATATATATGATTGAAAGGGCTCCCGACCAGCGTTTTTTCAGGAACCACACAAACGACTCGCACTCCAGGGTCTGTGTTTGAATTGCGTTTAATGGCTATATATATATATATATAGCCATTAAACGCAATTCAAACACATATATATATATATGTAAATGACTGTGCAGTAGGAATGAGTGTGTGTCTAAGAAATTTACTTTTTTTTAAAACTGCACAGATTTGACAGTCATTCATTTACTGTTATTATTGTGCACCATCGAATGATAATTACTAGCTGACACTGCCGCCGCACCTTCACCCACCTCCGGACCCCAACAGCCACCCCTAGCCCACTGGTCGCCAGCGCACACGAACCACTAAACTGCATCCTTCTCAACGTGTGCTCACTTCACAGACATGGCACAGAAATCTGGGACCTCCTCAACACTCACATGCCCAATGTTGCCTTCCTCACAGAGACTTGAACCAACGCCAGCTCCGGACCCGACATCACAACCGCCATCCTCGACGTATACAGGATCCTGAGGAAAGAACGTCACACCCGCCCAGGAGGAGGCCTCACCATTCTCCACAAAACCTCCCTTCACATGATAACCATGACTCAGATAATGCCTCACCCCCCCCCCCCCCATGGGGTACATCCACTTCCAGATCTAGACCAACCCCTGAATGATGCTCCGCAGAACCCTCATCTGCAGACCACCCGGTCCCGCTCCCCGTTCACCAATGCATTGTCTACCTCATTGCACCCCACACTCTCGCCACAACAGACTACCCATTACTCAGAGACCTAAACTTCAACCTAAACAACCACGACAACCCTAACACCACCACCCTCCTAGAAACCCTCACCAACATAGTACTGAAGCAACTTGTCTCCACCCCCACTCACAGAGCGGGACACACAATCGACCCTGTCTTCACAGGAGGAAACAGCATCTTCTTCAGCCACAGCACGGAACAGCTCTGGAGTGACCACCACTGCATACATTTCTCTTTTGGAAAACCCACTGCTCACAAACAAGTGCGCTGCCCCATGACGAATCTGGAACAAAGTCTCAGAAAACACCTCACCTCTGCCCTCTCCTGTACTCCACCCCCAACTACGACAGACACCAACACCACGGCAAGCAACCTCCACTGATGGATTGCCAGCTGTGCCAACACACTCGCCCCCCTCTAGAAGACCACAAGACGACACAACAAGAAAGCAAATTGGTTCACTGTGGCACTCCAAGAATACACGTACTCCTGCTAACAACTGGAAAAGATGTGGAGAAACACCGCCTACGAAACAGCCACCACGGCACACCACCAAATCATCAAATCCACAAAGAAGAATTTCCTCCAAGACAGAATCCTCTCCAAAACCCACAACTCCAAGGAACTCTTCTCCATCATACAGGAATTTGCCAAACCCAACAGTGAAACAACAGACGCCTCTTCCTCCCAAGACCTTCGCAACAGACCCAGCTCCTTCTTTCACCTCAAGATAAAGATGCTCTATGGCAACTTTGATGACCAAGACCTCTGCACCACCCCAAACCCTGCCCCCAACAATGCCACCCATCAGACCCTGCTTATGTGGGCCCCACTCACGACAGAAGACACCCTAAAGACCATGAAGAGCTTCCACTCTGGAGCACCTTCAGACACCTGCCCCCATACATCTTCCGTAGGGCTGCCACAGCCATCGCACCTGACCTACATCAAGCCATCAACTGATCCCTCGAGACCACTACATTTCCAAAAAACTGGAAGCTCGGTGCAGTCAAACCCCTCCTAAAGAAGCCCCCCGCAGACCCGATGGACCTCAAGAAATTCAGGCCCATCTTGCTGCTTCCTTTCACAGCCAAGGTCATCAAAAAGGCCATCAACACCCAGCTGGCCCACTTCATTGAGCCATCAACATCCTAAACACCTTCCAATCCGGATTCCGGAGCAACTACAGCTCCGAGACCTCCCTCCTCGCTTCCATAGATGACATCCGCACCCTCCTTGACAAAGGTTAAACAGCAGCCCTCATCCTCCTTCTGCACCGTCTCCCACAGCACACTACCCACCAGACTTCATGACGACAGCATCCAAGGAAAGGCCCTAGACTGGATATGCTCATTCCTCACCAGCAGAACACAGAGAATAAGACTCCCGTCCTTCCTTGCAGAACCGACAGAGACCAGATGCAGAGTATCCCCAAGGATCCTCCCTCAGCCTCACCCTCTTTAACGTCAACATGGCCCCCCTCACAACCATTGTCAGAAACCATGGGCTCAACATCTTCTCCTACGCCGATGATGCCCAACTCATCCTCTCCCTCACCAAGGAACCCAACATCCCAAGGCAGAGCTTTCAAGAAGGGATAAAAGCTGTTGCAACCTAGATGAAGATTTACCTACTTATGTGCCACGAATATCTTTTGTGTATTCTTGTTTTTTAACTGCTAATTATTTTTCCAACTATTTTTATCACTTTTTTTGTCTTAATGAAACTATTGTGTCCTTGTTTATGAACTGTTTGATGCATATGCCAATAAACGTTGTTTTTAACTTTTTCTCAAATATGGTCCTCTGCCCATGTCACATTTACTTGTCAAACAATTTGTCTGCCTAGGTTGTTGTTTACCAATATGCAACCTAGATGAAGAACAGCTGCCTCAAATTAAGTTAAGAGAAAACAGAAGTCCTCATCCTCTGCTCCATCCCCTCCACATGGGACAACATCTAGTTGTTCCCCCGCCCTCGGAAACCCACCCAGTCCGACAGACCATGCATGTAACCTCAACATCATACTGGACTTATTGCTCACTATGAATCGCCGGATCAATTCCATCTCCTCCGCATGCTTCAACACCCTCCCAATACTCCAAAAAACATTCTAATGGATACCATCTGACTCCAAGTAAATAGTCACTCACACCCTCATCACCAGCAGATTGCACTATGGCACCGCCCTCTACGTCGAAATCAACAAAAAACTCCTCCACACACTCCAGACCATCCAGAAAGCCACAGCCAGACTAATCCTTGATATCCCAAGGTACAAACACATCTCCCAACACCTCTGCAACATCCACTGGCTCCCCATTGAATGAAGAATAACATTCAAGCTGCTCACGCACGCCTACAAAGCCCTCCATAATATCGGACCACAATACCTCAACAACCACCTCTCCTTCCATGCCCCCAAGAAAAACCTCCAATCAGCCGACCTCTCCCTAACCATCGTCCCATGTTTCTACAGGAACAGAGTGGGTGGAAGGTCCTTCTACCTTTCAGCCAAGACATGAAACGAGCTCCCGCTCCACCTCCCGTGAAACCCGACACTGCACCAATTCAGGAATGACCTCAAGACATGGCTCTTTGAATGTCCCCAATGGAGCTCCAACCCCCCCCCCCCCCTTCCCCCAGCACCTTGAGACCCTAACGGGTGTGTAGTGAGCTTTAGAAACCCCTGAGTGATTGTTTGATTGATTGACTAGCCCACACCATCTCCCTTGAGTAGCCTTGGACTGCTTTGCTTTGCTACCCTGGGACAGTCAAGCACTACAATAGGGAGTTTGGTTCGAAGTGAAGGGATGAATGTGGACCCATTACTTGTGCAGGCCACACAACTAATGGCCTGGGTCCTCAAAGTCAGCATCCCTGATATGGATTACCAAAATGGATTTTGCTGTTGTTATGGTCTGTAAAGTTAAGGACATGAATACAGGGCCCAGTACGGACGTGTTTAAAAGCTTGTTTCAAATTATTGCAGCATCTAAGACCTGCAGCGCCACTTGTAGCCCCACCTGGAGTCATAAATAAGATGAGATGACTTGATCTTGTTAAAGGTGATTGATTGTATCCTGAACAGATGCTGTGGCACGCAGATAGGAGAAAGTCAGCTGTTTTTAAAAAAAGTTTAAAAAAAAGATATTACTGGCTGAAGCTGTGCCTTTCGAGACTCAACCTGAGTGCCTATTGCGTTGTGCCACTAGTATCATCTTGACACAGAGCATGTGAGTGGCAGGCAGTGGCCTGTAGCGGCATAGTGAAGTTTTAAATCAGACCCATTGCCAGTAGCCCTGGACCGTGCCTGGAAGCAACATCCTAGGGGTAAACACTGGGCTTCCCATTGCTCTCTTTGTGAATTAACAATAACAAACTGACCTGATCATCACCTGGGAACTAGGGCCACAATGAGCCAGCCCTAAGACATTATTAGGGGGTGGTCCACACGATTCACCCCCCCCCCCCCCCTTGAAGATATGCCCCTGCTGAAAGGTCAAAATTCGTACTCCTAAAATCTACACTATCTGCTATCAGGTGGAAGGTGGGAATTCAGTGCATATTGCTTTTGGTTCCCACACCCCTGAACTAAAGTGAGGGAGCTTATTGTGGTGTCCATGCCAGTTTTGGAGACTCCAACTGTTGGAAAGGAGAATAACAAAAACAGAAGAGATTTATGGAACATATGTAACCAAAGTAGGACAAGGTTCCCTTAGGTTCATGCATAATCACCGATCCAACCTTTATAGTCCTAAGGTATCAGAATGTAAGCTATTCATCAATTATTCCAAACATCTGGTTCACCTCTAGGTTCCCTTAGACTGCAGGTCAAGGCAGGTGCAGCACCTGTGGTTCCCTTAGTGAGCATGGGGAGCTATTAAAAGTTGCTATTTCAGCTCCAGCCCCCATTGAGGAAACACAGAGTGCTCCCCACCATATACTTGGGTGAGACCGCTGGTAACCTGTTCCAGCAGTCTTCAACACTCACACAGCCTTGATATTCACTCCTCCAAAAAATCTAGCCACTGCCAAGAGAAGCAGGCTCTTCACACACAGCCCACGGTTGAAGAAATGTGTCCCTATTATAATTGTAATCCTTGGCCCTGTTACTGTTCTGTACAATGACCTTGTTAGGACGATCCTCATGGTTTTGCTCCTGTCCAGTGATCACACAACTGCCTAAGCTGAAAACCAAGTGGGCCACCTTAATTTCAATGCAATGCAAAAGCTCTAGGAGTAAATGCTCCCTTCTTTTTCAGGAGGGTTATTTGTCTAATCCTAAACTGGTTCTGATCATTTCTCCTCTTTACCATGTGTCTTCTTTCCAGCCTGGCTAGGGAAATAAAGGGAGCAGGCAGGCCCCGGTGTAAGCTACATTCGCCAGTGACAGGGCAAGCATCTTCAGAAGTTAGGAAGAGGTGGACAAAACCATCAGGCTACCCTTTGAAACCCAGGAAAGGTTTATTTTGGAGGTTGAAATGTCAGTTTTAAAACTGCACTACAAGCTGCAGTGGGAAGCCTGAGAGATATGTTACAGTGTATACCATGTTACCATGTTTGGAAAGTAGGTCCATGCATTGGTTGGCATGAGTAAAGTGTGCAGCATCCTAAAAGTCAACAGATATGGGATCAGCAAAAGAAGGCAGACATCTGGAGTGACTTTGCAAAACGGCCCAGGTCCAACAATCTAATATTCATATTACATGAGGATGTATCAAATATCTTCTAGGTTTGCCCAGGAACAAACAGGCACATGCATCAAGAAAAGCTTTTGAGAGTACTTAATTGCGATTATTAAGGAATCGCAATTAAGGACTCTCAAAAGTCTATGCATGTAGAAATCGCTATTAAAATAGTGTTTCCTAAACATTCCTTAATTGCGACTCGCAATTAAGGAATGCCTTCCCATTCATTCCCACAGGCCTACAGGCACATAGGAATGAATTGGGTATTACATGCGCAAATTTCCATGCGTAATTTGCGAGTACCAATAGGTACACGCAAATTGCGCATGCAATTTCAAGGGTGCAAGGGTGTCCAAAGGACATCCTGTTTGCACCCCTGAAATTGCTCTGTGCACACACACATGTTACGCACACACATGCCCCACACATGCCCCAAGGGCATGTGTGTGTGTAACCTACAACATCAAGTTCAACTTCATGGTAATTTGCGCCCACTAATAGCGAAATCGCTATTTTAAAGTGGTTCTTGCATTGCATTTAAGGAATCACAATTATTTGCGAATTCTCAAATTGCGAGTGCCTTGAACCTTGATGCATTACAAATGTCCTTTTTGCGGCGCAAACGGCCTATTTTTGCGAATCGCACCATTTGCGCTTGCAAAAATGGGTGATGCATGTGCCCATAAGTGTAGACATTTCCCTTATTAGCGATATTAGTGCTATGAATACCGAGTTTGGGTCAAATTCACAAAACAATTTTATAATATAAAATTGCACCTGCAGACCTATGAGCTCAAATGGGTGTGGGTGCACTACTTACTTTTCTGCGATTCACAAAACATTTCCAGGCTATGCCTTAAAAACCAGGCACCACCCTGTATGTGTTTTGCGAATTAATATTTTTTTCCTTCGACAGAAGCAATCCCCCAATGCATGACTGAACACGATATTCCATTAGGTGTTGGCAGTATCTTCTTACCCATGACATTTGTATTCTCTTTGGGGCAAATATTTTGCCCTCTGAAGAAAAAAAACGTAACCTTTCAACCACGATTTTTTGTGTGTTTCCTTTTCTTCCTGCCCTGTAAAGGGATTTACGCCGGCCCTTCACATCAGTTAATCTCTGTACTATTTCCGGGATGAGAAAAGAGGTCAGCCATAAATTTAACAATACCCGCCAACTTCTGAGTAAATCTTTTTTTCCCGAGCTATGGAGGGAAGCCCTGCCAAGTGTTTACAAAGAACGGCCACTACCAACCCCTTGAGTGCAATTTTCTCATTCATATTCTTGCACGTCGGTGGTCTGATTCCACACATGAAGACAGTGATTTATGGCTGCAAGTTAGCCTTCTAGGAATACCCTGCAGTCGAAAATGGAGCAAGCTGAGCGTGTAATTCAGGCCTTGCTCTTTTTCGGACACGGTTAATAGTGAATGTGTTCCGTTAAAGCTCATGGGAGGATGCAACTAAACACGTTATTATAATACCTGTGATTGCAGCACACTTAGAAACACCGAAAATGAGGAGAAATGAATTATTTCTCCTTCTTTTGCTATGTTATGGCAAGGGTTTCCCTGGCGCTGCCTACTATTTACGTCACCCCTGAAAATAGGGGTCAGTGTCAAAATAAATGGTCGTGCTGCGGAACGCCTCCCGCAACACCCATTGCACGCAACTTTCCCGCTAAGTGTAGTGTGAAAGGGGGCCTTATTAATAAGGCAGGATTAAGCCAGATTAAGTGGCTTAACATCGCCTTGTTAATAATACAAAGGGTTTATCGCCACATACTTGTAAATATGGGACATCATCAAAAAGCAATGGGTGTTGTGGTTGAACACCCACAGCAACACCCATTGCCCGCCCCTTTGCCTCAGCAGTCTGCTGCGGTAAGGGGCATATTTACAAGGTGCCACTAAGCCACGTTAAATGGCTTAACGCCACCTTGTAATTATAGGGTAGGGAGCAACGCTACTAGAGCATCAGAAAAAGTGACACTCCGGGGCATTTGGGGCTTGTAAATATGCCTCTAGATATTTATTATGTTTATGTCACCCAAAAATCGCAACCGGTAAAAGTGTTCAGTTCATAATTTACAAATGGATTTTGACACAAGTTGACAATGGGTAATATCTGTTCTCCTGGGAAGCAGTGGAGTATCCAAAACTGATTATGGAGATCATTTTGGATTTGTTTCATTACAACTTGATTCACTGAGTATCAAGGTGGTGATATAGTTTACCCATGGTCCTCACCGTCCTCTATATTAAATACTGCGTCCAGCATATCTGACCAAACTGCCAGTGGCGGCTCCTCCGCTAAGGTGGAGGAACGTTGCCCCACAGCATTTTGCAGTGTAAAAAAAGGAAAAATAAAATGATAATAACTCAAGGCTATTGTCATATTAGTTTTCCCCGTTGCAGCGTCTTTGTGGGGCGGGGTCGCTCTCAGAGCAGGGGGAGGAGTGGTTTGTACTCCATATATCAGCATGAGCGCTTGGCCGGCCCTCTCGGGCCACCCAAAACAGTAATTCGCACATACTGTTTCTCCATGCAGGCTCCTGTCATGACTGGGGGTCCGGGGACACGACAACTGGCGATGAGGAGGGATTAGCATCACGCGTGTCCTGTAAAAAAAAAAAAAAAAAACGATCGCGTCCAGGACTCAATGAAGAGATCATGACCAATGGCCCACCTTGAGTCACGACCAAGAAGAAAAATTGAGGCACCACGACAAAGAAACATCGCCCCCAATGAGGAAAACGAGCCTCTGGTAGAAGAGAGCAGCTCCGGTAAGGGATCGACAGTGAAGCGCGCTCGTTTTTCAAAGGAGTGGCGAACTCTCGCGAGAACACGAGCAGCCATCTTGGGGCCAGGCAAATAGAGCCAATCAGAGAAGAGAACATCGCGGAAGCCATTTTAAAGTCAGTCAAGAGCGAGAATGGCTCAGAAACTGCGTGAGATTTCGGGGCCCATCTTGAAACCAGGCAAAAAGGACCAATAGGAGCGGTCTGAGCAGTACCGGCCATTTTAAAGTCAAAAAAGGGGGGTGGTGATGGACAGAGCATCTGAATTAAACAGAACACTACTACCCAGTCAACAGATGAGGGCTTAATCCATCACCGTTTTTTAGCTCACTGAAGCTTGTTTCCTTTCCAGTAAAAGAATTGGCTTGGTAGTTTGGTCTGCCCTGATCTGCTGACTGGGTAGTAGTATTCTGTTTAATTCAGATACTCTGTCCATCACCACCCCCTTTTCTGAATCGTTTTGTCCACCATGAGCGTGGGAGGGTATGCTCAGACATGAGTCCCTTGCTCACTGCACCATCAGGATTCAAGCAAGCCGGGCCGAAGACGGCTGTAATGCCAGAAACCGGTCCCCGGAAGCTTGTTTCCTTTCCAGTAAAAGAATTGGCTTGGTAGTTTGGTCTGCCCTGTTCCCATGATGCACTGGGCCAGGGACAGACTAATTTGCATGTAGCCAGGTTCTGAGCTGGGATGGTGCAGTGAGCTAAAAAACGGTGATGGATAAAGCCCTGATCTGTTGACTGGGTACGAGTGTTCTGCTTAATTCAGATACTCTGTCCATCACCACCCCCTTTTCTGAATCGTTTTGTCCACCATAAGCGTGGAAGGGTATGCTCAGACATGAGTCCCTTGCTCACTGCACCATCAGGATTCAAGCAAACCGGGCCGAAGATGGCTGTAATGCCAGAAACCGGTCCCCGGAAGCTTGTTTCCTTCCCAGTAAAAGAATTGGCTTGGTACTTTGGTCTGCCCTGTTCCCATGATGCACTGGGCCAGGGACAGACTAATTTGCATGTAGCCAGGTTCTGAGCTGGGATGGTGCAGTGAGCTAAAAAACGGTGATGGATAAAGCCCTGATCTGTTGACTGGGTACGAGTGTTCTGCTTAATTCAGATACTCTGTCCATCACCACCCCCTTTTCTGAATCGTTTTGTCCACCATAAGCGTGGAAGGGTATGCTCAGACATGAGTCCCTTGCTCACTGCACCATCAGGATTCAAGCAAGCCGGGCCGAAAACAGCTGTAATGCCAGAAACCGTTCCCCGGAAGCTTGTTTCCTTCCCAGTAAAAGAATTGGCTTGGTAGTTTGGTCTGCCCTGTTCCCATGATGCACTGGGCCAGGGACAGACTAATTTGCATGTAGCCAGGTTCTGAGCTGGGATGGTGCAGTGAGCTAAAAAACGGTGATGGATAAAGCCCTGATCTGTTTACTGGGTACGAGTGTTCTGCTTAATTCAGATACTCTGTCCATCACCACCCCCTTTTCTGAATCATTTTAAAGTCAGGCAAAACGAGGATAACAGCACAGGAACTGGAAAAAGAAGCACAAAGTGCCGATAAGAGCACAAGAGAGTGCAATAGGCACGGGAAAGTGCCGAAAAGAGCACAATTAAGAGACAGTCATTAAGAATGTACACAAAGTGCAGAGAAAGAGCACGGAACAGTGAAAACAAAGCACTCAACGAATATATAGAGAATAAAGACAAAGATAAAAGAAATAAAGCAAAGAAGCAAGCACAAAGAAAGGCACAAAGGTAGCAGAAGAAAATTGTAGAACAAAAGAGCGAAAAGCAAAGCGCCCAATATCGCAGACCTCTCCCATTCAATTCATCGGAACCACAAGTGGGGATCCGATGGGAAAAATGGATGAGAAAATTAGAGAGGTACATAAGAGCAACGGATGTAATAGAGGCCAAGCAAATGGATCTATTCCTAAATCTGGTTGGCGATGACATAAATGACCTACTAGTAACACTACCAGCGGAAGAGACAGCGACATACAAAGGGCTCATAAAGTGCCTGCCAAACACATTCGACCCCCAGAGAAACATTGACTTTGAGAGGTACACGTTCGCAATAGCATTCCAACACACAGATGAATCACTAGATGAGTTTGCGATGAGACTGCGCAAGCTAGTAACACACTGCGAGTTTGACAAGTTCGATAATGAACAAGCGCTTCGCCTGCGTATCATTTAGGGATGTCGTGACACAGACTTCAGGACAAGAATCCTGAAGGAACCGACATGTCTGGAAAAAATACTGTCACTGGTGAGAGCTGAAGCGAGAGCAACAGTACAGGCAAAGCAAATGGAGCAGGGGAAGGAACGGCGAGTGGAACAGGCGCACTGCATGACAGAAAACAATCGCACAAATGGATGGAAAAAGGGTCAGAATGAACAAGCAGCAAAGAAACAACACAAGTCGACCTGCTACTGGTGTGGTCTCGAGTTCCCGCACAGAGGCGCATGCCCGGCGATGGGCCAGACGTGCAGAAAATGAAATAGGAGCAACCATTTTTCCAGTGCTTGTTTGAAACTACAGTTCCGAAGCGAGAGGGGAAGACCGAGAAAACAGAGAGTAACAGCGAGCAGACACGTCAGACACGTGGAGGCGACAAACAGAAGCTCTTCAGCCGAGTCGGGAGAAGATGAAATAGAGGACAAAGTCGAACGACTGTACCTCATGACCGACAATGTCGACACGACCACTGATGAGGGCGCAATCAGAGAAAGCATACACCTGGTGAACAAAGACAACATCAAAAAGACAGAAACCTTGACCATAGAGGTATGGCCACACAAAACAAGGTTTGTGTTAGACAGCGGAGCGACATGCTACATCATGTGTGTGTCGGAATATGAGAAGATAGAACTGAAACCATTGCTAAAGCCATCAAAAGTTGGAGTGTTCACGTGGGGGTCAAGAAGACCAGTGATGAACATGGGAAAATTCACAGAAAACCTGAGATACAAAGACCAAACGATGAGAGAAGAAATACAAGTCCTGAAAGGAGACATCCCCGCACCGTGCCTGTTGAGCAATGTCACTGCGCAAGTAATGGGCCTCCTTGAAATGACATATAACATGTCGGAGAAGAAAACAATACTGCAGGAATATCCCAAGATACTACAAGGACTAGGGAAATTAAAAGGACAACAGATAACGCTGCACATCAACGAAGCAGTAAAACCAGTAGCGCAACATCACCAGCGAGTACCAATTCATTTGCAACCACAGGTAGAAGAGGAGATAGAAGCCCTACTGAAGCAAGACATCATAGACCCAGCAGAGGGGTCGACACCATGGGTGTCATCAATAGTGGCAGTGCCAAAAAAGAACACGTCTAAGATTCGCATCTGTGTTGACATGAGAATACTGAACACAGCGATCGAACGCGAAAGACACCCCGGACCTCACCTCGACGATATGATCAGCTACCTAACAGGTACAAGGCATTTGTCCAAACTCGATCTGTGCAAGGGATACCACCAGCTGGAACTAGATCCGCAGTCCAGATATATCACAACATTTTCCACTCACCTAGGCCTTTTCCGCTACAAACGGCTGAGTTTTGGCATATCATCAGCCGCTGAGATATTCCAAGAGACGATCAGACAAATAATAAGGCCAGTTAAGAACAGTCTAAATTACAGCGATGACATTCTGGTGTTTGGAAAATCGGATGAAGAGCACGATAAAGCACTGCGAGAGGTATGCGCACACCTGGAACAAGCAGGTTTGACGCTAACTGAGGGTTAGTGTGAGCTGGGGCGAGATGAACTAGTGTTTTTGGACACATCTTCTCGAGAAAAGGAATGAGACCAGATCGCAGCAAAGTGGACACCCTAGAAAAAGCAAAACACCCATGCGATGTTGCAGAAGTGCGGTCATTCCTTGGCCTTGCCAGCTACTGCGCAAGGTACATAAAGGACTTTGCCACAGTGAGCACACCACTGAGAGAATTGACAAGGCAGGGCCAGACCTTTGTATGGACGGAAGAATGCGGGAAGGCATTAGAAGCAATCAGGCACGCAGTGACAGCAGTAGATCACCTTGCCTATTTTCATCCGTTGCTGTGCACTGAACTGACAGTGGATGCCAGCCCAGTGGGTCTAGGCGCCATCCTAGCACAACACAAGCCAGGTAGGGAGTCACCAAGATGTGTCATGGAATACGGAAGCAAGAACCTGTCAGACATTGAAAAGGCCTACTCTCAACCTGAAAAAGAGAGTCTAGCGGTAGTATGTGCATGTGAACACTTCCACATGTTCATATACGGGAAGCCTTTCACGATAATAACAGATCACCAGGCACTGGTAACTATCTATGGGAATCCGAACACAAAGATACCTCCCCGAATAGAAAGGTGGGGAATACAACTAATGGATTACAGTTTCAAGATCATACACAAACCAGGAAAGGAACACAATCCGGCGGACTACATGTCAAGACACCCTCTACCAAGCACACAGGAGGTCACGTCAATGGCGGAAGAATATTTAAACTTCATACTGAAGCACAACACTCCGGCATCGATAAAGATGGAGGATCTTGAAAAAGAAACCAAGCAGGATCCCACTATGCAAGCAATTAAAAAGGTGACACAGCAACAAAGGTGGAGGCATGTCAATAACAACAGCATCAAGGAAGAAGGAGTAATTAAAGAAGAAATGATGGCATTCAAGAAAGTCCACGAAGAACTCTCAGAGACCAAAAATGGAGTAATCATGAGGGGAACAAGAATAGTGATGCCCAGGGCACTGAGAAGGCAGACAATAGACCTGGACAAATTCAAAAACCACAGTTGATGGACAGAATGCAGAACAATGTCATACATTCACCCCAGTACAGAGATCTGGGCCTAAATCCATCGTTTTTTTGCACTCCACACCACCCCAGTTCAGACATGGCCATTTGTAAATCAGTCTGACCCTGTGCCTCATGGGAACAGTCCAGTGCGAACTGCCAAGCCATCCTTTCCCTGGACCGGAAACAAGCTTCCAGGATTAGACAATAGACCTGGCCCATTAATCGCACAGAGGCATGGTAGCGGCAAAAAAAATGCTACGGGAAAAAGTGTGGTTCCCGGGACGTGACAACATGGTTGAAGCTGCTTTCACACACTGCCATGTATGCCAGGTGACAGGACAGCCACCGAAACCAGAACCGCTGCAGATATCGGAACTACCAAAGGCAGTGTGGACCGAACTGGCAGCCGACTTCTATGGCCCTCTAGAAACGGGAAGCTACCTGCTAGTGATCATAGATGAGTTCTCAAGATTTCCCATTGTGAGGCAAGTAGCGTCAACATCAGCAAACGCGACATTGCCAATCATGGATGACTTTTTTGCAGCATGGGGCTCCCCACAGATTCTAAAGACTGACAATGGTCCACCGTTCTCCGGAGAAGATTTCAGAAAGTTCATGGACTACCTAGGAATACGTCACTGGAAAATAACGCCACTGTGGCCACAGGCGAATGGGATGGCAGAAAGATTCATGGGGGCCATCAAGAAAGCGGTACAAAGAGCAAAAATAACACAAATATCGATTGGGAAAGCCCTGTGTCAGATACTGAGGGACTACAGAAACACCCCTCACAGCTCCACAGGGCGGTGTCCTGCCGAGCTTGTACTAGGCCGTCTGAGCAGAACGAGGATACCACAAATGGAAGAGACACCAGGAAGGGAGCGAAAGGACATGGCTGCCAAAGACAAGGAAGCAAAGGCGAAAATGAAGGCGTATGCCGACGTAAGAAGGCATGCCACTCCGACAAAAATACAAGAAGGAAACAGAGCTGTAGTGCGACAAAGACAGATGAGGAAGTCAGACAGCCCTTTCTCAAAAGACCCACTGACAGTGACTGGAGTAAAAGGGCCAATGATAACAGTGTCAGCAGGGCGATATCATATCACGAGAAACAGTTCACACTTTAAGGAAGTGAAGATCAAAGAAGAAGATGAGCCCGCAACAACAACAGCAGAAGCGGGACAAGAAGAAGACACAGGAATGGAAGAAGCAGAAACAAGGCAGAGAAGAGAATGCAAGAGACCAAAGAGACTGATCGAAGAGATGTAATGGGGATAGTTCATCAAGAGGAGCTCTGTCTATTTATCTCTCTCTCTTTCTCTCTCTCTCTCTCTCTCTCTCTCTCTGTCTCTCTCTCTCTCTCTCTCTCTCTCTCTCTACCTCTCTCTCTATCTATTTATATCTTTTTCTGCCACAGGTCAGTGACGAGAGGTAATGACAAGAAAATGTTTGTTTACAACAAGGGGGGAGATGTCGTGCCCTGAGTGGTGGGCACTAAGACCCAGAAGCATGAGTAAGAGGTGTGGCTGACACTGGACACTAGTTCCGGTCAGCGGCAGGAAGAGACATTCCTTAGATGCATGGAGAAGAGGCAAGACATACCTGACTGTAACTGCGACCAGGAATAAAGCAATAGATCATCAGACTGGCTCCTGTTGTGACTGGGGGTCTCGGGACACGACAATGCCCACCCCTCCAGCCCACACAGCGCTCAAACCAATCACAATGCTGCATCATTATGATTGGCTGCAGGGAGCCTAGGAGCACTGGTACTTCCTGTCACCCCCAAGAAGCCAGAAAGAGCACGTAGGAGTGGCAGTGGCTGCCCAGTCAGCCGGCCGTGATGTAAGTGATTTTATTTTTAATCCAATCCGTCCTCCCCACCCCTTACCCCCACCCTGCCCCGCTACTGCTTCCAGGTAGCCGCTGCTGCTGTAAACTGAATATGCAAATAATAGTTAGATATGTATCACTTAAATAGAAATGGGACACTGATTTCATTATAGCTGTGGCAGGATTTTATGCCGTGTGTTTTTTATTTTAATATAAGCTTTTTCTAATACAGGATTTCTGCTGTTTTCAAGGACTAAAAAGAACTAGACCAATGTAAAGTTCTCATTTTACTGACCTTCAAGAGGATGGACAGCTGAGAGGTCTTTGGTGGGTTTTTGAACTTGTGAGCCGATTAACCCCTTGGGCGTGGCCGCGATTCTGCGCCTGTGCGGCACTTTCATTGAGTGGGCGGGTTAATGACGGCCCCTAGCAGTCATCAGCACACGAGCACCGTGATGATTGACGGCCGGGGGCCGTCATCAGCATGGAAGGGGTTAAGCAGCCATTGCTCAAGTCATTGAGGTATTCCTCGACATATGCTGTTATGTTATGCTACTGGAATTTGCATAGTGCCCAATCAGGCATTAGTATGACCTTGAAACTATTGTTAGCAGTTTTAGGGTGCTTCAGCAAGCAATTCCATGTGTCTACATCATAGACCTAGTCTGTGTCCTTCTCTGAGGATATGCTTGGATGTGCCTCAAATTGAGTGGTAGTGTCATGTTCACTGGACTATGGGCATATGAATTATGGTGTTGGTGTAGGGTGACCAGGTGTCCTGGATTTTCCCGGACAGTCCCAGCACATTTCAAGCAATTAAGCTCATGTGCCGGTTTTTAGAGAGGGTCAGCTGAAAACGCTGGGAGGTATCTTTTTAAGTTTTGCAAAGCAGGGATAGTTAGCTGCTGTTATAAGAAGTCAAATTAATTAACAGGCATGCTACAGGCTTTAAAAATAAATCGCATTTTATGTCCGTTCTTACAGCCTGATTCATCAACGACCCGTTTTGCGAGTCTATAATAGCGATTCATAAGGAATCGCTATTACAGGCTCGCAAAACGGGATTCATGTAGGAATCGCAAAAAAAATGCGATTCCTACATATTCCTTATTTGCGATTAGCAAATTGCTAATCACAAATAAGGAATAACTCCCCATAGGAATGAATGGGGAGTATTCCTTATTTGCGATTAGCAATTTGCTAATCGCAAATAAGATAGCAATTTAAAGGGTACCAGTGGTGTCCAAAGGACACCCTGTAGCACCCCTTAAATGCAAATTTAAACAGGTGTTGCTCACACACATGTCCAAAGGACATGTGTGTGTGCAACATGCAACTTAGAAAAATGCTTTTAAAAGCATTTTTCTAAGTTTTCGCTATTTACCACGAGGTTTGACCTCGCGGTAAATAGCGGGCCGAAATTGCGAATTCGCTATTTAAAAATGGATGATGAATTGCATTTAAGGAATCTCAAATAGAGATTCCTTAAATGTAATTCCTCGCAAAATAGCGAAATCGCTATTACCGATTTTTGCATTTGGGATGATGGATCCCAAATGCAAAAATCGCACTCGCAAAGGGCCAGATTCTCAGAATCTGGCCCTTTGCGAGCGCTATTCTGCATGATGAATCAGGCTGTTAGTGCCTCTTCTGTAATTCTCTGCTAAGGAGCACTGTCATTCTGTGTGCTGGGTGGAAGTAAAATTGTAGTTTTTCTTCTATTTTCGGGAAATGTCCCAGTTTTTGGCTTTAAACTTCTGGTCACCCTATGTTGGTAACAATTAATCAAAAAGAGGGTTTAGGGATTGGGATATCTGTTTCATTCCCCAGGGTAAGTAGATAGTTAATCAGAAAGGAGAAACAGACACTTGTTACACTTCTAGACCATTGGTATAGAAGATTTTAGAGTAACCTCAAAAAACCCTATGCTGATGTGGTTGTGCGGTATATCTGATTCATCCGCCCCGGGTTGTTGGCAGTTATCATCGGTTACTCTAAAGTAGTGGTATTGCCCGCCTCAGCCCGAGGCACCTCTGGTCTATTGTGCAGTGTCCAGAGAAGTGGAGAAAACATGCAAACTAATGCGATAAATTTTAAATACAGCTCTGGGTCCAGTACCTTCCCCGATGCAAGCAAGTGCCTTCCCGGTATAAGGTAGGACAGCGCACAGCGTTTATAACTAATTTCCTTGCGAGTCCTCCCGCCCGTATACCAGGGAATTTTTAATACCAACATGTGGAAAGACTAAACCAGACTTCAGAGAGTCTCTTGTCCTAACTTGAATTAGCGCGACCCTTTACACGCCAGCGCGTACAGTAATCCAACTGGATTTCCAGTTTATCAATAATGTCACCTTTGTGAAAAACTCGATCCCGAGACCCTTCCCCCTTACGTAAAGTCTCTGTAAATGAATAATAATTTTATTCAACTAATGCGCAAACCTGAATCAGGATGTTCATAAAAGTGTGTATTTCTCTGTGTACTCTCCCCATTCTATTTCAGAAACCGGAGGAGCCATTATTCCTGAAAATATAAACAGGTTACTACTTAAAACTACACAAATGGTGTGAGTAAAAAAAGTCCATTGTTTATATGTGTGTGAGTCCTGACGAAAGCTCTATAGACCCCTAGGGCCCAGAGAGCTGAAACATGTCGACGTTGTATATATAAAACTACTCTGATCCAGTAACTCGATCTACCAAGTAGTACCGAAACCATTTTAACCAATCTGGAAATCACACCAATATTAAAAGTCTCCTAGGGTGACTTTCCAGTTTTTAACTATTTCTTCCTTTTTTTGAGAATTTATTTTTGCACACTTTTTCTCCACTTCTCTGGACACTGCACAATAGACCAGAGGTGCCTCGGGCTGAGGCGGGCAATACCACTACTTTAGAGTAACCGATGATAACTGCCAACAACCCGAATGCGGGGCGGATGAATCAGATATACCGCACAACCACATCAGCATAGGGTTTTTTGAGGTTACTCTAAAATCTTCTATACCAATGGTCTAGAAGTGTAACAAGTGTCTGTTTCTCCTTTCTGATTAACTATCTATTCACCCTATGTTGGTGCCAATTACTTACAGACTTCTTAGGATGGCAACATGCACTTTTTCCAGTGATTAGACATAGCCGAGGCTTGGTGTTGCTGCGGGACATCTTTGAGGTGTGAAGCTGTGTATCAGATCATCTTGTTGCCACAACACTGCCTCAGTAAAGCCTCTGTAAAAGGACACAGTGATTCCTGTGACATTAGATATAAACTAAAGATGGGCCTGGGTGAAATATCAATTACACTGGCATCATTTGCATAATTTTGGGAATTTAGCGTTACGCTTGTTATGTGAAAGTCCTGAAATGACGTAATTTTTCTCCGTTTGCACAACATTTTTACCACTAGTGCACAAGACTAACGCGAATAGCCAGAACGCATGCAGTTGTTGCTCATGCCACTTGTGTTTTTCACTGTTTTTTTACTGCCAGTGTGATGCGAGGATGCACTTCACCCTAAAATACTAAAATATAGCACAAAATTACAAATTAGCATTTTGCAAAACTCTGCCTAATTATGCGAAATTTTCAGAAAATTTTATGTAACTATGCACAGCCAAATTTTGTAAATTTTGTTTACCCTTAATTAAAACATGTCGCTGCTATGAAAAGCTCTAAGGGGCAGGCAGTGCCTGAACGTGCGAGTTACAGGCCCTCCTTCCTACAGGACTCTGCTAGACTCCCCTGCCAGTGAAGTGATGCTGAGCAGGTTTCAGTATGTCACAGGCTGCATCGCTCACAGCAAAATCAAAGGCTCCTAACTTAATTCCGAGGTTCTGTTGAAGTTGCTGTCTCGGGTTATAAATGCTGTCAAAATTCAGAAATGCGATTACGTAACCAAATGGGCCCCTAATCAGGCCTTGTACAAGCAGCAGGGCTTAAGGATTGATGTAGCTCACTGGGGCAGACGGCATCTGGGACTTCAAAAGCCATTAATGGAAATGTATCTTCTTAATGAATTCTTAAATGATATTTGGGTGGACGCACATGCTGTTGCAAAACTACAGACTTTACTTTGATAGCAGCAAAGAAGCTGCACATGTATAAATTACATAGAGACGACGAGGAGAGATTTTGAGTAAGAACACAAATATCTTTGTGCAAAATAACAGAACACAGTTTGTAAAAGGGACCAACAAGCAGATTTTTGCCCTTGAAGATATGCCCTTTGCAAAGATGGAAGCACAGACGCAATAGTTCAAAATAATTCTACCTCGCAAGGGGTAGTAATACTTGGGAGGCAACCTGGGTACAGCTGGACACAATGTAATGTCCCTAGCTAGAAGAGTGAGGTGAGAGAACTGGCAGAAAAAATGGAATTAGTGTTTATTTTCTGCCATGAACCCACATAAAGACAGGAAAAGAATGATGAATTAAGTTTGCTCCTGAATGCCCCTATTGGACCTGGCATCCTGGGTGTGGTTCTCCCCTAACCTTTTGCCTTTAATTCTGCTGTTTTGCGGACTTATTTTAGCTGGCTTTAGGACTCCGCACACTTTACCGCTGCTAACCAGTGCGAAACCACTTGTGCTCTTTTCTGAAAACATTGTAGAATTGTTTTATAACCAATTGGCACACTTAATTTACATGTAAGTCCCTAGTAAAGTGTTACTTCCACTACGCAAATTAAATGATACCAATGGGCATGCAGCACTGATTGTGCCACCCATTTAAGTAGCCCTGTACACATGTCTCAGGCCTGCCATTGCAATCTGTGTGTGCAGTTTCAAACTGCCATTTGAATCTGGCAAAATAAACCTTTTTGCCAGGCCTAAACTTTACTTTTATAACGTATAAGTCTCCCCTAGTGTAGGTACTGAGCAGCCCAGAGGGTAGGATGCAGTGTATTTAAAAAGTAGGACATGTACTTTTAAGTGTTACGTGTCCTGGTAGCGAAACCCCCTAAAGTAGTTTTTGGGACTACTGCAAGGCCTACTTCTCCCTTAGAATAGCATAGGAGTTGGAGTTACCTTATTACATTTTTGAAGCTATAACTTCCAAGTGGGAGCAGGTAGACAAGTCGAGTTTGCTGTTTAAAGAATTGTAATTAAAAGCCCTCTTTAATGGTAAAGTCAGATTTTTAAACAAAATTCTGAAAATGCCACTTTTAGAAAGTTGGCGTTTTCTTTTACTAGCCATTTGATGTCCTCGAATTATGGCACACACCTATTAGCTTATGCAGTGGTTGGTTTAATTTACTCTTCTAACATCATTTCGCATACAAGAATGTATATCTTGTTCGAAATCTTGTTTAAGTCTAACAGAACCCACTTCCAACACAGGTGTGAATGAGCATCTTTTGAAATTTGTTCTTATTTGTCATTAAAGACAACGATTTAAGCTTCTAGCTTCTTTTATATCACCGTTAACTTAATCTCATTTAGTGTTTTCTTTCTTTTCTCGTTATTTTATGTTCTGCTTATTTCTATAGCGCACATATCTCGGAGATTATCCTAGCATCTAAGAAGGGTAGTACAGCCCTTCATGTAGCCTATTGGAAGAGCCAGGGGGCATATTATCAAGGGGGTTTATCTCCGCTTTTTGGGGCTTAAAAGCCAAGAAAGCGGAGATAAAATTATCTCCCTATTACCTAGCTGTCGCTAACACCAGTTAGCGACAGCTAGTAGGAGATTGGGACCATCTTGGGCCCCACTTTGCATGTCAGTGATATTTATCACTAATGACATGCAAAGTGGGCGTGCCAAGATGTTAGCGACTGAAAACAGTCGCTAACATTGCTATCTCCAATTACCAACGATTTTACAGCAAATAAACCTTGGTATTACCAAGGTTTATCGCAAATGCGATAAAAATCGGCCGCAATGCATGAATATCGCTGAAAAGTCAGAGATATTCATGCATTACTGAGCTAATGCTCTTAGCCATGTTATCCACCTCCCATTGGATAACATGGCTAAGAACTGCTCAGGGCAAGTGTTAGCTTTTGGAGATATTCGCGCTTAGCGCGAATATCTCCAAAAGTTGGTAATAGGAGATAGCGATGTTAGCGACTGTTTCCAGTCGCTAACATCTTGGCACGCCCACTTTGCATGTCATTAGTGATAAATATCACTGACATGCAAAGTGGGGCCCAAGATGGTCGCTATCATCTACTATCTGTCGCTAACTGGTGTTAGCGACAGCTAGGTAATAGGGAGATAATTTCATCTCTGCTTTCTTGGCTTTTAAAGCCAAAAAAGCGGAGATAAACCCCCTTGATAATATGCCCCCTAGTGTTTTGCGCAATAATGTAGTAAAGAGATAGGCCTATAGTTTTTCAATATCTCCAGGTCATCATTTGGCTTTTTCAACAAGGGAATGACTATTGCCTTCTTAATGCATTCTGTTAATATGCCTGATTCCAAAGACATATTGAGCAGAAAAGTAAAAGGTTCATATATGACAGGAGCACAGCTTTGCATAATTCTAAGAGAGCACAGGTTGTTGAGAGAACCTGATTTTCTTTTCACCATGAGGTGAACTCAAATATCTTCCTTCAACAAAGTAAAGGTATCCAGTTTGATCATAGCTTTGGTCTATTTTTTCTTTTCTGTATAACTAACTTTGGGGATGTTTGCAATGGATTCTCTCATGTGATGGATCTTCTCTGTAAAAAACACATTTCGAACATTACAGTGGGATTTTGAGGAGATCGCTGTTTGACACACCCGATATATAAAGAGAGAACCCACATAACTTTAGATATCCCTGTCTGTGGGTTGCAGGCATTTCAGTTCTTATTTGAAAAGAAAATTCTGCTTAGTTTTAATTATAATTTCTTTATAATTTATGAGGGTTCCCCTATATTTCTCCTTCTGAACTTCCGCATAGTTCATCCACTATTTCAGCTCTATCTGTCTCTGCTCACATTTAGCCTCCATTACTTTCTGAGAGAACCAGGCGCCTATGTCCTTTTCTCTGCACATGGCTTATTAACTGGAGGAGTCAGTCAGTCAGAAAACTTTATTTCGCTAACACAAAGTTGACATAAAAAGTGTACTACATATTAAAGACAGTTCACAACATTACAATACGCATGATAAAAAATAGTTAGTTTAAAAACATAGATACAAATCAGGAGTCAGCCTCCACCAATGTGATCTAGCCAGTTGTATAAGGATTTGGGGTTTGCATTCAAATCATTATTATATGTTGGTTTACTATTAATTAGCATTTCTGTCACTTACTACTTGTCCATTTATCCCCATTTCTTTACCAACCCGACATTCTGTGTCTGGACCCTCCTAATACCGGGCATTAGGAGGTCTAGTTGAATAAGGTGATGATTAGACCAAGCACAAGGTTCAATAGTACATTTACAAACCTGATATTGCAAGGTTCACACTTGATCGAGCACATGGCCCTTTTGGTGGGTGGTTTGCTTTCCATGTTGCAAAAATCTCAAGGAGAACAAAAGCTCTGTAAATTATTGACTTATCATGAATAGCACATTATCATCTGTCCAATAGTTGAAATCAAACACAATAATCAAATGGTTATGTTTAAACACCAATGAACAGACCAGGTAATAAAAATGTTACATAAAGTCTCCTATGAAGGCCGATAAACTACTAAAAACATAATTTCCATTTCCCCATATATCAGATTAAATGACAACAATTCTGACTGATTGTTTACCTACCAAAGGTTATATTAGAACTGCCGCTCCACTGCCCCCTGCCTTGCCCGCAGGGCGGTTAACATTTAAAGAGACCTAGCCCTCAGGCAAGGCCTCCAATATCAATCAATGCTAATGACTAGTCCGACAGCCAAATTTCAGACAGTAGTAACATTTCAGATTGTGGCAAGGATAAAGGGTCAACATTTCTAGACTGTGTTTTACAAGTGGCCTTGTGTTCAAATAAAGGAGCATCAACATGTGCTCCTGTTCTTTGCTATCTCTTAAACATTTGCAAGAGCTAATCAGTGTCTTCTCTGGATATTTTCCTATCCCTGGAGTGTCTAGCCTTTTCAATAGCTCTATGTGTGGATATGCACCTCACCTCATTCCAACGACCGAGTTTGGCCATCTTGTGTGACCTGGCATGGACATAGCGCTGGGTCCTTGTTCAGGATGGGCGGAATGGTAGTGGTAGAGCAGGACATATGCACAATTTAACGCTGACCGGTATAGAGTGCAGGTCAGATCCTCTACATAGGTTCACTGTGCTCAAAGATTTTTCCTCCTGACCATAGTCCTTAAAGTCCCAATCCACCACAGAATTGCACATATAAAGCCCCTCAGGACATCAGGAGAGGCCATTTGATACTCACTTGGTGTCAGAGAGAGTCAAATCTGGGTTCAGTTGTCACTGACCAACTGGACAGCTGCAGGAAAGACCTCTACTAGCCTGTAGATTGAGCAGGAGGTCAACCTTATAACCATTGGAGTCCACTTCTTCATGCTGGGTACAAGATAGAGAGTGGATTCAGGCCTCCAGGCTTCTTTTCAGGTTGTAGATATCTGGTTTAGCCCCCCCTCTGGAATTCCTTAGGTCCACAAGTGTATCAAAGGGAGTTTCTTTAGATACCACATTTATGCCTGGCATGTGCTATTCTGTGAAAATAGCACTTGGGTTTACCCTAACCAGCAAGATAAAGGTTCCTGGGGCTATTCATACCCACTTTGGGTATTTTCAAGGTAACTGAAGTCTTCAGCCACCCTAAATGTGGGCTCTGAGGGTTGTGGGTATGTATGGGGAGTGCACTATGGTGATCCTAGAGACCTCCGACATCTAACAAAAAGATCCCTCGAGACAGAAGTCTGGTAGAAGCAAACGTGAGGTTTCAGTAGCCAGACTTATAATACACAATAATTGTTTTGGCATCCTGTTTCCCTCCTTTGAATTGCGCCTTAATTGTCATATGAAAAACCCCAACAGACCTGTCAAGTAGATTCTGAAAATCCAATGCGATTTGACACTGAACAACAAGAGGCCCACTGTAATTTGGCAAGTCTAGCTGGGGGGACAAAAAAAAGGTGCCTGCATGGAAGTTAGATTTGTTGGCTTGTGTCAGGGTAGGTCTCTTTGAACTTAATCAAATTCCTGAGCCGAACCCACAAGTCATCCTGTCAAGGCCACAACAACACCTCCCCACACCGAAGGCCTTTTTTCCCCATCCTGGAAGTAAATGCTAATTATTGTCTGGCAGAAATGGGTCAGCAAAATGCAGATTAGCTTCAGGGGTCTTCAGGCAAGGTAAAGGTAACTTTCTCAAAGCACCTTTTCCTTAAAAGTTATATAAAACTTAATTTTTCAATTAAATTGTATTCTAAATAACTATTAAAAAGAGTCCTTGAATTATTTTAAGCTGCTTCCAAACTGAAATTCGAATTATTAGATGTAATAATGTAACATAGTGTAACTCTTTGTTTTACTATAGAACAGCCAGCATTGCTCGTAATTTGAGTTTCCTTATGAATTGTTTGATTTCTGTACAAAGTTAAAATTTGTCCAGATTTCCGGTAGGTACAAAACCCAAACCTTTCTCCAAAATGCTGTTTTGTGCAGGTGTTAATACATATTCGGTCAGATTCACCACTAGGTTATCCTTCTACTGGTTGATGTTGTGTTGTTCAGGGCACCTGTCATGATCCTGGACGAGACTCCTGTTGTGTCGTCTACTGCCGTCGACCAGTGGACATTGTTGCCTCTCTGGTTCCTGCCTCTCCGAGGTCCAAGGCATGTCCCTAAAAAAGATGGGGGTGCATAGTAGTTGTAGTCCTGTTGAGGCGTGTTCCAATGTTGGTAGGGTGTTTCCATTGGTGGTTGGCCATAGGGGTTCGGGTGGTACATCGGTAGTCCTTGAAACGGTATTCACCTGTTACAACGCATTTTTTACTCCGCACTACCACTACAACGCAGGCATTACAACGCATACCGTTACAACGCATTGCGCTGGGGGGCGCTCTAGGATAAGAGGTAAGTTTAATTTACTATCCAACACCTTCCCTAGGGTCCACGGGGACTGGAGTTAGAATAGTAAATTATACTTACCACTATCCAGCACCCCAAAGCGCTATGCGTTGTAGCGATATGCGTTGTAAATACCGCGTTGTAATGGTACGCGGAGTAAAAGTATGCGTTGTAACGACATACATCCCCTTGAAACCTGCCCCATCCTCTCTGTCCTCTGTAATTTGTTCTCTGGCTTTGGCCACCCCCTCTTTGGTATCGTGGGCCATGGCTGCGGCTTGAGTTCAAACTGCTTGATCCTGTGTCTGATGAGTCGCCATCTGTATTTTGGTCTTGGTTGGATACTGCAGATACATAGTCATCACGTGTGTACGGATACACTTTCTCATGACTGAATCGTGCTGTGTCCTTCTTAGGTTTGTTGTACTTGCTCTGTTTGAGAGTTATTTCAAACTCATTCATTAGTTATGTTAACTCCTCCAAGCATTTCTTGAAAGCACTTGGAGGTTGACAGCTCTTGAGTTGTACTTCAAGTGACTGGATCTCGATTTTCAATACCTGTGCTAACCCGGTGGATGTTTTTATTATTAAAATGAGCCAATCCCGGGTGCAATGCACGAGATCAGCGACCAGTCTTTCTTGAATACTTTGTTGTGTTGGAAAAGGAATGGTGCATTCTGAATGATGAGGCCCTGTGGAGCCGTATTTGCCCTGAGGTATTCTGCCATTAATAGACCATGTAATGCTATCTTTATCTGTGTTCTCCTGAGCATTGTTAATTCATCCCAATCACCGTAGTTTGAGCCTGGTTCTGAAGAGAATACTCCAGGAAACCATTAGCCAATCAAACACTAGTTTAATGCTGCATTGTATTCTTCCTCAACAGTGTTTGATTACAGGTGTTTCTCCCCTCCCGTTGAACAGGCTCATGGGGCACTAGATGGGTACAAAAGATGTATGTAAAAATGCCAGACAGCAGCTGGTGTTTCATGATTAACGCACCTAACCATTGATGTATTCTCTGTGTTTACAAAAACCTCTGTTCCTAGTTATAGAGTGTGTTTTATTTTATTTGTTGTCATGTCATGTATTGTCCACACAATCAGTACAGCGCAGTACCTCGTACCGCATGTAAAGTTACCCAAAAAATATATCACCCATTGTAAAAATATATCACCTTTTTTACAGAGTGCTACCACAGAGGGTGTAGGGTAACTGCTTTTAAATACTTAACATAGTCTTTGTTCTTCCAGACCTATTACAAGAGTCATACCTAATAGGGTACAGTATCAAGTGCATGTTCATTGGAGTATGCACAACTGAGACATTTTCCTGTAGAATTTTTTTAATTTTAATTATTGATCACCAACATGAGAGTGTTGAAGGGATCTGTTTAGGTCCTGATGAGAAGCCACGAGAGGGCTTCAAAACATGTCGACAAAGGAAGTGCTGCCCATTAGAGCATAGTACCTTTGCTTGTTTCCCAAATTTTAATGAGACCAGCTAGCAGAAACATTAAAGTTTATTTTTTCACATAGCCAGGTATCTTTTACCTACTTCACCACTTCATTAACTCACATTTGACCCTTCCACTTGCACTACTACATCACACATAGTATTTACGATTTTGTGCTCCTGCGTCTTCGTAGGTCGTAGCACGCCTAGTCCCGCAGAAAGAACACAATGATGAAGCATGCCACCAAGGGTCCTTTTGGATGGGTGAGGGTTATTTTAATAAAGCTGTGTGCCCCCCCAAATTTTAGGAGTGACACAACTTCTGGAAAGACACACTTTTTTCACACATTTTTTCAATCTCCTTGAATTTGATAAGGGTGGATCCCTGTGTTGTTTATTTCATGCTAACTGGAGGAGGATGTATCCTCTTATGCTTACTTTGCTCTACCTCTTCACTCCCCCTCTTTGTTTTTTTTTGCTATATTGGACAGCCCACACGGGCACTGCAGAATATAAACTGCATATTCAGTTTTGCAGTTGTATTGGCCCCTGATGTTCTTCATGTATGTAGTGAATGGTGATTTATACTTTATCAGGCTCTTTCCATGCTGGCATGCTTGGGGTGCTACTCTCTACGTTGCTTTTTACCAGTTCCTGCCTCATTTCTTTCGCTTTCCTAAACTTGATCCCTGCTCTAGAAGTCACATTCCTCACCACTAGGTTGTTCTGAACAAGCTGCCAAAGCTTATTTAAGATGGCTCTTATGGCAGCTTCATGCTTTTTATAATTAGTGAAAAACCTAAAATGGGGATCTATACTGCTGTGTTTACTTTTGCTTGTTTTGTTGAACAGAATCTGGTCCCTTGTTTTAGATCTGGCATTTCTAATAACATCATCAATGGTTTCATTGGAATAGCATGTTTCCACAGCACTTTCCTCCTCATTTAAGATGTCATCAATGATGTCATGATTGATGTCACTGACCATGTCATGAGTAATTTGATATGTGAGGTCATAAGCAGTGCATTTGTGGGGCGTAAGTTATAGTTAGCTTAGATAACTATAACTGCCTGATTTTCAATGGTTTTATATAAGTGAAATGTGAGCCTTACTATAACGTCCCTGTAACCTTTGTTTTTTCTGTGAATTCCTAAGGTTTTTTAAGTTATATTTCCTAACTACAATGTCCCTGTAACCTTTGGTCTTTCTTAGTGAATTTCAATTTTTTAAAATGTTTTTCCTATTTATAACGTCACTGTAACATATGGTTTTTTAAGTGCATTTTTAAGGTTTTTTAATTTTATTTCCTAAATGTACCAACTAACCTTTGACAGTGAGATTGTGAATGAGTGCATGAGTATCTCAGTAAGTCTGTGAGTGGGTGTGTGAGTCTCTGAGTGGGTCTGTGAATTGGTGTGAGAGTGTCTAAGTGGGTCTGTGAGTGGGTGTGTGAGTGTCTGAGTGTTCTTTGTTTTGCCCTCTTCTGCTCAGTCTTTGCTTATTTTATGTCTTTTTCTGCTCGTTGCTGGCTTTTATTGTGCCTCTTTCTGCTGGTTGCTGACCTTTATTTTGCCTCTTTCTGCTTGTTTCTCATCTCTATTGTCTCATTCTGCTCATTGCTGACTTTAAATTTGCCTTTTTCTGCTTGTTACTGACCTTTATTCCACTTCTTTCTGCACCCTTCTGATCTTCATTCTGCACCTTCTTCTCGTTTCTTACCTTTATTTTGCCTCTTTTTACTCATTTCTGACCTTTAGTCTGCCACTTTCTGCTGGTTTCTCACGATTATCTTACCTCTTTCTGCTTGTTTCTGACCTTTCTTCTGCCTCTTTCTGCTCCTTTCTGACCTTTATTCTGTCTCTTGCTCTTTGTGTATTACTTCTATTTTGCCTCTTTCTGCTCGTTTCTGACCTTTATTCAGCCTCGTTTCTATTATTGCTGACCTTTATTTTGCCTCTTTCAGCTCATTGCTGACCTTTATTTTACCTCTTTCTGCTCACTTCTGATCTCTATTTTGCCTCTTTCTGCTTGTTGCTCACCTACATTTTGCCTCTTACTGTTCATTTTGGATCTCTATTTTGCCTCTTTTTAATAATTTCTGACCTTTATTTTGCCTCTCTCTGCTCGTTCTCATCTCTATTTTGGCTCTTTCTGCTTGTTGCTGACCTTTATTCTGCCTGTTTCTGCTCCCTTCTGACATTTATTCTGCCCCTTTCTAGTCATTTTCCCCCTTTATTTTGCCTCTTTCTGATTATTACTGACCTTTTTCTGCCTCTTCCTGTTCATTTTTTACCTTTATTCTGCTTCTTTCTGCTCCTTTCTGACCATTATTCTGCCTCTTGCTGATTGTTTCTAACTTTCATTTAGCCTCTTTCTGCTAATTTCTGACCTGTATTCAGCCTCTTTCTGCTCATTCGTCGCCTATCTACCTCGTTCTGCTCATTGCTGACCTTAATTTTCCTGATTTCTGCTCAATTCTCACCCTCATTTTGCCTCTTTTTGTTAATTTCTAACCTTCATTCTGCCTTTTGCTGATTGTTTCTGACCTCTATTCTGCCTCTTTCTACTCTTTTCTGACCTCAATTTTGCCTCTTTCTGTTCATTGCTGACCTCTGTTTTGCCTCTTTCTGCCTCTTTCTGTTCATTTATCACCATTATTTGTGCCTCTTTCATCACTTTCTAAACATGCAGCTCCCTGTCTGTGGGAGCACTTGTTTTGGCTCTTTCCTTGTCCACTTGACAGTGGGTAGGGAAACAGATGAAACCTCGAATTTCAACATGCAAGAGATTTTCTCAACGCTCGCTTGCTGTAAGCGAAGTATTTTCTCTCACTTGGCAGGAACTGTTAAAGCTCCCACCAAATCACAGCAAACTGCTATGTCCCGGGGGTGGACTTCCATGACATAGCAAGAGCCGACCCTGAGAGGTGGCGATGCCCAGGTCCATTAGTGGCTCCAGGAGAGGGGATGCGCGGCCACCTTTTCACTTTAACGGACCTGTCCCGGGGAGGTGGTGGTCCCCGGGGCCGAGGACGGCCCAGTAGGTGTGCTGCGTGGCCACCTCCTACTTTAAAAAGAAAGCCCATGGAAGGTGGTGGTCCCCGGGGCAGAGGGGGTTCTGTGCAGCCCCCTTCTCCATGTTTAAGTGAGCCCCAAGGAGGTGGTGGTCATCAGGTCTCAAGGGGTCATTGCGGCCCAGTAAGCATTCAAAATGTAGCCCCAGGGAGGTGGTGGTCCCCGGGACCTGGGGTGGTCCAAGCAGTCCCACCTTTTAATAAAACTAGCTCCAGGGAGGTGGTGGTCCCCGAGGCTAGTTTGATCCAATGGAGGGGGCTCCACACGGTAGGTAGGTGATGGTATATATATATATATATATATATATATATATATATATATATATATATATATATATATATATATATATAGATATATATATAAAATTGGTTATAGTTAGGACCATGTTTCGATAAGAAAAGCGTTTTTTGACTTATCTATATCTTTGGTGCCTTCTGACGAATCTCCATCAAAACATCTCAAAAAAAGTGTAAACGTGATTTTTGTTGCACATGGAAAGTTTTGGGATGTGCCGTCAAGCAGGGGCCGAGAAAAAGGGGGGATTAATTTCTTTTTTTTCCAGTATTAATTTCTATAGGAAATTTTTAACACAATTACATCCCAAACTGCTGGAGGAATAATACCAAACTTGGCAGAAAGCTAGCTCTTGGTCCAGAGAGAGTGCTTTATATTATCTGGTGTAAATCCATTCTGTAGTTTTGGAAATATTGAGGGAAATCCTAATTTGTATATCTTGAGGCGTGAAAGCTCCACAAACCCTCTCAATCTAGAGCAGAGATGTGATTGGCTGGCAACACTTCAACCAGGAAATGTTGGCAGCCATCTTGTGCCACAGCTACTGCCAAGTCTCACAAAAAATGTTAAAAATTGGAGAAGGAGGCAGCGTAGGAATACCGCCAACAGGGCAAAAAACGTTTTGTAAATTTGATCTTGCTGCAAATGCATGACAGGGTTGCAAAATCCACCCAAAAATGTTTTTAAAAACAAGTGTGGTCTCCCACGCTTGGTTTTATTATAGCCCGCGGGTGGGTCTGGTCCCGGGAGCCACCTCTCTAGGGCTAATATGTATAAATGAATGCGGGCCCAAGTAGCCCACCGCAGCCTCGAGGACCACCACCTCCTTGGGGCACTTCAAAATATGTATGCTGGTGAGCCCAATGGCACTCCATGGACATCCACTTCTCTGAGGCAAATCTGTTCAAATGAATGAGAGGAGGCCTGCGTGGTCCCCCCCACAGCCCTGGGGACTGCACCTACCCACAGAACTTGAAAATATGTATGCATGTGGGCCCACTGGGCTGCCAAAGCCAAGGGGACTGCCACCTCCCTGGGGCAAATTACGGTAAAAGAATGCTGAAGCCTGCCCAGCCCCCCTAGCCCCGGCAATTGTTTTGAAAAATAAGGGGACCAGGCTCCCTTGCAACCCCCGGATATATATATATATATATATATATATATATATATATATATATATATATATATATATATATATATATATATATATATATATATATATATATATATATATATATATATATACTAGCAGCCCGTCCCGACGTTGTCCAGGTTCGAAAAGTAAACTGTGTAATCTTGTTGGCGAAAGATCCCTCTAGTTAATGTTAATCGTGTTTCCTTGTTTGTCCTTTCCCCCCCCGTGAGAATGTTGTTGCTTCTGCCAAGACGATATTTTATGCAGCACTTGGTGATGTTGGCGAGTGAAATATTTGTTTAAGCCCTGAAGTCAAGTTTTCTCCTTAGCGCCGCAATAGGTGGGAGTGTTACAGTGGTAACACAGATAGCGGCGAGTGAATCCGTAGCTTTGTTCTTAGGTTTAGAACGCAAGTACTGTGGTGAACGCTGACTCGCTTAAGGGCCATGTGAAAGCCTGTTTTTTTATGTAGGATATCTCCTTGCGATAAATATTGCAGCTTCAGAACGGCAGAACGCTTACTCACCTAAGCCGTGAAACGCCGTGTAAGCCGCACCTCTTTTGCTTGAGGTCATCCCCCTCTGACAAACTTGAACGTGACCAATGGTGAAATCGTTTATAAAATATTCCTCGCAAGGCTTGCATGTGTTATGCGAGTTATGTGGCGTGATTGGTCGGCTGTGAATGCAAGCCGCACCCCATCCCTGATGTCAGGGTACAACGGTAACGCCCAGGTCAGTGAATCTGCCTCCCCGAAGTGTGTGTGAGTGAATATTTCGCATTTGCAATATGCTGCACAGTGATTATTGCACGTTTGAAATACGCTGCATTGTGAGCACGAATGGTTGAAACACTCTGCACTGTGAGTGCGAATGGTGTGTTTTGGTTTTGCACCGTGACATCTCCTCGCATCTCAATGTTCTCCTCACACATCTAACGCCCACAACTTGCCTCTCTGAATGTTAACGCCCACATCTAACGCCCACATCTCACGGCCACATCTCCTCACTGTTTGGTTTTGCACCGTGAACTACAATGTTAACGCCCACATGTAACACCCACAACTTGCCTCTCTGAATGTTAACGCCCACACCTAACGCCCAGAAGGGACTACTTTACCACTGATGGCGCCCCCCCCTTTTTAGTGTATATGGTGTCCATTTATATAGCCTATGTCCATCTCCAGGACCTCCCCTTTCCAACGCTGTATTGGGTGTTGTGATTGGTGGTGTACTTTTCGAGTTTACCTGGCTCAAAGGACACAGTTCTCTCTTTATAATAGTAGTATAGATTATAAAGATGACAATGAGGAAAAGTTAAATATAGATTGGATCCCACCTGCACAAAACGCACAGTGTTCTATTTTCCCAATGGATATATGCTTCACTTTGGATGAAGTTATAAGTGCCATTAATGCCAGTGCAGCGGGTAAAGCCCCAGGACCAGATGGAGTCTGCTCTGGGTTCCACTATTGACTCATGTTTTAGCAGCCTGCTGCCATCAGGGCCTTATTCCAATATGGTCCGATTCGATAGTAGTTCCGATATTTAAAAAGGGAGACCGAAATGAACCCACATGCTAGCCCCCTACTGGATTCCTCTCTCAAAGTGGTAGGGCATGTCATTCTAAATAGGCTGCAGACCTGGGCGGATGACACTAGTGTTCTCACAATCCTGCAATATGGGTTCCGCCAGGGTCTGGGGACTATAGAACAGGGACTAACTCCAAGCCTTGTAATAGGCAAATATACACAGGCCAAGGAAGGAAAACTTTTTCTTGCCTTCGTGGATCTTAGTTCTGCATTTGACTGCGTTAGACATGACAGGCTTTTGAGCATTCTTGCAAATATGGGGGTTGATCTTACCCTCATAAATTGTTTGAGACAACTCAATAACGACGCCGGTGCAAGGTCCGTTTTGGAAATCGGGGAGAATGCACAGATACATTTCCAATCAGAAAAGGAGACAGACAAGGGTTCTCACTAGCCCCTTTTCTTTTTACTTTATATATAAATAGCTTAGGCCAAGTTTTAATCAACCAATGACAGGATCTTACTATTATTAATAATTGTCCTGTTCCTACTTTATTATATGCAGATGATGCGGTTTTAATGGCTCAAACCCAATTAGTGCTGCAGAGAGTTTTAACCAGTTTTACTATTTTTATGCAATCTAGGGGCCTAACAGTGAATACCACTAAAGCTTTTATAATGAAATGCGGTAAGAATAGTGCAAAATGCTGTGACATTTTTATGAATAATACTAAAGTTGAAAGCACTAACACATTTGCTTACCTGGAGATCCATTTTGATTACAGGGGGACATGGTCCACTGCAGTGGCAGCCAGGAAACTGTTGTTCTCCAGAGCTACGGGGAAGCTGGTCAGTTTTTCAAGAAAATTAGGTCGCAGACCAGTGCCAGGACTATTAAAAGTTTACAAAGCAAAATGCAGTACCATAGCTATGTATGGGTGGGTATTTGGAGACATGCAGATGTGAAGCAAATACAATTGATTGAAAATGCATTCATACGCTACTTATTGGCTGTCCCTAAAAGTGCTGCTAATTTTAGTTGCCATTCCGAGCTCAGTATCCCTTTTATCTTGGATTTGATTAAAATGTAACCCATTCTGTTATGGCATAAGATTTGGGAGTCTAATGAAACTAGTTTTAACCGGGATATTATCAATGATTGCCTAAGCCTTGAAAAGGCTTCGTAAAACTCTTGATTTCATTATATTAAAAAAATGTATGAGTGAGATTGGACTCCCTGAATATTTTAATAATCCTGACAGTATTATAATAATTTTGAGAAAGTCTTGAAAAGGCTTCGTAAACCTCTTGGTTTCATAATATTAAAAACTTTTATGAGTGACATTGGACTCCCTGAATATTTTAATATGCCTGACAGTATTATATTAATTTTGAGAAAGTCATTGAAAGCAGTTTGCCTTGCCAATTTCAAGTCAAATAGATTCTCCCAAGAGAGTGCCAAATCTACAGTGATGGATAATCAGCTAATGTTAACTTGCTGTGATATCCAGCCATACCTAGTACAAGTAACAGGGTGCTACAATAGAAAGGACAGGGGGGGCGCTCAGCCCCCACGCACACATGGCTGGGCCCGGCCCCCCCTCACCAGCCCTGATTGGTCCGCGGGTCCCGCCATTGACCCGGAAGCCGTTTTGCACTTCAGGGTCAAGGGGGCGGGACCCGTAGCGAAGGGGGGGGGGGTTTAAGAGCCTTGGGAGCGCAGGAAGCGTCCTCTTTGTGCCCGCGCTCCCCAGGCTCGCTCCTCGCCCCGCTGTGGGGCTTTCAATTTTCTTGCTTTTATATTTTAGGGTTCACGGCATTTCAAGTATCAGCGGATCGCTGTGTAGGAGAGCAGGAGTTCGCTTTCGTAGACTGCAGCGGAACTGAGTCGTTGCGTTCGGAGACTGCAATTGAGCCGAGTCATTGGCGGTGGGCCGTGGTCGAGCGGAAGGGGAGCTGCAGGCACAGAGAGCGAGCGGGTAGAGAACAGGTTTTTCTTCACCACAAGGTACGTGGCGGGCTCTGCGGTACGGCCGATAGAGGTCTGGCCCATCGGAGAATGTGCTATCATCTGGGAATCTGATTTTCACGGGCGTAGCAGGGTCGGCCTCGGTAGCGAATTGAGGGGAGACCAGTGCAGGGCCCCTGTTTGCAAAAAAAATGGAACGCTGTGTATGTACATGGGGGCATAGTTTAATTTGTGTCACAAAGCCTGAAAACGGATCGCTGTGTATTTACGTGGGGGCATGGTTTAACTTGTGTCACAAAGCGGTGCAAGTTGTGATAGGGTGTGAGTCTGGGCAAATCACTTAATCTCACTGGCAGTTTGAATTGTGTCACAAAGCCTGAAAAGGCATTTCAGGAAGCGGTGCAAGTTGTGTTAGGGAGTGAGTCTGGGCAAATCACTTAATCTCACTGGCCGTGTTGTAAATTGTGTCACAAAGCCTGAGAAGGCATTTTAGGAAGCGGGACAAGTCGTGATAAGGTGTGATTCTGGGCAAATCACTTAATCACTTAATCCCTGGCTCTTTTCACTGTCATAAGATCAACTCCCTTTCTAGCTCACAGTCTCAGCGCCGGGACACCCCCTCGGGGGTAGCCGAGCGCTCTATAAGTTTCATAAATAAATAAATAAATAAATAAATAAAATAAATAAATAAATAAATACCCAACGAAAGTAAAGTGTCCTCATAAATGTATGGGTGCTAAGTGAAGCACTGTGTTAGCTGGTTTAGGTCAGGTTTGCACTATATAAAATTACTTATAAGACAGCTTCTTTTATACTGGCATAGTGCTTATCACAGCCTAGTGGCAGCCTTTGTTAAGGTGATCAGTAGGGCTATGAGGGTAAAATACTAGCAGCAATCTTTTGTGGACAATCACCAATCACCAACCCCCTCTAATTTTGTACAGCATAAATTAGTTTTTAACAATTTTCTCATTTTAGGCTTAAAGTCAGGGGTCGCTGCGGACCGGGTAGCTGAGGAGCTCACGGTGGACGGCGGAATCCGAGGACACGGGCAGGCCTGCATTTCACTGCTTCTGGCGGGCCGCGGGGCTAGAGTTCGCTCGCCCAAACACTCCAGGCTAGATGGTGTGTGCAGTCACAGTTGCGTGGTGCCTACGGCCAGCCTGTGAGCCTCCGACTTGGACAGGTACAAGGCACATAGTGCCAATAATTAACGCATTTGTGCAGTGTAGGTGTAAAGGCAGCATGTCTGTCAGGCGGGGTGCAGGGAGTTCGCGCATGGAGTTAATGTTTCAGACAATGATGAGCAGAATGTCAGCAATGGACAAAAGATTGGGAAAAGTGGATAAATTGGGTAAGACTGTCGCTGAGTTGGGTGCGAGGGTTGAAGCACAGGCAGGACTGTCTGGAAGGCCTAAAAGGACCATAGTGCCACCCAAACCACGGGGGGATTTCGAGAAACCTCCTAAACGTAGCAGAACTAGGAAGGGTAGTGGCCGCCCCCCCAAGCCCATTGTGGGAGGGGGTCCCCGAGGCCAGTACCGAATGGAGCGCCTGTTGCACCTGGGTCCCCAACGCCAGCTCCTCTAATTCCAGGAAGCCCAGTCATGCCACCCATTAACCCAGTCCCTGTCATTGTTCCGCCGCAGGTCGTGCCACCGATTAACCCAGTCCCTGTCGTTGTCCCGCCGGTACTTCCAGCAAGCCCATCACCTGGGGCGGGTCAGGTGCCACCAGAATTAGCGGCACAGATAGCAGCAGTACTTCCATGGTTGGGGATTGGGGGAAGGTTACCTCCCGCAGCAGACCCCACAGCAGAGGCACAGAGAATGGTGGCACAAATCTTGGTGGCTAGGGGCAAAGGTAGCACGCCAAGCACACCAATTTCTCCCCAAACAGGTCCAGTGAGCAATGGGGGCACAGTCAAGACCGTGGAACCAACGCAACCCGCTGAAAGTGGTAAGGAGGCTCCCCTGCCGGTCCTGGGTGAAGGCGCGATTCCCTCCAGGGAGGAGAGTTTGGCGCAGCATGTATCGCAAAGTGTAAAGGAATTGATTTGGGCTGACAAATATATAAATATTTTTTCTTTGCTGATTGACAACAGGGAGTGGGAATATGCTAAAGCACAGAAGGAGATGATGGTACCTAGTGAATGGCGATCTCAGTTGTACAAATTTAGGGTGGAGGAGACACTCATCAACTGGATCAGGGCGTTTTCTGTGTTTAGTGCAGTTACCGCTGAACGTTCCCCCGGTATGCAGGCGGAGATGGCTTGCTATCAGAGCAGGATTACTATGTTTAATGAGAATCATGGGGGGGACTCATGGAAAGAATATGACATAGCCTTCAGGAAAGCGAGAGAGTTTGACAGATCTTTAGCTTGGGACAAAGTTGACTCAATTTCTTGGCACTCTCAGTTTCAAAAGGAGCAGTCTGCAAGTACTAGCACTATCTGGAACAAAGGATATTCCCACAAGCCCCAGCAGCCCTTTCAGCAGCCCTTTCGGCCAGCGCAAGGCGGGGAAGTGGCCAATAAGGCCAGGGGTACTACGGGTGGAAAGGGAGTGTGCTGGGACTTCAATAGGCGAACTTGCAATAGGCCACCGGGCACTTCAAAATTCAGGCACGCGTGTTACATATGCGGCCACCCTTCCCACCCAGAAACGGCATGTTGGTCAAAGGGTAGTGCGTCAGGAAACAGAGGGAGGAGGAAACCAGAGTAGCGGAGGACATCCCATAATGGCGCATTCACCAATTGTTGTGGCTGCTATGATTCCTTGGATTAATAGATACCCAAACCATACCACTGCAAGGATGCTCCAAGACGGATTCACGCATGGTTTCCGGATTCCAGTTGGGGGTTATACCGGTACACCGCAGTGTAGAAACCAGTTGTCAGTTAAAAACAACCCTGGGGTGGTAGCAAAGAAAATAGAGAAGGAACTGCGCTTAGGTAGAGTAGCGGAGCCTTTTCCTCACATCACTGTGCAGAATTTTGTCTGCTCGCCTTTAGGAGTGGTCCCCAAGAAAGAAAAGGGCGAGTATAGGCTCATACACAATCTGTTTGCACCCAAGGGTTTATCATTGAATGATGCGATTGATGAGTCCATTTGTAGTGTGAAATACGCGTCTTTTGACCAGGCAGTGGAAATGTTGAGAGTTTTGGGTCCTGGGGCACTGATGGCGAAATCAGACATTGAGTCAGCATTCAGACTACTCCCAGTGCATCCAGCAGACCAACACTTGCTAGGTTTTTCCTTTGAAGGCAAATACTACATGGATATGTGTATGTCCATGGGTTGCTCAATCTCATGTGCTTATTTTGAAACATTCAGCTCTTTCTTGGAATGGGTTCTGAGACAATCCACGGGCCACCAGTACGTCATGCATTACCTAGATGACTTTCTTTTCCTGGGTCTGGCGGGCTCACAGGAGCGCCCGTGGGCATTGCAGGAATTTTGCGTGCTCATGCGTGCTTTTGGGGTCCCGCTCGCTCAAGGGAAAACAGTAGGGCCATTGACATGGCTGGAATTCTTGGGAATTGAATTGGATTCCGTAGAAGGGTATTTCAGGTTACCCAAAGAAAAAATTGAGAAATTCAAGGCAACCCTTGAGCTATGTTTGCTGAAAAAGAAAGTCACCTTACAACATTTGCAGCAGACAGTTGGCCAGCTGAATTTTGCATTGAGGGTCATCCCTATGGCACGCCCATTTTCCCGCTCAATTGCTCACGCCATGAAGGGCTTGCAGGACAAGCATCATTGCACACGACTGTCACTCGAGGTTCGCCAGGACATGCGGATATGGGTTGCATTCCTGGAGGATTTCAATGGCAGAGTACTGTGGGGTGCCCCCACGGTGACCTTAGCAGAGTTAGGTTTATGGACTGACGCTGCTGGGGGTGTGGGGTTTGGCACCATACTGGGCAATAAGTGGGTGGCCCAAAGATGGCCCAACTGGTGGGTGGAGAACGGTTTGACAGCAAACATTGGGTTCCTAGAATTGTTCCCAATCTGGGTTGCGTTGAAAGTTTGGCCCGAGCAATTGGCAAATCGGTCGGTCATTTTCTGGTCAGATAACATGACTGTGGTTGAATGCATCAATCAGCAGGTAGCACGCTGTAAGTTTATACTGCGCCTGATAAAGGAGATTGTGCTGTGGTGCATTTAATTGAATGTACATTTCAGGGCCAAACATGTTCCAGGGGTCTTGAATAACGCAGCTGATGCCCTTTCTCGCGTTAAGATGCAGGTATTCAGGGAACACCTACCAGCAGCAGAGGCCTTCCCAGCCCACTTCCCATTGACACTTTGGCAGATTGGTGCCCCCAACTACATGACCTCATGGCAGCCAGCCTAGCTCCCAGGACCAGGACAGCTTACGAAGGGGCTTTCAGGTCTTACTGTAAATTTCTAGGACAGGGTTGGGAGAACAAATGGGATCAGGAGGCTAGTTTTAATGGGTACATGGACACTTTACACAAGGAGGGGCGCTCAGCGGCGACAGCTAGCAGACATAAGGCAGCTAGTTTCTTTTTCGTGCAAGCAAGGGGAGCCAGGGATCCTACGAACAGCTTCGTAATACAAAAGGCATTGAAGGGGTGGCGGCGCCTACAGGCAGCCCCCACGATAGCAGAAAACCGATAGGTCTTGAACGGTTGGCAGTAGTATTCCTCGTCCTGCCGGACACATTCAGCTCTTCGCTAGAGGTGATATTATTCAAGGCTGCTTTTCCCTTGCTTTTTACTGGGCCTTCCGGGTAGGCGAATTAGTGGCTAACAACAAACTCGACAAGATAGGTGGCCTTCAGCTGAGAGATACCAGTATACGGGGTGACACAAAGAGGGTTACCATCCGGAAATCCAAGACTGATCCGGAGGCCAGGGGTGAGAGTTTTGTATTACATCGGGCACTGAGTAACCCGTGCTGCACGGTGTCACATGTGGAGGCGTTAATCAAACAACGGACAGGTGAGGCAAGGGGTGCATTGCTAATGCATGCGGATGGTACCCCTTTGACCAGGTTTCAGTTCCAAAGAGTCTTAGATATGAGTATTGCTAAAGCAGGCCTAAACCCCAAAGAATTTGGGACACATTCTTTCCGGATAGGGGCAGCCACCGAGGCCACTGCAAGGGGATTGAATGTCAATAGTGTGAAAAGGATTGGGAGATGGTCTTCCAATGCCTATAAGCGTTATGTGCAGCTGCACATGTTGTAAGGGTCAGTTGACACCCCTGACGCCTGCATTGTTTATGTTTATTTCTAGTTTCTCGGGCCTGTGACGCAGGGCGGAAATTACTACAGGGTCATCAGAACCAACTATCAACATCTCGGCAACAGCAGGAAGACGAAAGGAGGACACACGTAGTATGGGTAGTCGGGCATTCTTATGTGAAACGTGGTAAATCAATTTTTCTTGCAGGATCAGGTAGACGGAGGGCGGAGTGCGGGGGTTTCACTGTTTCCTTTCATGGCAAAGGGGGGCTCCGCCTCACACAGCCTAGGGGCTACATATTGGATTTACTTGAAAGACACACCCCACCGCCGTCAGTGGTTATTCTGCACCTGGGAGGGAATGATTTAGTTGAGTTGAGCAGAAGGGTCCTGTTGGAGGAAATCATTTCAGCAGCAGGTTGGCTGGCAAAACTGTTACCGGATTGCACCATAGTGTGGTCACAGCTGATACCGAGGCTTCAGTGGAGGGGAGGTGAATCAGTCAGGGCGTTGAATCACTCGGTAAAGAGGGTCAACAAATAAGTAGCCAAACTATTTTGAACTCCTCACCTACAGAGTATACATAATGGTTGCATTTGGGGGGGGAACAGTTTTACTTGCGGGATGGGGTCCACTTGACTGAGTCAGGGAATTCCCTATTGATAGGGAACATGCTAGCATGGGTAGAAGGATTTGCTCGGAGGGTATGTTCTTTCAGTGTAGGCAGTCGGGGGGGGGGGCAGATAGTCGGTCAATTATGCTGGCCTGAGGCGGTAAGGTCATAATCGGTGAGCAGCAATTTAAGGTCCTTAGGGGGCGGCACCATTAGCGTTTGGGGCTGCCCAGTGGGAAGGGCCAATGGTCTCTCCTAGAACTTCAGAGGCAGGATATTCGCTTGCTTGGAAGGGTGCGGGGGAGGGAGTCACGCTTTCCTCGGGCTGGTAGCCACCCCGCACATACACTATGACGTCAGCAAATGGCGCAAGTGTAAGGGCCCTCCTTTTTGGTTAAATGGAGTTCAAGGAGCATACGAGGGAAACCAGGAGAGGGACGTACTCTCCCGGTAACCGGGCCCTTGTCGCGCATGCGCACTCAGACGTGAGGGCGTAGCGGGGTAAAGGATCTGACACCGGTTAACGACCTTGCCGTGGGACCAGAAAATATTAGAATGCAAAATTGATACGTAGGATGTTAGATTCGGTTAGGATACACGCTGTATTAGACATTTGTTAAGGTTAGCCCATCATACCTGTCTAACTTGATGTAAATCTAATGTCTGAATTTTGCATTTTATAATTATGTAAATAATGTTATTTTATCAATTTTTAATTTGTTTTCATATTTTAATAAATACGGCCGGGGGGTCGCGAGACCCACTGCCTTCCAAAGAATTCTGTTGTTTGACTTTTAAGTGTTACTAAATGTTGTTTGCATGTTAAGGCGGGGGGTGGCCGGCAGTTCCAGACCATGTGCTGTTGACCCATTTCCGCCTGGGGTCTTTCCACAGACTTACTAGCTTTCCAATAGCAAATGACTGGTCAAAGAACATGGATTCCGGCCCTTGCGATGGATCTCACCAATCTATGATGCATACATTTTTATTCTGTACATTTTATTCCATCCCAAGAAGAGGTTTATAGTGCCGATTTTAAAAACGTTGGGCTTAAGATAATGTCGTACAGCATTTCTGGCTGTACAAACTCAGGAATATGAAATGTTTATGCAGCCTATTGTACTCTTTTTAAAAAGTGTTATTAAGTCTAGGAATTCTATGTGAAATTCGAATCTTGGCTCTTAATTATGTTAACCTGATTTATTTATAGCTTATGTGATTTTTAACGATTGGTATTAGTGTGCTTTTATGATTTATTTTAAGTCGAATAAAGCTATAATTGACTTATATATGAGCAAAAACGCCGAAACGCGTAGGGTGTGCTTTCTTGGCCTAATGCATTTTAAATAAGTCTATTCGATTAATTCTGAAGTTGGTGTTTATATTGGAAGGAGTGCACACGTTTTTTTTGCATGGTGAAACTTTATTGAAGACAGGGTGACCTCGGACCCTGAGATCGTCTCCCAATCCCGTCACGGTTACTGCTCTAGGCACGGCGGGTGCTCCAAGCAAGCGATGACGGACTCGCGAATAAATCATCCTCTCACAAAACGCTGGGCACTCCGAGACTTAGGGCCCGATGTAGGTAAAAGGGATTTTCCGAATTCAAAATACCGAGGCGGGCCGAATCGGTATTCTGAAATCGGAAAACGAGATGTAGCAAACAAACAGCGAAATAATACCGAATCGGTCGGCATTGGTAATGTGAATCGCTACGTACCGATTCGGCACGGACCGAATTGGAAAGTACCGAATCGGCTACCACCGAATCGGAAATAGCCGAATCGGCTACCACCGAATCGGAAATAGCCGAGTCGGTAAAATCCGATTCGGCAATTACCGAATCGGAGGTATAAAAACACACCCATGGGCAAAAAGCCCATAGGAATGCATTGAAGAAACCGAATCGGTAAACTCCGATTCGGATTTTACCGATTCGTTAAAATCCGATTCGGTAAAATCTGATTCGGTAAAAGCCGATTCGGTAAAAGCCGATTCAGCCAATGAGGTGGATCCCCCTCCCCCACCCAAACAGGGAGTGGCAACCCTGGTAGGTGCAGCTAATTAAGAACTTTCTGGAGAGCCAGCCTGACAGTTAGCAGCAGTGGGAGTAGGAGGTAGAGAACTGTTCAGAGCAAGATGGCAAACCCTAGTGAGAGCCAGAAGTCCAGCCAGAAGAGGAAGCCAAAGTTCAGCAGCATCGAGCTGCAGGTGTTGGTTGAGGAGGTGGTGAGGGTGCACAGGCAGCTATTCGGGAAGCTGTCCCTCAATGTGCCGGACAGCACCAAGAGGAGGCTCTGGAGTGAAATCGCCCAAAAGGTCAATGCTGTAGGTGTCACCCCCAGGTCCCTTGATGAGCTGAAGAAGCGCTTCTATGATATCCGCAGCCTGACCAAACGTAAGATGGCTGAGATCCAGAGGCAAGCTGGAGTGACAGGTGGAGGCAGGAACCCGGCGCCACCCCTCACAGAGCTGGAGGAACTGGTGTCCAGCACCATTGAGAGGGAGAGCGTCACCGGAATAGGGACCCTGGACAGCTCAGCCAGAGCTACAGCTACAGGTAAGAAGCATGCGCATCATGACACACCCTACCAGACACCTCCCCATTAGACACAATGCACAGCCAAACCCCAGCCCATTACTGTAACCAACATACAAGAGACAAGCATCATGGTATATGTAGTCAGCAGAAGTTAGCAAAATATGGCAGTGCAGAATCACACGATAGGAAACAGTGGAACACATTCTAAGGAGATGCAAGGACATGTGGAATGCTTTAATTGTACTGACTGTAATACATCGGCACTCAATTTACAAATGCTTCTTTGTACCTAGGGGCACCATCAGGCGGAGAACCACAGACAACAGAGGCAGCAGCACCAACTACCAGTGCAGTCGCAGGGCCGAGCACGAGTCAGGCTGCCGAGGAGGAGGAGGACAACACCATTGGGCTGGGTATTGAGGGAGACCTGGCAATTGACTATGATTTACTTCACTCCCCACAAATGCCGAGCACACCCCCCTTGCTGTTCTCCCCAGAGAACTCCCCGACAAGGGACCTCCATCCACCTACACCAGCTCCTGCCACGATTATGGCTGTGGCTCCAGTAAACCCTGTCCTGGGAGCAGGGGCTCAGGCCCCGGCCAGCACCACACCCCCACCAGTGGCACCCCAGCCCACTCAGCAGGCCGGCAGCAGCAGTACCCGGCGCCGTGCCATTCCCAGCACTGCAGCGCCACCACCGGAGGGCAGTGTCTTCCTGGGCCTTGAAGGGAATATGGTGAAAATCCAAAGGCAGCAGGCGAAGTCCATCATGGCCTGCCAACGCCAGCTCCTGCAGCACAACCTACAGATGGAGGAAATGGTGAAAGGTTTCAAGGCCTTTGTAGATACCAACAAGGAGGTAGCAGCAGGTCTAGGCAGGCTAACCACTGCCATTACCCAGTTATGCGGCAGACTAGAGGAGCATGAGCTCTCGCGCAGGCGGGATGCCCGCGTGCAAAACCGCTCCATAAGCCGCCTTGCTGCTGCAACGGCGCAACTCTGTCAGCGCGGTGCCAACATGGAGTCAAGTCTCACCCAAAATACCGCAGAGATAACAAGGGGAATGGCCCGCATCACTACAGCAATGGAGGCCATGATTATCTCAAACACTGCCGCTAATCCTGCCCTGGACCTGGGGGATGCTGGGGACAGCAGCAGCAGCAGCTGCAGCAGCCCGGCCAGCGCTGCGTCAGAGCCACGCAGGAGCACCAGGCGCTCCGCAGAAGCCGCAGGACATTCTGAAGGGGGTGAGGGACACCCCAGTGGGGCTGCCAAGCGCTCAAAGAAGTAGGCTTGCAAGGGCGGGTGAGGCAACCTGGACCTTAGACTTTTGTTTTCTTAGCTATTACACTTTTTTTTGTTGCACATCAGTGCAGTAACTGTGTTGCAACAGTATTAAAATTTGCTTTTCACCACAACCATTTACCTGTCTGTGCATCTGTACTCACTCAGAAATAGTTTTCTGTAATCTCCTCACGTCTGTATCTGCCATCACTTGGCGTAGACACCCCAGCTGGCTGTGTTAGTGGCACAGCTTCGTCGTCGTCATGGTCCTCGTAGTCAGACAACTCCACCTCAGTGCCCTTCTTCACCGCAAGGTTGTGTAACATTGCACATACAGCTATGATCTTGCAGCAGGTGATGGGGGTATACTGCCTTGCACCTCCACTCTTGTGCAGGCATCTGAACCTACTTTTCCAGATGCCAAAGGTCCGTTCGACGACATTCCTTGTGCTTTTGTGGGCCCGGTTATACCTCCTTTGGCTGGGTGTGGAGGGGTTGAGGTAGGGGGTGAGTATGAATGAGCGGAGGGCATATGCACTGTCGCCTGGAAGGGAAAGGGGTAACATTACACACATGCATACATGTATTACACCTAGCTACTTTGTGTTATGGGGGTCTGATGATGTGTCTCACCTAGGAGGTATCCTTCACCAAATTCGCCAGCCATCAGCCGTGCATAGATGCCGCTCTGTTGGAAAATATAGGAGTCGTGGGTACTCCCTGGGAATTTTGCTACCAGGTCTGTGATGGTGCACTTCGCATTGCAGATCACCTGCACGTTGATGGTGTGCGTAGACTTCCGATTGCGGTATATGTATTCTGTGTCCGCTGGTGGGCAAATCGGAATGTGCGTGCCATCTATGCAGCCAATGATTTGGGGAAATTGTGCCATCTGGTAGAAGTCAGCTTTAGTTTGTAGCAGTTCTGCGTGGGTTTCAGGGAAAGAGATGTATTGGTCCATCCTGTGTATCATGGCGTCAAGGAATGTGTGGAAGAACCTTGACAGGCTGCTCTGGGTCACCCCTCCTGCCGCTGCAACTCCACTTTGATAGCTGCCAGACGCAAGCAGGTGTAGGCTGCATAGCACCTGGACGTGTGCTGGGATGGCGTGTGCCCTTGGGGTGTGGTGGTCCAACAATGGTTTGAGGTCCCTAATGAGCTCAAGAATGGTGTCAGAGTCCAGCCTGTATCTCTGTAGGATCTCTGCCTCTGTGAGCATGAACAGGGTTATCCTCTGTCTGTAGACCTGTTCATTTCTTTGCCATTCCCTCTGTCCTTCCTGCTGTAGCCGTAGCCGCCTCGCAATGACATAAAAAGCTGCCATCCTGCAAGTTGCAATGCATTTTGGGGCTGTTTTTATGGGTTGGAGTTGGTTACCACCTGATTGTAATCCATGGTAAATACCGAGTGAATTCTACCGATTTTGAGCCGAAATCGGTGTTTCTGTGCCTCCCTACATCTCCCCATCTGTCCGATTCGGGGAATTTCCCGATCGGTGATTCAAACGAATCGGTAGGTTCTCCGATTCGGCTCATGTCCGAATCGGTGTATCTACCGATTCGGTACATGGACCGAATCGGCTTTATTCCGAATCGGTGTATCTACCGATTCGGTATATGGACCGATTCGGATAATTTCCGATTCGGTGTCACTACCGATTCGGTACATGGACCGATTCGGATAATTTCCGATTCGGTGTCACTACCGATTCGGTACATGGACCGAATCGGTTATTTTCCGAATCGGTGTCACTACCGATTCGGTACATGGACCGATTCGGTGTTTGCATCCGATTCGGTGTGTTACCGATTCGTTACATATCCGATTTTCGGTATGTACGTATCGGATTCTTTTCCATTCGGTGCTCATTCCGATTCGGTTTTCACTCCGATTTTGACTTTTTTCTTTGCCCTACATCTCGATGGCTGTATACCGATCGGTAAGGGCCCAAAATCGGTATTTTCGGCCGTTACCGATCGGTAACGGCCTACCTACATCTGGCCCCAAGTTTCAAATGATATTTATTGCAGATTTGCAGAGTGTCACCCTGGCTGACAGATGCGTTTCGGCGCTCCAGCCTTTATCAATGTCAGCACCAGTGTGCTTTCAAACAAATTAAATGTCCCAGTGCTGTGTGAGATAGAAAGTGAAATAGACATCGAAAGTGGATTCATTCCCCAAATCTCAGAGGCAAAAGGATAATCACAGTGGCCATTTTAGAGTTGCATGAAACATCAGGTATTTGTGTCATATTCCATGCACTGTCGTTATCTCTGCACTGGAAGATAGTTGATTTTACCATCTCATATAAAATAATTTGTATAATGATAATCAATTCACAATTAAGCTTTTAAATACATTTAAGTTCATTTAAAAAGCCCTTCAATTCATATAAATGAAGCAGTGCAACACCCACAATTTAGCCTATGATAGGCTTACAACAAATGACAAATGTTGGTCAACGGACACATAGGGCTAAAATATATTTCATATTATATATAACATTTGCATTATCAGCCCTATTGTCCTAATCTAATTTTTGAAGGCGTTGTTGTTGTGCACCAAATGCTATAACTCACAGGTCCGCTTAGTATGCCCCATTGGGCCAATAATTTCCTATTATAGTCTTTCTATTTATAAACTCGAGTCCCTATTTCTGACGGAAAATGTGGTAATGCATCTCAAGAAGAAGAGAACAGTGCAGCAGTATTGATGATTCTAAATCCTATATACCCTTTCTTTTATAATAGTACAAAAATACTAAATAACCTAACAAACAAAATGAAAAATAAAAGATGTAGCCAATCTGGTTGCCACCTGACTGACATACCAATGGTGCTGTTTAAAAGTTGTATCTTCTAGTACACTGGAATTTCACAGAGATTAGCTATTCTGGAGGGTGTAATGGATCCCTAAATGTGTTTCTCATTCATGTGGACCCTATTCCTGCTTTAATTCCTTTTACTAGATTTCCACTCTCATCCTTGCATTATATAACTCATTGTCCCACATGAACCCACATCTCCTTCTCCTTATTGAGTCGCATAGAGATCTTGGTGTGGAGATCTATGATGTATCTCGATTCCATCTGTATGAGTGCTCTTACTCTATCCCCTCCTCTCTCCTTATGTTGTATGTTTATGTTGTATATCTATCTATCTATCTATCTATCTATCTATCTATCTATCTATCTATCTATCTATCTATCTATCTATCTATCTATCTATCTATCTATCTATCTATCTATCTATCTATATCTATATATATCTATCTATCTATCTATCTATATATATATATATATATATATATATATATATATATATATATATATATATATATATATATATATATATATATTCTCCACAGATTCCGGATCCCACTAGTTAGAAGGACACAGAGATGACACACCAGGAGATCTTTGCACAAATCCTTTATTGTGCACAAGACGAATCTCCATCAAAACATCTCAAAAAAGTGTAAACGTGAATTTTGTTGCACATGGAAAGTTTTGGGATGTGCCGTCAAGCAGGGGCCGAGAAAAAGGGGGGATAATTTATTTTTTTCCAGTATTATTTTATATAGGAAATTTTTAACACAATTACATCCCAAACTGCTGGAGGAATAATACCAAACTTGGCAGAAACCTAGCTCTTGGTCCAGAGAGAGTGCTTTATATTATCTGGTGTAAATCCATTCTGTAGTTTTGGAAATATCGAGGGAAATCCTAATTTGTATATATTGAGGCGTGAAAGCTCCACAAACCCTCTCAATCTAGAGCAGAGATGTGATTGGCTGGTAAAACTTCAACCAGGAAATGTTGGCAGCCATCTTGTGCCACAGCTACTGCCAAGTCTCACAAAAAATGTTAAAAATTGGAGAAGGAGGCAGCGTAGGAATACCGCCAACAGGGCAAAAAAAGTTTTGTACATTTGATCTTGCTGCAAATGCATGACAGGGTTGCAAAATCCACCCAAAAATGTTTTTAAAAACAAGTGTGGTCTCCCACGCTTGGTTTTATTATAGCCAGCGGGTGGGTCTGGTCCCGGGAGCATATAATAAAAATAAGAGGGGGCTCACAAGCCCCCTCTTCGGGGAAAGCCACCTCTCTAGGGCTAATATGTATAAATTAATGCAGGCCCAAGTAGCCCAATGCAGCCTCGAGGACCACCACCTCCTTTTTTTTTTAAATATATTTTTATTGCAGAGTTATAAACAGCAGGAAAAAAGTAATCAGCCAGTACATTTGTGGGCCCCTCCCACTAGTAACAGTTCACAATTGTACACAGCCATTCAGCCCGCATCCCGGAGGCCGGGCGGCATATCAGATCGCTCCGGAGGAGCACAACACAGTGTACGTCCCATTGGGACCCTGGCGAAAGGTCGTTTTAAGTATCTGCTTTTACCCCCCACCCGCAACAACAGTCCCGTCAGCCAACTCCGAGGTATCAACGTAATCGCCCCCATCGGGGCCTGCTCTAGGCTATTCGGGCCTTCGTGCCAGGCCGTTCCAACCACTCAATCCGCCCGCCACTCAATACCCCCAGTCCCAGTAGATCCAGGCCTCCACCAGCAACCCTCCAACGGCTTCCGGCCCTCCCCAACCCCCCCTACAACTAACCCCCCCAACGCCCCCCCCCCTGGCAACTGCTAAGGTGCGTGCTTCGCTCTACTGAACTGGATGGTTCCACTACAGTGCGTGATGTCATACTCCTGTGTTCGCCCCGCGGTGTCCAGCGGCTTAGTCCTCGCCGTCTTCATCCTCAACCAAAGCATCCCGCAGAGCCTGTACCACTAACTCCCACGCACGCGCTGCATCCAGAGCCTTCTCATTCCCCAACTTCACTGCTTGCTTCATCCGGAGCACGCTCTCGCAGTCAGACCATCGCAGCAACTCATTCTTCCACCTACGCAGTGAGGGACCCCCCCTGGCCTTCCAGTGCCACGATATTTCCCTTTGAGCCAATATCAGACCCAGATCTATAAATTTACTGGTCACCTTGGTGTGCTTAGTATGTGGGAACCAGAGCAATAGACACGTCGCCATGTCGAAGTCTACCTCCCTGTCAGTCACTTCATTCAGGAGGTCCCCTACCTCCGCCCAATAAGTTCCCAGTTGCGGACACCCCCAAAACAAGTGGTCCATGTCCGCCCCTAGGGACGAGCACCGGGGGCAACAGGCATCCGGCACCCTAAAGTGCCGCTGTAGTTTTTCTCGAGTTAGGTAGGCCCTATGGAGCACATAAAAATGGACCTGCTGAAAGCGCGCATTCCTAGTGCCCTTCCACGTGCGTCGCAGGATATGGCCCCATGCCGTATCCGGTATGGGCTGGCCAACGCTCTCCTCCCACTTAGCCTTGAGCCCATGGAGTGGTTCCAGCCCATCGTTCAGCATCCTGTTATGGAGGCACGTCACAGCTTTGAACGTACCAGCCGCCATCACCACATATTGGCATGCCATAGTCGTCGCGGGTTCCAGGAGCCCCTCCTTCCAGTGCTTTTGCACGGCAGCCACTATAGCCGCGTGCAGTAGGAAGCCCCCTTCAGGCAGTCCGAACTGGTCCCGGAGCACGTCGAACGGTGCCAACGCCCCATCTATATACAAGTCACCCACCACCTGCAACCCCGCGTCCTCCCAATCCATCAGCGGGGACCAGTCCCCTCCGTGCGGCAAAGCTGTCAACATCCCGATCGGGATCTCCGGGGCATAAGGCCGCGATGCTCTCGCTCTCCGAAGGCTCCTCTGCCAGCACAGCCGGAGCGTCCGCTCCTCCACGGTGAGGGCCCGTAATTCGAGCCGCTGCTGCATAATGATGTACGACAGCACGTGGCGCTGTATCCCCCGACCCCGGTCTTCCTCCGGCCCCCGGAACACCCTGGCTACATTCTGCGTTAGGACCTGCAACTGCGCCGCTAAATAATATAGCTCAAGATCGGGTACAGCCATGCCCCCCTCCAGCTTGGGGCGAAGGAGCGTGCTCAAGGCTACCCTGCGACGACCATGCCCCCACAGAAAGCCAATAATCATTGACCGCAGGTCCCTAAACACCCCCTGGGGAATCCAAACCGGTAGCGTTCGGAAATAATAAAGGAAGCGCGGGAGCGCCACCATTTTCAACAATGCTATCCTGCCCAGGACTGTCAGCGGTAGGGTCGACCAGAAAGACAAGCTACCCCGCAGTGACCGGACACAACGGCCAATGTTGCCCTCCAGGAGGTCGGCGGCCGAGTGGTAGATGCGGACACCCAAGTAGACGATGCAAGAGGGCTCCCACGTCACACCCAGGTCGCTGCTAGGGGCTGGCGATCCCGCTCTCAGCGGAAACACGCAGGTCTTTGCCCAATTGACCTTAAGGCCCGACAATCGGCCGAACTCGGACAGCAGAGCCATCGCTCCGACCAATGCCCCCGAGGTGTCTGCTAGGTACAGGAGCAGGTCATCCGCATAAAGCGATATATAATGCCATTGCCCATCCCCCACTACTCCCGCGTAACGGTCGCCAGACCTCGCATGGACCGCCAAGGGTTCCATCGCCAGGGCAAACAATAGAGGGGAGAGAGAGCATCCCTGTCGTGTTCCCCTGCCCACCGGATACGCGGCGGATACCAGGCCGCCCAATCGTACCCTCGCCGTCGCCGAGTTATACAAGACCCTCGTCCACCTCCTAAACCCATCGCCCATGCCAAACCGCTCCAGCACTCCATCCAGGAAAGGCCATTCCAAACTATCGAAGGCCTTCTCAATATCCACGGACAGTACTGCTGGCGACCCCTCCCCTTCCAAGATGGCGTCCATTATTCCCACTAGGCGGCGGATATTCATCGCCGTGCTCCTCGTGGGTATAAACCCGGCCTGGTCCCTGTGCACCAGGCCCGTCATGTGCGGGGCCAGTCTAGTGGCTAGGATGCGACTCAGGATCTTGTAATCCACCGTCAGCATGGACAGTGGGCGATAAGACCTCACGTCCGCGGCATCCCGGCCAGGCTTGAGGAGTGGTACTATCAAGGCCTCCCGCATGGAGGCAGGCAACACCCCCTTCTCGAAGGCCTCCGTATATACCACCAGCAGCCTGGGCGCCAGAGCGTCTACATAGTGCTGATAGAACTCGATTGGGAGTCCGTCCACCCCTGGTGTCTTGTTACGGGCCATATGTTTGATAGCCACTCGAATTTCCGTTAGCGTGATCGGGCTACCCAGGTCCTTCGCGTCGCCCTCGTCCAAGACCGAAAGCGGCCTCTCCCCCAGGTACTCCACGATGTCCTGCACCCCCACTCCCAGCTGACTCCGGTACAATTCCTCATAGTAACCCCGAAAGCGGTCCACTACAGCTGCCTGAGAGTACACCATCTCTCCCTGTGCGTCAATAATGCTGAGGATCGGGCAACCCCTAAGTTCCGGGCTGGCTAATCTGGCCAAGAGGGTACCCACCTTGTCCCTTTCGGCGTGCGCCCTAATCATGTACTGCCTGTAATCATAGCATCTCAAACGTTCCGTCTCCGCGGCTACCACTTCCTTCGCGTCCAGTAACTGGGCCTGCAAATCTGGCCTAGTTGGCCTGCGGCGCTCCAGGTCCCTCAAAGTCTCCTCCGCTTTCATTAGGTCATTCAGCACAGTCGTTCGAGCATTCGAGAACCTACCCAGGCACACCCCTCTCACCACCACTTTCATTGCATCCCATTCAACAGACCTGCTCGTCGCCGTTCCGTCGTTCACACCGAAATAACTATCAATGCCCTGCCGGACCGCATCGTCGAACACAGAATCCTCTAGCGTCTCCGGCCGAAGCCCAATGTTGGAATTACTGAGCGCTCCCTCTGCCATTGAATATGCACCAACAGGGGGTTATGATCAGATATCGTCCTAGCAAGGTACTCAGCATGGGTGATCAATGGTGCTAGGGAGCCCCCACAAAGCACCGAATCAATCCTAACATGTAAATCATGTAAGGCAGAATAAAAGGAGTAATCCCTGGTTCCCCTGTGCCTCTCCCTCCAGACATCCAGCAACCCCCACCGTTCTTGCCAGTCCTTCCTGTGCGCGGCCAGCCTGCGCACAGGAGAGTCTACTAGGGGGGGATGGGACCTATCCAGAGCCACATCCGTAATTGAATTGAAGTCCCCCCCTAAAACTATCGGACCCGCCAGGAAAGAGGCCAAGGACCCCGAGAGGCCATCAAAGTATCGGCCTTGGTCAGTGTTAGGTGCATAAACACAACATAAAACCACATCCCGTCCATACAGTCTCCCCTCCACCGCTACAAACCTGCCATCCGGATCTATTACCTGACTCAGGACCTGGAAGGGGATCCCCGCCCTCACCCAGATCAAGACCCCCCTGGCATACGCTGAATAAGTGGTGCCAAAAACCTGGCCCCGCCATCTTTTCTGCAAGGCAGCGCACTCTTTTTTAGTGAGGTGAGTCTCCTGGAGCATAGCTATCTGAACCCCCCTGCGTACCAGGTATGCATGCACTTTGTGACGTTTCACCATAGTCCGCAGCCCCCGGACCTTCCACGTTAGGCATTTCAAATTAGGTAATGTCCCCATTCCAAGTCCGTACAGTCCAATTCACACTCCAACGGTCCATGACCCCCCCAATGCAGTTGCCCCCCCCCCAACAACCCCAAAACTGTAACAGTCCCCAACCCCCACTCCCCAGGACAGAGCATACGAACCCAATGGCCGCCCCCATCCAAACCTTGAACCAACTGCTCGCACACTTACCCTGTGGTCTCCACCACAGTCGGCCTTAAGGGCCTAGGGGGGGTGAGTCGCCGCCGACCCCAGCCAGCGGAGCCCGCGTCCGCCCTTCATCCCCTCAGATACACTCCGCTCCCCCACCCGGCAACCCGCCCTCCAGCAACAGGATATCACCCTACCATGAAGTCCCGATCAAGACCAAAGTCTGTCTTAGCCGCAGATAATATTATCCGAAGTCTGTGGGGTCACTGTCGGCCCCTTCTGGCTCTCTGCCTCCGAAAGTTCCTCTCCTGTTCTGCTGCCCTCTCCTCCCGAGTCTGTTTCGGCTCGTTCACTATTCTGTTGCGACCCTGTAATGGCCGCCGTCGCCGCGAGTGCGTCCCTCTTCTCCGCCGCCATTTGGGCCTCCCGCTTCTCCCGCTGGCGTCTGTTGCGGGACCTGATACGTTGTGACTGCCGCACCCGGGGCTGCTTGGGCTGGTCTCGCCTACTTTGGTGTGTCCTGTCCGTCCCCGCTCTGTACAACTCAAGCCAGTGCCAAACTTCGTCCGGAGTATGGAAAAAGTGTGTGGTGCCATCCATGATAATCCGCAGCTTGGCCGGGTAGAGCAAGGAGTACTGAATGCCTTCCTCCCTGAGCTCCTTTTTCACAGCAAGGAACGATGCCCTGTCCTTCTGGACCGCCTGCGTGTAGTCCGGAAATATCGTCACCTTGCTGTTCTCCACCCCGTAAGGGCCCGACATCCTGGCCCGCTGGATGAGAAGGTCTCGGTCTTTGTAATGGAGGAGCCGCACCACCATTGGACGGGGGGGGCGGCCAAGCCCCGGCGGGCGAGCGGGCACCCGGTGGGCTCGCTCCAGAGTGAAAAATGGAGTAAGCCCCTCCGGCGCCACCACAGTGCGGAACCAGTTCTCCATATAGGCCACCGCATCCTCCCCCTCAATCCGTTCCGGCAGGCCTACGACCCGCACGTTGTTCCGCCTATTGCGGCCTTCGGCATCCTCCGCCCTCCGTTCCAAAGTGTCCAGCCGGGCCAAAATGTCTGTAATCCTGTGCTCCGCGGTCACCACCGAGGGCTTCAGGTCCAGCAACAGTTGGTCATGATCCTTGACCCGATCCGCCAGCTTCGCGTGATCCGCACGTAGCAGCCCCAGGCCCGTGGCCACTTGGGCAATGTCGTTATGTAACGCCTCCTTGGTGGAGGTGATCGCCTCAAGGATGGCATCCAAGCGCCGGTTCAGCCGCTGTTCTTGGTCAAGCTCCGGGGAGGGACTCTCACTCAACCGGGTCGGTGTCGCCGAGTCCCCTTCGCGGCTCCCGGGTGTCGGCCCTCCGATCGCCGCCATGTCAGGGCGCTGCGTCACAAGTCCGGCCACCCTTTCTGTGGGGCGCTCTCATGGGCCCGTGCCGAGCACCGGGCACCAGGCAGCACAATGTCACCGCCAATGGTCTCAGGAGCAATGACCAGGCGGATGAGCTCCGGTCCGTCACCCCCACTAGTCCGGTGGGGGGAGGATGAGTCACGGGACGGCGGCCGACGAGGGCCCCGGGTCCCCCGGGTGAATCGGGCAGCGTCCCCCGGTCTCAAGGCTTCGCGCCGCCAATCCCAGTGCGTCGGGCAGTCGGGTGCAGGGTCCCTCTCTGCTTGGCGACAGCCGGACTCAGGGCTGTAGTTCGGGACCATCCGATCTCCTCGCCGCCATTTTCTTCACACCCTGGTCTACACCTCGGCCGCCTCTTCCTCGATCTCCTCGGGGCCAGCAGTCCCCCAGCAATTAACCGATTATGTCCAGCTGTCCCCCTACACTTCAGAGGGCAGGAACGTCTTCTCCGGGTCGCCTGGGGTCCCGAAAAACAGGAGAATTAGCGGGAATCCGCGCGGAGCTACGAGCTCACGCCGCCATCCCGATCGGCGTCCAAGCCACGCCCCCAGGACCACCACCTCCTTGGGGCACTTCAAAATATGTATGCTGGTGGGCCCAATGGCACTCCATGGACATCCACTTCTCTGAGGCAAATCTGTTCAAATGAATGAGAGGAGGCCTGCATGGTCCCTCCCACAGCCCAAGGGACTGCACCTACCCACAGAACTTGAAAATATGTATGCATGTGGGCCCACTGGGCTGCCAAAGCCAAGGGGACTGCCACCTCCCTGGGGCAAATTACGGTAAAAGAATGCTGAAGCCTGCCCAGCCCCCCTAGCCCCGGCAATTGTTTTGAAAAATAAGGGGGACCAGGCTCCCTTGCAACTCCAGGGACTGACACCTTCCAAAGCTGAAATAAATGAACGTAGAGAGTCTGTTGTGGGCCACTGGGGACAACCACCTCCCTTGGGCCAAATACTACAATGGAGGGGGGCCATGCAGCCACCCTCATGGAGCCATTGACGGCCCTGGGGCCGCCACCCCTCAGGGCCAGCTCCTGCTACCTACTGAGGTGCTTATACTCAGATAGCTGTTTGCTTTGGCTTGGTGGGAGCTGACAGCTTTCACCTCCCACCATGCAAAAACAAACATAACTCCGCTTTCTGCCAGAGCGAGCTGTCAAACAGCTCCCTTTTGCAGAAAGCTGAATTTTCATATCTTTCCTTGCATGCAAATGTGCATGCAAATGTGCATGCAGGGAAACAGATGAAAACACTGTACCCACAAGCAGGCAGATGCTTTTTAACTCAGCTTCATGCTTGCAGCAACAATGCAGGTTCCCACAGGAGGCGTGGAGTTGGCTGGGACCACAGGGACCTTGAGGCTCCCCCCAAAGTTCCTTTGCACACTGTGGGCCCTGGGGGCAACCCGGAGTCATGGTCGGCACCGGGGATGGGGTGCGAGGGTCCCCTCCTTTATTTAATGAATGCTGGGCCCCGGGCGATGGGATCCACAGAGCTGAAATTTGCCCAGGAAGGGGAGCCGGGCTTTAGTGGATGGGGCCCCGGTGGCTAAAAACGGCCTGGAGAAGTGGAGGGGGGCACATGGATGCCCTCACCCATTAAATTATGTATTTCTCAAGGCCAGGACCCAGGTGATGGGGTCCCAGGGTTGAAATCATCCCTGGGAGGTGGGCCATGTGGCTCCTTTTCCTGTTGAATTATGGTCTGGCCCAGTGGAATGGGGTCTCTGGGGCCATATGCGGCTAGGGTAGGGGTCTACACAGCCCCCTTCCACTTTAATGAATGTATTTGGCCCCGGGGAGGGGGTGGTCCTTGGACCCAGGGGGTTCACGTCGCCCTCTTCACAATTAAAAGCCCGAGGGAGGTGGTGGTCCCCGGGGCCTGGGGGGTCAGCCTGGGCCACCCACATTCTTATAAATATAAGCTCCAGTAGGTGGTGGTCCCCAGGGCAAAATAAATGGAAATAACTGCAAGACCAGGCCCTCCTGGGGGCTTTTTTTTAAACAAGCGCTGAAGCCTACATTATTTTTTTTTTTGCTGTGACACTCATGCACCCACCCACAGACCCACTGAGACACTCATACACCCACTCACAGACCCATTCAGATACTCACACACCCACTTACAGACTCACACACTCATTCACAGATTTAGTGAAACACTCATGCAGCCACTCTCATGCCCAGTGACACACTCAAACACATTGAGATGCTTCCGCATTCACTCACACACCCACTGAGACACTCATATACTAAGTCACACACTCACTCTAAAAGGTTACAGTTAGGAAATAAAATTAAAAAATCAAAGGTTACAGGGATGGCACAGTCTGGAAATAAAATTTAAAAAACCTTAGAAATTCATTTAAAAAAGAACCAAAGTTTCAGGGACACTATAGTTAGGAAATAGAATTTAAAAAACCTTAAAAATTCACTGAAAAAACAAAGGTCACAGGTGCTTTATACTTAGTTAGGCTCAGATTTCACTTGTGCAAAACCAGTAAAACTCAGCAGTCATAGTTGCCTGAGATAACCATAACTTACACCCTCGCAAGGCACTGCTTATGACCTCACATATTACAACACTCATGACATGGTCATGTGATATATTTATACAGACACAGGGGCATATTATCAAGGGCCCTATCTCCGCTTTTTTGGCTTTAAAAGAAAGAAAAGCGGAGATAATATTTTCGTCCTCTTTATAAGGCGGTGCTAACATGCATTAGCGCATGTTAGCAGCCGTTCTCAAAACGCCTCACCTCGTATCGCTAAAGAGATGCAAAGTAGGCGGTTCTTTTCAAAACAACAAAGAAATTATCGCTAACTGTACTGCTCTGTTTTAACACGCCGGCCCAGGACTCCCATAGCGATATAAAAAGCTGCAATAACCGCGGTTATCGCCGTAAGCTAACGTCTGAACAATTTCTGACTTACCTATATTTATAAAGGGAGGTGGATTCTAAGGCTAAGTCCACATCTCCCTATTAACAAGGATTCCCTAAACGCTGTAGTTCTTCCCTCAATTCGCCACTATCGCCGGATTTTATATCGCCATGGAGAAAAGCGTTGATAATAACGCGTTATCTTGGAGATTAAGTCCAGCGATAGCCGGTATTAGACAAAATCACGCTAAGTGCGCTCTGCGATATTTATCGCAGTTAGTTGCTAATATTACGACCAAAGAAGCATGCAGCCGACAGTAGACGTAGAGGGAACAAATACTCACGTCTCTGGGGCATGACTTAGGCGCCTCTGGTCCCACACAACGTGGCATTGAATGATTACGACCAGAGAAGCGTGCAGCCGACAGTAGAGGTAGAGGGAACGAATACTCACGTCTCTGGGGCATGACTTAGGCGCCTCTGGTCTCACACTCGAGCATTGAATGATTACGACCAGAGAAGCATGCAGCCGACAGTAGACGTAGAGGGAACGAATACTCACGTCTCTGGGCATGACTTAGGCGCCTCTGGTCCCACACAACGCAATTGAAAGTAAAGCGCCGTGTACCAAGAAAGTTCGGCACTATACTGCCACCCAATTTAACAGGTAGACTTATCAGCGAGGCACAAATAGAAGCCACTACAGAAGGGACAGAAGGAATCATATGTCATACCAAACTCAGTCTGCTGTAAATTTTTAACAATTTACGGATAAGGAACATTAATATAGACCAAGCTTGAAAATTGTTCATGAACATCCGCGGTTTGAGTAATAACGTCATTACAGAGGACGTCTGCACTATCACTATAGATTGGTCCTTCGCACCTAAGAGGAACATATGTACACTATGACAGAAACTGATTCTTTGTCTTGATAAAGGTGGATAGAATTTCAACAAACCACCGAAACGCGTCGACGCCCTAGTACAGTGTGATTCAAGGCTCAGACACTGTTGTTGACACAGTACAATCTTAAAGTGCATAACACCGGTGCCTTGAAAAGAATATCAGAACACACACCTTGTATTGCACAAATTGTATGTCTTACTATTTTTCTGTCTGTTTTTAGCAATATTGCTGGTCAATATTGAATGTGGGATTGTTATTTTATTATTATAATTATTTTAACCTATGTCAAGCAGCTTACTATGTTTTCTGCTTTTTTAATTTTACTGTATACAATAAATTTTGTCAGTTTTTTACTCTAGATTTACTTGTTATAGTTATTGCTTTTTTCCACTTATGGTGCTTATGTACATGACCTTGTTCAAGGGAATCTCTGTTTTATATTAGTTGCTAATATGCCCAACAGAATCCTTCATATATTTATACATATAATAATATAGAAAACATTTGAAGGTGGTCCATCAGTTTTATTTTTGGCCCAATGTAAAAATTACTTTCTTATGATCCCCCTAAAATTCACTTCTAGACCCACCACTAGCACTCTCAGAACGGGGATAAAGGACAACATTGATCGGTAGACGTGAATTATAGATACTTAGATATCATCTCATTTTCGAATTGATTGCGATCGCAGCCCAGTCAGAATCGTCCTGGCAGGATAATGGCCGAGCACTTCTTTGTCGCTAACTAGAGATTTCATTGGAGGTGTACATTCCTTGCTGTCAAAGCTTTCATACTTTTCGACTGTTGTTCTATTAATATATAAAAGTCAATCTTGCTCAGACTTCCTGGAAAGTGCTCTTCCCACCCTCTCATCCTTTCCAGTCCTTCGATCGCGTGTTTTCTTCAGCAGAGGTCATGAGAAACAGAATGATGTTATTTAAAGAAGTCCCTTGCTGGTTGTTCGCATTGTGTTCACTTTCAGTGTTCAGAGTCCAGCCCATTCCACAGCTGTTGGCATTTATGGGATGCTCCATGAAGAGTGGGGTCCCTGCATGGGGGCAGTTGTTGACATTTTTGCATATTTTTCCAAGAACTAACATGAGAAGAAGAAAGTTTGATGTTTGCAATTACATGAGAGTGGACTGGGGGTCGAGGCACGCTCTGAGAGCTGAATCGCTTTGCTATGTTTGGGCATTTCTTGTAATATCGTTAAAAGTGTCTCTGAAGCCTGACCCCATGGGTGTTGGAACAGTTTTCAGTGCAGGGGTCCTGGCCATCGACATTATGGGGAAAGGAATGAGGCACTCTAGAGTGTAGTTTTAAAAGAATGCGGCTAAAACACAGTGCGGCAGTGTATAGTCAGTCTCTTTGCCGTTAAAGAAAGTAAAAGAAAATGCAGATCTTACATCTTAAAATAATTACTAGCAGTTTATCAGAAGTTGTTAACTCAGGTCTTTAGACTCAGTAAATCTTGTTAGAAGATAAATTAGAGCCCTCTCTATTGTTCCCTTTGTATGAGACTTGCCAATGGTATGCGAGGGGATGTAGCGCCTAATGCGCCCCTAGTTCCAGTGCCTCTCCCTAACACAAACAGATCTGTGCACTCCGAGGGACAGCCAGGCTGTCATGTCTTTTCCAATCTCTGTCTGTACAGCCGGGAATTGCTCTGCTGTAAGATGCGCGACCCCAAAGGTCTGTGTACACCGAGATTGCTTTGCAGTCTTGTCTGAAATCCGTATCTTTGGACATCAATAGCTACTTCTGCAACTCAGAGAATTGCTCTGTTGAGGTTGAGTCGAGCCAGGGATAACTCTGCTGTCTGATCATGAATCAAACGAGCTGTGTATAGTGAGAAAGCTCTGCTGTCATGACGGACGTTCGAATCTCTGTACATCAAGGAATATATTTGCTACTTAAGTATTACTCTAAAAAGCTAATAACTCTATGTTTTCAGACAAGGATACTGTGTTCAGCCAGGCACAGCGTTGCTGTTTAATTTACAAACTAGTTGTGTACACTGAGATAGGCAGTGCTTAATTTGTAAGAGAATGAGTGTGAGTGCCCAAAGCACCAGCGTCCGGTGCTTTTAAATGCTGGTGCTCTCAATACAAAGGATGCATACTCTTGACTCGCCCTCGTGGGCCATCCATCCACACACCAGATGCTCCCTGACCCTTTATCACACTTGTGTATGTTCCTGCTTTCTCCCTTTGCAACAGTGTCTGAGGCTTTCTCTTACTACTTCCTTCCCCTTTGTGTGTTTTTCCCTCTCTTGTTCACAGTCAACGCCTGATGTGAAAAAATAAGGCTGGAACCCCAAAATGAGGGCTGTTGGGCCCCACTGGCTCAAACTAAGCACTTGAGATAGCGGTCCTATCTGTCTATAACATCTTTGCACATAAGTAGATATCTCTCCTGCCGAAACCATCAATTTAACACATTTTTCTATATCCTGGGAACATCTAGTCTCTGATCCAAGGCCCAAAAAGATCTATGGACACTGGGATAGCTCTGCTGTCTTAAGAATTAGATTTAGAGCCGGTGTACACACCAAGGGATCTCTCTGGGGCCTACCTCCGGGGGATCTGTAGTCTTCGCTGTGTTAGATGTAGGTGTAAATGCATGACTGAGACCTTTGCCTCAAGAAGATTCATTTCCGGTTGTAGATTAACCACGTCGGCCCTGTGGGGTGAAAAAGCACCCAAATTCTCCATCATTATGGCGGATCAGTGATAAATTCAAAGCCAAATATTCAGCCAAAATGGCCTGTTTTTCCTGCAGTAGCACAAATCACAAAATAATAATTGTCTCAGTGCAAATGTATTTATTTCAGGTGCTAAGGAAGATCAGCGCTTCAAACACCTATTCATCTTCATTGTAACTGAAGGCCAGTACAAGCCCAGACATTCTTCAAAAGACATGCAAGGGACCCTATGTGTGCCATTTAGAAAGCCATATACACTGTGTATACATTTCATCTGTCTCTTTTTAAAACTACTTAAACACTGAGAACTGTCATATATATGAGAAAGAAGAAAATAATTTTAAACACACATCTCACTCAACATGCAGCAACACATTTTTTCCATTAAATGCTGTGGTTTGCATATAACTCTTAAAGAGTTGAGAACCGGGGTATCAACACCTTCAATATAGGTTGGATAAGTCTGTTCTTGTCACTAAGTTATGATGGGATGCATTTCTGGATATAGACTTTCTTTAGTTCAGGTACAGATGCCATCGTTCCTTTAATTTGAAGGACTTGCTGTGACAGGCTTCGAAAAGGTTCATCAGTTTTCCCCAAATGTGGTTGCTTGTTTTACTAGCATCCAATCTCTTGGACTTCTATCTCAAATCTTGGCATGACTCTGGTGTGAGTATACTCCTCCGTCTGTTGTTTTGCTTTTCTGTCACAATCCACAATATTGTCATGCTTAAGAAATTTACTTTCCTGGAATTGTGGAAGCCTGGTCCTATTTATCCTTCCAAACATTGACTCAGAAGAAGATTTCCCTGACGTTGAGTGTGGATTCGCACGATAATCACTCAGCACATGAAAGACTGCTTGATGTACCATAATATGCACCAACTTTGCTTTTTGACTAACTGTTTTGATTATGGCCGTGAATCTTTCTGCAGTTTGTTATGTATGCAGATTTGTAGAGGGCACTATCACCGGGGAGGGTATCCTAGTGCTGAGCTGGTGTGAGTCTAGCCAAAATGCCATCATTTACAAGAGCTGAGCATCACTTATTATGATGATCTGGTGGTGCAGGCCTCTCAATCATATCTATGGGGCGACACAAAGCCTTCTTTGGTGGCTTTGCATGACCTCATAAATATGGAGTACGTCAAGGAGGTGTTCCATGGGTGTTGCTGTGCGTGTTCTCACTCATCAATGAGGAGAAATGTTTACATTTCTCCAGGTTTTGTTCCTCTAATTTTTTCCTTTCAGTCTGCAGCACACATAGAATGAGGGAAATGCCTCTTGTGATTGCATTGGTCGAGGAAGGTGCCCCTTCCTGCATAAAACAATCATGCCAATAACACAGACACCCTTGCGCTATGGTGCAAGGGTTCCTGCATTGGTGCTCAGCTGTAAATGGTGTGTCAGTGCTGGGTAAAAGGACAGGAATGCACTGTATCTGGCAAGGGCGAATCAAGCCTATGTATTTTGTAAATATGGTGCATTCCTGCCCTTCTAATTAGAATAGGGCAGCATAGCAAAATTACTTGCGGCGCTACCCTACACCAATTCTTTTTAAATGAGGCCCCTAGGGTCTAGTGTGACTCCTATAAAAGTCAGGTCTTTAACTTCTTGACAAATTCACAAAGTGAGAAGGAGGCTCTTATGTGTGGTGGCGGGACACTCCACTATACCATTTTCTTACAGCCACAATGGTATCAGCTTCCAGTGATTGACATCCGTGGGCTGTGTAACATTGAAATTCAATTCTTTTAAATAGTGGCTCATTGTCTGTTTTAAATCTAACTGTTTTTCCCCATTTTGCAAACACTTCATCCAGTTCTGGAAGACCTGCCTAAGCAGAAGTACATTGAATTTGTCAGACAACATTAAATCGAGATAAGTTTAATGCCAAGAGTAACTGAGAAAGAAAGTGTCGACTGAAAACGTCACAAGCCAGTGGCCTTGACCTCAAACTTTCAGTACAGGCACCTTTCAAACTGCATATATCACACACTAGTTTTATCTTACATAGAACTCGTTTGAATATTCAAAAACGCTATGAAATAATACAAAACATTACTCTGCAATAACATTTACAAAGATTGCAACAAGCCCCTGTTGTGCAAGTTAACAATTGCCGGAGTAGATCTTTCAATTATTCAAAAACACTGCTGACATTTCCACAAAGATGCTGTGAAGCAAGATGTACAAAAACAAGTGTTGCCAGGAGTCTCTCCTGTTCATCTTTATAACAGCCAAAGTGTGTTTAATAGCTCCCCATACATTACAGCATCTACAGCGCTATCCATTTTTGCAAAATAGAAAAAACACACATTTCTAAAAAACTAAAACTAAACACAAGCAAATTACGATATATTTGAAGAATAATACAACTATCCTGGGAGAACAAATTATGCTCCAAATTGATAAGCTAGGTAAGCAATTAACATGCTATATATTTCACATACAAATAGGTTCATATGGTGTTTCAGAAATGTCAGTCATCTGCTACAATGTAAAGGTTATTATCAAGCTCCCTGTTGAAAACATCTTAAAATCTCCATCTGATACACTCCCTGATTCAAAATGAAAGGTGCATCAATTTAACAAGGAAGCAGAACAGCCTATCATTTTACGTTAAATTAATCTCGAATTCCTCAACTTTAGCATAAAAACTGTTTGACAGAGATGAAGACATAGTCAGCTAGAAAAGAGAGCCACATTAAAAACAATATTAATAATGAAAGCAACATGGAGCATAATTTAATTATTCATCATTTCCATTTACAAAATCAGTTTAATAAAAATCTATGGTAGTAATTAGTTCAGACTGCCATTTTATCAGGAAACAAGAAAGAGGTTAAAGAAATACTACCATCTAACAAAATCATTTCCCATTAAAATGTTATTAGGAAACGGCTCACAGTCTAAACCTCAAAAATGACAATTAGGATGTCACCTGCAGAATTAACCACCTTCAATCATAGCAGCACCCAATCTAAACACTTAGTAGAAAATTATGAACTACCAATTTCCTTTATGAGAAAAGAGACTATTGAAAGAAAATGCAGATTTATGCAAAATTACCAAAGTCAATGTTCTTACAAAAACATTTTGTTCTTCACAAAATGGTTCTTTAAGGATCTAGAGGCGCCAGGTCAGTACTGATCCCTTCAAATACTCAATAACACAAAAGGTACGCCTGGCTAGGTGTGAGATGGGGAAAAGGAAGAAGAAAATAGAGCATGATATAATGTAAGATAAAGCAGGACGAAAACCCTCACTCACCATTAAGTGCCATGCTTTATCATATAGATTCCCTCCTCACACCGAAGTGTGGGCTACGACTCCCCGACGGGAGGAGCTGAAGTGTTTTCTCTTTAGGTGAGCGATGGTAGAAGGATGAGTGGGGGGCAGAATGCAAAAAAAAGTATATATATGTCATGTCTGTCGGATGGGAAAATAAAGCACTTTAAAATTTGAAATTTGCCGTGTGGTCCGTGTCCTGGTTGTTGTCCGTCTTCACGGTGAAAACTAGGACTTGTTTGGCATATATATATATATATCTATATATATATATATATATATAGATATATATATATATATATTAGATATAGTTAGGAACTAGTTTCCATAGGAAATCCGCAACATTCTTTTGGGAATAACTTTGGCGCCGGTTGATGAATCTTCACGAATTTCTCAAAGAAGATGGCCCGCTCTGCTCCGTTCCTTCCCTGAAAGTTTTGGGGGGATTTGTAAAGTGGGGGCTGAGAAAAAAGGGGGGTCCCAAAACGTGTTTTCCCCATGTTATTTTCAATAGGACGATTAGACACGGCTACAGCCCGAACTGCTGAACGGAATTAGAAGAAATTTGGCAAAATGGTAGAGTCTGATTCGCAAATCACGCTTTTGCTTAAATGGTGTAAATCCCTCCAGTAGTTCCTGAGAAAATCGAAAGTAAAAATATATATATATATCTAGCATTCCGAGCCCGAGCTGCATGCTGATTGGCTGTCAACTGTCTGTCAACACTCCAAACCAGAAATTGTTGGCAGACATCTTGGGACCAATATACATGATAGCACCTCATTAAAAAACATTGCAGTTAATAGAAGGTTTTAGGACTTTAGTTACATTATAAATCATTTGTTGATAGTACCATACTAATTTTAGGAATTGTGGTGTGTTCTAAGGTGATTTCACCATGTGGAAAAGCCTTCTGCTGGGATATCATGAATCATGTTTTAGAGAAAACTATTTTCTCATGCTTTTCCCACAGAGGTTTGGAAGGTGATCTATAAGCTAAACTAAGAGCATATTTTCTGTAAATTCACATAATCTTTCTCAGTCATGTGAGAATGAAGTCTGGCATTCTCAGTAAAACATGTACATCCAACAAGAACAAGGACTGTCAGTTGATTCCTTTGTGTTCTACTGCAGCTCCCAGAGTGTTCTAAAGAACAACTAGAGCGCTTACAGTCCTACTTATGACAAACATATGGCACACCTGAAGCCATCTTGATTGGAATAAAGTGGTAACTCTTAAAACATTTAATTTAAAAAGGAACAACACGAGGGGGTTCATTTAGCCATAGAAAGTATGATTAGTGCTGCAGAAAGAAAAATGAGGGCACATTTTGAGTGATTTTTCAAATCCTCTTCTATTTTATTAAGAAATTCTGACATGCAGACTGAAACATGCAATTTCAATACCAGCAGCAGACTTCCCTGGTGAGCAGTAGCTTTACTACAGTGATCTAATAAGCAACTAGAGTGCTAACATTCTGAATTTATGGCAAATGTGTGACACATCTAAATGCCTCCTTGATGGAATCAAAGTAAAAAACTGAAAGTATTTCCTACTGAGGAGACTGTAGTAAATGAGGAAATTAGGAAACTTCATAACAAACACGTCTCCCAAGATGGCCACCAGAGACAAAAGAGCCCAAATGTAGCACAAATATCACCCAGATGTAGCCCACATATAGCCCAATGACAGAATGTCCCAGAGTGTTCTAAAGAACAACTAGAACGCTAACAGTCTTACTTATGACAAAAGTATGGCACACCTGAAGCCATCTTGATTAGAATAAAGTGGTGACACTTAAAACATTTAATTTGCAAAGGAAAAAAATGAGGGGGTTCATTTTGCCACAGAAATTATGATTAGTGCTGCAGAAAGAAAAAGTAGGGCACATTTTGACTTCTCAAATCCTCTTCTATTTCATTAAAAAAATTCTGACATGCAGACTGAAACATGCACTTTGAATACCAGCAGCTGACTTCCCTGGTGAGCAGTATCTTTACTACAGTGATCTAATGAGCAACTAGAGTGCTAACATTCCGAATTCATGGCAAATGTGTGACACATCTGAATGCCTTCTTGATGGTACCAAAGTAAGCAAGCATTGAAAATGCAATAGGTTTCGCCCTCGTTTAAGTAAAAGCAATTCTGTTTGTAATTAGGTGGCTTTTTAGTTTTGCTTGTATTAGTGTTTTTCAAACTTTCATGTACATAACATGCATTTGTATGCATATATGTATATGTATGCATGCATTTATATTTGTATTTATATAGATATGCATTTTAAATATATGTTTATATATGTATGTATATATATATATACACACATACATATATATATAAATGCATATATATATGTGCATATGTGTGCGTGTAGAGAGAGGTAGAGAGGTAGAGGTAGAGAAGTAGAGGTGTAGAGGTAGAGGTGTAGAGGTAGAGAGGTAGAGGTAAAGTGTAGTAGAGAGAGAGGTAGAGAGTAGACAGAGAGTATTAGAGAGTAGAGAGTGAGTAGTAGAGAGTAGTAGAGAGAGTAGCAGAGAGTGAGTAGTAGAGAGTAGTAGAGAGTGAGTAGTAGAGAGTGAGCAGTAGAATGAGTAGTAGAGTGAGTAGTAGAGAGTGAGTAGTAGAGAGTGGTAGAGAGTGAGCAGTAGAGAGAGTAGTAGAGCGTGAGTAGTAGAGTAGTAGAGAGTGAGTAGTAGAGTGAGTAGTAGAGAGTAGTAGAAGAGAGTAGTAGAGAGTGAGTAGTAGAGAGTGAGCAGTAGAATGAGTAGTAGAGTGAGTAGTAGAGAGTGGGTAGTAGAGAGTAGTAGAGAGTGAGCAGTAGAGAGAGTAGTAGAGAGTAGTAGAGTATTAGAGAATGAGTACAGCATTTACTTACCTGCCGTGAGGGGAACGGCTGCAGAATCTTCCTGCCACATCAGGGAAACACCGTGAGGGGAACGGCCGACGCGCAACTACGCAACTCTGCCTACAGCCACCGGGGGGCCAGTAAACTACACCTCCCAGGTGCCCCGGCGGTTGAGTCGCGTTCCTAACGCCACCTCTGCGCCCGGAGGCGCCACAAAAGAAAGGAGCGCCGAGCGCTCTGCGGGACAGCATTTACTTACCTGCCGTGAGGGGAACGGCTGCAGAATCTTCCTGCCACATCAGGGAAACGCCGTGAGGGGAACGGCCGACGCGCAACCACGCAACTCTGCCTACAGCCACCGGGGGGCCAGTAAACTACACCTCCCAGGTGCCCCGGCAGTTGAGTTGCGTCCCTGACGCCACCTCTGCGCCCGGAGGCGCCACAAAAGAGAGGAACACCTCTCGCCACGCGAGTCGCGCGCGGGAGCGAAGCCCAGGCAAAGGGCGGGCCCTCTGTGGCCCTCAGAGGCCTGAAGAGACTGGACTGGGCCAGGGATTTTGGTCCAATTGAACTGACCCCCATTGTTCATTCTAAAACTTCAAAGTAAGACTCTTTCGTAATTTGGCGTATTTTTGTGTTATTATTGCCATATAGAGACAGACCTAGGTCCTTACAGAGATACAGGATGTCTAAATGCAAAAATGATAAAATTGTTACTGGCCAAAGTGTCATTGATAATTATATGGTTAAAAAGGTTTCCCAGATCAACAGCGAACGTAGGGCTTCCCTTGGGAAAGGAACCACAATACCTTGCTTGGCTGATCAGCCGCCGGTTACAGGGGGTGCTGTGATGGCAGCTAACAGTGATAGTATAATTAGTATAGAGCTCCCAATACCCACTGTGGCCAGGGCAGAGGTACACTCAGAACACACAGAGCAGCATGATATATCTTTTGAAGAGAGGGAGGAAGTTCCTCCTGCTTCTAGGCCGGTAAGGAGGTGCAGGAAAATACTGACAAAAAAGGGGGGAAGCAGAACAGAACTGGAGGTGTCACTAATCCGAAATCTAACACTGATCCAGGAACTAACCCCTTTGTGTTTACGGGGGATAAGGAAGGCAGCCCTAACATAAGCATTAATATTGATCAGTTTACTACTCTTATTAAAAACTTGGAGACCAAACTGGAGACAAAGTTAGAGGAAGCAATTAGGCCTTTGGTGGCCAGAATAGACACCCTGGTCAAAGAAGTGGACAGGCTTGGAGGCCTGGTCTCCCCCCAACAAAGGGATAGGGTAGGTCCGAGGGCCCAACGGGAGGAAGCTAGGGAGATAGCGGTTTCACAAGGCACAAAGCAGCAGAATATCAGTAAAGCTGATGCAGTATCTAGCATCGTGAGCGGTAGGTCTCATACACCACCAGCTATCCAACCCAAGCCTAAACCCTCAAATTTGCAGCCGCAATCAAATTTAGCTATTGGCAATAAAGTTGTTTCTAGATGCCATAAAAAAAACACTATCTTAATCTACCACCAGACTGTGCGCCTTTTGTGGTGGTTCTGACTAACGTCCCACCAGTTGGCACTCACCCTGCTTCACCATATGGAGAGTCACACACTTCACTTAAAAATAAAACAGTATCGTGGCTAAATAAAAATTGTGGTTTTCCCATTGGGTATTTAGATCAGGTAATGGCGGTGAGGAGGGTGGGCCCATCTAAAAAAGTGGGCAGTGGGGATTGTATCATGGTGAACTTTAAACACCCACAACATGTGGCTACCGTCCTCCTGAGAGCATCTTCTCTAATATATAATGAGGACAGCATATGTGTACGTCCATTAGGGCATTTCTATGCTCACTTGGGTAATAATCCCCCCCAACAAAGATTTATGACACCTTTGTACGATACCCAGACCCCGACTAATGACATGCGATTTATGTACAATGTCGGTAATTCTGGTGGAGTGGGAAATGTTGCTAACAGTCATAACAGACTCAACTATAGTGGTCAACATCAGCAGGGCTTTAATGTCAACACACACAATAGATATGAGCTTTTATCTGGTTTGGAATTGTGTGATTGACATGAAACACCTGTGGGTCAGGGTATGTCAATCACTGAAGATTTAACACCCCCTATTAACTCACAGGATATAAGTGGATATAGGAATGTTGTTTCATGGAATGTTGCAGGGCTGGCTGCAAAGATGGCAGATGAAAATTGGGTCACTTACATCAAGCAATTCAAGGTTATCTGTCTCCAAGAAACATGGGATGTAGAGTGTGACCTGTTTTTAGAAGGATATAAGGCTTTCTATGTACCGGCCACACCATCAATTAGAGGCAGGCCGAAGGGTGGCTTGGTGATATTTGTTTCTATTCTGGTCAATTCAACAATTCATAGTATTGATGTACATCAAGCATGTGTGCAGGGTGTAGTACTAAAAGGAAAGAACATTAGGGTTGGCTTGGTAAATTTTTATAATGCTATTAATGGTACCACAGCATCTAATCAATTATCTGTACTTCATGCTTTTATTACCACTTCTATGAAGGAGTACAGTCATAATCTAATGATTATGGGAGATTTTAATGTGCATCTGTGTGGCGACCCGTTGAAGAAATGCATAGGGGACTTGCAGTGTGAACGAATTAATGGCGTACATCTGGAACACACAGTGGATGGGGAACTATGTAATACCCTATTAGATAATTCGGATCTCTTTATGGGTATCACGATCAGGGACCCACAAAGAAGCTTTGATACTCCTACTTTCAAGGGGCATGGCAGGGGCACTTTTATTGATCATATGTTGTTTACACAGACCATGTTGCCCTTCCTAGAATCCTTAGATATTGATAAAAGTGAGTTCAGTGACCACAACCCTCTTGTGATTTATCTAAAGGGATTTGGGATCACTGAAGGGAAGCAAACAAGTAGTAAAGGAAGGTTGAGTACTATAGACGGGAGGAGGCGACTCAAATGGTCAATGGTAACCCCGGATCTTCTGTATAAGAACATTGAGGACAATTTTTCAGAAGACATTATTAATTGTATTAGGGAAGGTGCAGATCCGTGGGAGGTGCTAACTGCCTACCAAGACCTGTCGGGGAAGGTGTCAGAGCTGCTGATGGTTCCAGTTAAAAATAGTTTGGAGAAATGTGGAACAAGGTGGTTTAACCACGATTGCTCCAAAGCTGCTCGTAATCTTAGGCTAGCATTGTCAGCTTCTCCGAGAATTCTGGAGAATATTAGAGCTTGTCGTAAATTTATAAGTCTGTCCTTAAAACTCATAAGGAGTTTTTGAGAGAAGAGGCATGGAGTGAGATATTAGATCCATCCACCCTGAACTGTAGCTCCAGATTTTGGGCGCTAGTCAAAAAACCATTTCTGGCGGAAGAGCCAGGGGATGGGCTCGAGTGCTGTATAGCTAAAGAGGATAGGGTGCGGCAGTTTTAAAACTTTGTATTGTTCAGAGGATACGGTATGTGAGGGGCTAGCCACTGAAGATAATGGAGTAACAATTAAGCTTGACAATAGAGAGGTGATTGAGGCCATAGAAGGATTGACAGCAAACAAGGCACCAGGCCCGGATGGGATTCCCCCAGACCTGTTTAAGTCAAAGCCGATTTTTTGGGCACCCATTTTGGTGGCAGTCTTTAATGCTGCTGCCAATGTAGGATGTCCTGTGGCCTGGGGACTGTCGACTATTGTGCCGGTATTTAAAAAGGAGACAGGGGTAGTCCCCACTGTTATCGGCCAATTTCACTAATTGATTTGATGGTCAAAATCATGGGGAGAATTCTCCTGCGGAGAATCACATGCTGGGCGAATGATAATAACATCATGTCTATCTCCCAGTATGGGTTCTGTGTGGGGCGCTCCACCACAACCCAGTGTCTTAATTTGTTTCTCATTCTTAGTAAATATACGGTGGCGCAGAAGGGAACGGTCCACCTCGCCTTCATGGATCTGTCATCAGCCTTCGACTGTGTCAACAGGGGAAGGCTGTGGCAGTACATGAGGGAGAGGGGAGTTGACACAGGGACTGTTGACTTTCTGGTAGACATGCACAATCATACCAGCGCTAATGTAAGATACTCTGCAAATGGTGACACCACTGATAAGTTTGTTATAAGGAAGGGAGTACGCCAGGGATGTATTCTTGCCCCTTTTCTTTTTAATTTCTACATAAATGAATTGGATGCTGTTTTACAGAAGGTACAGTCAGACTGTCCGAGAGTGGGCAGGCGGGGTATTCCTGTTCTTTTATACGCAGATGATGCGGTTTTAATTTCAAGGACGGAGAAGGGGCTCCAGTCACTTTTAAATGCTTTTAATGCTTTTATGACCAACAGGGACCTGCTGGTCAACAACTCTAAATCCTACATTATGCATGTTGGCCGGCAGCCAAACAGGAACTTTGTTTTTAAACTTGATGAGGTGCCTATCCCGGTTACAGAAACATTTTCGTATCTTGGCGTTCTATTTGACTCTAAACTCAGCTGGGGCCCTCATTAGGCTAAGAAAAAAGGGGAAATGTTGAGGGTCAATGCATCTATTTTTAACCTTGCAACAAAACTGGGGAAGAAACCAACCAGTGCAATGGTTAAACTGTACAACGCCAAATCAGTTGCTACTGCAGTGTATGGTAGTGAACTATGGGGCTATGTATCAGGAGAACATTTACAGGTCTCTGAAAATACTTTCCTTAAACGTCTTTTATGTGTCCCCTCCAGTACCTCTAATTTTGCTGTTCATGAGAAACTAGGGACACAGTATTTATGTCATAATTTTGCTCTAAGGCCATTGACTTGCTGGGTTAACCTGTGGTTAAACGAGGAGATACCTCTTACCCACCAGATTGTGAGAGATCTTGTATCTCAGGATAACTCTATGTGCATCCCCTGGTTGAAATATTTGAAATCCGGTTTTGAAAGGCTGGGGCGTTTAGATCTGTTTACCTGCCCTAGCGGGATTGTAAAGGGGGATGTACCAGCAATTAAAACTGCCTTTTGTAACTATCAGCTGGCCGATAGAGAAAGTGTGGCACTGTTGAAGCCAAGTGTTAGGAAATATGTTTTGTTAAAGACATGTGATAGGATAGAGCCCTATCTGGCAGGATCATTCAGTTCACATGAAAAATTTCTGTTGTCAAGGTTCAGATTCAACATCTTTCATCATCTTTTAATCAGACCCAAGTCGGACACTTTTAGCAAGTGTGCAGCTCCCTGTGGCTGCGACGGGAAGTCTCCACAGGATATGCTGCATTTTATGTTCTTATGTAGGTTTTATGAATATCCTCGCCGTCGTTATCTTGTTGCCTTACTAAGAAAACTTGATTTTAATCAAATCAGACCAGCTCTTATTTATCTACAACTTCTGCATCAGGACAGTGCCCTCCAAATAATATCGTTCTTAAAACTAGCCGTCAGAATGAGAACCTGTCTAGATCAATGACCCTTTAAAAAAAAATTTTATCAGTCTATGTGGCAAACTAATTGGACCTTTTTTACGTCTTTTGTATTGTATAAAGCACTGTTTGCACTTTATAACTATCCTGATTATATAGTGAAATTGGAACAAAGGAAACATGTACTGTATAATGATTTTATTATATGCAATAATGTGTGTAATGTTTTTAAACTGTTGTGTATATGTGTACTTTTATGGTTTGAAATACAACCGAAATAAAGTCTCTTTTGAAGTTTGAAGTTTGAGTAGTAGAGAGTAGTGGAGTAGTAGAGAGGGAGTAGTAGAGAGTGAGTAGTAGAGTGAGTAGTATGGAGTAGTAGAGAGTGAGATATAGGAATGTTGTTTCATGGAATGTTGCAGGGCTGGCTGCAAAGATGGCAGATGAAAATTGGGTCACTTACATCAAGCAATTCAAGGTTATCTGTCTCCAAGAAACATGGGATGTAGAGTGTGACCTGTTTTTAGAAGGATATAAGGCTTTCTATGTACCGGCCACACCATCAATTAGAGGCAGGCCGAAGGGTGGCTTGGTGATATTTGTTTCTATTCTGGTCAATTCAATAATTCATAGTATTGATGTACATCAAGCATGTGTGCAGGGTGTAGTACTAAAAGGAAAGAACATTAGGGTTGGCTTGGTAAATTTTTATAATGCTATTAATGGTACCACAGCATCTAATCAATTATCTGTACTTCATGCTTTTATTACCACTTCTATGAAGGAGTACAGTCATAATCTAATGATTATGGGAGATTTTAATGTGCATCTGTGTGGCGACCCGTTGAAAAAATGCATAGGGGACTTGCAGTGTGAACGAATTAATGGCGTACATCTGGAACACACAGTGGATGGGGAACTATGTAATACCCTATTAGATAATTTGGATCTCTTTATGGGTATAACGATCAGGGACCCGCAAAGAAGCTTTGATACTCCTACTTTCAAGGGGCATGGCAGGGGCACTTTTATTGATCATATGTTGTTTACACAGACCTTGTTGCCCTTCCTAGAATCCTTAGATATTGATAAAAGTGAGTTCAGTGACCACAACCCTCTTGTGATTTATCTAAAGGGATTTGGGATCACTGAAGGGAAGCAAACCAGTAGTAAAGGAAGGTTGAGTACTATAGACGGGAGGAGGCGACTCAAATGGTCAATGGTAACCCCGGATCTTCTGCATAAGAACATTGAGGACAATTTTTCAGAAGACATTATTAATTGTATTAGGGAAGGTGCAGATCCGTGGGAGGTGCTAACTGCCTACCAAGATCTGTCGGGGAAGGTGTCAGAGCTGCTGATGGTTCCATTTAAAAATAGTTTGTAGCAATGTGGACCAAGGTGGTTTAACCACGATTGCTCCAAAGCTGCTCGTAATCTTAGGCTAGCATTGTCAGCTTCTCCGAGAATTCAGGAGAATATTAGAGCTTGTCGTAAATTTATAAGTCTGTCCTTAAAACTCATAAGGAGTTTTTGAGAGAAGAGGCATGGAGTGAGATATTAGATCCATCCACCCTGAACTGTAGCTCCAGATTTTGGCCGCTAGTCAAAAAACCATTTCTGGCGGAAGAGCCAGGGGATGGGCTCGAGTGCTGTATAGCTAAAGAGGATAGGGTGCGGCAGTTTTAAAACTTTGTATTGTTCAGAGGATACGGTATGTGAGGGGCTAGCCACTGAAGATAATGGAGTAACAATTAAGCTTGACAATAGAGAGGTGATTGAGGCCATAGAAGGATTGACAGCAAACAAGGCACCAGGCCCGGATGGGATTCCCCCAGACCTGTTTAAGTCAAAGCCGATTTTTTGGGCACCCATTTTGGTGGCAGTCTTTAATGCTGCTGCCAATGTAGGATGTCCTGTGGCCTGGGGACTGTCGACTATTGTGCCGGTATTTAAAAAGGAGACAGGGGTAGTCCCCACTGTTATCGGCCAATTTCACTAATTGATTTGATGGTCAAAATCATGGGGAGAATTCTCCTGCGGAGAATCACATGCTGGGCGAATGATAATAACATCATGTCTATCTCCCAGTATGGGTTCTGTGTGGGGCGCTCCACCACAACCCAGTGTCTTAATTTGTTTCTCATTCTTAGTAAATATACGGTGGCACAGAAGGGAACGGTCCACCTCGCCTTCATGGATCTGTCATCAGCCTTCGACTGTGTCAACAGGGGAAGGCTGTGGCAGTACATGAGGGAGAGGGGAGTTGACACAGGGACTGTTGACTTTCTGGTAGACATGCACAATCATACCAGCGCTAATGTAAGATACTCTGCAAATGGTGACACCACTGATAAGTTTGTTATAAGGAAGGGAGTACGCCAGGGATGTATTCTTGCCCCTTTTCTTTTTAATTTCTACATAAATGAATTGGATGCTGTTTTACAGAAGGTACAGTCAGACTGTCCGAGAGTGGGCAGGCGGGGTATTCCTGTTCTTTTATACGCAGATGATGCGGTTTTAATTTCAAGGACGGAGAAGGGGCTCCAGTCACTTTTAAATGCTTTTAATGCTTTTATGACCAACAGGGACCTGCTGGTCAACAACTCTAAATCCTACATTATGCATGTTGGCCGGCAGCCAAAAAGGAACTTTGTTTTTAAACTTGATGAGGTGCCTATCCCGGTTACAGAAACATTTTCGTATCTTGGCGTTCTATTTGACTCTAAACTCAGCTGGGGCCCTCATTAGGCTAAGAAAAAAGGGGAAATGTTGAGGGTCAATGCATCTATTTTTAACCTTGCAACAAAACTGGGGAAGAAACCAACCAGTGCAATGGTTAAACTGTACAACGCCAAATCAGTTGCTACTGCAGTGTATGGTAGTGAACTATGGGGCTATGTATCAGGAGAACATTTACAGGTCTCTGAAAATACTTTCCTTAAACGTCTTTTATGTGTCCCCTCCAGTACCTCTAATTTTGCTGTTCATGAGAAACTAGGGACACAGTATTTATGTCATAAGTTTGCTCTAAGGCCATTGACTTGCTGGGTTAACCTGTGGTTAAACGAGGAGATACCTCTTACCCACCAGATTGTGAGAGATCTTGTATCTCAGGATAACTCTATGTGCATCCCCTGGTTGAAATATTTGAAATCCGGTTTTGAAAGGCTGGGGCGTTTAGATCTGTTTACCTGCCCTAGCGGGATTGTAAAGGGGGATGTACCAGCAATTAAAACTGCCTTTTGTAACTATCAGCTGGCCGATAGAGAAAGTGTGGCACTGTTGAAGCCAAGTGTTAGGAAATATGTTTTGTTAAAGACATGTGATAGGATAGAGCCCTATCTGGCAGGATCATTCAGTTCACATGAAAAATTTCTGTTGTCAAGGTTCAGATTCAACATCTTTCATCATCTTTTAATCAGACCCAAGTCGGACACTTTTAGCAAGTGTGCAGCTCCCTGTGGCTGCGACGGGAAGTCTCCACAGGATATGCTGCATTTTATGTTCTTATGTAGGTTTTATGAATATCCTCGCCGTCGTTATCTTGTTGCCTTACTAAGAAAACTTGATTTTAATCAAATCAGACCAGCTCTTATTTATCTACAACTTCTGCATCAGGACAGTGCCCTCCAAATAATATTGTTCTTAAAACTAGCCGTCAGAATGAGAACCTGTCTAGATCAATGACCCTTTAAAAAAAATTTTTATCAGTCTATGTGGCAAACTAATTGGACCTTTTTTACGTCTTTTGTATTGTATAAAGCACTGTTTGCACTTTATAACTATCCTGATTATATAGTGAAATTGGAACAAAGGAAACATGTACTGTATAATGATTTTATTATATGCAATAATGTGTGTAATGTTTTTAAACTGTTGTGTATATGTGTACTTTTATGGTTTTGCAAAAAGTGAGACACCGGGAGAGCCCGATGCCTATGGTAACATTCTGCACACTTTCACATGAACCAATGGGTTCTCCTCAGGTGAATATATATACCAAAATAATGATAATCCAAACTGTTTTCTTTGTATCAATATTCTCTGTTTATTCCTTCTTTCTCATTCACTTAAATTCTTTAGTTTTCCAACCAATCTTAGTTATCATCTCCCATTTACCCAATGCATTTCGGGTCTATGGTGACCCTTCTTCGGGGGTCCTAGTAAAGAAAATCAAGAAAAAGTCGCAATCAGCCCTTAAACTTAGGTACATTATTACATTAATACTTGATCCACTACTCTGTATGGTGTAAGCAAACATTTCTAATTCACCAAATGACTTATTTCTACCATCATAGTCACTTTTTACCTCACACGTCCTTGTTTATATTGGTACAAAAATGTCAAACACCAAAATCCATTTTCAGTCTAAAATAATGAAGCACCATAATAGAAAATTGTGATAGCACCCATATCGCTATACCGCTGAACTAAACAAAGTTTACTCTGACAAACATTCATTAACGCGCATTCTGCTCCTCTCTCGTTTGTGTACATACCGGGAAATGAAAGAATGAAAGCGTCCCTCGCTTGCGTGTTCTCAACGAATCCGCTGCTATCTGGCATTCTGTGTATCCCTATTTAAAGCACTCTGCTCGCTGATTGGCTCAATTAGCGATCACGTGATCGCGACATCGGACTGTGTAACAGTCCTTATTCTATTATGTTTATAAGTGATAATCTTCTTTTTGTGACTATGCGCAGCTACAAAAATATCTATTTAAGGGAAAACTATTTAAGGGAAAACTAGCAAAATTAAATCATAAGTGATTCCCGATCATTTTCACTCGATGTTTTTTAACACATCGTTCTGACAATACAGTATTGTTCAACATTTTCTATTAGATATGTGACTGGGCTATTACATGGTGAAAACAGTTTAACTTACAGTTTTAAAAGAAATAAAGCAACTCAAAACAACTTTGGTGTCGGCCATTTTAGGTAGGGAAAGTCTCATTGTCATGCAGGAAAATAAACTCGGCTTCTCACAGTCTCTTTACAAAAAGCAGGATAGTTCTATCCTGTCATTGAGTCCATTAGGTTGTAGGCTGCCCATTTTCTTTATCCAGAAGTATTCTGATCTTAGTCTTGATGTATGTGTGTCTCTTTCAGGGTGATGTTTGATGACTTCCAGTATTGTGAAACGAAGTTGTGCTATATTATGTCCTGCTTCTAGCCAATGTGCTGCCAGTGTGGATTTCATATTTTTCAACCGAATATTGCTTTTGTGTTCAGTTATTCTTATTTTAATTTTTCTTTCTGTCTGTCCTATATACAATTTTCCACATGGACACTTGATTCCATAGATAACATTTTTCGTATCACACGTTCCTGAATGTAATAGAGTCACCTTTTTGCCTGTCATAGGATGAGTGAAAAACTGTAGTAATGAACACTACTTACTACAAAGAAAGTGTACAAACCCATTTGCAAGATGAAAACATCTACCATAAATTGGATCAAGACCCGACTGAAATGTTTGGTAAGACACTCAAAACTATTCTAGACAAAGCTCTAGAGATGAAATGGATCACGGCAAAAACATATCAATTTCTACAGATCAAACATCCCAGAAGACCTCAATTTTATATGCTCCCGAAGGTGCATAAGGACCCTATAAGACCTCCTTTTAGACCTATAGTTTCAGCTTGTGGATCACTATCAGAACCACTGGGCCAATACCTAGACTGGTTCTTACAGCCTCTAGTCCAGAAATGGAGCACACACATAAAGGATACTACCGCATTTTTGAACATGCTATCTACAATAAACATTCCAATTGAGGAAGAAATATGGTTATGTTCTATAGATGTGACAGCCCTATACACCTCGATCCCTCATAGAGAGGGAATTGAAGCTATGGAATGGTGCTTACTTAACAATGAAATACGTGGAGGAGAAAAAACTCTAATGCTTGAACTGTTACAGTTTGCTCTTCTACACAGTTATTTTAATTGGGAAGGAGACTTTTATGAACAATGCAGTGGAACATCCATGGGCTTTGCGGGGGCACCGTCCTACGCAAACACCTTTATGGCCAAATGTGAGCACGATCACATAATTCAAGACACAAACTGGACAACGGGACTTATGGTCTTTAAAAGATACATCGATGATATCTTCTTAATATGGAGGGGCGAAAAAGAAACATTGATCAACAACATTCAGAGACTAAACTGTGTACATGACCGGATCAAATTCACTCACCAAATGGATCAGAAAGAACTGGCGTTTTTAGATGTAAAAATTCATCGTGAACAGAATAAGTTGAGAACCAATGTACACACTAAAGAAACGGACAGGAACAGTGGTTTACATTATGAAAGTTTCCATCACTTTTCGTTGAAAAAACATCTTCCAATATCTCAATTCATTCGCCAAAAAAGGATTACATCTGACCCACAAGATTTGCTCTCCACCATCGATAAACAGATCCAAAAATACAAACTAAGAGGCTATCCTACACCTTTACTGGAAGAATCCAAAGTCAAAGTTATGAATATGCAAAGAGAGTCTCTATTAGTTACCAAAGAAAAAAGAGATACAAAGAAAACAGTATGTGTCCTAAAACATTCTTTACAATCGGCAAAAATAGTTAACATCATGAAAAAATACTGGGTACTCATAACAAAAGAACCGGATCTTGAACCACTGTTTGCTGATAACATAACGTTCGCATACAACAGATCCAAGAATTTAAAAGAATTGCTAAAAAAGAAGAATGTACCAAAAGAAATCAATCACAAAGGCATGCAGAGGTGCGAAAATTGCATCCATTGTAATAATGTAATGACAGGACAGTTTTTCACTCATCCTATGACAGGCAAAAAGGTGACTCTATTACATTCAGGAACGTGTGATACGAAAAATGTTATCTATGGAATCAAGTGTCCATGTGGAAAATTGTATATAGGACAGACAGAAAGAAAAATTAAAATAAGAATAACTGAACACAAAAGCAATATTCGGTTGAAAAATATGAAATCCACACTGGCAGCACATTGGCTAGAAGCAGGACATAATATAGCACAACTTCGTTTCACAATACTGGAAGTCATCAAACATCACCCTGAAAGAGACACACATACATCAAGACTAAGATCAGAATACTTCTGGATAAAGAAAATGGGCAGCCTACAACCTAATGGACTCAATGACAGGATAGAACTATCCTGCTTTTTGTAAAGAGACTGTGAGAAGCCGAGTTTATTTTCCTGCATGACAATGAGACTTTCCCTACCTAAAATGGCCGACACCAAAGTTGTTTTGAGTTGCTTTATTTCTTTTAAAACTGTAAGTTAAACTGTTTTCACCATGTAATAGCCCAGTCACATATCTAATAGAAAATGTTGAACAATACTGTATTGTCAGAACGATGTGTTAAAAAACATCGAGTGAAAATGATCGGGAATCACTTATGATTTAATTTTGCTAGTTTTCCCTTAAATAGTTTTCCCTTAAATAGATATTTTTGTAGCTGCGCATAGTCACAAAAAGAAGATTATCACTTATAAACATAATAGAATAAGGACTGTTACACAGTCCGATGTCGCGATCACGTGATCGCTAATTGAGCCAATCAGCGAGCAGAGTGCTTTAAATAGGGATACACAGAATGCCAGATAGCAGCGGATTCGTTGAGAACACGCAAGCGAGGGACGCTTTCATTCTTTCATTTCCCGGTATGTACACAAACGAGAGAGGAGCAGAATGCGCGTTAATGAATGTTTGTCAGAGTAAACTTTGTTTAGTTCAGCGGTATAGCGATATGGGTGCTATCACAATTTTCTATTATGGTGCTTCATTATTTTAGACTGAAAATGGATTTTGGTGTTTGACATTTTTGTACCAATATAAACAAGGACGTGTGAGGTAAAAAGTGACTATGATGGTAGAAATAAGTCATTTGGTGAATTAGAAATGTTTGCTTACACCATACAGAGTAGTGGATCAAGTATTAATGTAATAATGTACCTAAGTTTAAGGGCTGATTGCGACTTTTTCTTGATTTTCTTTACTAGGACCCCCGAAGAAGGGTCACCATAGACCCGAAATGCATTGGGTAAATGGGAGATGATAACTAAGATTGGTTGGAAAACTAAAGAATTTAAGTGAATGAGAAAGAAGGAATAAACAGAGAATATTGATACAAAGAAAACAGTTTGGATTATCATTATTTTGGTATATATATTCACCTGAGGAGAACCCATTGGTTCATGTGAAAGTGTGCAGAATGTTACCATAGGCATCGGGCTCTCCCGGTGTCTCACTTTTTGCAAGACATAGAAGAAGTGTTTTCAGACTAAAACACTAAAGGTAACAGTGCACAACAACGAAAGAGATTAAATCACGAAGCAGTGAATAAGAAGAGTGCTGGACGGACCCTATCACGATACTTTTATGGTTTGAAATACAACCGAAATAAAGTCTCTTTTGAAGTTTGAAGTTTGAGTAGTAGAGAGTAGTGGAGTAGTAGAGAGGGAGTAGTAGAGAGTGAGTAGTAGAGTGAGTAGTATGGAGTAGTAGAGAGTGAGTAGTAGAGAGTAGTAGAGAGAGAGAGTAGTAAAGTGAGTAGTAGAGAGTGAGTAGTAGAGAGTAGTAGAGAGAGTAGTAGAGTAAGTAGTAGAGAGTGAGAAGTAGAGAGAGTAGTAGAGAGTGAGGAGTAGAGAGTAGTAGAGAGCGAGTAGTAGAGAGTGAGTAGTGGAGAGTGAGTAGTGGAGAGTAGTAGAGAGCGAGTAGTAGAGAGAGAGTAGTAGAGAGTCAGTAGGAGAGAGTGAGTAGTAGAGAGAGAGTAGTAGAGAGTGAGTAGTAGAGAGTAGTAGAGTGAGTAGTAGAGAGAGAGTAGTAGAGAGTGAGTAGTAGAGTAGTAGAGAGTGAGTGGTAGAGAGTAGTAGAGAGCTAGTAGTAGAGAGCGAGTAGTAGAGAGAGTACTAGAGAGCAGTAGAGTAGTAGAGAGTGAGTAGTAGAGAGCGAGTAGTAGAGATTGAGTAGTGGAGAGTGAGTAGTAGAGAGTAGTAGAGAGTGAGTAGTAGAGAGTGAATAGTAGAGAGTGAGTAGTAGAGAGTGGTAAAGAGAGTAGTAGAGAGTGAGTAGTAGAGTAGTAGAGGGGTGTGGTAGAGAGTAGTTGAGAGTAGTAGTGAGTAGTAGAGTGTAGTAGAGAGTGAGTAGCAGAGAGTAATAGTAGAGAGTAGTAGAGTGTGAGTAGTAGAGAGTAGTAGCGAGTGAGTAGTAGAGAGTAGTAAAGAGTGAGCAGTAGAGAGTGAATAGTAGAGAGTAAGTAGTAGAGAGTGAGTACTAGTGAGAGAGTAGTAGAGAGTTAGTAGTAGAGAGTTGTAGAGTAGTAGAGAGTGAGTAGTAGAGTAGTAGAGAGTGAGTAGTAGAGAGTGAATAGTAGAGAGTAATAGAGAGAGAGTAGTAGAGAGTGAGTAGTAGAGAGTGAGTAGTAGACAGTGAGTAGTAGAAAGTAGTAAAGAGTGAGTAGTAGAAAGTGAGTAGTAGAGATTAGTAGAGTAGTAGAGAGTGAGCAGTGGAGAGTGAGTAGTAGAGTAGTAGAGAGTAGTCAGTCAGTGTCAGTCAGTGTCAGTCAGTCCGTGTCAGTGTCAGTCAGTCAGTAAGTGTCAGTCAATCAGTGTCAGTCAGTGTCAGTCAATCAGTGTCAGTCAGTGTCAGTCAATCAGTGTCAGTCAGTGTCATTCAGTCAGTGCCAGTCAATCAGTGTCAGTCAGTCAGTGTCAGTCAGTCAGTGTCAGTCAATCAGTGTCAGTCAGACAGTGTCAGTCAGTCAGTGTCAGTCAATGATTGTCAGTCAGTGTCAGTCGGTGTCAGTGTCAGTCAATCAGTGTCAGTCAGTGTCAATAAGTCAGTGTCAGTCAGTCAGTCAGTGTCTGCTGACCTGGTTCTCTGGCTCTAAAGCAGCTCTGCTGACCTGGTTCTCTGGCTCTAAAGCAGCTCTGCTGACCTGGTTCTCCCCTCTAAAGCAGCTCTGCTGACCTGGTTTCTCTGGCTCTACAGCAGGTCTGCTGACCTGGTTCTCTGGCTCTAAAGCAGCTCTGCTGACCCGGTTCTATGGCTCTAAAGCAGTTCTGCTGACATGATTCTCTGGCTCTAGAGCAGCTCTGCTGACCTGATTCTCTCCCTCTAGAGCAGCTCTCCTGCCCTGGTTCTCTCCCTCTAAAGCAGCTCCCCTGACCTGGTTTCTCTGGCTCTACAGCGGCTCTGCTGACCTGGTTCTCTCCCTCTAAATCAGCTCTGCTGACCTGGTTCTCTGTCTCTAGAGCAGCTCTGCTGACCTTGGTCTATGGCTCTTAAGCAGCTCTGCTGAACTGGTTCTCTGCCTCTAGAGCAGCTCTGCTGACCTGGTTTTCTGGCTCTAAAGCAGCTCTGCTGCCCTGGTTCTCTCCCTCTAAAGCAGCTCTGCTGACCTGGTTTCTCTGGCTCTAGAGCAGCTCTGCTGGCCTGGTTCTCTGGCTCTAAAGCAGCTCTACTGAGCTGGTTCTCTCCCCCTAAAGCAGCTCTGTTGACCTGGTTCTCTGCCTCTAGAGCAGCTCTGCTGACCTGGTTTTCTGGCTCTAAAGCAGCTCTGCTGACCTGGTTCTATGGCTCTAAAGCATCTCTGCTGACCTGGTTCTCTGGCTCCAGAGCAGCTCTGCTTACCTGGTTCTCTGGCTCTAAAGGTGAGGTAATATGTGACATCATCAGCAGTAGATTACGGGCGCGCGAGATATAGTTAGTACAACTAACTATATCGGAGGAATTTCAATGGTTTTGTTCAAGTGAAATGTCCAGCTAACTATAACACCCCTAAAACCTACAGTTTTTTCAGTGAATTTCTAAGGTTTTTAAATGCTAATTCTTAACTATATCAGGCCTGAAACCTATGGTTTTTTCAGTGAATTTCAAACGTTTTTTAAATGCTAATCGCTAACTATGTCATGTCTGAAACCTATGTTTTTTTCAGTGAATTTCAAACGTTTTTAAATGCTAATTCCTAACTATATCAGGCCTGAAACCTTTGCTTTTTTCAGTGAATATATATATATATATATATATATATATATATATATATATATATATATATATATATATATATATATATATATATATATATATATATATATATATATATATATATATATATATATATATATATATATACAAGCAATGGTGTTTAAAATTGTCTTTGTGGATCAACTAAATCCTTATTGGGTGGTCTCAGGGACAAAAGTTAAAAGCGAGGACTAGGGATTAAACCATATATATCCTTAACAATGGTCAACATGTTTCTGCCTTAAGTCGGTCCCCTAAGGAAATCCAGTGGCATTCGTCAGCACCTTAAGTATGTAAGTCACTCTGCACATGTGTTTTGAAAAAATTATAAATATACTGGCCACCACAGGAACATGGCGGTCAGGTTGTCAATGACCTGTATGCTTCTAAGGGTGTGTCTGTCTGTAAATCAAAAGTATAGTCATGATCTTCCATATATATCATCCTTAGACATTACAAACACAAACTGTGGTGTAAAATATGTCTACATTTTCCTTACCTATGAGTGGAAGTGGAAAGCCAACTCTCAATGTTCAAGGTACATCTCCTAGGGCCCAGCTGAAAGGAAAAGATATATATTCATAATACTGTGTCCATTGTATGAGTGTATGTATATCCACAAAGTCAGTGATCTGCTTATATTTCATCAGCGATTGCTCTGTGGGATGCCAAACGTGCCACAGGCTATTGTGCTTCTAGATCGCAAAGAGAAATCAATTCAGCCAGTTCTGGTGTGTGGTATGGTCTCACTAGATCTGGCAGTTGCATAAATTCCCTGATCTGTGCTCTGCAGCAGAGAGTAATGTTAAATTATGTGCATAGTGGTTGGGCTGTCATCAAACAAACCCCCGACTGACTGGTGTGGTAGTGATGGTACAATGTCATAGTTGTAGTAAGTACCAGCAAGACACCAGTGTGAAGGCAACCCATTGTAATAACCAGGAGGTGTTTCTATTACAGGCAATGAAAATATTGCTTGACTACCCATTAACCGGGACCACCACAACAATGTGTGTTCCTTTAATCAGTAGTCGAATAGTCTGACCGTAAGTGTGATGTGGTCGTCTGCCAAACTGACTAGAAACTAAAACTGTTATAACATGTAGTCTTAACGTCATATACCTACTAAATCAACTATTCACACATCTTTGGGCAGTCACACACCTCCCACCGAACCACATACACATTCACTCTCCCATACACATACTCAGTTAACTAATCAATAACTAATATAGACTTTCAAATAGCTAGTAACCAACTGGAGAAGTATTTTTTACAACAACTGACAAAGTGATACAGATGTTCACACAGTTTAGTCACTATCTAATATATTTAGAGAGACACTTTAAATTAGTCAAGTAAACAGCCAATCACACTGCTACTAAATCCTCCATCCAGATATTTATATTTATATATCCACTCATTCTTCAATGTAAATTGCTATATATATAATACATATTTAAATAACGAAGCAAACCACATTCACTGGTTGATGTCATCAGTGATGTCATTTGAGATGTCATCAGTGATGTCACTGACCATGTCATGAATGATGTAATATGTGACATCATCAGCAGTAGATTACGGACGCGCGAGATATAGTTAGTACAACTAACTATATCGGAGGAATTTCAATGGTTTTGTTCAAGTGAAATGTCCAGCTAACTATAACACCCCTAAAAACCTACAGTTTTTTCAGTGAATTTCTAAGGTTTTTAAATGCTAATTCTTAATTATATCAGGCCTGAAACCTATGGTTTTTTCAGTGAATTTCAAACGTTTTTTAAATGCTAATCCCTAACTATGTCATGTCTGAAACCTATGTTTTTTTCAGTGAATTTCAAACGTTTTTAAATGCTAATTCCTAACTATATCAGGCCTGAAACCTTTGCTTTTTTCAGTGAATATATATATACATATACATATATATATATATCAAGGAAAAACTCGTCTCCAACCTCCAACGCTGCCAAGTTTCACACAGCCATGGACAAACGAAGAGAGGAACCCAGAAATGGTGCCAAAAAAGTGTGTTTATTTTTGCTCAATCTCGCCCAGCATGCCCGCCACAAATTATGTGCATAGTGGTTGGGCTGTCATCAAACAAACCCCCGACTGACTGGTGTGGTAGTGATGGTACAATGTCATAGTTGTAGTAAGTACCAGCAAGACACCAGTGTGAAGGCAACCCATTGTAATAACCAGGAGGTGTTTCTATTACAGGCAATGAAAATATTGCTTGACTACCCATTAACCGGGACCACCACAACAATGTGTGTTCCTTTAATCAGTAGTCGAATAGTCTGACCGTAAGTGTGATGTGGTCGTCTGCCAAACTGACTAGAAACTAAATGGAAGAAAATAAGAAAGAAACCGCAAGACCTGGTTTTACGTACCTATCTTACTGAGGGGCATAACCTACAGACATGACCTCCCCTGTAAGACCCTAGCACATAATAGGGCAGGAGGATTAAAACTACCTCTAACTCAGAGGTGCAAAAAGAGGCAAGAGAAGTGCATTAACAGGCAGGAAAGGTGCAACAACAGGGAACAGGGTTGCAGATAGAGGTAAGTGAGGTGCAGAAGAAGTAAGAGATGTTCAGAAATAACCAACAGAGGTGCAAAAAGAGGCAAGGGGGTGAAGAAAAGCGTAGGAGGGGTGCACAAAGAAGCAAGAGAGGTACAGAAAGAGGCAGTAGGGTGCAGGAACAAGGAAGAGAAGTACAGAAAGAGGCAAGGGAAATGCTAAAAGAAGCAACAGGATTAAAAAATATTAAGATAAGTGCAGAAAGAGGCATGTGAAGTGCAGGAAAAAGTAAAAGCAGTGCAGAAAGGACCAACAGAAGAGCAAAAATAGGCAAGAGTGGTGCAGAAAGAGGGAAGAGAGTTGTAGAAAGAGGCACAAGAATTGCACAAATTGGGAAGAGGGGTGCAGAAAGAGGCAGGAGGGGTGCTGAAAGACGCAAGAGAGATGCAGAAACAAGCAAGAGAAATGCAGAAAGCGGTAAGAGAATTGCTAAAAGAAGCAACAGAGGTTTAGAAAGAAGCAAGAGAAGTACAGAAAGAGGCAAGTGAGGTACAGAAAGAAGCATGAGCAGTGCAGAAAGAACCAACAGAGGTGCTGTAAGAAGCAACAGATGCACAGAAGAAGTCACAAGGGGCGTAGAAAGAAGGAGGAGGAGTGCAGAAAGAAGCAACAGAGGTGCTGAAAGAGGTGTGAGGGGTGCAGAAAGAAGGAAGAGAAATGCAGAAAGAAGTAACAGAGGTGCTGAAAGAGGTGCGAATGGTGTAGAAAGAGGCAAGAGATCTGCAGAAAAAAGCAACAGATGTGCTAAAACAGTTAAGTGAGGTGCAGATAGAGGCAAGAGATCTGCAGAAAAAAGCAACAAAGGTGCTGAAAGAGGCAAGTCAGCTGCAGAAAGAAGCAAGGCAGGTGCAGAAAGAGGCAACAGAAGTGCAGAAAGAAGCATCAGAGGTGTACAAAGAGGCAAGAGAGGTGTAAAAAAGGAGAGAGAAGTGCAGAAAGAAGCAAAAGAGGTACTCAAAGAGGCAAGAGGTATACAGAAAGAGGCAACAGCATTGCAGAAAGAACCAAGAGAAATGCAGAAAGAAGCAACAGAGGTGCAGAAGGAGGCACGAGGAGTGCAGAAAGAAGCAACCGAGGTGCTGAAAGAGGCACAAAGGGTGAAGAAAGAGGCAAGAGTAGTGCAGAAAAAGAAACAGAGGTACACAAAGAGGCAAGAGTGGTGCAAAAAGAGGGAAGAGAGGTGTAGAAAGAGGCTATAGAGTTGCACAAAGAGGGAAGACGGGTGCAGTAAGATGCAAGAGGGATACAGAAACTGGTAAGAGAACTTCAGAAAGAGGCAAGATAATTGCTGAAAGAAGCAACAGAGGTGTAGAAAGAATCAAGAAAATTACAGAAAGAGACAACTGAGATGCAGAAACAGCCAAGAAAGGCACAGAAAGATGGACGACGTGCGCAGAAAGAGACAACAGGGGTGCAGAAAATAGCAAGACAGGTGCAGAAGGAAGCATGGAAAGTGCAGAATTAAGCAACAGAGCTGCAGAAAGAGGCAAGAAAACTCCAGAAAGAGGCAAGAAAGTTGCTGAAACAGGCAAAAGAGGTACAGAAAGAGGGACCAGAGGTGCAGACAGAGGCAAGAGAGGTACAGGAACAAGTAAAAGGGGTGCAGAAAGAGGCAAAAGGGGTGCAGAAATTTGCAAGAGATGTGCAGAAAACTCAAGAGCAATGCAAAAGAACCAACAGAGGTGCAAAAAGAGGCAAGTGAGATACAGAAGGAGGCAAGAGAACTACAGAAAGAGGCAAGAGAGTTGCAGAAACAGGCAAAAGAGGTACAGAAAGAGAGAACAGGTGGGAAGACTGAGGCAAGAGAGGTGCAGAAAGAGTGCAGAGGGGTGCAGAAAAAGGCACGAGGAATGGAGAAATTTGCAACAGAGTTCCAGGAAGAAGCCAGAGCAGTGCAGAAGGAACCAACAGAGGTGCAGAAAGAGTCAAGAGGGATACAGAAAGAGGCAAGTGAACTGCAGAACAAAGCAAAAGAGGTGCAGAAAGAACCAACAGAGGTGGAAAAAGAGGCAAGAGGGGTGCAGAAAGGGATAGGGAATGTGTACAAAGAGGCAAGAGGGGTTCAGAAAGAGACAGGAGGGGTGCAGAAAGTGGAAGAGAACTGCAGAAAGAAACAGAGGTGCTAAAAGAGACACGAAGGTTGCAGAAAGAGACAAGACATGTGAAGAAAGAAGGAACAGAGGTACAGAAAGAGGCAAAAGTGGTGCAGAAAAAAGTAAGAGAGATGTAGAAAGAGGCAACAGAGTTACAGAAAGAGGCAAGTGAAATGCAGAAGGAGGCAAGCGAACTGCAGAAAGAGTCAATAGAGGTACAGAAAGAGGCAAGTGAGGTGCAGAAAGAAGCAGGATAAGTATAGAAAGAAGCAACAGAAGTGCAGAAAGAGGGAAGAGGAGTGGAGAGAGAGGCAATAGGGGTGCAGAAAGAAGCAAGACAGGTGCAGAAACAAACAAAAGAAGGTATAGAGGTGCAGAAAGAGGCAAAAAGGGTGCAAAAGAATGTAAGAGGGCTATAGAAAGAAGAAAATGAGGTACAGAAAGAGACACCAGACGTGCAGAAAGAAGGAGTGCAGAAAGAGGAACAGAACTGCAGAAAGCAACAGAGGTGCTAAAAGAGACACGAAGGTTGCAGAAAGAGACAAAGCAGGTGAAGAAAGAAGGAACAAAGGTACAGAAAGAGGCAAGAGTGGTGCAGAAAGAAGTAAGAGAGAAGTAGAAAGAGGCAACAGAGTTACAGAAAGAGGCAAGTGAAATGCAGAAGGAGGCAAGCGAACTGCAGAAAGAGGCAATAGAGGTGCAGAAAGAGGCAAGTGAGGTGCAGAAAGAAGCAAGATAAGTATAGAAAGAAGCAACAGAAGTGCAGAAATAGGGAAGAGGGGTGGAGAGAGAGGCAATAGGGGTGCAGAAAGAAGCAAGACAGGGGCAGAAACAAACAAAAGAAGTGCAGAAAGAAGGAACAGAGATGCAGAAAGAGGCAAAAAGGGTGCAGAAAAACGTAAGAGGGGTATAGAAAGAAGAAAATGAGGTGCAGAAAGAGACAACAGATGTGCATAAAGAGGGATGAGAGGTGCAGAAAGTACAACAGATTTGCAGAATGAGGTCAAGAGAAGTGCAGAAAAAGATAGAAGTGTGCAGAAAGGAGCCACAGAAATGCATAAAGAGGCAAGAGAGGCACAGAGGGAAGCAAGAGTGGCTTGCACATCATTAGTACCAATTTAAAACCAACATTTAGCAATAAGTAACCAGTGACCTTTCTAGGTTTTCAAAAGGCCTTCCACCACTCTGTGACACTTGTTGCTGCATTTTTGGTAACGTTCGAGCCGTTTGAGCTAGAAACAAGCCTCTTTTTGTTCAAATTTGCAGATTAGGGTGCAGATGATGAATTATGTGGCTAGTGCAGAAAATGTATAATTATGCAAAAGTCGGGCAGCCAAACAGTCACATAATTCCAATGGCCTTGCTCATACCTCTGACTAGGTCCACATGTGCTCCTCAGTGATTCCATCTTTTTTGTCTCACTGAGTTCATAGTTGAGCTTCTATGGAAATGAGGAAGACTAAACCTGAGGTTACCACTCCACAACACAGACTACCATACCACATAATTACTCTCCATAACACATAATCCCACTCTACATAATTCCTATATACTAAATACCACATAATGTCTATCCACATATTTTCACTGCATAACATACCACATAATTCCACTACACACAATATGCATCCACTCCACTCCAAAAAACATTAGTAAAAATCGTTTGCAGTTACAACATCAATAGCTCTTGGATGGGGATTGAAGTCCCCTTTGCTGCTGGGGGTCCTTTAGGGGCCAACTAGCCTACCTCTGACCTCCAGTAGGCCCCACACAGTGGGATTGCTGAGAGGTGGACCACGGCCACGTCCCCTTTCCCCACCACTCTGCAAATGTGCCCCCTGGTGCATTTTAAGTTGGGCTATTAAGTCCCCTTCATTCTGAAGGGTCCCTGGGGGCCAACTAGCCCACCAGGTACCTCCAGCAAGCGTCACATAGCTGGAGTGCTGTGAGTGGTCTGAGGCCACGCCCCCTTTTTACACCACTCTGCAAACACGGCTCCCGAAGGACTGCTGCTCAGGGATGAAGTCCACTTGTGTCCTATGATCCTCAGGACATAAGTGGGCCTCATTGCCCCACTAGCAATGCACCATGAGGCAGGCTTGCAGAGTGGTGTAAAAAGGGGCATGACCTCGGACCACCTCTTTTCCCCAACTAAGAACGACCAGGGCGCGCGTTTCTTTTTTCTTTATTTTCTTATTTAATGGGAGTGGGGCCACGTGGCCCCCCTTCCCTCGGCTACTTTTTGGCCCAGGGGACCCAATCCCCCGGGCCGTGTGGCCCCCCTTCAGAGGTCAATTATGGCCTGGCGACTGCCAGTAGTTAATATATATATATATATATATATATATATATATATATATATATATATATATATATATATATATATATATATATATATATATGTATATATATATATATATATATATATATATATATATATATATATACACATACAGAGAGCGATAGAAAACCAGGGGTTAAAGTAACATTATAGTCATGTGAATATGGCAGTGGTAACATCAATGCTTTGAACAAAAAAATCACACAGAAATTCAACAGTTATAGTTGGCAGAGTTAACTGTAACTTGCGTTCCCGTCTTGCACTGCTTATAATCTCACATATTACATCACTCATGGCATTTTCTATGACATCAGTTATGACATTACTGATGACATCTCAAATGACAATAACTCATGTACATTTGCTTCTTTTGCTTCAGAAGATGGGCTATTTGTATAGTTTTCACCACAGCATGAAGGCTGCTGATATTATAATCTTACTCACCTTAAGACTTTGTTTAATTTAATTGAATAGCATATTTGTGCCAAATGTTGCATGGAGTGTACACTGTTCTTAGTAAATACTTTTTAAATAGTGTATTTCTCATGAGGGTTTCACTGTCCATAGAGTGAATACTGTTTTGAGTACCCACTTCTCTACTCTGATCAGCTTCATTACATATTGTAGGTTACATGACTGTCAGGGGTGTGATACAGATAAAAGTTGTCCGTAGTATGGAATTCATTTTGGAACAGACGTTAAGTATTTTCAGGAACTTGGCTTTCTCTAATAAGTTGCATACAGTTTGAACACCACTTGCAATGAGGGTTTTCCTCATATCTCTGACTGAATGTTATTGTGGGCAATGTTACCTGTGAAGTAGATGGTATAGGGTCACTGTTGGACATAACCCCATGTTTTCTACACCTACGGGAGTTGTGTCTGTGATGGCATTAATGATGCCTCATATTCTATTGAGCTATTTTGTGCTTGCTTTCAGGACTCTAATGGAAACTAGTTAATAGAGCAATATGTGCAAAAACAAAGCTTCGATGATATAATCAAAGATGTCATCAATGATGTTATTTGAGATGTCATCAGTGATGTCATAGAACATGTCCTGAGTGATGTAATATGTGAGGTCATACGCAGTGCATGGTGGGGGCACAAGTTATAGCTAGCTTTGGTTGATGAATTTCTGTAGGTTTTTTTTTCAAAATGTTCAAAACACTAATGTTGTCACAGAGATATTCACCTAACTATAACATTACTTTAACCTTTGATTTTTTCAATGAAATTCTAGTTTTTATTTTTTTATCTTTTCAATGAATTTCTAGAGGCTTTTGGTTATACATAAAGAAATATTTTATTAACATATGTAAAGCCAACATCCTCACTGCGCTTGCACTTTGGCGGGGCTTGGCCACAGAACCTGGCCTAAGCCCAGGCCCTGCGGCAAACCTCCCACATGGCCTTATGTTTTTTAAAGGGGAGGGGAGCCAAGTGTACCACCTCCCGAGCCTCATTAAGTCCATTAGACACTGGAGATCCCAGGGCCTTCTTTTTTTTAGAGGGAATGTGGCCCAAGTGACCCCCTTCCTGAGCCTCATTAGGCCCTGGGGACCCCATTTGCCTGGGCCGTTTATTTTAAGGGGATCAGGGCTCCGCGGCCTCCATCCCATAGCCTTTAAACGGCCCTGGAGAACCTTTCCTCCAGGCTGTATTTTTTAAGGGGCGGGAGGCCGCACATCTCACTCCCTGAGCTTTTAAAAGGCCATGGGCCAACTTCCTCAGGGCCAAATCTCTTCTCGAGGGGAGAGAGCCAGGTGGGCCCCCTTTCTGAGCCTTATTAGGCCCTGGGGCCCCATTCACCCAGGGCCTTTCTTTTTTAAAGGGCAAGGGGGGCATGGTCCCACCTCTTAAGCCATTATAGGTCCCAGGGAAAACACCCCTGGGGCCAAAGCTTACAAAAAAGGGGAAGGTACTTGCTGCTCCCTGGCCAAGCCTTGTTAGGCCCTAGGGACCCCATCCCCAGGGGCCCACATTATTGAGGTGGATGTTCTGGTGCCCTATTTGGACACCCACCATATGCTAGGGGCTGTGGCGTGAGCCCCAGGGCCCTTGTGGACCCAGATGACTTCCCAAATGCAACGGGAGCCGGTATTGTTCCCACCCACATTGAGCAGCTATTTATGCTGTTCCCTCCAGGCAGGAGCAATATTTTGATCTGTTTCCCTGCCTGAATCAGTACAGGCAGGGAAACAGATTAAAAGTCTGCTCCAGCTGGCGGGACCATTTTTAAAACTCATGCCCATTGGTACTTGATTTTGTGTTTGCTCCTGCATAGAGGGAGATTCAAAAATACTCCCAGCAAGTGGGAGCAGACACAGGTTTCCTGCACCGGTGTCCTTGGTTTTGGGCTATCCAGGACACAATTAGTGAGCCGGCCCTGGGGTTGGGGTCCCCAGGGCCATAGAAGGCTCGGATAGGGGAGTTGTGTGCCCCACCCCTCTTAATTAGTTTAGAGTGGTGAGAGGTGATGGGTTCGCAGTGCATTTAGAGGCTCAGTGAAGGTGACTGGACAGCCCCCCTCCCCTTTTCCGCAAATTATGGTCCTGGGGGTGGGCTCCTGGGGCTGTGATGGCTCATAGAGAGGGGATATGCACCCCTCTACCCTTATTGAATATGGCTCCAAGGTTTGGCTCCCTAGGCCCTATAATTGAAGAATGCAGCCCCTGCCATCATTTTGTTTCTTTCGTTTATTCGATCCCATGGAAGTCCCATGGGATTGAGACAATCTATGCCGGCTTTTTTAGTTTTTGGCCTCAGTGGGTCGATCTGGGTCCCCACCATGGCGGCTAGGTGGTCATGGTATCCCTAACCAGCCCCCTTATATATATTTTGTTTACAACTTCAGTACAGGGGACTAAGTCCCTGAGTCTTGTAATGGCTGCCAGCACAATTTTTCTCTTGTTGCTGGCAGAAAGTCAGAGAGCTCAATGGGGAGCGAGGTGGCCCAAGGGACATAAAGCTTCCTGGGTAAATCAGAATGCTCTATTTTTAAATTGGCATCCCCGCAATAGTCTCTCAAGCCTCTCGCAGACCCAACCCATCCAAATGTCTATATTTGTTTGACACTTAGGGACATGTTTACTAGAAAACATCAGAGTGCAAAGCAGCACCAAATTTGGCAGTGCCAAGCTCTGACATTTTCAAAATGCAAAGATACACTGTATTTACTACAATACCGTGCACACCTTTGTTTCCCCTAGCGCTGGTGCTAAATTTAGCTGCCTAGCCCCAACGCATGCACCCTTGCACTTCCTCCATTGCAGGGAATGCTTGTTTATGTGCAGGAAAGTGTCCCTTCCTGCACATAAAGAATCAATAATGGCTATTTGTTACTTCTATGTGTGCTGCATAGTGGATCACACAGGAGTAGTAAATCATCATTATTTAATGATTGTTTATGTGCAGGAAGGGATACATTCCTGCACATAAACAATCATTAATGGATTTCTGCTCTTTCTGTGTGTGCTGCTGAGTGCAGCACACGTAGAAAAAGCAGAAATTATGAGAAATAAAAGCATTTCTCCTCATGTGCCATTCTAACGCCCGCTCTTGCCTCTCTTTTTTGGAGCTGCTACAGATTTACACCTTCTAGTAAATCAGGGCCGCGCCAAAAAGCAATGGGTGTTGCAGTGGAACATCCACAGCAACACACATTGCACGCCCCTTTTATGCAGATACCTGCGTGAAAGGTTAGCATATTTACCAAAGTGGTGTTAAGCCACAAAAAGTGGCTTAATGCCACTTTGTAGATATCGTGCAGGGCATACCTCCACCGGACTGTCACAAAAAGTGATGCTCTGGCCTCCACGCCCCTTAAATTCTCAAAACTACTGACCGAATTTACACCGATTAACAAGAATCGCAATTCCGCGGAACAAGATCTAGCATCCTTCCAAACCTAACAACATTACTCACCAATGAGTGCAAAAAGGAGCTGCTGCCAATTCCTTTAGGGGTGATTCGGCAAGCGGGGGCTGAGATGAAGGGTGGTCCCAAATCGTGTTTTCTCCCTGTTATTTTCTACAGGAAACTTTAGACATGGCTACAGCCCGAACTGCTGAACGGAATTACACCAAATTTGGCAAAAAGGTAACCCTTGGTTCAGAAAGAACTCTTTTTGTTAAATGGTGTAAAACCGTTCAGTAGTTGCTGAGAAAATAAAAAGATTAAAAAAATATATATATAGAGGCTTGCAGGATCCGCACACCCTCCCGATCATATGCTTCATGCTAATTGGCTGTCAACACTCCAAACCAGGAAGCGTTGGCAGCCATCTTGTGCCTCAGTAGAACTGAGGCATAGGAAAACAGAAAAACTAAGGCACAAAACAAGAAAAGGGGGCATGGTAGAAACACCCTGACCCCCTAGGGCTGCTTAGAGGGTCCCACAAGGACCCCCAGTGCCAAAAAAAGCATTTTATTAAATTTAAATCGTGGGATGCGCGGAGGGTCCACGGATCCGGCCGTAAAAATTTTAAAAAACGAAGCGCGGGCTCCCGCTCTTCGTTTGAATAAAGCCCCCGGTTGGGCCAGGTCCCGGAGGCAGAAAAAAAGTGTGTGGGGCCCAATCCCCCCACACTACCCCTGGGACCACCACCAACCGGAGCTTTGCACAAAGATGTGCAAGGGCACACGGCCCCCCTCAGCCCCGAGGATGCAACCCCAGGGCTTTTATTAATAAATTTGCAGGGGGCACACGGCCTCCCCGCTGCCCCGGAGACTGGCATCCCCCGGAGTCTTATTTTGGAAATTATTCCTGAGTGGGGGGGCTCGAGCCTCCCCACACGCCCCATTGACCGTCCCCTCCCCGGGGCTCTAATTATTAATATTGGGGGGTCCTTGACGGACCCCCAAGCCCCGGGGACCACCACCCTGGGGCTCGGCAAATAGTGATTTGCCTGTCAGCAGCTCCCGTTGTGGAAAAGCAATGCCGGCTCAACCAGTACGCAGGGAGCCGGCGGGACCGTGGGGGGATTGAGGACACCCCCACGGTCCCCAACGGATAGAGCCGGCCCTGGGGGATGGGGTCCCCAGGGTCCGAAGTGGCCCGGGAGGGGGGCCACACAGCATCCCTCCCCTACAAATTTTTCTTTTTAAAAAGCAGGCCGGCCCCGGGGAATGGGGTCCACTGGGCCATAATAGGTTTGAGGAGGGGGGCCACACAGCTCCCTCCCCCAAAAAAAGCAATGGCCAGGCCCCAGTGGATGGGATCCATGGGGCCAGAAGTGGCCCGGGAGCTCCCAAAGAAAAAAAGAATTAAAAAAAAGAGAATTAATTAAAGCCGGCTCCGGGGGATGGGGACCGGAGCCAATAGAGGCCTTAGGAGGGGCCACGCAGCCCCCTCGACAATAAAAAAAAATATTTGTCCATGCCCCGTGGTATGGGATCCCCGGGGTCGGAATTGGCCACGGGAGGGGGGCCCGTGCGTTGTTTCTTCTTTCATCACATGTCCTACCTCTGTAGGCATAGTTAGAAATTAGCATTTACAAAACCTTAGAAATTCACTGAAAAAAACATTGGTTTCAGGGGCGTTATAGTTAGTTGGACATTTCACTCATACAAAACCATAGAAAATCCCCTGTTATAGTTAGTTCAGCTAACTATAACTTGCGCGCCCACAATGCACTGCTGATGACGTCACATATTACATCACTCATGACATGGTCAGTGACATCACTCATGACATCACTAATGACATCTCAAATGGCATCTAAGCATGGGCGGAAAATCCGTTACGCTCGTGGATTTTGCGGATTTTCGGTAAATTCGCAATCCGCGAGATTCGCGAATTTCCCGCAAAATCCGCAAATCCGCGAGCAGCGGATTTTATGGCTTGCTCGCACTGTTCGCGTGAGTTCGCGGCTTCCCAGTTCAACTTCGCGCCCCGCGAATAAGCGCTAAATTACAGAAATACGATCTTAGCAAAACTGAAACTACTTACCAGGTTCAAAAGTTCAAGCTCATCATTAGTAGCCATTTCTGTAGTGCTTCCTGAGGGGCCCCTCCAGAGTTCAGTTGCCTACTTGCAACTATTATGTGACCCTGCTCTGACCCTCAGAATAGTTACACAAAGGTCCTGAATTACAGCTAAGGCAGACAAGCAGGAGCCAGGCTGGAAGTTCAAATCCAGTGACACATTAATCAGCCCCTAATTCATTATTGTCAGTTGGGGCAGGGCAGGTGTTGTAACTAATTTTGCAACAATGAAAGCACTTAGCAAGTGCAAAAGATCACTAATCAGGAAGCACTAAGGAAGCAGGTGCCAGCTAAAAAAATATTCTGTGACACATTAATCAGCCCCAAATTAATTCAGGTCACTTGAGGCAGGGAAGGTGTGCTTTGCTTTGCCACAATAATGTACACTGGACAACCAGAGGGTGCTGTGATGAAACAGAGGGTGGCATGGGTGGGCCAGAGGGTGGCATGAGTAGTCAGAGAGTGGCAGTGGTGACAGAGAGTGGCAGTGATGAAGAAGAGTGTCCCAAACAGGCTAGACACCTAGAAACAACAAGTTCGCAAAACTTGCGACCCGACAGGTAAGTTTGCGTTTGCGAAATTGTACAAAACCCTCGCGAACTGGCAGAAACCCGCGCGAACACACACAAAAAAATCCCCAAATTCGCGAGAATTCGCGGATTTTGCGGATTGCGAGTTCGCAAATCCGCAAAATTCGCGAACGCGAGATCCGCAAAATTCGCCAATGCTTAATGACATCACTGATTACATCATCCTTGTGAGAGAGTGGCAGACCTCCTCTCACCCTAATATAACCTTGGATACACACACACTCAAAAATACAAACTAACATTTTCAAAACAATGGACATACCAATACCAGTTACAACACACTTATTCAGTAATTCCGAGATCTACACACACACATCCAGTCATTCACCACAGTCCTATACAGTCACTCATACATGTACTTACTCATCAAATGTACTCATACACCTATACATCCTGTTACACACCGCCACTCATCCATAGTTACTCACACACATAGTCACACATGCAAAGTATCAAACATCCATTTACTTGCATATACAGTTATACACACACTACCTCACTTACTTCTACAGAAACGTCCACATACTTACTCTCTTAAACAATCACTTATAGAAACATATACTTATTTATACAGGAACCCTTCCAATCTCTCACTCTCACATATACTCACTTATATACAACAATACTCACATATACTACCTTAAAACATATTTAGTTACTCATAAATACACTATTGAGACAGTCATTCACTCACTAACACACCCATACACACACTCATACACCCAAACAGTCCTGCACACATGCTGTCTCCAACACATACAAACATTGACTCACTCATTCATGTATGCACTAAGTAATACCCCCACCGAACCATGCAGACACACAGGCACTCATACTGATACTCAAAAAACCAACTAATAACCCATATAGACACACATGTAGCTACTTATCAACCCATGCAGTCACTTATACACAAAGTGAGAGACTGATACAGATATTTATGTATTTAAACATTACTCACTAACTCATGTATTCACTAAGATACACTTAATCACTCAGTTATACAATCAATTTTACAAAAACAAAATCATCCATTTAGACACTTATACAGCCATTTATTCTTCCATCGACCTTGAGATATACATATATAAAAAATATTTTATTTTCCGAAAAACACACATTCACTGGATGATGTGATCAGTGATGTCATTAGTGACGTCATTTGAGATGTCATCAGTGATGTCATGAGTGACGTTACTGACCATGTCCTGAGTGATATAATATGTGACGTCATCAGCAGTGCATTGCGGGCGCGCAAGTTATAACGGGGGCATTTCTATGGTTTTGTATGAGTGAAATGTCCAGCTAACTATAACACCCCTGAATTACGCCAAATTTGGCAGATATGTAGTCCTCAGTTCAGACTCGTGCCTTTTTCTTAAATGGTGTCAATCTATTCAGTAGTTCCTGAGAAAATGACAGTTAAAAGCATATATATATCTATGGGTGCGGTGGATCTGGTCACCCTGAGCACACCATGAGCGCAGCCTGCGTGCACCGTGAGCGCACCCCTCTGATTACGCGCTGAATGCTAATTGTCTGTCAATTGGTTGTCAACATTCGAAACCAGGAACTGCTGGCAGCTGTTTTGTGCCTCGGTAGAATCAAGGCTGGAGAAGTCAGTGGAACAAGTGTGCAAAATGTATAAAGGGGGCAGGGTAGAAATAATCTGATCCTTTAGACCTGTTTAGGGGACCCTCAGGGCTCAAAATTGTAATTTTTGTTTTCTTTTTAAAAGCTCGCCAGGTGCGCGCATCCTGCCATAAAAAAATAAAATAAATATAACAGGGCTTCTTTTATAATTAGCCCCCGGGGGGGGCCAAATCCCAGGTGCACATTTTTTAAATGTATGGAGGGCCCAGAAGGGCCCCCTAGCCCCGAGGACCGACAACCCCCGGGGCTATAAAATAAATGTTTGGGGGGTACCAAGGCCGCTCCTGCAAAATTAGTGGTGAGGGCCTCACCGACCCACTCCAAGCCCCAGGGACCACCACCCCCAGGGCTTTCTGTATTGTGTGAGGGGGGCTGTTTGGCCCCCCTCCTGGAGCCCTCGAGGGCCCTGGGGACCGCCACTCCCCAGGGCCGGCTCTTGCAGTGTCCCTGGTGCCTACCCCTCGACGCTGCTGTTTGCTATGAGAGGGCGGGAGTCTTGTGGCTCCCGTTCTCCCATAGCAAACTTGGTTTGGATTTAGAAAGAGAGAGCAGGGAAATCTGTTCTCTCTTTCAAAATCCAAACCAGATTGCTTTTCCACATGGGGAGCTGCATATTAGCAGCTCAACATGTGGAAAAGCAATGCCGGCTCCCACACGCGTAGAAGTTGGGCACCAAACGCGCTTGAGTTGCGCAGCCTCCAGATTATGAGTTGTGCATCCAATGCGTGCACACCAGGGGGCCACACGAAGCGCTGCACTGGTCACACGACTTCTAATTTTACCATTCAAGAAAAGCACCTTATCAGTAATTTCTAATATCCCCAGGGACCCCATCCCCCAGGGCTTATAAAAAACGTTGGGGACCGTGGGGGGAGCCTCAATGCCCCACAGTCCCGCCGGCTCCCTGCGTCCTTCGGGAGCCGGCATTGCTTTTCCACATGGGGAGCTGCTAGCATGCATGTGGAAAAGCAATCTGGTTTGGATTTTGAGAGAACAGATTTCCCGGCTCTCTTTTTTAAAATCCAAACCAAGTTTGCTATGGGAGGGCGGGAGCCATGAGACTCCCTCCCTCTTATAGCAAACAGCAGTGTCCCGGGGGTAGGCACCACTGGACACTGCAGGAGCTGGCCCTGGGGGTGGCGGTCCCCAGGGCCCTCGAGGGCTCCAGGCAGGGGCCACGCAGCCCCTCTGCCACAATACAGAAAGCCCTGGGGGTTGGTAGTCCCCGGGGCTTGAGGGGGTCGTTGAGGCCCCCCACCTCTAATTTTGCAGGGGGTGTCTTGGAACCCCCCTCCCATCCATTTGTATTATAGCCCCGGGGTGTGGCTCTCACTCTTGAATAGCAAACAGCAATGTTGAAAAATCTTCCGGTAAGATAACAAAGAATTTTAAAGTCAATTTTTGCCATTTTAGCTGTAGTTTGTTGCAGTTAAAGCGACGACAATTTTAAAACTGTCTTTGTAAATATGCCCCTAAGTTTTGTAATGTCGACAATCCCGTCTCCCATTTAAATAGGCATGAAGTATTTATTGAAGTTCATTGTGAATCGTGAAGCAACACTGTCTAATTGTGATCGATAAAGAATTGAAAGAGTTGTGTACTTCTTTTGCTCGTAATGTACATAGGGGCAGATTTACAAGTTTATTGCGTTACTATTGCATCACTTTTAAGATGGGAAAAGTGACGCGAAAGTGGCGTAAGGGGCTTGTAAATCTGCTGCACAGTGTTCCATCTTACTTTTCTTTCCTTTCTGTCATGTAGAGGATCCAGGGTAAATATAACATTTTCTGTACAGCTAGTACCATTCAACCCTACCCCCAAACTGCTTACTGCCTGTTACCATAGTAACAGTCCATGGAAAACTTAAGTGAGCACAGAGGATAGAAGAAGTTCACCACACAATGTTGCTAATCGTCCAAGGCCATTGGCACCGTTTGTACATGTCTGTAGGATTTGGTTAAGTGGAGTACCCTCTTTAGGCACCTCGGAACAAGTTGCATGCTCCTGCAGAGAATAAATCGCCGACTGTTCAGGGTGCAATATCGAGGGGAGAACTACCCGCAGTCTAGTTGCCAAAATTCTGGCCAGCACCTTCACTTCCACATTAAGCAAGGAGATTGGTATATAAGAATTGGGTTTGGTTCAGGGCTTCCATTCTTTTAGTATGTTCACTATCTTTCCCATCCTCAGGTCAAGTGGAAGACAACCCGTGGAGATCATTTCTTGATACATTGCCAGCATTGGTTTGGTCACCACCCCGCTAGGCCTTTGTATAGCTCAATCGGAAAACCATTGGGTTCTTGTGCCTTGCCCGATTGCAACTCTCTTAGTGCACCTTGCAGGTCTTCTTCAGATAAGTTGGCTTTTAGGGCCACCTCCTCCTCCCCAATTAGTGACAGAAGGGTCACGTCTCTGAGAAAATCAACACAGTCTGCGTCGGTCATTAAGGTCTGAGAAGCATAGAAAGCCTCGTAGTAAGAGACTAAGGTCTTGGCTATTCCCGCATTAGTTGAATGAACAGTCCCATTTTTGTCTTTCACCTCAGGTACCCAGGACCTCTCCCTATTGTGTGATTCCAACCATGCTGGGAGTTTGGCTGCTTTAGCTCCAACTTCATAGAGACATTGCTGTGTTGCCAGAGCGTGTTTATGGGCTAGGCCTTCCGTCAATGCTCTCAACTCCTGATGACAGAGCAGCAGTTGTTGATTGTCTATTACTTGACTTGTGCCTTGCACTTTACTCTCTATTTCTAATATATTCTTCTCCAGTTCGGCGCATTGCCATCTGGATTCTTTTTTCCTCCCCCTATTATCGTCTGAGTATTCCCTCTCAACACAGTTTTGAAGGTCTCCCATAGTGCCAGTGTAGAGTCGACAGGCCCCTGATTTTCTTGGAAGTACAAGCCCGCCCCTTGCGTATTTTGTCTCTCATGTTTTTGTCTTTTAGGTACCAGGCATCCAGACTGGACGGGCATTGATGATCTATCATCGGACCCTGTAATTGGCCCTCAACCGGGGAGTGATCTGATATTCCTCTGGCCAACTGTACCGCTGACATGAATCATGGCAGCTGGGACCGGAGAGTGAATAGATAATCAATTCTGGAGAAACTGCAGTGTGATGTCGATAAATATGTGTGCTGGTGAGGTTTAGGTTTATTTATCTCCAGAGGTCCACTGGATCCATCGCCGATGTGAACTATGAGAGTTTGGCCCCTCCTCCTTGCCTCAAGTGTCAGTACCAGTTATGTCCATTTGAGGGTCAAGGACTGCATTAAAGTCATCCCCTTGTAAAACAAATATCAAGCATGTGCTGCTTAAACATTAGCAGCCAGATTCATGAACGAAAAATCGGCTCGCAAAGGGCCAGATTCTCAGAATCTGGCCCTATGTGAGCGCAATTTTTGCAATTGGGATTCATCATCCCAAATGCAAAAATCGCTATTTGCGAAATCGCATATTTGCGAGGAATTGCAGTTAAGGAATCTCTATTAGAGATTCCTTAAATGCAATTCCTTAACCAATTTTAAATTGCGAATTTGCAATATTTGGCCGCTATTTACCACGAAGTCTGACTTTGTGGTAAATAGCAAAAAAATAGAAAAAAGCACTTTAGTGCATTTTTCTCAGTTGCATGTTACACACACACATGGTGTGTGCGCAACACCTGTGTAAATTTGCATTTCAGGGGTGCTGCAGGGTGTCCTTTGGACACCCTTGGCACCCTTGAAATCGCTATCTTATTTGCGATTAGCTAATTGCTAATCGCAAATAAGGAATACTCCCCATTCATTCCTATGGGCCTTTAGGCCCATAGGAATGAATGGGGAGTTATTCCTTATTTGCGATTAGCAATTTGCTAATCGCAAATAAGGAATGTGTAGGAATCGCAATTTATTTAGCGATTCCTACATGAATCCCGTTTTGCAAGTCCTTAATAGCGATTCCTTAATAATCGCTATTAAGGACTCGCAAAACAGCTCTTTCCTGAATCTAGCTGTAAGTTCCACAGCCCTGAATAATCATTTACTTTGCTTCCCCCACCCAGGCCTTCAGTGTCTCACAGCATAGTCTAAGTAATCAACTATGCTCTCTGTGAACAGTTTGTGACCGGCCCTGAAGTGTTGTCTATACTTCGCAGGTGTTAGTTCACACTTACTGGTCAAGATGGTCTTCATTGCAGTGTAGCATATTTGTTATTCCACATCTAGTGTAAGAAGAGTGTCTCACCCGACTATAGGCATGTACCTCCATAAACTACCATCCCAGAACTCCTCTGCGACCGTGTGCACACTTAAAATCTCTTCATCAGCTGCAAAGCACTTACCCACTTCATCCCCACCGCATAACAAGGCATCAAATCTTTTGGTGTTCTGGGTCTTGAGTCATGTGAAGACACTGCAGGTGTGCTGCCCCATTACTATTGCTGAACCCTTGCCTGCAGGGCTATGACATCCAGCTCGCTGAGTCTGAGCTCATGGGTACGTTTCCTCTCCTCCAGAGCCAGCCTCTTCTCTTATAGAGCTTGCTCTTTCTCAAATCTCAATTTGGCAATATCTTTATTTTCATTTTCTTTCCTCCATCCTGTCCACCAGCTCCTCTGGGGACAGGCTCCTGGGGGAGAATTTGCTCCCTGCTCTGGAAACCGCTATTGCCCTAGGCATGTTACAAGCCCCTTCTACAGGCTGTTTCAGAGCCACTTCAGACTCCAAAATCAGTTCATCCCCCCAGGCCTTTCCTGCTCCTCCTATGGGTTGTCTCCCACTATAACCTGGGTTTCTGCCTAGGCACTCACGGCCTTCTTCAGCTCCACCTTCTTATAAAGCCCCTAGTAGGCACATGAAATATCTTACAGAAATCTCTGAGCTGCTACACAGTGTAACTTTCTAACCTGGCCACCTAAAATACAAATACTGCTTCCTCAGAGAGAGATATATATTTTAGTATAAAAATCATAACCAAATTAGGGAGGATATTTTTTAAAATAAAATGGTCTCAGTATAGTGTTGTAGTGAACAAGGAGTTACTATATGGTATTGCCCAAACACAAGTCCAATCCTCACCACTGTTCACCAATTTTAGAACTGAGATTCCTGGTTGGCTGAGGTATGCACCCAGGCCAGACAGGAACCATCACTCTCATCAAGGTAAGTAAGATATACACTAAAAATGTACCTGTGCTTACCCCCTGGTAGCTTGGCATAGAGCAGTAAGTGCAGATAAATATCCACTTTCAAAAAGTGGAACTCCTAAACTAGTAATGTCAAGCCTAATTTTACCAGTAAAGAGGATTTGTCAATATCAACCCAAAGATATAAAGCGTTAAACATCTACTCATCTACAATCAGAAATTACTGCGTAAAAGTATTTTAAGGAATCTCAGGTGTTAACCTATGAAATGAGCAGGCCTCACTGTAGTGAAAAACAAATTTGGGTTTTTGTCTCTACTAAAACATGTCAAACAACCATGTACATATCCTACTTTTTACCTATATAGCACCCTGCTTTTAGGGGTGAATTATTGGAAACATAAATTACAACGCACTACTTTTACAACGCGGTTGTTGCAATGCAACTGCCTTTACATCACATGCCATTACAAAGCAGCCATTGCAACGCATTTCACTACAAAGCATGCCATTACAATGCATGTGACTACAACGCATGCCATTACAACGCATTATAAAGTAAGTACTGGGAAATAGTAATTTTTTACCACTACACTATCCAAAACTTACCCTACTGTTGCACTCACTGGAGTGGGAATAGTAATTTTTACCCCTACACTATTCAACAATTACCCTACTGTTGCACTCACTGGAGTGGGAATAGTAATTTCTACCCCTACACTATCCAGCACTTACCCTAAAAGTATCATGCGTTGTAATGGTATGCATTGTAATGGACGTTGCGATGTAAAACTGTGTTGTAAAAGCATGCGCTGTAAATGTCTGTGTTGTAACATGTCCTATGCGGGACTTCTATGTAATAAAAGGGGAGTTTAAGACTTAGCAATTAGCTTTAAATAAAAGCCAATACAAAGTGGCAGAGAAACTGCACACACACAGGCACTGCAGTGACAGGCCTGAGGCAGGTTTGAAAGGATACTTCTGTAGGTGGCACAATCAGTGCTGCAGCTCACTAGTAGCACCCTGGGTATATGGTGTACCACTTTACAAGGGATTTACGAGTAAATTAAATCATGTATGCAGAAATTACACACTTGTTTAGGAAAGAAGTACATGCACTTTAGCACTGATTAGCAGTGGTTTTGTGCTCAGAATCTTTAAGCCAAAGATAAAAAAAAAGCTAAATATAGAGGTAAAAAGCAAAGAGATTAGGGGAAGACCAACCTAGGAATGGCAGGTCTAACAAGCAGATATTAATTTGCTTAAAACAGTTTACTCTGTCCTTTCTAGCAGATCAGGCTAGACTGTTACCATTGGAGCATGGTCAAGACAGATTTGCATATGACAGGTTCTAAACTGAGGTGCATGGTGTGCAAAATAAAGATAGATTGGGATGAGGCGTCAAGTAATTACCAATGGCTGAGATTAACTCAAGCATTCCATCCATTTTTTGTAAACTTTAGTATGTTGCCCTAAGTGGGATGGGTATGCCAAGACGTGGCTATTGTTCACACTGAGCCACTGGAACCTAGCTGTACCTAGCTGATGAGCCCTAAATAGGGAAAAACTGGTGCTGGGTTGCTAGTGCCCTGGCTCAGGGATGAACTGGCCTGATAGTTTGTGCTAGACTTTTCCATTGGAGCAGAGTTAAGATTGATTTACATATAGCTGGGTCCAAATTGAGGTGACATGGTGTTTAAAATAGCAATGTATCGGGATGCGACCCTGAATAATTACCAGTGGCTAAGATTAATTCAAGCATTCCATCTATATTTTTTTGTATACTTAGACTGTTCCTGCACAGAGCATTTAATGCAGGTTAAGAATAATTTGAGCGGTAGTTGGACAGGTAGCCACAACTGAAGCAGATATTATTTTGCTTGAAAATGTTTACTTTGTCCTTTCTCCCAGGTCAGATCCTGATTGTATAAGAATTTCAATTCAGGAGGAGGAGCTACGCTAGCAAGCAAGATGGCCGCATAAGCTCCCGGCTCCGCCGACCTCTGCCAGCAGCTCGTATATCCTGCAAGTTATCCTGATTTCACACCGGACTCCCGTATATATGAGGAGTGACTGACTCTGAAGGCGCAATCCCGAACTTTTTATCTTACCGAGTGACAGAGATACGCCGTGTTTCATTCTCGGCCTACCCCGGAGCTGAAGCCGGGGCCTCGATTTCCAACCCATCCGGGCTGGAATTGAACAACATCGGCTGTGAACCTTGGGCTTTGTCCGGTCTCCCAAACGGAGATTTAATCTTCCTGTTTTTAACGGCGATTTCGTCTCCTGCCTGCAACACACACGCTACGGCGTGACACATCGTTTGCTGCGGCCCCGTTTCCGATGCCCGGAGACACAGTAAGCTTGTCGGGGGGGTGCGGACGGGAGCCCTGATCAGCGGCAAAGGAGTAACATCGTGAGGTGAGAGCGCCCGTTGTTGGTGCCCGCTCCAGGTTTGCCTGCTACCCCGGAGAAGCCGGCCTCCGGGGTTTGCATCCTGATCTGTTGCTTGCAAGAGGAGATGGAGGGGACAAAAGACACGCCACCGCTGCACGCCGTAATGGCGGCCATTAGAGCGCTCCACTCACAGATCATCGTCAACTACCAGGCACTGTCGGTAACAATGGACGATCTTTGCCGGAGACCGGACAGCGGCTTTTTGTCATCATCGCAGCCAGCGGTGCCACCAACGGAACATCGTATATCCAACTTCGAGGTCCCTGTGCAGAAGCCGGATCCCTTTGGCGCTGCGGATTCCTATAAGACAGAACACGCGCCCGTGAACATTGTCAGCGTCCCCTGCTTGAGCCCTATCTCGCCGAATGTCACTATGGACAACCTTGACTGCCTTCACAAGATCACCTGTGACTATTGGAGAGTTTTATCATCCTTCCACGCTTTTCCTTGCTTGCTTTGTGGAGATCGTGAACTTTTATCCTTTACTTGGCTTGTTCGTACTGACTTGAACTTTCATGAAAGCTTTACCTCTCTCATTGTTGCTGTGGCCTGGGTTATATGTGCTCCAGTGAACATTCGTACTGGCCAGGGTTACCTTGTGGGGTTTTTCAGGATACGGGACAATAATTTAATCTGCTGCTGGGATTGTGACCTGTGAACTGCGGGAGTCGGTGGTATATTTGGTACTTCCCCGGATTGATTGTGTATTTCGCTTCATTTTATTTTGAACTTGTCTTCGGGGGGTCGCATCTGGTGGGGGGTTGGGGAGTCTGGGAGGGCGGGGGTTTGTTTCTCCTCCTCCGCAGCTTTCTTCTTTTAGGGACGCTTCTGGGCGACAGGCACGCTGCTAGTGGGTTAGGCCGTAGCCATTGCAGGGGTGCAGGGTGGTGAGGGGGTTTGTTATTTTGCCTTTGTTTTGTTCTATGGCCCCCTTTTTCTTCTCTCTCTCTCTCTTTCGGGTATTCCTCTGGGCGACAGGCACACTGCTTGTGGGGTAGGCCATAGCCATTGTAGGGGTGCAGGGTGGGGGGTGCGTGGGGGGTTTGTTATTTTGCCTTTGTTGTGTTCTATGGCCCCTTTTCTTTTTCCTTTTTCTCGCAGGGTCCGGTAGCGATAACTTTCGGTTTCATCCTGAAGTATAGGAGTGGGCGGGGTCTGGGGTGGGTGGCTGTGATGATAGATAGGTAGCTTTGTTCTTTACCCTTAGTGAACTTACTAGCGCTTGCGTTTTTTACTGTTGGTCTATTTTGATCCAAGACTACCTTTTAACACCTACCCGCATTTTTATACCTCCGAGTGTGTAGCTCCGGATATCCTGTATCTTCTTCTTTATCTCGTTTTTGGGGGGGGGGTTAAATATAAAATGAAACCTTATGCATATCCTTGATTCGAAATGTTTTCAATACATCGTCTATCCTTTACCGCTGCCGGACCCATGGGTTGTCGGCTGAAGAGCTGTGTTATTGGCATTACTGATCCGTGTTGCATACATGTGGTACCGGCCCCTGTTGTTGCAGGGCTATTTTTGTATCTTGTGTTGAATGATAAATAAAGGTTTTAAAAAAAAAAAAAAGAATTTCAATTCAAAGTACCTGGCCTGGCAGTTCAGAATGGATTGCTCCTATTGGAGTAGGGTCAACATGGATTTATATATACTAGTGTCTAAACTAAGCTGGCATGGTGGGCAAAAGAACGATTGGGTTTGTAATACTACTTTGAACCACTGCCAGTTCTTAGACAAATGACAAGCATTACTCCCATAACCTTTTGTGTGATTGATGTACTGCCGTGAGTAGCAAGTATAAGCCCAAACCTGGGTCCCAAGATCACTGGAATAAAGCTACACCCGACTGAAGATCCCCAGTGAGGGCCAAACCTCTCTTGGGGTGCTGGTGTTCCACTGTAGGGAGGACCTGGCCTGGCAGTTCACGATGGACTGTTCCTATTCCAGTAGGGCCAAGACTGATTTGCTTATGTCTGGGTTCAAACTGTGATGGTTTGGTGGGCAAAAGAACAGTGGGGTGGAAAGCTGCCCCAAGCGATTATCAGATCGCTAGCATTCCTCCCATCACCTTTTGTGTGTTTGATGTACTGACTATGTGGCAAAAGTATGCCTAGATGTAGGCCCCCTGCATACTTTGCCACTTGAACAAAGCTACACCCAAACTGATGACCCAAGAAATGATAATTCCGGTCTTGAGTTATTTTTGCTCTGGTTTAAGGAGAACCTGACCTGGCAGTTTGGGTTAGACTGTTCTTATTGTAGTATTGTCAAGGCTTATTTGCATATGAGTGGGTCCAAACTGAGGTGACATGGTGGGCAAAAGAACAATGGGGTGAAATGCTACCCAAGCGATTGTCAGTGTTTAGACAAATTGAAAGCATTGCTTTGACCTCCTTATGCGTTTTTAAAGTGCCATCCTAAGTGTCAAGGGTATGCTCAGGCTTGGGACCCGTGGTCAGTGTGCCTCTGAAACTAAGCTATAACTGCCTGAGGGGCCTATCCTACATTTCTTGTGTTATGGGAGGATCTGACCTGGCAGTTCAGACTCGAGTTTACCTATTGGTGCAGGGTTAAGACTGATTTAGATATGGCCATCTAAGGTAGCATGCTGGGCAAATGCATGTTGGAGTGCATGCTACCAATATTACAAGTGGTTAGACAAACTGCAAGCATTCCTTCCATCACTTTTTGTGTGTTTGATGCAAATTTAGAGTACGCAATATCCCGGAATGAAAACCATACCTCAGACTGCAATAGAAGCTGTCATTGTTAGTTTTGCAAATTAAATATTTTTAAAGATGGTGGTACATTGTTGTCCTTTGCATGAGGATTGATTAAGTGCATTCGGAGTAGGTCACATCCTGCAATACAAATTGTGTCCTTTAACTGCTCGAGAAAAGATGGAGGAGCAGCAAGATCACAGCAAGCCGATCAGCCTTCAATTCCACCATCACGGCACACCACCACCTGATCAGAACAACAAAGAGAGAAGCCATTAGGAATGCACCAATGCAAACGCACACAATGTCAAAGTACTCCTTGCTGTGGTCAAAGAATTCACGAAACCCAGCAATGAGACAGCAGACATTTCTCTGTCTCAAGACCGCTGCGATAACCTCGCCACCTTCTTCCACCTCTAGATCAAGGAGATCTGTGACAGCTTTGCAACCGAAGACCCACTCACCCCATCGGTAACCACAGCAAGCAATGGCTCCAAACCCTAGCAGACCTTGACCAACTGGACTACCCTCACCTCTGACGATACCCTCAAGCTCACAAAGAGCATCCACTATGGAGTCCCCTTGGATCCCTCCCCTCACCATATCTTCAACAGAGCTTGCACCTCTATCGCACCTAAACTCTGCTTCATCCTCAATTTCTCCATCGAGTCTGCAACCTTCCCAGAAGACTGGAAGCATGCAAAGATCAACCCCCTGCAGAAGAAACCCGACGGACCTCAAAACAACAGACCCATCTCTTTGCTCCCCCTCCCAGCCAAAGTCATTGAGAAAGCCATCAACGCTTAACTGTCCGAGTTCCTTGAAACAAACATCATCCTGGACCTTTCACAATCAGGCTTCAGAACCAACCACAGCACCAAGACCACTCTCCTTGGTACCACGGATTACATTCGCAGCATCCTCGACTGAGGCAAGACTGCTGCCCTCATCCTCCTGGACCTCTTAGCTGCCCAACATCGCCTCAGTGCAAGACTACAAGACCCCGGCATCTGTGACAAAACCCTAAAATGGATCTGTTCCTTCCTCAAAGGCCGAACACAGACAGTAAGACTTCTGCCATTTAACTCAGAACCCTCAGAGACCAGCTGAGGAGTTGCCTCAGGGATCCTCCCTGAGCCCCACCCTCTTCAACATCTGGGACATGGGTCCAGGAGCTGTGATGAACTCCAAACATCACTATTGTCGTAACAATTAAAGGAAGCTAAAATATCCAGTGTGGATACGACCACCAGAGCACTCAGTAATGCCAGGAGCAACTGACAAAATGTTGAAAGGTCTTAAATAAACATTCCAGTGATCGAATGGAACACAGGAATGCTGTGGTGAGAAAATACCACCACAATCTAAATACAGCTCTGTTTCTACACCAAATCTAACTCTTCTGCCTTGCTCTTTAAGAGATGTATATTCTATGGGAAATATATGCTGTGGGAGACACATGTCTAAAGGCTTGCTTTACAGCTAAGTTTCTGGAAATTCACTTGCATTGTCCTTGCATGACGCAATTCATTGCACAGTAATGCAGCTCCTTATCTGGAATTTACTAAGTCATGTGGCTTTGAGTGAGTTAGTAAATACAAAGTAAAGCACTGCAAAGCATGGCAAGGCATTGCATTATTTTGCGTTATGTAGGCGTTACGTGGGTGGTCATGGTTGTTCCCATGCATGCATCAATGTATTTTGACGCAAACCCAGATGTACAAGACTTGTATACCTGGGTTTGCACCAAAATGGTGTGCCTGCCCAGCAGAGGCATAACACGGAAAAATATATTTATTTCTTCTTGTTAATACTTTTTCTGTGTAATGCAGTCTGCAGCACATAGAGAAAGAGGAATATACCTCTGGGGCTTGTTTTGATGCCGCAAGTTGTCCTATCCTGCTCCATAACAATCCAACCCATAACGCAGCGACCCTTGCACCATGGTCCAAGGGTACCTGCATACGTGCTAGGCAGTACACAGTACACCAGTGCCAGGAGAAAGCAGAAATGTTCCATTTGTTTGTTAATATGGAGGAACTTTGGGGCATATTTACAAGTTCCATTCGCCACAGGAGTGTCACTTTTTTTAATGCTGCGGTGGCGTACCACCATTTCCCATATTTGCAAGTTGACGCTAAGCCACCTAACATGGCTTAGCATCACCTTGTAAAAATGCACCTTTCTGCCGCAGTCCTCTGTGGCAAAGGGTCATGCAAATCGGTGTTGCTGTAGGAGTTCCACCACAGCGCCCATTGCATTTTGACGCTCCTCCAGATTTACAAGGCTGAGGCAGCGTCAAAAACAGCACCATTCTAACACCATGGATTGGCATTAGATAGGTGATACGACGAGAAATTATTAATTTCTCCTCGTTTTGAGCTCTTTCCATATGTGCTGAATTCTAATGCACACATCGAAAGAGAAAATCACCATGAAGGATTATTTATGTGCAGGAAGGTGTCTTTCCTTCAAATAAACAATTCCCCCTGCAGCGCAGTCACCCTTGTAACATGGCGGTAGGGTTCCTGCAGTGGTGCTAGGCAGCATTTTTTGCACCAGCACTAGGGGAAAAATAGGAGTGCACCGTATTCCTATGAATATGGTGTATCCCTGCGTTTTAAAAATGTTGGAGCTGCACTGTTGGATTTGATTTCTCATATTTACCTTTTTCTGATGATTCCTGCTGTCTGTTGTGGCCCAGATCCCCAGAGGTTAGCCATTGTGGGCTTTTCACTTTAAATATGTTGGATTCACGCCCACTTTTTTCACCAGATCATACAGGTGTCATTTTGGCGTCACCAGGGGTTGCAGCTGCGACCCCTGGTTTGCTTCGTGCGACCCCCTGTCACAGACTTCATGACCCCTGCCATCAAGTGGAAAAATCAGTGCCAGGAACACAGGGGCAGATTTCATTCTTCTTCTTCTTCTTCTTTTTCTTCTTCTTCTTCTTCTTCTTCTTCTTCTTCTTCTTCTTATTATTATTATTATTATTATTATTATGCACTATTAGCGTAATAAAAATGAAATACAATTAGATGGAATATCACCTTCCCTCATAGCTGAAGTGAGTAAAAGATTATTTTAAATGTATTTTTTATGCTTGTTTGTGGCTGAGTGTGTTTATGTGAGAGACAACGGTTTGTATGTGTCAATGTGTATATATCTGGAGAATGTGTGTGTGAATCGAAGTGAAGGTCAAATAGCGTGTGATGTCACTTCCTCTACCCAAGGCATTTTGGAGAATTGACCTCCTTGCTAAAGTTACCTCTGCATATTAGAGGTTACTATGGGAAACAAGGAGTTAGCATAGTGTGATTTTTGTCTGATTGCCATGATTTTAAAGTTCTGTGTTCAAGTGTGGTGGCAAAGAATCCTCTAACATCTAGAGAAAATAGTAAACCCTTGAAGAGAAACCGCTGTGATACTTCTTAATCCAATTTATCTCTATGGTGAGGGAAATACCACTGATGGATTATTTTATGCATTTTGCACTTTCTTCACAAGTCAGCTGATAAAACTGCCTGGTATGAGGGCCGCAGTGAGCGCGCTGTGTTCATACGTTAAAGCAACCATGCAGTGGAGTATATTTGATTATTTCGTATACAATAAGCCACATAAATGATCCTTTAAGAAAAGACTGTAGATGCAACGAGTGTGCTTATTTTGGATGTTCCAAACTGTACGTTGTTGGTCTGGAAAGAGTTTCGGGCATGAATCTTCGTTTAATGAAACAAACCAAAATACTATGATTTAGAATAATCGTTTCCGCTGAACAACTCTTTATTGAAGGGCTGGGTTGTATCTTTTTTTAGAGACCTTAATAACCTCGAAAACTAAGCAGGTTCTTATTTTCAGCCTCAACCATTAGAAATGTGTGAGTGATAAACTAAACAATTAGCCGCTGTGATGTTTGCTGTCAGGTTTTAAGAAGTTGCTTTTTTAGAAAGTTATCTGCTCTTTCCAAGCTAACTTTAGCACAATAGTGATATATCAATTTCTCTTAATGGAAACATTGGTCTCCCAACCTGAGCACTGCAGCGCCATCACAAGGAAGTGGAGAGTGGGCATTATGCCCCAGGACCTGTTTTTGCAAGGCCTCGTGTACCATGGTCTGAAAATGTTTTTATAGATTTACGAAGAAAGCATACACTGTTTAGATTAATGATGATGCATAGTTTACTGGATGTTTTCATATGCTGCTGCTGCTGGGTTGAATTGTGAATGGTGGGACAGTGGCAAGTAGGCATTCACAGCAGAGTTTGCTTTCATACATGATAGCATTAGGGCCCTTGTCATATAAAAGCGCATGGACAAGAAAGCCACTGAAAGTAGCTTATTGTGAAACACATATCAGGACAAAGAGCAGTAGTGATTGTAGCATCTTGATGCTATACGCGCTAGAATATTTGTGCTTCCGGGAGGACTCTGAACAGGAACTAAGTGATATGTGGGGAGGTGTTAGGGTGGGATCTATGACAAAATATAGAAACACAAAATATCGAAATACTAAAATATCGGAGCAATAATATCGATGTAAACAATATCGATATCCTATCTACAACAAGGTAAGCACTAAAATATCGTGAAAAAAAATATCGATGTCAAAAATATCGTTTAAAAAAAATATTGTTTCCTTAATTAAAAAAAAATGTAAAATGTATTTAATATACTTACAAATATAATAAACATAGTTAAAATTATTTAATAATATTTAAATTAATAAGTAATATACATAATGTAATAAAAAATGTATTAACATATACATATAATATATATATACTTACTTGATAATTAGGTTTAATATTTATTGTAATAACTTATAAATAATTAAAAATATTATAAATTACAAATTCATCTACACACATAAAATAATAACATAAATACAATTAAAATATTTATGCAAAAAAATGAAAAAAATTCTTTACTTTTAATATTTTTAACATTAATGATATAATGCATTAACTAAAACAATACAAAACATATTAAATAACAGGAGAATAAAATACTATTCCAACTCCAAAAAAACAACAGTAAAAAAATGTTGGATAGCGTAGGGGTAAAAATTACTATTCCCACTCTAAAGAGTGCAACAGTAGGGAAAGTGTTGGATAGCGTGAGGGTGCAAATTACTATACCCACTCCAAAGAGTGCAACAGTAGGGAAAATGTTGGATAGCGTAGAGGTAAACATTACTATTCCAACTCCAGAGAGTGCAACAGTAGGGGAAGAATTGGATAGCGTAGGGGTAAAAATTCCTATTCCGACTCCAGAGAGTGCAACAGTAGGGAAAGTGTTGGATAGCTTAGGGGTAAAAATTACTATTCCCAATCCAGAGAATGCAACAGTAAGGAAAATGTTGGATAGCGTAGGGGTAACAATTACTATTCCCACTCCAGAGAGTGCAATAGTAGGGAAAGTGTTGGATAGCGTAGGGGTAACAATTACTATTCCCACTCCAGAGAGTGCAACAGTAGGGGAAATGTTGGATAGAGTAAGGGTAAAAATTACTATTCCCACTCCAGAGAATGCAACAGTAGGGAAAGTGTTGGATAGTGTAGGGGTAACAATCACTATTCCCACTCCAGAGAGTGCAACAGTAGGGAAAGTGTTGGATAGCGTAGGGGTAAAAATTACTATTCCCACTCCAGAGAGTGCAACAGTAGGGAAAGTGTTGGATAGCGTAGGGGTAAAAATTACTATTCCCACTCCAGAGAGTGCAACAGTAGGGAAAGTGTTGGATAGCGTAGGGGTAAAAACTACTATTCCCACTCCAGAGAGTTAAACAGTAGAAAGTGTTGGATAGCGTAGGGGTAAAAATTACTATTCCCACTCCAGAGGGTGCAACAGTAGGGAAAGTGTTGGATAGCGTAGGGGTGAAAATTACTATTCCCACTCCAAAGAGTGCAAAAGTAGGGAAAGCATTGGATAGCCTAGAAGTTAAAAATAACATACTTATAAAAAATATTTAATATTTTAAATTATTTAAAAAAATTATTTATTGAATTAATCTAAACTATTCACAAAAACCAATAAATAATTATTTAAAAAATAATTACCAATTAATAATTGATATCCAAAAAATTAATTATCAATACCCAACTATATATTTAAAAACGACTTAATTACATATCAAATACTTAACACACTATTCCCCTATGAACGCACAACAAACACCAATAATAAAATAATACACTTAACATAAGTATCTGTCAATTAATTAAAATTATCAAATATTACAAATTAACTCACAATTAATAATTGATTAACAATAATATAATTAGCAATACCAATTAATGAAAATAAATTATTAATTCATTACATTTAAATTACTTCCCACCCTATTCCCCTATAAACCCATAACCCGCTACAAACATAATTATCAATTAATCAATTAATTAAAATAAATCACCAATTATTAAAAATTAACTACCAATTAATAAAAATTAATTTATAATTCCTAGAAAATGTATAAATAATTTAGTATAATTAAATTACTTCCCACCCTATTCCCCTATAAACCCATAACCCACTACAAACATAATTATCAATTAATCATTTAATTAAAATAAATTACCTATTAATAAAAATTAATTACCAGTTAATAAAAATTAATTTATAATTTCTAAAAAAATTATAATTAATTTAGTATAATTGAATTACTTCCCACCCTATTTCCCTATAAACCCATAACCTGCTACAAACATAATTATCAATTAATCAATTAATTAAAAGAAATTACCAATTAATAAAAATTAATTAAGAATTAATTTAAAAGATTTTATAATTCCTAAAATAAAATAATTAATTTAGTATAATTAAATTACTTCCCACCCTATTCCCCTATAAACCCACAACCCGCTGCGGTACTAAAATACAAAATTTACTTAAATTACATAAAAAAATAATACATATTAAATACATAATAATATACATAAAAATAATATAAAAATCGATATTAGTAACATCGATATTACTTACATCGATATTAACAAAATCGATATTACTTACCTCCGAAATTCTGTCCCTTCGATATTAAAACATTCGATATTACTTACTTTCTATATTATGTCCCTTCGATAATAAAAAATCGATATTATGGTATATTGATATTAAAAAATCGATTTTTTGTCTGCAAACCGTTAGGGTGTGGTTCTGGGAAGTATGTTGTGGTGTGCAGTGTATGAATGCATGTAGAAGAATAAAGATATGCTCAACCACAGTTCGAGTGTTTGATAGAATCTATTCCATGTTCCGAGCCTTGGGAAGACAATACAACTGGCGACGAGTAGAGGATTACATGCCTGTGGAAAACAAGACTGCTTCTCCTGAGAGTTTGCAAGCTGCTTGTTTGCGCCGCGTGTGCCCAGAAAGAATGCAAAGTGGTCTGTGACCGGTACACGTGTAGTCAAACCCCTCCTCCAGCACATACACGGCCACAAAAGCAATCGAAAACTTTACAGAGGAGCATATTTCAAAATGCCCACTGATACTGCCAGTGAGGTTGTTGACAGAGACGTTATGCTGTGCCGCGAACATTCGTGCTAACGTAATGGCAGCAGAAGGCAGCTCGAAATATAATGCAGATGTGTTCTTGAAGCCAACACAACTGTTCAAAACATCCAAGAAACAGAACATTATTGCCAGGTATGCTGTATGGATTGATACATTCAATGACTTCATAGATGCACCAGAAGAGGAATATGCTAATCAAATATTTGAAAAACCTTGCATGTGCATGGTTAAGGCAAAGTCAGTATAGTGTTCGGAGTGGACGGGGAGAGAGGAACGTCGGAAAGCAAACAGGTCAGGTAAGAGGGGTTTGGAGTAGTTTTTAGGGGGTGTTCGGGGTAATTTTTAGGGGGTGGGGGTTATGGGGTAGTTTTTAGGGGGTGGAGTAGTTCAGGGTAGATATTAAAGGGTGGGGGTTTCGGGGTCGTTTTTAGTGGGTGGGAGGGTTTGGGAAAGTTTTTAGGGGGTGGGAGGGGTTTGGGGTGGTTTTTAGAGGTGGGGGTTTCAGAGTCGTTTTTAGGGGGTGGGGATTCCTTGCAGTTTTTAGGGGTGGGGGTTGGGAGTAGTTTTTAGGGGATGGGGTTTGGGAGTAGTTGTAAGGCATGTGGGGGTTATTTTTTATAGAGTGGGGGTTTGGGGTCGTTTTTAGAGGGTGGGTGGATCAGGTAGTATTTAGGGGGTGGGCGTTTGGGGTAGTTTTTAGAGGGTGGGGGGTTTGTGGTAGTTTTTAGGAGATTGGGGGGGGTATTTAAGGTTCAGGGGGAGAGGGTGGGAGGTGATAACCTTAGCCATAGATAGGCGTTTACCATGTATGCTATTATCACGAAAATTTGTGATAAAGGACTGCGTGGTAAAGCAATTCATGTTTAAGATGCGGTCATTGTAGAGACTTCGTGTCCTGAAGGCACCACATGGGGCACCGTCGCACTTCGCACTGCAACCCTGGTTGGCCTCAATGACGTCCCCACACGACGACCCCACCGAGTCGCTGCTTGCACCGTGACCTGTGGGCACCACACTCTGCACCGCCTCGCTTCACACCACCACCCTGGTATCACCGATGATACAGCTCCCCACCGACATCAACGCCGCTGCTTGCAACGTGGTTCGAGGGCACCGCTTGTAAGTTACATGATACACCATCCTCATCCCGCACCACAGCCTTGACCTACCGACACCGGTGCCATCGACTCCAGTTCGTCAGCTGACGACAGCGCTTCAGCAATAATGACTCAACTGCTTGCACCATGACCAGCCAGCACTTCAACGAGCACTGCATAACTTCTCACCACAGCCCTGGTCTCACCAACACCACTGGACGACTGTCACTGAGCCACTGCCTGCACGGCAACCTGAGGGCATCGCAAGCCGCACCCCTGCAATTCACACTGCAGCCCTGACACCTGCCAAGTCTGGCACTCCGGACTTCAACCATGAGGAGTTTGCAACGTGTGTGACTTCAAGGGCCCGATGACTCCTGCACCGGCCTCCGTAAACGACGCCTGTGGACGCTAGCTCGTCGGAGCTCAACAATAGGTCGCTGACGCCCTGCATTTCCAAAGGTACTGTTTTGCGGGTCTTCCCAACGCAGTAGCTGGCCCGCGATGCCACGGTCAGGCAGAACTGTTTGGATTTGTTGTTCACAACATCGTGTTATCCCCGGAAGGAGCTATTGACTTCAAGGAACTGTTTTTCAAGTCTATGTTTGATTATTGGGATTTCTGAGAACTGTATAGTGGATTTTTATCGTTTCCTGGTCTTGTTTGCACAGATACAATATTGGTTATATTTCTAAAACTGATGTGGTGTCCTTTTATAGTGTTTTCACTGTATTACTGTTGGTTATGTGCAAATGCTTTACACACTGCCTCGGAGATAAGCCTGATTGTTCGTGCTAAGCTACCAAAGGGGTGTGCAGGGGTTAATTCAATAGTGTATCCCCCTTATCCTAACTAGAAGCAAGGGTGTCTATTTGGACAAAGGTGCAAACCGTTGCCAACCAGAGACCCCAATTTCTAACATGCCTACTCTCAGCCAGAGAAGGATAGTCTGGTTGTGGTGTGGGCCTGCATACATTTTCATCTATTCCTTAATGGGAAATGATTTACTGTCATCACAGACCACCATGCTTTGCTCATTATTATTGGAAAAGTGAAGGCTAAAAGGTCCCCTAACATCAGAAGGCGGGGTTGAGGCTGCAATATGATCACTATGAGATTGTACACAAACCTGGGAAAGATCAGAACCCAGCAGATAACTATTTAAGAGCGCTACTACATCGTCCTAGTTTGACACCCAAGTCAGCTGAAGAAAATCCCCATTTTATTGTGAGGTCCAGCACACCAACTGTTCTGTCTGTGGACCAAATCATTGCTGGCACCAACACAGACCAAGATGTGACTATCATCAAAGAACACATTGAGACGCAATCATGAAGACCACGTGGATGGCTTTTGGCAGATTATGCTGAAATCCAAAAGTTCAAAAACGTACAGGATGATTTAGCAGTAGCACAAGAAGGCATAATACTGAGAGACTCGAGAATCGACAAATCTGAGAACCTAAGCAACAGTCCATTGAGTTGCTCGTAAAGGACATCATGGCATTGTAGCCACCAAAAAGCATTGAGAGGCAGAGTGTTGTTTCCTTGACTAGATGAGTGAGTAGAAAAGTAATTGAAAGCATGCCACATCTGCAATTATCTGTTGGCCCCTAAGGTGACGCAGTACCCGATGACTATGTCTGACCTTCCTGCCCATGCCTGAATGAGAGTCGCAGTTGACCTCTTTGGAACATTAGGAGATGGACAGCACTTTATGCTAGTTATAGACAAATATTCACATTTTTCTTTGGTGGAGACAGTGTCCTTGACAACTCACGATAAACTCATAGAAAGTCTTGCTGACATATTTGCAACTTGGGAGATCCCTAGATCCTCAAATCCAATAATGGCCCACCCTTCAACAGCAAAGAGTTCAAAGAGTTTCTTGCACGGCTCAACATCAAACACCAAAAGATACACCCACCTGGCTCCAAGCCAATGGTGTAGTCAAAAAATGTATGGGTGCCCTAAAGCAGGTATTTCAATAAGCGTCCATGGAAGAATTCAACTTTAGCCAATCTATCTGCCAGGCCCTCCCAGCCTATCGATCAACTCCTCACTCTACAATGGGTGAGAGTCCAGCTACCTTGTTGTGTGGGACAGTCATCAGAACAAAACTACCTCAATGAACATCAGCCTGATCAAAGAATGATGACAAAGTTTGTGACACTGACGCTACTCATAACAGCAAAATTAAAGTGTATGCTGATCAGCGCCACCATGCCCAGGAAATTCTCTTTGACAAAGGAGATAGGGTACTGAAAACAGACACCCTTTTGCCACTGACCCTTTACAGGTGTTGGCGTGCATGGGACACATGATGACAGCACATCATCCTGGGAAGTCCATCACTCGGGACACCTACCTCATCATTCGCCAGATCCTGAAACTATGTTGAAGGTGACCACACCCGCAGGTCTGGCTCCTGAGTCAGTCCCGCTTTTGCCTGATAAGGGTGGACCTCGATCACCTTGGATCACCCGAGACGGCAGACAAGTGCAAGCTCCTTGCAGACTGATTGAGAAGATGATTTCAACTGATGCCTGCCACCATTTGTTTAACAAAGGGGGAGATGTGGTAACCTGATGATATATGCAATAGGCCCTTTGTAGTTCTGAGCTGACTCTGAGCAGGAACTTCATGATCTGCGGGGAAGGTGTTGTGGTGTGGTCCTAGGAAGTATGACATAATGTGCAGTGTGTGAGTGGATGTTTGAGAATAAAGATATGCTCAACAGCAGCTCCTGCGTGTGGCATAATCTGTTTGCAAATAAACAAAAAGAGAGAGGCCAAATCAGTCTCAGAATTGCCACTAAGTTGGAGCGAGATAGATAAGGATCACACACTCACTTTGGGTGAATAGGAAGGCCCTCACACACCGACCTGGTCAGTGTCATGCTTCATCATCGGGCCCCACCAAAGAGGCTGAGTGCCTCTTTGGTGTGCTACGACGCCAGAAAGACTGCGGAGCTGGATGTGTGAAGAGGGGCGTGTTGTGAGGGTGAGTGAAATTAAAAGTGTCTAAGAGGGTATCAAGAAAAAAATTTTAATAGGTGATCCCTAAGACACGTATTACAGGTATTATGTGTCTGAATTTAATTGCCAAGGTTTAGGAATGGTAAAATTCAGAGAAATACAATAAATCAGTCAGTCAACATGTTTCTGCCATATGGGAGGTATAAATTTACCAAGGCATTCATCAGGACTATACCCCGGCGGTATGGACTCTCTAATCGTCCACCCTAACCTGGGGGCGTGAAAGTGAAAATTATAAAAGGTGAAAAAAGTGCATGAAAAAAGGAGAGCGAATAGCTCAATCCCAAAAATCCTCCAAAATCAGGATAGTATCAGCACTTTAAAATTTGGCGCTACTTGCACCATGGGTCTCGGGAGGGGGGTTGGAGCGTGCCTGGCACATCGCCCTCAACGCTCTCAGCCCACTTGGAACCTAGGATCTGCCTCAGAACCGGACCCCGACGATGGCCGTTGTTTTATAATCTGTTTGCATCCTCTAGGGCTGGGAAGACACTGAAGTGAAAATCCCTTTAAAGAAAAGTTTAAGGGAATGGATACATAGGTGATCCCTGTTAAAAGAAAAAGTGGACGAAGGTGTAGGAGTCAGACCGCAGAAGCACACCATGGTTTCATTTCTGGGACGTGGCCCACGCAATACACTGTGTCAAAGTCGCTGGCTACAATTACCCACTATAGCAAAAAGAGTTCTTCGAAAAAGTGAAATGCTGGCAATAAATAAAGTTATTTAAGGGGGTCGAGTATTTGACTGTGCATGCATTGGAAGGGGATTTCCTGAAGGGAGCTCTCTGACAGACTGCTTTGGTGAGTTCCTGGCAGAGAAAGTCCCAGAGCCCTGTCATATAGGCTGATTTACTGTTCTGTGCTAAATAAGGCGGGAATACCCCATAAGAGGTAAGAGTCTTTAAGTGGATTTTTCTTAATGCTACTTAATGTTTTTTTAAGGGTAACAAAACATGGATTTTCAAAGTCACAAGACGTTATGATTTTATTCACTAAGGTGCATTTACTGCCTCACAAGTAGTTTTGAGCAATTTTTTTTATTAGATCAAATGAAAACAATGCGTGATTAAGACACTTTTTACCAATTCCTCAATGTCTAGGTGGGTGTATGGGATTCATGAGGCCATCAAAAATGACAGCGACCTTGTCTGACCTACTACAACTTAAGCAACCTGCCTCTGCCCTTGCCGGTAAGTTATTTTTTTGTTTTTAAGGATCTAGACAACCAAATGTTTTATTTTATTTGGAAACAAGGTTGAATTTTAATAGGCTGTGAAAGCTCAAAGCTGCTTATAATTGAGATTAATTTCTAGACATTACATTGTACGGTTGAGGTTTCCTAATGAGACATGGCAGCTGTATCCTTGTGCAATTTGTGAGGAATTCGAGGAAGCGTCTGGCTGACATCATGTAGAAGTATTGGGCAAGTCAAAGCAGGAGAATGCAGATACGCCGGTGAGGAGACAGGGCAGACCATGTATCCCATATATACTCGAAGATACCAGGAGATTTGTCTGGAAGGTTGGCCGGAAGCTACTATGAAAGACTGAGCATTAAAATCTAAGGTCAAGAACATGACAGCTAACCCCATCTGTGCACTCGATCCAAGTTAGGAAATGCATTTTGTGTGCAATATAAACTGTTGGAGTGTTTAAGTAAAGTGTAAGTATTCAGCAGCTGCCTGGCAATGTGCTATGTGGTGCAGTCAATTACGTTTCCAACTGAGCTTTGAATCTCACATGTCAAAAGATACTGCAGCCATCTTCGATGTTCAGGTGTAGCTTCCTTTGTGGTGCTTGGCGTCCTTGCTAGGCAGTTTGAGCTGCAAGTCTGCTGCAGCCAGATCTTGCAACAGTCAGTTTTCAAGCACCAATACATTTAGGTCTCTAAGATTTTACTTATGGACATTTTGGCTCTCAGAAAAATATCCTGAAGTTTTACGTGAATACAAATCGAACTTTGATCTATTTTTGTACATTTGTTTGAACATTAAAGATCCGGACTTATACCTCTGCTAACGATCCGGTGAAGGAACACATGACTGAGTTTAAACTATACTTACACATATACAATTGTTGTTATGTGCAAGTGTACAAGGTATTGGCATGTCAGTCTTGAAATAGGTTGCCAAGTGTACGGAATCATAGGATGTTATGCTCTTCAATGTATAGCAGTCAACTAGAAACTTGAACCCACACACATTATAGATCTAGAAACTTGTGCATCTGATGGACTGACAATCGGGGGAAGGGTTTCTTCCTATATCTACTTTGACTAACATGTAGGATGCAATTAACATATTGCAGTTTAAATCTCTACAATTGTGCCTTCTGTGTTTTACCATGTTTACCATTCATCTTCCAGTTTAGTCATTTTCATTATTGTTACTAAATTTTAAATTTTTTATGAAGAAATTTGGAACATATTAATCGGTCCAAACAAAAGGAAAAAAAGTATGCAACAATAAGTTAACCACTGGGCCCTGATAAAATTATAAAATATAGATTCCTAAATGCTTAGACTGATTATATATAACATGCACATTCTAGTTTTAGAAGGATGTAATTTGATGATAAAAGACTTGCCACAGTTGGTTGTTTTGATCTGTTTCCACTTGCACTTTGTCATAAGGGTTGTATGTGGAAGTGCCCGAGATGGCAGTTACTGTCAGAGTCCAGAAGGTTGTGGTTATCACCTGAGGAAGATGGATGCATAGGATCAGTGCTCCGCTATGAGGGAGAGGGAAAATTATGGTTTTCCAACACCAATGCTTAGGAAACGCTCACAGGTGCACCACCTTGTAGCCCGTTTCTAAGGAGGATGTATTATGAATCTAAAACAGAACTGTAACTGAGTATTCCAGCCCATCTCAGCGGCTTTAGACTCATTGCAATGATTACCAAGATGGCGCCATGACGTGTGTCTCCTGACTTAGTAGGACTTTGCCAGTTCTTTACCGTCCTTCAATAGAATAGCAGCGAAGAGGAAGTATGGAACTTACCTGTAAAGAAATGCCTCTTTCTCCATGATCAGCAGCACATTTTCAACTGATGCTGCTGGTTTTTCAATTCTGAATGTGAACTGAGGCCTGCTAAATAGACCCTAGTGCCATTGCTCTAACCCTTTAAATTTATATATCTGATTGACTCACCTACAATTGGCATAAGTTATCTTACTTGTAAGTCCTTACTATATGGTACCAGGGGTATCCTGGACCTGTAAGTTAATGTGTCTCTCATGGACTGCTGCACTTTTTGTGCAGGTACAAAAGGGGGTGGTAATGGACGGAGCATCTGAAGCAATCAAACACTCACACCCAGTCAAAGGATCTGGATTTAATCCATCACCGTTCTTTAGCCCACTCTGCCACCCCAGTTCAGACATGGCAGTTCAGAGGGCTGGAATGCCAGACACCGGTCCTCAGAAGCTTGTTTCCGTTCCAGGGAAGACATGGCTTGGCAGTCGGGCTGGACTGTTCCCATGAGGCACAAGGTCAGACTGATTTGCATATAGCCATGTCTGAACTGGGGTGGCAGAGTGGGCTAAAGAACGGCGATGGATTAAACCCAGATCTTTTGACTGGGTGTGAGTGTTTAATTGATTCAGATGCTCCGTCCATCACCACCTCCTTTTGTACCGCTTTTGGCCGCCATAAGTGTGGCAGGGTATGCTCAGACGTGAGACCCTTGCTCACTTTGCCACTGGATTCAAGCAAGCCGGGCTGAAGACGGCTGGAATGCCAGAAACCGGTCCTCGGAAGCTTGTTTCCGGTCCAGGGAAGATATGGCTTGGCAGTTCGGGCTGGACTGTTCTCATGAGGCACAGGGTCAGACTGATTTGCATATAGCCATGTCTGAACTGGAGTGGCAGAGTGGGCTAAAGAACGGTGATGGTTTAAACCCAGATCTTTTGACTGGGTGTGAGTGTTTGATTGATTCAGATGCTCTGTCCATCACCACCCCCTTTTGTACCGCTTTTGGCCGCCATAAGTGTGGCAGGGTATGCTCAGACGTGAGTCCCTTGCTCACTTTGCCACTGGATTCAAGCAAGCCGGGCTGAAGACGGCTGGAATGCCAGAAACCGGTCCTCGGAAGCCTGTTTCCGGTCCAGGGAAGACATGGCTTGGCAGTTCGGGCTGGACTGTTCCCATGAGGCACAGGGTCAGACTGATTTGCATATAGCCATGTCTGAACTGGGGTGGCAGAGTGGGCTAAAGAACGGTGATGGATTAAACCCAGATCTTTTGACTGGGTGTGAGTGTTTGATTGATTCAGATGCTTCGTTCATCACCACCCCCTTTTGTACCGCTTTTGGCCACCATAAGTGTGGCAGGGTATGCTCAGACGTGAGTCCCTTGCTCACTTTGCCACTGGATTCAAGCAAGCCGGGCTGAAGACGGCTGGAATGCCAGAAACCGGTCCTCGGAAGCCTGTGTCCGGTCCAGGGAAGACATGGCTTGGCAGTTCGGGCTGGACTGTTCCCATGAGGCACAGGGTCAGACTGATTTGCATATAGCCATGTCTGAACTGGGGTGACAGAGTGGGCTAAAGAATGGTGATGGATTAAACCCAGATCTTTTGACTGGGTGTGAGTGTTTGATTAATTCAGATGCTCCGTCCATCACCACCCCCTTTTGTACCGCTTTTGGCCGCCATAAATGTGGCAGGGTATGCTCAGACGTGAGTCCCTTGCTCACTTTGCCACTGGATTCAAGCAAGCCGGGCTGAAGACGGCTGGAATGCCAGAAACCGGTCCTCGGAAGCTTGTTTCCGGTCCAGGGAAGACATGGCTTGGCAGTTCGGGCTGGACTGTTCCCATGAGGCACAGGGTCAGACTGATTTGTATATATCCATGTCTGAACTGGGGTGGCAGAGTGGGCTAAAGAACGGTGATGGATTAAACCCAGATCTTTTGACTGGGTGTGAGTGTTTGATTGATTCAGATGCTCCGTCCATCACCACCCCCTTTTGTACCGCTTTTGGCCGCCATAAGTGTGGCAGGGTATGCTCAGACCTGAGTCCCATGCTCACTTTGCCACTGGATTCAAGCAAGCCGGGCTGAAGACGGCTGGAATGCCAGAAACCGGTCCTCGGAAGCTTGTTTCTGGTCCAGGGAAGACATGGCTTGGCAGTTCGGGCTGGACTGTTCCCATTTGGCACAGGGTCAGACTGATTTGCATATAGCCATGTCTGAACTGGGGTGGCAGAGTGGGCTAAAGAACGGTGATGGAATAAACCCACATCTTTTGACTGGGTGTGAGTGTTTGATTGATTCAGATGCTTCGTCCATCACCACCCCCTTTTGTACCGCTTTTGGCCGCCATAAGTGTGGCAGGGTATGCTCAGACGTGAGTCCCTTGCTCACTTTGCCACTGGATTCAAGCACGCCGGGCTGAAGACGGCTGGAATGCCAGAAACTGGTCCTCAGAAGCTTGTTTCCGGTTCAGGGAAGACATGGCTTGGCAGTTCGGGCTGGACTGTTCCCATGAGGCACAGGGTCAGACTGATTTACATATAGCCATGTCTGAACTTGGGTGGCAGAGTGGGATAAAGAACGGTGATGGATTAAACCCAGATCTTTTGACTGGGTGTGAGTGTTTGATTGATTCAGATGCTCCGTCCATCACCACCCCATTTTGTACCACTTTCTGTACCACCACAAGTATCAAAAAGCAAAGTGTGACTTCCAGTGCGCCATTGCTGGCTGGCAGAGTTGTTGTGTTGCTAACTTGTCTTTGCCATTTAAAATAATGATTCAGAAAAGGGGGTGGTGATGAACAGAGTGTCTAAATTAAGCAGACCACTCTTACCCAGTCCAAAGATCAGGGCTTGATCCATCACAGTTTTTTAGCTCACTGCACCATCCCTGCTCAGAACCTGGCTACATGCAAATTAGTCTGTTCCTGTCCCAGTGCATGATGGGAACAGGGCAAACCAAACTACCAAGCCAATTCTTATACTGGGAAGGAAACAAGATGCAGTGAGAAATGGACTCATGTCTGAGTATACCCTGCCACACCTATAGTGGCCAAAAACGATTCAGAAAAGGGGGTGGTGAGCTAAACAACAGTGATGGATCAAGCCCTGATCTTTGGACTGGGTAAGAGTGGTCTGCTTAATTCAGACACTCTGTTCATCACCACCCCCTTTTCTGAATCGTTTTTGGCCACTATAGGTGTGGCAGGGTATACTCAGACATGAGTCCCTTTCTCACTGCACCATCAGAATTCAAGCAAGCCGGGCCGAAGACAGCTGAAATGCCAGAAACCGGTCCCCAGTAGCTTGTCTCCTTTCTGGTGAAGAATTGGCTTGGTAGTTTAGTCTGCCCTGTTCCCATGATGCACTGGGCCAGGGACAGACTGATTTGCATATAGCCAGGTTCTGAGCTGGGATGGTGCAGTGAGATAAATAACGGTGATGGATCAAGCCCTGATCTTTGGACTGGGTAAGAGTGGTCTGCTTAATTCAGACACTCTGTTCATCACCACCCCCTTTTCTGAATCGTTTTTGGCCACTATAGGTGTGGCAGGGTATACTCAGACATGAGTCCCTTTCTCACTGCACCATCAGGATTCAAACAAGCCGGGCCGAAGACGGCTGAAATGCCAGAAACCGGTCCCCGGTAGCTTGTCTCCTTTCTGGTGAAGAATTGGCTTGGTAGTTTAGTCTGCCTTGTTCCCATGATGCACTGGGCCAGGGACAGACTGATTTGCATATAGCCAGGTTCTGAGCTGGGATGGTGCAGTGAGATAAATAACGGTGATGGATCAAGCCCTGATCTTTGGACTGGGTAAGAGTGGTCTGCTTAATTCAGACACTCTGTTCATCACCACCCCCTTTTCTGAATCTTTTAAAATAATGACAACGCCAAAACCTTCCTTTTAAATATATATAAGTAACTGATAAGTCATATCTAACATGCCTTAAGGCAGGGTGCTGTATATGAAAACGTAGATCATGTGTTTTTACATGTCCTGAAAGCAAAAAAAACACATTATCATTTTTATCGTAAAAAGGCTAGTAGCCCCTTTGGCAATGGCAGGGTAAGTACTAACAACCGATCAGCGCTAACTTTTGAATGGGCCATCAACTTCTTTTGATATTTAAAGATATCAAAAGAATGATTGCATTAAACCTGAGTTGATACCCAAGTCTAATTGAATGTATCTTTTGCAACTTTTGCAACTTTATTAAAGTGACTTTATTAAGAAGCCACTTTGTTGCCCAAAGTGTCTACAGTGACTGTTTATTGTTGCTGGCCATGAGATAGACTTCTGCCTTCCTGGAAGGTAATTAAAGGACCAGCTGGTGGAAAAGGTGTGACCTCTCCATGGCAGGAATGCTAAATAGGATGTGAGCTGAAAAGGCGAGTGTCAAAGAGGAAGCTGCCTTTGAAGAGAAAATGGTGAACACACAAGAGAGGGGCTACTCTTTTGTTCTGTCAGACATGTTGGTATAGAAGACAGAGGTGGAATGCCATTGTCAAACATTTTTTTCTGTGGGTGTGTAGCTCCCGGGTAGCCACACCTCAGGAATGGGATAGGGAACTTCATACACCAAGAGCCACGTTGAGAGTGGGTAGAACAGTACATTCTGGGCTAACTATCTGCCAGATTTTACAGGAAGCTGACACTAGGCAACTGGCAACCCATGGCTATCAATTGCCACATCCCCATAGACACAAACCAAGAATAAAAGTAACACCACTGTCACCCAAACCTTCGATCTCATCTGTACTGAAGAGTGGACCGAAGAAGGGCTGCCATGTTGTTTCCTGGACAAAGCAAAGAGAGGCTGCACCAAGACTAGCTTGCACCTTCATCTCCCTGGGTAACAAATAGAGGACTTTGCCTGTGATGCCCTGCTCAAGAAAGCCATCCCTGAGCCTCAAACAGAAGTGACTCCAAAAGGGTGTTGGCTGACTTCCTGTTGCAGCTACAGGGCCTGAACAGTGAAAGAAGTCTGCCTTGGTGACTTAGTAGCCAAGTTCAGCTCAACTCTGCTGATCGCTAAAGTGCATCCTTGGAAACTGAGTCCCAACCCTCAAAAGTTGCACCTAAGTCTGCTGTATGCAAAGTGTCATTGGAGTGCCGTTTGGTTTCCCTGCAAGGAAGTTATCACCAGTTAAAGGGAAATTACGATTTAGCCGTGACTGGAGCCTAGTAGACCATCGGCAATTGTTTTTTGTGTGAGCTTCAACGAAACTTTGAGGGATATCGACCCTTGCGGCCCATGTTTCCCACCTTGTTTGTGGACTGAGGAGTGGCCCCAGGAAATCCTCGAGCAGCTTCCATGAGCATCTTCAAAGTCTTGCATCCCTTGCATCAGTTTTCAATTTGTTCCACCTTCCGGACATCATTTGTGTGTCTTTTGCTTTCTCGCCCTGAGTGTGCCAGGTATGCCCAGAAGTGGGTCCGGGGCTTACTGTGGCAATGGATTCAAGCTAGCCTGGCTGATGAGGAGTGATGCCCCGAAACTGATCCCTGGGTGCTTGTTTCTAGTCCAGGTGGACCTGGCTTGGCAATTTAGGCAAGACTCTTCCCATGAGGAGCAGGATCAAGACTAATTTGCATATGGCTAGATCTAGACTAGGGTGGCATGGTGAACAAAAGACCAATGGGCTTAATCAAGATCTCTTAACTGGGGTGAATGTTTGATTTGTTTCACATTCTGACCATCATTTGTGTATCTTTTGATCCCTTGCACCAGTACCATTCCATTAAAGTCTATGACAGTTCACCCACAGAGCTTGGAAATAGGCTGGAGACTTTGCGCCAGGTAGATGTTACATGGGTGGTCATGGGTGTTCCCATGCAAACCTAGATTTACAAAATCTTGTAACGGGGATTTGGGCCAAAATTATGCGCCTACCCCTCAGAGGCGTACAAGGGGAAATATCTTTATTTCTTCTTGTTACTTCTGTTTCTGTGTTCTGCTGCATGCATAGAAAGAGGAATATGCCTCTGAGAACTGTTTTTGTGCCGGAAGGTGTTCCTTTCTTCAGAAGAACAATCCTGCCCATAAAGCAGGCACCCTTGCAATGTGGTCCAAGGGTGCAGTGGCATTACAACAGCCCCGCGGATTGTGGGAGGCCCCCCTCCATTTACTGACAGAGGGCCCCCCTCAAGTTTCGTTATGCCACTGCAAGGGTACCTGTGTTGGTGCTAGGCAGTGTACAGTGAATCAGTGCAGGGAGAGAGCAGAAATGCTCCATACGTTTGTAAATATGAATTTTTGTTCACTCCCTTGCATTTAATGCTGCTCAGCATGAAAAAGTAGTAAATTGTCTCCTCATTTTCCATGAGCTGCAGATTCATCATCTCTGACAAGGGTCATAATGTGAAATCTACCAATTGTTGTCCCTTATTACTATTGCCCCAATATTTGGTGTGTTCCATCCATTAAAGTCCAACTCCACACAGGTCAAAATATATCAGGTTTGGTATATACCACCCATAACACGTTTTTTGGCAACAATACACATATTTTGAAGCTTACAAAAAGCTATATGTTTTGGTGAAAACTGGCCATTTTTACCTTGGTAAATTTCAGCAGGTTTGAATGTTCAAATTTTACCTGGTGAAAATTGTGGAGGTGAGGTGTTAGCCACAAAAACATTTAATTTAGGTATTTGCTTTAACAGAAGTTACCACACATAATGAGATTTAATGGGCAACTCGTAAATAGGGCCTTGAAGTTTATCATCTCTGTAACGTACTAGTAATGAAACTACGGGTGAATGTTCATCAAAATTGACCAAATTTGCTGACAAATATTAAAACCAATGAGCAATTTAATTGGCAACTATTATGACGATGCCACAAACAGAATTTCCACCTGTATGTGCCGTCAATAAAAATGTATCTCATCTGAGGAAGTTGGTTGTCGAGAACCACATGATTCCCCTGCATGATAGATTTCTCATACCTACCTTCTTTCTGCTGTTTCTTGCTGCTTGGCGTGACCCAGATTCCCAGAGGTTAATCAACCAATATAATTATTGGCTTCCCGCTTTCAATATGTCAGATTCACGCCCACTTTTTTCACCAGATTTTATGGAAGTCATTTAGGGGTAACCAGGGGTTGCAGCAGCGAACCCAAATCAAATCAAATCAGGTGTTTGTTAAGTGCAACTACTCACCCGTAAGGGTCTCAAGGCGCTGGGAGGTGAGTGGGGGGAGGTTCGCAGGTTTCAGTCCATCAAGGAGGGGGTCTGTCGAATAGCCAGGTAATGAGGTTTCTTATGAAGATGGGGAGCGATGTTATCTGTCTGAGGTGGAGCGGAAGGTAGTTCCAGCCTCTGGCCGTGTGGAGGGAGAAGGAGCGGCCTCCCGTTCTGGTCTTTCTGGTGCGGGGGACCACGGCGTAGGAGAGCTGGGTTGTTCATAGGGTCCTTTGGGGTGCGTGGAATTTGAGTCGGATGTTCTGGTATATTGGTCCGGTGTCGTGGAGGGCCTTGTGAGCATGGGTTAACATCTTGAAGGTGACTCTAGCTTCGATAAGGAGCCAGTGGAGTGTGCGCAGGTGCTGAGAGATGTGGCAGTGCCTTGGCAGGTTGAGGACCAGTCTTGCAGCAGTCTTATTTGCGACCCCCTGGCACTGCCTTTCTGACCCCTGGCCTCAAAATGCAAAATCAGTGCCAGGAACACAGGGGCAGATCTGGTGAGGGCTCCACTTTCCTTGTTTATTATCAATATTTGTATTAAACTAATAGAAAAATGCCATACAATTAGATGGAATATAATCCACCCTGACAGCTGAGGTAGGTAAAACTCATTTTAAATGCATGTTTTATGCATGTTTGTGGCTAAGTGTGTTTATGTGAAACAAGTGTGATTATTTGCAAATGTGTGTATATTTTAAAGTGTGTATGTTTATGTGTGGGTGTACGTGCGGGTGTGTGTGTGTGTCAAAGTAAAGGTCAAATTGGGTGGAATGTCACTTCCACTACCACTGGCATTTTGGTGAATTGATGTCCATGCCAAATCTACCTCTGCATATTGGAGGTTACGACAAAAGGAAGTTATTGTAGTGTAAGTTTCGTGACACTGCCACAACTCTAAAGTTCTGCGTTAAAGTTTGGTGGCAAATAAACATTGTCTAACATCTAGAGGAAATGACACACCCTTGAAGAGAAACATCTGTGACACCAACTTAACTCTAGTTAAGAAAATTCCACAGATGGATTTTTTATACTTTATGAACTTTCTTCACAAGTCAGCTAATAAAACCGCCTCTTAATAAATGCCCGTTGTGAGCACACAGGCCTCCCATTTTAAGGCAGCAAGGCAGTCGAGTATATTTAAATATTGTGTATACAATACGCCACATAAATAACCTTCTGAGAAACGAGTGTAGGCTTAATGGGTGTCCTTATTTTGGATGTTCCAGGCAGTACGTTGTTGATTCGGGAAAGAGTTTCAGTCATGCCTCCTCTTTTAATGAAAAACCAATAAGTACTATGATTTAGAATAAGCTTTTCCACTCAACAAGCTTTTATTAAAGGAACAGCTTGTCTTCTTTTACAGACTTTAATAACCTCAAAAACTAATAATTTTCTTGTTTTCAACCTCAAACATTGGAAATGTACAAGTGATGAACTAATTGACTGCTGTGGTATTTGCTGTCAGGTTTTAAGAATTTGATTGGTTAGAAAATTGTCTGCTCATCCGAAGCTAACCTTAGCACCATAGTGATAAGTTAAATGAAGGCTGGGGTAAATTAAATTTATCTTAATGGAAACATTGTTCTCCCAACCTGAGCCCCGCAGCGGTGTCACGATGGGTGCCAGAGTGGCCCCTTGCCTCAGGGGCCTGTTTTTGCTAGACCTCCTGGGCTCTTGCCTGAAAATATATTTAGGGATTTACAAAGCAGTCACTCACTTTTTAAATAAGTGATGATGCATATTTCTCAGGATGGTATCAGATGCTGTGGCTGCTGGGTTGAATTGTGAATGGTGAGGCAGAGGCAAGTAGGCATTCACAGCAGAGTTTTTATTCATACAGTAACAATATTGGGAGGCACTCCATAAAAAAACTCCACAAGTTAGTTTTATAATATGGATCATAAGAGAGACAGGCTGTAGAAGAGCATCATGGTTTAATTTCTGGGGCGTGCACTGTACACTGAGGCAAAGTCATTAGCTACACTTTCCAAAAGTAACAAAAAGAGTTCCACGGAAGGGTAGCATGTTAAAAATAAAAAAAATCTCACGAAAGGGGTGTCGAGATTTTGGGTGCGCTTGCTCACATTGGAAGGGAATTTTACGAAGAGAACTCACTGCCAGACTTCTTGCTTTGGTCAATTCCTGACAGTGAAAGTTACAGAGTCTTGTCATTATAGGCTGATTTACAGATGAGCAGCATAGTTTTGGCTCAGTCCTTTATGTTTTGACCATGCGTTATATACGTTCACATGTATTTGTGTGATTTAATATCATTTACATAATATAGTGCGCCTGAACGGATTCAGAAAGTGCATTTACTGTGTAAAATCGACATTTATTTGAGTGTGCGTACTAATGTTTCTCTTACAGTGACATCAGACTGCAGTTCTCATATATATCTGGACTTGTGTGGTTTGAATAACATTGATAATTATTATAAATGTACGTACTCATTTGAATAGTATTCTGCATTTATTCTATAACTGAATATGTATCTATAATCATGCATTTAAAAGTCTACTGAGATGTTTGCTAGTTAACTTGACCAAAGGACTTAGCATTTAAATTTGATGTTTATCCTTCAATGTGAATGTCTGCTCTGGGTGCAATGTTTTTTTCCCCTTTGCAGATGCAGTCGTAGGATCTTGTGGATATAGAAAGGCTCATTGTGTATGAGAGATAGTGAGGCTAGGGAGGAGTACTTGTGGCAAGGATGAGAAGCTAATGAACAAAGAGATGACTACTGTCCATGTTGAACTGGGAGACGGGAGGAATCCAAGGACATTCTGATGTGCGGACTAAAGGAAAGGAGTTTCAAGTGTAGTTGCCAAGTTTTATCGTGTGATGGTAGACAGTAATGAGACACATGATATCGTACTATTGAATGTGCTTTTCTGGGTTTAATTGGTGATCATATTTCAGCTTTAGTCAGATTCCCTTTAGACTCAGAGGGGTACAGACCTCTTTGCTCTTTCTCTGGGGTACAGATCTCTTTGCTCTTTCTCTGTTGTGTGGCGTTATGCTGTGCAATACTACTGATTTCGGAGAACTTCTTCAGGAGTCTCTGTAATGCTGACACCTTCCTGCTTTACTGGATTTAATTAGGGATTCCCCAGTTAGTGTTACATAGAGTAGGCTCAGATTAGGTAACTTAGATTTACTCATGCCTAGGCAGAAGGATTGCAAATCATATTCTTATCATCAAATCCTGTTTCTCATTTTCTTCATTGCCATTACTGAATTTCTTGTGTGTTTGATGTTGCTGAGATGTAAGTTTTTTGGAGAATTTGGTCTGTCATTAGTGATTCTGTATTTCTACAATGCATTTTTGAGATTAGTGCACATCAGTTTAGCTTATTTACTGACTCTTGGTCCTCATTGTGTGGCCAAATTGGTTACACTGTAAATTGAATTTGTGGATGATGTTAACTAATTGTCTTCTAAAGTTTTGTGGTGCCTGCCGCGAGACGTCATCTGCAGTTATTTGTTGTAATTGGTTTGTATTTGTTTGCATGCGTTTTGCTGAGGAGAATGTGTGTGGGAAAATTGCAAAGGAAGGTGAATTGCTGCAGGAAATGAGCTTGATGTAACAGTGGGCCACACTGAGACTGGTCGGTTGATGTAATGCTACCCTTTTATTGGTAGTCTAGGAGACCCCCTTACCGGAACGCCTTATCTTGGGATCGAAGGTCCAGTGCACCTTCCCTGCATTCTTAGACAGGTGGCTATTATATGGAAATACGAGGTACGCAACGTAGTGAAAAAGGCCCCGTATGCCCCGCTTAGGGCGGTGGCACAGTTCAGGAATATCAGCCAGCACATGTCCATCATTCGATGGACGGTGGGAGGCTGTGACACTATGGGAGACTTTTACTTCTAGCAGCGTTTTCTCACCAGAGAGGAGGCTGAGTTGGCATTTAATTTAGGCCATGGACAATACCTTCAATACGCCAAGATTTTGGAGATAGTGCGAGAGGTATGGCCATCATTTCCCGAAGAGCTGCCCATATCTACTACTCTTAGCACTCTAGTCACAATGGTCGGGGCTGCCGATTGGTATCCCATATATATAGGGTGTTGTGGGAGGCCTTCGCTGTAAGTCTGCTGCCACTACAGGGAAAATGGGATTAAATACTTGAAACGCCTCTGACACAGGTGGAGTGGAAAAAGGTGCATGTGGAGGTCAAACAAATCAGCTCTAACGTGCGTTTTAAACTAATTCAATTTAATATTGTACACCAAATATACCTGACCCCGCATGCACTAGACAAAATATACTCGGACAGGTCCTCTAAGTGCCCCAGGTGTGGATATGATGATGCTGGGTTCTTACACATGACATGGGACTGCACTATGGTGATCCCCTTTTGGGAGGCGGTATTGGCTCATTTGAAACAAGTTACGGGGTGGTCGATTCAACGCTCACGTAAGCAAGTACTTCTGGCACTTATCCCAAGTGCAAGAAACTTTCAAGGCGATGTTTGCAGCTAGGCTTAGTGTTGGCAAAAAGGCGGATGGCGATTTGTTGGATGAGTGCACAGCCACCTCGCTAAAGAATTGGGCCAGGGACCTGGTTGAGTGGGTGACGGCGGAGGTAGTTCGCATGAGGCGAGTCCGAAGAGACGGTAAATTCGAAGATGATATGAGAGCATGGCAGGGGATGTTCCTAGAGGCCCCCCTTCGGAAGGAGGCAGAGGCCTCCCTTTCACGGAATACTGAGAGGACGCAAGTGGCTCAACCCAATCTAGATGACAGTGTATGCATATGGCATGTGGTGGCTTAGAGGGCACATAGTGGGACTGAGATATCGCACTGGTTCCTTACCAATTTTTATGCTACATAGACAACGGGAGGGGTGTATCTGGTTGACCCTGGGATGAGGGGAGGTAGGTAGTTCTTCGTTTAATTGTATGTGTTTTAGATACTGTTCTTTGGGATCCCATTATTTCTGGAGGTGTATAGTACACAGCATCTCATAGTTGCTGTTCCTACATATAGAAACTGCATCGTATGGTTCTTGATCTATGTATTGAGACAATTTGTTTTTCGAGGTGTGGGAATTATGATTGTAACATACTGTGATGTTTAGCGGAAGAACAAGTAAAATAAAAACCTTTTAAAAAAAAGAGTCACTCTGAAAGTGTGCCCTCTGAGGGCAGCCTTTCGAAGGATGACATGGGGTCCCATGGACCCCGACCACTCAACCCCCTGCAGGCGGTACAGTCAATTTTTGCACCCATATCGAAGGGGATCTCTAATTCCTTTTGAAAGTGCAGACGGGTACCGCCTGCACAGGGAAGCACCGAGGAGCGGTCAAACACCTGCTCTGTATATCTCTTGAATGTGCAGCCCCCAGGACAGCACGAGTTTGTGGCTGCCATGAGGGCAGCGTCTTCTTCCTAACAGGGTGCGCTTTCCCTATTTGCACCCGGCACACCTTAAAGGTGTGCCATGGCGCAAACAGAAAAAATGCACCCTTTCGATAATATGGGCCCTGGATTCCAATCAGGAGGTTCACACTACTTAATTATGCAGTGATTTTGAATACTTGGCCTAATTCCACAATGTCTCATAGCACTGACCACTAAACATCGTGGAGTGCTTAGGACCAGTAAAGGAATATGTAGTAAATAGTAAAAATACTGAGCCATTCAGCCTTTTATTGACGCGTTAAGGGCCATATTACCTACAGCGCGCACTTTTCCTGTTCTCGCCATGCGGCACTTTCAAACAGGTGCGCAGTGCACAAAAAAGGAAAGTGTGCCCTATTTTGTTGAATGTGTTGCTCTCAGGGCAACTGCAAAGTCATGATGCTCTGGAGGGTTGCCCATTTATGTGAAGTATGGAGCGGCTGCTTCAAAGTCGGTCCATGCTTCAATGTGCAGGTGACAAGCCGCCTACATGTTTAATAGGAGAGAGAGATCCCCTTGCAGGCGGGTGCAGTCACTGATTGCACCTGCCTGCAAGGGGCTGTCTGGGATTCTATAGGACTCCCTTGACCCCCCTCCAGAGGGCTGCCATCAGGGGCGCACTGACAGTGTGCCACCATTTTGTGGAGCACTGTCAGTGTGCCTCTGGACAGCTTCTTTGCCTTTGAGCCCACATCTATAATACGGAGCAGGTGCAGAGGTACACGGATTCCTTCATTTGAATGGGGCCATGTCACATGGAAATGAGGGAATGCCCCCTTGAGAAAGCACGGCGCTACATGTACCCCAGCGCTAACAGTAATACAGAAGGCCCCTTACAAGCGCCCGTGGCCACTTCTGTAATACCAAAGAGCCCTAGGAGCACACAAAGCAGGCCCAAATGCGTGCCCCCCCCCCCCCCACCTTAGCCTCCGTGCCCCCCCCCCCCCACCTTAGCCTTCCCCTCCTTCGGGGCAGTTCTGTAGTAAGGCCCCAAGAAGCGACTGGGTTGCATTGGGCTTCACAAGTCTCTTCACTCATACACTTCCTCACAATAAGCTGAATTTTAAAAGAAAGACGTGGTCAAAACAAGCCACCCATCGCCTGAGAGAGAGACCTGTGGTGCCAATAGCTAGCCGTTATATTTTCTGCGAAAAACTAAGAGCCACAGATATAATAGCTCGTTCTTCCGCTTCCCCACGCGCGCGCCGCATGACCCTCGATTGCCATTGATCGAAATCTGCAGCTGCGCGCTCCTTTTCCAATGGAATCAGTTATCAGGCAGCGACCGATGAGAATGATTAACCAACCAACCTGTCGCTAACAGCGACATCCATGGGGACAAACACGTTTCGTGTATTCTGAATCGTGCTCTACAAAGCTTTCTTTCTCTGCTTTTCAATTGGCCTCCTTTGAAATCGAAATATATACCCGCACACTTCATGAAGAGGAGGTAAACACTGCTTTGCCACAAGATAAAGGGATTAGCTGCCCATATTATTACTGAACTCTGAGCCAACTGTGTGTTCGTGCACACAAAAAGCAAGAGTTATCAATATTCCCTTTTGTACAAGTAGATTGCATTTGCTTCTGGATTACCACTATCGCAGGTAAATATTCACTCCAGCAAACTTAAGTTATTGTAAATACAATAGTAGCCAAAACACATGAAATTATTGTTACTTTTTTATTTTTGCTTAGTAGAGCGTAAAATATATATTTGCAGCAAGAAGACTCAGTAGGCCTTATTTCGGAGGTTAATCAATGTTTTTATTAAATGTTCAACAATTGGAAACTAATGAATTTCTGCTGTTGCTAAGATTCAGTGAGTTGGACGTGAGGGTGGAATCCATGACAGTCAATACAGAGTCGAACTCTGCTTTCCTGTGTTGCCTCAGAGTATGGCGTTCAACAGAAAAAGGGATCCGTTATCAAAGGAAATGTTTTCGGCCCCAAGTCCCCAACCTGGAGTTATTGATAATTCAGGTATTAGTACATCCCGGGGGTTAGGGAATTATTCGTAATTAAAACATAATGGAGAACATGTTGTAATAAATGTTCCGACAACATTTCCTGCATGTCCTCCCACCCCATTTTTTGTCGGATTTGACTAGAACACTCCAAGTCAAAAACTTGAAATCCACACATTTCCCTCACACGTTCTAATCCCGTTTTGGCTATTAAACTATGTGACCACCCACCGCGTTACTGGACTGAATGTAATCTGGGTTATGTGCAAAAACAGGCTGTATGCTCTAATATGTAGGACAAAAATATTGATGTGACAAAGTCAATCCAGTCTTGACTTTATGCATAAATTTGTGTGTGTATATATATGTGTGTATATATATATATATATAAAAAAAGTTGAGAATGAAATGTTTGCACTTGCACTTTATTCTTAATGAATTGTTGCATACCATGCTTTGATTTTAGTAATGTACATGTATTTTTGCCTTGTTACTCGAACCCATTTTACTGATATTTATTGTAGTTCCTCTCCATCAGATTCAAATATGAGCACTATGCTCACACTGTCGCTTTATACATATTTGTTATTTGAATTGTATAACATGTTAAACTCATTTTTGTTAGCTACTGAACCACCTTATTTCACTTTTGCCTTTCATCCGTTTTTTAAGGCTGTTAGGGCTTTTAATCACTTTAAAAGTAACATCTACTCCTGACGTGTCATGTGATCAAGCTCCGCCTGCGGAGTGAAGCGCGTCAAGGAGAGCACTTGCTCTGTCAATGCTGCACAATAAAACCTTCACTGCAACACAACTAACGGTGTGATGGTGGCTCTTTAAATCTTCTTTTGGAGTAACCTTTATGGGAGAGGTGGTCTGCGCCTGCTGTGCCCGCGTTAATAGCGGTCAGGACTGCTTATATATATATATATATATATATATATATATATATATATATATATATATATATATATATATATATATATATATATATATATATATATATATATATATATATATATATATCCAAAACTCGCAGTCCCAACAATTGGAGAGAGCCAGCGGAGACCAACTTGATTCGCAGCAGATGTTTATTTGTTTATTCAATGACAGCCTGTGAGTGAACAAATTTCACACAAGCACAAAGTGTTGCCAAATGTTATCAGCCAGCCAGGACGCGTTTCGAGTTGCCTCTTCTTCAGCTGCTGGTTGAGAAAAGAAACAAGAGGTGAAGGGCGTATTTGCAGGCATTAAATTCAATTTCAAACATCCCCCGCCCAGTTGGGCGTAGCACACGGCATTGTGGGAGATGTAGTTAATGCTCCTCTTGACCTCTGTGGGTTCGCCTGACCTTCTTGTGAAATGTCTATGTTCAATTCTGGCGCTTGATGTAAAGTTCATTACCACCACTTTGATGCTGAAATCGCCGCTGTGAACACGATCTTTACTGCATGGGAGCGTGTTCAGTCTCCTCCGTTTGCAGGCAGTATCCCATGACACCGCCGCGGACCTGCTACACGCAGCAATCGGCTCTCTCCACGACCCAGGGAGGCCGTTATCAATCCAAAACTCGCAGTCCCAACAATTGGAGAGAGCCAGCGGAGACCAACTTGATTCGCAGCAGATGTTTATTCAATGACAGCCTGTGAGTGAACAAATTTCACACAAGCACAAAGTGTTGCCAAATGTTATCAGCCAGCCAGGACGCGTTTCGAGTTGCCTCTTCTTCAGCTGCTGGTTGAGAAAAGAAACAAGAGGTGAAGGGCGTATTTGCAGGCATTAAATTCAATTTCAAACATTCCCCCCCCAGTTGGGCGTAGCACACGGCATTGTGGGAAATGTAGTTAATGCTCCTCTTGACCTCTGTGGGTTTGCCTGACCCTCTTGTGAAATGTCTATGTTCAATTCTGGCGCTTGATGTAAAGTTCATTACCACCACTTTGATGCTGAAATCGCCGCTGTGAACACGATCTTTACTGCATGGGAGCGTGTTCAGTCTCCTCCGCTTGCAGGCAGTATCCCATGACACCGCCGCGGACCTGCTACATGCAGCAATCGCCTCTCTCCACGACCCAGGGAGGCCGTTATCAATCCAAAACTCGCAGTCCCAACAATTGGAGAGAGCCAGCGGAGACCAACTTGATTCGCTTCGCAGCAGATGTTTATTCAATGACAGCCTGTGAGTTAACAAATTTCACACAAGCACAAAGTGTTGCCAAATGTTATCAGCCAGCCAGGACGCGTTTCGAGTTGCCTCTTCTTCAGCTGCTGCTTGAGAAAAGAAACAAGAGGTGAAGGGCGTATTTGCAGGCATTAAATTCAATTTCAAACATCCCCCGCCCAGTTGGGCGTAGCACACGGCATTGTGGGAGATGTAGTTAATGCTCCTCTTGACCTCTGTGGGTTCGCCTGACCCTCTTGTGAAATGTCTATGTTCAATTCTGGCGCTTGATGTAAAGTTCATTACCACCACTTTGATGCTGAAATCGCCGCTGTGAACACGATCTTTACTGCATGGGAGCGTGTTCAGTCTCCTCCGCTTGCAGGCAGTATCCCATGACACCGCCGCGGACCTGCTACACGCAGCAATCGGCTCTCTCCACGACCCAGGGAGGCCGTTATCAATCCAAAACTCGCAGTCCCAACAATTGGAGAGAGCCAGCGGAGACCAACTTGATTCGCAGCAGATGTTTATTCAATGACAGCCTGTGAGTGAACACATTTCACACAAGCACAAAGTGTTGCCAAATGTTATCAGCCAGCCAGGACGCGTTTCGAGTTGTCTCTTCTTCAGCCGCTCCCATGCAGTAAAGATCGTGTTCACAGCGGCGATTTCAGCATCAAAGTGGTGGTAATGAACTTTACATCAAGCGCCAGAATTGAACATAGACATTTCACAAGAGGGTCAGGCGAACCCACAGAGGTCAAGAGGAGCATTAACTACATCTCCCACAATACCGTGTGCTACGCCCAACTGGGCGGGGGATGTTTGAAATTGAATTTAATGCCTGCAAATACGCCCTTCACCTCTTGTTTCTTTTCTCAACCAGCAGCTGAAGAAGAGGCAACTCGAAACGCTATCGTCTTTGATAAAGACCTGAAGGTCCAAAAAGGATATAGTGGTTTGGCTCATATGCCCACTGAAGTGGAGGTTCAATGAATTGTTATTAAGTGAGTCAAGGTATGATTCTGCTTGAAGTTTGGGACCCTTCCATAGGATGAATAAATCATCGATATATCGATGCCAGGCTACAGTACAATTTACGTGTTCAGTAAAGGGCTCCGCCCAGGCCACCTGCTTCTCCCACCAGCCCACGAATAAATTCGCGTAGCTGGGGGCGAAGCAGGTGCCCATTGCGGTCCCCCTTATTTGTCGGTAATGTTGCTTGTCAAAAAGGAAAATGTTATTGTGAAGGACAAATTCAGCAAATTCCAACAACATTTCATTATGTTCAGAGTATTCTAAGGATCTTCCTTTTAGAAAATACCGCATAGCCTGTAAGCCCTTTCTGTGATCAATAACCGTATATAAACTGGTTATGTCTAATGTGATCATCCACATGTCAGTTTCCCAAGGTATGTCCATGATACTCTTAATGAAATCAGTAGAGTCTTGAATGTATGAAGGCAGTGTTTTGACAAAGTCTGCAAGAAAAAAATCAATATACTGGGACATGCGATCTGTTAGGCAGTCAATAGAGGAGACGATAGGTCTGCCAGACGGCCGTTTGATGTCTTTGTGGACTTTTGGTAAGTGGTAGAATGTACACCAGACATGGACAGGACAGACATTTATGTTCCTTGTCATTTATCATCCCTCTACCTACCCATTTCGTCAGCAAATTATGATATTGATCAATGCTTTTATTGTAATCATCTTTGCTGATTTTTTGATAACAGTTAGTATCAGACAATTGGCGTATCGCCTCCTGTGTGTAGTATTCTCTTGTCATCACAACCACATTTCCGCCTTTATCAGATGGTTTCAATATCAACTCGGAATTTGCCTGTAGTTCTTTTAGGGCTTTTTGTTCTCCTCTGGTTAGGTTATGTTTCTGGTTATAAACTGTGGTTGTTCTCATCTTTAAGAAATCTTGATATATATATATATAGATATATGTTTATACTTATATTTATATATATATATATATATTCATACACATATATATGTATGTGTGTGTTTGTATATATATTCACATGTGTGTGTGTGTGTGTGTGTGTGTATATATATATATATATATATATATATATATATATATATATATATATATATATATATATATATATATACTAGCAGCTCGTCCCGACGTTGTCCAAGTATGAATTGCTGCCGGCCAGTAGTATATTGTTTTGTAGGATTTCGTTTTGATAGCATTTCTTATCTGTGACAGGCCTGTGAAACTCTATGATTCACAGTGCACTGCTGATGCACTTAAGAGTGCGCGTTCAGTAGTTTGTGAACTCGAGTTTCCCTACTTTATTTTTCCTTGCAATATTATATAGCACGAACTCGACAACATGGCATGAGCACAATTTACATTACAGAAGAACACATTCATTTGTGTTAGGCACGGGGAGACAAAGCGATTTGCCTGGAATCACAGGATGTTGAGCTGATGCCGAGATTCGAACGTAGCTCCCCAGCTCTAAAGTTCGCAATTCTAGGTGTGTCTAAAAGTGTATGTCGGTGTTGGCCATCAATGAGAGAGACCTGTGCATTTTTTCAAATGGGTGGTGAAAAAATATGAGTATGTTGCTGGAGATGTGGGCCGCCGTGCCACCAATGTACTTACCGGGGGAGGGTAAACACCCATTATTCCGCAACTTTCTTTCCGCATACCATCACTCCGCATACTTTTATTACGAAAGTACCATGACTCCGCAAGCCATTATAACGCATGGCATTACATTTTATATGCTTTTACCATGCATGAATGGTAAAAGCATGTTTTTATTTATGTTTGGATAAGGTACGTATGGGTATAGGGTTATATGTTTTGGGGTACTGAGGTACATGTTTTGGGGTGTTTGGGTACTTTAAGGGTTCAGATATAGTTTTGGGTTATGGGGTACAGGGGTAGGTTTAGGGTCTAGGGATAGGTATGGGTTTTGGGGTACAGGGGTATTTTTAGGGTTCAGGGCTAGGTTTGGGTTTTGGGGTATAGGGGTATTTTTAGGGTTCAAGGGTAGATTTGGGTTTTGGGGTACAGGGGTATTTTAAGGGTTCAGGGGTAGGTTTGGGTTTTGGGGTACAGGGGTATTTTAGGGTTCAGGGGTAGGTTTGGGTTTTGGGTACAGGGTTATTTTTAGGGTTCAGGGCTAGGTTTGGGTTTTGGGGTACAGGGGTATTTTTAGGGTTCAGGGGTAGGTTTGGGGTTCAGGGGTATTTTAAGGTTTCAGGGCTAGATTTGGGTTTTTTAGGGTACAGGTTTATTTTAGGGTACAGGGGTAGGTTTGGGTTTTGGGGTACAGTGGTATTTTTAGGGTTCAGGGCTAGGTTTGGATTTGGGGTACAGGGGTATTTTTAGGGTTCAGGGGTAGGTTTGGGTTTTGAGGTACAGGGGTATTTATAGGGTTCAGGGCTAGGTTTGGGTTTTGGAGTACAGGGTATAGTTATAGGGTTAAGATGGGTTAGTGTTTAAGGGTGTTGGGGTATTTAAAGGAGTAAGGATGGGTTATGATTATGGTGTGCAGGGGTATTTAAAGGGAGCAGGGTGGGATTAGCACACAATATGAGACATGGCATGAAGGGCGGAACGTACCACACGCCCCCAGCATTTGTCATTTCCCAGCACACGCCCACAGCACAACGCAGACACGCCCACAAGGACCTACTTTGCTGGCACGGTTCTTTTACCTTTTAAATGAATATGGTGGGCGTCTGCATAGCCTATGTCCTTCTGCTGCAACTGCCCTTTCCAACGCTGTATTGGGTGTTGTGATTGGTGCTGTGGTTCCTGAGATTACCAGCCTCAAAGGTTTAGTCTCTCTCTTTATTATATTAGTATGGATACACATATATATATGTAAACAGTTGATTCTACTCCTTTTCCCTGCCAGCCGGTTTGCGAGAGAAAGAAGAGTTACGGAGACCAAAAGTTTTGTGGAATGCCAGGTCTTTATTTTTCCAACAGCTATGACGCGTTTCGTTTAGATCCCATATTCCGGGGTTTGATTGTTTTTTTACATGGAGGGGGCACTTGGTCCCCCTTCACACACCATTTTTTGCCCCAGTAACCCCATTCCCGGGCCTGAATTATGTTTTGAGGGGAGGGTGGCGCATAGCCCCATTCCCCAAGCTTATTGCAATTTCATCCCATGGGGCCCATTGTATTTGTAAATGGGGCATTCAGCCCCCTCCAGAGACGCTAAAGGCCATGGGCTGCCCACCCCCTGGGGCCGCTAAACTAGGTAAAAGGGAAGGAGGGCCACGTGGCCTCCCACCCTGTACCATTAATGACCCCAAGAATCCCATTCCCTTGGGCATGCTTGCTAGGTATGTGTTGGGGAGCTCACCTCCAGGACACAGCAATTTCCCTTCTCTCATGGATAGACAGGAAAACATGCGTTTGCTACTTTTTTGGAGGGAGCATTTTCAAAACTCCTGCCAAGTGGGAGCAAACACAAAGCCTGCTCCCAACCGGCGGGAGCTTTGAAAATGCAGGAATGTGGGGAGGTAAACCGGCTTTCAGGAAATCGCATTTTGCCCCACCATTTTTTCTCAGCCCCCACTAGATATATCACCTTAAAACTAAAAAATACCAAAGGTTACACAGACGTTATAGTAAGGCTCATATTCCATTTTTACATTACCAATGAATTCAACAGTTATAGTTACCAGAGTTAAATATAACTTACATCCCTGCAATTCACTGCTTATGACTCACATATTACATCACTCATGACATGGTCAGTGACATCACTGATGACATTAATGATGACCTCTCAAATTACATCACCAATGACATCACTGATGGCATCAGGATGACATCATCAAGTAAGTGTTTCTAAGAGTTTATGAGTATTAAACTTATTTACTAACCTAATACAAACGTTAAATTAGAATACTAGGTGCACAACTATTGCGTAACACTACTTCTGACATATGTTATGTTATGTGAGTGGCTATGTGACTGTATGAATCCTTGTTAGGGGTTGCCGGAGTTCGTATAGTTTCACTCTGTGTAATTCCATGGAGTTACCTCAAAACTCTAAGTAATTCTGCAGAGTTCCTTCTGAAGTGACAACACAGTCCTACTTGATGACTCCTAATTGCTCTTAAACACTCAGAAACACTGCACACACACACATAGGCAGACCTCCCCGCCCCTTTCTTCAGGGTGTCCATACAGATGGCGAGCAAAGTACTTGGGGAGTGGGAATCACAAGCTGTATCAGCAGATAACAGAGTGCTTCCCTCACTGGCTTTCACCACAGCACTCCAGCGCCTAAGCACACAGGAAACCACACCTCTTCACTGTGGGCGTGGCAGTAAGTTTGCAAACTCCTTATACAGCCGCAATATAATTACACTTGCACAGATAAAAACTGTCTGCTACATGTTGAATATACTGATCTATACTACTATTATAAAGGAAGAACTTTGAACCTTTGAGGCGGGTAAACTCGGGAACCACAGCGCCAATCCACACACCCGATACATCGTTGAAATTGTCAGGGTGCCCAGATGGACATAGGCTAGATAAATAAAAAAAAATATACGTTATTTGAAAAATTACGAGAAAAAAAAAGTAGTCCCATGGAAGTAGCGCCGGCCGCGACGTGCGTGCTGACATCAGTGCTGTGCCTCTGTGCCGTAATTATTAATGACCTGTTGTTGGTTCCTGCAGAGACCGGGAGCTCCGTTTGAATGTATGCAGTACTCATGGCGCAAGAAGAAATGTGTAGGATACGTTAATGATTTGTAGATCCAGTCATCTAACCACTCATTGCTCTTACCTGACCCAACACTACAAGAATGGGAGTAGAGCACATGAGTTTTGCTTCGCTGTTCTTTTTCCAAAACTCGGGTAAGGTTCGTAGCTAGGCCTCCCTCTGCACACCTCTTTTCGCGTTTTGGGGGGTCTGAGGAGAGTCTTCCTGTGCAAGTGCTTATAATCATGGTCACTGCACTCATGCTATTTTTGTGTCTTTGCCACATTTGCCACATTATCCATCAATTGCTGCATAATCTAATGATTTAAAAAAAAATGTTTTGTTTGTAGCTCACACCGATCAACAGTGACTAAAAGTATGGTTACAAGTTGCAGTGCAATGGAAGGCCCCTCACAAAGTTTGACTGGTCACCTTCCTCTTGAATATTGCTATATCAGGGTGTTAAACTTTATTAATGAAGTAAAACCGACGCGCAGACAGTGTTAAGAATTGTAATAACGAAGTAATACTATCACAAAATGCGATGCATTATGCTGCATAGTTTGCCTTTTCTTGCCATCAAATGAAGTCAACTCTGAGGCATGATCGTCCCCGCCACATAGTTCAATTAACCCAGATTATAATTACCTGGTTCTGCCCAGGGCCTAATGAATTAGTACCCCTCAGGCAGCTGTGCGCATGTTTAAATGTATGAACATTTATGTCCCACTTGGTCCCCGGACATTTTGCTTTCCAGCAGCAATCGGGGCGAAGAAAACATTTTCATGGTCGAAATTCACTGTCCAGGTGTACACTATAGCACTGTGTGATCTTCATAATGCCCGTCTATAGCAGCAGAGGTGTTACCGCTCTTTCCTGTCACTTTTCTGTGTGTGGGGGTTATACTGCAAACCACAGACTCTAACATGCAGTCACAGCTGTTGCTCGCCCCCCTGCTGCAACTGAGCAGGAAGGACTAATCTTTTCAGACCACTGAGCAGTGATGGGAGATTAGCCCACAGCACAATAACACTGAGAGGAAAGCCAGTGGAGTAGTGCAAAATTATTGCCCCCCCTACAGAATGTGATATGGGACACCGGAGTCTGCCATATCGATATCGAGATCGTCATTAGTCTTCGGGATGCATGGGGCCACCCATTGAAGATTTTTGGGCACACTGGTAGTGACAGTCGCTCATTCACAAAGCATTATTATATATGGCACTGAGTTGAGGGCCCTTGGAGAATCTGCTCAATTCCTTACAGGAGATTGTGGGAGAGAAAATAATGGCAACCTATTTTTATTTAGCTATCCATACCACCATTTTGTCATTTTAAAGTGCTGTTATCAATGAGTTCTTCTTTTCACAGATTTGATGGTTCTCAGTTGACTGTCCTCGGAAGGATGGAAGGTTGTGTTGGCCTTGGTAGGATTCAAACGTATGGCCTGTAGTCTGGAACAGGCATTAGCAGTGATTATTTAACTAATAGAGACAAATTTCCTACTAAATGAGGTAGAAAACAGAGGAAGGGGAAGCAAGATTTCAAAGAATACTGGCGTGGAAATCTATACTACTATTATAAAGGAAGAACTTTGAACCTTTGAGGCGGGTAAACTCGGGAAAGGGTTCGGCGCACATCCACACACCCTATACATCATTGAAATCAGGGTGTGCAGATGGACATAGGCTATATAAATGTTAAAAATATACGTTATTAAAATAATTCACGAGAAAAAAAAAAGTAGTCCCATGGAAGTAGCGCCAGCCGTGACGTGCGTTCTGACATCAGGAGCGCGGGCAGGAGCGACGGCCAGGAGCGCCAGAAGGAGCGGCGGAGATGAGCGCGGGGAGGAGCGCCGGACAGGCGGGGAGGAGCGGTGAGGAGCGGCGGACAGGCTTGGAGGAGCGGAGCGGAGCGGCGGACAGGTGGGGAGGAGAGGGGAGGAGCGGCGAGGAGTGGTGGACCGGTGAACTCAGGAGCGCGGGAGGTGCGGCGGATGAGGTAAGGCTCCGCGGGACCCACGGACAATGTTGGGGAAGGCGGGGACCCTGAAGCCAAGGTCGGGACGGGCTGCTACTCCGGGGGACCCACGGACAATGTTGGGGCGGGCAGGGGCTGGGGCGGGCGTGGGCCCTGAAGCCTGATTGCTCCCGGACAAGGTCGGGACGGGCTGCTAGTTTAATATACAATGTAGTTCAACCTTAAGAAAGAATAACGTCTGGATCTTTATCTCTGTCTCTAATAACAAACACAGCCATCCATCGTGCAGCACCCTGCACCAGCGCAATCAGATTCACGCTCCTTCCCCGCCACGACCCCTAAGGCTGCTGCATGTCCATGATGGGTACTTACAGTTGGTCAGTCTTCTCTTTTTTGGTGGAATTCTCTGTTCTTTTTGAATGCAGAGTCTTGAGAGGCATGGAAAAAATAAATCATGGAGGAAGAAGATGTGTCCATAGGTTCCCGGGCAGGGAGGCGCTGGCAGGCGATCATACATAAGGGCAGTTGAAGCAGCATAAACTCTGGAGTGAGGAAGACCCAGGACTGATGTCAGAGCAAGCTCTGCTCTGCGCCTCCAAGAGTATCACACAACAAGACGTGTTGTCTTTGAATAAAAGCCCCAAGCAAGTCCAACCTGCAAAGAGATAATAATAGCACAATCCTGTTGGGACACTGCGAAACCTTGGGGCTATGAAGGAACTGCTCCACAGAGGTATTATCCCTGTGCTTGGAAAGTAAACTCTGCTACACCGGGTCAGCTGCGTTTTTTGCCAAACTCCACGCTCTAAGCAGAGCACGGAGCAGGCAAATCTCTGAGAACTCTGCGGGCGGAGAGGAGTTTACCACCAACCCTTAATCCTGGTGTGTATGGGTGTGTGAGTGGCTGTATGAGTGTATTAGTTGGTGTGTGAGTAGTTGTGTGGGTGAGTGAGTAGCACTGAGTTAGAATTTATTATTGGAGCGAACTGGATGTATAGTTGGCCCCCAAAGACCCTCAGGAGTCAAGGGGACTACTTCCAACTAGTAGTGCACCAGGAGGTGCATTCGTAGAGTGGTGGCGAAAGGGGGCGGGGCTTCCGGTGACTTGCAGGTGCGTTTTAAATAAAGTTTTATTTATTTGGGAATGGGGTCATGCAGCAATGCTTCCTTGAGCCGATTTTGGTCACAGGGACCCCGGGGAAGTGGTGGTGCCCGGGACACTGGGTGTCTCTGAGGCCCCCCACTACAACTTGCATGACAGCAGGCAGGAAAAAGCTGAAAAGTTTGCTGCCAGCAAGTGGGAGGAGCTTTCCTGCTCCGGTCTGCTGGAAGCATTCTTACAATTTGCTCTCACATGATGGGAGATGTGAAAGATCCCTCCAAGGGTAGGCAAACTGCTATATAAGAGGGTGAGCACCTACGGGAGATAGGGCCCCTCCCTGGGGGTAGCTTTCAACAGGGACATTGGTAGCTCCAGGAAGGGAGCCACACATCCCCCCTCCATTCTCTTTGTACGGGCCAGCCAGGAGGAGGTGGTGGTCCCCGGGGCCAAAAACAGCCCGGGGAGGGGCCCATACGGCCCCTCCACATTTTTTGTAATTCCATGGCCTGGGGAGGTAGCTGTCTTTGGGGCAATTTTAAATACAAGATGGGGTCCACACAGTCCCCCTCTTATTTCCCTCTCAAGCCCTGGGGAGGTGGTGGTCCATTGGCCTTTTAAGGCCCCCCCTCTTATTACTGAATAAATCTCTGGAATTGTGGTGATCACCGGCGCTGACCTTGGGGAGGGGGGCCACATGTGCCACTACTCCCCATTTCTTATTAATGTATATGCCCTAGGACCTGGCCTGGGGCTGAAAAAGGAACAAACACGTGAGACTGCGATTGTTTTAAAAAACATATTTCCAGCGAATCTGTTGTGATTTTTGCAGCGAGAATTTGAAAAATGCTTTTGGCCTATGCAGGTTTCGTGGGGACCCCAGCACCAGGCCTAAGGGCTCAGCACAGGGAGGGGTTTACTTTTCACTCTGGGTACATCATCAGTGAGTGTGATCAATGATTTGTGCAAATTATTATTATAAATGATAAAAAGAAGGGGGGCTAAGACGCACCCTTGCCTAACCCCTCTGCTTACATTAATGTCATTAGACACCTCACCCCGCCCCAATACTGAACCATGCCTTCATATCCACGTGTAGGTATGCTAGAAAATGCGCAAGGGCCTCGTCCAGGCCGTATGCTAAAAGAATGGACCATAAACGGGACCTGTTAACAAAATCGAAGGCAGACGTCAGGTCCATAAAAGCTAGATAAAGTGGCGAGTGCTGTGCTATGGTGCATTTCCCAATGATCAAGTTAAGATTTAAACACTGCTCAATCGTGCCTACTTTGCTCCTAAATCCTAATTGACATTGCTCTAGAATGTGATTGTCCTGAGCCCAAGTTAAAATGTTATTTATAAAACTCTACCTAAAATTTTAAGGGTGTTATCAATTAAAGAGATCGGCCTGTAGCAGCTCGGTTGCCAACGGTCACCCTTTTTAAAGATTGGGACAATGATACTAGTCGACCATGACTTTGGCAATGGAGCATTAGTTAAATTATTAAAAACATTTAAATGGCAATAGAGCATTAGTTAAATTATTAAAAACATTTAACAGTAGTGGGGCCCAAAATTCAGGTTTGTGTTTGATGAGGTCGATGGGCTTTGTTGCCCACGCTCTGACGGATGGCCTCCTTGACCTCTATTAAGGATATTGGGACCCTAGATGGAGTCCTATGCTTGAAGAGGTCGAGTTCTAGTGCGGGCGCTAAATAAATTATAGAAAAATTATTTTCCCAGGTTGCACTTGTTATGTTTGTTGCAGCTTATGGGAGTTAACGGCTGTCCCATTGTTTTTAGACCTTTAACGGCAATCCAGAATGTATTCCCGTTTTTTACTCTAACAGCATTAACGAGCGCGTCTCAGGGCTCATTTAATAGCTCTTCCTTCCTTTTAGCAATGGCCGACTTGTACTTCTGCCTCGACAACTTAACCAATGAGTTGCTCCTCTGGCTATGTGACAGAGCCTTACTTAACTGCCTATTAGCCTCTGAACATTCATGGGTAAACCATCTGGGTTCAGGTTGTACTGTAGTGGTTGGTTTTGACAGCAAGAATTTATTGGCTCCACAAAGATCGGTAAAAGCATTGATTACCTCGGGGTGTGGGTCCTGAGCCAACAGACAAGAATTAATAAGGCTCAAGTTATCCCTGAACATTGTACAAAATAAGTCAGTGTTATTAACGCCCGCCACAGCAATCTTAGATTGTCGATGGAAGGTGATAGGTTCCTGGCACCACATTCTATGTTGGGCGTTGGGGCAGGAGATAAACCAAGCACTATTTGTATTGGGTTATGATCCCCAAAGGTTGTGGCAATAGTTTGTGCTTTCAACAGTCAGACCTCTAAGACAGGGGAGATAAAAACGTAATCAATTGTGGATGCGCAACACCTCCCTCTAAATGTTGGCTCCTGGGGAACATTATCTTTTGTTGAGGCTGGATCTCCATAACATTAGTTAAGTGATATTTATTCAAATGGTCCACCAATTCTTTACCCCATGGAAATGTTGTCCACCTCTACATGACTGATTACTTGGCCAAAGTTGGGGTAATGTGGCATTAAAATCGCCTCCTAGGCAGATTCCAATTTGGTTTTGGATAGACGCAACAAGATTTAGATTAATGAAATTCCCATTTGGTATGGAATGAAAGTCAATATTATATAAATTAATTAAGAAAAAAGAGACCCCCGTTATATAATATAGCTTGAAAGTTATTATTATTAGTGCATACAGTTTTAATGCTACCACAAACAGCAACATTTACCCAAATCGATAGTCCCCCAAAGGGTCGCCCGTACTAAGGGACTGTTGCTAAGATGTTGTGGCATTCAAACCCCTCAATAAATAGATCTTGGGTAGCCCAAGTTTCTTGAAACAAGAGGATATCCTGCTCTCTTATAAGCTTTAACCAGTCATGTTGGTACAGCTTGGAATGCAGCCCCAAAATTTCAGCTTAGAATACGAAGGTCAGGGCTTGCCAGGAACGTTATTGGTATATGTGGGCTAATAGGCTCAATTGCTGGAGGGAGAGGTGGCAGACTAGCATCGAGGTCAGAGGGTTCCAACGATGGCACTAGTCAATCTTGGGTGTCCAACCTAGACAGAGCCAAACACCTGTTAAATGTGATGGGTGGGGGTATCTCATTAGGGTGGAGACCGTGATTTGGTTTGTAAAAGTAGCCCAATGGTAGTAAACATATATTGATGCTATTAGCTGTTGTGGACTCACATGCTCTTAATAGGTGCCTCACCATAGATGGTCTGCGAAAATTGATTACAATGCAATCACCTTCAATGTTCTTTGTAGATGCATGAACCCACCCAACTCTATGTGCCATAATAATGTTATTCATGTCTAGTTAGTGGAACATCTGATTCCTCGATAGCCAGTCCACGCATTTACTGCATAATTGGTCCCATGACTCATTCTGATCCGTCTTTAGGGTTGGTACACCTGCTAACACCAACACATATGGACAGGCAGCAGGTGGCACGCTCAATTTTGACCAGATTTGCTTTTGGAGGGCCTCTGCTAGAAGTGGCTAGTACATTGCTACTCAATTGCCGGACAATGGATTCTGGTCTGCTCCATTAGGTCTGTTGGGTCTGATTACGCTGCCCATGATGGAACTGGGCTGTGGGTTAGTAACGGGTTCAACATTATGTGTAGTACCATGCCTGTTAGAGGGGGATTCAGGGCATCTCCTGACTTGTCCGCATGTAGTGCACATGCTATTTGCGGGTGTGGGGGCTCTGACAATAGAGGGTTGGGTATCATTAGTTGAGGCGTTCGTTGTGGGAGTAGGCCCTCCCCTCCCCCTTCATCTACTACAATTTGAACATTTCCTGCTGATTGGCCAGATCCCCCTATAAGTTAGGCCAGATTGTCTAAACGATCCTGTAATGAGGCAAATTTCACATTTAAAAGTTTGTTAATTTGTTTGGCAACCATTGCAACAGCAATATTAAAAATAGCATCCCCAAGGTTCACAAGTTCCAATATCGCCTCAGTCTGTGTACCAATTGAACGGCTCAAGTTTGTATTAAATGCTGTCACAGGGAGGGTCGGAGATTTCCGAAGTGCCAGTGCTTGACAGTGGCTGTATCCAAGCAGAAAGACAGGTTCGAGAGGGACCGGTGCGGGTTGGCTGTTTTCTTTAGTACAAATAGGCTTACCGCTTTTTCTTTTCCGTTTTACAGCTGGAATTCCCGTAGGTGCAACAATGTCTATATCAGGCTGTGACTCAACTATCTCAGGCCCACTTGTACTCCCACTTGTAATTGGAGATGTGTAAGTGCCATTTTCATGGGGCTGTAACAGAGGCAGGTCTTGTGCATGATTAGTTGATATACCGCTAAATTCAGCAATATCCACTCGCCCCTTGGTGCCTAGTGTTAAACGGAGCTCCGTGAGTTCAATTTCACCTGAAACAATGTTAACCACCCTCTCTAGCATGCTGTTAATGCTATCAGTTATCAGGGCGGGCAGGTGGTAGCCTGGAGCGCTTTCCCATTATGGCAACTCTAAGTTTAAATTTAGACAGTATCAATTGCTAAGCTTGTGTGGGGGCTTTTCAGGACTTTTCAAGAGATGGGTAAAGCACTCACCCTGTTTTCAGACTGAGTTCCATGTGCCACTTGGAGCTTGAAAGGGGGGTGGCCCAGCCAGCCTCCTCCGGGAGCTGCGGGAGACCTTGCCAGTTAATAAACCCCTCCTGGCACAACCTGGATGCGACGTCTGCATCCTCCCCACTAGGGAGGCTGGGGCTTGTGGTTTGTGCCCCCTAGTTTTCTCATAGGCTGCAGCGGTAAAGGAGTACGAGGTGGGCTCCCCTGCTTCCCCCGCAGGCTAAACAATGATGGTGGTGATCTGGAATTGGCTCCTGTGCTGCGGGAGTCCTTGACGGTTAATAAGCGCCTCCTGTCGTGAGCTGGATGCAGCGTCAGCGTCCTCACTGCTAGGGAGAATGGGGCTTGTGATTTGTGCCCCCTGGTGGTCGTACAGGCTGTGGTGGGAAAGGAGTACAAGGTGGGCTCCCATGCGCCCCCCACAGGCTCAACAAAGGTGGTGACGATCTGGAACGGGCTCTTTGAACATTTTGAAGTTACTGTTAGTAAATAGAATTTTTTAAAAAGCCTTAGAAATTCACAAAAAAAAAAACAAAGGTTACAGTGACGTTATAGTTAAGCTCCCATTTCACTGGTACAAAATCCAACAGTTATAGTTACCTGAGCTGAGTATAAATTGCACCCCTACAATGCACTGCTTATGACCTCGCATATTACAACACTTATGAATGGTCAATGACATCACTGATATGTAACAACATGGAAAGGGTGGTTTCCAATTATATCAAGGACCACAGAGTTCCAATAATAAATAGAAAGTGCCCACAGAACAGCTGAATATATTTCAATTGTTTATTATCATATTAGTTCATAGAAAAATATATATCAAGTGTAAATAGAGAGCAATACATACTTCATTTAGTAAAAAATACATATCAAATAGTGCAACATCAGCCCAGGGACACGGAGAACAGTAAAAAATGGCACCCAAATCACTCACTCATTCTATCAGCCACTGACTCATTCTCAAGCCAATACATCCATACCAACTCAATCAACTACCACATATCATCAGACACACGAAAAAAGCGCCGACGCGCGTTTCGGAACAGTGCCAAAGTGGGAAATTCCTTCATCAGGGCGCATATCATCAATGTACTGGTAGGCACGGTCTATTAAAATCCAAGATGATATAAACGAGTCCCAATCATTTAATCAGGGCAGGATAAGCATATCTGTGGGCGACAAAAGTAATTCAATAATACAGAAAAATTAAAACATAAAAGGAAAAACTGGTCACAATAAGGAGTAAAACAGGGTACACTCAAAACACTTACAATACATATGTCAACATAAATAGTGTGAAGACAATGAGGTGGTGGTTCGAAAACTGTCTCTATAGCCCAAGTAAGTATAGACCCCACCCTTCAGTGCAACAAAAAACATTAAGTGAGAAATTGTTAACAGCGTTTCCAAGAAAAAAGCCAGAAAGTCTTAAAAAAGTTTCAGAAAAGGCACCATAACAAATAGGGAAGAAGATCTTCTTATTATCTACATACCCTGAAGCCAAAAAAATGGCAACTCCCTATCAGGCTTCAACTTGGGAAGGGACAGATAGGTGAACAAACTTGCGATATCCTGGGATCGATGGCGGATATGAGGTAGACACTCGAGAAGATCTATATAAAGATATATAAAACAGGCAAAGATTCCCGTCTTAGTGTGGGTCTCAAGGTATCACGGTCCTCACCTAAGGAACTGCTAAGTAACAGAGCCCGCAATCCAAAAGGGGATTACTAATGGGGCATACGAACTAGAAATGCACTATGTACCAGAAACTGAAGCAAGCTCACCTGAACTCTAAGTAGATCAAAAGGGTCGGTCGAGGAAGGTCAAAATGCTGAAAAAATCTGGTCCAGGCATCAGATGGATAAGTAGTTGGAACTCAGGGCCTCAAGGTCGAGGCAGTAAGTCTAGATATAAAACATATACACAAAAGAGACTAAGTAAGATCCGACTAGCGAAAATAAGCAGGGATAAGACACCAAAAAAAGAGGGGGGTAGTATTCAATAAAAAAGAGAGGGGAAACCACCCTTAAAAACAATAACAGGTATAATATAGCCTGATGGAGACAGAGGCTAATTTAGACAAGAGAATCCAGAGGTGGCGAGAATCGAAGCCCGAATCCGAGAAGCAATTAAGTCAAAACTGCATAGAAATACCTTAAAATAGGACGCAGGGCGACTGTGGCGTTCAATTCGGATACATCGTTACAGGGTCCGCCAGAGTCAAGGGGTCCGCCAGAGTCAGGGTAAAGGATAGAGCAAATAGGGTCCTAAAAGATGAGACAGAATACAAAACTTGAAAGTCTTGTCAGGACCGGGCTCCGCCGAAGATGCAGAGTCAAAGAAACATGCGCCCGCTTACCTGTCATGACTGCCGAACACCTCGATACGCACGCCACATGGGTCTGCCTCCCAGACCACCAGGGGCCTGGAATAACTACCCCAGGATCAGACAGTCGGTATAAATACTGGTGGTCCAAACTACAACTCAAAACACCTGAGCAGGGGTGTCCCGGGTAAACAAAACACTGAACCGCTAACTAGTGATACGGCATAGTGATACTGATGACATCTCAAATGACATCAATGTTAACATTATTGATCAAGTGTTTTATAGAGCACACTACTCACCCGTTAGGGTATCAAGGCGCTGGGGGAGTGCAGCTCTGTTGGGGTCATTAGAAGAGCCAGGTCTTGAGATCTTTCCTGAATTTAGTCCAGTGTTGGGCTTCATCAGAGGTGGTGATGGAGCTCGTTCCATGTCTTCGCTGCAAGGTAGGAGAAGGACCTTCCACCCACTCTGTTCCTCTAGAATCGTGGGACGAAGGCTAGGGAGAGGCCAGCTGATCTAGGTTTCTCTTGGGTGTGTGGAAGTAGAGGCAGTTGCTGAGGTCTGATGTTTTGGAGGACCTTGTATTGTTGCATGAGCAGCTTGAAAATTGTCCTTCTTTCAACGGGGAATCAGTGGAGGTCGCAGAGGTGTTGGATGATGTGGTTGTGCTTTGGGATATCGAGGATTAGTCTGGCTTTGGTGTTATGGATGGTCTGGAATTTGCAGAGGAGTTTCTTGTTGATTCCAGAATAGAAGGCGTTGCCGTAGTCCAATCTGCTGGTGATGAGGGTGCGAGTGACAGTTTTCCTGGAGTTGAGGGAATGCATTTGAATATTTTACGTAGAATGCACAGGGTGTTGAAGCATGTGCGGAGGAGAAATAGCATTGTTCTGGCAATTCATTGTGAGTGATGAGTCAAGTATGATGCTGAGGTTATGTGCATGGTCTGTTGGGATGTCGTCCAATGCTGAAGGGGTGGAGCTGAGGATAAGGACTTCTGTTTTCTCAGGTTGCAACAGCTTTCATCCCTTCTTGAAAGTTGTGCCTGGTTACGTCAGGCTCCTTGGTAAGGGAGAGGATGAGTTGGGTATCATCGGCGTAGGAGAAGATGTTGAGCCCATGGTTTCTGGTGATGGTTGCGAGGAGGGCTATCTAGACGTTGAAGAGGGTGGGGCTGAGGTGACATGATCCAGTGAATGTAATTGTTTTGTAATTGTTTCTGAGACTCAAACATATATACTAAGGTACTGCACAATTAAATTAGTATTCTTTGTGCTCTACTAATGAATTACTCTATTTGTAGCATATCTCATCTGAGTGAATGTGTCAGTGCCTAAATCTGTGTGTGAATAGCTGTATGGATGAGTGAGTGGCTGTATATCTGAATAAGAAAGTGTGTGAGTTGCTGTATGGGTGAGAGAGTAGCTGTGTGAGTCACTGTATTGGTGAGTGAGTGAGTGAGTGAGTGAGTAGGTATGTTAGTGCGTGTGTGGGTGGGTACATGTATGTTAGTGGCTGAATGAGTGATTGAGTGGCTGTAGAATTTCTCTATAAGTGGGGGTATGAGTCCCAGTATTGGTAAGAGAGTGACTGTGTAAGTAGCTGTGTAGGTGAGTTTGTGACTTTGTGAATTACTGGTATGCATGGATCAGTGGGTTTACCAGTGGTGTATGGATCAATGACAAGGTTTGTTAGAGACTGTACAGGTGAGAAAGTGGGTGTGAGACTAGCTGTATGAGTGGTGTTGGGTTGAATGACTAGGTGGGCAGTGAGTATATAGGTTAGTCAGTGACTGTGTGAGTGGGCCATTAGTGGTGTGTGCTTATGACAGTGAGTTATAGGTAACTTAGGGCCAGATGCAAATTGCGAGTCTTTTGCGACTTGCAATTTGCGAGGTGCTATTTAGGATGTACAACAGTGTGTAACACACTGTTAGAGAGTCCCTATAGGGTCGCAAATAGAGAGGCTCATGAATATTAATGAGCTCTCGCAATTTGCGACCCCATTGGGAATGGCAGGCTCTCCCAGGTATAATGGCCTGCTGGGCTCAGCAGACCACCATGTCTGGGACTGCTTTTAAATAAAGATTTTTTTTTTCAAATGCAGCCAGTTTTCCTTAAAGAAAAACAGGATACTTTTAAAAAAAATTAAACGTTTTCACTTCATTTTTTAAGGGCAGGAAGTGGTTCCTGTTCTATTCATATTTAAGAATGCTTTTTAGCTTTTTGGATGAACTTCCCCATAGCGCAAGCTATGTCTAATCTACTCATTTCAGTTAGAAGATCTACTGCTTGTACCCTATTTTTAATACCACACTTTTTAAAAATTGGGTATAAAAACACTTTCCGTATATCCAACATCTTCTGACAGTCCAATAAAATACGTAATATATTGCACGTAGTTCCCAGGGTGCAAACACAAGCCAAGAAAGCGGAGATAAAATTATCTCCCTATTACCTAGCTGTCGCTAACGCCAGTTAGCGACAGCTAGTAGGAGATAGCGACCATCTTGGGCCCCGCTTTGTATGTCAGTGATATTTATCACTAATGACATGCAAAGTGGGCATGCTAAGATGTTAGCGACTGGAAACAGTCGCTAACATCGCTATCTCCTATTACCAACTTTTGGAGATATTCGCGCTAAGCGCGAATATCTCCACAAGCTAACACCTGTCCCTGAGCAGTTCTTAGCCATGTTATCCAATGGTAGGTGAATAACATGGCTAAGAGCATTAGCTCGGTAATGCCTGAATATCGCTGACTTTTCAGCGATATTCATGCATTGCGGCCAATTTTTATCGCATTTGCGATAAACCTTGGTAATACCAAGGTTTATCTGCGATAAGAATCGCCGCAGGTCGGCGATACTTTTTTGTCTCTAACCAAGCAATAGCGATAATTATCGCTATTGCTTGGTAATATGCCCCACAATTCCCTTTGCTGTCAATCATTGCTTTTTTTACCCCGTTTCTTGCATAGCAAAGGTTAACACCAGTTCTTAACCTTAGCAATTCTCGTCTTATCTGCTGACACTGTAGTCCATCAATACAAGGGAAATGTTGCTCATTTTGCAATGAGTTGGCCATAAAACATACAGATTTTTTCCAATTGAGATAATCTTGATCACGAGCTCAAGAGATTTTTCTGCCCCAGGCCCTGAGTTCCCTCTTATCAGCCTCAATTTGTAAGGTCTGAGGGCACAGCTTGATCCTCATATTTCTACAAGCTTTAGTTATAGTTTCTCGTAACCCTTTTGCCCATCTTAACTCGCTCTTCAATATCTCATTTCTACACCACTGCGAGATTTGAAGTTCTTCTCCATCGCCCAGGTGCTGCCAAAATCTTAATAGTGCCATACATGCCATTGTATCCCATGACGTCATTCCTGTTTCTAATCTTACTTTCTGGGCCATTAAGGAAGTAGGCAACAGTTATAAGTTTTTCAAGCATTTTCCCTCTTCGGCATCCCATCTGTTTATACCACTCCAATATAGCAATTCTACTCCGTATAGGAATTGTGGTGGTACCATGGCCACATAAGCTTTTAAAACCGGTCTGTCAGACTTTTCACCATAAATTCCATTACATTTGTTTAGACCACTGACAGAGGCTGATGCCCTCAGTTTTAATGCTTCTAAATGGGTATGCCAATTCAAATTTTCCCAAACCACATCCCTAAGTACCTATATTCTTTTATCTTTTCCAACTTTGTGGAGGCCAAGTACCAGATAAACCTTATTTTTCTTCTTCCAAAGCATAATACCTTTGTCTTATCCCTATTTACTACAAGATTTTTAAGACTGCGATATTCATTGAACATATCATCTTTCTTTGCAGGCCGTTCTCTGTTTGGCCTATTATTACGAGATTGTCCGCATATAATAGACAAGCAATGTGTTTTCTGTTTAACTATGGGCTTGTCCCCTTTACGGTGCCTAAGACTGAAGGTAAGTCTGCTGTGAAAAGGGAGAAAACTAGGGGGGCCAATACGCATTACTGTCTTAACCCATTTCCATTTGGGATTTTCTGCAATAGGCTTCCCTCTATGTCCAATATTATCTGTGCCCAATGATAAGTGCGTAGAGCTTGTATTAACCTTAGCAGATCCCTTGGGATGTTGCATCCGACCAACGTCTCCCACAGTGTTTCACGGTCAACAAGGTCAAACCCTGCATGGAAGTCTACGAAACAGCAGAACAAACTGCCCCTCTGCTCGAAATACTTTTGCTTGATGGACCAAAGCACAAAGCAGTGGTTGACTGTAGAGTGCCCCTCCTTAAACCTTCCCTGTTCTGAGTGCACACATTGATTTACTTCTGCCCAGTCCTTGAGCCTTTCCACAAATAATTTTTGCAAGTACTTTTTCTCCTACATCCAGTAGGTTAATTATTCTATGGTTCTTCGGGGCTTTTATATCACCTCGTTTGTGGATGGTTCTTATGATTGCTCCTCACCAGTTTTCTGGTCTGTAACCAGTATTAAGAATCTCAAGGACCTTTTTGAAAAAATTTCTGCCCACCACTCTGGCCTAGTTTTTAAGATCACTGCAAGGAGATTGTCTGGGCCTGAAGCTTGAGTCATTGTAAGGTTAGTTATGATTTTTTTTAATATTGCTCAGGGTGCAGTGTTCTTTAATCCCCCCCCCCCCCTCACACCTGGCCACAGTATAGTTCTCAATCTCTCTTTTGATGGCCTTTCCCATACATTTCTCCCAAATACCTTACCCAATCATCTTCTGGTACTATGCAGTTCAAATACCCTAATGTTTTGCCAGTACTTTCTTGGACTAGCTTCCAAAAACCTTTTATGTCTTTGAATTCTATTACAGACAGTAGTTTTACCCAGCAGCTATCTTTGTATATTCTTTTTTTATTTCTGATAATCATTTTGCATTTTAGCCTTAATTTCTGGAGGTTGTGGAATGATTCTACATTATACTTTCGCCTGAGTCTTCTTTCTCTTTGTCTAATGTTGGCTTTTAATTTACGACACTCTTTGTCGAACCAGCTCTTTTCTTTGAATTGGGTTCTATTTTTCCTACCCTCACCTGATCTACCTGATTTTATTTAACCCTTAGGCATTCAACCACTTGGATAATTATATTTTCATACCAAATATTATCCTCACTATTCAGGATGTTTCCTAATATTTGTTTCTGCTGTACTGCCGCTAATTTTTCAATATGCTCCTCAGATATACGTGTTGTGAGACGCCTTCGGTAGTCAATATTGACCTGGAGAGCTATATCTCTTTGTTTTTTCCTTGCTCCATATATTTTGAACTTTAGTGGGTAATGATCACTTCCCTCCACTCTTGCTACCTCAAAGTTCTTAATTAATTCAAAGTTCCAAGCATGCAGAAAGACAGACATGGTTGCTTGTCTACCTTAACAGTACGATTTGCTGGTCGATCTCTCTCCATTCTGCCATTTATGAAAACTAAACACATTGAGCCCATAGTTTGCCCTAGATCCATATCTTGTGCTGACATATCCACCATTGGGAAGATGGCATCATTTATCTTGTATGAAGTCAGCAGCTCCATACACCAAGGGTCAATTTATGATTGTAGTCACCCAGCACAATAAGTACATCCTTATGGTAATTATAAGTTAAGTTATTAAGTCTTCTTTAAATTTTTCCAGTTTTGACTTGCATTCATTCTCTTTACTCTTCTGTATATATACATTTATAATATGAATACCTTCGTATCGTGGGTTTGGGTTAATCAACAACACTCTACAACCCATTAACCATTTGTATTTTACTTCCAAGGGGATTACCTTCCTGGCAATAATTGTAGAAACCAGCATCATTTGCCCACCTGAGGGTCAGCTAAATTGTTTCTTCCTTGCTACTTTAGTCTGTTGGACAAACCCATCAATCAATGGGTATTCGTCGCACAGCCAGGTCTCCTGCAAACACACAATCTCATTAATGGCAATGGCTTCTTAAACCCCTTGACCGCGTCCGAAATTTCCCAGTGGTGCGGGTAAATCCCACGCGTGCCCTGATCGGACAGCTCCCGCGTCCGACGCACACACTCACTGTGACGTCGGACGGCCGGGGGCCATCCGATGTAGGCAAGTGGTTAAAGTTTTCCAGGTTCAATATTCTATTATACCTATTTACGTTCCATGATATTATAGCTAGACTGTGCGATGACCCTAACTCCTATTGGATGTCACCTAATCCTCCAACTTCCTCATATGCTGGGGATTCAAGAATCCTAAATCTATTTACCACCAGTATGCCCTCCTTAGCTCTCTCTCTGTTACCTTACATCTTATCATAATTTCAAGATCTTCCTTAGTATCCCAACTTGGATCGCTCAGCCTTACCAGACTTAGTCCAAACCGGGCATGATTCATAAGGAATGGCATCTTGTACTTGTTATACATTTCTGTCCGCTGTACTAACTGAATACCTTCCTTATGTAACTAATGCGCTGCGTTTGCTAATGCTGACTTTACTAACCAAGAGTATATAAGAACCTTGGTTACTTCATTCCCTTTACTATTTACAGTAAATCCTACTTCTTTCTTTGATGTTCTCATTGCCAATATACTGTAGACGTACACATTTAGATCGGGAGAAAGGCATTTGTGATAGATTTAATGGGTTTAATTTCCTCACTTTTTTACCTCCTATACCTTGTCCAACTGGTTCAAAGTATAGCCACAGATCTTGTCTAGCTTTATTCTCTAAATATTGTAGGCCCCTTTTGAGTCCTCCTCCCATCTTTCTAGATGGTCTGTTTCCTTCCCTTTCTCCATATGACCTCTATACCTTCTTGTTCCTCCTTGCACTCTCCTCTCCATCCGTTTCATACTTCTTTTTGCAAAGGGTTTTTTCTCGCACTCCTTTCTCTAATCCTTCGTTCTCCTACACCTTTTTGCCTCCTCTCCCCTTCTCTTGAGTTGCTTATAGTTGTTCCTTTTTCAGGGATTTTTTTTCACAGAGCTACCATAACATTCCTTACTAGACTCTTATACCCTCTTTCCAGCACTAGCTCCTTTTTTGCTTGCAGGATTATAGATTGACCCTTTCTTAGGTGTTTCCTCCATCTCCTCGGGTGTGGTATACGTAGCTTATAGCTCCTCCTTTCCTCCTGTTTCTTTATAATTATTGGGTATTGTGATATAAATACACTATATTCCTCCTTTTGTGTTGGTGTATCCCTCATCGCACCTCCCTGTCGGGTCTCTACCCCCCTAGTTGGTCCCCACCAACTGGCCAAACTATGGAGGGCATAAGGTCTTTAATTTCTTTCAGTTCCCCAACCATAGTATTGAACTGTTCTCTCTGAGTTTTTAAAATGCCATTATTCATTACAGCGACCTCTAACAGGCCTTGCAGTGTTTTTGCAAGACTAGCATTATGTTCAGCATTGAGGCACTTGAGGTTACTGTGACCTCGAGGTTCAACATTGATGGCCCCGAAGTGTCATTTACTCTATACTGAGATATTTCCACTCCTTCCTTTGCTTCAAAATGTTCCTTTATCTGGTTTTTATGACCATTACTATTGGAGTCACGTTTTATGTCTGACCCTTCACCCTCTCCCTCGTCAGTGGGGGGAAAGAGTCTGGGTGATGAGGACAACCTTGGATCCGAGAATAGCTCAGAAATATTGAGATGGGTTTGATTCGGGCAGTCTAGTTCCAGGGGTACCAAGTTGACTAAAGTTAACTGTTTATCGCCATCCAGCTGCTCTTCCTCTATCGCTTTATCCCTTTTGAAATGATTCCCCACAAAGTCTTTAATCGATTTTGGAACTGAAGATCCTCCTTTAACCCCACTTAGTTCACTTTGCAGAGGGGTTTTATTCAAGGGTTGTTTCTTCTTTTGTATGGTTTTCTTACATGCAGCAACTTCTCCTTGTGGGCTGTTGCCAGGGCTCTTCTGGGGCACTTTTCTGCCCAGGGTTCCTTGGGCATTTTTCCTTTTATCTATCAATCAATCACTCCGTACGCCGCCAGCCGCCTTCCTTGTACTTACCTCCGGGTCTAGGCTTTTTATTTTTAAATGAACAATAGGACGGGGTGCACAGCTCCCCTTCTAGGCCGATTTCAGGCCGAGGGACCCCAACCCCATATATGGCTCCAGTAGAGGGGCCATGCGGTCCCTCTGCATTCCATGACACAGCCCGACACGTGATGGTCCCCTGGGCTGCAGGGGGCTGTGCGGACCCCTACTCAAAATTTTAAGATTTGGCCCAGTTAGGCGGCGGTCCCTCAGGCTGCGGGGAGCTGTGTGGCCCCCACATAAATTTCATGTTTAGCCCTAGGAAAGTGGTGGTCCCCCACGGTGCGGGGGTTGCACTGCATTAATACAAAATTTGCCCTGGGGAGGTGGTGGTTCCCGGGGAATGGGGGCTGCCCAGCAGGCAAACTTACCAAATAATTAAGAATGCCCTGGGGAGGAGGTAGTCCCCAGGGCTTCAGGGCTCCTAGGAGGGGGCCCAGGGCGCCCCCTTCTTCATACATCTCTCAAGGACCTGGCCTCCCTGGGGCCGATTAGAAACAAAGCGCATGAGCCTGTGCATCATTTAAAAAAAATATTTTGGTGGGATCCACAGATCCAGGGTGACCTTTGCTGAAAGTGTTAAAAAGACATGCTTTTTTGGCCCTGCGGGATCCTTGTGGGACCCCCCCAGAGGTCATGGGGTGCAGGCTGCTTCTACCCTGCCCCCTTTTCCTTTTTGTTCTGTGACTTGGTTCAAGCCGAGTCACAAGATGTCTGCCAACACTTCCTCGTTTGAAGTGTTAGCAGCCAATCAGATCTAAGCATGTGAGTGGGAGGGGTCACAAGCCATATGCATCCCCAGTTGTACATCTGAAAAACCTTTAAAAACCTCTGCAACTACTGAAAAGATTCACAACAATTCAAAAAAAGACAATTTTCTGGATCAACAGCTATCTTTCTGCCAAATTTGGTGTAATTCCATTCAGCAGTTTGGGCTGTAGCCTAATCTAAAGTTACTATGGAAATGAAGATGGGGAAAACGAGCTTCTGGACTCCCCCTTTTTCTCTGCCCCGCTGCCCCGCTTCACGGATCACCCCATAACTTTCAACACAGCAGCTGAAGTGAGCGTTGAACTAGTTCTTAAAATTTTGTGAGGATTTGTTGAATGATGCTAAAGTTATTGGCAAATGAAAAAATGCTCTTCTTATGGGAGCCGCATCCTAATTATAACTACCTACTGGCATTTTCAGTGTTTTTTTTTTTTATAAGTAATGTGATATTTTAATACTCTTCATAAAGCCAACCCCAAAGGCCGGGTGAGGCACGGGGTTGGCCACAGGCAGCCAACCCTGCACTGTGCATGGCTTTCCGCAGTGTAGAGCAGGGGGTTGGACCCTGTGACCAACCCACCAGAGGTATCTGACCCCCTGCAGGCAGCCATCCTCACACTGCACCCAGCATTTCATTGCATGCCGAATTAGGTTGGTAGATGGAGTTGGCTTGCATCCAGGCACTGCATTCAACTTCTCAGAGGCAGCCACTCGGGGGGAGCCAACACCATGCCACACATGGCCTTTGCTTGTGCCCGGTGTGGGTTTAGCTGCATGGCCTGTTTGACAACCAGGCCGTGCTTTCAGATCCCCGCTGGCAGTCATCCAGAGACTGCGCACCACCTTTGATGGATCAGAGGTTGATCAAAGAGCTTGGTCTGCCGCCAAACCGTTTGGCCAAATCCCCAGCTTCGTGCCACTCCCACACCGCACAGTCTTTGCAGCATGGGGATCCCATTCCACAGGGCAAAATATAATTAAAAAGGGAAAATGTCATGTGTCTCCACTCCCTAAGCCTTATTTGCAGTGGGTAACCCATCCCCCAGCGCCTTCTGTATTTTAAATAGGGAGCCATGTGGTCCCCCTCCCCGAGCCTCACTGCGCCCATGGGACCCCCAGCCCCATGGCCTTTTGTTTAAGGGGATGGAACCTATTCCGGCCCTGGGGACCCCCTTCCCCAGGGTCTATGTTTAATATATGCTGGTGCCATGGGGCCACCCAGGGCACCGACCATACACAATGGTATTGGCCTTGGGTGGAGGCACAGAGCCCCTGCGTCCCCAGACACCTTCCTGCATTAAACCTGAACCGGCATTGCTCTCGCTCATAGGGAGCAGCTATTTATGCTGCTCCCTCTGGGCATGAGCAACTTGTTGATCTTTTTCACTGGCCTCATCAGTGTGGGCAAGGAAAGAGATCACAAGTCTGCTTCCTAGCCGCTAGGAGCAGACTTTGTGTTTACTTCCGTCTGGCAGGATTTTTTAAAATGCTTCTGCCAGGTGGGAGAAAACACAAGTTCACCTTCCCGCACTCATGCGAGCAGGTAAACTACTGTGTCCCAGGGGTAGGCTCCTTTGAACACCACAAGTGTGTAGGCCCTGGGCACAGGGAAGGGGGCATGCGCCCTCACTCTAAAAATTAATTGGCCCCAGGGGATGGGATTCCTGGGCTATGAATGCTTAGGGAGGGGGGCCTTACAGCCACCCTTTCTCTTCTTGGCACATTTCAGCTTCATAGGTGGGCTCTCTACGGCCTAAAGTGGCTCGGGGATGGGAGTCTGTGGCCCACTCGTCTTAGTTAATGAAAGTTAATGAAATAGACCCAGGGCAATTGGAGGCTCAGGGAGGGGGGCTGTGCACCCCCTTCTCCTTTTATGACCTTTCTGGCCCTGCTGGATGCCTCCACAGGGCCTATAATTGCTCGGGAAAGAGGACCACACACCCCCTCCCCTTAATTATACAATGCGAACAGCAGCACCATCTTTTTTTTCTGACCCCACAGGAGTCCCACAGGATCATGACAAAAACTGATGATTTATTTTGTATTTTGGTCCTAGTGGAGTGGGGTCCTTCTGGGGCCCCTCATGGGGCCTAAGGGGACAGGGTGTCCCCACCCTTCTCCCTTATATTACTTTCCTTTTAACTTCAGGACTGGGGTTTAAGTCTTCGAGTCCTGTAATGGCTGCAAGCAACATTTTTCTGATGTTGCTGGCAGCCAATCAGAGCACTCGCTCCTGTGGGAGTCTGACTTATGTGTGAGCATATTGGCCCAAGAGAAATAAAACTCCCTGGAATGCTCTATTTTTAAATTGGCACTCATGTGAGAGGCTCTTAAGGCTCTCTTGGACCCAACTGTCTAGGAATACAAATAATTTTGACCCTTAATTTCTAAAAAATTACTGAACAGATTTACACCAAATCACAAGAAGCACAATCTGCGTACTAAGATCTACCTTCCTGTCATATTTGATGTAGATATATTCAGCAGCTTTTGGCTGTAGCCCTGTCTAAAGAAGTACAAGGAAAATGAATGGGGTTTTTTTCCGTTTTGGGACCCGCCTCTTTTTTTCTCTGCCCATGCTTGTCGGTTCACCCTGAAACCTTTCATGCATAAACTAATCAAAAAGTAGCACTTTTTGGGAAATTTTCTTGAGAATCGTCAAATGAGGCCAAAGTTATTAGCAACACAAAAAACTAGGGGTGGGCGGAGCTGGCGTAGTGCCTCTACGGTTAGCTCCATGGAGGTTGAACTACGCATCGCTCCGCTCTGCTCCCTCCCCCCTCCCAAATGCTTCAAAATGATAAAAAGAAGGCACTTACCTGTGTTCCTGCCGCCTCCCCTGCCTGGCCGCTTTCCTTCCAGCTCCTTGCCGCCTCGCGCCTGCCACAGAGGTGGAGTTTCACCTACATCTGTGTTTGCCACAGAGCGCAAAGTAGGCAAATCTCTGCAAACTCCGCTCGCGGAGCGGAGGTACCCTCCCAGGGTTACAAAAAATACAATTCCTATGGAAACGCGTACCTAACTAACTACCCAATGGTGACTATAACACGCAACCTAAAGGAACTATAATGTGCGCTCCCGCCATGCATGGGGCTATCACAATGATGGCATTTCAGATCTAAGTAGTGACATTATAAATGTATTCAATGAATATGTTATGAGTGATTTCATGAATGCAAGGGTAAAGCAGTGCATGGCAAGGATGCATGCTATAATTACTTTAGGGTACGAGTTATAGTTATTTGAGATAAGTATATCTGGGAAATTTCAGTGGTTTTGTTACCGTCAAATGGTATGTTCTACATGACAATTTTACTTAAATATAAAATCCCATTAGCGTTCTTACATTTCCTCATCATAAGGTAAATCTAACCTCAGTTTTCTTCAGTGAATTTCTTGCTTTTTTTAATGTACAGTAAGAAGTCCATCGTAATGCATGGCGGCAGGACTGGATGCAGGATGTGCTCTGGCACTGTCCGTTGTGCTTTCATCGTCCACGCTTGCTGCCCTGCCCACTTCTCCTTGCCCTTCATTGCCTAAATCCATGCCCTTGCCCCCTATTCCAGCCCTGGGTGGCATTTGTTCTGCTACAGCCCTTCCCAACTTCTATGCACAGTTAGCTTGCTGCCATTCTCCCCTCCTCCCTGCCCTCTGATTTCATGCAACTGCTCACTACCTCCTGCCCTGCATGTTCAGATGTGCTGTCACTGCCCTCTAGTTAGCTTGATGCCCTTGCCCACTCCTCCTGCCCTACGTTGCCTTAGTCTGTGCCCCTATCATTACCCTCCTAATTAGCCTCCATGCTTACCTTTCTGCCCTACCCTCCTTTCACTTGTCCTCTGATGTCTTTGTGCACCCCCCTGCTCCCTCTCTTTTGCCCACCACATTCTATGGACCTGCCAATGCCCTGTTGGTCTACTCCGAGTGTTCTGTTGAGCCGTCACTGCCACTCCCACCTGCCCTCTATGCTTTTTTGTGCTACAACTGGTCCTCCTGTCAGCTGTGCATGGTCTCTTGTCCTTCCCCTGCCCTCTCTCCTCTCTGTCCATCTTCTACCTCTCCCATCTGCCCTTCATGGTCCTTTATGCATGACCCTGTCCCCTCCCTCCTGCCCACCATAGCAATTGTGCTGCCACTAACTCTCCTGTTTGCCATGCATAGTCTTTTGTAGTGCCATTGCCACTCCCACCTGCCCTGTTTGAACTGACCCCCTCACACCTTCCCTCCATTGTCTGTGTGTATGCCTTGTTGTCTATAGCTTCCCTGTTTCCCTCCATGGTGTGTTGTGCTTCTAGTGCCCACCCCCCTGCCCTGCATGGTCCAATTTGTTGCATCTGCCCCCTGGCCCCTGCTCTCCATTTTCCATGTGCAGGCCCCTTTCCCCTGCCTTCTATGGTCTGTTGCATGCCCCTGCCTGCTCCCTCCTGCCCTTTATAGTCTGTTGTGCTGCAACTGGCCCTCTTGTTTGCCCAGTATGGTCAATTTGCTGTACTCGTCTCTTTCCCCTCTGCTCCCTCTGCTCTCTATTGTGTATGTGCATGACCCTGTCCCCTTTCTATTGCTTTTCATGGTCCATTGTGCTGCGCTGCCCTCCCAGTTCCAGTGTGTGGTGTATTGTGCTCCTTCAACTCCTGGCACCAGCCCTGTAAGACCAGTTTGGTGCCCCTGCCCACCTCCCTCCTGCCCTCAGTTGTCTGAGTCAATGTCCATACCTGATTCCTCCTGACCTCAATGGGCCATTAGAAAAAATTACACTGCGAAGGGTCGGAGCTTTGCGGATCCAGCACTAAACGTTATTATTAGTATGAGATTATCTTATTTCAGTCCCTGTGCGTTAGGTCTGGGATGTGACCCATATACATCCCACAAGGTGAATATGAATCATCACTAACAGAAAAAGCAAAAATGACCCCGCACCCAAGCACAAAAAAAAATTCTCTATAATGTATCTGCATATCCTAGTGCGTCATGTAACACGATAATAACTGTAAATTTATACAAATATTTAAAAGCATTTAATCTCATACCTTAATAAAAAAAAATGAACGAAGATTCATGCCACACTTCAATGACGGAACCATATATCTACAACATATAATTGCTTATGTCAACTTTGCTAGTACACACAGTTTGCAATGGTTCCGTCATTGCTGTTATTTTTTCACGTATGGCATGAATCTTCGTTCAAATATTTTGATTAATGTTGGACCCAGCCATTTAGGCAGGTTCACCCCTAGACTTTTTGCTTTTTCCTAGCCTGTTTCTGGAACCTGGTGTTGGTGATTTTAGGCCTCTGCGCACTTTTTCACTGTGGTACAGTGTAAAGTGCTTGAGCTCTCTGTGAATGAGTGGTGAGTGACCGGCCCTCCCATAGGAATGAATGTGGAATATGTATGCCCATGGTAGTTCCTGATGTGTGGGGAGTGCAGGGGCGAGTTTGGTATGTATGAACTCGTGAGAATGAATGCTGCAAAATGATATATGCGGCATGACACTGTCTAGTCTAGAAGTACTACTTTTGGAAGTTGGCATATTTGTGTAAGTTGGTGCTGGCGTGTGATTGGCTGGTGAGCCTGGCCCAGAGTGCCTGGGCCTGCTTGTGGATTGACTGTCTGGTTTAAGGATGACAGGGGCTGGAGAGCCCAGGAGGTTGTCTGAAGTTAGCCCATGGATGAAAGGCAGCAACTGCTAACAGGGAAGTGGGAGGAGATGGCACCTGATATTGAAGGGCTGTGCCTGCCTAACTACAAAGCTGGCTCCACCTCCCGCTGGGCGACTGTCACCTCTGTCCCTGATACTGAAGGGACTTCCCTGTAACCAGTTCTGGCTGGTTCTCACACTGCCTGCTTCAAAGGACTTCAAAGGACTTCAAAGACTTTTCTGTGTTTAAGAAGGGGCTGTGTCCCCTTCCAAAATGTTCTTGTTTCTAACTTGAATCTGCCAGGGGCATGCGCTGCTGGGGCTCAGGGGAATCCCTGGGCCCTGCCCAGCTCCTGGACATTTGATGGACTGCTGGAGTCTCTTCCTGGCTGTTCCCTCTGCCTGCTGCATTTCCTAGAGGGCTGATGGATTTTCCTGCAAAGAGCGCTTTCTGTGGACCCTTCTTGCTGTAGGGGTCTGCTCTGGGGACCTTTGGCGCCTGGGAGCGCTGTGCTGTGATCCTAGCGCTTGAGAGCGCTCCTGGCTGCATTTCAAGCATTTCGTTGCACGCAATTTGCGTGAGGATTGGCGGGTGCCACCCCGCTTATTTGATTATTTACTTTGCGAGTGCCCACCTTGCTTATTTTCAACTTTACTTTATCTTCGGCTGCCCACGCCGATATTTTGATTGCCTGCTCGCCTGCCTGCCTAGCGAGGGCCGCTGCGCTGCCCGCGGCGACCCGGAAGTACCCGGCCGGCCGGCCAATCCCTTCGCGGCCGGCTGGAAGTCCCGCCCCCGCAGCCCGGGGGAGGGAAAGGGAAGCGATGGTGTTTGCCGCTTCCCCCTGCCTGAGGGAAGCCTTTGCCGGTGTTGCCGGTCTCCCATGCCTGGAGGGAGACCGGAGAGGAGCCTGACGAGGGAGGAGCGGAGGGGGCACTGGGCACATTGTCGGTGCCCGCCCCCACCGCAAATCCGTACCGGCAGCTAGGAGAAGAGCCTGCCGAGGAAGGAGACCGGTGAGTGGGGCTCTGATCGAGGTGGTTGGGGGGTGTGTCGGGCACGCTTTCGGTGCCGCCCCCGTGACCTGGGCCCTGTTCTCCCTTTCTGTTGCCCCAGCAGGGCAGCGCTTGGTGTTCAGAGTCCCCCGAGAGGGACTCCAACAGAGTTAGAACACTTTGGGCTGCCCCGGTTGGCAGAGGGCCGCCCCGACGACCTGGGGCATTACTTGCTTCAAGAGCCCCGAGAGGCTCCGGGGGTAGTGTTGGTCCTGAGCCCACGGAGGCTCCAACGTAGGGGCATATGCGTTGTAAAGAGCCCACGAGGCTCCCAGCCCTATGTGTTTTAGAGCCCAGAGAGGCTCATGGCGCCATAATTGATTTAGAGCCCAGCAAGAGGCTCAGGGGGCATTGGTTGTTTTGAGCCCTGCAGGGCTCCCCCATTTGGCGCATTTTCGGTTCTGGGGCTAGTGAGAGCCCCAGCCACAGATTTGACTTCTCAGCTTCCCAGCAATTAGTGGGCAGCTGCACAGTTTAGGCGCAATTTCAAGAGAGTCCCTGTGTGGGACAGAGAGGGCACAGTGGTGCCAGGCTGCGCAGCACTTAGTGCCAGCTGCTACGTTTAGGCATTTTGTACTTTGAGACTGGCGCTGCATGGCAGCGCACTCTGACATTGAGACTCAGGGCGTCTGAGCCCCAACAAGGCCAGTTGGCCTAGGGACTGCCACAGGTGGTGGCTTATGTAAGTTATGCGCAATGTGATTCCTATGTTTTTAATAGTAATTGCCTACTGTGTGCTTTTGCGCTATTGTGTTGTTCTGGCACCTCTGAATGTTTTTAGGCATCATGTGTCTTTCTTTCCATGCGCTGCACCTCTGAATGTTTTAGGCATCATGTGTCTTCTTGCCCTGCACCCCTGAATGTATTTTATTGCATCATGTGCTTTATTTTAAACACCTCTGAATGTTTTAGGCATCATTTGTTTCTCTTTATTACTCCCCTTAATGTGTTTTATGCATCATGGGTAAGGTGTTCTGGTTTATACCCCTAAATGTGTTTATTCTTAGGTGGTTGTCCTTTTTAGTACAGGTGGTCCTAGTAAGGTCCTGGTTCCTGTTACCAGTGGATACTGGTTGTGATTTCTAACTGTTACTTTGTGCTACAGTGATTTTATATTCTTTTATTCTAATTTCTGACAGTATTTCATTTCTACTAAGTGCTGATTATGACAGTGGCCCATGTGGCCCTGTCTTGTGAATAATCCCATGTGAATATTGCCCGTGCCAGTTGGCACAATGTATATGTGTGATTTCATCTGATGTGTTTTTACAATACAAAAGTTATTTTTATAATAACCTTGTGTGGAGTCTCTTTTGTGGTGTTCCTAGTATGTTGTTGCTGTTGTGCGCTGGCGGAAATGCTTTACATATTGCCTCCGAGTTTAGCCTTACTGCTTGTGCCAAGCTACCAAGGGGGTGAGCAGAGGTTATCTTGGCGTGTGACTTCCTTGCCCTGACTAGAATGGTGGTTTCTGCCTGGCTTTGGCGTCAGCCTTAGCCTACCTGAAATAGCCAGTTCTAACATTGTTGGTCAGCGGTGCGGATTTGGACTTGTGTTTGCGCAGTGCCATAGCGACAACTGGCTACATTACAAAACTCTGCAATTTATTTCGGATAGTCACATGTTTGGGATTATTGTTTTTGATTTTTTTTCCTCAAGAGTGTCATTTTCAAATGTGTTCCTGCGCTTAATGTTTAGTGGCAGATGAGAGAAAGTGACAGGGCGGGACGCCAGTAGAGGGGGAGGTTCCCATAGATTAGGAATCCCTTGCTGGGTCCAGTGTATAATCCCAAATCCTGTCCCTGTGTAGGTATATGGAAGAGAGGGAGTGTGAGGAGAAATGACTAGCTCAGGAGGGTGGTTGTTCCCTGAGTGTAGTGTGTGTGTCTGGATTCCCCAGTGTGGTAGGATCCAGTGGTGGCAGCTTAAATGTGTCCAGTGATTGTGAAGTCCCATTCCCAGTTCCCAGAGTATGGTGCCTGGTGCTCAGTAAGAGGGTGACAGGTTGTGAGTCAAAGGCAGTAAGGAACTGTCTCACCAGTCTGGAGGGGGAGTGTGTGGATGAGTGGTGTCTTGAACTGGAGGAGTTGGTGTGAGTTTTTTTTTAAGGAGCTTGCACATGAGGTGTACCTCTGGTGGTGTGCAGGAGGTCCTGCAGAGGCACTGGACAAGAAGGTGGATGTCTGGCGGTGTGCTAGATGTCTTGCAGAGGCATTAGGAGGTGATTCTGAAAGGAGTGGCTTGTGTATCTGATGATCCTGTGAAGGGGAAGAGGTTCATGTGTAACCCAGCTAGGTCCCAGTAGTATGGTAGGGGTGTAGGGGCTCACGCCCTGTCTCAGTGGAGGCGGAGTGAGTGTGGGACGGTGTGTCCACGTTGGCCTGAAACCCTATCTCAGGGCCTGGAGGGTTACCTAAGGGAGCGCCAGGTCAGGGGCCTAAGCTGTACATAGGTCATTTGAGGAGGATCTTCCTGTGTCTAGAGGACGGGGAGTGTCTGTAACCAGAACTCCGGCATTCCTAGTGTTGGGCAGTACCGCTCCTAAGTGGAGGGTGCGGAAGTCCTGGCTCGCTGAGCATTTGACCGTCTAGAGTGCTTGACCATTTGTGGGGCCTCTGGAGGTCGTTCCCCGAGGAGGGGGGAAAGCCAGGTTGGGGTGTGGCCTGACCTGGAAGGAGTACTGGAGGAAAGTGTGTCACTGATATGCCGCTGGCGTGTGCTCTGTCTAGCCTGGGACATACTGAGAATCACCCTGTGATAGGGAGTACTGAAGGAGAGTGTGTCGCTGATACACCGCTGGCGTGTGCTCTGTCTAGCCTGAGACATACTGGAAGGGGGTGCAGAGGGACGGTGTCCTTACTTCTGACCCCGGTGTAACCTGAGGGTTTAGATCTTAGGTTGGGAGATTAGGAAACTTCTAGGTCAAGAGGAATCTCTACCAAAGTGGATCAACTGAAGAGACTGAGGGGGCTGCCCTTGCTGTGTGTTCTGGGGCTCACCTGCAGTTTGTTGTTTCCACTAAGGTAGAGGAAAGGGGGCTTTGCTGTGTGCTGTGTCCCCCCACCTGCTTGAAGAGCGACTGTGCTATGTGCTTTGTACCTCAGAAGTGGAATAGTTTCCAGGTGGTAGACCAGTGATGGAGTGAGGTCCTGATCTGGTAGGCGAATTGTGTTCTGGTGAAGTGCTTTTCTGTGAGGGTGCGGAAACCCAGAAGTAGAGGTAGGGTGGGGCATTCTTGCCCGTGACCTCTGGTAAGCCTGAGGGTGTGGTCCCTAGGTTGAAGGATCAGTGGTAGTTGTAGCTACACTGAGGAAGAGTGGAGAATGGCTATTGTATGCCAGGGGTTACTACCCCCGCTCTGTGGATTGGTTAGGACCTGTAATTTGGATGGCCTATGGCCTGGTCCTGGCTGTGGATGACTAGGGAGTACCAGTGAGGTATCCTAGTTGTGTCCGAGAGTTATTGTTTGGAGGTAACCAGGTGGGTTCAGAGTGGCGTAAAACCGGAAGGTGTCCCTGCTGTGCGGGTCCGTGTCCGTGTTTTGTCGCCCAAAGCAAGGAAGCCCATCAGTGGAGTGATTGGTCTACCCTGCGTTTTGGCTGGAAGGGGGTTGTGTTGGACCCGGCCCTTTAGGCAGGTTCACCCCTAGACTTTTTGCTTTTTCCTAGCCTGTTTCTGGAACCTGGTGTTGGTGATTTTAGGCCTCTGCGCACTTTTTCACTGTGGTACAGTGTAAAGTGCTTGAGCTCTCTGTGAATGAGTGGTGAGTGACCTGCCCTCCCATAGGAATGAATGGGAAATATGTATGCCCATGGTAGTTCCTGATGTGTGGGGAGTGCAGGGGCGAGTTTGGTATGTATGAACTCGTGAGAATGAATGCTGCAAAATGATATATGCGGCATGACTGTGTCTAGTCTAGAAGTACTACTTTTGGAAGTTGGCATATTTGTGTAAGTTGGTGCTGGTGTGTGATTGGCTGGTGAGCCTGGCCCAGAGTGCCTGGGCCTGCTTGTGGATTGACTGTCTGGTTTGAGGATGACAGGGGCTGGAGAGCCCAGGAGGTTGTCTGAAGTCAGCCCATGGATGAAAGGCAGCATCTGCTGCCAGGGAAGTGGGAAGAGATGGCACCTGATAGTGAAGGGCTGTGCCTGCCTAACTACAATGCTGGCTCCACCTCCCGCTGGGCGACTGTCACCTCTGTCCCTGATACTGAAGGGACTTTCCTGTAACCAGTTCTGGCTGGTTCTCACACTGCCTGCTTCAAAGGACTTCAAAGGACTTTAAAGACTTTTCTGTGTTTAAGAAGGGGCTGTGTCCCCTTCCAAAATGTTCTTGTTTCTAACTTGAATCTGCCAGGGGCATGCAGCTGCTGGGGCTCAGGGGAATCCCTGGGCCCTGCCCAGCTCCTGGACATTTGATGGACTGCTGGGGGACTCTTCCTGGCTGTTCCCCTGCCTGCTGCATTTCCTAGAGGGCTGATGGATTTTCCTGCAGAGAGCGCTTTCTGTGGACCCTTCTTGCTGTAGGGGTCTGCTCTGGGGACCTTTGGCGCCTGGGAGCGCTGTGCTGTGATCCTAGCGCTTGAGAGCGCTCCTGGCTGCATTTCGAGCGTTTCGTTGCACGCAATTTGCGTGAGGATTGGCGGGTGCCACCCCGCTTATTTGATTATTTACTTTGCGAGTGCCCACCTCGCTTATTTTCAACTTTACTTTATCATCGGCTGCCCACGCCGATATTTTGATTGCCTGCCCTCCTGCCTGCCTAGCGAGGGCTGCCGCGCTGCCCGCGGCGACCCGGAATTCCTGGCCGGCCAGCCAATCCCTTCGCGGCCGGCCGGAAGTCCCACCCCCGCAGCCCGGGGGAGGAAAAGGGAAGCGATGGTGTTTGCCGCTTCCCCCTGCCTGGGGGAAGCCTTTGCCGGTGTTGCCGGTCTCCCATGCCTGGAGGGAGACCGGAGAGGAGCCTGACGAGGGAGGAGCAGAGGGGGCGCAGGGCACATTGTCGGTGCCCGCCCCCACCGTAAATCCGTACCGGCAGCTAGGAGAAGAGCCTGCCGAGGAAGGAGACCGGTGAGTGGGGCTCTGATCGAGGCGGTTGGGGGGGTGTGTCGGGCACGCTTTCGGTGCCGCCCCCGTGACCTGGGCCCTGTTCTCCCTTTCTGCTGCCCCAGCAGGGCAGCGCTTGGTGTTCAGAGTCCCCCGAGAGGGACTCCAACAGAGTTAGAACACTTTGGGCGGCCCCGGTGGCAGAGGGCCGCCCCGACGACCTGGGGCATTACTTGCTTCAAGAGCCCCGAGAGGCTCCGGGGGTAGTGTTGGTCCTGAGCCCACGGAGGCTCCAACGAAGGGGCATATGTGTTGTAAAGAGCCCACGAGGCTCCCAGCCCTATGTGTTTTAGAGCCCAGAGAGGCTCATCGCGCCATAATTGATTTAGAGCCCAGCAAGAGGCTCAGGGGGCATTGGTTGTTTTGAGCCCTGCAGGGCTCCCCCATTTGGCGCATTTTCGGTTCTGGGGCTAGTGAGAGCCCCAGCCACAGATTTGACTTCTCAGCTGCCCAGCAGCTGCACCGTTTAAGCGCAATTTCAAGAGTGCCAGGCCTTCACAGCTGCGCAGCACTTAGTGCCAGCTGCTACGTTTCGGCATTTTGTACTTTGAGACTGGCGCTGCATGGCAGCGCACCCTGACATTGAGACTCAGGGCGTCTGAGCCCCAACAAGGCCAGTTGGCCTAGGGACTGCCACAGGTGGTGGCTTATGTAAGTTATGCGCAATGCGATTCCTATGTTTTTAATAGTAATTGCCTACTGTGTGTTTTTGCGCTATTGTGTTGTTCTGGCACCTCTGAATGTTTTTAGGCATCATGTGTCTTTCTTTCCTTGCGCTGCACCTCTGAATGTTTTAGGCATCATGTGTCTTCTTGCGCTGCACCTCTGAATATATTTTATTGCATCATGTGCTTTATTCTTAGCACCTCTGAATGTTTTAGGCATCATGTGTTTCTCTTTATTACTCCTCTGAATGTGTTTTATGCATCATGGGTAAGGTGTTCTGGTTTATACCCCTAAATGTGTTTATTCTTAGGTGGTTGTCCTTTTTAGTACAGGTGGTCCTAGTAAGGTCCTGGTTCCTGTTACCAGTGGATACTGGTTGTGATTTCTAACTGTTACTTTGTGCTACAGTGATTTTATATTCTTTTATTCTAATTTCTGACAGTATTTCATTTCTACTAAGTGCTGATTATGACAGTGGCCCATGTGGCCCTGTCTTGTGAATAATCCCATGTGAATATTGCCCGTGCCAGTTGGCACAATGTATATGTGTGATTTTATCTGATGTGTTTTTACAATACAAAAGTTATTTTTATAATAACCTTGTGTGGAGTCTCTTTTGTGGTGTGCCTAGTATGTTGTTGCTGTTGTGCGCTGGCGCAAATGCTTTACACATTGCCTCCGAGTTTAGCCTTACTGCTTGTGCCAAGCTACCAAGGGGGTGAGCAGAGGTTATCTTGGCGTGTGACTTCCTTTCCATGACTAGAATGGTGGTTTCTGCCTGGCTTTGGCGTCAGCCTTAGCCTACCAGAAATAGCCAGTTCTAACAATTAAGGTATGAGATTAAATGCTTTTAAATATTTGTATAAATTTACCGTTATATGATATAGAGGCAAATTGGATACTCTGTATATATATGACAGAAGATAGAACCTATTGTAAGGCTCAATGAATTTGTGAAAGTTGCGTTTTAAAATACACTAATTGTGTGTTTCCTACATTTGTCTCCTCCCGTTCTTGCAAATGACTAGGATAACATTATTATGAAGTGTTCTCTGTTGCTTCCCATTGTCGCAAAACTGACACTGTGAATCTATACTACTATTCTAAAGAGAGAGCTTGCACCTTTTGGCCAGGTAAACTCGGGAACCACAGCGCCATCTACACACCCGATACATCTATGAAAATGTCAGCGTGTGTAGATGGACATAGGCTATATACATTTTAAAAAAAAGTAAATTAAAAAAATTACGTTTGAAAACAAAGTAGTCCCCTGAAAGTAGCGCCGGCCGGGACCTAGCGCTGGCCGCGACGCGACGTGCGTGATGACCGTGACGCGACGTGCGTGATGACGACGAAGGAGGAGCGGCGGTGCAGTGACGAGTGGCTGTGCAGTGAGGAGCAGCGGCACAGGTAAGGAAAGGGAAAGTTCAGTGCGAGACTGTGTGATGCAGGGGGAGGCAAGAAGGACCTTTGCAGTGCTATTAGCTGGAAGAGGCAGCAGTAAAGGAAAATGTAGGAGCACGAGTGAGTCGGGGCGGGAGTGAGTCGGGGCGGGAGGGAGTCGGGGCGGGAGGGGGGCCTGGTCCGTGTCCGTGCATGGGCATGCACGGACAATGTCGGGGGCCGGGCGGGGGCCTGGGCGGGCGGTTGGCCCTGAAGCCTCATTGCCCCTAGGCAACGCTGGGGCGGGCTGCTAGTACTGTATAAAAGTGACAGTGATTGATAAGCAATACCTGGTTAATCTGACAACAATGTATATTGGAAGGTAGTGATTTTGTATATGGAATATGAATTTTTATTGTATATGTTGTGTAAATATTGTCTTTTATTAAATGCTTTTAGCCCTGAAGAAGTCGCATGAGGGATGAAACGTGTTGGCGGCAAGCAATTCTGTGATGTTTTAAAAGAATAAAGTGTCTCTGAATGAAAAAAAACCGAATTGTCTACAATCAAGTTTTGCGACTGTCTAACTGTTTTTTCTGGTGTTATGGCTGTCTTTTTGCTAGCTCTTTGGAGAAGGAGAATGATGGAGAGTGACTCCAGCCTATCACCCCCATAGCATAGGGATTAGGCCGATAGACAGGGACCCTGTCTTATATACATAAAGGCATTTGCGTGTTATTTTCCTTAGAGTAAGGCTTATGAATTTAAGTGAGGGGTTAGATATATAAGTATTAGTCATGATTCACTCATTTGCTAACATGCCGATCCGTTTTTCATGGAGCTATGCATATTATGGGCTCCGTAGGCCTTAAACGAGACAGACTCCATTTTGCTTTCTGCCCGGTAGCTCGAGAAGGCTTTCTAGGTTAAGTGTAATGTTTTAGTTTCAAGCTGTTGTTCGCTTGGAGAGAACCGGTTCAGGCTGACCCTTATCGAAGGAATGTATTTTTCTCCACTCCGAAGACACAACTTCAGGCCGGCCGGCTGGGAAAGTGTCCTTGGTACGGGGAGGTACAAGAATTTGGTGGGCGGCAGGTTACTGGCCGTGAATTTCCATGAAGGAACGGGCTTTGATATTAGCGAAGGTGTTAGTCTTTTTGTCAGTTAGTCCGTAGGCGGCATCTAGCCGTTAGCATCTCTGCCATTACTCATTTTCATGGTGGACAAGTCGCCATCTTTGAAGTCGAAGAAAGATTTAAGACCGAAACTCTCTGAGATAGACTGAACGAGAAGTGGCGCGGAGCGCACTGATACAGAGAGAGAGAGAGACGGTAGTCAATAAACAGCAAGGTTCCGAGGTCCTGAGGGAGAGCAGGCGAGGTTGAGCCTAGCGGTGCAGACGTGTACTTGTGACGGCTGAGGGTGACTGCAAGGCGAGCCAGGACCCAGAGACGAGACAGGAGCCTAGATGACTGCCGAATCCAGATTTCCCATTAATCAGGTGATGTCCGACCAATACCTGTAGTATGTGCACTCTAACCTTTATCTTTTATTTTCTTTGCAAATGTAATGCTGCATAGTAATGTGATTTATGTCTATTGTTAATAAATATCCTAATTCATATAGAATTATCGTGTACCTGGTGCTTATGTTCAATCTTGATAAACGACATTCCTAGTCGAGCGCTATTTAGGTGAACGGATGAGAAATCCCGATCAGGTAGATGGTAATCGAATAAAGAGGGAGTGAGTGGACCTTTGATGCCAAAAGCAAGAAGTACACTATATAATCTGGACTCATATTCAAAGTTATTATTTTAGTTTTGTCCCAAGTAGATTGCCGAAATATCATCCCAATAATGGTTCATAGGAATGTGGTCGTCGTTGATATGCGGCGTTAATGAGAGCGTCGGGGAGGATACCGACGTGTAAATCCACCAGATTGTGGCTTAAAATAAGTGAGAACGTCAGGAGGGATACTGACGCGTAGTTTCGCAGGATCGCGAACAATTTGGAAAAGGGAGCATTGGGTTCTGCAGGCCCGTGTGTAGACACACCGGATTGTGTGTCAGATCTGCCCTAGGGTAGAACGGTCTGGGTCGGGGTGACCGCGAGGCCAACTGATGTGAATAAGATATTGTAGAAAATCCGTATATGTATATTGTCATTCCCCATTCTTAGGTGCAACCTGTATATTTATCTGTATATCTACTCATTGTGAATATTATCTAAGAAGGGAAGGTGAGTACGTTTTGGCTGGGTCACAGGGGCCCCTGGGGGCTGATCCCATCTAAACAGAAAATCCAGCCATTACATCTGGCGTCACGAACTGTTTACGAAGCCTGTGTGCATTGTGTTGTTTTCATCTCGTTGGTTTGCGCTCGGCTTGTACGTATAAAATTTTGTTTATAATTGTGTATATAATTTTTTTGTGTGTCATTATGTTTGCCAAAAAATCATCGTCGGTTTTTAAATTACCGATCCAGATTCCCGGCTGGGAGTCTACGCCTTACGAGGCTTTGGCCCGTGAGTGGGCTGATTCTACTGGTTTGAGTGAAAATTGGTCTTCATTCTTGGAGCAGGCGGAGCCTGCTGATGTGATTTCGTGCCTACAGAAAGCGCCAGTAGTGAAGGGTGATGAGCTTCCTATTTTAGGACGCAGAGGGTGGATTATTCTTAATGCATACAGAATATTGCATGAGAGGTTTGTGCAACTACAGAAACAGTTTAAAGATTCGGAAGGACAGTGTGTCGAGTTGCAAAATGCGCACACTTTGTTGCGTTGTCAAAATAAATTGCTTGCCGATAAACTTGAAACATATCAGACCATTGCCGAAAGGGCTGCGGTCCGTATTGCACGATATAAGTATAAACATCGTCGTGGACGTGTGTCTTCACGCAAAGTGCGATTGGTTGTAGCAAAAGCTGGAATGGATTGGAACCCCGATGAGTGGGACGGTAATATCTGGGATTCTCATACTTCTGACTCCTCGGCAGAGGAGGGTGACAAGCGCGAGTCTTCTCGCTCCGGACGTGATTGTAAATCTGCTTCGTGCATTGATTTGACTACCGATGGTGACCGTGCTCGTTCTTCCCGTGCGGATGACGTAGCTTGCCCTGATTGTTCTGTTAAATCTAAGATGCGGGCTTCCTCGGAAGCTCTTCCCGCAGTTTCTGCTCACCCGATCTTTCGACGGAAATTACAACAAGCCCCTGGTAATCCGGGTGGTATCGCTCTTGACTGTATTGAAGATTTTACTCAGCAGGAGATCAGTGACATCCTGCAACGATTTAAACAACGGCCTGGTGAGACCTTGCTTACCTGGATGGTGCGTCTTTATGAGCTTGGCGCTTCCGGTATTATGCTCGATGCTGTTGATTGCTTACGATTTTGCTCTTTGAGTTCTGATTCTACTATTCAGGACCATTTTCGGAATTATAATGGTAATGTCCAAACTTCTTTGCTCCAGCTTGCGTCTGATGGCTGTAATCATAAATATCCAACTGAGTCTGATTGGCCCTCTGATGAAAAGCCGTGGTATACTCTGCGCGATGCGTCGCAACGTTTAAAGGAAGAAGTCATGAAAACGTGTATCTTCCTTAGTACTGCTGACAGGTTATTGGATGGTCTTTTAACATCTTCTGTGCGTAACCGCATTATACGTACTTCTCCTGTTGCTTACAAGCAGGTCATGATGACATTATTGATTAACCAAACTGGCAATCCTTTGTCTGCTGTGCTCGAGTCTGTTCGTCAGCTTGGTGAACTGGGTGAATGGTTTAAACCTGAAAGACAATCCCGACCTGAGGGTCGTACTGGTGGGGACTATAAGTTCTCTAGACGTGACATGTTTCTTGCTCTCATTGCTGATGGTGTCAAAAGGGAAGAGATTGATGGTGAACCTAATAATATCCTATGGGATATGTTTCGTAAGCGTGGTTTGGATCGAAAGGAAGGTGCCCGTCGTGTGCGAAAGAATGAGTATGATCGTGGTTCGGATGACAGTGGTGATGAGAGACGACGTGTGAATTCTGATCGCCGTGATGATCGGCGCTATGAACGCGGTGGTTCCCCCCGTCGTAATGATGGGAGGGGGAGAGAGGATGATCGTGAGAGGGGAAGAGATGATCGTGGTTCTAGCACACGTAGAGATGCAAGGAGTTATTCCCCTGATGTACGAAAGAGGGAGGATCGTAACAGGCTCTCTGACCGTAATTCGCAACTTTTTGAACCTGATACTAATCCGTTTCGTACTGGAGACGGATATGAACAAGAAATTCTGATACCCAAGAAAACTGAGAACATTTACCCTGATCTGTCTTGGTTGACGGAACGCAGGAAAAATGACTAGGAAATAGGTCAAGCTCCGGTACGCAGGTGGGCCCACAGAGATTACAGACCCTATGTAGATATTGAGATTTTTTGGAAACATCGTAATATCCAAAGGGCCCGAGCGTTAGTTGATACTGGGGCGGAGGCCACTTTAATTCATGGTAAGTCAAGAAAATTTCATGGACAGTCTTTCACAATTACCGGTCTGGGTGGTAAAGAGACACCCGCAGTTCAAACTGCACTTGAAATTAAAATTGGTAGAATTCCTCGTAGAGAATACTCTGTGTTGGTTGTGCCACTTTTGGAATACATTATTGGAATTGACATTTTGAAGGGTATGACTTTGCATTTGGATGATGGTTACTATCAATTTGGTACTAGACAATACATTTCGACCAGACCCGTACGGGTTGGCCGTTTACGCATGCCACCTATTAAGATCCCTTTAGCGACGAAAGTGATTTCTCAGAAACAATATCGCATCCCAGGTGGTCATGAAGAAATTACAGCTACGATTCAGGATTTGGTTGACGCGGGAGTCATTACTCCGGTCACATCTGCTTGGAATAATCCTGTTTGGCCCGTGCGCAAAAGTGACAACTCTTGGCGCATGACTGTTGATTATCGAGAATTGAACAAACATACACCTAAATTGACTGTTGCAGTGCCTGACATTGTTACATTGATTGAGAGAATTCAAAAGCATCCAGGTACGTGGTATGCTTCCATTGATATTGCTAATGCTTTCTTTTCAATTCCAATTGCCCCCGAATGCCAGGAACAATTCAGTTTTACATGGAATGGACGTCAAATGACGTTCCGGAGTCTTCCTCAAGGCTATGTACATAGTCCTACGATCTGTCACCGGCTGGTGGCGGAACATTTGTCTGAAGTGCCCACGATTCCACAAGTTCAGATTTGTCATTATATTGACGACATTTTGATTCAAGGTGAAACGCAAGACCAGGTACAGTCTCATTTAGATCAGATCATTGACTGTTTGCGAGCAAAAGGTTGGGAAATTAATCCTGACAAATTACAAACTCCATCCCAAGCTGTAAAATTTCTAGGAATTAATTGGCATGAGGGTCACAGAGAGGTGATTCCACAAGTTAAACGAAAAATACTTGATTTTGCTGTTCCCAGAAATAGGAAAGAGGCGCAATCCTTTATCGGATTATTTGGATTTTGGCGTCAGCATATTCCCCATTTGAGTCAGATCTTGGCTCCTTTGTATCGAGTCACTCGTAAAAAGAATGCGTTTGAATGGGGCGAACCTCAACAGACTGCTTTTAATTTGGCTAAAGAAGCTATTCAGTATGCTTTGGATTTGTGGCCTGTGAGTGACGGTGATGTGGATTTGAATGTGTCTGTGGAAGGTCTGTATGCCAATTGGAGTTTGTGGCAAAAGCAGGGCAGACAAAAAGTGCCATTAGGTTTTTGGACCAAAAAGTTACCAGAGGCTGGTGAGCGTTACTCACCTTTTGAAAAACAGTTGCTTGCTTGTTATTGGGCTCTGGTGGATACCGAGCAATTGACTTTAGGCCATGCTGTAATTTTGAGGCCTGAAATTCCCATCATGCAGTGGGTTTTGAGTTCACCGAAGTCCCATCGAATTGGACATGCTCAGGAGGCTAGTGTGATTAAATGGAAATGGTACATTCAGGACAGGGCACGTGTGGGTCCGAAAGGTGTGGCGGTTTTACATGAGCGAGTGGCGCAGGCGCCCTCCAATGAGGCTGAAAGTGAGTGTTCGGTTCCCGTAGTGCAGGAGTCTCCCGTGAAGTGGGGTAAATCATTTGATGATCTGTCCGTGGAGGATAGGAAACATGTGTGGTTTACGGATGGTTCTGCGAAGTTCATTGGTGACAAGAGACATTGGAAAGCTGTCTCCTATAACCCGATTACACAGAAATTATTGAGCACAACTGGAGACGGTAAGAGTAGTCAATATGCTGAACTCTATGCGGTTTACCAAGTTTTGAAACAGGAGTTACCAGGTACATGTCATATTTTCACTGATTCTTGGTCCACTGCAAATGGACTAGCGGTGTGGCTGCCGACATGGCACTCGCATAATTGGGAATTGCATTCTAAAGAGTTGTGGGGTAAAGAGTTGTGGCAAGATATTTGGGAATTGCTTCCGCAGAGTACTGTAACAATCTTTCACGTGGATGCTCATACTCCAATCGACTCCCTTGACAAATTTTTCCATAATATTGCAGATGAACAGTCTAAAATTTCTGAGGCAGTGGTTGACATGCAAGATTCTGATTTGGCGGGATTGGCGAAATGGGCCCATCAGAAAGCAGGACATTTTGGAGAGAAAGCCACTAACAGGTGGGCTGCTGACAGAGGAATTCATATTCCCTTTTCTTTAATTAAAGATGCCATTCTACATTGTCCCATTTGCCAGCATTCTAGAAAGAAAGAGGTGCCTCAAATTGTTCGAGGTCACTTACATCGAGGTAAATTACCCGCCCAAATTTGGCAGATTGATTATATTGGTCCGCTCCCCATGAGCAGAAATTGTCAATACATTTGTACAGTGGTTGATACTTATAGTGGCCTTTTGGTCGCTTTCCCTTGCAAGAATGCTACCCAAGTGAATACAATTAAAACCCTGGAGCTAATTATTTTGTACTATGGTGTCCCATTCCAGATTCAATCGGACAATGCATCCCACTTTCGTGGAAGATTGGTGCAGGAATTCTGTATAGAGAATAATATAGACTGGGTGTTTCATATTCCATATTATCCACAAGCTTCAGGACTGATTGAGAGAATGAATGGCTTGTTGAAGGAACAGTTGCGCAAGTTGACTGATGACCGTTACAGCCAGTGGAGAGATGTCCTACTTCAAGCCTTATTGATTTTAAATAATCGTCCTTTGTTACATGCTGAATCTCCTTTAATGCGTTTGTTTCCTCCACATGTTGATGCAAAACCTAATTCTGTTGCGACCACTGTCACATATTGGGAAATTACCCCCGGTGCTTTGGCTCCATGTAGAGCAACCCCAGGTTCCGCAGGCCTCGACCTGCATGCATTAAATGATGCACACTTCCCAGGAAAAGATCGAATCATTGTTGAAACTGGCATTGGTGTCTCTATACCTGCCGGTAGTTTTGGATTAATTGCCCCTAGATCTGGCCTGGCCCTGAAAGGTGTACAAGTACTCGGAGGAGTGATTGACAGTGATTATCAGGGAGAGATTAAGGTTCTCTTGCTTAATAGCAGTGAGACTGATTTGTTGATCAAAAAGTCTGACCGTGTTGCTCAGTTATTGATTATGCCTGTCTTCAGTGGTGAGATCAAGAAAGGCTCTGCCCCAAAGTTGCTAACTGTGCGAGGACAAAAAGGCTTCGGATCATCTGATCTTCCTGGAGCTAAAATATGGGTGCAATCGCCTAAAAATCCTCCTGAACAGGCTGATATTATTGCGACCGGTCATGACAACACCGTTTTGGTGATGAAGCCAGGGAAAGATGGCTGGGAAGCTGTCCCAGCTGATAAATGTTACTTACGAGAATGATTAAGGCCTGTGTTTGTATTCTTTCAGATCATTCTTTGGACTGCTGCTGCGGGATGTGTCGGCGTTGGACTCCTTTTGGCTTGCTACGCCGGGAGAGGAGAGGATCCACCGACGCCGAGTGATGGGATAATGAGAGCCGCGCGGTCCGCGTGGCGCACCTCGTCGAATTTTTGGATTACACTCGCGAAGCGGGTGACGAACTCTCCGCATTTTTGCCTTACCCCCATGAAGTCCGTCACTGATATTTTATCGACCTGTTTGGTTGCTGTCCCTGCATCTACTGAAACTTTGCATCATGTGTTTAATGTATCCAATGCCCGACCTAATGTTATTCTGGGAGATTTCGCGGCCCATGAATTTTGTCCCTCATGTACTCTTCTTTCAGACCTCGATGTCCCTATTAATTCCAGAATTACTACCTTTAATATTACCCCTGGTGATCTTTGTTTCATGATGACCTGCAACCCTAAAGCCATTTCTGAGTGTTTGCGGTTGAAACTCCAAGCCGCTACTACTTTTTCATTTCATCAACGTTTGCTATGTTCAAAGAGACTTCCTAATTCGTGCCTTTCAGTGAAAAACAATATGACCTGTAAAAGTTTAGTTGTAGCCACTAGCCATTATCGTTCAATGTTATTACCAGCTGGATGGCTCTTTTCCTGCGGGAATTCATCTTGGCCCTATATTCCTGCGAATATTTCTGGTGGCCCATGTGCCATCACTAGATTAAGTTTGCTAATGTTTTCTTCACATCCCCCTTCCCATTCTCGTATTGTTCGAGACTCTATGTCATTACATGAAGACTGTGATTCCTCTGTTCATCTTTTTTCTAGATCAGAATATCTTGGTTTAGCTTTTTCTATTATTGGTGTTCCGGCATTGGCCGTTTATAATGCCAAAACAATCGGCAAAATGGCCTGCTGGATGGTCAAATCGATTAACCAAACATCTACTGTTTTATCAGATTTATTATTAGATTCCCAAGGTGAACGTAGAGCTATTTTGCAAAACCGTGCAGCAATTGATTATTTGTTGTTAAAACATGGGCACGAGTGCTCTGAATTTGAAGGTCTATGCTGTTTTAATTTATCTGACCATTCTAAATCCCATATTAATAAACTCCATGACTTGACTGCAGAAATTAGAGAACACATAGATCAGGGTTTCTTTGACTGGCTTTTTAACTGGCTCCCTGACATGCATTTTTTACGACAAATTTTGGGAGGGGTTATTGTCGCTGTCTGCATCCTTATAGCAATTTGTTGCTTTATTCAGTGTATCCCTTCCCTATTACAATTTTTTAGACTTACTAATGCTCGTAGATCAGTTAGTTTTGTTTCATATTATTCGTCTACTGACGTTAGTTCCATTTAGTTTGTGGTTAATAGACTGGAGTCAAGGGGTGTAATGTTATGGCTGTCTTTTTGCTAGCTCTTTGGAGAAGGAGAATGATGGAGAGTGACTCCAGCCTATCACCCCCATAGCATAGGGATTAGGCCGATAGACAGGGACCCTGTCTTATATACATAAAGGCATTTGCGTGTTATTTTCCTTAGAGTAAGGCTTATGAATTTAAGTGAGGGGTTAGATATATAAGTATTAGTCATGATTCACTCATTTGCTAACATGCCGATCCGTTTTTCATGGAGCTATGCATATTATGGGCTCCGTAGGCCTTAAACGAGACAGACTCCATTTTGCTTTCTGCCCGGTAGCTCGAGAAGGCTTTCTAGGTTAAGTGTAATGTTTTAGTTTCAAGCTGTTGTTCGCTTGGAGAGAACCGGTTCAGGCTGACCCTTATCGAAGGAATGTATTTTTCTCCACTCCGAAGACACAACTTCAGGCCGGCCGGCTGGGAAAGTGTCCTTGGTACGGGGAGGTACAAGAATTTGGTGGGCGGCAGGTTACTGGCCGTGAATTTCCATGAAGGAACGGGCTTTGATATTAGCGAAGGTGTTAGTCTTTTTGTCAGTTAGTCCGTAGGCGGCATCTAGCCGTTAGCATCTCTGCCATTACTCATTTTCATGGTGGACAAGTCGCCATCTTTGAAGTCGAAGAAAGATTTAAGACCGAAACTCTCTGAGATAGACTGAACGAGAAGTGGCGCGGAGCGCACTGATACAGAGAGAGAGAGAGACGGTAGTCAATAAACAGCAAGGTTCCGAGGTCCTGAGGGAGAGCAGGCGAGGTTGAGCCTAGCGGTGCAGACGTGTACTTGTGACGGCTGAGGGTGACTGCAAGGCGAGCCAGGACCCAGAGACGAGACAGGAGCCTAGATGACTGCCGAATCCAGATTTCCCATTAATCAGGTGATGTCCGACCAATACCTGTAGTATGTGCACTCTAACCTTTATCTTTTATTTTCTTTGCAAATGTAATGCTGCATAGTAATGTGATTTATGTCTATTGTTAATAAATATCCTAATTCATATAGAATTATCGTGTACCTGGTGCTTATGTTCAATCTTGGTAAACGACATTCCTAGTCGAGCGCTATTTAGGTGAACGGATGAGAAATCCCGATCAGGTAGATGGTAATCGAATAAAGAGGGAGTGAGTGGACCTTTGATGCCAAAAGCAAGAAGTACACTATATAATCTGGACTCATATTCAAAGTTATTATTTTAGTTTTGTCCCAAGTAGATTGCCGAAATATCATCCCAATAATGGTTCATAGGAATGTGGTCGTCGTTGATATGCGGCGTTAATGAGAGCGTCGGGGAGGATACCGACGTGTAAATCCACCAGATTGTGGCTTAAAATAAGTGAGAACGTCAGGAGGGATACTGACGCGTAGTTTCGCAGGATCGCGAACAATTTGGAAAAGGGAGCATTGGGTTCTGCAGGCCCGTGTGTAGACACACCGGATTGTGTGTCAGATCTGCCCTAGGGTAGAACGGTCTGGGTCGGGGTGACCGCGAGGCCAACTGATGTGAATAAGATATTGTAGAAAATCCGTATATGTATATTGTCATTCCCCATTCTTAGGTGCAACCTGTATATTTATCTGTATATCTACTCATTGTGAATATTATCTAAGAAGGGAAGGTGAGTACGTTTTGGCTGGGTCACAGGGGCCCCTGGGGGCTGATCCCATCTAAACAGAAAATCCAGCCATTACATCTGGGAAGCTATTTATTGAAATCCCATGTTCTTTGTTGTTACATGACACACTAGGATATCTAGATACATTCTAGAGAGACTTTTTTTGTGCTCGGGTGAGGGCCATTTTTGCTTTTTCAATGGGCCATTAGGCCTGGGCAAATTCTGCTGAGTTACGTAAAACTCTGTCAAATTGCATGGAGTTCCCTGCGCGGGGTGAGTATTGTATTGCTCAACCACCATGGAGAGAGAGGCATGTGCCGGGGAATGGCTCTCTGTGGGAAAAGTGTAGGTGGGGGTAATCCACAAACCCTCTCAACCCCATGTCAAATGCACGCCCTCAGGTCATGTTACCATGCTGTGTTATCAGATTGCCCGTTATCGCTCCCTTTCAAAACAGTGCTTGCTCCGGGCTCTACCGCTCTTAGCACTGCACATGTGCCAGTCTAACAGACCCCTCAGAGCTGCGCTTATACAGGTTCACCAGCTCCCTCAATGCTGCACCTGTATCAGTTCGCCAGGCCCCAAGGCACTATATCTGTCTCAGATGGGGAGAGATGCCAGAAGCTTTGCGGTCCCCGCCATGCTATGTAAGAACGGGCGACTGTACACACAATAACAAAATACTCCCTCCTGCATATCATTACCCAGTTAAAAAAGAGTGACAGGCAAGGCAAGCTTACCAATGCAAAAGGGACAGGCAGCAGCATGACACGCTGCCCTGAACAGTGAAGTACCTCGGAAATATTTCCTTCGCCTTCCCGTGACCATCCATACCAACAACCCAAGGTACACTAAACCGGCTCATAAATGTCTGGACCAGACGCTCTGGTGTTACCGTATTTATATACCGGTGCAGTAGGTAGTTTCTTCCGGAGTAGCGAGGTGTTCTCCTCATACATATGTGCAATGATGGTTTCTTTGGTTACAGGTCGGCATTTGTTCCGGGGATAGTCAAGTTTTTTACCAATTAAATGGCCTATTGGAAAATACAACCAAAATATCACTCCCAATACTGCCGTTTTGCCATGAAGTCGATGTGAAGCATGCTTTTGAATGAATTTTTATTTATATATTTATATTTAGTGCCTGTTCTGCATGGTAGGTTTGTTGGCCCTGTCCCCTTTCACTTGCCTTCCATGTTCAGTTGTGCTTCCATTGCCCCTCTCTAATGCTCACCATTGTCAAATTGCTGCCCTTTCCCCCTCCTTGACGCACTAGGCCCCCTCCCCATTTTGAATAATTTCAGCCCTGGGGGTAGGCTCCACAAAGCATTTGGAGGCTTGGGGATGGGCGCTCCGCATTTTGAAAAATATTGGCCCGAGGGTTGGCTTCCAGGGACTTGTTGTGTCTCAGGAACCAGGGCCCTGCAGCCCCTCTCCCCTTATTAAATGTTTTAGGCCCCAAGGGTAGACTTCCCAGGGCCTCTGATGACTTGAGGAGTGGTCTGTGTGCCCTCCTTCTATTAATAAAATCTAGGTATGCATTAGAACACAGTGGGGAGGCAGAGGTCAGGGGGACAGACTCGGACAATTGGGGGCCCTCCCAGGAACCTCTATCGCTTGGGGCGGGTTCACTTCCTGTGTCCCAGGGAGCCCACCCTCAGGACACAATGGTTTCCCTGCACACACCGACTCGGACAGAAAAACCTGTGTTTGCTCCTGCTTGACTGGAGCATTTTATAATCTCATGCAAGTGGGAGCAAACACCAAGTCTACTGAGAGACGGCTTTTGATCTTCTTCCCTGCCCAGAAATATCAAAATATTGCTCTGGGTCGGAGGGAGCAGCACTAGAATCTGCTCCTTGCAACCGGGAGGAATGCTTGCTCCTGTTGCTTGTGAGGAGCCAGCTGGAGAAAGTTTGGGGCTCTCCTCACAGCATCAAAACGATATAGGTTGGATGCCCTGGGTGGGCACCAGAACATTTACCTTTAACACTGTGGGCCCCTGGGGATGGGATCTCTGAGGCAGGAAAAGGCTTGAGAAAGAAGGTTGCACGGCTTCCTTCCCTTTAATTTTTGTGTGGGCCCTGAGGGATGGAGTCTCCAGATTCTAGCAAGGCTCAGGGAAAAGGGTCCAGGGGGGCTTCACTTCCATCTAAAAAAGGGCCCTGAGGCCCCCAAGGTCAAACCAGGCTCGGTGAGGGGGGCCTCACAGCCCCATTCGCCTTTCATTTTTACAAAAAGGCCCAGGGGATGTTGTCCCAAGGGCCTATAAAGGCTCGGGTGGGGGGGGTCACACACCCCTCTCCATGACATAATGTGGCTCAGGGACCCAACCACCTAAAGCCCCCTTTAATAAAAATATATGTCCTTGAGAGATGCATACCCCGGGACCTAATAAGGTCTGGGAAAGGGGCCACACAGTCCCCCCTTTCCTTTAATTTAACTTGTGGCCGTGGGGAATCCGGTCCTAATGGCCTAATAAGGCTTTGGGGGGGGGGGTGCACATGGATCCCACATCTTTAAAAAACGTATGTTTTTTTGACCAACCCCCACTTCTTTAAAAAGATTAACGTAACGTTATAGTTAGGTGCGATAAGAAGATCTGTTTTTTTTTTTTTTTAAACTTACAAATTCACAGAAAAAAAGCAAAAGTTAAAGTAAGGTTATAGTTATATGAATAAATCAATGACACCATTAACATTTTGAATTAAACAAACCACAGAAATTCACCAGTTATAGTCAGCAGAACTAACTATAACTTATAACCTCATCTATTACATAATTTATGACATGTTCTATGACATGATTTGTGACATCAATGATGACATATGAAATGACATCATTGATGACATCACTAATGTCATCATCCAAGTTTCTTTTGTAGAAATTGTTCTATAAACGGGTATAGCATTAGAGCTATGAAAGTAAGTGCAAACTTGCTCAGAATATTAAGAACCATCATTACTACTATCATACATACATCTCCATCCTTACATGTTCTTATCGGGAGCCAAGCACTTAGAGTTGAAAAAATATCTGCAACTGCTACATATAGTTTTTTCTCCCATGTACAACCCTTCATTGAGAGCATCGTCCCTCTAGACACTCAAGCCTCCTTAGGCAGAGAAGGCCCTACTACACCCAGCCTTCAATCAATAACTAATCCTTTGGGGATAGCTGACTTGTTATAGGCAACCAACCACACACTGGTGGGCAAGTCCCTGCTGCATGCAGTGTTCACTCTGAGCACGACCCCTAATGGAGAGTCCACTCCCACCAGACACTCGAGTCCCATTGGACAGACTTCACCCTGTAGTAAAGCCTTGTGGAGTGTCCACCTTTCGTAGAGAACTAACCACACATAAGTGGGCTAGTACATGTTGCACGCAGTCTTTGTTCTTTGCACAACCTATTACACTGATCCCACTCCTTCGAGCTGTTGTAGATATGGGATGCTGCAAAATACATGGATGAACGCACTGTCACACCCATGCACCTCCCATGGAATGTCCCCTGGATCCAAAGTAATACAAGGCAGCACATTTCAGTGCACCATCTTACTTTTAGTTACAACCCACCCCCAAATCAATTTTTTGTGTTGGTTTGTAAATATTAACCTGAATTTGCACTAGATCTGCGTTAAAAAAGTTACACAAACTTGATGCAAAATGTTTTGTAAATCTGGCACAAATGTATTGTTATATGTGTTTCCTTTTCACTTATAGAAAGTAGACACTTATTCTGTATTTTTTTTATTTTTTCAGGTGATTCAACTTAAAAAAGGCAATTTAAACTTTCAGCTTAAACAGCAGAAAACGACTTCTCATGTTCCGTGACCAACTTGTGACTTGCTAAGGCATTTAGGTTGCCCACAACCACCACCTTGGAACACTTGCCTCAATAAATTATCATGTCCTGGTAAGCACATTTGATATCCGTCTGTTACTTCAGTATTTGTGATGGGGCAATGTCCCTAGGTCCAATGGAGAGTCTAGCAGTTGATTTTGATCCCTCCAATGCATCACATCACTGCTCTGCTCTGGACAGGTGTCTGAGATGGCATATCTGCATGTGTTGCTACATGCCAGATGTTCCATGGGAGTATTTTTTTGCAGTACCCCTTGAGAAGTTTTCGTCATAGTTTTTCCAGTTGACAGTTTTGCCACATATCTTTTCCTCCTGCAGAGGGATGGAGACAATGTGCCAAACTAAAGGCTCCCTGATTGTCTTGGTCCTCTTCTATCTCCTGTTCTCTCTCCTCCCCAATGTCAAATTTGGACAAAGACCAAATCCACAAAACATTGGAGGAATGCAAAAGAATTAGAAGGTCCCTGCACACGCTGTAGACTCACCCAGGCGGTAATCCCAAATGAGTTTTAAAATTTGAGAAGTTCCTGAAAATGAAGCCAGACAGTAATTTCAACCAATTAGATGTATTTCTGTTGGTCACAGGTCCCTCACTACCAAATTCAGGTACTGCCAGATTGCGGCACTCAAGAAATAAGTATTTTCTAAATAGACTCAAGGGATCCTCATAAATTGACTCAATAAGAAAAGCTTTAGGCTCATACTTAAATGAAATTTACTCTTTCATACCAAACACAACAATGTAACTTTTTTTTACTTGTCATGTGGTACTCCTGCAGGACTCAGAATAGGAAGAAAAGCCCACATGGAACCCCTGTGGGGACTTTCCATTTACATTAGACTTCTGAAAAGTAAAGAAAAACAAGCATTTACAATGCAATGGTTTTGCCTTTGTTAAAGTTTGTGCTTTTGGTATTGCTTTTGACAAATGGTCTTTTCTAACTTCTTTGAATTATGTGTAAAACGTTGATGTGTTTTACTTTACACTGAAATATGGAGTGCCTCTCTGGAAAACACCCTTTAAATCCAAACAGCAGCCACGCGGACCTTTAAAGTTCTATTAAAGAATTTAAAATACATATAGGTGTCAAGAAGGCAATCCAATATGTCGATAGGATAATATGCCAGGAAAACAAGCAGCTGTACATTTACAAGCCACACACTGGATTGAAGTGTGCATACTGTCTGTGCACAACATACAAAACCAAATTGTCGTAAATGCTAATTTAAAACTAATGCAATGGCCCCAGTCCGAGGTAATTGCATGTTGTGCGCCACTCACAGAGGAGAGCATATGAACCTGTAAATATTAGGCATAAAAACATGGGGTGCCGTAAAAGAAATTATTGCAGTAATATATAGTACAAGCATCCTTATCTTATATGCAACGGCAAATAACCATGGTTCCCAAAGCTATCCTTACGGCGGACATTAAATTAAACACGCTGGGAGTTACAGAAAGTTACAAACAGGATGACCCCACACTCTAAATTAGACGTTACTCGAGCGTAAGTAGCGGTGTGCATATAGAACTTACCCCGGTCAATGATAACGACCTCCCGGCATGGTAACACGGGTTGGTGGATCCAAACGAAGAACCCGAATGCAAACCCATTTTTAAAGGCCATTTTTTTCCCGCGTCGACGTCCAACTCCGTAAGCGGAAGTGACAAGACAGAATGTGACCGTGAACATAAATGAAGGACGAAATTTCAACAAAGGAGCTCCTCCTACTATCGAAGACCCGGCGGCCATATTAACCTGGCTAAAACGAATTGTCAATCAAAGGATCAATCACAAGAGAAAAACTGAGACAACAGAATTTGAAAAAGAGACTGTGAAAAAAAGACTGTGAAAAAAGGGGGAACAAATGTCATATTAAAAATACCCCATACATTATGCTCTCGAAATCCCATTTAACAGAGTGTCGCGTGTGAACGGTCCTTTCCTAAAGGTCCAATACGTATGTGGGGAACGTCCTAAAAACATCCAGTATACATAAAGAAGCGCATATTAGAAAGGCGCATTCTGAGCGGTAGCAACAATTGTGCCAGACAATCATCTGCGACTCCTGCTGCCGCACTAAAGCGTGACAATAGAGTGCGAAGAGAAAGTACTCATTTAAATATATTTATATAAACCTGCTTGACGCAGAAACTTCCACTCCCATTGAGAGATTGAGTCATGGCACGATCATGGCTACTTATCACCCGAACTGAATAAGTCAAAAGAAAAAATAAGAAAGAAACAAGCACAAGCACCACGAGCACACGGACAGCGGGAGGGGGCAGGAACGGGCACAGGACAGCGGGAGGGGGGTCGGGAACGGCGCACAGACAACGGGGGGCGGGAACGGCGCACGGACAGCGGGAGGGGGGGGCTGGGAACGGGCACAGGACAAAATACGTAAACTTACAAAGTGAAAACACATTATTAAACAAAATGCTCCTTACCTGATCGCCTCGTGGGAACTCAAATCTTGCAGCCAACTCCAACAACAGACACTTGTAAAAGGAAGAAAACAGGCCGACTCAAAAAAAAAATATAACACACACCCACCGCCGCGATGACGATCAGAAGTGGGTGGAGAGGGAAAAAATCGCGGGAACGCCCCCGAATCTGGTCCGGCCTTGACGGACATATCCGGCTCCCAATGGCTAGCCTCCATTTATGGAGCTAGCCAATGGGAGCAGGGGACGTTCCTGAAGCCCATATAGTAAACAATAGATTTCGCCTGCGCCGAAAAGCTGCGCAGAGGGCAGCCTTCGGCAGGCGAAACCTAAAAACCACACATTAAGTTGAAAAATAAGGCACACTACTGAAAATTAATGATGATTGACATAACACTAGAACAATTTAATATAAGATTAACATATGCTTAACTATGCTAATAAGATTTTAATTTACAGTAAAAACCCTAGAAAGTCACTGAAAAAGCATAAAGATTAAAAGGAAGTTGTAGTTAGGTAACATTGTCATTCATAATCTACGGTTTTAAACTCACAAGAACACTGGAATTCACTGTTCATGGTTCAGTGAATAAATTATAACTTGCACTAGCACCAGGGCCGAACTGGGAACCAAAACCGGCCTTGGCAAACTGATTGGCCGCCCCCCCCCATGGGGGTAGTGCGGCCAAGCTGTTTTCTAGTGCCAGTTTTGGCCGACTTTGTTACAGGGGGCCGATATTGCCACCCCCGTTAACAAAAACGACCCCCAGGGGTCCAATACCGGGCCCCACCCTGGCAGCCCACTGGGGAAACGCCTGGTGCCCGCTGCCGCCAGTCCGGCCCTGACTACCACCATGCACTACTTATGACCTCACATACTGCATCACTCATAACATATTCAATAGCATCATTGGTGATTGATGCATCAATGCTCAAGGGTGGTGGCACAAGAAAGCTCATCATCCACCCAGGGAACGCCACTTGACATAGAGTAACACAAGTCAGCACATTCCACAGTTTGCATTATTTGTGGCTACAATTAAATGCAAATTGCGCTTTCTTTTGGATTCTAAATGCCAACACAACACTTTGCATCTGGTTTGTATTAAAAAAGTTATGCAAACCCGAAGCAAAGTCTTTGCAAATCTGGGCCCTAATATGTCAGTTGTGCCACTCTGTTGCTAAACAACCCCAGAACTTGCACCGTCTACTCCCATCTGATGAACGGTTTTACAATTTGTTCTGTTCTTTTATTTCCAGATGTATGTAATATCTTGTTAAGAGGGATTCAATTATTGACTTCAGAATACATCTTCGTCAGGATCTACATCTAATTAATAGAGTAACTGGTTTACAGCCGAATGAATATGGAAGTAACAATATTTCACCCAGATTGAACAATTTTGTTTCATTTATGACATACTTTAATCACATTGCAAGCCCTAATGGACCAGATGATGATACTACAGAATGATAACTTGGAGTGGCTGTGTTCCTGTTGCACTAGGATTCTCTGGTTTTATTGAACGTTGAGCACAGCGTGGATGGAAGCCAGAAACACAACCAACTTTGAGAACAAATAAATGCTTCTCCCTCGAAAAGAGTGCAGTTAGAATGGCAGCAATGAAAATGGCTATGCAAAAATAATTGATGAAAACGTATTAACAAGGCCATGCAAAGCCACTTTACGTGGCTTTGCGTGGCCTTGTAAATATGTGCCCCTTTCACGCAGAACAATGCGTGAAAGGGGCGTTTCATGGGTGTTGCTGAGGGTGTTACCACGCAACACCCATTGAATCTGAGGCATTCTCAAATTTATGAGGGATCCATTTTCCATTTCTTATGCTTTATTCAACATATAATCATAAAAGCATGTATAAAAATTTTCCAACATTCCATTAAAACCCAATTCATAAGGTACCATTAACACATTTGTCGACTTTTGTTGAAACTTTGGGGCATATTATCAAGGGGGTTTATGTCCGCTTTTTTGGCTTTAAAAGCCAAGAAAGCGGAGATAAAATTATCTCCCTATTACCTAGCTGTCGCTAACACCAGTTAGCGACAGCTAGTAGGAGATAGCGACCATCTTGGGCCCCACTTTGCATGTCAGTGATATTAATCACTAATGACTTGCAAAGTGGGCGAGCCAAGATGTTAGCGACTGGAAACAGTCGCTAACATCGCTATCTCCTATTACCAACTTTTGGAGATATTCGCACTAAGCGCGAATATCTCCAAAAGCTAACACCTGCCCTGAGCAGTTCTTAGCCATGTTATCCAACGGGAGGTGGATAACATGGCTAAGAGCATTAGCTCGGTAATGCATGAATATCGCGGACTTTTCTGCGATATTCATGCATTGCGGCCGTTTTTTATCGCATTTGTGATAAACCTTGGTAATACCAAGGTTTATCTGCGATAAAAATCGCCTCAGCTCAGCGGTAAATTTTTGTCTCTAACCAAGCAATAGCGATAATTATCGCTATTGCTTGGTAATATGCCCCTAAGTATTTAAAATCGTCATAGATAATAATAAAGAGTAAAAATCTAACACAATTCTAAGTAGGATGGTTACGCCCGATTTTAAACACGGTGGTCACAACAGGGGTACCCTCTTCTTGTAGACCTAAAGGCTCAAGCACAAAAACAAAACCAGATAGCAGGTAACTAAAAATAGTTACAGCACAAGATCAGTATTTACAGATGATAGTGTGAGTTTTATGATGGCATTTATTTTGACTTTATTGCCCACGCCCACCCAAGATATTTCCCAACAGCTGTTAGAGTGAAGTGCTTGTGCCTATAATCCTTTCGGCCTCTGCGCTTCTGTGTGTGCCTAGCAGCTTACATAGTGCTCTCAGTCAAACCTGGAGGAGAGTTGCATAGGCTGGACAGGCAAAAAGCATGTGAGCTACTGTTTCTTTGTGGGCCGGGCAGGTGGGGCACTTATTGTCAGTAGGATTAGACCACCTTGACGTGAGAGACCTTAAGGGTAGCAAGCCGGCCCTCAACTAGCAATACAATTTCCTATCTAGTGGCTTTGCTATTATGTCCCAGTATGGTTCAAGGTGCGTAATATGTTTGAATTCTAGAAATGTGCCTGTCAACGTGGCTGATTCACTATGTCTCAAGGTATTGAGAGTGATCCTCTCCCAGTATTTTTCCTTCAAGTTCTTTTTAGAAGGAAAACTGCCCGCAGACGGATCATCCCAGAGCATTTTCAGACCAAGGTCAACCAGAATGTCTCTAACACCCCGGAGCCATCTAATCTTATGAAAGCGGTCTGATTTAATTATGTTCATGAAGCATGAGGCATAAACTTTTAGTTCCGGTGTTGTCCATATGCTACGCCAGTATAATACTGGACGTAATTTAACATTGTCTAAAAGAAACTTTCTTCCAAGATCATAGTGTAGCGGGCACAATGGTGTACTTTGGGGGAGGTTGGTGATGCTACGTAGAAACCTGTTTTCGGACACACTCAGTTCCTTTGTACTCTCAAACCCCCATAGCTCAGCCCCATAGAGTGATGAGCTGACCACTGTTGTGTCATAAACTCATAAACCTAAAGCACTAATCTTATGGGTTTGGTGAGTGACTTCCTATGCTCCAGACATAACGCACCCGCCAATTGCCTGTGCTTGAGTGTTGCCAGATCAATTTGCTGATTCCACTATAGGTTACTCTGTATGTGGACCCCCAGATATGTGAACGCTCCTACCTGTTCCAATGGGCGATTGTTCATGTATATTCTGCCTTTAAAAGATCTATGCGCATTAAAAGCCATACATTTTGGCTTCGACACATTGACCTCTAGACCACGATCAGAACAACATTTTTCAAAAAATGAATAGAGCACGCTGAATCCCACTCGGGGTCTTCGAAATTATCAATGTCTCGTCTGCGATCATCAAGATTGGTATTTTAACACCTGCTAAAATCGGGGCATCAGTATTCACGGGTGCCATACAATCAACTATTACATTAATGAACAGGGAAAATAAGGTGGGGGCCATGGGACACCCCTGACGTACCCCTCGTTCAATTGGGAACGGGCTGGTGACCATGCCCTGGCTGCACCAACACATTTTGGCATAGTTATTCTCATGCAGTCTCATTATTAGTGTGAGGAGTTTATTAGACAACCCCATTTCCTGCAACTTCACCCACAAACAGGAACGGGGAACAAGATCAAATGCGGACTTTAAGTCTACGAAGGCAGCATATATACTGCCTTTGCCCAGGACTACTTTTTTCCACAATAATATTATGAACCGAATCACCTGGTCGATGGTGCTGGTACAGGACCTGAACCCAGCCTGCAGGGGGGACAGTATACTGTGTTCATCTATCCAGTCATTGATCTTGTCAATAATCATTCTACCCACGATTTTTTGCAGAGCATCATTTCAAACTAATGGAACGGTAATTACCCGGTAATGATTTGTCTCCTTTTTTATACACGGGAATAATTTCAGCTCCTTTCCAGGAGTCCGGTACTGAGGCACCTTGGTCAACTGCGTTGGCTACTATGACAATATACCTTCCCCATCTTGGTTTGTCATATTTAAAAACATCAGCAGGGATGCCGTCGGGGCCAGGCGCTCTCCCGCCTGTTACTGCGTCGAGAGCTAGCACCACATCATTAATGGTAAAAACGTCTTCGGTATGAAATGCATGACTGGGATCAGAGATACTGATCGCTAGCTGGGTTAGCTAATATTGTGGTTTAAAACGTTTGACCCAATCTACCTTCATGACATGATTTTGGGGTTGCTCAGGTTGACCCCCATGATCCCATTTTAAGATGCTCCAGAACAATTTGCTCTTGTTCTGGATGCTGGCCTCTTTAAGGTCCTGCCAGCGTTTCTCATCCCAGGAGCGTTTGGCTTTGTACATGGCACTTTTGTATGCCAGCCTGGCTCTCCGTACCAACGCAAGGTCTCTGTCTTTTATCACCTGCCCTAGGAGCACTCTTACCTGTCTACATTAATTATTGTACCAGTGGAAGGGCATCTGGCATAGTAGTTTCTTTGGCTTGCAACGCTTAACAAAGTAGATGCTTAGGTGCCTAAAGAAGCTTTCGTGGGACTGAGTGACAAGTTCCATTGGGACATTGGTGGGCAGAATTTTCCCTAGCTCTAAAATGGCACTGTTGACGTAATTGGAAATACTATCCAGGGTCTCTGGATTTTCTGCTAGTCTTTCCCACTTAAGACGTCTCATGTCATTGGTGGAGACTACGTCATGAGGGTGCAGTTCGACCACGCCCCCGTGCATTAGCTTGTGCTTACACCATCTGAAGGATGCGCACAGGAGGTTATAGTCACTTTCGGGACGATCTCTAACGTCCATATCAATGATTGTGTGTCAAAATTTTAGGTTCATAAGTATATAGTCTATCCTACTCTTGCTATATCCATTGTTGAACGTATTCCCCCCGTTTGTCTTGTTGTGTCCTGCCATTTAATGCCCTAAGCCCATACTCCAAGCAAATGGAGTTTGTCTGGTTTACTATCTCCAACCACTTTTTTACAGGATCAAGTTCCAATTTTGGAATTTCCCACTGGGTGTCTTCTTCGGCGGAGAAGTGCCAATCTCCTTTCAGAAGTGGTTCGAAGGTTGAGTTAAAATCGCCCACAACCAATGCTTGGTGTCCAATGAGTGTCTCGAGGAGTTCGTCCAAAGCCACTAAAACTTGGGAATTCCCCCCTCTGGTTCCCCTCACATAAATATTATAGACATCAATGCTCTTGAGCGGATCTAACTTTAGCCTTAGTGCCTGTATGTCACTGTTATTTGAGGCAAGCTCATTTATGCTAACATCTAGGCCTTGGCGAACCTATATGGTCAAGCCTCCTGATGGCCAACCTTTAGCTCCTTTTGTTGCTGGTATATGATAGTTTAAATACCCTACACAATGTTGTGGTGCCAAAAGCCATGTCTCCTAGAAGAGACATATATCAAAGCAGTTAATATAGGCCAGCCACTCTGGGGATGTAAATTTAGAACTCAACCCTACAATGTTCCATGATATCAACGAACATTGGCTAGCGATGTGATGTATACTTTATTGGCCATGCAACTCCACTGATACAGATTGGATGGGATCAATTTGGCCCGCTGACTGGGGAGACAGTGGGTTTGACATTTGGATGGACTGAGTAGATATATTAGAGCAAATGGGGTCCCTGCCTCTGTGACTGGCCTTAGGGACTATTGTACTACCAATACTTCCAGACTCATAACATGAAGGTACTGGTCCCTTTGGCTCCATTGGAGTGTTTTGGCTATGCTCGTGCTGACTCACTAGCTTCGTTTGAAATGAAAGGACATTTTCGATAGGCATGGCCGTACTATTGTTACTGATGGAATTCCTGACTGTGTGCCTACCCTTGGGGACTGTTAGGTGACCAACACGACCATATTACAGACCAGACTCACCCAGCAGTCAATCGATACCTTCTAATATGGAACTACCCATCCTACCCATATGTGAGAGGCCCCAAATGATTGCTTGACGGGCTTACAGTCGGGGCCCTCCTAAGTTGGATGGATGAGTGTTCAGGGGAGCTGGTTTGAAATTCAAGGGCAAATAGATTATCTGCCAGCTCCTCGCTCTGCTTAGTTAGTTCTATGCAATCCAAGCGGTTTAAGGGGGAGGTGAGTTTGCGCACCTTAGTAATATCTTCTCTGATCACTGAACGACATCCCCTTACATGCCGTATCCAGTGGATTGCCTTGTTAGTTAACGACTCCATGTTTTCAAAGCTTATACTATAGACCAACTTAGGGACATTCACCATGTATATTCTATGGCTATTGTATGCTCTGGTAGTACTCTGATCTCACCCACCTTCTTGTGTGCTGCATTTGTTATTTGCACGTGCAGGTGTGTTAATGTTAGTACTCCTGTTGATGCTCCTATTAAGCAGTGGGCACCCATTTGGTATATCAGTGATGCGAGCCCTAGTAGTGGTGCGAGTACAAGGGGGTGCATTATATGTGCTGGGACACACTAATGAAAATGTTGGGGAAATGTTCCTCTTGGCCGCCTCGCTAAAGGATGGGGTAGCGTTCCTCTGGCTGCCAGCGAACTGTGGGGCGCTAAGTTCTGCCTGGCCTGGAACTAGGCTAGATGATGGTGAATTGGTGACTCCATTGGATACACAGCTTAATTCGGGGGACCCTACTTCTGTCAAGAGCCCAACCACCGCAGTCAGATTCTCTATCACTGACGTCAAAAACCCAATTTCATCACAAAGTGAGCATACCACTTTAAGTATATTCTGCAGTTCCGGTAATTATTTAACTACAGGCTCTGTGATGACACCTGGAATTAATGTGGGGCTGCATAATTCCCTCCCCCTGGATGTTTGTCAGTATGGCATATCTGTTGGAACAAGATGCTAAGGGCTCAAGAATTTGGGGAGGGTTGACTTCTAGCTCAACTTGGCTAGGAGCACTAGCAGTGGAATCAACCTCCCTAGTTGTATTTAGCCAACTCTCTCCCTTAGTATTGCTATGCATGGTTGGAATAGCTGGGCTGTTTACAGAGCCTGCACACAGAGTTTGAACATTACCAGAGGGAAGCTTGAGCCTATGCATATTCAGATTTGTGTCTGGTGTTAAAATATCCTCACATTCTTCAATTAACACATCTATACGGTCCATTAAACAGTTATTGCCAGACTGCTTGGTTACCTTCCTGCCCTTTTTACTTTTAACGCTTCTACCCGCGTTACCTCACTTCACCCCCCCTCCGTCACTTTCCATCAACTTTCTTTTCCTCATAACAGGGGTGCTGGTTTACGGTTGTGAGGGTTGGCTCTTCCACCTGTCCTGGTGCTAGGTCAATCAAAGTGCAGATTTCAGACTCAGAGTGGCTAAGGAGCAGGGAAAAAAAATGGGTGCACAGTACCTTTCTATCCGGGGTTAGACTCATGTGGCGATCAAGCACTGAAGGGCAGACGATAGAGGGGTGTCCCTGCCCTGCCTTTTCCTGGCTTTGACAGGCTAGGATGGGCCCACCCTTGGCCCGGGCTTTGCCTGGGCGCTGCCTGCGCGCATACCACGCCGCGGTGGGAGAGGCAGGCTATAAACGTGATGACCTCGCCTCCCATTCACCGTCGGCACCTGCCATGGGGCTGGGGACTCTGGGACTTGTAGTACTTGTGTTGAACAGACGGCACTATAGATGCCGTGAAGCGCTGTGACAGGACGTATCCACGGTGCTCCGGACCAGAGTGATGATGGCAATGTCCTTCAAACCCCCAACAACAAGTGCAAAAGACCAGGGCAGTAACAACAGAACCCGCGCCACGGTAGGAGAGGCAGCCCTATAAGCGCGATGGCCACGCCTCCCTCTCATCGGCACCACCTGCTATGGTGCTGGGGACTCTGGGACTTGTAGTCCTCGTGTTGAACAGACGGCGCTATAGATGCCGTGAAGCGCTGTGACAAGACGTATCAATGGTGTTCCGGACCAGAGTGATGATGCCAATGTCCTTCAAACCACCAACAGCAAGTGCAAAACACAGGGCAGTAACAACAGGACTCGTAAAAGTGAGAATGCGTCAGATTCTAACGCGACCCCATGGGTGGTGTTAGGGAGGCGCAACGAGGAGAAGTGTCCACATTTCTCATAATTTTTTCCTCTTTCCACGTGTGCTGCATTCAAAAAGAGGAAATTGCCTCAGTTGATTGATTTTGTGTGCAAAGGTGTCCCTTCTTGCACAAAATCAAACAGCCCCGCAACGTAGGCACCTTGCACCATGGCGCAAGGGTGCCTCCGTTGGAGCGTGGCAGGCCATTGTTCACCAGCACTGGGGAAAATGATGGGAATTCGCCACATCTCATATGTACAGCACATTGCTGCCCTTTTCTTTTGACGCAGGACAGCGCCGCAAGATTCCTTGAGGCGTTGCCCTGATCCAAAACCTTGTTATTAAAGCCCATAAAGTGGTTAAGAAAGAGGTAAGAGGTGTAATCCAGACTAGGCATGTAGTTCTTCTGTAACCCCTGTATTCAACAGCTCTGTCAGCAATCACCCAAGAAAAACTTTGGGAATTTAGAGCTATTTTTGAAAGCAAATTGATAAAAGGCATTACAGCGCTTTAGAAAACAAAGGAACAGAAGAGTTACAAAACCATGATTAAAAATGTGTCTGCAGGGCTTTCCTAAATCGAAGGAGCTGCTTTCTTAATTCCCAATGATCTTTCAGGCTGATCCTGAAGTTTAGTGCCTTCCTGGTCAAACCAGTAGCAGTTCTTGTGGTTGAGATCAACAGTCGTTTTCTATTAGAACATAAAATCCTGATCAGCAAGTCTTCGGTGAAGAAATCCCTGGAATACTACTCATACTACACAGATGTGTCACCATAAAGCACCTTATGAGTCATAATTCGACCAGCAGGTATGCTCGGATCTTGTCAGTCCAGCTAGAAACAAACGGATCCTGAGAACATTCCTCATCCACAAAAAACTATGAATGCTCTGGGAAAGGATTGCACACTTTCGAAAGGTAGAAACTGAAAAGGGATTGAAGACTGACGTGTATGAGGAAGGAGCAAAAAAGAGGAACATTAAAATACGTTCTATGTTTTCGAAGCAGTTGTCGAGCTGCTTATGTTCCACTAGATACAAGAAACTTTTTGATTATTTGTGTGGTAGAATGCTTAATTCTATATAGTTCACACATTCAACATGGAGTTAAGTTTTCTTCGTTGACGGGTCATGGCAACACATTTCTGAATGCCCTCTGTTCCTACATGTGGAGCAGGGAAGGGTCCAATGATCAGGTTATAGGAAGGAAAGCAGCACTTAGGAATGGCTCAGTACACACACAATTCAAGAGCACAAATATATAGACTCGGGAAGTACTTTTATGACCTTACATAGCCATTTAAGGATGATTTCCTTGAAACTGAGGTCAAACACCTACGGCATGTTGACTGTCTGGTGCATAAATGATGTTTTATATGTTTAGATTGGTTTTGAAGCTTCTATCGCCAGTCGTTTCCAGGGTTGCTGATTGCCTTGTGGACTCATTATGTGAACTCATTGGGTAACATCTCCCGCACCTCCATTTGGCAAATGGCAGGAACATAGCATTTCTAAATGAACTGCAAAATATGAAGGATTTACTCTATATCTGTACTTATTTAATGTCATGCCACAATACTGGGGACCTCATTTACAAAAGCATTGCACCACCAGTGCGTCACTTTTGTGACGCACCGGCGGTGAAGTGAACCTGCCATTATTTTCAAGGCCACATAAAGTCACCCTGCATGAGTTTTCATGGCCTTGTAAGTATGGGCCCCTTTCACGCCTTACTCTGTGTGAAAGGGGCATTCCCTGGGTGTTGCTGTGGGTGCTCCCACGCAACATCCATGGAACCTGACACATTCACAGATTTACAAAGCTTTGTAAAGCTGGGAATGCGTCAGAATCCCACGTAGGAGTGGGGCAACGAGGAAAAATACTATCATTTTTCCTCTTTCTATGCATGCTGCATTCTGTAGGACACACAGAAAGCATAAAAGCAACCATTCCCGCAATGCAGGCACCCTTGTAACATGACTCAAGGATGCCTGCGCTGGAGCATGGCAGCCAATTGTGCGCCAGCACAGGGGAAGCATAAGGATGCGTCTTATGTTGTTAAAAATATGTATCCCTATGCTTTTAAAATGAGGCAGCTAGGTGCAGCAAAATAGCTTGCGGTGCAGTGCTGCGTCATTTTTTGTAAATGAGGCCCTAGGTTTTTCTTCTGTGGTCAGAAGTCTGCGCTGCTATACCACACGCAAAAGGCACACTGGGGAGTATTACCATCCAGAATATATTGGCAGAATAATCTCCGCCATAAATATCAAGTCCTAAATATTGTCTATAAAAAATATCGCTCCACTGAAGTTAATAATTGAAAATGTGCACCCAGCAGGATTATATTTTTGGGAACAATATTTATAACACAATATTTATGTCAAAAGATATTTGTTTATTAGATATTCTGTCGTGCAACTTCTAACATGCTTGCACATCTATGAGAGGGAACATATATTCACTGCTTGCCTAAACAGTTTAGCAATGTGCTATTCTGTAGCAATGCAGTTATGTTTCTTTTAAGGTCTTGGCTAGCGTAGGCTGCGCTTGCGCAGTCTCGCTTGCGAGATTTTATGTTTCTAGTAGCGAGGCTTGAACCCGCCCCTCTTCTCCATTGACTGGCTTCCTAAACGGCGGCCAGCCATTGGAGAAGAGGTTTGTCTTTCCATTTAAGCCCCGTCTTTTTCGGATTGAGGGGTGTTTTTTTTAGTTTCTTTCTCTCCTCTTCCCATTGGCTGGAATGTAAACAACAACAAGTCAAAACACGCCCGTTGTTTACATTCCAGCCAATGGAAAGAGGAGAGAAAGAAAAACACGCCCCCCAGTTTGAAAATGACGGGGCGTTTCTCAGATCCATTTCTGCTGGACCTCGGAGAAACATGGTGGTGTTCATGGCGTGGTCCGAGTTTCACGTGTGAAAACAGACTGTTGCAGGGTTATGCTATGACGTGCGTTTTTTAATCGCCTATGCTTCAATAGAGATCGGGGTTGGAGGTCAATATGATGTTACTTTTATTAATCTTGCCACTTAGTAATCGCTCCTAAGAATTCATAAAGCTCGAGAGCTCTGTCCGACCACTTTATATGCTGTTGGGACTCTAGGTACAGGAGGGGGTCAGTAAAGGACGCAAGCCTCGCTCTTCACAGTATCTTCAGAGGTTTCATACACTTAAAATGGAGGTCACCTTGCCGTTCACATTCTAGTATCCACGATGCACGTAGTTTCGACCGGCTGGCTTTAAAGACAGAGAATGTTATGAGCGAGACACGCTTCCTCCCCTTTCTTGTCAGGGTTCTTCCCCGTAGGAGGATCTCTGACTTCGGGTCACGTGATGGTGGTAGTGAACGACAGGGCGTGGCTGGAGGAGTGACGCCGCTGCCTTCGGAGGTCCTGGAAGAAGCTGGGCTCCCTAGGCCTCCCAAACCACAACAAACGGCAGTGATCTCCGCGCGCCTCTGTGCTCACGAGCAGCCGACCCCACCTCTGATGATGAGAGATGGCGGCGGCGGTGAGATCTGTGCTCGCGGCCCCGGCTCTGTGAGACCGCAAGTGCGCGGGCCGCTTCTGTCCCCCCCTCCATATGTGAGGCAGACGCACAAAGAGACTTTGCCTGGCTGCATGCAGAGGTCACAGGGCCGGCCTGGCAGGAAGAGGTAGACAAGGAGTCAACGGGCTGGGTCTGAGACAGGCTTCCTACTGCCTGGAATGTGTGTGTTTGTGGGAGGGAGCAGTGCCCGTGGATGGCATTCTACATGATTCTCTTTGTGGAAACAGTTTATTGTATGTCAGTGCTGTGCCCTAGTATTCCTAGCATTTGAGGATTTTACCCTCAGAGTCAAATCACTTAATCTCCCTGTGCCTACCAAAAATTAATGTCATTGTGTAATATAACTAACTGGTTCTCATGTAAAGCACTCCAATAACCTCGGCTGAGTAAGCGCTATATAAACAAAACTGTGAAAAAGAGTGACTCTCCTCTCCCTGGGCCCCCTTTACTTCCGTGTGTCTCCCGAGTGTATGTGGTTGTCTCTTTTCTTGATTGTATGTATTTCCTTGAGTATGTCTTTCGAGGGACTCAGGTGTCCCCCTCCTTTAAGTGTCTAGGATTAAGTCTGCTTCTTTTGGGAATGTCCTTTAGCTTGAGTTGCTACAGTCTTCTCCACCCTCAGTGCACGCGAGTGGATGCCACCAATCCAACTCTTTCATGTGTATACAGTCCTCCACTGGTGCCCACCCATAGCTCACTACCGCATTTTTTAGCACTTTTACTGTGCATAGTTTACATTTTAGCCGACCTTTCAATTTCTACCTCTGCCGCATACACCGTGTCTTTTATCTTGGCACTGGTGGCATTCTCTCCCCGCCCCAGTCTCGCATATTATTTAATAGAAACAGTTCTTTCTCTCATGTTTGTACTTACTCATTCATCTCTGGTTATTCTTTATTACCGGCGACCCTCGCAGCCAATTTTTATCTATCTTTTGAAGTCCTCCACAACAGAGAAAACTATGAATGGTTACCCATGTGCTCTCTCCCGGTGTGGTATTTGTGGTGGTATTTGATTACGCTAGCTTATGTTGTGTAAATGCTTCTTTGAGTGATTGTGTCCACTTTCGGTGCTAGACTCACACCTCTTGGATTACCACCTCCTGTTTCTTGTGCACTCGGTTTGTTTTTGATTCGAAGACGTTTGGTACTAAACCACTGATTGTAATTTAGTGTGCTGGGGGTTTAAAGTCCAGAAGACACAAAGGCACAAAGGGAAAATCGCTTTGTGGTATTGTTCTTTTAGATGGTTATTTAACCTCCATGTGTTTATGGCACAATAGTAGTCTACGAGTTTTGAATCAGAGGTCTAAGGGGCTATCCATAAAAAAAAAATGTGGGTGTCACCTGCATAGTTGTAACCAATGAAGTTGTATGATTTATTTAAATTTGATACGGGGGTTAGGTAGAAGTTTAATAGGCTAGGGGAAATTATGGACCCCTGTGGAACTCCACCAATGAGGTTATGTCCCAGTTACTTGCAAGTACAAAACTTTGCTTATCCAGAATTGAAAACATTTCAGTATGTGGCATCAAGACCTCAGGAACCAAAGATAGGAGTAGGCCTGGGTGTAGTTCGCAGAGTTTTGCTAAGCGGAACTCCGCGGAGTTACAAAAAAACTCAGTGATTGTTTCCCCTGGTTGTGCTCCTTTTTCTTGCCTCTGTTCCCTGATTGTGCTTGTTTTCTTGCCTTCTGCCCCCTGATTGTAATTGTTTTTCTTGCCTCTGTTCCCTGATTGTGCTACTTTTCTTGCCTCTGTTCCCTGATTGTGATCGTTTTTCTTGCCTCTGTTCCCTGATTGTGCTAGTTTTCTTGCCTCTGTTCCCTGATTGTGATAGTTTTTCTTGCATCTGTTCCCTGATTGTGATAGTTTTTTCTTGCCTCTGTTCCCTGGTTGTGCTCGATTTTCTTGCCTCTGCCCCCTGGTTGTGCTAGCTTTTCTTGCCTCTGTTCCCTGGTTGTGCTCGCTTTTCTTTTCTCTGTTCCCTGGTTGTGCTCGTTTTTCTTGCCTCTGCCCCCTGGTTGTGCTAGTTTTTCTTGCCTCTGTTCCATGATTGTGCTCGTTTTTCTTGCCTCTGTTCCCTGGTTGTGCTCGCTTTTCTTGCCTCTGGTCCCTGGTTGTGCTAGTTTTTCTTGCCTCTGTTCCCTGGTTGTGCTCGCTTTTCTTGCCTCTGGTCCCTGGTTGTGCTAGTTTTTCTTGCCTCTATTCCCTGGTTGTGCTCGCTTTTCTTGCCTCTGCTCCCTGGTTGTGCTCGTTTTGCTTGCCTCTATTCCCTGGTTGTGCTCGCTTTTCTTGCCTCTGCTCCCTGGTTGTGCTCGTTTTTCTTGCCTCTGTTCCCTGGTTATGCTCGCTTTTCATGCCTCTGTTCCCTGGTTGTGCTCATTTTTCTTGCTTCTGTTCCCTGGTTGTGCTTGTTTTTCTTGCCTCTGTTCCCTGATTGTGCCCGTTTTCTTGCCTTCTGCCCCCTGATTGTGCTCGTTTTTCTTGCCTGTGTTCACTGGTTGTGATCGTTTTCTTGCCTCTGTTCCCTAGTTGTGCTTTTTTTTCTTGCCTCTGTTCCCTGATTGTGCTTGTTTTTTCTTGCCTCTGTTCCCTGGTTGTGCTTGTTTTCTTGCGTCTGTTCCCTGGTTGTGCTCGTTTTTTCTTGCCTCTGTTCCCTGGTTGTGCTTGCTTTTCTTTCCTCTGCCCCCTGGTTGTGCTCGTTTTTCTTGCCTCTGTTCCCTGGTTGTGCTCGTTTTTCTTGCCTCTGCGTTTCTGGTTGCAATCGATTGCAAAAAATGGAGCAAGGGTGGATACATAAAATAAACATGGTTGGGTAAAACATACACGGGTATGGCCTATCACAAACATGTAGTAAAATCTATTCGAGTAGTTCCGCATGTGAAAGAATATAATCATGTAAAACAGTTGATTGGTCTTAGCTGGAGACAGTTCTGACAATACAAAGTGCATGTACGTCAATGTGAGATATAAAACAAATAACAAAACTAGGTATAGAAGATCAGCACTTCACTTCAATTACTTTAGAGCTAGCGTGTGTGTGTGTGGCTCTGTGTGTGTGTGGCTCTGTGTGTGTGTGTGGCTCTGTGTGTGTGTGTGTGGCTCTGTGTGTGTGTGTGGCTCTGTGTGTGTGTGTGTAGGGCTCTGTGTGTGTGTGGGGCTCTGTGTGTGTGTGTGTGGCTCTCTCTGTGTGTGTGGGGCTCTGTGTGTGTGTGTGGCTCTGTGTGTGGGGTTCTGTGTGTGTGTGTGTGGCTGTGTGTGTGTGTGGGTGCAAATGCAATAGGTCTCGCATTTGCGAGAGATTAAGCTATTACTCTCTAATGCTTACCTATTGCCATTGTAAATGACAATGCCATATACTTATCGGTTAAAAAAACAATAAATGAAAAAAATGACATTTGCAATGCCAATAGCTCTAACTTTAACAAAGACGAGACCATTGCATTGTAAATTCTTGTTTTCCTTTGGGCCTCTGTCTCCTCCTCGGAGGCTGCAGCAAGAACTCAGAGCACGCATTAAGCTTCTGCACAGGGTAGCATCTGCCAGTTTGAGTATGGTAATCCAGCCTAAGACCTGCATGTCTGGCTCTTGCCACAGTGCAGATTGCTCCGTGGGCATATGCCTACAGTTGTATGTGTCATTGAGCATGCATGCAGCCTCTGTCATTTATTGCAATAATGTGAACACAATGATGTTGAAGAGTGCTCTCGCCCCCATGCTTCTAGGGTCGGATATCTGAGTGAAGGCACAATATGCTGGGAGGATGTAATGGCCAGAAGTATGCATTATGAACATTCCGATCTTATATAATACTCACCCATCGATTGTATGTATTTTAATGTATTTTTATACTGTGTCCTTTTATGATTTTAATCTAATCGAATAAAGTGTATTGAAAGAAAGTATGCATTATGTAGGAACATCTAATGTCAGTGACGTTTCTTCAGCATAGGGAACACTCATCACAGCCTGCTTATAAGTGTGGTATATGCATGTCAGGACAGCAGCAAATCAGAAGCTGTAGCCTTTAACGGCTGGCACTGTGGACAACCAGACTTTCATGATTAAGGCAGTCTGTGGAAGCTGGCAACAATGTAAAGGCATGGAAATCTCTTGGTCACAGGGACCAAAGATAAAATGGCCATGAGAAGGAAGAACCCCTCTGGCTACCCACAAATCTATGCTTGAACTCATCCCTTTCTGCTTAAGGCCAAGGTGACACACATTGACAGTGGTCACCTTCAGAGAGGACAGCGTGACAAAAAGGTTGGAGAAGCATTGCCTTTCTCAAAGCAGTAGATGTTAAGGAACAGAGAGAAGCATTAGCAGTTCATTTTCTCCTTGTAAGTGGCAGCTGGTGACTCTAGAAAATGGTGAGGCATTAGTCTGTCTGGCATCTAATGACAATGCGTAGAGAACGTTGGTCTTCCGCGACGCACACACAATGTTTGAAGTTCTCACGGGTGAATACCAAAAGTCATAAAGTTAGGATTTTATGTCATGACACGGAGGCCAACATTATGCAAATCTCCTTTATTGCCACAGCTCAGCAGTAACAATGAAAAGAATATAGAACTCAAACAACATTCCAATACAGTATATATGTTGCTGCTGCTCAATCAGATAAGTACCTCACTTTATTCGTCCTTATACAACTTATATGTTTGCCTGCTTACAAGTGTTTATCACATAACTGGGTCCTATCGACCCTACTATACGATATCTATTATTTTTAAGAATGTCATTTGAATATTTTGTTTACTTAGAGTTTAAATTCTTGTGTCCTTCTGTTACCACTTTCCTTCTGGGTCTTATAGTCCTTTTATTTTCTACCCCGTTGCGGTTTTATTTGCCTTTAGACAGCGGGCCGAGCTATTATTAGCCAAAGTCAATGCTACCTTTCATGGCTAAAAAGACGCAATTGCCTGCCGTTACCTAGCAGCGCATTGAGCGTGAGCAGGCCTGTGTGATCAAGCACGTCTAAGCGTGAACAATGCCTGACTAGTGAAGTGCGTCTTTACCTCCGTCTTTACCTCCGTCACCCTTGACATACCGTTCTCTCTCTTGCGGCTGCCCCGGCCTCATTCCGAACCCCTTCGCGTCTCCCCTCCTCCTCGCATCATGCCATTAATCTTCCTTTCCCCACCGCGATGTGCTTGTCAATCGCACGTCGCGGGGGGAGAGGGTATAGGAGGAAAGACTGTAAGGAGCAACCACGCACGCAGAGGATGTGCGTGGTTGCCATATCAGCAGCAGACACCATTTGGCAGTTGCTGCTGTTGATTCAACGCGACAAGACCGGCTTCTCCTCTTTTGAACCACAAATTAATATTTTAAACTCTTTCCACCTTATTTTTTTCCCATGGGCAGAAACCAAAATTTAACCCTTGCCACCTAGCTTATTTTCATGCTATTTTAATTACAAAACATAAAAAAGAAACTGTTATATCTAATCCTTGAACCCTCATTTAAAAAAAGGGGAATTAATAGAGATTATTTTATTTGATGACATTATTGTTTTCTATTCCCCTACATTGTCTCTAATCACCGACACCAACCTTGAAAATAAGCTTGAATCAATGGTGTCTAGGGCCATGGACCAAGCTATGGACACTTTTAACGAGACAATCAATAAAAATATTGAGATGATGACCAGGGCATGACCCTCTACCAGTACTGCGCATTCTTTGGGCGCAAAAGAAGGGGCAGTTAAGGCCCCAAAGAAAAGAACTGCAACAGAACTTTATGCAGATGCGACTAAAAAGTTTTTAAAAAAGTGGAAAAACACATGATTCATGCTTATTAGGGGGTGACAAGATCGATGCCTTGGCCATCACAGAAGGGCGGCAGACAAACTCTGAACACCCTATTCACATTGAGAGTGACGAAAACGATGAAGCAGAAATTGATTTCTCCTGCTCATCAAACTTTGATTCTGACAATGAGAATCTTGAAGACAAAGCATTGGGAAGTTCTGAAGAGGCAAGTAAGGCCTCAGGATCAAAAAAGGGCTTTACTGACCCCTTCGGGGAGAATATGTTCGACCCCTTGCTTATCAAACACCCTTTATCACCAGAATGGTTCCCTTCCCAACACGTAGAGGACTATATCAGCTTTTGGCTGAGAAGAGAAATCCCTAAGGAAGTCAGATCAAGACTGAGGTCTGAGAGCCCGCGCCCATCCCTTCCTGATAAAATCGCTATGTCCCTGAACTTGACCCTAAGGTTGTGGCCTTTACAGCCAAAAGTGCCAAAGACCCTAGGAAAGGGATCAACAAAAGCCTAAGATCGTGTCAAGATCGCCTCTTGGTCACAATTGGTCCATTAACCAGAATTTTGGAACTAGCAGAAAATGCCTACGTTGGCGGGACACCTGTCGACCAAAAAGAGATAAGCCAATGGGTCCAGAGGACCATCTGCTTGATTGGCAACGCTAATACTGCTTTTTCTAATGAACAAAGAAAAGGAATTCTCCTAAAAATTGACCCAAAACTAGTTGAGCTACCGAATAAAGATGGAGGCCCCTCTTCTCAAGGACTCCTCTTTGGAGAGGATTTTATTCGAGATATGGCTAAATACATCGGGCCTTCAGCTCTATCCAGAAGTCGCAACTCGATATAAAGAAGGTATTATTTCAAAACAACATTTTTGGAAGGGCCGGGCGAATGCAGGGTTGTTTCCCCGGCCGCGTACAATCATCCTCAAGACCCTTTCTGGGGCAAGCTAAATTCCAGCAGACATCCTTTTATGGAGGCCAATCTTTCTTCCCACAAAGACAGAGAAAACGAGAAAGACCATTCCGGGGAAAGAGAAGAAACAGAGGTTTCTCCACAGGTAAGAATCTTGAAAGACCCTTTAGATACCCCTAGAAAGGTGGGAGGGAGACTAGCTCTTTTCTCTGGGATTTGGACTATGATAACTCAAGACCCATGGGTCCTAGTTACAGTCAAGGGTTACAGAATAGAACACTCAGTTGAAAAGCTTCTTCAGCTGGAAGCCGGATCCTCAAGCATCGGGGGTAGATGCCTTCCTCCAAGATTGGCGGGGCTTAAAACCATATGCCTTCCCACCGTTTGTCATGCTTCCACACCTACTTGGAGGTCACAGGCATGGTTCCAGTCATTCTAGAGATGTCTGTAGACTTCCCAATTCTCATATCACCTTTCAGGGAAATACTTCTGGGTTCAGAGGGTGAATCTCATCCGCTCATAGATCAAGGCCTATTGGTTTTGACGGCATGGAAGATTTTAGGAGACAATGGAAAATCCAAGGACTTTCGCAAGATGCTTTCCAACTCATATCTGAGGTTTGGGCATCTGGAACAGGAAAGACATATCCATTGGCGTGGAATAAATGGGTTCGCTGGTGTATTCAACAACACTACAATCCCGTTTCAACTGATTTAGTTCACATAGTTAATTTTCTATCAGAGCTCTTCGATTCTGGCCTATCTCACAGAACTGTTAATGCCTATAGATCAGCAATAACTGCGGGTCCTTCCTTAGTTGATGGTGTCTCGGTGGGACAAAACCTTCTGACAAAGAAAATTATGAGAAGTATGAGGGTTCTTAATCCTCCAACTCCTAAATATACGGCCTTAAGGGACATAAGAAATGTTTTACAACTTTTATCTTCTTGGGGTAACGATGTTAACCTTTCTCTTAAACTTATCTCTTATAAGCTTACCGTCTTACTTTGTTTAGTTAATTTTAGACAAACGTCTGATGTTAAGGCTTTAGATGTTACTAGCAGAGCTTATCAACCTGAAGGAGTTTGATTTTATCTTTAAAAAAGGACAATAACTATGTCATCTTCAATCTTCTACCCTTCCTTCTCTTTAAATGAAAGTCTATTTGTTGTCAAGTGCCTGAAGGAGTATGAAAACAGGACTGCCCCTTTGAGGGGTATTGAAACTCAACTTCTGATCTCTCACAGATCTCCTCATAAAGCTGTCTCATCTCCCACGCTTGCAAGATTGGTGAAAGAAGTGATGAATGAGAGTGGTGTGGATGTGTCTATCTTCGGTGCACACTTCCTCAGAGGTGCTTCGGCTTCTAAAGCCTTTATGTTAGGTGGAGGGCTCCAAGATATTCTTAGAGCTGCTGACTGGTCAAATGAAAGTATGTTAAAATGGTATTTTAGAAAAATCAATAATGTGATTGATAATGTTCTTAATTCACTTTAAACTTGCATAATGTTGGCCTCTGTGTCATGCCATAAAATTTAGATTTTTCACAGCCTGGTGGGCAGAAAATCTGGATTTTATTAGGGACACGGAGGCTAAGATTATACCATCTCTTATTAACCTGCCCTGGGTTTATTTCTTTTGACCTATTGTGTCTCTTTTTCTTTCAGAATAAGTCACCTTTGGATTTCGATTGTTTTAAGAAAATTCTTCAAGTCATTTCAAAGTTATGTTCCTTGTTCAAAGCACTGGTCTAACAAAGAAGGAACATGGATGTGTGCTCACACCCTATATACAGTATTGGAATGTTGTGTGAGTTCTATATTCTCTTCTTTGTTACTGCTGAGCTGTGGCAATAAAGGAGATTTGCATAATCTTGGTCTCCGTCTCCTTAATAAAATCTAGATTTTCTGCCCACCAGGCTGTGAAAAATCAAAATTTTCTCTCAGATTACTTTTGTGAATCGGGCCCCCTTTTTTTTTAGCAATCAGGTCTATAGTGCTTTCCTGAAGGACACCAAGTCAGGTTGAGAAAAGAGATGTATCGGAAGAAAGTTCTATTTCACGGGGTCTAGCACAGAGAACCTGCACATCCATATCTGAGTTTCCAAAACCTTGGACCTCCTAGCAAATTTACTGAAGAAAATAGAAGTGCCCAAAATGATTATTTCTATGTATATGAATTCAGGAGCTATGGTCTTGAAAGCCAGGCAGCAGGTTTTAAATTCGATCTACTTCTTTATTGGCAGCAAATGTAGCTTTTTTAGAAGAGTAGTAGTATGTGTTTTTCCGAACATGCCTTTAAGGAGACCGAGATAAGTGGCATTGGCATAGTCTACGGGAAGACCTTTCTAGAACTGAGAGCTGGCCATAACTTGAGAAAGCATGGTGGGAGGAGTAGAAGGAAGCCTAACCACTAACACAAGAGCATATTTTAGTACAGACAATGGGCATACACAGCTCACAAGAGAGAGTTGTTTTACTCAATCACAAAAGGACAAGGATAGAGATTAAATGACCACATACAGGACGTTCAGAGCACATAAAAGTTAGGACAATGTGCCAGTGGAGGTCACGGTAGAAGTTTTCAAGGATTCATAGCAAGTATGAAGCTAGCAGATTGCTGCCTTCAAATACATTTCCAGGCTCAACACTCTGAAATTATCTTAAAACATTGATGAACAACTTTATGAAAGGTGGATGAGAAGGTTTTACTCTTCAATCAGGTGTGGTTTGGTGACAATTACATCTGCCTACTACACTCCCGCAAGGTATGAGGATTCAGCCCATTTCATATCCACCCACAAAGATGGTACCTCTGCTCTTCACAGGAATAACTATACATTTGGTAAAAGACTTGAGACACTAAATGTACTTTATAAGTATTTATCAGCTTGCTCCTGAGCAGCCCTAAATGGAACAGACCTTGTCTTGCCCTTGATCACAGAATTACTTCAACTTGTAGCCTAAAATTCTCGATCATTGTCCACAGTAGTAAATAGATGATTGGCGGACACAAATCTTCCCTGATGCTGATTCTGTGATTCAGGATAATGAATTAACACCAGTAGATCGGTTGTTTGCAGATAGTTATGATCAAGTGTACACAATACTTGGGGCATGATAAGCAAACGTAATTGGCACGTAGGAAACCCCACATTACTATCTTGTGTCAGAAGCCCTTGGGCCGACCTAGTAATCATCTGGTAGCACCTTCAGCAATAGCTTGATGGAGGACTATCTGCAGCCCTGTGCACAAGGACTAAAGAATGGTGACAGTACTACCTGTCTCTCCCAACAGGCGGTTTACTGTTACAACCCACTCAGCTTCTTCCTGGTGTGCTGCTTAGCTGCAGCCAAGAAGGATCCGTTGAAAAAAGCCATCTATAATACATGGGCTCGTCAGCAGGATGTTAGGTCTGTGACGGGACCTGGCAGGACACCAACCCTGCCATCTCTCGCTGTGTCCTTCCTCAAGGGGTTGCCTTGAGTCTGTTTTCTGTGCACTGGCCAAGACCCTGCTGTGCCCTGCTCTGTTCGCTCTTGAGTGTAGTATTAACCAGACCTCCTTGGCTCTGTGCCGCTAACAAGCAAAGATGTCACTAATGGGCAGGGGGAGAGGGCCTATCTCACTCCACGTTATCAACGACTCTGTTTCCAGTTGCACACTTTTCACCTATCAATCCGCGCTATCAGATGTGTTAGTCTCATTAGTTCAACGGAAGGGCCATTCGTGCATCTGGTTTTCCAACAGAATGAAATGATGTGAATACCCACCCACAGCCCGAGGGAGAGGGCTGGAGCACACCTGCTGCTGCCCAGGGGACGTGACAGGGCCTTCGTGAAGCTGCCAACCTGTCTCTACTCGGCAGCTTCTGTAGACTCCAAAGAAAACACATAATATTCATTCTTTCCTTTTTAAACAGCTGAAATTTCAGGGGCAGTCAGGAGTGACTGAAAAGAGATGGCCTGAGCCCGCTGGGCTGGCTGATCTGATGTCACTAAATTAATAATACTCTTGGTCAGAGGCACCCCCCGGTTAACATCGGGATCCAGTTTGAAAGTGAGTACGAGCTGCACAGAGAGATTTTAATACAGTTTTAATTAGTCGGGAAGGCTCATCTACGAATAAAGTTGAACAATTTACAAAATGTGTACAGATCAGTGAGAGACAGCACAGTAGACATTGCTCAAAGTAGACAAACAAGTGGGGGGATTGCGGCCGAGAGAAGGGACGCACAGCGTTTCCCTTGCGGGAGTGAGCGTGATAATTGCTGCCAAATGGCGCTGCACGCAACCGCAAGGGAATCGCCAAACGTGCATGTGTTGCTATTCGAGGCAATGCACCTCGTGCACGTTTTAAAAGCAAAAACTGAATCGATTACATAAGGTCCCCCCCTCAGCAGCGCATGCACGCTGCATAGACGAGACCTTAAAAGGAAAACAAGGAGAAATAAAGATATTTCTCCTTGTTGTGCCTCCTTTATGCCTCCCCTGGGGAGGCATAGGTTTTTGGCGCTGCCTCAGAATTTCGAGTAAATCTGGGGAAGGGTCAAAAAGCCAAGGATGTTGCTGGACACGCCCCCTGCAACACCCATTGAACGCCCCTCTTGACGCTAAAAACAGCGTTTAAAGGAACCATATTTACGAGGCTGAATTAAGCCAAAAAAAGTGACTTAGTGTTGCCTCGTACATATGGAGCAGGCTCCTGTGCCACAGAATGTGACAAAAAAGTGAGGTTCCGGCGGCACAAGGGGCCACATAAATTAGGCCCTGTATATGTAGTGCACATCATTTATGATCTGTATTACATGCGTATAAATATTGCACTAAGGTCTATTTAATGAAACAAATAAAAATTATTTAACCCGTTGCATGCTCATGACGAGCTCAGCTCGTCATGAGGCACGATCGCGCTGTGATCATGACGAGCTGAGCCCGTCATGACCGCTGCCCCACGCCCACGCAGGAATAATTCCCCTGCTGTGCTGGAATGGGCGTGGAGCACAGCGCCACCGTGCTGCATGACGAGCTGAGCTCGTCATGAGCACCGCGGCACTGCGCGCGCTCCCCTGCCCCCCAGCACAGCAGGGGAATTAGCCCCACAGGGAAGGGGTTAAATAAAGTCTGCGTGTGTTTCTGCATGGAGCAAAAGGTGATTGAAATACACAGACTCAGAACGTGAGGGTATTGACACACCTTTTTTAGGTGGATTCCCACCTTGAAAATGCCTTTACACCAGTCAAAGGGAGGAGAATTTACTTTTTAAGTGTGAGAAAAGGAACATTCAAAAACCATTGTTCGTGGAGGCGGGTAGGGGAGTGATGGGGGTGGAGGAGAATATATATATTTTTTAATACAGAAAACATTTTCCTTGCAAAAAAAAAAACAAAGAAAGTTCATAAGTATTTCATTTCAGTGTGACTTTCTGCTTAGAGAAAAGTCGAAACGTGCATTTCTATATGCAAAAATGTTTACTTATGTGTATGTTCCCGGGAATCTGTGATAGAAGCTTCTTTCCAGGAGTAGTTGTGGAATTCTTTGTTAAGGCCAAACATTTTAGAATTGAACACAAAATATGCATTTGTGGGTAGTGTTTTGACCATTTTTGTGAATAGGGATGTTAGGGAATCCGTTCAAAAAGAAAGAAAGTCACAGAAGTTGAATGTGGGCAGGATCTTGTGTTTATTGGTGAGAGAGGTGCGCGGAATAACGGTTCGATCCCCAGCACCAGAGGCAGATCAGCTCAGCATCATGTGCCTCTGGACAATAGCCCCCAAGCCTTGGGACCCTTGGGGACACTTGGGGGTGATTCGTTTGTGCTTTACAAATACCAGGTATGTTGAAACATATGGTGTGACCCTACCTCTCTTACCACCATAATGGGTTGTTTCCTGGTTACTTTCCATAGCAAATAAACATCTGGAAATGAACATACATATTTGTTTTTTGCTCGGCCAACTGGATGGTTTGAAATGCTGTGTGCGTTTGTGTATCCCATAAATACAGCTTTCGTCAACAGCTGAATTTTTTCCTGATGGTGGCCACTTGTGATTTTTAAGCAAACATCTTATATGAATTGGGGTCACTGTACATATTTTCTTTTTTCAAAAACAAGATGTTTTATACTTCAAGTGCTTTCTCTGGGCTAGAAATAATTCTGATGATATACTTAGTGTTTATATCTGTCAGTTTGTTTGCACTTCAACCATCATTAGTTTTATCTTAAAAGCAAATCCATGGAATACCATTAGCATGTTTCAGTGTGATGTCTATCAACTGTTTATGCTGGAAAAATACTTCACAAACTTTTAAAAGCCATATTTTTCAAGCCTATTATGTATAGCACTCATAGAGAGCCTTTATCTTTATACCGGTCTCTGAATTCGATAACTCACTGCTATGACATAGCAACAGTTGATAACAAAACCCGCATCCCATTGTGTTGATGTTATAAAGGCCCTCCAGGAAGGGCTGACAGCAGGCCCGGACTGGCCATTGCGGGCACCGGGCAATCCCCCGGTGCGCCGCAAGGGTGGGGCCGGTTTTGGGCCCTGGGGGCCATTTTTGTTACAGGATCGTTTTTGCAGCGTTGCTGCAAAAACGGCCATGTAACAAAATCGGCCGAAAAACGGCCCTGGCAAAGAGCGCGTTCGCACCCCCTACTGAGTCCCCCCGCCCCCCACCCGACCCACCCGATGGTGTGGGGGCCGGCCGAGCACTTTACCAGGACCGGTTTTGGTTCCCAGTCCGGCCCTGTCTGACAGTGCTGCCTGAGAGCCTGTCAACGCAGCACTGCTTGTCTGCTTTGACTGAAAGCAGAAAGCAAGGCTGCGGGAGATAAGGAAGGCAGGGAAGAGGGTCAGGGATGGTTAAGGATAGCAGGTAAGTTTTTTTTATGTAGGACACAAAGGAGAGGCTGTGTTATGCTTGGCTCCCCACTACTCCTCTGCCTCTTCATAGCAGTTAAAAGCAGGGAAGATGATTTTGGGGGGCATACATTACATAAAATTATAGATGGTTAAAAGGTGGGTTACAGGGATGTTTTTCATCTTGGGGTTCTTAGTAACATTGCTCTTATTGTCTCTTCATGTCACTCAGAACCCTTCGGTGAAAAACATCCTGATAATTCACTGTTACCCATCTATAATTCTTTATGTTTATATTTTTACAAGAGTCCTTCTGTGTTCCAGCAACAGAGTATGCGTGACAGTAGCCGACGCGGCATAATACCAACCAATGAAATTAGATTTGCTCGTTAGCGACTCAAGGGATGTTTGATGCTGCTCAAATGGTTCTGGGAAGTAGTCAATTCTCCTGCTCTGCCCTCGATTACTTACGATAAGAATTAAAAAAAAAAGTGCAATGGTGGTCTACACGCCCAATAAAACTCTTAATCTGTAAACAGCTGTGGAAGCAGTCATGGTGACCGTCATGGCAAGGTTGCCATTGGACCTAACGCTGGCACAGAAAAGGGGCGCCAATAGCCAGCATATGAGCCCATCTCCAAGTCTGGACTGCTAGTGTCACTTCGCAGCCCAGTCTTTAAGCCAAGGTCTGTAGCTTTCAATGTAAAATTATAGATATGGTCTATTAGCCTCAACATACAAATAGTACTGTGCACCCTACTGCTACTGCTGTGATGTGCAGGAGCCCGCTCAGATATGGGACACTTCAGGGGAAATGTGAAATTTACAGGGGTTACATTGTTCTGCCAGATAGCCCCACCTTCTTTAATAATTGCTATGAGTGTGGATACTGCAGACTGCTTGTGCATATCCTTCAACTCTCCCAGTTGCTCACTGCCACATTCATTCACCTTGTCCCTCATTCCTCCCTCTCATCAAGCCATCATTCTTGCATTTCATCCGTCTTCCACTCAGCCACTCTTCCACTGATATCAATGCATGCGAAGTGTGTTCTCAGGACCTAGAATAGGAAACTGCAAAGGGAAGAAGGTCAGGTGGCTGAAAGTTCACAGGCTTCCATCAGCAAAGGGAGAGACTCTAAATAGCCTAAAGTAGAGCCATGTATTACAAACTTCAGAGGAACATGGTTCAAGCAGAATCTTATTGAGGCTCCCCGGCTTCATATGAGGATACAGTGATTTGTTATCTGGTGGAAGTCTTTGGTAAGGCAGGAAATACACTTTTATGATTGTTAACTTCCATGTACAAATACTACTTCTTGTTAGAGGAATTATTTTATAGTATGCATTAACTAAACGAGCACAGGCAAAGCCAATATTCAGGGTATTGGACCCCAGCCTTCTGGCATTTATTGTTGTGTTCTGCCATGATTTATGCAAACCCTTATTTTTTGGGATATGCAGGACACGAGTCAGTCTAAAAAAGAAAATTGCCACAAGCAAAAATGTTTTGGTGTCTCAAAACACCCCACATTGCCATAGTACTCCATGGCACTGAAGGGAACTGCTTTGTGTGTGGATGTGTTCTTTGTGAAAGGGCTGCATGTCGTAACATGTAGTAAAGTCAGCCAATGGATGAAGATGGCTGACGCATTTCTCCGTAATGCACGCTGGAGAGGGCTAAAGAAAACGTGAATGACACCAAACACAGACTATTTCATGGAGTGTAGCTAAAACCCCTATCAGTAACTCAGTTGTATACATAATTTTAGTAAAATCAAAAGCTCTTCGCAAACACAGACCTAAAACACTCAGTCAGTTTGTTGTTGGATGCAAGCCTCATGCCTTTGAGAAAGAAGGATAGAAAGAAGAAAGAAAAAAGAAAGAGAAAAAAGGAAAGAAACAAAAAAAATTAAGAAACAATAAATGAAACAAAAAAGCTAGAAAGAATGAAAGAAGGAAATCAAAAGCAAGCAAGAAGGGGGCAACAAAGGAGGAAAGAAGGCAGGCTGGAAAGAGAGAAGGCAGACAAGAAAGAAGGCGGGCAAGAATAAAAGAAAGCAGACAAGAAAGAAAGAAGGTAAAAACAAGTGAAGAAAAAAGAAAGAAGGAATGAAAGAAGGCAAGAATGAAATAAAGAAGGAAGTAAAGAAAGTAGGATTGAAAAAAGGAAATGAAGAATGGAGAGTAAAAATAGGATAACTTCATAGAGAACAGTTTCAAATGGACACAGCCTGGCATGCTGTGAAATAGCAGTCAGAAAAGCAAAGCACTCAAAAAGGAATTTACAACAACATTGTCAGGAGATGGTATTGAGTAAAGATGGAATATATTCTGTTGTCATATCAGAAGCGTCCTGCTATTACATCAAACTCTAAACACAAAGGTAACACTTAAGTAATTATAAAATAAAAACAAAAACTCTGCCACTGATTGTGTATGGATCTGCTCATTGTGAAACAGCAAAAGGCAATCACTGAAAGTGAAGTTAACCAGTGTCTTAAGTAAGCTGACCCACTTCACCATGCAGTATGGTGTAGTGGGTTGAAGCAAAATGTGAATGACACCCCACTGTTGAATAACACAGCCAAGCAGAATTTTCAAGGATTAGGAATCTATAGGTTGAAGGCGAGAGACAAATACAGAAAACATAATCAGGCTAGGGAACCTAGAGTTTGGGACTGCGTGATTTGGAGGATTGGGATGCAATCAATCACTCTCTCATCTTCTTTTTAGCAGACATGTTATATGAATTTGTAAAGTGAACTATCAAACCCAAGGGTGATAAACAATAACAAGAAACCCCATTTTTTACTGTCTTGCAACATGTTAATTAGTCATGGTCATGCTATAGGCACATGGTTTAAGTCATTTCGGCTTGGATTTACAATAATTCTACATTCAGGTTGCATTGCTTTTGTTGGCACAGCATGACACAAAATCTATTTTGGGATTTACAAAGCCGCGCAAATCCAGATTTCTGAGGCTTTGGGCGGCTTTGTAAAAAAGTAGTACAAGGTAGCCCATGGCACTGCCTTGTGCTACCTTGCATCAGGTAAGCATTTCATTTGTGGAGCATGGGCATTCCTGTGCATCAACCCATGTATTTTGACATAAACTCATATTTACAAATAATTGTAAACATGGGTTTGCGCAAAAAATAGTGTGCTCACCAAAGCTCAAGTAACGAGGAGAAACATCTTTATTTCTCCTTGTTGCTTCCTCTTTGCACGCATCTTGCATTTTGCAGCACACATACAAAGAGGGAACAGCCTAAAATGATAGTTTTTGTTCAAGAAGGCATCCCTTTCTGTTCATAAACTATCCTGACCTTGAGGCAGGCACCCTTGTACCATGGCACAAAGGAGCCTGCATTGGTCTTAGACAACACAAAGAGCGCCAGCGCAAGGAGAGATCTGAACTGCACCCTATCTTTTTAAATATCGAGAATTTGGCTCTCTCCCTTTCACACAACCCAGCACAACAACTTCCCTTGATGCTCTGCATTGCATGAAATCTTAGTAGATCCGTTCCTTGGCTTTTAATGCATAATATAATCAAAATACTTTCACTGCTCTTTCACAGTGAATGGTGTAACATTTACTTTGGATCAATATACACATATTTTGAGAGAACACACATGCTATAAAAAGGAATAGAAGAGTCCTAATATAACTGGTTGAGGATGTTGGGATTGATACAGTTAGAAAATGTATATAGAAATGTATTAACAAAAAAGATAATTTGCCTTAATTGTTAACATGAAAATGCACTTTAATATGGCACGTAGTAAAATGTGAAGAAATGCACTATGTATTAATTGTCACAGGTAGGCCTCAATTAGACTTCGCTTTAAAAGATTGAAGCCTTTAGAAATTGCTCAACCATGCACACATGTATTTGATAGCTTGACCTTAATGTGACTCACTTAAATTTTGTCATACTTGTAGAGTCTTCCAAGTTCATAAAATATTTTCCTTTCTTAAGCTATATATTCTAGATGAACTAAGTTTGAACTTCCTATCTATCTCTTCTTCACTTAATACTGAATAGAGAGTCACATATTTTAAAAAAGATGCTTAGTTATAAGAAATACGAAAGGCAGCACTTAACTAGAAATTTGAAAATAAATGTTTCTGCTCTAGTGTAGTCCATTGTTAGTGAGTGAAACATTGAATAAACAATAGAAAATACACTGCAATAGACTTCCCTGGGAACCAAGTTTAGACAAATACAACCCAGTTATACAAATATTTAGTAACATCTGTTGCATATTTGATAGTGGACTGCGAACTCCATGTGCTTGCCATGGGAAAGGAAGAAAAAAGCTGATCACCATCAGAAGATGTCTTCTCATTGGACCCGAGTGACCAGATCTGCAACAAAGTTGTTAGTATGTTTTTTCGTCTTTGATGTTAGTGCATGTCTAGCTGGTTAGGGCAGGGCAGAGGAGAAGATTCACTCATTTCCTTTTGCACCTACCTTTTGTTGAGACTCTCACTTTCCCTTGTACTACCTAATTATATTTTGAACGTAATGCTCATTTGATCTCACTGTTGACCAATACATGTTGCCAAAGCCATTCTATTTTCTTTGGGGCCTAAAATTGTGGGAATTGTCACACTTTCACTTATAGGAGTGGGTAGGGTGACCAACTGGCATGGGTGAACATTCAGGACCATGAGTGTAAAAGTTCAGGACAAAAGGGTCAAAATTCAGGACAAAAATTCAGGACAAAACTTTGGGACAAAAGGTACATTTTACGGAGACATCAGAGGAAGTTGTGCAGTAATATATAAGTAAATAGATAACCAACATAAGTAAAAGGCCAAAAAAGTATATATTAGGTTGAGACAATTGTGCCCTTCACAGTTTTTTGCACAGCTTTGAGAAACTGTGCAAGTCTTTTTGTAGTATTTCATATGATCATGATCAATTTATATGGTTACTGCACTGGGTTGTCCAATCTGATATTTCGTTTACAGTTCATGGTCCTGAGCAGGCATGTTTGGCAATAGAAGTGGCTGGGAAGATCTGCTCGGATGGACTTTGTTACTAGCATCTCATATCTGAGTGCTACTGTGAGATGTAAAACAGCGTGCATAGAATGTAGCTAATTGGGACTTGCAGTGCTGGACTAGAGTGCAGTCCTCGGAGTGGCCAGCTTTATGTGTCAGATCGCTTCAGGGTCTCCATATCTGTTCAGCTGGTGATGACTGGATATGGGGTTGGTACAGTAGTGAGTGATGGATAAGACCCACAGAGGGCAGGTCTTGTGTGAGGGTAAGAGCATTAAGCAGGTGGAGTTATTAACCAACCTACATGAGCTAAAAATGGCTGCAGACTGCAGAGTGTTATTGTATAATTGTGGGCCAGAATGGTTAGATAGGAGTTGACATTACTATATTATGCCCTGGCTAGCCATATATCATCCTTCCTTATTTTACCTGAATATGATAAATCAGCCCAATCAGAATACTGACTGTGCTGTTTCATTTGTGTGAGCTGTAAACTGCAGATTCTCACTGATGCACAGAAGTGTGCTAGAGACTAGAAACTGTATACGTTGTTGAGGCATTATTGTATGTCAGAAGGAGACACTGTCTTTTACATGCAGAACATTTTCTTTTGAAATGGAAACACAATGCCAACATACAGCTTTACTGTTAAAACTATATAGCGCACAAATAATAATATGTGAAAATCTAGTTTCTGAAAATATGTATCATTTGAACATCACCAAGTGCCTTGATCGTTTTTATCATATGAAAACTGTGTTTCCAGCACACTTCTGAATTACAAACAAGTGGTCCATTTGTGGTTTCCTTACTGCTGATATGTTTTGAGACATTTTCACAGTTCATCTACTCCGAAGCCAACAACACAAAGGAACTCTTCAAAATAGTCAAAGAATTCTCCAACCCGGCAGTCATAGAGAACACCATCCACTCCTCCCAAGAACTCTGCGGCACCCTCTCAATTTACTTCCACAGCAAGGTCACCAACATCTACAACAATTTCAATATCCAACACGCCACCCTCAACCCTGACGACCTCAACCAACCGATCAACAGCAGCCAAATCATCACCTCAGCCATCATGTTTACCACCGACCGCTTCCCCCACCACCTCTACAACCTTGTAACAAATCCAATCAGCATGCTACTCACCAGCATCTTCAGCACCTCGATCTCCACAGAAACCTTCCCGGACAGATGGAAACAAGCAGACTGCAGCTCACCAAATTCCTGGAATGAAACCATCTATTGGACACTTCTTAATCAAAAATCAGTGCCAACCACAGCACTGAGACTGTGCTGATTGCTGCCACAGACAACATCAAAGCACTTCTTGACTGTGGAGATACTTTGGCCCTGATTCTTCTCGACCTCTATGGGACGTCTGACACAGTCTCCCACAACACCCTCATCAACAAACTCTACAACATAGGCATACAGCAAGAAACCTTTAAGCAGATTGCCTCCTTCCTTACAGAATGCACAAGGAGCATCCGACTGCCTCCCTTCAACTCTGCACCCAAAGGCCTCATATACAGCATGCCACAAGGATCATCCCTCAGCCCCACCCTGTTCAACACCTACATGAAACCCCCCCCCCAGTCGCTGTCAGATCCCACAGATTCGGCATAATATCCTATGCAGATGATACTCAACTGATCTTCTCGATCACCAAGGACTCCTCTAATGCCGAAACCAACTTCTGCAATGCCATGACCCATGTAGCCAAATGGATGAGAGACAACGGCCTCCAATTCAACTCCAACACAACTGAAGTACTGATCTTTCGGAAGAACACCTGCGCATGGAATAACAGCTGTTGGCCTGCAAAACTCGGACCCATGACCACACCGAATGACCGACCATGCACACAACCTCTACAGCATCCTCGACAGCCAACTGACCATGAAATGACAAGTCAACATAGTCACCTCCTCCTGCTTCCACACACTTCATATGCTCTGCAGAATCTTTAGATGGATCCCAACAAATACCAGAGAGACCGTCACTCAGGCCCTGGTCACCAGCCGCCTCTACTATTGTAGCGCACTCTACACCCACATCTCCACCCAGCTCTTCACAAGACTCCAGACCATACAGAACATTGCAGTCAGACTCATCCTGGACCTCCCCAAGCAAACCTGCATCACTCCCCCCCGCCACCCCCCCCCCCAAACCCCCTCACCTGCGAGAACTCCACTGGCTCCACATCCAGAAAAGATGCCTGTTCAAGATCTTCGAACACACCTACAAAGCCATTTATGACCAAGGACCTGCCTACCTCAACCATTGACTGAACTTCCACCAACCTGCTAGACACCTGCGCTCCTCTGCACTCTCTCTCGCACACCTCCCTGCATCCATCGCAGCCACAGTAGTATTGGCTCCTCCTCCTCCTACATCGCTGCCAAGACCTGGAACAACCTTCCCCTCCAGATCCTCACAGCCCCTTCACTGGCACACTTCAGAAAGAGATTCAAGACATGACTCTTCGACTGAGACACGGTTCTCAGATACCCCTAGGGGTGACAGTGCTGCACTTTACAAATGAAATTTGATTTGATTACCAGGTATTTAAAAGTTGATGTGTGTTACAAAAATAATGACAGCCTACAGCCAAGAAAATTTGTGAATACATGGTGCATTCTACAACACATTTGTCATTAGATATTCAACGTATTATCTTCTGGTAAATGATGGCCTTACTGTGCACCAGGATATGCCAATCTTTGTTGGGGCTCTTCAAAGATTCCTTCACTATCACCAGTTGTTCCTCTTAACTCTTTGTAGTCCCTCTCTCACATGTATTTCATTTGCTTTAAAGTCCCTTCTCCTGTTTAGTCTGAAGAAGTACAAACTCAGGATTCAGAACATAACTCCATGATTAGGGTTGATTTTATTCATGAAAATGTATTTCTACCCAAACATACCGTTTTTTGCAAAATCAGGCAAATGAAAGACTTGGAAGAAGACATACCTTTCTAACCTGTATCATGCAGCTTATTTTATAGTGCTAGTCATGCCAAGTATGTAGGGCAGGGTGTCGGAGTGCAATAAATCACACACATATTCTATAGAGACAATGACTCATATAAATGTGTAAGTCAATATATAGGAAATATTACTTAAAACAATGAGTGCTACAAGGTTTAAGAGTTAGATGTCATCCATATTGGTAGGTATTATATCTTAAGAGTGCATGACCTGGAGAAATATAAAAACTCAGGATTTAAAACATAACATGTTGGTTAGGGTTGTTTTTACTAATAACATTGACCTATTTAGACTAACACATCAGATAGCAATGGGTTGCAAATGAAAACACCAGAAATGGAAGCATGAAGCCAAGCGGCAGGGTCTGCACTTCATAAAGCTGGGCAAGACACTATCCTTGGTTTGTGCTTCAGGCCACCTCATCAAAATGTGAAAAACAGCCAAAGACAGAGCTGGAACCAGCCCCATATTGCACAGAGGTTAGGAGCAAGATTGGCCCTCCATGAATGGGCTTGGAACAGAAGGTGTAACCCACATCACCAAGATATTTTTTTTAACTGGGCCAACTATTATTTCTGCAGCAAAAGTTTCTAAATATGTTCGGCAAAAAAAGGTGGATTTTATAAAGGACCCTAACAATACATGTAGGGAATATTCAAATATGGCACAGTACCCATAAGCGGAGTGAAATAACATGCCCACACTTTGCCTAAAGGTGGTAAAATAAATCACTTTATGATTTCTGGTGAATGAAAACAGCATGTACTCTGGAAACTCCCTTCCAAATTAGACCACACATGGTGTTCAGTTTTATTCTTTCTTACATAAACTGCTCATGGGTGCCAGGCTCGCCCTTGCACATACATCCTACATGTAGTTGCCAGCTTTACTTGAGTTTACACATATCACACTTGGGAACTCCACCATTGCCACCTCCTACACCCAGTCCCAGCCTCCATGTAAACAGCCAGTGAAACTGTCCACAGGAGAGGTGGGAACAGATCTTAACTCCAGTCCCTATCTCATGCAAGAGGTCTACAGGCGTTAAATGATCATTGCTCACAACTACCGCGAGCTGCAGGTCACGAGTAAGGCCAACTTGCGCTTTTATCCTTTTGATGGCGGCAAACTGAGTGCCATTAATTTAAGTTTTAGAAACACACCTTTTTTTATCAAGTGAGCCTGTTTATGGAGTACAGAGCCAACATTGAGATAAAAGGTCAGGAAGCACACTCAGGGTATGGCAAGAATTGATACCTCGCTTCTGTACTCTGTTTCATTTAAAATTTCAAAGTAAACTAGTGTAGCCTGAGGGTTTCTCCTGATGTGAACATTTGTTCATATGGCCCAAGACTACTTGCTCTGCTGCAAAAGTCTTAACATTGTAAAATGGATTTTGCATGTTTCATCTCACTTGTTGCTCTTCTCACACTCGCTTCTCGTAATTGGTATGATTAGCTTTTGTTGGCTTTTAGCAGTGCATTCTGGTCCTTGTAGTCTCCTGAAGTCATGTCCTTAACTTTTCAGGCAAAACCACTCATTTATTTCTAAATAATACGTCTAATCATGTTCAGATAACTATATTACTCTGCTTACATTTCACATGCTTTACTTAATCTTGTATTCCCTTTAAGGGTTTGTTTTTTCCAGGATGTTGTGACTTTTCTATTTTTTCAGACAGCATATTACTCTTGTTTCCCTTCCCTAATAACTTATTTAAATGTTCTGTTTCTCCAGCTTGCAATGTGATACAAATGACAATATAATCACTACACTTCAAATAAAAAAAAGTAAAAAAACATTCTTTTCAATGCCAAAAGCTCTATCCGGTACAAATGGTGGACCCAGCAGGGAGTTCTCAGAAGACTGAGGCTCCTCAAAGGTGAGCAGTGCAGGCCGTGTAACCCCCCTCTCCAAAATTACAGACAAAAGGCGTCCGTAAGAGGGATCATTATGGACAAAGGACATGACTTCCAGTTAAAGGATGGTCTGTGAAATTTACGGTAGGTTGGTCACCCTAGGAGTGGGAGTTATTAGTTGTTATTGTAACTGGCAGCGTTGACAGCGGTAATGGGCAGTGCAAGTGGAATTGCCCTCTTGACTAGGGCCCTGGCACTTATTTTTTACCAATGAAGTGCTGCCAACAGGTAGCACAATCTGTCAAGGCTTGACCAGTTGATAGGATGTACTTCCCGCGATGGAAACTCCGTATGGGAAGCTCAATCTGTTAAGGCTAAAACATCTAACATGATGTGCTTCCCACATTATAAGAATCTTATACACTGCACAATCTGAAAGGGGGTAAAGAGTTGAATGAAAGAGCTCAATATTTTAGAGCTCAAACGACAAGATGCACATCTCCTGCTGTGGTTCCCAGAAATGCACTACAGACTGTAAGCGATCAACAACCACAGACAAACTAAACTTCCATCAATGAAATGCCCTGTTGGACTGTGAAATCTGTCAAGGCTTAAACAATAGAGAGGTAAATTGCATATAGATTACACTATCTCTCATTACTGTTGTAGGAAAATGCCTAATTTTTAACAGAATCACTCCCATTTTGTGGACTAATGCTGGCTGTTTTTTGACTCAATGCACTGGGACCCTCCTAACTAGGCCTTGCTGCATGTGCTCTGACCCCTAAACATGTTGAGTTTGGCTATCGTCCTAATTGGCATATTTAACGTATCTATAAGTCCATAGTACATACTACCAAGTGTACCCAGGGCTTATAAGTTGAATGTCAGTGGTGGACTGCAACACATAGTGTACCACCACTGAATTCTTGATGCAAACTCCCACTCCTGTTCACCTACTTCTTCCAGTTCTAATAGACCCTCTCTGAGTCCAATCCCATGACACCCTTACCCCAACACTGGTCCTTCTGTATTATTAGTCAACACCCATCATGACCCACACAAGTTCAACCCTGCTACCACTTCATCTTATTCTCTGCTTCTTGTCATATACCATGTAATGCGTTGAGGGGCACCAAGAATCTATGTAATGGAGTGCAATTAAACTTTCTGTCACAACTTCCTGTACCTTTTTGATATCTGTGTCAAAATTCAATAAAAACTGATACAAAAAATACAATGCAAAACATGACTGTGGGCCTGCCACCAGTAACTTGGCTGTGCAGGTTTAAACTGCAAATTCAACAGTTCAAAATAACCCATTTTGCCATGCCTAAACCCTCCTTAGTTAGTCTTAAATGCCCATAAAGCAGGGTGCATTCTATTTCAGAGTAAGACATGTAAAAGTTAAAAGTAGAACATGGTTGTAGTAATAAGACACTACTCGACGTGATTGTGCTTTGCACGCGTGGGTTCAGATCCCATCCTCGTCGCCAAAAAATGTAGTAATAAGACACTACTCGACGTGAGTTCCACGATAAGTTTATTGGTACAACATAATACAGGTGCTCCCAGCTTGGCGGCAGTCTCTCTCATCAACATTCTATCCTGAGCTCCCGGAGGTAGAGCGGACCGTACCAAGAAGGGAGAGGGGAGAGGGGTGTGTGACGGGGAAATCATGGCTAGTAAGGTTGCAACAATGGTCTTACATTGAAAAGGCATAAAAAGCTAATTTCAGTGTTGCAAGGTTTGCCATTCCCTATTAAATCCCTGGAAGTTAATGTTAAAATCAAATAATGCGATCTTCATCTCAGAATTAGATAAAAAGGTACTTCTTGGACTTAAATGTATTCCAAATCCAATTCATTGGTGAAGACAAGGGGACCATTTATCAGTTTTCACTGCTCCTTACCACCAGGGTTTTCTTGCTGGTTATGGGCAGTGAAAACTTGCCTGTCATTCTGCTCATCTAAATTAGGTGGGCAGATTAGAGAGGTAAGCCTCAGGTGGGCCATCAGATAGGATTAGACACGGTAGAGTCTCTGCCATGATTGACCCTACTGTTCGCCCGCATTTAAATTCAGTATACAAATGCATTCTTGGAGGTAAAGATGCTCTGTCGCTGCTGCAGCAGATCCGTACCTCCAAGACTGAAATTGATGCTTAAGTCTGGATGTGGACATCTTCACCAGACTCAACGCTTGGCAGTATATGGTTAACGTTGATAGCTTCCTGGGAGCTTTCTGGATTTTCTCACTCTGAGCTTTTCCACCTTTGATGATGGCTTTATTGAAACCTCATCCTCCAGCATTCATTTGTCAACAACACATCTTCAGATCCAGCTGCTTGATATTCTGTACTATTTGTTTCATGGTCAGCCATTTTACGCTTATTTCTGACTCAGCCATTGTAAGCTTATTTCTGCTTTTCTTACTTCAGAGTACTTGGAACTCTGATTACCAAGCTTCAGCTTGGAATGTATATCTTTAAAATTGTGAAAAAGTTATTCTGTTGTGTGCTCTGAAGGTGGAACTAGCAGGCTGAGGTGTTACCTACAAGTTAAATAAAGAACCTTCATCTTTGGCTGTCTGGAGAATCTTTACAATGGCGACGAGGACGGGATAAAAATATAATAAGATGACATGCTTGTTTATGGTTGCATTAAGGAAGAACATGATGACAGAGTGAGACAGTTTTTAAAGATACTTGAGACTAATGGTCTCACTCTTTAAGCAAAAAAACTTAAATTCCATCTCACTGAAATAGATTATCTTGGTCACAAAATCTCTAGTTCAGGTATAGAGCCCAAGAAAGAGCTTGTAGACACCATATGTCACTTAGCCAGTCCCTGTGATATAGAACAGGTGGTAAAGTTCTGAGGTATGACAGAATACTATGCAAAATGCACCCCTAACTTTGCATACAAGACACAAAATACGAAGCTGCTTCTAAAGAAAGGAGCAACTTTCACTTGGAATAATGAGTGCGAAAGAGAATTTGTTTTGATCAAACAATTGTTGTCTAAAGCTTCTTGTTTGAGCAGTTTTGAGCCAAGTCACTAAATTGTCATCATGACAGATGCCAGCTCTGCAGGTTTGGGTGCAGTTATGTTACAAAACCATGGAGGAATAGAGAAAATCATTCTGTTCCGGTCCAGAGGTCTGAGGGGAGCTGAACACAACTATTTTGTGGTTGAGAAGGAGGCCCTAGGTATTTTTTGGGCCATAAGGAAATTGTGCAAATTTCTTTGGGGAACTTATTTCACTATAGAGACAGACCATAAACCATTGAAGGACATTTTCAAAAAAAGGGTCTGGACAACATCTCCTCCAGAATAAGAAAATGGGTTGTAGCTCTTCAAGAGTTCAACTTTACTGTTGTTTAAGCCCAGGGTGCAAAAAACAATTTAGCGGATTGTTGCTCACGTTTGGTAAACACCGAAAATACCAAGGACAGTAAGTTTGAGGATGAAAGTGATGATTTTTTGGATGAAAGTGATGATTTTGAGGACTTTGCTGCCTGTCTTGTCAATGAGAGTATCATCAAGAAGGAAGTGTGGGAACATGAGCTCTCAAATGACGTGTCTCTTCAATCTGTTTGTCAGGGCATTGCCGGAAATTGGGTTTAAAATGCAAAGGTAGACAAAACTCTTAGTGGTTTCTTTCGTGTTAAGGATGAACTCGCATGTCAGAATGGAATTTTGATGAGAGGCACACAAACCATTCCACCAACTTCTTTAAGGTCGCAACTTGTAGACTCTGGTCACAAGAGCTACCCTGGAATCTCAAAAACAAAGGAGATTCTTAGACAAGCCTACTGGTGTCCTGGAATGGACACTTTTATGGAAAGGGTTGTTAGAAATTGTAATGATTGTAACAGAAGTGACTAGATTGCAACCTATGTTTTTGAGAACACTTCCTAAAAATGTCTGGGAGAAAGTAGTTATCGACATCTTGGGGCCTATCAAACACACAAGTGTAGATAAGTTTGTTATAGTCCTTCTTGATATTTATTCCAGGTGGCCTGAGATAAGAATTACTAATTCAATTTAAACCAAGGATGTTATACGGTTTCTTGAGGAAATTTTCAAAAAGGAGGGTTTTCCTTCTACTCTACTTTCGGATAATGGTATCCAGTTCACGTCCAAGGATATGGTTGGCTTCTTAGTTGATAAAGGGATTTGGCAAAAAAAGTCAGCACTTTGGGCCATATGTATGAAGCGTTTTTCTTGTCGCAAACGCTGCGAATCAGAAATTCTCAGCGTTTGCGACAAGAAAAACGTGAAATGCGATGTATGAAATTATCGCATCGCAAATGTTAAGGAATCGCAACATTTGCGGTACCTTAACATTGCACAAGCATTGAGGAAATCACAAAATGCGATTTCCTAAATGATATGTATGAAATATTTAAAAATTGTGATTTTGGAATAAGATGTCGCAAATTACCACCAACTTGTAGTTGGTGGTAAATTGCAAATTCTTTTCAAAAAGCATTTTTTTTTAAAACAAAAGGTGCCATGTGACGCTCATACATGCCCTTTGGGCATGTATGTGTGCCATATGCGCACACATGTCATTTTCAGGGGTGCAGCAGGGTGTTCTTGAGACACCCCTCCACCCTGGATAATTCGCAAAATTTGCGAATAGCAAATTGCTAATCGCAATTTTGCCTTTCATTTCTATGGGCCAAGAGGCCCTTAGAAATGAATGGGATGTATTCCTTATTTGCAAATTCGCAACTTGCGAATTCGCAAATAAGGAATTATTGGAAATCGCTAAAAAATAGCGATTATTTACATACATACCGTTTTGCGATTTCCAAATAGCGATTCCTTAAAATTCGCTATTTGGAATTCGCAAAACGATAGAATGATACATATGGCCCTTTATCATCCAAAAACGAACGGTAGAGTCGAGAGGTTCAAACAGATTTTCTCAAAGACGCAATTCGAAGAGCTCTTTCTAATCTTATCTCTTGGGAAGTACAAATTCATAATAAAGCAAAAAATTGCAGATTAACTCCTCATTCTTCGACAGGTAGAACACCCATTGAGCTGTTTCGTAAACTCAAACCTTCCACCTTGTTGTGTCATTCATGGATTCCCAGAAGTTCGTCTGATTCTTTGTGCATAAATGAGGACAAAGAACGTCTCGAGAAAGAGATTAAGAATATGTACATGAACAAAGGGATTTTTGACCGAAGGAAAGCGGTTAAAAAAACTGTTGTGAAGGTTGGAGATTTAGTTAAAATTTGCAGTCCTCGTAAGACATCTGTCTCTGAGGTTTCTAAGTTCTTACTTCCTATGAGAGTCATCAAGGTGTTCAAGATTGTCATCAGAAGAGAAGACCATTGGGTATGGAACTTGAATAGAGTCGCAAAACTTCATAATGTTCCTTCTGATGTCAATCTTAAAAATGGTTCACAATTCAACAAAGATATGGTACGTGAGAGAAATGTGAGAATACGTGTCAAGCCAAAATAGTTAGATGATTTCGTACAATGCTAAGTATTATTTTATGAGAGTACCTAGCCATAATTACTAGATTCTTTTGTATAAAATTTGATATTTAACTTGCAATGGTATTTCTACTGTTTGTTTAGTTATTGAGAGGAAGATGTGTGATATTCTGTACTATATATTTCATGGTCAGCCATTGTAAGTTTATTTCTGACTCAGCCATTGTAAGCTTATTTTTGCCTTTCTTACTTCAGAGTTCTGGAACTCTGATTACCAAGCTTCAGCTTGGAATATATATTTTTAATCTTGTAAAACAGTTATTCTGTTGTCTGCTCTGAAGGTGGAACTAGCAGGCTGAGGTGTTACCTACAGCTTAAATAAAAAACCTTAGCTTCATCTTTGACTATCTGGATTATCTTTACAAAGCGATACCAAAGGGGATGATGTACGGAGCGTTTGAGCAAATCAAACACTCACCCCCAGTCAACTGATCTGGGTTTAATCCATCACCATTCTTTAGCCCACCCCACCACCCCAGTTGAGACATGGCCATATGCAAATCAGTCTGACCCTGTGCCTCATGGGAACAGTCCAGCCCGAACTGCTAAGCCATGTCCTCCCTGGAAGAGAAACAAGCATCCTGGGACCGTTTTCGGATTCACAATCCTCATCAGCCAGGCTATCTTGAATCCGGTGGTAGAGTGATCAAGGGGCCCACATCTGGGCATACCCTGCCAATTTAGGGCGGACAAAGCAATACCAAAGGGGATGATGGACGGAGCGTTTGAGCAAATCAAACGCTCACACCCAGTCAACTGATCTGGGTTTAATCCATCACCATTCTTTAGCTCACTCCAACACCCCATTTCAGACATGGCCATATGCAAATCAGTCTGGACCTGTGCCTCATGAGAACAGCCCAGCCCGAAATGCCAAGCAATGTCCTCCCTGGACCGGAAACAAGCATCCTGAAACCAGTTTTGGATTCATAATCCTCATCAGCCAGGCTATCTTGAATCCAGTGGTAGATTGAGCAAGGGACCCACGTTTGGGCATACCCTGCCAACTTAGGGCGAACAAAGCGATACCAAAGGGGATGACGGACGGAACATTTGAGCAAATCAAACACTCACCCCCAGTCAGCTGATCTGGGTTTAATCCATCACCATTCTTTAGCTCACTGCACCACCCCAGTTTAGACAATGCCATATGCAAATCAGTCTGACCCTGTGCCTCATGGGAACAGTCCAGCCCGAACTGCCAAGCCATGTCCTCCCTGGACCGGAAACAAGCATCCTGGAACCGGTTTCGGATTCATAATTCTCATCAGCCAGGCTATCTTGAATCCAGTCGTAGAGTGAGCAAGGAACCCATGTCTGGGCATACCCTGCCAACTTTGGGCGAACAAAGCAATACCAACGGGGGTAAAACACTCACCCCCAGATCAGTTGACTAGGGGTGAGTGTTTGATTTGCTCAAGCACTCCGTCCATCATCCCCTTTGGTGTGGATTATCTTTACAAGCTGCTACTTGGCCGGCTGAGGGTTCTACCTTCTCAGAAAGGTAACTCATTGACTCGGACAAACCTTGTCCTTGCATCCAACCTACACTTTATTGCGGCCAGCCTTAAAACTTACCTTGGTCCCAAGCTACAGGGATCAATTGCCCGGAGCTCGCACTTTGAGCTTTTTGGAGCTTTTTTTACTTAAAAATTTACAAATTTATAGCTCAAGTTCTCTTTAACAGATTTTTGTCCTTTTGCTGTAATTTTGTTCATTAAGATATTCTATATTGTTATAACTTGGAGTGATATTTTTATTGTGCTGTGGTTTTTTACTGTTTAACTGTTTTGATACTTGTAAATGCTTAACACATGTTTTTAAGTTAAGCCTGTCCACTTTGTGCAGTAGACATCTGGGGTTGAGCTCAGGTTTAAATTACTGAAACCTTTACTAGACCTACCATGAATAGTGTCATTATTACTTGTGGTGGGCTACCATTTATCCCAACTACTACCACACTTTCTCAAAACTCCTTGAACCGTCAGGAAGTACTTCCCTCACTGAAAATCCAATGTTGGCATCAGATAAATTCCAGGGGGCAGACTTACAAGCCCCTTGCGCCACTTTTGTGTCACTTTTCCGATGATATAAGTGTCGCAAGGGGCTTGTAAATCTGCCCCAGGCCTCTAAAAGAGTAAGATTGTTCACTTCACTTGAAATATTTGTGGTCATGCGTGATGAGCAAACACAATGGTTATTTGGCATCTCTATTTGTCACATGTAATGTGTGACAGAGACTGTCCATAATCGGTCATTAGTACAAGCAACTTTAAAAGTGTGTGACATTGCACCTTATATTCAAGATCATTTACTTAATTCAAGTGTAATTCTCGAAAATTTTCATTCAACATGCTCATGCAATTTATTCATCCCAAATATACTAAACATAACAAAATTCAATCAGAGCTTTCAAATGTTAACTACTTCCTGAAAGTGCATGTACTGCAGATTAGAGTCATGAGATCAATGGTATCAAAACATATATCATAAAAAATAGACAATTGCCAAGATGGAAAAGAAGAAAAAACAATCACTGATTCAGGCTACATTTTACTTTTCTATTTTAACAGAGATAACATCAGTAGCTGTAATTTGAATGAGGACACTTAAAGAGGATGCTGTTTCCATCTCCAGGGAGGTCTATAAATACTATGGAAATCAAGCAATTCCTCTCAGGGCATAGAGCACCGTACTTGTAGTCTATACTATAGTAGTCCTTGGTCATACGAACATTTGTTCAAGCAATTTACAGGATGACATTTCCCAACTGGAAGTCAAACATAATATATCATGGCAGATCAACCGATCTTCAATAAGTGATTTCATTTCAATTTGAGGGAAAACAAGAGAGGATGAGGGTGGTGGGTGTTTACTTCCAGCTTCAACACTGTCTTACATGGTGTCGCAGAGCTTCCCATTGAGTAGGAGGGGCCTTTTTAAAAAAAAGACCACCTGTTGATTTTTTTTAAGACTTTAACACCCAAATAAATAGTTCTCGAATGAAAAAGTATCCGTAAAAATCATTCCTTGTCCCAATTTCCTACCACCTCCGGCCCGGAGGATACGGAAAAACCACAGCGGACCCACCAAAGACCCACCGCCACATTAGGATGGCTGGTGGGTCCTGGTTTCTGTCCACAGCTTTTCCGCCGCGGTTGGCTTACAACCGCGGCGGAAAAGCCCTAATATGGTGGCGGTGTCTCTCAGACACCGCCAGCCATATTAGGATGCCCAAAAAGAAATGCTTTTCCACGGCAGGTTTTCTGCCGTGGAAAAGCATACGGAGCTTCACTGCGGGGCCCGTTGCGGGGCCCCTGGGTGAAGGGGGGGTGGGGGGGTGCGCATGGGGGGTACCTATGGTACCCCCTGCATTTGTATGCAGTAATCGGCAGGCACCACGCGGTGCCTGCCGCTTTCTGCATACAAATGCAATGTATGCATTTTTAACATTGCGGCGGGTGCAGCTTGAAGCCGCACCTGCCTCAATGTTAAAAATAGAGGATGTGACCGCCAGGGTGGCGGTCACATCCTAATTGGACAGGAGGGAACGCCGCAGGCCATGCGGAGGTTCCCTCCTCCTCGATGGTCGTGGACGGACTCAAGTCCGTCCGCGATCATAATGTGCCCCTTAGTGTGTTGGTGTGTGACAAGACAGTGAATAAGAGAAGCTATGCCACCAACCCCGTGCAGATGTCCTACTTTGGCAGTAAAGGACCTCTACAGCAAAAAAGAAAGCAGGGTGAATGGGCTTGCTTACACAAATAGCTTACAGAAGAGAGAAGGAGCCAAATGTAGGAAAATCCCACGAGGACAAATACCAGGAGGCACAGGAGGGGTCAGGTTGTACGGCAGCACCAGTAATGTCAGAGATGGTTGAGCACACCGCCAGCCAGAACTCGGAAACCTAGGGGCAGAGCCACGCCAAGTGGGCGTAGTCCGCGGCAGGGTCAGCACAGCGCAAACAGTTATCCCCAGGGACAAGTCCAAGCCAATGGAGCTGAACAGGGGTGCGGTACAGCCTGTGCAAGTACTTGAAGTAGATTAGGCGGAGTCGATAGTTCGGGGAAAGCTTTTTGGTTTGATTACAACAATAAAGCCAGTCGGCCTCCGATATATCCGCACCCAGGACTACACTCCACGCCTCCCACGCCCGATCAGAGGATATGTGGGCAGACGCCAGGGAGAAAGCGTAAAGCTTGGTAACTAACTTGTGATGCGAGGAGGAGGAGTATATGAAGTCCAGAGCTGGAAGGGTAGGCGGGGGCTGGGGAAAGGTAGGGTGCAGTTTCCGGCAAGTGGCACGCAGCTGATAAAATAGCAGTATATCTTCAGCCCCCGGGGAATCAGGAAGAGAGTAAAAGGAGTTCTCTGGATACAGATCTGCCACTGTCCTGAGGCCCGAGCGCGCTGCATGGCGGGACATGCTGGACGACTGAAGCTCAGGGAAATCAGGGTGACTGCCAATTGGCATGGTGTTAGAAGAGAGAATGGAAAGCCAGCGTGCCGGCGCAGGCAAGACCAAGCCCAACGCAGCGCCTAAACCGTGTCAACCTCCGCCCGGGGACGTACCGCGGGCGCAAACAGCGCAGTTGACAGAGGCCAGGCAGAAGCCAAGTCGGTCTCCAACGCAACGTGAGGCTTATAGGGGTGGGGTGGATCCAAAAATGCAAAAAGCTGGCCTGGGCGCATAGGGCATAGATACGAAAATCAGGCATGCCCATCTCGCCGGCAGACATAGGGAGAGTAAGGATATCGTATGCCACCCTGGGTTGTTTTCCCAAGCAAGCGAGATGATTAGAGAGCACATTTTGTGAAAAAAAATAAAAGGTAAGGGATATAGGTATATTCAAGAAGAGGTAAAGGAATTTAGGAAGCACAGCCATTTTGGCAATGGCGATCTGGCCAGCCAGGGACAGCGGTAGTCGGCTCCACGAGGGGATCCTAGATTCTAACCAGTCCACTGCCCCCCCAAAGTTTGCCCTCCACAGCTCATCCAGATACCTACTAAGCCAGATGCCCAGGTAGCGCGTGGGGCCAGATGCCCACTTGAACGGGAATTCAGGTGAGAAAGGGACAGTGGCGTCGGTCAGGGGGAACAGAACAGACTTGCTCCAGTTCACCTGGATGCCCGAAAGCCCACCAAAATGTATGATCTCGCGGACTAAGGGGCTGAGGTTGTCCTGAGTATGGCGGACATATAGAGTGACATCATCCGCCTCAATGGAGACAAGAAGGGAGCGAGACGAGAAAATGATGCCCCTGTGCGTATGGTGCTGATGTAACCTGGTGGCCAGGGGCTCCATTGCGATGGCAAAAAGCATGGGCGATAATGGACACCCATGACAGGTGCCGCAGGCGATGCAGATGGGATCAGAAACCTGGACATTACTGTAGAGGCGCGCAGATGGATTAGTATAAAGGAGTCTGATCTTGAGCAGAAAGATGTTGCTAAAACCCATACACGGTAGGATTTAAAAAAGGAAGGGCCACTCCAGCATGGCACGCCTTTGTGGCGTCAAGAAGGGCGGCCACTGCTGGCAAGATGTGGTTAATTTGATGTAATACGGAAAAGATGGTACGAAGATTATGTGAGGTTACCCTCCCAGGTATAAAGCCAGATTGTTCGGGAAGGGCGATGGAGGGCATTAATAGGAGAAGGCGAGAGGCGATCAATTTAGCAAAGATTTTTTTGTCTATATTAATAAGGGAAAGGGGGAGGTAGGAGTCCCGGCGGTCAGCAGGCTTGTCAGGCTTAAGGAGCAGGGTAATCAGAGCCTCACGCAGCGATGGCTGAAAAGACCGGTGTCAAAAGACTCGTTCTACAAGGCCGCCGGATGCGGCTCCAGGATATCAGCAAATGATTTGTAAAACGAGGCGGGCAGGCCATCCAGACCCGGGGCCTTGTTGCCGGGGAGGCTGTTTATGGCTGCCAATATTTCTTCCCTAGAAGAGGGCTCATCCAGAAATTTACAATGATAATCTTCGAGCCAGACCAGGGCAATGGACTCAAACTATTGATCAAACTCCTCCCAGACCACCATCGCTGAGGGTGGTAATATAGGAGGCTGCGCATGGTGGACGTAGAAGGTTAATAAGGGTATGTCCCGGGCAGTCTCCCTCCCCGAAGCGACGCGCCCGACCCTCTCTGCCAAGAAAGGACAATTCACAGCCAGCCTCATCTGAGAATTCGGTGTGCTTTTGGCGAAGGAGCGCAAGCATTTTCGGGTTGGGACTCACCACCTGGGCGGCATCCAGATCCCTAATTCCCCCCTCAAGCCTTGCCAGTGTGGAGCGGATAGCGCGAAGGACGCCCGCCTGTCCAGGAATATACTCACCTCGGATAACAACCTTGAATCCCTCTCATAAGGTACAAGTGGAGTCAACGGAGCCTGCGTTGAGCTCAAAATAATTGGTCCGAGCAGAACACAGTGTCCCAAAGGGCGTTAGGAGGGTGACGCCACGTAAAGGCCCGCCGCTGGGAGAGAGGAAGCCTAAGACGAATCTGGACCGGCGCGTGGTCGGATAAGGTGCGGGCCATGTGCTCTGCATCAGTGAGCCAAGACAAGACATCTGGCGAGGTCAGCCAGAGGTCGATTCACGAACAGCAGCCTATCACCCCCATCACGCAGGTGCTCTCACGGGCATCCGGTCTGAGATGGCACCAAGCGTCGTAAAGTGCATTATTGGTTAAAATGGATGTGAGAGCTGAAACAGCACGCAGGTGAGATGAGTAAGAGCGGTCCAAGTTCGCTAAAAGAGCAACATTAAAATCACCACCCCAAACCATTGCCTCAGAGCCACAGGAGGAGATAAGATGGCAAACATGATTAAAAAAAATCCGGGTCATCCGAGTTGGGGCCGTATACTGCAGTGATCATGATGGGCTGGGCTCGGAGCAGACCTTGGAGGATTATATACCTACCCTCTGGATCGAGGAGAATCCGGGAGGTCTGCCATAGAAGGCCACAGTGCAGCAAGATGGAAACTCCCCCAGCATAGGACAAATATGTGGAAGAGTGGGATTCCCCCCAGTAACAGGACTGGAGTCTGGAGACGGAGCCTGGCAGCAAGTGTGTCTGCTGTAAGAGACATATATCTACTTTGTGGCGCTGTACGTGTGAGTGGATCAGGCGAGCCTTGCGGAAATCATTCAGGCCACTGACGTTCCAAGTCCAGCACACTAAGTCAGCCATATGGGGCTGGGACGGGGAGCAGGACTAGGCGGGGCAGACAGCAAGGAGCGCAGACCAGCGGAACGCTCAAATGGAGTGGGGGAGACCGCCGGTGGCGAGATGGAACAGGTGCGGGGAGCAACACAGGTGAGTAAAAACAGCGGCGCCCAATGGGTAGCAGCCTTCTGGGAAGAGCGGGAAAGGTGCATGGGGCGCAACCTGTAGAGGGAGGAAGAGACCAGTGAAGCAGCGTATGCAGCTGTGAGAGGTGTTGGGAAAGGTAATTGGAGGACGGTGTGCTGTGCAGAAGTCCAAGCAGATCAGATTGCGGATTTAGGTAGACTTGCGACGATGCTGTGCAAGGGGCACAATGCAGTGTCAAAAACCAGACAAGGAGGAACCCAACATTCAAGCCAACCCCCCTCCCCCAACCACCCCACCAGCCCAAACAGAAAGAAACCCAACCACCACGCACCAACCCCCCAATCAGGCTGAGAATACCACCCACTCCACCCAGGGGACCCACAACTGGAGGGGGTAACACAAAGTGAACAGTGGGAATCATCCCGGTGGGGGCATGGCAGGACTCGGCGGACACCCCAGCAGAGGAGCAGGATGGCCAAGCTTGAGTAGAATAGCGGCATTAAAGACAGTCTTCAGGTGAAACAAGAAAAACCATTGTCCGCACAATTGGTCATTGCCGCTTACGCTGTCGGCAGCTTCGTGTGGAGACATAGGAGGGGAGGATCTGGATTCTTTGTCAAGTTTCTTAGCAAAAGTGAGGGCCTCCCGCGGATCAGGAAAGACAAGTGTCTTGGAGCCCTGTCGGACCCTCAACTTCGCCAGATAGGCCAAAGTGTATGAAACCTCATGCTTCTGGAGGATGCGCTTGGCCGGCAAAAACTCTTTCCTGGCGGCTTGAACAGTCAAAGTGTAGTCCGGATAGAAAGAAAGGGTGTTGCCCTGGTGCGTGATGGTGCCCTCATTGCGTGCCGCCCGGAGAAAGGCATCGGGATCTCGGAAGATCAGGATCTTTGCCACTATGGGGCGGGGAGGCTGACCAGGACAGGGCCAAGGAAAAGATGTGCGTGTTCCATGACAAAAAATTGAGATAGGACATGCCCAAAGAGTTCCTTGACGAGTTGCTCGACAAAGTCTTCCATCTTGGAGATGTTGGTAGACTCGGGAAGGCCCGTGATGCGGAGTTTACTCCGGCAGGAGCGAGCCTCCAAATCTTAATTCTTCTCCCAAATTACGGCCAAGATCTTATCCATCTGGAGTAACTTCTGCCTGGCCTGGGTAGCTGCTTCGTCAGCGTCAGAGACCCTGGATTACACATGGGGAAGTCTGTTATATTGGGAATCAACACAAGCCTTCACGGAGTCGAGGGGATAGTTGATTGATCTGGGAAGCGATGCCGGTGACGGTCGGCTTCACCTCAAGAATTATCGCCTTGAGGTCGTCATCTCGACTCAGGGGGGGGGGGGTCCATCATCACAGCAGAGTCGGCTCCGTCCGAGCCTGCGCGGTCCTGACGTGAGGATCTCTGGAGTTCGAAGGCTATCGAGTTCGAAGGCTATCTTGGGCTGCTTTAGGTCTGATTTCCCCATAGCGATGCACAGTTCTGGTGGGCACCAAAGCACACAGGGTGGGAAAAGAGCCGGCGATGCGGGAAGATTTACAAGTAGTTAGCAGCCAGTGGCATAGAGTCCAGCGGGGAGCACAATCCAGGAAACCGGAGGGAGACAGCTCCAACAGGCCTGTGGAGCATCCCCCCCAGCAAGCGCAGAACGCAGTTGGCAGCCAGGGGTGGATGAGAGGAGCCTGCAGAACAGCCCTTTGCCCAGCCGCCACCAGCAGGAGAGGAGAGGAGGAAGACTGGGGCACAACGCAGTGCGGGGCACCCCGGGCTAGAGCAGCATACAGTGGGCACTGGGACAAGTGCAGACACCACAAATCAGGACGCTCTGCTAGGTCAGAAGGAACAGCGCTCAGTCCCAGGGAACAGCTAAAAAGTGAGTGGCAAACCGTGGGTTGCGTTGAGCCCCAGTTATAGGCTGGAGGGGGCCACCGGTCGGCCCTGGGCAGCTGCAGTTGGGGGGCCCAGGGATACACCATTGGGCCATGCTGCAATGACCAAAGCACAAGGGAGAGCTCAGGCAGAAGCGGGTGAGGAGGGGATCCCAGTGGCCACCTGCCGGGCCCAGTAGAGATCAAAAGTCTGCCTGTGAGGGAGCCAGCCCCCAGGTTGCAACGCACAGAGGAGAGGGCCCACACAGCGCAGCGGCAGGGCACCGAGGCGCAATCAGGTCAGCCAGGCACATTCCTGGGTAGGCGAATCCTCATCATGTGGGAGCCCAGGAATGTCGCAGGACGGGGAGCAGCAGCAGTCCTTCTGCCTCACCCCCAGGAGCAGGCCAAGAAGCTGGGGGTCAGGAGTCGCAGGCGGGCCCCAGCGCAGCACAAATGAGAGGGCGCCTAGGGTGGCGCGGTCGCGATGGCAGGCATCCCCCACAGCACAGAGCAGCAGGGGCCGGGCAGGGCGCAGCTGCCGGCACATACCGAGGGGGAAGCACCAGCGAGGGAAGCGAGGGGGGTACGCCACTCCCACAGCCCAGCCCAGGCAGCGCTGCACCTACGCGAGGCCGGGGAGGAGCACTAGGCCACAACCAGGCCGCGGCGCTACCAGACCAGGCCGCAAAGCGAGCAGCCCCCAGCCCCACCGGCGAACCCCCAGCAATGGCACGACTCACCGTGACAATCAGCGTCTGGTCCCCGGCGTCAGATCCGCTACACTTTGGCCCCGCAGACAACAGCAGCTCCGGCGGAGGGGCTGGCAACCACCCGGCGCAGGAGCCCAGCGCCAGCCACGAGGCAAGGATCTCAGCCGGGGGGGCACGTAGGAGCACCAACGTGGAACAGGTAGGTGCACGGTGCTCCCCTGAGTCAGGAAACGTTACAGTTGTGCTGTGAATGTTACGATGCCAGCAGTGTTCTTTCGGATAGAAGAGATTGGCCGGCTAGGACACTTAGAGTGCGGCCATCTTGCAGCCGGCCAAGCCACACCCCCCCACATGCTAAACAAAGAGTTGGTGATGGCATTAGATCCCACATAATGCACCAGGGAAATAGTGGTGGACATGTAGAGCACACATATGCCCTAGAGGCATGTGCGCGCATTAATACAAGCATTTGAAATGCAATAGGTCTCGCATTTGCAAGAGTTTGAGCTAATGGCATTGTAAATGACAATGTCTTTTTTATTTATGTGTTGGTTTTTAAAAACCGGTAAATAAAAGGCATTGCCATTTACAATGCCAATACCTTAAACTCTCACAAATGCAAGACCTATTGCATTGCAAATATTTGTTTTGTATCCTTTGTGTTTTCCTTCCTATCTGGGTAGTTATAATACCATTGTTAACATCGAACCCATCAATCTCGAGATAATTTCTGATGTGAACTAAATAAAGGTTAAAGGCATACAATTAATAATAAAGTGGAAAGTGGGTAACCTTGGCTTGTACCATACAGTTAGCTACAAAACAAAACAAAGAAAAATACATACAAAATGATTTATATGTAGGGAAGGGACGAATGACTGATTGGAGGGCAAAGAAGAGGTAAAAAGCAAAAGATGGAAACGACTGAATGAAATAATGAATAAAGAAGGAAGAATCGATGGACTGAAATAATGCATGAAAATGGAGAATAGGAAGAAACAAAGGAAGGAGAGGAATGGAAGGAAAGAAGAACAAAAAGATGTAAGAAAGAAAGACAGATGGAAATCAATAAGCAACAATAAAAGATGGACAACAAAGGGAAGAAAGGAGAATGAGGGTAACAAGGAAGGGAAAAAGAAAGGGAAGGAAAGAAGTTAGGGAAGAAAAGAAGCAAATAAAGGAAAGGAAGAAAGAAAAGGGGAAGAATGAAGATAGGAAGAAATAAAGATGTGAAGGAAAGGAGGAAATAAAAGGAGCACAGAGTGAAGCAAGGAAGGAGCAAGGCGATTAAAAACTTAGGGAAGTCAGAATGGAATCAAGCAAGGGTGGAAAGAAAGAAAGAATGAATCATGAAGATCATCGCTTCATTCAAGTGTGTGCACCAACAGAAGAAAGACATAACAAGCAAAAAAATGAAAGATGAGGAAGGCTGAGGAAGAGCCACATCTGAGCAAGGGGGCAAGTGGGGGCGGTGGGCTGTCTTAGCCACTGACATTTGAGATGTCTGAACTGCCTGTTCCAAACATTTATTCATTTGACTTCCTATTAGCGTTTCTGGCAGGTTTTTAGAAGTCTTTTTGGCTCCTTCGAGAGGGCTTGGCTCTGGCCTCGCAGGCCCTCTTCTCCTCTGCACATAAAGGAGAGCTGCCATTCATGGCCACCCGGGCACCCGAGAGAGTAAGGGGCACCTGACCGAATGTCGGAATGCCCCCCAGAGGCCTCACTCACACACTCACCCTCTGGACGGAGTTGTCCGCCGAACCAGGCAGCAGCTCCAGAGCAGGACATCTCAAGGTAGGGCGCGTTCACACCCTCTGTCCAGCGTAGATTTACGTTTTCTAAGATAGACAAGCAAAACGGCACAGGGCCACAAAGAGGAGTGGTGGGGACAGGCACAGAGAGACAAAGGGGAGTGGTACAGGCGGGCAAAGATGGGACAGGGCCACAAAGAGGAGTGGTGGGGGCCACAGGGAGACAAAGAGGTACTGCAGCTGCCGGCCTGCGCGCCGCTGCTCGCCCCCGCGGCAAAACGCCGTGGGAGTAGACCTTTCAGAAGAGGTGGGACATGCACCCACCTTTAGCCTTTTTCAGGCTTTGATTCTAAAAAGACATAATAAAAGACAATCCAATGCTTGGGAGGAGTCAGACCCACACAAAGTAGATACAAGAAGCATCTCTGAGCAGCGCATGCGCGCTGCGCTAGTCTCGACCTAAAAATCATCTTGGGGTGCTTTTTTAAAATGACACATGTTTACTTTCAACTTTGAGTCAATGGTAATTGCATTTCCTAAATGCTCATTTTGCATTTAGGAAATGCTTTCTACATGTGCTAATAAATCGCAAAAATATACTAATTAGGGAATCGCTAAATGCAATTTCAGCTGGGTAGAAGTCATATTTTGCAATTCCCTAAAGGCCTTTGAGCATAGGAACAGGCTGTTTTGTATTTCTTAATGGACCACCATTGCGATTCTGCCCCTTAAGAAATGCAAAAGGCCTTTGTACATCTTGCCCTAATCCTTGCCTGAAAAGGTTGGTCACCAGTTTTCTCAGTAATGCAGACACCACATTAATTTCTTGAACAGGATGTCATCACTGCTAGCAGGTCTAAGGCTGAGGGTCCTGCCCTTAAAGGACCCGCCAACTGAGGGCTCACTCCTTTAGCAGTATCCCTATTTCCATCCAGATAACCTCAGTAGCGCACATTCCTGTGAATTCTTTATCTAGGTGAGTGTATATTACCTCTTGCTGAGTTTAGGCAGAACTCCAGACAGCCCAGTTTACCCCTGACCTGTCAGACAAGGTAAGATGCATGTGTTAGGAATGGATGGTGTGACATAGCTTATGCATTCAGTTTGGAAGTATGAACATGCCTAGCTTCTTTTACCTGTTAATGCTAGTATTATAGCTAGCTTCGAAGCCCTGACAGTTTTGTTGACCAGAAAATTGAGACACACATTTCATTAATTGGCTTAAAAGACAACAGCAGTCTGAGAAGATTGAGCCACTTATCCCAATCCCTCAACTATTTTGCCCCAGCTTGCTGGACTGTTGCTCTGAAGTGACCGCAGTTGTGACTTTTATCACTCTACAAAATGGTAAGAATCGGAAGTGATGGTGAGTATGTGGTTAACACTGGTGACAGTGGTGTGCAAAGGTCAGAGCATGGTGAATAATGAAGTGCGAGTAGCAAGTGATGTCCATGTGGTAAGTGATAGGAAGAGTGTGCATGTAAGGTTATGATGGTATGGTAAAGTAATAGGATGTGTTTAAGTGATAGTGGGAGGGGTTACATAAGGCTCCATGTAACAACAAAAAAATGTCCCATCCTGGGACTTCTATCATTCTTTGCTATTGGGTCAGTTAGCTCAGATTTTTCCATTGAAACAAACTACTTCTACCAGAAGGCAGTTGGTTCATAAATGAAAGCCCCACAAATGCATACTGCCCTCATGATAATAGGAGTTAGCAATGGTGAGACCGAAGAGTGAGGTGGCAGTGCAATAGGTGGTGAAGGTGAGAACTGCTGAACAGAGACAGTTACATCTCATTAAAAGAATGCCCTCGAGGCCGCAAGACTACTGTGAAGATACTCTGTAGCTAGGGTGTATGAGTGGGGGGACAAAAATGGAAACATTCTACACCAACTGGCCACATACCCCATGGCGAATCGCATAATCCCAGAGATTAAAGACTTAGGCGGTATTGTTCATTGCTCACCCGCGGCAATGGCCTAAAGCTTCGCTGCCTACTACACTAGGCTTTACTCTTAGAAGAGCCCTAGCCTTTCCCTCTCAGAGTTGCTCCACCAAGAGTGCGTCTATCTCTCTCGCCTTAATGAAACTGAAAGAGCTGACCTTGACCTACCCATGACTCAGGTAGAAATCAACGAGGCCATATCCCCTACCGCTTCAGGCAAAACTCCAGGCCCTGATGGGCTTTAGCAAGAGTACTATGTGGCTTATCGGGAAACACCTGTCCCCTGCCTTTTGGATGTATTCGCTGAGTGTTGGACTTGGCCCTTTTTGTCAGGTTCACCCCTAAAATTTTTGCCTTAAGCCTCTGGCATGGTGGTAGTGATTTTAGGCCTCTGCGCACTTTAGCACTGTGGCCCAGTGTAAAGTGTGTGCGCTCTCTGAGTGTGTGTGGTGAGATGGCCCTGCCCTCCTGTATGAATGCCTGGGGGATATGGGTGCCCATGGTAATTCCTGATATGAGGGGAGTGCAAGGTCAAGTTTAGTATGTGCAAACTCGTGAGAATAAATGCTGTGCAATGGTGTGCGCAGATTTATTGTGACTAGTGAAGAAGTGCCACTTTTAGAAGTTGGCATTTCTGTGTGCAGTGTGTCTGCCTGCCTGATGTGAATTGCATGTCTGGCTTGTGATTGACAGGTGCTGGATGATGTGGACGGCTCCAGGAGCCAGGATGGGTCTTCCCGGGGGTGAATAGGGAGATCTGCATGTAGATGGGAGGGAGGAGTTTCACCTGGGACCTGAATAGGGTTGTGCCTTACCCCCACAATGCTGGCTCCAACCCCTGTGGTGCATCTGACGTCCCTGGCCTGTCCTCTGAAAGGGATAGAGGAGCTGGGCAAAACAAAGTGCTCCAAAGCTCCCCTGAACCAGTTGTATCTGGTTCTCCCATGCCCTACACTGTTCAAACAATGGAAAATGGTATATAAAAGAAGGGGCTGTGACCCCATGTAAATGTTCTTGCCTTTGGATCTTGATTCCTGCGGGGCTTGCTGCTGCTGGGGCCCAGTAGGAATTGCCAGGGGGGCTGCCTCCCTGGACCCAGCTATGCCCTGGAACCGTCTGCTGGATTTATGCATTGCCCCTTGATTCCTAAAAAACTTGATGGGACATCCTGCGCCTGGGAGTGCTTTGCTTTTGATTCCAGGACTTCTGGCTACATCTAGCGCCATGGAGCGCTATTTATGAACAATGCCCAGCTGATGGGGAACGCTTTATTTTCTCCCTGAAGTGCTGGGCTACGATCATTCTCGAGGGAATCCCGACGTAGGGATTCCCCCGCTTTCTGCGATGTCTTGTGGGTGCCCAGCCCGCTTGTTTAAATTTAATGGAGCAGGTGCCCACCCTGTGTCTTCATTTTAATTAGTGCACGGGTGCCCACCGCGCGACTTGACTTTTATTTGCATTTGCGGGTGCCACCCTGCTTCGTAGCCTTGCATTTAGACGGAGCCTACCCCTCATCTCGCAGTTTTGCCTTTTGATTGAGCGGGTGCCCACCCCGCGTCTCACCACCGCGGCCCAAGCCGCGAGAGGAATCTCCCCCGGGCCGCCGCCTAGCACGACCCGGAAGACAGGCGCAATTGCCTGTTTGTGGGCGGGGCCGCAGGCGTCACTTCCGCATTCCCCTGGCCGGGGAAAGTCGACCCAGAAGTCCGGCCATTGCCCCTACGGGGCTCCCGTTGCGAAGAGGGAGCCCCGCGTGCTGCACCAGGATGTCAATTCCAGGCTTGGCTCTCCTAGGAGGAGGGAGAGCCCCGTGTGCTGCCGCCTGTGAGGAGTCCTGGTCCCCAGGAGGGGGACCGGGTAAAGAAGAGAGGAGCGAGTCTTCAGAGCACGGTAAGTGAAGGCTTGTCCCTTTTGTTCTGCTGAGCGGCGCCGCCGCTGCGGGCTGCTCCAACAGGTGCCACATTGCTCATAGGCAACTTGGGGCGTACAGAGAGCCCGAGGTGCCCGTGCCTTTTTGTTTAGGCAATCCCAGCCGCCCTGCCTGACAGTGGGCAGCTGCTACATTATGGGCATTTTTGCGTGATCAAAGTTCCTGAGGGGAGGGGCACATCGGGGCATATTATCGATGCCCGCTCCAACCTCGGGCATATTTCATTTTAAAGCGCTAGTGCGCTCCATGAGGGCATTATTTGTCTCCAGAGCCCCGTGTGGCTCCAACGTTTGGCGCCATTATTTTCAGAGCCCGTGTGACTCCCAATTGGGGGATAATTTGTTTTAAGGGCCACTGAGAGCCCATGCCTCATTTTAACTTTCCCAGCTGCCCAGCAAGTAGTGGGCAGCTGCACCGTTTAGGTCTTTCTTTGTTTTAGGGGCATGTCTGAAGTCAGGAGTGAGATGCACTCCTTTGCCCCATCTGTTCCCAGCTGTGCAGCACTTAGTGCCTGCTGCTACATTTAGGCCTGCGCAAAGTGTGCACCCTTGACTCATGCTGCATTGGCACCGCACCCTAACTTTTGGACAGAGGGCATATGAGCCCCCTAGAGATGGCCAGTTGGCGAAGGGGCTGTTAGATTTGTAGGGCACCAGGCCCGAGTGTGATTGATATAGGTGCTAGGAAATGCAATTAATACAGCATGTTTTATGCACCCTGATTTATGCTGATAAACGTGATTTTTTGATTATGAGGTTTACCTATTGTCTTATGTTTTTTTTATTCTCCACTGTGCTCTAGGTTTGATTTTTTCCCTACTGCAGTTTATGTTAGTAGGTTTATTTCCTAATGCGAGTTATGTTTACGAGATTATGGTCTACTACAGTGGTTCCCAAACTTTTGACTCCTGAGGACCCCCATTGAGTTACCACTGGAAGTCGGGGACCCCCAAGCTATTTGTAGGAGTTACATTTCAAACATTAAAACAGTAATTTGAAAAAAATACACACGTGTGCACACAAAACAAATACTCTAAATACTAACGATTTTGGGGCCAGATGTACGACCATTTCATTTAGCGCCTCGCAATTGGCGACACATTGCGAGTGGCAAATTGCGAGTCGCTAAATGAAATGTACAACAGAGTATTTAACACTGTTTGGGATTCCCAATGGGGTCGCAAATTGGGAGGATCATTAATATTATTAAGCCTCTCGCAATTTGCAAGCCCATTGGGAATGCCAGCCCTCCCAGCGATGGCGGCCTCCTGGGCTCTGCAGGCCACCATGTCTCGGACTGCTTTTAAATAAAGCAGTTTTTAAAAAAAAATGCAGCCTGTTTACCATGCATTTAAAAAAAAAAAAAGAATCCAAAGTTTTTCTTTACACTTTCTAGGGGCAGGCAGAGGTCCCTGGTACCACTGCCTGTCCTTAAAACATAATTTTGCATGCATTTGCAAAGGGGAAGGGGTCCCCTGGGGACCCCTTCCCATTTGAGAATGCATTACCATCTACTTGAAGTAGGTGGTAATTGTGACTGTTTTGCAACCGCAAACATTTGTACATGGTTTTGAGACTCGCTATTTGGAAGGGAATGCCCCTTCCAAATAGCAAGTTGCAAAACCTATTTAGAGAGTCGCAAACAAATTGCGACTCGCGAAATAGGCTATGTACATGGCCCAATAGGTTTTTGCATGCGCAAACGGGTTTGCGACCCCGTTCGAGCATATAAAAACAGATCGTACATCTGGCCCTTAGTATTTTATATGGAAGTAATAGCCCCTCTGTCACATGTATTTCATTTGTTTTATAGCATCTCCCATACCATTGTAGGATGTCAGAGCACTTTATATCACACACACATATAGAGACATTGAATCATACATGTAAATCAGTGTGTATATAAAATGTTTAAAGAGTGCTTGGTCTGGAAAAGCACAAACTCAGGATTCAGAGCATAACACAGTGGCTAGCATTGACTTTAACATTAAAAATTTATTTCCACCCAAATATATCTTTTTAGCAGCATCATGATAATTAATAACTGGGACAAAATATAAGTTACTAACTGGTACCATGCAGTTTGCAAGCAGCTCTTTGATGACAGTTTATAGGTCCCTCTGCTAGATTACGATTGTCACTTAGGAAGTGCACAGTAACGAAAGAATCTCTGTGACAAAAGCAGTAACCACGAACCTAGGCACACACAATACTGCTTTTTAAGATGCATTTTACACGTTCTTTGCAGTAGGCACATTAACTCTCTGTGCTACATTAGTTAAATCAAAGATGCCACTGAACAAAACTCTCCTCACTCTAAAGCAGGTACATTAATCACTGGCATTCTCTGGACACTTTTATTGTTGCTGGAAATCTGCTAATCATACAAGAAAGTTTCTGTGCTTTTACAACTGTTGCCTACGGACCCCCTGGGAATGTGTCACGGACCCCTGGGGGTCCACGGACCACAGTTTGGGAAACACTGGTCTACTATGTTTAGGCTTAGGAGGTTGACGCAGAATAGACTTCTCGCCTTATGTGATACTTTGCATGATATGATTTATGTCACAGGTTGATGCTGAGTATAGTGTCTGCCAGTAGTTACTGGTTGTGTTTTAAGTTCATGATATATTCTTACTTTTACTATTTTTACCAAGCGATGATTCGGACAGTTGCCCACGTGGCCCTGGCATGTGTCAATAATCCCCTGTAAATATTGCCCAGTGCCAGTTGGCACAGTGTACATTGTGTGATTACCATCTAATGTGTTTTATGATAATACAAAGGCTATTTTTATGTATAACCTTGTGTGCTGCTCCTTTTGTGTTGTGCCTAGTTTGTTGCTGCTGTTTATGTTGGGCAAATGCATTACACATCACCGATTGACTGCTCGTGCCAAGCTACCAAGGGGGTGAGCAGGGGTTATCTTTGGCGTGTAAATCAAAACTACTAACTGACTACAGTGGTGGTCTTTGCCTGGCTTTGGGGCAAGCCATAGCCAACCAGAGATCCCCATTTCTAAAACCAAGGCTTTCCAAGATTGCTCGTTCCGACCAGAAATGGAAACCGCCACCATAGTTGTGATCCCTCAATCCCAACTCCCCTCAGTTCAAAACTTCGACTACCACCCTATCTCTCTCATAAACACGGAAGTTATAATATTTGCGTCGGTCCTAGCTAATCGGCTGAGGCCCAATCTTGCCAAACTGGTCCACCCTGACCAATGTGGAATCATAACATCTCAAGGCACTAGACACTGTCTCAGACACCTTCATCTAGCTTTAGCAAACCACCAGTCACTGACCCCTTACTTAGCACTTCTTCTCATTGATTTCGAGAAGGCTTTTGACTCTGTAGACTGGCGCTACCTGGAGAACGTACTGATTGAGATGGGCAAGGGGCAACACTTCCGTAACTTAGTTAAAGTACCATACACCAGACCACAAGCTTGCGTACCTGTCAACGGGGAATTATCAGGGCCTTTTCCTATTAGAAGGGGGACAAGGTAGGGATGTCTCCTTTCACCGCTCCTTTTTGCCCTAACGGTGGAACCTTTGGCATGTCTCATACGGTCCGACACCCGAAATAGGGGATTGAAATGGCCAGGTTCGGACGATGACAAAATCGCTCTATATATGCTTTTACTGACCGAGATGGCCCAATCCAGACACCATTGCCTTTGGGCATTGCATCTTTTTGAACAAACCTCCGGCCTACACTTAAACCCCATTAAATCAGTCCTAGTTCGTCTGCACCTTTCGAGAGACTGCTTCGATTGGCAATCCACTGTACCTATTAGGAGGCAATGCTTTAAATACCTCGGACTCCGGGTGGCCCTGGCTGGCCTTGCTGCCTGACCTTGAGTGGTCGCTTAATGTGGCCCCACTGATTAAGAGAGCTGAGCTGACCTCCACGGATGGCAGGCACTACCGCTGAACCCTCTAGGAAGAGTTGCTCTCTTCAGAATGATGATACTCCCCAGATTTTTATACATAATTCAAAATACACCATTTCATATCCCATGAACCTGGTTTAAGGAACTTGATAGCCTGACCACTAAATTCCTTTGGAGCGGACGGAGACCTCGTTTGGTCCTGTCCCAGTGCCGGGTCCCATCCTTCAACAGAGGAATGGGCAATACTAACCTATACCTGTACTATTTGGCAACCCGCTTACTCATGGTACACGACTGATTCAATGGAGGCTGGTCGGGTCCGGCATACAAGGTAGAAAGGAGTATCTTAGGCCTACCCAAGGTCCAAGAAATGATGTATGGGGGACCTATCCCCAGATCTTTGCGTATGGTGATCCAGGGTGTTCTCTTGGCCTGGCGTGCCTCCCTACGCTATACCCAATGGTCGAATAAACTAACCCAATACATGCCACTCTGGCAGGGCTCCTGGCTCCAGGAGGTCAGCAGCTTAATGGGATTCAGGGCCTGGGATCTTATTGGCATCTTGCAACTTGGTCACATATGGGGAGGTGACCACATTCACACTTTTCAGGACCTACAAACCCGATATTCCTTACATTCCATTCAGTTTTATAGATACTCGCAGCAGCGCCACGCCCTCCATAGCCACATATCAAAAACGGCACCACGCTACCAGAATATAGCCCAGCCGAGGGGACCATGACAGGCAAATTGGGGAAAGGAGGGATCTCCCGTATTTACCGATCTCTAACAAATAACACTCTCAACATGTTGCACCGTCTTAGGGACCAATGGGAGGAATGGATCGGGCATCTGGAGGAAGAGGACTGGAGAGACGTACTGATGGCACCCAAAATGGTCACCATTTATGACTCGCTCCTGTCCATCGGGCTGAGTGGTCGCTCCCCAGTGTCCCCTCGTGACACTCGGTATCGTTGTGCTGCTTTTGCTCATAAGAACTGCCTAATTTTAATTGCCTGCAGTGTGCCTGCTTGCCGAGTTGATTTATTTGCACTTTAAATTATTTTATCAGCCGCTTTGACTGTTTGTGCGCGTTTTTCACTAGCGCGACGCTCTGCTCCCCCCTCCGCCTCCATTTTGTTGTCATTGTGATCCCTGGAGCCCGCCCCGCCTCCCAGCTGAGCCGCCCTCCCACTGACCAGATCAGCGCTCCAGTACCTGAGAGCGCCGTGACTCGCTCCTGTCCATCGGGCTGAGTGGTCGCTCCCCAGTGTCCCCTCGTGACACTCTGTATCGTTGTGCTGCTTTTGCTCATAAGAACTGCCTAATTTTAATTGCCTGCAGTGTGCCTGCTTGCCGAGTTGATTTATTTGCACTTTAAATTATTTTATCAGCCGCTTTGACTGTTTGTGCGCGTTTTTCACTAGCGCGACGCTCTGCTCCCCCCTCCGCCTCCATTTTGTTGTTATTGTGATCCCTGGAGCCCGCCCCTCCTCCCAGCTGAGCCGCCCTCGCCCCTCCCCCTCCACTATCCATATATGACAGGAGTTCCCGCGCGCAGCGTTCACGCGCAGCGACCGCGCTAAACCCGCGCCGAAGGTGCGCCAAAGGTAAGCCCGTCTACGCCCGTCCGCGCCTGGACCGCGCCCAGCGCCAGACCCCCTGCCCCTCGCGCTGCCCAGCCCTCCCGCATTACCTACGATGCCGCCACCCTCCTAGCCCTTAACCCCGGTCGCGCCCCCAACTGCGTCCAAGCCGCTCCTGGACACAACCATGGACCTTTCTCATGCTACTCCTGCAAATTCAGCGGCACCGAGAACATCTCTGCTACGACCACACCACAGATTCCCGATCCCAATCACCTACAATGCATCCTTCTCAACACCCGATCGGTCCACAGACACGCCATTGACCTATGGAATCTACTAGACACCATCTCTCCAGACGTCGCCTTCCTAACAGAAACATGGATGAACGCTTCCTCCGCCCCAGACATCACCATTGCCATCCCTGAAGATTATAAGATCACACGCAAGGACCGTACCGGCCACACAGGAGGAGGAATCGCTATCGTCCATAAAAAATCAATCCACTTCTCAACCAGCTCTGACGTCAACCTCGCCAACTCTGAACACCTTCACTTCCAGATCCACATCGACCCCAAGACCACACTCAGAGGCACCCTCCTCTACAGACCACCAGGACCCCGCGCAAAATTCAGTGAAGACATCACGGACTTCATCACTCCACACGCGCTCCCTTCCAAAGATTACATCCTTCTGGGAGACCTCAACTTTCACCTTGAAAAGAACAACGACCGCAACACCACCACCCTCTTAGACAACCTCGCCAACCTCGGACTTAAACAACTGGTCACTTCCCTCACCCACATCGCAGGTCACACACTCGACCCCATCTTCACCTCCAGCAACCATGTCTCCTTCAGCCACACTACGGATCTCCTCTGGACTGACCACAGCTGCGTTCACTTCACCTACAACAAGTCGAAACCCACCAACCACCTCCAACCAACTCTGCAAAGAAACTGGAACAAAATCACCATCGACCAGATCTCCTCATCGCTCCTTCTAAACACCCCAGCCCACTCTTCTAACCCAGACCAAGCCGCCGCCAACTTCACCCTATGGCTATCCAACACCGCCGACATCCTAGCACCACTGAAAAAACGTCAAAGCAAACCTGGCAGGAAGAAGGCCTCATGGTTCACCGATGATCTTAAGAAGTCCAAGAAACTCTGCCGCTCCCTTGAGAAGGCCTGGAAAAAAGACCCAACCACTAGCACCAAGGACGCCTTCAAAAACGCCACCCGCACACACCACCAACTAATCCGAAAGGCCAAGAAAACAGCATTCAAGGATCGACTAGACAACAACGCCCACAACAGCAAGGAACTTTTCAACATCGTCAAGGAATTTACCAACCCCTCGGCCAACTCCAACGACATCACCCCCTCTCAAACACTCTGCAACTCCCTGGCTTTATTCTTCCACAACAAAATAGCAGACATCCACAACAGCTTCGACAACCAACCCGGAGATCAACCCACCCAACCATATGCTGAACATTCTCCCCCCTTGAACACCCTCAACGACTGGAACCCAATCTCCACTGAGGACACCATCCGCCTGATGAACTCCATCCACTCAGGATCCCCCACAGACCCATGTCCTCACCACATCTTCAACAAAGCAGACTCCGTCATAGCACCGCACCTCCGAGACGTCATCAATGCTCCTTCAACTCCGCCACCTTCCAGGAAAGCTGGAAACACGCTGAACTCACCGCCCTTCTGAAAAAACCCACAGCGGACCCCACCGAACTCAAAAATTACCGCCCCATATCGCTCCTTCCTTTCCCGGCCAAAGTCATCGAGAAAGCTGTCAACAACCAACTTGCCCCTTTCCTCGAAGCCAACAAATCCCTCGACTCCTCACAATCTGGCTTCCGAGCAAAACACAGCACTGAGACCGCCCTCATCGCAGCAACAGACGACATTCGAACTCTACTGGACAATGGAGACACAGTCGCCCTCATCCTCCTCGACCTCTCTGCAGCCTTCGACACAGTCTGCCACAGCACCCTTTTACAACGCCTCAGAAACATCGGAATACAAGGAAAAGCACTTGAATGGATCACCTCGTTCCTCACCGGAAGAACCCAGAGAGTCCGCCTTCCACCATTCAAGTCCGAGGCCACTGAAGTCATCTGTGGCGTACCACAAGGATCCTCACTCAGTCCCACCCTCTTCAATGTATACATGAGCCCCCTTGCGGCCATCGCTCGCCAACACAATCTCAACATCATCTCCTACGCGGATGACACTCAACTGATCCTTTCTCTCACCAATACCCCAGCACCGCCAAAACAAACCTACACGAAGGAATGAAAGAAGTTGCCGAATGGATGAAACACAGCCGTCTGAAACTGAACTCAGATAAAACAGAAGTCCTCATCTTAGGTACATCCCCCTCTGCATGGGACGACTCTTGGTGGCCAGAAGCCCTCGGAAAAGCACCCATCCCGACAGACCACGCACGGAACCTAGGCGTTATCCTGGATTCCTCACTTTCAATGAACAGACAAGTCTGCGCCGTATCCTCATCCTGCTTCAACCTTCTTCGCATGCTCAAAAAAACATTTCGCTGGATCCCCACCGAAACCAGAAAAACAGTCACCCATGCTCTGGTCACGAGCCGACTGCACTACGGAAACACCCTCTACGCAGGTACTACCGCTAAAATCCAGAAGAAACTCCAACGACTCCAAAACGCCTCAGCCAGGATCATATTAGACATCCCGCGTAACGAACACATCTCTGGACACCTGAAAGACCTCCACTGGCTACCCGTCAATAAGAGGATCACTTTCCGACTGCTAACCCACGCACACAAATCACTCTACGACATCGGACCAGAATGCCTCAACTCACGACTGTCCTTCTACACCCCCTCCCGCCAACTACGGTCTTCCAGCCAAGCCCTCGCCACTGTACCCCGCATCAACAAGACCACCATGGGAGGAAGATCCTTCTCATACCTGGCAGCTAAAACATGGAACTCACTCCCCACTTACCTTCGCCTTACCCAGAACCACCTAGCATTCAGAAAGCAACTTAAAACGTGGATATTTGACAAGTAATCCTCCTCCCCTCCCTGAGCGCCTTGAGACCCTATGGGTATGTAGTGCGCTATATAAATTCTTTGACTTGACTTGACTTGACTTATGAGAGACTCCAATTGGTCCAACTGTATTACTTACATACTGCATACTTAACACCAAAACGGCTTCATAGCACAGGGCTAAGACCAAATGGATCATGCACACACTGCAACCAAGAGCAAGCAGATTTCTTCCACATGATATGGACTTGCACCGTTATCATACTATAATGGGACTTCATAGAGAATGAACTTACAGAGATTCTGGACTGGGAGGTCCCACTTAAACCGCTAAACGCGCTCCTGGGACTCACAGATGGATTGGACAGGTCTAGATCCGATAAAATATTTCTAAACACAGTCATGATGGTGGCCAAGAGGGACATTGCTGCCAGCTGGCTAAATCCTGCTTCACCTATCATAACGAAATGGCTTAGAGGGGTGGACTGGTGCGCAGCACATGAGAGACCTATGTACGAGGCTAAAGGGTGCCCAGAGAAGTATTGCAAAATATGGGGCAAATGGCTGGGATTACTGGAATGATAATGCCTCTTTTGAGGGACTGTGAGGTATGTGCAAGGTTTTATGTTGTTTTCCTTTTTGCAACTATGTACTCCAGGTGCCTTGTCTGTATGGGTAACATGATGACGTCCTACAATTGCGGTAACATGCTACATCTGATTACTGCTGGTTTTCCCTGTTTAAAAACCAATAAAGTTGATTATCAAAAGAAAAGAATGCACTGCTCAGGCTTTTCAAATCAACATTTGACAAGCTCTGTGGAGGGGAAGGCTCCAGAATGTTGTATGTGGTTCTTGACTATTCGATACGACTCAGAGCTCGGTGCAAATTTGTATTCTAGTATAACACAGCATTTGAAAAAAGCCACTTGGTTCTAGGTGGAAGCAAAATTTTTCTTTCATGCAATCAGCCAGCTTTAATAAATCAGTATGTGACAGGACAGAGGGAGAAAAACCAATACCAATAAAGAGGAACAGGAAGTAGGCAGATAGTGGTACGCTATTGTAATGTTGACAGATCTGTGTGCCGTGTACGTTCATGTCCCCTCGTCACTCTAAACATTTCACCTTTGTAGTCTGAATGGAGACATACACGGAAGGAAACCCCATATGCCAGGGCACTGTTCTTCATTGTTTGAGAGCTGCCTTGTGCATGTGTAGCAGCAATATTAATTTATTTGACAAGGTGTTTCTGAGTGAGGACAATATCCACTATCTTGTGGCATCTGTCTGTGGGGCCACCATATCTATATATGTATGGACCTGATATTTGTATAGTAAGAACCTAGACAAAAGGCAAAGGAGCATTGTGCAGGCTTAAAGGAAAATTGCAGTCAATATGTGATTGGAGGGAAAAAAGGTTTAGAGAGAAAAGGTGAACTGTTGCTTTGTTGTAATGTGGTTTAATTAAGGAGCTGTTTCTCATTCTCTTTGTGAAGTTGCATCAGGGTTGTGGAGGTCTTAATTGACACTGGGTTGTTGTACTAGTTCCTGGGTGCATAATGGAGAAGGTCTGTTATCTTGGGTTTAAGTTTTTGCAATTTCTTGTCTCCAATCTAATAGTGTCCTCGCTACTTTAGAGCCAACAGAGGTGATGAGGGTGCCAGTCATGATGGCTTTGTGGCTGATGCAGCTGGTTTTGAAGATAGTACAAACTGGCAAGTGGGGCAAATGGAGTTCCATCAGGGTGTAATTGATGTTGTCATAGTTCATCAGTGTTAGAAATGGGGGGCCTCATTTATGAAAAGTGACGCATTGCTTCGTGAAAACAGTGATGCGTCACTTTTCATTGAGCCCTCCTTGCGACATGATGGATGCATCATATTTACTGTATGACACATTGTTAGATTTGGGGGTCTCTAGTTGGCAGAGGTAGGTACCTTTTACCAAATAGGGACCCTTGTGTCTAGTCAGGGTAAGGGGGTACACTCCTAAAATAACCCCTGCTCACCCCATTGGTAGCTTAGCACGAGCAGACAGGCTTATCTCAGAGGCAGTGTGTAAAGCATTTGTGAACACATACAGTAACCCAGTGACAACACTACAGATGGACACCACACAAGTCGTTGTATAAAAAGAAGTATTTTTCTATAGACTTAACACAAGACAACAAACGACAAAAATCCATGATACTGTATTTAAAAATGGTAGAATTAGCTTAGTTCTCTTTAGATGGTAAATTCGACACTTTTAGTTTAATGTACCTGTGGATGCGTAACGCTATACTTCGAAAGTGTTGCAGGGAAGGTGATGCGTTGGTTCCTTTCACGCAAGAACAGTGATGCGTCGGCTCTCTACTGATGCGCAGGGGATACCTCTGTTCTTCTCGGCGTGGGGAGGTGATGCGTCGGTTTTGTTACTGCGCTTCTGTGGCGATGTGACCAGTAGCGCTCTGATGCGATGAAGATCCGGTGCAATGAAACAAAGATGGCGTCTTCTTCTGGATGCAACATGATGCGTGCTCACCCGACTGCCGTGCGGTGACTCAACAATTCTTCTGGGCCGCGACAGGCCCTGCGACAAGCTTCCTGGTGATGCGGCGGCACCTGATGCGACATCGATCCTCTTCTCAGGCGATGCAAGGTGCTTCGGCGATGTGATTCAACAGCTGCAGTGGAGGTGACACGCTTCTCTGTTGATGCGGCAGCGTCTGATGCGACGTCGATCCTCTTCTACGGCCATGCGACAACAGCGGCGGCGACACGCTTCTTCTTCGTGAGTCGCGCTTCCAGCTCCTTGCAACATGCAGTCCCTCAGAAAACCCAACACAACTATAGGCACTTCCAAAGAACAGTTAGGGAGCTGGGGCGTGAAGTCTGTTGTCCCTGTCAGCAGGAGGCAAGCTCTGTCTCAAGCCCTTGAAGATCCTTCACAAGTTGAATGAAAGAAGCACAAAAGTCCTTTCACCTCTCTTTGGCAGTCAGGCAATCACTGCAGGCCAATCCCTCACGCTTAGGGATGGTCTCTCCTCAGTCTCTCTGATTCCTCTCCTCAAAAAAGGTTTCTACTTGATTCCCAAGCGTGATCTAAAGTTCTGGGGTCTGGGTCCCACCTTTTAACCTCAGTTTCTCTTTGTTCTCTGAAGGCAGAGAGGCCTTTGCCAGTCCAAACCGGTTCTGGTCAGTCCTGGAGCATTTTGTTGACAAGACTCCTTCTTTCCTTTCACAGTGTAGGCCAGGGCCATCAGACACACCACAGGAGGTGGAGCCAGCATTGTGTAGGGAAGGCACAGCCCTATTCAGGTCCCAGTTGCAACTCCTCCCACCCATCTACATGCAGATCTCTCTATTTAGCCCTCTGCTGATTCACCCTGTCTCCTGGAATACCCCAGCCCCTGTCACTCAAACTTCAGACAAGGAATACACAACCTAGCAGAGGCAGGCTTGGATACTCAGGCAAGAAAATACCTACTTTCTAAAAGTGGTATGTTCAAACACAGAATGTTAAAACCAATTTTACTCAAATATGTATTTTATCATTCTGAGTTCAGGCATACTAAACTCGAATTTCTACCTGGTTCCCTGAGTTAGTTTGGTTTATAAATTGTTATAATCAAAGTGCCCATTCTGGCCTATGGGAAACAGCTATCATTGCAATAGTGAAAAACGAAAATGGATGTAATTCACTATTAGGACATGCCAAACACATCAGATCATGTTCTACCTTTTACCTATAAACCACCCTGCCCTTGGGCCTACCATAGGGGTGACTAATATGCAGAAAAGGGAAGGCTTAGGGACTGACAAGTGGGTGCACTTGCCCAGTCAACATAGAAGTATCAGACTGCACACAGGCTCTGCAATGGCAGACCTGAGACATACTTTTACAGGCTGCTTCTGTGGGTGGCACAACAAGTGCTGCAAGCCCACCAACGGCAATTGGTTTACAAGCCCTGGGCACACTCAGTGCACTGTACTAGGGCCTGACAAGTAAACCAAACCAGCCAATCATGGAGTCACTAATCCATACATCAATTTATCATAGGGAGCGCATATGCACTTCAGCACTAATCAGCAGTGGTAAAGTGCTCAGAGTCATAAAACCCACACAACAGGTCAGACAAAAAATAGGAGGAAGTCAAAAAGTTCAGGGGTGACCCTGCAAAAAGGGCCAAGACAACACGCATCATGTTGCAAGGAATGACAGATACGTTAGTTTTACTGACATATCTGTTGGCGCAAGATGACTTATTGCTGGAGTTGTGTCAGAAGCATGACGCAACTCCAGCAATGCAGGGGGAAGGGCTATGGATGTAGCATTGCTTCACCCTTACACCTGCCATGAGGCAGGTGTAAGGTTTTGACGCATTTGCGTCATAGAAGTGGTGCAGTGAAATCTCATAGATTTCACTACATCACTTTTAAGAGGCTTTGAAGTGGGGAAAGCCCCCTGCATACATTATACCTGATGCAGGTATAATGTAATGTAATGTAATGTAAATGTAAAACATACTTATATAGCCCGTACTGTCACCCAAAGGGTATCCTGGCGCTTTGACTCAGCATACATCACAAGCAGAGAGGGATCACACAGCCCTAGGAAAAAGATGGGACTTCAGTCCCTTTTTGAAGAGAGACAGTTCATTCAAACTCCTAAAGAAAGTGGAAGGGAATTCCAGAGTTTAGTAGCAGTGAAGCCGAAAGAACGGCCACCCATCCTTGTCCTCAGGATTCAGGGAACTGCCACCAAATAAGCAGAGGAGGAGCGTAGGAGTCTAGCTGCCGAGTACCATTTAAATAGATTCTGGAGTGCCCTGGGCCCCAGCCGATGAAGTGCCCTGAAGACAATGCAAGATTCCTTGAAGCAGATCCGCTGATGTATAGGATGACGAAGCTGAACGCACCCATGAGAGGGCCAACTTGGCTGCCATATTCTGGATCCGCTGTAATTGTCTAATCAGGGAACTAGGGCCACCTAGAAGCAGTGCGTTGCAATAGTCAAGTCTGCTGAGTATCATACTACGCACTACCTCAGGTCTGCCCGCTGTAGGTAACATGGGGAGGATCTTACGCAACATTCGTAGTAGCATCATACAGGTGCCAATGGTCTTATTCACAAAGGCATCCAACTGTAAATGTGGGCCAAAAATAACACCCAGATTGCGGGCAGCGTCCGCTGATTCCACAATGACTGAGGTTGCGGGAGGCCAGAAGTCAACAGGCAGAGGGTGAGGAATTTTATCTAATGAGCAATGCAACACCTCTGTCTTTGATCCATTGAACTGGAGGGAGTTTTATCTCAACCAGTCCGCAGTGGCTAGCATACAGTGGTGAAAGGTCTCTATGGAGACAGCATCCTTACCTTCAAAGGAGAAGATAAGTTGCGTGTCATCGGCGTAGTTTACTACAGTGATGCCAAAAGATTTAATCAGCCTGATCAGGGGGCAGAGGTAAAGATTAAATAAAATGGGGCTGATCGCTGACCCCTGGGGTACGCCTTGCCCTACCATTCTGGTGTCAGATCTAAATGGAGGCAGAGTCACCACTAATGTAGTGCAGGGGTTTACAAAGTGACACATCTGCTTAGATGTGTCACTTTGTATATATGGCGCAACGTAGGGGCATGTTTTACGCCACCGATGCATCACAAAAAGTGACGCGACAGCAGCGCAAAACTGTCGCAAAGGCATCATAAATAAGGCCCGGGGTCTGTAGTTGCCAGGCGAATTCACCCTGTCCAAGTAGTGACCCCTATTCTGGCTACGTGTAATATGCACTTAAAGTTTACCTGTGCACACCCTCTGGTAGCTTGGCACAGAGCTTTCAGGCTAAATTAGAGAGGCAATGTGTAAATTATTTATGTGCACACACACACACAGTAACAGAGTGAAAACACCCCAAAACTACTTTTGTTAATAGTTCTCTGAGTAAAACAAGATTAAAACAACAAAAATCCAACAAGTTAAGATATGTATGTTCAAAGATTAAATCAAAATGCAGTGCTTAGAAGTCTAAATCTCCACCTGGGGCTCTCTGGTTGCTCTTCACCAGGGCAAACCTAAATGTTCAGCTCGACCGCGATGGGGCGCGGGCTGGATGTAGGAATCACGCTGACCCACTTACAGTACCTTGGATGTATCAGAAATCAAATATGATGCATGGCACAGAGGAGGTGAGGCGTCGCCGATGCAAGTGATGCATCGGCTCCTTAAGCGGTGAAGGGTTATTGTAGCTTTGCCGCTCCAGGATGATGCATTGCGCAAAGGAGGGGATGCCTTGGTTGCGGGTGGAAGGCCTCAGTTACTGAAGGGACACAGTGTCGAGGATGCGTTGATGTCAACAGTGCTATGCGTTGGTTCTACTGCATCGAAGTTGAACCACTAGGCTGAATGCGATGCGTCGGTCGAAATCCACTCAGAGCCGGGGCTGCGTCAGAGTTGGAGCTGTGCGTCACAGACTTTGGTAAAGTGGTGCTGGAGACTCATACAGTGGCGGTTCTTTGGACGCACTGCGGCAAAGTCAGGGCTGCGTGGAAAGTTGAAGTTGTTGTGTCACACATTCAGCGAGCGGTGTACACGGCTTCAGTGCAGGAAGCAGTGATGCATTAATTTCGCAGAGATGTGCCGGGTTCAAATTGATGCTTTGGAGTTGATACATCAGTTTCTTAATTACAGCACCAAATTCCCCTCCAAAGGCTTAGGACTGGATTTTGCACCACTTGGCAGGGCAGGATTTATAACATCGGAGCCCAGGTGCTGGTAGAAAGATGCAGGGGAATTCTTTGATGTCTCTGAGTCTTCAGCAACAGGAGGCAAGCTCAGTCAAGCCCTTGGAGAACCTTAGAAAGCAGGATGCAAAGACTGAAGTACAGTGTTCTCACTCCCAGGAAAGAAGCAGCAGGCATCAGGCCAACACAACAAAGTGGCAGTCGCTTCTGACAGCACAACAGCTCTTCTTTCTGGCAGAATGTGCTCAGTCCAGAAGTGTTCTGAGTATGTGATGTCTGAGGTTCAGTACGTATACCCATTTTAGGCTTTTAAGTAGGGAGACTTCAAAGAAAGGCCTTTTTAGTGCGCAAGACCTTGCCCTTCCTGGCCCTAGCTCCAGATACACTACAGAGTATGCAACCCTGTGTGTGGGGACAGGCACAGCCCTATTCAGGTGCAAGATTTGGCTCCTGCCACTACTCTATCTCAGGGAGACCGATCGGCCTGGTGATGGGCTATCAGAATATGCAGGACACACCTCAGCTTCTTTTGTATGTGATTGTCTAGAATGAATTCACAAAGCCCAGCTATCACCCTGACTCCGACGTGTATTCTAGGGACAGGCACAGAATGGTTAAAGTAAGAAAATGCCAACTTTCTAAAAGCAAAAACAAAAAACAGGGGAAAACCCTTTGACCCAGTTGAGACCTGGGTAAATATGTGTATTAAAAGCAACAATTTCTAAAAAATGAATCATTTAGTTAGACGAATTAATGAAGAAAACATGCCAATTACATACAAAGGAAATTAAGGGAGACCACAATAATTAAAAGGAAACATATAAATTGGTCTGTATTAAAGTACAAGTAATTATATCAGCAATACGTGACAATGTATGTAACGGTAACCCAAATGTTTGTGTGCACATACGTGCATGTGTAGAATGTGAACGGCGCAGGTGATACTTGACAAAAGTGAAGTAACAGCGAAAAACCGCGCAAGAAACAATTTAAGGAATGGTTGCGAAACAGTCAATAGAAAATTCATTAAAAAGTTTCAACTGTTTTGAGACACCAAGATAATGCCCAGGGATGCGCTGAATCGTCAACTGTGTCTCAACCTTTAAAATTTCAGGTCATTTTCAGGACCAGGTTACTGAAATTTGGTCAGTGCTGTATATAAGAGTAAAGGGAGAAAAGGTAAGGAATGAAAATTGAGAAATGTACATACGGGGGGGGGGGATTCCCTGCTACCACTACCTTTGATAGTAGTAGCGGGAAAGCCTCTACGTACATAATTTGGAAACTACACATATCCGGACTCCAGCGAAATTTTTTTTGGGCAGGGATATATTGAAGATGTTTGGTTACTTTGGCATGACACGGCCGACTATCTACCAATCTTTATTGTGTGGTTCAATAACTGCCAGCCCCATCTCAAATTTACATGAGAATCTAGGTCTAATGATCTTCCATGCTTGGGCCTCACCCTTCATGCTGAGGAAGGTACAATTGGTACATCACTCTTCCGCAAGCCCATGGAACGCAACACACTTTTACTATATTTAAGTTACCATCCATGTGTACTTTTGGATGGTCTCCCATACAGTCAGTTTCTTTGTATACGAAGAAACTGCAAATGGAAAAAGGATTATTTTTGAGAGGCGGTAATATTATCTGAAATACTACCCGAGGCTACCCAATATGCCTGATTTCCGGAGTCTGTAAACGTGCTTGATCTTGCCATAGAGACGTTCTCTTATCACCTAGCAGAAAATGGGTCAACACACACATCCCTTTTGTCTCCACCTACAGCCCCTCAAGCAATAAAACCATAAAAAGGAACTGGAATGTCCTTTGGACACATACCATATTCCAACAACATCCCTTGTTCTCCTGTAGGAGGGGCACCAACCTGTCTGACCAACTAGTATGTGCCGTCACTTGGCCTGATAGAAACTAAAACACCACTTACATTACCTTGATATGGGGTCTACCACCTACACTTGGACACTGTAGGTGCCAAAATTGCATATCCTGCCCCTGCCCCTGACAATTAAAAGAATTCACGGTCAGAGATCGCATGTACTAACTAAAACTTTTCTATTACTGTCGCACCACAAATGTCATTTAACCCATCCGTTGCCCATGCGACTTAATATGCATTGGTCAAACTACCCAAATGATCAAGCAATGATCATACAACATAAGAGTTGCATTAGATGTAAAGTCGAGACTGCCCCCCTAGTCTCACACTACATGGAGAAAAATGTTGGTGGATCGCACGTTGCGACTCTGTCAATTATGGATTAAATACACTGGATGAATGGAATGCTACCATTGACGTCCATTGAGCCATTTCCACCACTTCAGCATCCATCTTCTCAGGGCCCCTTCAGAGATTCCCCACTCTATCATTGATGAGACCATAGATAATATCAAGCTTCTGCATTGTTTTCCCTACTGATATATGTGATTACAGAAAATGAGTATTTTATAATTCCTTGCCTTTTCTCTGCACTACGATATATACGAATAGAGTAAATACTGTATTGATTGTTTTGTCTGTTCAAATTGATATCTACAGAACATTATGATTAGACACCCATGGTTATCTATTATTTGGCCACATTAACATGTTGTCAACAATGTAACTACTATATTTGTTTATCCTGTTTCCATTCCCTTGCTCACAATACGATTTTGTCTTCTGTACTTCCAAAGCAATTCTTTCACTTGTATATAATAAATTGCAGACCAACAGCCTGATTCATCAAGGTGAGTATTTGCTATTCCTTAATAGCGATTATTAAGGAATCGCTATTAAGGAATAGCAAAATGCTATTCACCAAGAAATCGCTAAATAAATTGCGATTTCTAATTATTCCTTAATTGCGATTAGCAAATTGCTCATCGCAATTAAGGAATATCTCCCCATTCATTCCTATGGGCCCAAAGGCCCATAGGAATGAATGGGAAGACATTTCAATGTGCGAATCGCAATTAGCGATTTGCATATTGAAATTGCGATTTCAAGGGTGCAGGGGGTCCAAAGGACACCCTGTAGCACCCCTGAAATGTATGCTACATTGGTGTTGCGCACACACATGTGTGTAACATGAAACTTAGAAAATGCATTTAAATGCATTTTTATAAGTTTCCGCTATTTACCACGAGGTTTGACCTCACGGTAAATAGCGGGAAATTTTTGCAAATTCGCAATTTAAAAATGTTTCAAGAATAGCATTTAAGGAATCTCTAATAGAGATTCCTTAAATGCTATTCCTATGCAAATATGCGAATTCTTAAATAGCGATTTTTGCATTTGGGATGATGAATCCCAAATACAAAAATACCGCTCGCAAAGGGCCAGATTCTCAGAATCTGGCCCTTTGCGACCGGATTTAACAATGATGAATCAGGCTGCAAGTCTTCTTTGATAAACAAGTTTATAATTTTTTTACTCTGAGCGGAATTCATTTTCCATGTTTTTACATAACACTCGAAACGTTTTTACATCAATTGAATATACATATCACATAGTTGTCTTATATATTGCCTTTACCACTACACTTTTTCTGTCTCCCCTTTCTCTCTTGTATTCTTCCCCAAGGGGCACCGACTAGTGCTGGAACTATTCACTGTCCTTGGTGTAGTCTTTTTTCTTTTTTCTTTTTTCTATCCTTGATCCCCGCGAGAGACTACTTCTTGAGCACGTTGGTTCTTGTGTCCACGCTGCGACCGTGAACATGGCGCAGGTTTGAAGCATTCGCCCTCCGTTCCAGACCCAGGCTGGAAATCCGATACTTGGCTTTATTCCTGATAAGATCCTGATTTACTCTTTAATTTCCGTACATACTAATGATGCGCTCGTCACCAGGTATTAACCCACCCCCTTCCTTCGATTCCCCATTGGTCATTGATGGTCAAACCTACCTTACTCCCTTCCCCTCCTGTCCATTTCATCCACGGACCATTCCTCTTTTGCGCTTCTGAGAATTAACACATCTGTCCTGGTATTGCTACCTGGAACACCGGGAGGTTTCTACCGGCTATCGCATGCGCTACTGTGAACCCAAATGCCTTGTGTGGGACATGGTAAGCCTTTTCCAATTAATGGCTTCTTAACCTCTCCTTTGTCCCCTTCGTCCCCCTAGAAACATTGCTGTTTGTACTCCCTGATGTCCCGTGGACTCTGCCCGCTTACGTTTTTGTTCACTGGAGTCATATTTTCCTTTCCTCCACAGACCTATCACAGATGCCCATGCTCACTATTCCTTGACTGATTCACTCTGGCAGAAGGATTCCCCCTACCACTACTACAGGTAGCATTGATTCTCCACTTAATCCTCTTTTTTTCCCCCACATATATACTGTTCCCAATTTTCATTCCTTCCCCTTTCTCCCTTTACCCTTCTATACAGCACTGACCGAATTTCAGTAACCCAATCCTGATGAAGACTTGACATTTTACAGGTTGAAATGTTATCTTGGTTTCTCAAAACAGTTAAAACTTTTATATGAATTATCTATTGATTGTTTCGCAACCATTCCTTAAATTGTTTCTTGTGTCGTTTTCACTGTTACTTCACTTTTGCCATGTGTTACATGCGCTGTTCACCTTCTCCATATGCACGTATGTGCACACAAACGTTTTGGGTTACACTTGCATTCAATGTTATGTAGTGCTGATACAACTACTTTTACTTGAATACAGACCAATGTATATGAAATTGACATATTTTGTTCATGAATTTGTCTAACAAAATGATTACTGGTTGAGTCATTGTTGCTTTGTACACAACTTTCTCAAAGTGGCATTTTCAGGCATGCAATTTTATAAACAAATTCACTAAAAGATGTGTTTTTTAAATTGTGCGTCCAGAAACACCAAACTCCAATTTTCTATCTGCTCCCAATTGGACGCTACATTTATAAAGTGTTACAAGGCAGCTCCAATGCTAACCTATTTGAGAGATAGGCCTTGCTGTAGCAAAGAACAAATTTAGCAGTTTTCCACTAGCAGGACCTGTAAAACTTAAAAACATGCCATACCTTTTAAATACACTGCGCCCTGCCCATGGGGCTACCTTGGGCCTACCTTAGGGGTGCCTTATGTGTAATAAAAGGGATGGTTTGGACCTGGCAGGTAGGTGAACTTGCAAGGTCGACGTGGCAGTTTAAAACTGCACACACAGGCTCAGCAGTGGCAGCCCTGTGACAGGTTTGAAGGGCAACTCATGTGAGTGGCACAAGAAGTGCGTCAGGCCCACTAGCAGCATTTGCTTTACAGGCCCTGGCCACATGTAGTGCACTGTTCTAGGGACCTATTAGTAAATCAATTATGCCAAGCATGGCCATTAAATTTTATGGAATAATTCTGTTTATTGATAGAGGTCTACAGTATGAATAACACAACTTTTGCCTACACCCAGTAGCCGGCAGCTTATGTCATGAGAGCTAGCAATACACAGCTGTGTGCCCCCAACCCAAAGCCTGCCAGTGATTCAGGGACCATTTCAACAAGAAGAAAAACAAATCCCCAAACAAATTCAATGACAAAACTTCAGCCTCCCACCCTCTCCTCTGCCCCAGAATTGTGTACTTGTTGGTTCCCGGGCAGGATAAAGTCTCCTTAGGACCATGGAAGGAGTCTTGACCTGTTTGGAGGGACTCTGCTAGTTCAGTTTTTCGCGTTGAGACCCAGCGCAAAATCTGAAAGTATTAGGGGCACGTCACTTCCCTAAATTCTGCCAAGAGAATACGAATATTATTATTATTATATTTATTTTTATAGAGCGCGCAGCTACCCGGAGGTTTCCCGGCGCTAAAGACACTTTAAGCGAGAATACAGTAGGGGGGACAGAAGTTCCTAAAGGAGGATTATTGGTTAAACAACCATGTTTTTAAGTTCCCACAGAATTGGAGGTAGCATGGGTCTGTGCGAAGCTGGATAGGGAGGGAATTCCAAAGTGAAGGGGCAAGGTATGAGAAGGAACGTCCACCCATTCTTGCTCGGTTAATCCTGGGTACCTGAAACTTATGTTGGCTTGAGGAGCGGAAGGTTCTTGGGGGGCAGTATTGGTGAACAAGGGTACTCAGGTAGGATGGTGCTTTACCTGACTTTATTCTGTGCATGAAACACAAGGCTTTAAATTTTGTACGGCTTTCGATTCGAAGCCAGTGAAGATTACGTAAACCAGAGGAGGTGGAAGATTTTTTGGGCAGTTTGCAAAGCAGCCTAACCGCTTCGTTTTGTACTCTTTGAAGTTTCCTCGTGACTTCCTTACAGGCTCCTAGGTACAAGATGTTGCCGTCGTCCAGTCTAGATGTGATTAGAGCGTGGACTACGGTTTTTTGTGTGTCCTGGGGGAGCATCTATATGATTTTCCTAAGCCACTTGAGGATGGTAAAACAAGTGGCTGCAACTCTGACCGCTTGTTGTTTCATGGACATTTGGTCATCAAAAATGATGCCAAGATTGCGAGCGGTTTTGGAGGGAGAGGGTGTGGGTCCCATCTGAGGTGGCCAATGTTGGGGGCCCCACAAGGCAGTGTGTTTACCAAACAGAAGCAGTTTGGTCTTTCCTCCATTGAGTTTCAGTTTGTTATCGTGCATCCATTTGGCAATGTTGTTAAGGCCGGAGCAGAGGGAAGACGGGTTAGAGTGTGCGTTAGCGGAAAGTGAGTAAATAAGCTGGGTGTCGTCAGCATATGAGTAGATCGTCAACCCAGCTTGTTCCGCTAAAGTAGCAAGGGGACTGATGTACAAATTAAATAATATGGGGCTGAGAATCGAGCCCTGGGGAACCCCAAATTGAGAGTCATGTGGTTATGAGGAGGATGTGGAAGAGAAGACTTGGAAAGTTCTGTCAGTGAGGAAGCTTTTGAGCCATGCAAGGGCAGATCAGGTCATGTGGTTTTGAGGAGGATGTGGAAGAGAAGACTTGGAAAGTTCTGTCAGTGAGGAAGCTTTTGAGCCATGCAAGGGCAGATCAGATAAAGAGGGCCCATAGATCAGGGTATGCAGCTGTTCTATTCTCCACTGTGAGAGACTGTTGTTCTATTGCCAATGAAAACGAGAAAACAAGAGTTTGTGAAGCCAGGAAGTGTGGTCCTGGATGCTCTTGGAACCGCAGAACACTTGGACCGCAGCATTTAATGCTGGGGCAATCTGCTGATCCCATAGCGAGCGAAGCAGGAAAATTAGGGGAGAAGGCAGTCCAAGTATAGTGTACGCGGGTAAGTGAGAAAGAGTAGTGTCAAACGCTGAATCCCAGAATTTCTGCTCCCAAGATTTGGACAGCTTGGAGAAGTGCCGCAGAAGATGAAGAAGAGAACCCCTCTGTCCGCAACCCCGCCAGCATTTCTCTGAGTGCCCCTTGTTCCACTTGTGTATAAGGGCTGGTGTAAAATACCAGTAAGAGGCTATATTGTAGACTGCCTCTGTACCGGCCATGTTGTGTGCTGTGTTCTATACAAAATGTCAACTGTCCTTTGGTTTTACACATCTTGCCCACCTCTGAAAGCAGAGTATAGAGCTTGGAGATAAGGTTCTTTTCACGCTATTTGCAGACCAGCCATTTCTCAAACACGGTAAGGAGGCAGGAAGCCGCCATCTTATAACCCGGGGAGGTCACTCAGTGCCTCAATAGCAAATAATGGAATGCGTCTGATTCGGGTAGAGAATAATCCTTTTTTTTTTTTTATTTCAGGTTGCAAACACACAGAAATTAAGACAATTATATGTTACATACATCCGCGTAACACAACGACATTGTCATTTTTTAGAAGTTTACACAAATGACTATATATATATACACGTACTACTTTGCCCCCCTTTTTTTTTTTTTTTTTTTTTAGGTCGTTTCCTCTTGAATCCATTGTTGTACCGGAGCCCATATTTTCGTCCCTAGTTGCCTCTTCTTCCTTCCCTTAGTAGCGTATATAGCTGATTCAAAATTAAGTTTTGCCAAGAGACGGGCTCTCCACATAGAAAACGATGGTGGAATTGAGTTAATCCACTCCTGAGTTATACATGCTCGATATTCAGCTAACATAATAAAAATCAAATGTTGTTGTTCCAAAATTAATGTATCTGATGAAAGTCCAAATAAAATCAGTTCTGGTGTAAGAGTTATCGATTTTCCTGTAATTCTTTCAATAAAACATTGTAATTGTTGAATAAGCCCATGTAATTTGATGCATGAGAAGAACATATGTATTGAGTCTGCTCCACTATGCATACATCGATTGCACACTATACCAGCCGTGCCCCCCCATTTCATAATTTTTTCCGGTGTGTGATAAAGGTTAAACATTGCCATATAATGCTGAGTTCTTGATCGTCCTGTAATCAGAATATTATTAGCCATTATAATTGATTCCTCCAGCATCAGATTATTTACATTCAACTTTTCTTCCCATTTGTGTTGAATTCCAGAGAGATCATCAGATAGAAAAGTCAAGAAGAGTTTATAATAATATCCTATTTTTCTTTTGACATATAGACTTTCTATCAACAAGATCGGTTTTAAGTCTTGATACTTATTAAGCATTAACGGGGTTAGAAAGCTAGATAATTGTAAATATTTAAAGTAATCTTGTGAAGGAATTTTAAATTTCTGTTGTAATTCGGAAAAGGAGATTAGAGTATTTGCATTAGTCGGACATAAATCACTCAGAAAATATATACCTCTGTTATTCCACCTTTTCATCACTGCGTCTCTAAAAATGGGGGGAAAGCAGTGTGAAGAATTTAGGGGGGTATATCTTATAGCTTTTGGGATCCCCGCCAATTTTTTAACGATTTTCCATGCTTTGAAAGCTGCTAATATGATCTTAAATTTTATTTTTTTGTAATAGCTCGGTTCTATTATTCTTAAGAATTGATTGTTAGAATCCTGGCCTAAAACTAATTCATAAATCGAGGGAGAGTGTGCATTTGAGATGGGAGTTTTTTTGCCCACAATTAATGGTGCAATACACGGAAATATCGTAGCAAGATAATAAAATAACAAATGCGGAACAGACCATCCCCCTCTATCCCTTGGCAGTATCATTTTTTTATATGCCCTTCTGATACCCTTGTACCCCCATAAGAATCTTCCTGACATTCTTTCAAGTTGTTTGAAATACTCCAGCGGGAATTCCAAGGGGATTGTTCTAAATAAGTATATACATTTTGGCAAAATTAGCATTTTTAATACATTATTTCTGCCGTATAGGGAAAGATGCAAATGGTCTATTCTTTCCAATGTTGAGTTCGCTTTACTCAAAACCGGGGCAAAATTTAGGTCTGGAATTTTTATTATAGGTGCAGTTAATTTAATCCCCAAGTATGTTGCTTCCCGGACTATATTAGCAATAGGAGGAGAGTCTTGACCAACATAAATTATTTGCGTCTTAGATAGATTTAATTTGTAGCCTGAAAAGGAGCCAAAATTATTTGCCAGATCTTCAATTCTAGGAAACGTCCTCTCTATATCCGTGGTAAGCACAACTAGATCATCTGCATATGCTAGGGCTCTATAATTTATACCCCCCACTGTCACTGGAGCGATATATTCATCTTGATTTAATTGATTAAGAAAGATGTCAATGTAAATAGCAAAGAGGAGTGGAGAGGATGGGCAGCCTTGACGTGTTCCACGCTGGATAGGAAACAACTCTGATTTCATAGCCCCGATTCTAACTGACGACATTGGATTTTTATATAAGGTTTTGAAAGCAGTTATGATTCCCGGACCAAAGCCCTTTATTATGAACAAATCCCAAAGATAGGGCCACGTCACCCTATCGAATGCTTTTTCTGCATCCAATAGGGTAATCCCTATTGATGTCTCCGTCCCCTCAGCCCAGTCCATAATAGCCACTACCCTCCGTACATGATCTGCTGTATCCCTATTTGGAATAAACCCGTGTTGCCAACGGGATACAATTGTTGCAATTATCTTTGATAATCGTGTTGCTAATATTTTTGAATATATCTTACTGTCTGTATTAATTAAAGATATTGGTCTATATGACGCCGGGTTTAATGGATCTTTATCTTTTTTAAGAAATGTCATTATCAGCGAATGGGCCCAGGAGTCCGGTGGGGAACCTCTCTGTGCTTCTAGAAAAGTGACAAGTATATCTTGTCTTATGCCATTTCTAAAAACCTTATAAAATTCCAATGGGATGCCATCGGGTCCAGTGGCTTTTCCTAACGCTAAAGAATTTAATGATAATTCAATTTCTTCCCAAGAGATTTCAGCCTCTAGAGCTGACATTTGATCATTAGATAGAAGTGGTAGAGTATTAGCTCTAGCAAAGTTCATACAATCTTGCGAAGAGTAGGAATCAACATTATATGTATATAGTTTTTGATAAAATTGTCGGAAAGTTTCTAGAATTTCTTCAGGATTATTATGTATATGTCCCGCTTCATCTTTAATTGAATCAATTGTATTGTAGACTTCTTTTTGTCTAGTTCTTTTAGCCAAAATTTTCCCTGCATTCTCAGCCATTTCATACATTTGAGATTTATGGGTTGCTATTATCCCTGCCAGTTTTAAAGCAAAAGATTCATATAAAGCGGCTTTATGGATTGCTAGATTTGTTTCGATATCTTCAGTTGGGAGATTTTGAATAATTGCAGTTGATAGTTTTTTTTCCCATAATAATACATTTTTAAAGCCTTGATCTACACTTGCTCGTACTGTCTTTTGTTTTTTAATAACATATGATAGTGATTCCCCTCTGACCCCCGCCTTAAATGCATCCCAAACATTTTGTATTGAGGACGTTCCTCTGTTTATATCAAAGAATTCTTTTACCCATTTAGTCATAATATGTACATATTCAGTATCCACTAACAATTTTCTATCAAAAGTCCATGTCCTAACCTTGGGAGTCATCAAATTATCCTTAATTTCAATTAGAATCGGGTTGTGATCCGAGATTATTCGCGGAAAGATCTCAAATTGAGTATCACACAGTAGTATTTTCTTAATAAAAAAATAATCAAGGCGTACAGATTTTTTATGGGGAAAAGAAAAATATGTGAATCCATATATCATGAGATTCTTTTCGAAAGCAACATCAAACAGCCCATGATCCATTAATAGAGTATTTAGAGATTTAAAAGATTTTTTTTTAATCCCTTGATAATGTGAGATGTCACGTATATTCTTCTTTATATCTATATGAAGATTGAGGTCCCCACAGAGTATTAGTAATGGAGACCAATTAGCTAATTCTAGATTTAAGAAGTTTAGAATCTCTGGGTCATCGGAATTTGGGGCATATACTGAGCAAATGGTCCATATTTTATTATCAATTTCTAACTCTACTATTGCCCATCTACCATATTGATCGGCCTTGTTCCTGATTAAGATCCCCAACCCTTTTCTAATTAGAATTGCTACTCCTTTGGTTGTTGTGCCTTGTGATGTGCATACTAATAATTTCATCCCCAGCTCACCATACATTTTTCTATCATTCCATGTAACATGTGATTCTTGTAAACATAGGATATCCAATTTCATAGTCTGTATCATTTGAGCAGCCACTCCCCTCTTTTTTCTATTATTGATCCCACATATATTCCAAGAACAGATTCTCAATTTTTGCATTATGATATATTTTTTCTATTCCTACTACCACATTCAGCATATATACGATGTTATTGAGAGCATAAATTTCGAAGTTCATCTCATATCTTATTATATGTCTCATACCTTTCACAAAGCTTAGACAACAAGCAAATTTAGCGAAAAAAATAATAACATTTCCTACAGCTACACCATTAGATAATTTCTGTTTTTGTTTGCAAACCTTTTTTTCCCCCATTTTACCCCCCCAGCTGACCCACCCCAAGCTCAACCTGAGCCCTCCCACCCCTTCTCCCTCCCCCAACCTATCAGGGCAAAGGGACTGGTTTGTCCCTCTCGTTGATGATGTGATAGGCGCTAAGAGGCTCTCTCCCTAAGGTTCCACATCATATTGTTACTATTACTCCAATATCACACCAAGTAAGAATCCTTTAGCCCCACTTTCTTAAATCTTAAGATCTTATACAACATATAATATACCTCCATTGTGCATTTAAACTAACTACTACTAACTAACTACTACTCACTGTATCGAGGTTCTAAACAGACAAAGTGCCCCAAAAAAAAAAAAATATATATATATATATATATATGTATATATATATATATACATGCTCTGATACTTATAGGGACATATAGCCAGCTTATCACTATGTCATCATGTCACCATATCATAGTTATTATTTCCCTCCTCTTTTTTTTTTTTATTATTTTTCTTTTTTCCCCCTTTAGCCTTTATGTTCCTATCCTCCTGATCATAGTGAAGTTAATAACTCTTTGGCAGCCTCCTCTGATGTTAGAAAATGAGTACGTTCTTTATGAATTATTTTTAATTTTGCAGGATTCAACAGAAAAGCCTGTGCTCCTTTAGCCTGAAATTGAGGTATAAGCTGGCGAAATTGCCACCGAAGCTGAACCGTGACATGGCAAAAGTCAGGACGCACAAAGAATTCAATATCTTTGCCCTTACGCTTCCTATTTGGTCTGGCCAAGTCATAAAGGGCTTCCCTAGCTAGAAAATTATTCAATGAGATCAGAATAGCACGAGGTTTTGCGGCCATATCTTGTCTACTCTTTTGAAAAGGAAATCTGTGCGCCCTTTGAATTTCTGTCTCCCATCTCCATTGTTTTAGTTCTGGAAAGGCTTCTGTGAATAGATCAATCATATATTGTCTGGGATTAGATCCTTCATTTCCTTCGGGTACTCCAAGGACTCGAAGGTTGTTCCGACGTGATCTATTTTCCAAATCAACCATCTTCCAATTGATATCTTCTTTTAGCCCCTCCATAGCCTTTATTTTTGAATTTTGCTGGACCATAGAATCCTCTATTTGCGATATCCTGGTCTCTGTCTCAGCAACCCTTGCCACTGTGTCATTGGATATCTTCATTACTTTTCTCAGATTATTTTGCAGCTTTTTTACTGCCCCTTGAGTACGGAGGTTCTCTGTTCTTGTCTCCTCCCTGTGATGTAGCATAACTTGATACAAAATCTCCAATGTTATTTCAGGTGTTTCAGGTCCTTCTTTATTTATGCTGTCTGGATTAATCCTGTTGAAGCTGTTCAAAGGGTATAATCCCTGAAGGATCAAAGATCGAACCCACCCATTTACAAATTTGCTCACACCAGCAGTGGAACACCTCCAAGCCACACCAGGTGGGGAAGTGTCAGAATTTGACAGCATGCTAGTCTCCCTGGAGATCAATTCCTAAATAGAATAACTTACAGGGTTGGACGACAACTTAATAAGCAGACAAATAGTATCAGATTTGGCCCTCTGGTCTGCGCTCTAGTGTTGTAAATTGAAAAAACACTCAATTAGTGTTCAGGGCGCTTGCCCTCCGTTTAGCGCCCTTCACCTGAGGTAATCCAGTTAGCAACAGCGTAATTAATTTCTGCAGCGAATGTTTAGTCAGGGTAGAGTTGACTAGCATTATCGTCATTTGTGTGTTAGAAATGTAGGAGGAAGGGTCAGTTTGTGTAGTGCATCTCCTCGGAATCTGACAAAGTCTCCTTAGAGTATTGAAAAGGGGCAGTTCATGGGGCTAAATATTTTCTGTTTGGGCTCCTCTCCGCTCCCATTGGAAGCACCACCATGAGCAGGATATGCATGCTGGCTAAAAAGAGTGATATTGCCTAGAGAATACCTGAACTATTATCAAATTAAGAAAGTCAAGTACAAGTGTAAGGAAAAATAGAATATAGCACGTTACAACGCGTGCTTTTACAAAGTGGTAGTTTACAACACGGTTGTTACAATGACTCCGTTGTTGCCATGTTTGTCATTACATCGCAAGTCGTTTTAAACAACTTGCTCTAGGGTGGGCGCTGGACTTAGGAATAGTATTAATGACTATTCCTACTCCATTTTGCACAACAGCAGGGAAGGTGTTGGATTTGAAAATCCAACACGCCCCCTAGAGCAAGTTGTTGAAATTACTTGCATTGTAATGCCACACGTGGTAACAACGCAGTCGTTGTAACAACCACGTTGTAAAGTACAGCGTTGTGTCTGTTGCGTGGTAAACGTTGTTTCCCAGAAAAATATGAACTAGAGAGAGACAGAGAAAGCTCTAGTTCTTACCTGAATTTCTAGAGCAGAGTTCTTAAGTCTTCCTGGTTGCAGAAAAGGAAACACAAAATATAATGTTTTCTTTTCAAATGTAACTGCTGATAATGATAATTGTTTGAATTTTGTATATATTGAGAAAGAAAAATAAGGTTAACAAAAAAAAGGTTAACATTGAATGTGTAATCAAAATAAACAGAAATAACAGTAAAACAAGGTCTAGAGTGAATAAGTGAATAAACAAACCTAAGGTGCAGAGCACCGAGTGAACAGTGCGGGATTAGATGGGTCAGTATACCCATCATAACTAACTATACAACTAAGGAGTGAATATCCTCATTAATCACAAGCACCAGTTGATTAATAACACTACTTTGAGTACAACGGAGTGCTCCTCACAAACCCATTAACTCTAAAGATATGTAAAAGCCTTTTGGGTTTGTCCCCACCTTGTCTTGTAGTGATAAAGGTGGTGACCAGCCCTGGCATAACCAGATGCAGACGAGAGGCCAGGAGGACACAAGCAAAGATTTTTGGGTTAATGTTCAGAAGGGAAATGGGTCTATATGTCCCTTAGTCCCCAGGGTCTTTCGATGGCTTAAGTCACAGATATGGACACTTCCATCTTCGAGTCTGTTAGCACTCCTGAGTCACGGAAATAATAAAAAAGTTGAGTGAGGAGGGAAGCTAACGTCTGCAAAAGGATTTATGAAATTGGGCCATGAAGCCAACCAGCCTCGGTGCCTTTGTGAGCTCAAGGCGCAAGATGGGCGCCCCACCTCCTCGATCTGTAACGGCTGATCCAATTGGTATGTGATGGCTGCCAACAACTACATCAGGGGAACCCCTTCACATAGGGTCTCGGGCCCCCTCAGGGGCTGTCCGAGCTGGAATACAGCATACGGTAAAAGTCCTTAAAGGTTGCTACGATTTCCTCATCCGTGGGAACCTCCTCCCCCAACGCCTGCCAAATGAAACTGACGGAGCCCAACAAAGTCTTTGTGTGGGGCCTATGAGCTAGTCATTATTTTGATTGTGCCTGAACAACAGAAGGGCATACTCTGCCCTATCCAGGTCCAGATACTTCAAGAGAAGCTTCTTATGCTCCAGGTCTTGCCAGACCCTGGGGGCCCCTGTGGTTTTATGAATGGCCACCAGCTCCGTGACTGCCTGCTCCAGCTGCTGGTGCTTCTCTTGGCCCATCTTGTTTTTTGCAGCTGATATAGCAATGAATTCACCGCTCACTACCAGCTTCAGGGCTTCCCACACTGACGATAGGAGTGCCCTCCACATTATTGATGCGTAGATAATCCACTAGCACCATGCACACTGTTGACATCGTGGTAGGGGACTGCAGCAACACATTGCGTAGTCGCCACCGGGAGGCGTTGGGTGGAGAGTCATCTGTGCGCAGCGTCAATGAGATCATGGCATGGTCCAAAAGAGATTGTGGCTCTATGTTAGCATCACCAACCCAAGTCATGAGTGTGGGCGTATGCTAACATTATATGTGTTGTGTTGCCCACTCGAATCCCAGTTTCTCCTGCCTCCTTTTGGAGTCTAATGACCAAGGGATATAGTGCCTCTGCTCACCAAGTAAGGCAGCGAAATGTGGGCGCCAGATCTGGCCTGTGCTGTGGAGGCAGTGTAAAGCAGCCTGACCCACCTCATATATTTAGGCGGTATGCCAAACCTACTCATGTCATTAAACACATATTCCCTATTGAGGGTATTAAAGGCTTGGCGCAAATCAAGAGTAATGCACCATGCACCCCCAGAGTTATTGGGAGTGGCTTCCATAACATGGAAGAGGCTTCTAATATTCAGGGAAGCACTACGTGCTGAAACAAAGTATTTCTGGTCAGTGTAGATAAGTTGTGGCAGGAGGAGCAGTCAGCTAGATGATATTTTATCCAGAATCTTGTATTCTGTGGATACAAGCGACAGTGGGCAGAAACATGACATGCTCAAGGGATCCCTGTCCGGTTTAGGAAGTGAGGTGACCAAGGCTTGCATGGTGGTGATGGGGAGGGTGCCTGCCTCCAGCACCATTTGATATAATCTCTCCAGGTGTGGAACCAATTTATCCGAGAGGGTGTCATAGAATTCCACTGGTAGGCCATCAAGACCTGGAGCCTTATTGCGTGGGAGTTCTCGTAAGGATCCCTTAATTTTCTGCTTGGTAATAGGGCCGGTCACTTCTTTTTGGTCTGTTTGTGAAATTTGGGAGTAGCGTAGGTCATGTGAAAAAGTTTCTATGGGTTCCCCCATTTCCTCCCCAGGCACTTTGTATAGTGCTTCGTAATATTCACAGAAGGTTAAATGTATGCTGTGTTGTGTGTTCACTGTGGAGCCTCCGTATGTTTGAGTTGAGTATAGGATTGGTAATCCATTATTCGGAGGCGCTCCAGCAGCTCAGCATGTTGAATGTGTGCCTCTTGTAGCTCCTCCTTTTTAGTGGGGTTGCTAACTGCCTCTTGTTCTAACTTATTCAGAGTGCCTTCCACGGACTTAAGCATTTGTCGATTTCATGCCTGCCCCTACGGTGGTGCTAATAGCAGTACCCCTTATGATAGTCTTAAACGCGCCTCACTCTATAATGCATGAAGACGCTGTGTTGGCATTTTCGTCAAAGTAATTGGTAATGGACGATGCCATAGTGGCTGGGAAGAAGGTGTCTTCAAGTATCTGTGGCCACAACTTCCAGGTAGGGACAGTCGCTGGGATTCTCTCCATGCAATTGTGATCTCTAGGGGGTATGGTAGGAGAAAGTCTTCCCTAGGTGAGTGGCATCGGTCACCTGGGTGGTATTGGCGAGGGAGCAGAATATTCTATCCAGTTGGGTAGGTAGTTGGTGTGGTAATGAATAAAATTAGTATTCTCTGCTGTTTGGGTTCTTGAGGTGCAAGACGTCCCCCAGCAACCAACCCTCCTCCCAACCCCGTTGGGTGTTTGCTTACTTAATAGAGACTGCGCCTTGGAGTAGGGCGTGAGAGTGGTCCAAGTGGATATCCAGAACCGCATTATAATCTCCTCCCAGCTCTCATGAGTCTCTTGCCCAGTCTGCCAGCACTGTGTTGAGGCTTGTCAGGAATTTGTCTTGGTCAGGTCAGATATACTACCTATACCTATGTGTGCCCCATCTAGTGTGCTGTGAATAATGACATACCTGCCCATTGCATCTCTGCACTGCTCTAAGGCCACAAACTGGACCCCACCCCTAATCCAGACAGCCGCCCCTCTGGCAAAGGCGGAATATGATGTGGTGAACACCTGGCCCCTCCATTTCTTGCGTAGTTTGATGGCCTCTGAATCAGTAAGGTGCGTCTCTTGCATCAGGGCAAACTGAGCTTTGTGCAAGCACGTTCAGGATGAAGGGTTCCTGCCATTTATTCGGGGCGTAGATATTGGCCAGGGTGAAGGAAAAGGAGCCCCATTGTATGAGAACTGCCAGGAGGCACCTCTTTTTTTGGCTATCATAGCAATTAGCTTGTCGTTAAACTTCTGGGCCAAAAGGATAGCTATCCCATTCTCCTTCGCGGGGCCCGAGGACCATAGCTGGTGGGGAAACCAGCGAGAGTGCATGCGAACGGTTTTCTTAGGGAGCAGATGTGTCTCTTGAAGTAAACATATGCCCCCCTGAGCGCTCTAAGTGAGACAGAACTGCAGCGCGCTTTAATGGATTATTTAATCCCCGTCCATTGAGACTAAGTATCTTTAGTTTCCTAGGCTTGGCTAGAGTAGAAAGCATATCACACAGCGTGCTTCATATGTGAACATAGTGGGAATCGTGATCAGCCTAAGCAACCGGGGATTGCGAAAGTGTGTCTGCATTGGCACGCGTGAAGAACTGGTGTGGAGGAGTGAAAAAAAAGAAACACAAAATCCCAATAAGAACACAAATCAACAACAAGCAATGGAAAAAGAGGTTACATCAGTCCATCACAGTACTCTGACTTGTGCAGGACGTTAACCAGTCAGGACTTCAATGGGCGATTTAAACTCCTTCACTGTAGAATCCCAGCTCCCAGATGGAGTATCTACACGGTTGGTACACCACTCCCACTCCATCAACCCTAAGCCCCCCTGCCTGGTAGTCTTCTAGAATTTCAGGGAGTTTCTTGCGATGCTGGCAAACTGGATAAATTGGAAGCCTGTCCTTCCTTAGCCACGGTGGCTGTGTCTGGTTTGTGTCTCCCAGAGGATTTCCCTGCCCTGTGCCATTAGTGCTGTATGTGTTGCTTTTTGTTTCAAGGAACCCAGCCTGATCTCTACAACCATCTCCTCCTTAAGGCTCACCACCTCTAGGGCCTCTTTAAGGGATCTAATTTATCATAATCAGCCCTCGTGTCAGAAGATGAGGCAGAAGGGGTGCCTCCACGAGTACAAAATCCCTTTCTCCCTCAGGTGCGCCGTGACTGGGTGGAATTCTCCATGCTTGTGAAGGGTGATCATGGACAAATCCTGATACAATGTTGGGGCGTGGCCTCTGAACTGGACTGAGTGGGACTCGCTTGCCCGGGGAAGGATCAATTCCTTAATTTGAAAGCCGTGCACACACGTCTGTGTGTCTGCAGGAGGAGCATTGCCAGCTCAGAGCAGGCCGACTCTATGGACTTGTTCAATTTGAATGTCCGGTTCTTCGGTGTACCCAAGGACGTGGTGAAACAAGGCCCAAACGTAGCCACTCAGGTCCTCTCCTGGACTACCCTGGCACCCTATGGGAAAGGAAGTTGTTCGAGCAGGACCACTTTCCTAAGTACTCCGCATGTGCCTGAAGCTCTACTGGCTGCTTCTTCAACTAGAGGATCTCTTGCTGCATCATCTCCAATTCTTCGTCCTTTCCGGTTTTGCGTTCCTCCAGTGCAAGCAACCACTCAATGTCCCACCTCCTCCAGGTCCCAACACACCTTCTTGAAGTCCACATAGAGTTGTGCATGCATAGCTTGTAAGTCCTCTCGAATGTTGAGAAAAGCGACGCCAGGAAATCTTTAGTGGCTGGTCGTCCGTTTCCTCTGCCCCCTTGTGGTGGTCTATGTCAGCGAGGAGGGCTTGGGTGGTGCCCGGGCTGCTGCGTGCTTAATAAACATGTCTTTTAGAGACTGATCCTTCTTGTAGCGCATGGAGGACATGATGCCATGTCACCAATCTGCCCGTCCACCACAGGTGCTACTGGACCTGTGCTGTGCCGACTCCAGAAACTCCTCCAGATTCCAAAACGCTTCTGCAGAAAGAGGATCTACCTCTGAGTGTTGTGCAAGGCAACCACCAAGGCTAGTATAGGAGGAGGTGGTGATCTCTTAGGCCACCAGCCGGCAATTCAAGAGCACCCAGGGTGCCAGCCCGCAGCCCAGCAGCTAGTCCATCCATCTGCTCTATCGCAACAATTCGGGGACTTCAACAGACGTCCAGTGGGGCCCTTTTGTGCCAGTGCCTCAACTGCAGGACTTGCCATATCGCGGAGTGACCCTAGAATGCTCCACCCCCTAGGAGCCCATCTTCGCCAGCTCCCGGGACTGTTCAAGCCCAGCAGCACCCGGGCAGCCTATGCGTACACCCACCGAGGACCAAGAGCAGGTGGTCAAACCCCAACGGGGGGTGCCCAAGGCAAAGCAGCTGCAATCCTGGCACCGAGCACTTGGTACTTGGTAGAGATCACTGATCCAGGCTATCACCAGATCAGACACCCGAGCGTTCAGGTAATGCCAGTCTCTCTGTGATTAGCTATGAATCCCAGCATTTAAGACTGCAAAAGACCGCAGACTTCCATCTATGCATTTGCATTCCTAAAAAGAAAACTTATTTTTTTAGGTTGAGCATTCGAGACCTCTTGTATATACTTTAGTATACACTTATATTTCTATGTACTTGGTGGGCTCTGGAGATCTGCCCTAAGACGTGTCTGCATCCGCTTAGGGACTTTTTTTCTATTCAACTGTCTTAATAGAAAACGACCAGTAAAGGTCAAAAAAGTACCAGAATTGCTTTCTGCTTGTTAAACTGCCTCTATTTAACTGTCTTGATAGAAAACGACCAGTAGAGGTCAGTAAAATACCAGAATTGCTTTCTGCTGGGAGATTTTCTTCTTTTTTTTTCTGGCAACTGCCTCTATTTAACTTTCTTGATAGGAAACGACCAGCAGAGGTCAGTAAAATTCCAGAATCACTTTATCATTGTCTAGATTCCAGTCTATAGAAATTGTCTTCCACGAGCACCCGTAGACAATAATATGTTTTTCAAATCTTGTATTTTCAGTGATATGACCACCGAAGGCCCTGATTTTATATTAAAAACAGAGCTTTGGACTATACCATTTCCCGCTGAAAGGCAATATTTCTCTCCATGTGTTCCCATATCTAGTGTGTCACGCAGTTTGGTGCTTACTTTCCCTCCATGTTAAAGAACAGTGGATGTTTCAGCACCCAGGCTAATGTGCTGCATTTCTAAATTCATATAAGGTCCCAAAGGCGAGACTGAGTACATTGCAAATGCTTGTTTGTAAAGCAGCCAATGTCCATTTAATAGACAGGGGTTACTCTTAAAAGAACTGTTTCTTATATGAGAACACAGTCGAGGGAGCAGGCAGTATTCACCTGAAGCTACCAATACAATTAACAATGGGGAAGCTGCTTCATCGGTACATCTTCTCCTTTGCGAATCATTTACCACCCCAAGTCAAGGGTCTGTAACTGATCAATGGTTTGCAACTTCATTTGTGGTCAAAAACCACTAATACATTGTGAATCCAAAATAGGTGGGGGCACCTCTTCATTGTCTTCTCCCATTTACAGTTCTTACTACTAAGTCCTCAGTACAGTGCACTATGTATGCCGAGGGCCTGTAAGTCAAATGCTGCAGCACTGATTGTGCCACCCACACAGGCAGCCTTTCAAAAGGGGTCTCCGACCTGCCACTGTATGACCTGTCTCTTTTGCCATGTCGACCTGAAAAATGCATCCACCTGCCAGGCCCTAACCTTCCCTTCTAGTACATGTGAGTCACCCATAAGGTAGGCCCAAGTTACCCCTATGGGCATGGTGCAATGTATGTGAAAGGTAGGACATGTACTAATTTGTGTGACATGTCCTGATAGTGAAATACAGAGAATTTCTTTTTGTCACTATTGAAAGGCTATCTGTCCCATAGGATAGAATATGAGTTTATCTATAACATCTTATAAGTATAACTCCAGTGGAAAGATAGAAAGTTGGAGCTTGGTATCTCTGAAGTCAGATTATAAAACTGCATATTTTAGTAAAAATGATTTTTATATTGTGTGTTTAAAAACACAACTTTTAGAAAGTGGAGGTTTTCTTCCTTAGCCATCCTGTGTGCCTCTGCTGGTTTGTGGATTGACTGGTTTTGGAGTGACAGGGGCTGGGGATGTGCATTCTCTACAGACAGCCACTGGGGTGGGTGGGGGGTTGACGTTTGTCCTGCCTGTCCTGGATGAGTCAGGGCTGGGCTGCTTAGGCCTGGTCTTCTCTGGATAATGCTGTCTCCACCTATTGCCGGGAAGCTGGGTCAGAGAGGACAGAACTGGTTTTGACCTAGCACAGAGCCCCTCTGCGACAAGAGAACAAAGAAAAATGCAGTATAAATATTGGCGCCCAGACTCCAGAACTTTACATAACTCCTGGACTCAAGAGAAACCTCTACCAAGGAGAAGAGCTGGAGAAACTGTAGAAGTACTGGCCCTTTATTGTGTGTTGTGTGAAGTTGGCCTGCAGTGGCTTACAGGACAAGACTTTGGTGTGTGTTGAGCATCCTGCTTGAAGAAGATCTCCAAGTTCTTATAGTAGAGCTTCCGTCCTATTCGGAAGTCTCAGGATGCAAAGACTTCACCACCAGTTCCCCTGAATTCCCTGGCTGGGATTTAGACTGCCAATTGGTGCCTGTGCCTGTGTTGAGCCTCTGGAGGTTGCCCTGCTGCTGGGAGCTGAGAAAACCTGAAGCAACTGCAGAAGAGTGACGCACCTGCATCTGTTTCCAATGCAACATCGCTGTGCTGGAAGAATTTCCATGCATCTCTGAGGTGCTGCTGAAGAAATTGACACAGTCCATGCCAGCACATGGAAAAACCGTTGCACGCCCATTATTGTGCATTGCTCTCCGAAGTCCGAGATCACCGCGCTGACTGCGACGCAGGCCCTGCTGTGCGGCTGCACGAATTTGCGCTTCCCCTAATCCTGAGACATCGCACTGGGGTGCCAAGACTACATCAACACCGGGGCCACTGTAGGAAATTGATGCCTCACCTCCCCACAAAGTAAGAAACAGAAGCCTAGCCTCCTCTCCAGTAAGGAACGACACATCACCTCCTGTGAGTGGCAGTAAAGAACCGGTGCATCACCTCCCCTGCAAGGAACTGCTGCTTCACCTTTCCTGCGTGCGAGGAACCAACACATCATATTCTCTGCAACTGTTTTTGTTTATGATTTTGACACAACCCAGGTACTTTGTGTTGAACGTGTTGCATCTATAGTTTGGTATCGCCTTGGCTCCTTCGAACGTTCCGCGCCAGTGCGGAATGTTCAAAGAATGGGTGGGGCTGCGTTGGCCGTTGGCCGGTCGCAGCACCAGCCAGGTAGTGCTCCCGTAGGCCAACGGCCAACAGGAGCATGGAACAGGTTATAGATAAGAACAATGTTTATGTTTTAAAAGTCATATCTTGATAACTGTATGTTGGATTTTTGTCATTCTGGTCTTGTTTGGTTTAGAGAAAGTTTGCTTACTTTTCTATACTGATGTGGTGTCCATTTGTAGTGTTTTCACTGTATTACTGTTTGTTTGCACAAATGCTCTATACACTGCCTCAGAGATAAGCCTGTCTGCTTGTGCAAAGCTACCAAGGGGGGTGAGCAGGGGTTATTTCAGGAGTGTATCCCCCTTATCCTTACTAGGAAGAAGGGTCCCTACTTGGACAAAGGTGCAAACCCTTGCCAACTAGAGACCCCCATTTCGAACATTTACAAAGGAGTCTTGTCGTAAAACAACTGTGTTTTTCATAAACTGCAGGCATGGCAACAAAATAATAGCTTTATGCATGAGGATCCTTGTCCCATATCCTTTAGGATACATTAAACAGACCACCTCCCATGCATCCAACGTAGTGCAGGTAAATAATATACTTTTGTATCACTGTGGTCAAAAAAGCACTACCCACCAAAAAGTAACATACAAACACTCAAAACAATACTTTAAAAACTACACTGCACAGCTTTTCAACATGGCTCATATATTTTGTATGGTGGGCAGCCGCGGTCGGTAATGGGAGTACCTGCAGGGCGGTGACGTGGGGAGGGGGAGGGGCAGGGTGGGGTTAGTAATGTATGGATTACGGAGCTTTACAGGTAAGTAAACATTTAAATAAATAAAACGAATTTCGTTGTGTGCACAGCATCCCCAAATGCGATGCAGTGCGCGCAACGAAATTTGTTTTATTTATTTAAATGTTTACTTACCTGTAAAGCTCCGTAATCCATACATTACTACCCCCCACCCTGCCCCTCCCCCTCCCCACATCACCGCCCTGCAGTTACTCCATTACTGACCGCGGCTGATGATGGGGTATCACGGGTTCACCGTAGCACATAGAATAATAGTACAACAGAGCAGCGACGGCTCGTGGAGGGAGTTACGGTGGGGCAGGAGGGTGGGGAGGGGGAGGGGCAGCGCGGAGGTTGCTAAAAACCGGCATATGGATAATTGCAGGTAAGTAAACAATTTAATTAATAAAACGAATTTCGTAGTGCGCCTTGCATCGCAAAATGCAATGCAGTGCGAGCTACGAAATTTGTTTTATTAATTAAATTGTTTACTTACCTGCAATTATCCATATGCCGGTTTTTAGCAACCTCCGCCCTGCCCCTCCCCCTCGCCGCCCTCCTGCCCCACCGTAACTCCCTCCACGAGCCGTCGCTGCAACAGAGTACTGTGGGTTGGGCTGCACACACAACTGCGGTGCAAGACTGATGTGACCTGTTTTCGGATGTCTACATGCACACAACCATCCAATATGAAACCACCCACAACATCCAGAAGAACATATTACACAGAACACTAATGCACTCCTAACATAGCTCAAGTATTCTGTATAGTTTGGTATCACCATGCTCACAACAGTACTAACCATAAAAAACAATAATCACAACCTCAGCTGATCACATTATACAGAAGACTGCATCTACATCCAATACTGCTCATAGAAACAGAGTGCCTGATTCACAAAGATAAACATATGTTTGTGCAAGTTAATACCTTTTCAGTATTCACAAAACTGCAATTTAATAGTAACTTGACAACTGCGGAAAATCCGCAGTCGGGGGCGAAGAACTCCCCATATGCTTTATAAATAAATAAATAAATAAATAAATAAAAAGATAGGAAAGGCCTAACAGGAGATGCCATCTCCTCACCCCACTCCCCGACCAGATTCTCTGCAGTCATAAAGATTGTGGGGCATATTACCAAGCAATAGCGATAATTATCGCTATTGATTTTATGGCAAATGAGATAAAAACCGGCCGCAATGCATGAATATCGCTGAAAAGTCAGCGATATTCATGCATTACCGAGCTAATGCTCTTAGCCATGTTATCCACCTCCCATTGGATAACATGGCTAAGAACTGCTCAGGGCAGGTGTTAGCTTTTGGAGATATTTGCGCTTAGTGCGAATATCTCCAAAAGTTGGTAATAGGAGATAGCGATGTTAGCGTCTGTTTCCAGTCGCTAACATCTTGGCACGCCCACTTTGCATGTCATTAGTGATAAATATCTCTGACATGCAAAGTGGGGCCAAGATGGTCGCTATCTCCTACTAGCTGTCGCTAACTGGTGTTAGCGGCAGCTAGGTAATAGGGAGATAATTTTATGTCCGCTTTCTTGGCTTTTAAAGCCAAAAAACTGGAGATAAACCCCCTTGATAATATGCCTCTGAATTTTTGCGTTTGTTGAACATGAAAAATTATTAACTTAAATAGATGTGTATTTTTACGTTTGTGAATCAGGCGAACCGAAATTTAAAAGCAACTCTTGCAATACCATGTAGCAAATGGAGAGGCGTGCATACCGTTCATTTTCATAATTTAGTTTAAAAAAAATCAGCTGTGCTGTACGTATTTTGAAGCCACTTCGGTTGCTAAGGATGGAGTCCTACATAAAAAGCAGTCCTGAAGCCCAAAGTGCACGCCACAGAATGGCGACATTCCGCAGGGATAACGATTCGGAGTTGGTTCTTTTGAAAACATAAAATCTTAGATAAACAATTGATTCGAAAAGAACGAGCATGCTGTGTTTGTAAGCCCAAATGACTGGCAGGTTCTTTGGCAAACACGGTATTTTGTCGAGCTGCCAACAGAGAAATTAAAATTGCATTTCATATTGAGCTTACAACCCTTGACGAGGAATTGATTGCTCCACGGCTGTATGAACTGGAAACGATCCAATCCAGAGTACACGAAGACCCTTTTAATGGTTACAATGACACAGAAACATATTTTGTTGTATTCCAAAAGCCATGTGACCTCTTCCACCTCATTGGTTCTACAGATCATTGTCTCTACCTTTTCAGAGGTAGGTGAACCACTGAAGGACTCGACTAATAAGACAAGGGGTTGAGGGGGCTATAGTTAGAGCAGTAGACGCAATAAGCGAGAGAGGCGCGCGGTCCGCCATTTTAGGACCACCTATCAAACCACTTGGAAGCATTTGAATCTGGTGCCACCCTGTACAAAGTTTCTAAAAGATGAATTTTGCTTTGTTTTATAGAGCCAATGTAACCGTTGTGGCTAGTACAAACGGTCGCCGATGATATTTGCTCACCGTTGAATTTAATAGCTTGGTAGCACGCGGCGCCGTTCCTGTTGAGGTGCCTGCAAACATTTTCATCACTTCAAAAACAAACAGCGAGTGAATGTCAGCCGAGATTAGATTCTCAGACCAGCAGTCAAATAGCAACAGCACAATTCATCAATGTCATTCCGAATATTCAAATGACCACAGTAAAGTGATACATATATTTATCAGAATATATGTGTGTGTGATTATTTTTTTTGTATTTTGTAATTCTTTATTAGCAATTTTAAAATAGAATAGCAACGTAGGTACATCAGAATCGGCCACACAGCTACAATGACCACATTGTGTGTGTGATTCTAATTTTTTGTAAAACACATCTATGGTAATTTGAATAGCCCAACACTATAGGGTGAATTGTTTATCTGAGTTTTCTGAATTTTATTAAACCTCATTACCATTGAAAGCAGAAGTGGAATAGAGCCATTTTCTGGGTGCAGCACTTGCCAAACACAATAAATAAAAAATATGAGCACATGACTTGAAAGCTTAATTTAGATACAAATAAATGATCTGACAATTCTGTCCCTAGTTCAATCCATGGGGATGTGACCGCACTGAAGGATTCTTTCAGACCATGGAAAAATAAAAAGAGGAAATCGGTTCAAAGAGAACGATTCGGATTGTTTATTAGACATTTATAGCCCATGAATGAAACGTTCAAGGGAATTGTATTTTCCAATTGAATTGAGTATAGCTTTTTAGGAAACAAAGAAACAAATTCATATTATGACAATCTATCATATAGTACGCTTTCCTGCAAAGCGCTTTTTCTAGGCTCCAGTTTTTCAATTCGGTTTTAGTTATTTGATTTGCATAGTGGTTTAAAAAAAGCTCAAAATCACTTAATCAAAACAAGTACTTATGACAGTCCACTCACACAACTGTACAAGTTCTCCACTTACACATCATCAGTTGCTTAATATTTAAAACCAATTAATTGCTGATCCTTTGGCACTCATTGTGTTTTGACCCCCTGGGGCATATTACCAAGCAATAGCGATAATTATCGCTATTGCTTGGTTAGAGACAAAAGTTTACCGCTAAGCTGCGGCGATTTTTATTGCAAATAAACCTTGTTATTACCAAGGTTTATCGCAAATGCGATAAAAATCGGCCGCAATGCATGAATATCGCTGAAAAATCAGCGATATTCATGCATAACCAAGCTAATGCTCTTAGCCATGTTATCCACCTCCCATTGGATAACATGGCTAAGAACCGCTCAGGGCAGGCGTTAGCGTTTGGAGATATTCGCGCTTAGCGCGAATATCTCCAAAAGTTGATAATAGGAGATAGCGATGTTAGCAACTGTTTCCAATCGCTAACATCTTGGCACGCCCACTTTGCATGTCATTAGTGATAAATATCACTGACATGCAAAGTGGGGCCCAAGATGGTCGCTATCTCCTACTAGCTGTCGCTAACTGGTGTTGGCGACAGCTAGGTAATAGGGAGATAATTTTATCTCCGCTTTCTTGCCTTTTAAAGCCAAAAAAGCGGAGATAAACCCCTTGATAATATGCCCCTGTATTCTTTCATAAGGTGAAATCTAATGAATAAAATGTGTACGAAAGAAAGTTAGAATTTTTGTTTTAAATGTGCCTATGTATCTGAGGTTGGGAATAGAGGTTATTGGTATTGCTCTAAATTTGATGTTACCCGTTATATCACGTCATTCTGGAGGTGTTTTTGTGTGCACAATTACTTGCATACGGAATTTAAAAATGTAATAAACATGCAATAGACTATAAGAAATGTCCTACTTTTTTGCCACACTTGCCACACTTCTAATAAAAAGACTATTTTACATGTGTGAGTGGAGCTAATGCACTGGAGAGGAAATGTTTAAAACACAACACAGGAACGTCAAAACATTTGATTTGAATTAAATCGATTCCCGGGATGGAGATAGACGCCGTATTTGGCTTGGTGCTAGCCAGTTCCCAAGGTTACATAACTCCCCAGAAATTTTTGAAAGGTAGGCAACAGTTGGAGTCTAGGCTAGTGCAGTGTGTATGGATCAGATTAATTTTCCATACACAGAATGCCCTGCAAATGCAAAAATCGCAGGACTTGGGTATAGTGTGCGCACAATTTGACAGTCACATCTCTCCACCACTACCACTGGCAACATCCTTCTCACCCCACCTCCCTATCATGCCCATGAAATCTCATAATGCGGTTATATTGTCCAGGGCGTAGATTTTATTAACATCAAACCGGTTAATTCCACATAACCACTACATGAATACAGGCATACTACTTTGAAAACTGAAGATATACATGCTTCAAACTTTAGTGATATTCATATGTCAAAACACTAATATGGTAAAATATATATTACATTTCAGCATATCATTAAGCTGTCCAGCCTCTGGAACACTCAACTGCGCACATTATGCCGGCAGGCCACAATGCGCTAGCAGTAACAATTGCATTTACCTGAACCAGGGCACCACCTAACGCCTCAGAGGTACCTGACCAATGGATAAACCTTCGGGCATACACATACCAAATGTACAATGAAATTATAATTGCAGTCTCAGGTGACACAGCATTAAGTTGTTCATAGTGTAGAATCCTCCGCTGTGCACATTGTGCCGGCAGGCCACAACGTGGTACAATGAACAGTTCTCTTGCTTGAAAACCAGGGCACCGCATAACGCACCGGCCTTCCGAGGTACCACCTGAACCCAGGCAGCCTCCCAAGAATCAACTCAGTCCTTCAATGACGTGTTAAGGCAGTAGAGTTGAGGACCGCCGGCAGGCCGGTCCCTCTCCCCGCCACTCCACTACACGCTTCAATCTTACCATGTCCTGGGGGTCTATCCACCTCCCTTGTTGAGCATGCCTCTTTGTTAACTGTAAGTGCTTCGCCAGCTCCGCTATACTGTAATGCCGGGCGGGTGAGTGGTTTTCCGGCACTCTGCGGCTAAGTCCAAGGAGACAAAAGAGGGCGATCCCCAGGAGACCCTGCCTTAAATAGCTTCTACGTTAGCAATCGGTTTTGTTTCTTCTTTCGCCGATCCCCCCGCTGCATGTCATTAGCCAGCCCACTCCTCAACCAGCCTCCTATTGCGATGTCCGGTCCCATGGCGCAACTAAGGCCGCCCCTCCTCTAATCGCGGGGGACGACTGCTCAATCACTGTGAGGGAAAATGCTGCAATCTTCGGGGCATGACGGGAAAGGCCCCAAGTTGCAATAAGGAAGCATCAATATTTGTCCTTTGAAATTCAATTGTTTTGGGGCTGTGGGCAACCACACTATTTGAGCCAGAGTTTGGGTGGTACCCAGGGAAACCTACTAGTCTCAGAAAATTCTGGAACTAGATTTGTGGTGGGATTTAAATATTCAGGATGGTATGGTTTACATACTTCCCACTACTTTTTCTATTTTTTTCACACAGACTAACTGTAAATGACATAAGCCGGCAAAAATAACAGATCTTTCTCACATTTTTTAATGGAAAGTTCCAGAATAGACAGGACTCGAAAAGAGCCTGACCACCAGCCTCCTACACCTTTCCCAATATCAAAGGAACCCCCCTATCGACAGGAAAGTAGACTTGGTCATAATTTTTGTTGTGCTGGCATAATTTGGCATATTCCCAGGTAGGTACAAAAAAGCATTCTTGTTGCTTTAATAGTGCCACAGGGCAGCGCATTTCCACTAGAGAGAACTCTAAAAATAGTGGAAAGTCTCTCTTGCAAGAGGAGCCATACGAGGCCTGGGGTTTATCAGTGTTTTCTGTTACTGAAGAGAGCTTTCACAGTTTGTAAAGTTCTTTACAAAGAAACCGCACTGCACTGTGCCATTATTAAAGCAACAAGTACGCTCTTTGATACATAGTGCACTGGCTATACTTTTCGTTAGTTGATCTCATCTTCAAGCCTTCATTTAAGGGTTGTTTACACACAACTCCAGTGGAAGTCCACTGGCTGTTAATCCATTACCCCTGATGAAGGGTGGCAGCAACCGAAATGCATTGTGTATTTACAAGCAAGCTAATGATATAGCATTGATCTACGATCGAAACGATCATTGATGATATAATTAATGTGAAGTAAAATTTATTTAAAAAAAGATTTGATGTACAATGAATTGTAATCATGTTATCACCGCACTTAAGTGCACTAGTGTGTTGATTGAGTTGTTAGAAATATGTTTTTGAATTTATGTAAGGAAGGTCAAAATCAGCCAATGGGCTTTTTCAGCTGTGCGCTTTGATTCTAGGAAACCGGAAGGTTGGCTAGGTTCTTGCAAAATAAACCTTTTGGCAGACCCAAACCTTCCTTTTTTTTTTAAATAAATCTTTTTATAAAAGGACAGCGAGGTAGATACAATCAAAATACTATTCAGTACTGATTACATAGTGATTGCACAAACAGTGTTCATGATGATACAAGTGCAGCACAGTTATATACGTTCAATTTTCACTTCGCTCGGCTGGTATAGGGTCATCCAGGAGGGGAGGGGTGAGAGGAAGAGGGGGAGCGCAAATGTGTCCACGATACTCATTCCACTTCCACCATATATGAGTCCATTTTTGGGGACATCCGCTGGAAACATAGACAGCCTTTTCCTTAAACATACACCAGTCCATGTCTTCTTTCCATAATTGCAAGCCGGGGGTTTCCCCCTCTCCCCACAGTTTAGCAATGTTGCATTTGGCTATCATATAACCCATATTTTGTCTTTACTACTCAGGTCCGTCGGTTCCCATACATTAAGTGCACACTGTCCAGCATCCCGGTTCAAATTTTGACCAAGCAACTCAGACATCCAGTCGACCACACCCTTCCGGTATGCACAAATCTTGGTACATTCTCACAGGATATGGCTAAAAGTACCCTCTCTCCCACAGTTTCTTCTACACCTTGAGTCCTTCCCATAGCCCATACGGGTCACAGCCGTTCTGGAATAATATGTCCTGTGTAGAATCTTTAGTTGCACTAATTTAAGTCCCAACGAGATTGCTACCTCCCTTGGAGAGGCAAGTGCCTCCATCCAGTCTTCGTCATCTAGTTCTAGTAGGTCTTCCGCCCATTGCTCCCTAAGTTTTATTAGGGGAGCAGTCGCGTGATTAATAAGCTTACGGTATGTGAGGGATATCGACTTATCTGGCATGTAACCGTCGAGTAGCCTGTCTTCTAACGACGTGGCCTCACGTAACATCATTCCTACCGTAAGGCATGCATACAGGGCGTGTCTGACTTGGTAATATTGAAATATTTCTGAGTCTGCTAGGTCATATTCTTGCAGTAGTGCAGAGAACTCTATCACTTTACCATCTTTCCAATTGTCGCCCAGCCTTGAGAGCCTAATTAGATCCCACTTAGCAAAACACCTAGTAGTTTGGAGGGATCCCAACAAGTAGGAGTCCCATACGGGGGTAGATTGTGTGAATCGCTTGTCCCAACCTACACTTTTGTGTGCTGTGTTCCAGATCCGAACCGCATGTGATGTAGGTCCCGTCAGCCCCAACTGAGCTGGCCTGGAGTAGAGAACTCTAGTATAGGATCCCCCTGGTAAAAGCCATCTGTCCATCTGGTTTCCCGGATCATTCTGCTGCCGGTATATCCCTAGATTGATGGCTGCCAATTGCGCAGTCCAGTAATATCTATTAATGTCTGGGAGTTGAGGTTCCGTGAATTCTGAACCCGTTTCATAAAGGTCATGGTTTTGTTACGAATTTGATAGTAGCGAACCGTAACTAGTGAGTGCGGCAAGTACAAGTGATTTCGCCATACTAGACCGATGGATTCACTACGTATTTTGGGATTTCGTTCTGAACCCTTGGGTTCCATTTTGTGTATGGCAGCCATTTTGTGGTTGCCCTCACATAGGCCGATGACTGCGGCCGAACGAGTCTTTAGTACACGTACACGGTAGCTGACTCCTAGGTGACCTGAGTGAACTGACCCCGTTGCCTGAAGCTAGCCATGCTAAGCCAGTTCCTTGTCCGGTAGTTAATCGAGATTAGAGATCAAAGAACAGGACATTGTTGAGTTTATTGCACATGCACAAACCCCTTATCCTGCTTCTCAATTGTTTCTGTTCCTTCTTTTATGGCTTATTTATGGTATGGGTTGTGGTCTTTTATTATGGGTTTGTCCGGCCTGTTCAAGAAAGAATGTTGGGCTTTCCCGTGTAATTGATGGTGGGCTGGACAACTGAAGAGTGGGTTTGTCGTCATGCGATACCTTTTGTAATGTTACCTTTGATTGGACAATTCGTAAATAGTGGGTGTTTGTCCGGAATGTGATTTTTAGCATAAAAGACGATGTCTCGCAATACGAAAATTGAGCAGTCTCTGACGAACCTACTTGTGTCGTACTTCGTATACTTCTGTTCCTGGTTGCAGCCAATAAATTTGATCTTTGACGTCACCGAGAAGTATCCCGTGTCTCTGTATTCTAAGACAGGTGAACCCGAAGACTTTGGGCGTGCCCCTGGCGCCACTGGGTTCTAAAACCCGGTTCTTCAGTTGGCGCCCAACATGGGGCGACTTCAGTGGTACCGGTCCAAGCCTGAAGATCGTGAGGAGCTTCGTGAGGAAATTCTGGAAGACGGCACCCACTTCATCGACCCCGGCATGTCGAATGTGGACTGAAGGTTTTTACTGCGAGGCTTCCCGCTTTCCGACGGCTACGAAGGACTGCTGCCCTGACTGTGGCCCTGTCTTGGACCCATTCGTGATGATTTGTAGAGCAAGACGATAGACGGGTCTTCTGGTGACGTGATCGATACTTCAGTTAAGTATAAGTGGGTCTCTCCCAGTCCTTAGTGTTGGGTTTCCTTTGGGATCTTTGATTTGGAACTTGCAAGTGCCAAAGCCGAGGGACTCGTATATTTGCGAGACTATCGTTTTTGGTAATCCCTTGAAGTTTGAAGCTAGATTAGTGAGCGAAGATGCCTGGTCTTAGCAAACTTGGAAAGATATTTTTTTGTAGTTGTAACAAGGATTCCCGATTGGAGGACTCATGTCCGATACCTCCGGCTGGAACTCCAACTTATGAGCTCTATTCTAAACATGGCGTGGGCCCCATTACGTATAATGAATTGTGGGTCCGATACACTAGGAAAGATGGTGTTTTAAAATGGCCCCAACATGGTAGCTATGACACAGAAATTTTAGATAATCTGGAAGTTAAACTATTTAAGAAGAAAGCCCAGCGGCGATGTTTGAGTCTTTCCGCCTTTAGCGTTACGAAGCCAAACCGAAAGCAATTAAACAAGCGAAAAGAGATAAAAGAGAGAAGGGTATATCGATAATGTAAGCTGCTAGGCAGTTTAAAGATAATGAAGAAGAACAAGTAAGTGAAGAGTTGCATAGGCAACATAAAATGGCCATCGATAAATGTTATCCAGCTTTATCACCTCTTCTGCAATGTGCAACGAAGGACCCTGAAAAGGATCCTTTGATGTCACATATGTTGAGATTACCACCCCCTTATGTGCAGAGTGCTACGGCACCTCCGCAACCTCCAGCTGTTCAGCCTCCTGTTATTGCACAGCCGCCAGCTCCTGTTCAGCTGGTTCCTTCTCATCTGGAGCAGCCTTCTCTAGGGCCGCCGACTTTGCTATCAGTTCCACCTCAAATTCCTACGACTTTTTCTCCTGTACTTGCTACTTCTTCTGTTACTACTCCTAGGTTTGTTTTGTCTCAGCCTGCTTTGCCTCCTGTCCTTATGTCAGCTTCTCCTTCTGTTCGACAGAGAATGACTGATACTGTTACTGGTCTTTTGTCTCCTTTCTTTGGGTCATTGAATGTGACCCCTGTTTCCGCACGTAAACAATTGGGTAGCCAGTTTCCTGGTCCCAAAAAGCGGGCAGTGTTGGATCATTTGGCTCGTAAATGGGTTACTAATTCTTCGAGATATGATTTAGAGTCGGTTATGAATGTCTTCCGACAATGGGAAGCACCAAAGCAGAGGTATGTCTTCGATATCATGTGTACTTTCCTCCGTGAGGAATGGGAAGATGGTGAGTTGGGTCAGACCCCATCAGAGTTGTTTAATGTACAGTCAGAGTTTGCGAAAGGGACGATAGTGGGTTCCGATGTTGAGAAAGCAGCTGCAAAGTTGTTTGCATTTAGGAGTGAGTGTCCTTCTCAGTCATTGTTTGAGCCTGATCCTTCTGTTAGGAGAAAAGTGAGACAGTATCCAATGAGAGAGGTTCCTCCGGTATGGAAAGAGGCAGTACAAGATGATGCCGTTAATGGTATTCAAGCAGTACCGGCTCATTTCCAGCGTCGTTGGGTACATATTCCGTGGAAAAGAGCTGAAGTTTTGGCCCTTAAGCAGACTCTACCTGACCCCTGCAAGAATCCTGCAGGGTATTATAAGGAGTTGTCACAGACAGCTGACACGTGCATTATGAATTTAGCCGATATAGATATGTTGTTTGGTAATGTGGTTCCTCAACCTTTGTGGGGACCGATTCCTCATGTGGATCATGCGCAAGAGTTAGGTGATACATGGGCAAATATTACTGCTGCAGATGGTCTTCAAGGTGGTGGAGCTAAACCTGAAGCTTTAGTTGCAGAACTCCCCGGTAGGATTATTAATTATATGAAGACTTTGATGCATGCTATGCAAGTGAATTGGGATAAGTTGTCTGCATGCAAGCAGAAGAAAGATGAAAGTGTGTCTGATTTCTTCACTAGGTTTGAAGAGACGTTTATCGATCATAGTGGTCAAGACATGAGTACGGAAGGTGGCCAAAGGTTGTTCGTAGATAAGTTTGTCCATAACTTGCTTCCCGAGTTGTGTAATAAGTTGAAGGATTCAGAGAGTTCATGGGCTGTTTCTTTGTCGGCCCAGCTATTGGCTACTGCACAATATTACGAGAATAGAGATAAGGATGAGAAGAGAAAGCAGAGAAGAAGACTAAAGATTTAAAGATGAAGGTTCTTTTGCAACAGGCGTATCCGCCGCGTTATAATCAGCGTGAGTTTCAGCAACCTCAGCAGTTTCAGAGAGGATCCCAAAGGCCCGAGTCTTTTCAGCGGCGTATTCATGTAGGCCCTCATCAGTGTGCCTATTGTAAAGAAGAAGGTCACTTCAAGAGTAGTTGTCCGGTTCTGTTGCAGCGTACGAATGGTGTGTCTGGTGTGAGAGGTCGAGGTGCTCAGCAAGCTCCTAGAGGTAGAGGATGTGGTGTGTTCCCCCAGAATGCACAATCCTTTCCTCCACAGAATACGATGAATTGTTTTGATCAACAGAATGTTGCGTCTGGTCAGTCGACTCAATACTATGCTGACGACTACTATGTTGAGAGTGAGAATGTTGATGGTAATGATTGCTAGGACAGCCATAGACAAAGAGAGGGAGTAGTCTCAGTTCCAGTAGATCAGAGTGAACCTTAAGTTGAAGTGGTTACATCGGGTGTGTCCGAGCCTTCTCTGTTGGATACTCGTGCTGCGAAGAGTTCTATCATGCACTCTAAACTCCCTGGCGCACCTTTGTCTGGCTTGACAAATGTTTCGGTAGGTTTTTCTGGCGCCTCAGTTCGTAATCCAGTTTCTAGTCCTTTGTCTCTTTCGGTTGGACCTTGTGAATTAGAAGCACCCCTCATTCTGACGACAGGTTGTGGCGAGAATTTGTTGGATTTGGATATGTTGAAGAGATTGTATGCGACATTGCATTGTTCTCCTTCAGGAGTACAGCTTACATTGGGTAAGAGAGTGGTCTCTCCGATGTATTTGTCTAAAGATCGGCTTCCATTGGAATTGCGTTCTCTCCCTGATACTTTTTGGGCTACTGGTCCTAATGATGTGGGTCTTTTGGAGATTCCACCATATGTTGTAACGCTAAAAGCGAATGCTAGATTGCCACGTATTCCCCAATACAGCATCTCTAGTGATGGTGAAAGAGCACTTTTAGCGATCATATATGATCTGATTTAGAAAGGTGTGATTGAGGAGACAAGAGGTAATGTGTGCAATAGTCCGGTTTTGCCTGTCCTGAAACGTACTGATTCTTCTCAGCCGCCTGTGTATAGGTTTGTGATCGATCTTCGAGAAGTGAACAAGATTGTTGTGCCACAGTTTCCTGTTGTTCCAGATATTACTGCTTTGCTGACTATGATTCCTGCTTCAGCTGCCTGGTTTACGGTGATTGATCTGAAGAATGCTTTCTTCAGCATCCCGATTGCCGAGGAGAGTAGAGATAGTTTCCGGTTTAAGCGCGCTCCTCAAGGCTATTGTGAAAGTCCATCCATCTATAGTCAGGCTTTGAAAACACAGCTTGACACAATTGTTTTGCCTGATGGTGCTGCACTTATTCAGTATGTAGACAATTTGTTAGTTGCTGCCGATGATGAGGAAATTTGTAAAGAAGCTACTCTTTCTTTGTTGCGACATTTGTCTGACCTTCATCATAAAGTGTCACCTTCGAAGTTACAGTATTGTCGACAAGAAGCGACCTACTTAGGTCATCTCTTATCGAAGGAGGGAAGAAGGTTGACCCCGAAACGAATTCAAGCGATTGCGAAAATGAATGTGCCAACCACACAGAGAGAAGTGCGTGCTTTCTTGGGTATTACTTCATATTGTAGGCAATGGATTCCGAATTTTTCTGTACTTGCGAAACCTCTGTTAGCACTTACTCTTAAGGATACTCCAAATCCTCTTCCTTGGTCTGACGAATGTCAGAAGAGTTTTTCTGAATTGCGTAATGCATTGTGTTCGGCTCCTGTGTTGGGTACTCCCGACTACAGTAAGCCTTTTACACTCTATGTTCATGAGAGAGAGGGTTGTGCATTGTCAGTCTTGACTCAGCAGTTTGGCGATAAGCAGCGTCCATGTGCTTATTTCTCGTCGACTTTGGATCTGGTAGCTAGAGCGTTGCCGAGTTGTTTGAGAGCTACAGCGGCAGCGGCTGTTTCTATTCGACAGTCTGCTGGTTTGGTAATGGATAATATGTTGATTGTGATGGTTCCACATGCAGTGGATACTTTATTAAACAGGACTAAAACACAGCACTTGACTAGTGCTCGTTTGTCAGGTTACGAGTTGACGCTTTTGGAGAGTCATGTGCATATAAAGCGATGCAACACGTTGAATCCAGCTACGTTGTTGCCGATTTCTGTAGAGACGGATGTTCAGGAACAGCATGATTGCTTTCTTAGGACAGAGGAAGAAACGAAGAGTAGAACTGATTTGAAAGACACTCCTCTTGTGAAGTCTGATGGTACCTTTTGGGTAGATGGTTCATGCTTTAGGCTTCTGAATGGTGATACGACTGTAGCATATGCGGTTACGACTTTGCATACGATTGTTGAAGCTGCACGTACCCACAAAATTCAGCTCAAGCAGCAGAGTTGATTGCACTGACGAGAGCGTGTGTGTTGTCGAAAGGAAAGAGAGTGACTGTGTATACCGATAGCCATATGCGTTTGGTGTTGCTCATAGTTTTGGGTGTTTGTGGAACGACCGTGGTTTCATAACTTCGCATGGTACGAAAATTCAGCATGGTCAGTTGGTGAATGAGCTTCTTGAGTCACTTACGTTGCCGATGCAAGTTGCGATCGTGAACGGCAGTGCACATAAGAAGGTTACCGATTACGTTGGTCGTGGTAATGCGTTTGCGGATGAAGTTGCGAAAGATATGGCGAAAGATGTGACGAGTCGAATGTATGTTGCGGGTCCAGCAAGATGGGTTCCGTATAGAGGAATGTGTGAAGATATGCTAGAGAGTGTGAAGTCAATTCAGGCTGAAGCTACGGAGAAAGAATTGAGTGTATGGAGAGAGAGTAGGGGGAAATTGGATTCGACTGGTTGTTGGATTGAGTTGTCGGAACATCAGCGATGGTTGTTACCTGATGCGTATGTGCTTGCAGTGGTTACGATGGAGCATGGAATGGCTCACATTAGTGCGAAAGGGATTTGTAAGTTGTTGGCTCCAGTATGGCAGAATGTTGGAATTCCTAATTGTGCGGAGTATCTGGTCAAGAATTGTATGGTTTGTCTGATGTATAATCCTGGCAAGGGAACTCCAGCTGCTCACTTTGCGCCTCCGACGTATCCGTTCGAGGTGTTGCAATTGGATTTTATACACATGGAAAGATGTAACAACTTAAAATACGTCCTTGTAGTTGTTTGTGCCTTTTCGAGATGGGTAGAAGCATACCCCCTGAAAGATAATACTGCCTTGTCCACTGCCAAAGCTCTACTCAAGGAATTTTTCCCGAGGTTTGGTTTGCCAAGGATGGTGTGGAGTCATAACGGAAGTGAATTTGTGGGTCAAGTCATGAAGAGAGTGTGTGAAGGTTTGGGCATTAAGCTGAAATTTCATGTTGCAAATCACCCCCAATCAGCTCGTTTGGTCGAATGCTACAATGGCACTTTGAAGCTGAAGTTAGCCAAGATTCAGGCAAGCTCTGGTCTCCAATGGCCCGATGCTTTGCCATTGGCACTTTTGTCAACTAGAACAACAGTACATTCTCGAGTGGGTCTTAGCCCCTACGAGATTGTGTTTGGTCGCCCGGCAAACATATGGGGAGTGCCGAGGCCGACAAAGTTTAGCAAGATCGAACATCCTGTGCTGATTGACTATTTGTATGATTTGACGGCTAAATTGCGTGTCTTACACCAACAGGTTTACGATACACTCCCACAAGTATCTGATGATCCAGGACACGCCATTGATCTTGGTTCGTGGATATTGGTGCGAAACTTTCACCGGACAAAGAACGATCAGCCCCGCTGGACTGGACCCCATCAGGTCCTTCTATCGACGCGTACCGCAGTGAGAGTTCACGGCAAGAAGAACTGGATCCACGGCGTACATTGTAAAAGGGTTTCTTTGCCTCTGCCGTACGACCAGTGGGTCCAGGAGGGTGTTGGTGATTCAGAGACTGAGACTGTGCCATGTTTTGTTCCATTCAGTGACGCGCGTTTGGTTGGGACAAACTCTGAGCGTGAGGACGACAATATTTTGCAAGAAGCTGTGTCCCTTTCTTTGAGACTAGACACTACCCAGCCTGAGTAGTTGTTTCGAGATCAGACATTGCCTGGTAAAGGCCGCTATAATCTATGACCGAGAGTCGATGAACTAATAAAGAAATAATTCCTTTTTGCTTTTGAAACTACGCTCTCTCATCCGAAAAGCTGTTTTGACCTATTTTTCTTTTTCGAACCGCCATCTGGGTTCAGCTGTAGGGTCGCGGTATAAAGCCTTGGAGTGTACAGCCGTGTAGACACAAGGTCGACAGTTCTGGTTTGTTCTAGGGCGTTCCCTGGACGTACAGACATACATCTAAGCCAAAGAGAACCAACTGCCGCGAACAGCACGGTTAGAGGATGGAGGTTTTTTAGATCGAGAGAGCTGTTGTGGAAATGAGCTTTAAGACAAGACTGTGTAAACTAATGAGTAGCAAATGTTTTTTGATAATGTGTCTTTCTATGCTACTTAGCATTTAGGAGTGAGTGTCCTTCTCAGTCGTTGTTTGAGCCTGATCCTTCTGTTAGGAGAAAAGTGAGACAGTATCCAATGAGAGAGGTTCCTCCGGTATGGAAAGAGGCAGTACAAGATGATGCCGTTAATGGTATTCAAGCAGTACCGGCTCATTTCCAGCGTCGTTGGGTACATATTCCGTGGAAAAGAGCTGAAGTTTTGGCCCTTAAGCAGACTCTACCTGACCCCTGCAAGAATCCTGCAGGGTATTATAAGGAGTTGTCACAGACAGCTGACACGTGCATTATGAATTTAGCCGATATAGATATGTTGTTTGGTAATGTGGTTCCTCAACCTTTGTGGGGACCGATTCCTCATGTGGATCATGCGCAAGAGTTAGGTGATACATGGGCAAATATTACTGCTGCAGATGGTCTTCAAGGTGGTGGAGCTAAACCTGAAGCTTTAGTTGCAGAACTCCCCGGTAGGATTATTAATTATATGAAGACTTTGATGCATGCTATGCAAGTGAATTGGGATAAGTTGTCTGCATGCAAGCAGAAGAAAGATGAAAGTGTGTCTGATTTCTTCACTAGGTTTGAAGAGACGTTTATCGATCATAGTGGTCAAGACATGAGTACGGAAGGTGGCCAAAGGTTGTTCGTAGATAAGTTTGTTCATAACTTGCTTCCCGAGTTGTGTAATAAGTTGAAGGATTCAGAGAGTTCATGGGCTGTTTCTTTGTCGGCCCAGCTATTGGCTACTGCACAATATTACGAGAATAGAGATAAGGATGAGAAGAGAAAGCAGAGAAGAAGACTAAAGATTTAAAGATGAAGGTTCTTTTGCAACAGGCGTATCCGCCGCGTTATAATCAGCGTGAGTTTCAGCAACCTCAGCAGTTTCAGAGAGGATCTCAAAGGCCCGAGTCTTTTCAGCGGCGTATTCATGTAGGCCCTCATCAGTGTGCCTATTGTAAAGAAGAAGGTCACTTCAAGAGTAGTTGTCCGGTTCTGTTGCAGCGTACGAATGGTGTGTCTGGTGTGAGAGGTCGAGGTGCTCAGCAAGCTCCTAGAGGTAGAGGATGTGGTGTGTTCCCCCAGAATGCACAATCCTTTCCTCCACAGAATACGATGAATTGTTTTGATCAACAGAATGTTGCGTCTGGTCAGTCGACTCAATACTATGCTGACGACTACTATGTTGAGAGTGAGAATGTTGATGGTAATGATTGCTAGGACAGCCATAGACAAAGAGAGGGAGTAGTCTCAGTTCCAGTAGATCAGAGTGAACCTTAAGTTGAAGTGGTTACATCGGGTGTGTCCGAGCCTTCTCTGTTGGATACTCGTGCTGCGAAGAGTTCTATCATGCACTCTAAACTCCCTGGCGCACCTTTGTCTGGCTTGACAAATGTTTCGGTAGGTTTTTCTGGCGCCTCAGTTCGTAATCCAGTTTCTAGTCCTTTGTCTCTTTCGGTTGGACCTTGTGAATTAGAAGCACCCCTCATTCTGACGACAGGTTGTGGCGAGAATTTGTTGGATTTGGATATGTTGAAGAGATTGTATGCGACATTGCATTGTTCTCCTTCAGGAGTACAGCTTACATTGGGTAAGAGAGTGGTCTCTCCGATGTATTTGTCTAAAGATCGGCTTCCATTGGAATTGCGTTCTCTCCCTGATACTCTTTGGGCTACTGGTCCTAATGATGTGGGTCTTTTGGAGATTCCACCATATGTTGTAACGCTAAAAGCGAATGCTAGATTGCCACGTATTCCCCAATACAGCATCTCTAGTGATGGTGAAAGAGCACTTTTAGCGATCATATATGATCTGATTTAGAAAGGTGTGATTGAGGAGACAAGAGGTAATGTGTGCAATAGTCCGGTTTTGCCTGTCCTGAAACGTACTGATTCTTCTCAGCCGCCTGTGTATAGGTTTGTGATCGATCTTCGAGAAGTGAACAAGATTGTTGTGCCACAGTTTCCTGTTGTTCCAGATATTACTGCTTTGCTGACTATGATTCCTGCTTCAGCTGCCTGGTTTACGGTGATTGATCTGAAGAATGCTTTCTTCAGCATTCCGATTGCCGAGGAGAGTAGAGATAGTTTCCGGTTTAAGCGCGCTCCTCAAGGCTATTGTGAAAGTCCATCCATCTATAGTCAGGCTTTGAAAACACAGCTTGACACAATTGTTTTGCCTGATGGTGCTGCACTTATTCAGTATGTAGACAATTTGTTAGTTGCTGCCGATGATGAGGAAATTTGTAAAGAAGCTACTCTTTCTTTGTTGCGACATTTGTCTGACCTTCATCATAAAGTGTCACCTTCGAAGTTACAGTATTGTCGACAAGAAGCGACCTACTTAGGTCATCTCTTATCGAAGGAGGGAAGAAGGTTGACCCCGAAACGAATTCAAGCGATTGCGAAAATGAATGTGCCAACCACACAGAGAGAAGTGCGTGCTTTCTTGGATATTACTTCATATTGTAGGCAATGGATTCCGAATTTTTCTGTACTTGCGAAACCTCTGTTAGCACTTACTCTTAAGGATACTCCAAATCCTCTTCCTTGGTCTGACGAATGTCAGAAGAGTTTTTCTGAATTGCGTAATGCATTGTGTTCGGCTCCTGTGTTGGGTACTCCCGACTACAGTAAGCCTTTTACACTCTATGTTCATGAGAGAGAGGGTTGTGCATTGTCAGTCTTGACTCAGCAGTTTGGCGATAAGCAGCGTCCATGTGCTTATTTCTCGTCGACTTTGGATCTGGTAGCTAGAGCGTTGCCGAGTTGTTTGAGAGCTACAGCGGCAGCGGCTGTTTCTATTCGACAGTCTGCTGGTTTGGTAATGGATAATATGTTGATTGTGATGGTTCCACATGCAGTGGATACTTTATTAAACAGGACTAAAACACAGCACTTGACTAGTGCTCGTTTGTCAGGTTACGAGTTGACGCTTTTGGAGAGTCATGTGCATATAAAGCGATGCAACACGTTGAATCCAGCTACGTTGTTGCCGATTTCTGTAGAGACGGATGTTCAGGAACAGCATGATTGCTTTCTTAGGACAGAGGAAGAAACGAAGAGTAGAACTGATTTGAAAGACACTCCTCTTGTGAAGTCTGATGGTACCTTTTGGGTAGATGGTTCATGCTTTAAGCTTCTGAATGGTGATACGACTGTAGCATATGCGGTTACGACTTTGCATACGATTGTTGAAGCTGCACGTACCCACAAAATTCAGCTCAAGCAGCAGAGTTGATTGCACTGACGAGAGCGTGTGTGTTGTCGAAAGGAAAGAGAGTGACTGTGTATACCGATAGCCATATGCGTTTGGTGTTGCTCATAGTTTTGGGTGTTTGTGGAACGACCGTGGTTTCATAACTTCGCATGGTACGAAAATTCAGCATGGTCAGTTGGTGAATGAGCTTCTTGAGTCACTTACGTTGCCGATGCAAGTTGCGATCGTGAACGGCAGTGCACATAAGAAGGTTACAGATTACGTTGGTCGTGGTAATGCGTTTGCGGATGAAGTTGCGAAAGATATGGCGAAAGATGTGACGAGTCGAATGTATGTTGCGGGTCCAGCAAGATGGGTTCCGTATAGAGGAATGTGTGAAGATATGCTAGAGAGTGTGAAGTCAATTCAGGCTGAAGCTACGGAGAAAGAATTGAGTGTATGGAGAGAGAGTAGGGGGAAATTGGATTCGACTGGTTGTTGGATTGAGTTGTCGGAACATCAGCGATGGTTGTTACCTGATGCGTATGTGCTTGCAGTGGTTACGATGGAGCATGGAATGGCTCACATTAGTGCGAAAGGGATTTGTAAGTTGTTGGCTCCAGTATGGCAGAATGTTGGAATTCCTAATTGTGCGGAGTATCTGGTCAAGAATTGTATGGTTTGTCTGATGTATAATCCTGGCAAGGGAACTCCAGCTGGTCACTTTGCGCCTCCGACGTATCCGTTCGAGGTGTTGCAATTGGATTTTATACACATGGAAAGATGTAACAACTTAAAATACGTCCTTGTAGTTGTTTGTGCCTTTTCGAGATGGGTAGAAGCATACCCCCTGAAAGATAATACTGCCTTGTCCACTGCCAAAGCTCTACTCAAGGAATTTTTCCCGAGGTTTGGTTTGCCAAGGATGGTGTGGAGTCATAACGGAAGTGAATTTGTGGGTCAAGTCATGAAGAGAGTGTGTGAAGGTTTGGGCATTAAGCTGAAATTTCATGTTGCAAATCACCCCCAATCAGCTCGTTTGGTCGAATGCTACAATGGCACTTTGAAGCTGAAGTTAGCCAAGATTCAGGCAAGCTCTGGTCTCCAATGGCCCGATGCTTTGCCATTGGCACTTTTGTCAACTAGAACAACAGTACATTCTCGAGTGGGTCTTAGCCCCTACGAGATTGTGTTTGGTCGCCCGGCAAACATATGGGGAGTGCCGAGGCCGACAAAGTTTAGCAAGATCGAACATCCTGTGCTGATTGACTATTTGTATGATTTGACGGCTAAATTGCGTGTCTTACACCAACAGGTTTACGATACACTCCCACAAGTATCTGATGATCCAGGACACGCCATTGATCTTGGTTCGTGGATATTGGTGCGAAACTTTCACCGGACAAAGAACGATCAGCCCCGCTGGACTGGACCCCATCAGGTCCTTCTATCGACGCGTACCGCAGTGAGAGTTCATGGCAAGAAGAACTGGATCCACGGCGTACATTGTAAAAGGGTTTCTTTGCCTCTGCCGTACGACCAGTGGGTCCAGGAGGGTGTTGGTGATTCAGAGACTGAGACTGTGCCATGTTTTGTTCCATTCAGTGACGCGCGTTTGGTTGGGACAAACTCTGAGCGTGAGGACGACAATATTTTGCAAGAAGCTGTGTCCCTTTCTTTGAGACTAGACACTACCCAGCCTGAGTAGTTGTTTCGAGATCAGACATTGCCTGGTAAAGGCCGCTATAATCTATGACCGAGAGTCGATGAACTAATAAAGAAATAATTCCTTTTTGCTTTTGAAACTACGCTCTCTCATCCGAAAAGCTGTTTTGACCTATTTTTCTTTTTCGAACCGCCATCTGGGTTCAGCTGTAGGGTCGCGGTATAAAGCCTTGGAGTGTACAGCCGTGTAGACACAAGGTCGACAGTTCTGGTTTGTTCTAGGGCGTTCCCTGGACGTACAGACATACATCTAAGCCAAAGAGAACCAACTGCCGCGAACAGCACGGTTAGAGGATGGAGGTTTTTTAGATCGAGAGAGCTGTTGTGGAAATGAGCTTTAAGACAAGACTGTGTAAACTAATGAGTAGCAAATGTTTTTTGATAACGTGTCTTTCTATGCTACTTAGCATGACGATGTTTTTGGTGGGATATGTTGTTTTCTCTTTCCAAGTGACGTTTGCACCCACCACACAACCTATGTATTTCCTACTACGATTTCTTTGCATTCTTTTCATCCTTTGCCTGAACATGAATCAATTAGAAGATCAGAGTTTGTTGATATTTCCTTTGTGCAACTTCTGCATCAGCATCAGTTAGTAGTGAACACCACTAATTGTTGGGTGTGTGGGCTTATGCCTCATACTACGGATAAAGGTATGCCTTATTTGGTTCTGCCATTCAGCTATAATGGATCTGTGTGGGCGTATAGGACGATATTCATCTATGCCCGTGAAGTTTACCCCCTGCGTTCCATGAAAGATAATCCGAGTAATAGTGCTCTAGTGAAGGGAATAGTAGATATGATTAGAGGAATTAATTCCTATGAGACTATTCCTAGAGATGAGACACTAGCTTATATTGGATGGAACGTGACTGGATATGGTGTTAGTCTGAGTGAAAAGCAGCGAGGGAAAAGGTCATCCCCGATTTGGATCGTACCCCATTGTGGTCATGTTTGTCTGCAAGGTAATGGCAAGAATCCGAGAGCTCAGTTAGGGAAGAGTCCTTGTACTGAGACATATGTTTTTGTGTCCCAGACTTCCCCACCGTTTTTAGCAGCTAAGAGTACGTATTTTGTCTGCTATGATAGAGCATATATATGGTTGCCCCCTGATTTTTCGGGAACATAGTTATGTTTCGTTTCTGTTGCCCCCTACGTATACTGCAGCCGCAGAATATCATAGAACGAGAGTAGTTAGAGGTGTCTTCAGTAAGGAAGATACTGCAGGACAAGAATTGGGAGATTTTCTTAAGGGTTTCCTGACGTTTTGGGGACCTATGGTTAATAGTAGGAACATATGGCAATTGACGAGAGTGGTTGAGTCCACCATAATTGAGACTGCTGTGCCCTTAGTAACTTGACTGCTGAGCTCCAATCGGATCGTCTTATGATGTTGCAGAATCGAGTTGCGTTAGATGTCATACTTGCAGATAGAGGAGGAGTATGTAAATTGATTCAATCAAGCTGCTGCATTTTCATTCCAGACAATGCTCCGACAGTGTAAAAGGCCATTTCCAAGCTACATAAGATCTCTGAGTTTGTACATGTGGACGAAGAAGATTGGTTGTTGATGGGATGGTTTTGGGAATTGTTATCCACTTGGGGATGGAAGATTCTGATGATCATTGGGATGGCTTCAGCGATTCTTTTCCTGTTCTGTCTTTGTGTACAGTGTGCTCCTGCTTAATGTGGCCTTTGTGCTACTACGTGTGCAAGGACACCTGTCTCGAGAGAGTTACTAAGTAATAGGATGATGCTCCAGCGACATCTTGATGATCTGATGAATATAGACCTGGATTCAGATTGACGTGAGTTTAGGTTATTGCCTATGTAAGGGCAAAAGGAGGGTATGAGGTTCCGTGAATTCTGAACCCGTTTCTTAAAGGTCATGGTTTTGTTACGAATTTGATAGTAGCGAAGCGTAACTAGTGAGTGCAGCAAGTGATTTTGCCGTACTAGACCGATGGATTCACTACGTATTTAGGGATTTTGTTCTGAACGCTTGGGTTCCATTTTGTGTATGGCAGCCATTTTGTGGTTGCCCTCACATAGTCCGATGACTGCGGCCGAACAAGTCTTTAGTACACTTACACGTTAGCTGACTCCTAGGTGACCTGAGCGAACTGACCCTGTTGCCTGAAGCTAGCATAGTTAAGCCAGTTCCTTGTCCAGTAGTTAATCGAGATTAGAGATCAAAGAACAGGACATTGTTGAGTTTATTGCACACGCGCACACCCCTTATCCTGCTTCTCATCTGTTTCTGTTCCTTCTTTTACGGCTTATTTATGGTATGGGTTGTTGTTCTTTTATTTTGGGTTTGTCCGGCCCATTCGAGAAAGAATGTTGGGCTTACCCGTGTAATTGATGGTGGGCTGGACAACTGAAGAGTGGGTTTGTCGTCATGCGATCCCTTTTGTAATGTTACTTTTGATTGGACAATTCGTAAATAGTAGGTGTTTGTCCGGAATGTGATTTTTAGCATAAAAGACGATGTCTCGCAATACGAAAATTGAGCAGTCTCTGACGAACCTACTTGTGTCGTACTTCGTAGACTTCTGTTCCTGGTTGCAGCCAATAAATTTGATCTTTGACGTCACCGAGAAGTATCCTGTGCCTCTGTATTCTAAGACAGGTGAACCCGAAGGCTTTGGGCGTGCCCCTGGCGCCGCTGGGTTCTAAAACCCGGTTCTTCAGAGTCTGATTCCTCCATCGTACCAGCCGCGCACCAATTTCAGGAATGATATTCATGGCATTCCTCCCACCCAAAGGAGGGCTCTCTGCTTGCCCTCAATTGCCGCTAAGTAAGACGCAGGGACTGTGTTTGGTGAGTTGGTTAGAACATACAGAAAATGGGGTAGTGCCATCATTTTTAATACTGAAGTCCTAACCAGTAGGGACAGTGGGAGATTCTTCCAGTGCTCAACGTGACTATGAGGACCCTGCAGAGGTGGCCGAAGGTTGTGGTCATAGTATAATCCGGGGTCCGTTGTAATATATATGCCTAGGTATGTGAAACCTTGCCTCTGCAATTCTGTATCCCCTGGGCAGTTCTGGGAACTTTCCCCAGAGCTAGTAAATTAATGATTTTGACCAGTTAATGGTATAACCGAAATATCTGCTGAAGGTAGTAAATATATTGAGAATCCTGTATATCAAGGCACTTGGGATGCTAGGTATAATAGAATGTTATCGGTATATAGGGAGATACGATCCTCTCAATCCTTCGACCAATGCCTGGGTAAAAAGCAGAGGGGACAGGGGGCATCCCTGTCTCGTACCTCTTCTGAGGGCAATGTCTCAGAATTTTTATTGTTCACTACCACTTGAGCTAATAGTTCACTGTGTAAAAGTTTCACTCATCTGATGAAGCCCTGTCCAAACCCCATTTTCTCCAGCACCGCGATTAGGTAGGGCCATTCGATCATATCAAATGCTATGATAGCATCTAAGGACATCACCACCACATCTTCCCTTAACGTATGAGCCCTTCCAAGTACCCATGAAGTCAGTGAAGATTCAAGGAGGCATTTCTAGCCGGCATAAGCCAGACTGGTCCGGATGTACCAGTCCCGAGATTACCCCGACCAGACGTGTTGCTAGAAATTTGACTAAAGTCTTTGCCTCTGCATTCAACAATGAATTGGGTCTGTATGAAGAGCACCGGTCTCTGTGTTTACTGTCTTTAGGAATGACCACTACTGTAGCGAGTCACTGGTCACGGGGAAGCCGGACAGTCCCTCTACTTTCTTCATATATACCTTTGAGGTAAGGGGCAATTTTATCGGGTTTTATTGTATAAAGTTTGATAGGGAGGCCGTTATTGCCCATCGCCTTTCAGGACTGTAGGTCTCTAATGGCTTGTGCAACTTCATCATTAGTCAGATTGCTATCTAATGAACTCCTGTCGTCCTCCGACAAAACAGGGAGCTTTATGTCTGCCAACAATGTTCTTGATTCCCCGTTCATTTTGATAGGTTTTTGGGCCAAAGATGGTTCATGATTAAGTCCTCCACAAAGAGGTCAACGGCTGGTCTCTCAGCCCTTTCAGGGACCCCCGTAATTCTGACATTGCTGTGTCTCGAACAACCTTCATAGTCATCCAGCTGCATGTCTGTTCTCTTCTGTGTGGCTTGAAGTTCCTTAATCTCTTTCCGTATCTACTGAGCCCCGTGGTTACCACTTCAGGGGTTTTCACTTTCTCGCTCGTTTTTTGCAGATCGGCTCTGATCAGCGTCATTTAGATAGATGTATTGTCCATTCTACTTTCTAGCTATGTGCACACCCAACTGTAGCTGCCATAACATCTACAAGCTTCGTCTTTTCCTTGGTTGTACTCGCTGTCTTCTCTGTCTCCCCTTTACTTACTCCCTCCATCTCGCCTACTTTTTGCATGGTGTATTTATCTAGTTCGGTCTGGAGCGTACCTGTTTGTCCCTTTGACCCAGACATGGTGCAGTGTCTAAAGAGGAGCCTCCCAATGTTTTACCCACTGCTTGCTCCTCAAGTATGTCTCCCACTCCGGTCTGAGTAGGATCACCCGGGGAGCTCCTTGGTTGTAGTCTTGCTATGGCCACCAGTAGTCAGCTGCACTGCTCAGCATGTTTCAGGAGCACCCCATGCACTCGAGCTACCGCCTCCTCCAACTGGCGAATCAACTGCTTTCAATTGCCACGTACTGAGGCACAATCACTGTGTCTAACACACACTGTGCCTTGGAGGCAGTATGTTGCTAGGTCCCTCAATACCCCTCTAGGACCAAATCCAGGACTCTTTGCCCCCGGGGCTCCCCACCCCCACTTCACCGTAGTTCAGTGCATCTTATCTCAACATCCGCGCTGCTACTCCTGGACTTCTTGCAGCCCGGGCTGCTCTCTGCAACCACGCAATGCCTGGATTCCACCACCTGGGGCCCTTATAATTAGGCAAAATCACATCCCCTTAGCTCCAGTATTTACATTGCTCTGAGGCTTCACTCACTCACCCACATGCCGGTAAACCCCAATGGATATTTGGTGGATTAGGGTGTTTAACTGCTGCGTCACAGATCCGCTTGGGCGTAGCTGATCTCCCTGGTGATGTGTTCGACCACAATGCTGTAGGGGGGGATGGGGAATTTTGCCCGCAATCTGATGTCTCTCGTGGGTTCAGCTATGCATTGGCACATTCACTCTTCGGGGCACTGCCGAATTTGGAGATCTGTGACCGCCGCTCACGGAAGTCCTTTGCGGCCAATTCTGGCTCAAGCCCGGGGACTCTTGGGCACAGACAGTGCGCAGCTCTGTTTCTTCGCCAAATTCATTGCTGGTGATTTCTGTGATTGTGGAGTTATAGCGGGTGCTAAATTAACACTACGCTGTACTCCTGGGGTCTAATACGGATCTTTAATCGGATATATTGGCAGGTTTAGGCCACGGGTGATGGGAGCTTCACCGAAGAGTGGCCATTGCGCTCAGTGACCAAGCCACTCCCCAAAACATTCCTTTTTAATATATATAAGTCACCCCTAGGGTAGTCCCTTAACAGCTCATAGGGCAGGGTACTGTGTAATTACAAAGTTGGCCAGGTTATTTCAAGTTTTACATGTCCTGGTATTGAAATACCTTTACATTCATTTTTCAATACTGCAAGGACTACCTCTCCCATAGGATAACTTTTCAGTTACCTTATTACAATTAATAAACTGTAACCTCTAAATGGGAACAGGTACCCAGTTCATGATTGGTGCCTTTCGAATTGTAATGAAAAATCCATACTTATGGTGGAGTCAGATTTTAAGTTGCAATTTTGAAAATACTTTTAGGAAGTTGGCATTTGATGCCTGCAGCCTGTCCTGGGTCACATGACAGGGGTGTAACTGATATCTGGGCTTTGTGTATTCTTCCTAGACAGCCACACACAATAGAAAGCTTAAGTGTGCCTGTAAGACCCATCAATGGCAAAACTGGAGGGAGTAAATGACAAAAAATTGTAGTGGAGGGTGCACAGCTGGTATGAATTTGGAAGTTTCATTTCAACTTCCAAATTCAGACCAGCTGTGCACCCTCCACTACAATTTTTTGTCATTTACTCACTTCCGCCCAACCAGAGGGTAGCACGCCTCTACGTTGCAACTCGATGAAATCAGTAAAACTACTGAAGCAAGAGCTAATGTTCTCACCTACAGCGAAGAAGAACGTCAACGCATTTACTCGCTGATCGAAGAAGACATCAGTCATACCACCACCGGACTCACCAAAGAGCAATGCATTAAACAACTCCTATTACGAGTTTAGTGGTATTTACTGAATCTGGAGATTACTAGATACATGAAATATCTCACTTAAATGTCAGCCCGCCAATCTTCTCAAAATTCAACAAGAGAAAGTGTACGATATTTACTGTACCATGCAGATTTTGCTGCAGTAGGCACCAACGTCTGCAATGTTATTCCCAAGATACTTGTAATGGGTGCTATTTATGTCAACCGATAATTAATGTACCACAGAGTATTGTTCTTGATCTGCTGCAAGAGAAAGCACCTAGATTTTGACAAACTCGTAATCTGGGGTCCTGATAACGAAGTGTTATTTATCGCACATGATAAATAATGGTACCATGGGAACGTTTTTTACCATGTGTGATAAATAAAACCTGGCTATCACAAGTTTGTGGAAAATAACCCGCAGATTTTGGTGTTTAATGGACCAGTAAATACTGTACAATTTCCCCTGTTAAATTGCGGTAAGCTTAACCTGCTGAAATGTACCCACAGCTGAGGTATGTAATGAATCCAATAATGATCACATTTGTTAAATACAGCCAAACTTGTAATTCTAACCCGTGCATAAACAGGGGTTTATGTACAGGCCGGCATTTACTGGCCCACTCATAATTAGGCCCAAGGCCTTGAAGTGGCAGAGTCGGTCTACCTAGCACAGTTCAAAAGGAATTTTACCATGTTTTTATGTAACATGCTTGAAATGGGGGGGGGGGGGGGGGGGGATGGGATCGGACTGGCCTATACGGGAAACCAGGCAGCATTAGAAGGCCAATGAATAGGCCATTCTTTGACTGCTTGTCAGCTTGTTTTATCATTGAGTGGCGAAGTTTTTACTTTTCATTTCTCTGATATTGCCACAAACATTGCCTGCAGATAGCACAAATGCATTCAGCAAGTATTGTGACAAGCATACCATGGGCTCTGCTGCAGACAAGAAAAAAGGCCCCTTTGACTGTTAATGGGGGTAGGAAACAGGAGCAATAATCTGGGTTAAATGGGCCACTGTACCTGCTGCACCAATGGTAGCTATGCCCCTGCATGCAGTTTGTTTGACAAAACCCATATACACAGTGTGTTTAAATGTTCTGCCCTGATTTGCAAACGTGGGCCACTTTTATAGCTATCTAATTCGCGAATGAGGGCCACTTTTAATGTGGTGCCCTGTCCTAATTTCTGTCCAGTGCAACCCCGGGGAACAACGTGCATGCTTGGTAGACTACAAAATGGCTAAAGTGAAGTGGGAGCCTGACTCCACCTCTCATCTGCAATTGGTTGTACCACAACCTGAATTCTTCAGCTGAACAGTATCTAGAAGAACCTGACAATATGCACTATGGGTCTTCTCATGAAACCTGGACCCAGACTTACTAACATTTGACGCAACGCTGAGCAGCAACTAAATTGCTACACTGCTTTGTGTCAAAGGGGGAGGGAAAAACGGTGCCAAATCTAATAAAATATGGCAGACTTTATTCTTCCCCAGCGCTAGTGTACTTTTGGATACGCCAATGCACACACCCTTGTGGCATAGAGCAAGGGTGTATGCATTCTGCAAAGCATAGGATTTGTACTGGAAGGGGACCCTTTCAGTACAAAAACTATCATTTAAAATGTTTCCCATTATGTAGGTGTACTGTACAATGCAGCACAAGTGCTAAGTTGGAAAAGTAAGGAGAAATTAAAACATTTCTCCTTCTTACTATTGCCTTGAGAAGGCATAATGTTTTGACGCATAACCCTGTCTATGAATGTTAGTAGATAGGGATTTGCATCAAAAACTCTGATTAATTGCAAGGGAAGCCCATGTACCACCCATGGGACACCCCTTACTGTTGAGTAGCCCACAGTGCAAATTGCTGTAGTTTGGAGAACTTTAAAACACACATTCTGGTTTGCGTTGGAAAGTAAATCCCACCCAAACACTCTTCGATGGGTTTGCTTTACTTTTGTAACACACACTCAGCACAAGGTGTTAGTTAATCTGGGCATTAGTCTCCGTCTAGAGTGTTCTCGCATTCATTCTTTATCCAGCTCACTGAAGCTGAGCCACGCTGTAAACGTCATAAAATCACACAGTAAATAAATAGTAAAAAAAAAAAGCCTACCTCAACATACTGCATGGGAGGATTTGTCAATTTTTAAAAAGTAGGTCCTCTTTGTGTTTATTTTGTTTCACCTATACCAAAATATTCCACATTTAGTAAATATGTTTGTAATGAGATAGAATCATATTCAGATACCTTCCTCTTAATCACTGATATAACATTAATTGGATGTACTACACGGATTCCTGAATGAGCTGTTAACTGCTATTAGAACACCCACTCCACCTTTCTACCATCGGCTTCCTACCACATATACATTTACTCAGTGGACACCCTTGGCAACTGATCAATTATGTAAGCAATTTGCTTCGGCACTCCAGTCTCGCCCACTCCAAAAACCTACAGCTCATTAAAACTAATATACTGAAGAAAAGAAACAATAATTGACTGCAATGCTACACAGAGCTGAATCAGATGCTCTGTGATCAACATGTTTGGAAAGTCATACCCTTGACTACCAAAATCATTGCAGTGTCATATTAACTGCAGATTTTGTCCTATACAATAAATATCTAATTAAAAATAATATTGATTCAGAGTTACTTGCCAGTCACTCAGGGCACGCCCCAAAAGCTGAGGGGTGAGGGCACAATCATCTGTGCTATGATGAAGCGGTTCGCCCTGAGATCAGCTGTGGCTGGAGAGCTCGTTGGGAGGGTTTAGTATATAAACCTTCCATGATTGTACAATATTACATCACAAGCACCAGATCCGGGGTGGGCTCTGGGGCTTTGCGACTGGTGCCAACGCTTTGGGCGCTGACTTCGGGGGCAAGTAGTTGGTGTTTGGATCACCATTTTGTCAAATATATTATGGAGTTAAAAGCACCTCCTGGGCGTTCCTTAACTCCAGCAATTTTCCGGAAACAACAAAAATGCCAAGATAACTCTGGTGATTAATGGAGCTGCTGAGATGGAGTTTTTGATAATGGAGTTTTGACTCATTATGAGGTAGCGCAAAGGGTTCATGCTGAAGAGCACGTGTACCATGCAGATCACAACATGCATATAACGTAAATAGTTCAGTGGGTTACTGTTTTACATGTAATTTTTAAGAAAAAATCATCCTAAAATAGAACACTGTGCTGTTATCTGTCATCAAAGAGCTGCATGCAGAATTGCATGTGAGAGGGCGTGGTATGGAGACTTTATGGGGCAATTTTAAAGGGTGGTAGTGAGGGAATCTGTGCAGAAGGAGGTCATGGGGGGGGGGGGGTGCTAAGAAGCATTGTCGCAGTGGATGCCACCAGCACTAAAAGCGGCCCTGACCAGAGTTGTGGAAAGCAGGCCCCACAGACATGACTGTGAGCTTTCATATGAATCACAGACAGCATATTCTAGTCTGAGGCTCAACATCCAATATTTGAAAAAAGTGCCAAGCTTTTTTTTACTACATTATGCACGTATAGGTTTCAATTGTCCATGTATTTTAACGAGTAGTTTGTATTTACTGAACTACAGATGAACTGACAATGATAGTAATGAACTAGACACAGGAGAGAAACGTCCCCACGTGAAAGCTCATTGCCTTTGAATTGGAAATGTTTTAGAAGTTAACCGTACAGAATTATGGCAGACGTAGAACTCAGTGGATAGTGGAAGAATGAGTAATGACACCATTGCTCATTGTTTTGTCTGTAACTGCATAACCTCGCTACACCATAAGGCTGTTACCCATGCGTACATGGTACACTCATAAATCACAGTTTTTCCTCTATGTAACAGAATGGTTTACTTAGCATTTTCTATCCTTTGTTGTATTTTTGACACTGTAACTGTGTATTTTTTGGTCTCGCCTACAGACAGTTTCAAAATGTCTGGTTTAGAAGAACTGTTGTGAACATTACCAATACTTCAGATGGATTTGGGCCAGCTCATTGTTTATCACCAGTTGGCTTTGTGGTAACCGAACCCTAATAATCATCTGAACCCCAAGAATTTATCACCCCGATATTTACCAAATGTTATCGACTCCGGAAATCCTCGACTGATCTTGCAGATAGAGACTACACTTCGCATCAGGAAAATAATATTTTAGGAGAGTCAAATGGAAATAAATGTTGAAAGTGTAAAGTACTGAGTTCTAGATCGGAAAAGTTGATTTTTTTTACAGAAAAATGAAAGGACAATATGATAGCAAAAAAGCAAACATCCCCATTAAATGGTCATAGCAGAAGTGCATGAAATAATGCAAAATCATAAAACGTAGGCATTTTCTTAAACAAAAATCTGAATGTATACTCATGAAGAGTACTGACAGTTCAGTAGAACACCTGAAAATGGTGGAGTCTCCCCATCCATAACAAGAAGAATAAAGCTAATGAAAGCTCATAGGCAAAAGTAATGATCACCTCCCCAGATACAAGAACTCAGAAGGTTTTATAGCAAAACCACATATTCTAATAATAGATTCTTCAAATTCAACAAAGCATGATCAAGGTAAGGGTCACATTTGACAAGTCAGAAATAAGAACATTATCATTAAAAACTATGCAACTATTTAAAGACTCAATTTCCTACAGTAAGAAAAATCTTCCATTACTTCCTCAGCAACTGCACTCTGAAGATGCATAACATTTCTTGAAAAATAGGTCATAAAAGTCATACGTCTTCTGTGGAAGTTCCAGCAGAAATCCTTTAAAATGATACTTTGAGTACATCATTGAAGCCTCAATCACAATACACACTTTCTAATGTGATATTGTACAACACTAATTCATTTACGCCATCTGGTAGATTCTCCGCGGACAAGAGGTAGGTAGCTTTGCAGCAGGACACTGATTGAGAGGGGGAATGAGCAGGAGTAAGTTGAGTAGAACACAAAAGACAGTTTTGCAGCAGGACACTGATTGAGAGGGGGATGAGCAGGAGTAAGTTGAGTAGAACACAAAAGACAGCATTACATTTAAAATTTATTTATTTATTTATTTATTTATTGACATTTGTAGAGCGCGGCGAATACCCGTGGGCGTCTCGGCGCTAGTTAAGGGATGGATCAGCAACTGGGGTAAAGAAGATATACAAGGCTATTGGTCAAATAACCACGTCTTTAGCTGTTTGCGGAATGTGAACAGGGAGGGACTTGCTCGGATATGTGCAGGAAGGGTGTTCCAGAGTCTAGGGGCGGCAACCAGGAAACGCCTGTCGACCCAGGTGACTGTTCTAGTGCAAGGCACAGCCAAGAAGTTCTGAATAGAGGAACGAAGAGATCGGGTTGGGACATGATGGAGAAGATTCTGTTTGAGAAAGTGGGGACCTTGATTATTGAGTGACTTGTAAACAATACACAGCGATTTGAATTTGATACGGCTGCGTATCGGGAGCCAATGGAGATCCCTAATGATGTTTGTAACTGGTGCGAACTTGGGGATCCCAGCCAGCATTCGTGCGGCTGCATTTTGGATTGACTGCATCTTATTTGTCACTCGGACTTGGGCATTTAAGAATAGAGCGTTACAATAGTCCAAGGAGGACAGGACTAGTGAGCTGACCAGTGTTTTCCCGGCCGTGTTCGGTAGGAAAGGTAGTATTTTCCTAATCATTCTCAATTTCATATGAGCTGAAGCCGCAGTTTTATTCGCATGTGCCATAAAATTGAGGCCAGCATCGAAGATGACGCCTAGATTTCTCACTTTGCTAGCTGGACTCGGCGGGGGACCGAAAGATGGTGGCCACCAGACAGGTGACCAGCCCGGGGAGAGGTGACCGAAGATGACCACTTCAGTTTTTTCTGAATTGAGTTTCAGACAATTCGTGGCCATCCAGTCACCTATTGCCATCATTCCTCTCGTGAATCGATTGGCCACTTCCTCCCCGTCCCCTTTGATAGCCAGTACCAATTGGGTGTCATCGGCGTAGGAGGTCAGGCTCATCCCAAATGCTTTGATGACATTTGCAAGGTCTGACACGTAGATATTAAATAGTGTCGCACTCAGGGATGAGCCTTGAGGGACCCCACATGGCAGAGACACCTTCGATGATTGGTAGGGTCCTAGAGATACTGCTTGTGATCTATTGGCCAGAAACGATACAAGCAGGTCCAGAGCAGTTTTCTGGACCCCCAGTCGTTCGACACGGTCGACTAAGATCTTGTGGTCGACCGTGTCGAAGGCCGCCGAAAGATCCAGCAGTACCAGGAGTGCTGTCCCCCCCTGGTCTCGTATGGCTCTGATGTCATCCGCAGCCTTTAGAAGGGCAGTTTCCGTGCCATGACATTTGCGGAATCCGAACTGGGTGTTATCGAGCAACTGGTGCTGCTCCACAAATTCCGACAGTTGCTGATTCATGGCTTTTTCTATTACCTTAGCCAGGAAAGGAAGACTGGCTATCGGACGATAGTTTTTCAGGTCATCTTTATTCAAATTGGCTTTCTTTAAGAGGGGTTTGACCAACGTATGTTTCAGAGAAGCCGGGAAAATTCCGGAGCTAAACATAGTGTTGCAAACATGAGTTATAGCCGGTATCAACGGTGTCTTAACTATTCAGAGGATAATTTAGACTTGTATATGACCTGAGCATCTCATTTTAGGGGCAATCTCATCAATTATTTGGTTACTATTCTAAGCATCATTAAAAAGACAACATTTTCAAAACAATTATCTGACAATATTTGCACACTTTACAAATTTTGAAAAAGGCTATGAAAGCTTTTTGTCTAGCTCATTTGCTTGCCTCTTATTTGATGGCTTTCATTCCTCTTGTGTTTGTCTTTCCCCTTGAGCATAGTGTATTTGCCATCCTTTTGATTGGGTGACTTGTATACCTCCATTTTCCACATATAGAAAAAGTATTATTTTTTCTTTTTCTTTCACCATAAATATGCATGTGACAAGACTCATGTATGCTTACATGTCTGCATGCTTTTTTATCTTTTTGATGATGCCAGACTGCTACTACAAAGGCCATTGGTAAAACCAAAATTTGACAGGAAAAAGGCGGAACCTATTTGTCGTGCCTTTGCTGGTTTGTTGCTTCCTTGTTGCAGCACTTAGATCTGTTTATGTGCTAGTGCTGTGTATATGCTAAGCCAAGAAGGCCCCCTGAGTTTTTTTTTATCATTACGGGATCTCCTCTTTGTTTAAAATGGCTAAATCTGTCACATGCTTCGCCCATGGAATTGTTAGACAAATGTGAGTCTTAAGAAGGATGATTGATAATTTACTTGCACTAATCCACACAGGCCTACTTTCAATGCATCTAATTTGTATGATCTAGATGACGGTGAATAGCATGTTTAATTATGATTAGGAGTTTATGTCTTTTTGTGTATTTATAGTGAAACGTTCAGCTCTAGCTGGTCAATAGTGTTTTTTAACACAAGAATTGTGACATGGAAATATAAGTTTACACACATGGGTTAGCATGTACAGGACCAAGATTCATCATTGGAAGATAAAACATCACACAAATGAGATTTATTAAAGTACACCAGTAGTTTAAGTATTCGGCATGAGATGATAAAGAGCCATCCTTTTTAGGTCTTGCTGGAGACCTATTGCTGTGGAGTCGGGTCTGAAGGGAGACAGACTTGGGCACGAGCACGGATTGCTCCTCGTGGACGCGCATGCTCAGCCTCCCGGAGCCGTGCACATCTCCAGAAGCCGATTGCCAGGGTCAGCCATGCCTCTCCAGTCACACACGCACACACACACACTGCATACTCGCACGCGCACACACACACACACTGCATACACACACGCTCACACACAGGTGCCAAGCCCCCCAAGCCCCACTTACCGCCTCAGCCGCCTCTCCTGACTTCTGCTGCCATCCACTCTATGAGAGTGGGCTTCTCCAAAAGTCTGAAGTCCCGCCCCACGACTGCCGTGAGCGTGCACATCCCGAGACCCGAAGTTCGGGAGAGTGCACGCTCACGGCTTGTCTTTTGTAGAGCCCACGGGATTGATTCCCAGCACATTCCAAGTTGTTGACTCAATGCTGCATGTTTCCACTCTTTACTGAGTAAGTACTAGCCCACTTATCCTTGATAGTGAGAGCAGCTGATGCCATCAGCAGATATGTAATTGTTTCCCTTTTCCCTTAGGAGCCTCACCAGGTCCACCTCTACGACTCACAGGGCTGAGGTCTCCCGTTGCTGCTTATTGAAATTATAAATGTGTTTGATTTCCAGAGTGAACGTGCACGATTACATTGTGCGCGGCAGCTTGCCCTTCGCTCTGGGGTAAGGAGATATTAGGAGTCAAGGAGCTGTGAGGATAGTGGAGTACAGAAGTAAACTGGGTCCAAGTAATCGATGGAGTGGTTCAGTCACTATCCAGGGCACAAGATTGCAGCGCGATACTCCGTGTCCACATGACTGACCAGGAACGAGCAGCATGTTTACTGTACGCACATAGCTGTAGTCATCGCCCAGCCCAGGGCTACCACCTGCCCCTTTAGCTATGCTTCATCTGGGTGGTCTGACCTTTAGGAGGTAGCAGATTTACATTAAGGCTGATGCGTCCGTTCCCTCCCCTGCTGTTAATTACCCCCTTTGTTACCACCTCCCTCCCGTTGTTTCACTGCATCGGCGTGTGACACCTAGGCCTCCAGAAACGCTCTAAACAAAGCCCCATATGCCATTTCTGCCCTAACACCTGATCCTTGTATTTAATGGGTACTATATCCTGCGTTCCGTTTGACATGTGTTTGTGCTAGGCTCGCATTCAGTCAAGCCTAAACCACACCCCTCCTTATCAGCTGCCTTTTGAACCGAGGTGTGTGACAGGCATACTGCAGGAAAACAAGCATGCTGGCACCAGGCAGAAAAAGGTGAGAAAGTGTAGGGGCTGATGTTTTCCTTAAGTTATATCAATATGGCTAGACGTCAGGTCATTAATAGCAGCAGAAGGACACTGTTTCTCGTTAGACCCTCTGCTGGTCACTGGTAAGGACAGCTAGCCGGAGCAGAGACTTATTGGCTGGGCCATCACCATGGAAAGGCCAAGAAACTTCAGCCACTTTTGTGAACAAAGGACAAAGCTCCCAACTTTGCAAGCAAATGTATGATTTTGCACACCCCTGCTGCAGTGTACTATTGTCCCCAACTCCCGATGTTGCTCCGTTCTGTCACACATTTTACGCTTCACACTACTTTGTAATTTCTCCTTTCTGGCATTCAGCTCACCCGTTCGCCCCCTCCGCCCCTCCTCGCCCAATTCTCCCCTTTCCTGTATCAATGGCTTCCCTCTTTCCAGCGTTCTTTACATTTCACATTTGTCTAGATGAACTGCCTCTTGATCCCTTTTTTCCAGTCGCTGCACTCTCCTCTTTATTTTTACTGTCTATACCGCTAATCAGAGCCACTTTTAAGCATTTGCTCAAATGCTTCTTTGGGCCCAAAAACGTTAGTAGCTGAGCAGTTGGCATTATCTATTGAGCATGTTAAATCTTACTTGAGGCGAATCAGGCCTTTTATGTAAAAAAACCAAAGCCAGAGGCAATGAAGGGAGCAAACAAAATACAATTTTACATGACTAGTCATTTTTTATAACTTCTGTCTATCTACCCATCTATACTTCTTTTACTTTCATCTACCAGTATTTTGCCACGAATAGCACTATACCAGGCTTAGCCATTGTCACACCGTGGATGCCCAAAGTATGCCAACAATAATAGTTATGTCAGGGTGTCCATTACTCTGTGGAGGGTACCATCGTGCTGCCCACGATATGCCTGCAATTAACACCAGCATGCCATTGAGACCCTTATTCCAGGGAAAGGATCAATGAGTTACACTCAAACTTCACTCGTATTCCAGATGAACACACAGTGTCAATATTTTCAAAAACACAGAATAATGTGTCTGTATTGTAAGTATAAAATACTTCTTTGAGAAATGCTCTGAAACGAGACCAAGCGAAAAATATTTTTTTTCAAACCTATGCAATATGTAAAAAAAAGATCAAACATACATATACGAATAAAGGATTGGTGCAGTAGCCAAGCACACTGGCTCTCTTGCTAAATGAGACTCCTGTACAGGCGGCGGTGAGCGTTTGATGGTAAATCAAATTGTATTTGTGCTCTTTCAGTTGGAGTTACATGCAGACATACATTATTTTGCAGTCCTTTACTACAGAGCGTTTCTTTCCTTCTCTACCCTACAGTGTCTGTCTGATTTTGGATTAATTATCAGTAGTATTGCTCACAAATGAGTTAAGATCGGGCGCTCATAATTATTTCATTAACTTTCATTAGCATGCCTCTTTTACTTTCCTAACTACTGTTTGCAAGTAATTGGTGCAATACGTGTTGATTATGGTATGAAGCAAATTGGTAGCTCTGCTTTTGAATAAATGTTCTGTTAAGGTTAGATTTCTCTGGTGTGTTGGGGCAACAATGATGTGGTGACATTTAAATAATGTAATCCAATTTGTGCCACTTGATAATATTTTGATTTATATATTTGTCCGGTCCCTAATTCCTTATTAAAAAATTGCAGGGACAAAACGTGTTTTCTTAGGAGCCGCCACTGACACTATTGAATGCTGGGGTTGACAAAAATCTGGACTGCAAAGTCTTGTTTCCACTTCATGGTTTCTGGTCACACCTTCTGACCTCTATAAAATGTTGTCGTCTTGGGCATATGACGTTCTCATTTGCATGTGTACTCATTTCTTTACATAGACTGTGGAGCGCATATATCCCATACAGATTACTTAGAATCTTGTACATTCAGCTTAGGGTTTTTGGTGCAATATTTTTGTTAATATAGTGTAGAAACTGCCACCAATGCACACAGTGTATGCAACGCCACTCCGCTCCATGCAATGCAACTCCATCTTACACAGTACCATGCCACTCCACACAACACTACTCTCTACACAATGCTGCACAAAGCCCCTCCTCTCTACGCACCACTACTTTGCTTCATGCAATGTTACTCAAGGCAGCTGCACTCCAGTCTACACCATGCTACTCCACACAACTTCACTCAACTCAATGCCACTCCACTCCACACCACACAGTGCCACTCCACTCTACACAATACCACTCTGCTTTATGCAATGCTACTCCAAGCAGCTGCACTCCACTCTACGCCATAGCACGCCATACAACTGCACTCCACTCAACGCCACTCCACTCCACTCTACGTAATGCCACCCCCATAACTGCACATGACTCCATGCCACACCATGTTGCTCTACGCCATGCCACTCCACTCTCATACTAACTCAGTCTGTCTTTCTCACCTATTTATTTCATCCCCCTATACACACCTTATACCTCAGTGTTTCATTCTTTATATCTGGCCTCAACGCGCCTATATATATTATTTTATACAGATTTCAGACTCTATCCACACACTTTATAATGTGTCCCATTGCCATAAGTGCAGTCTACTCTCAGACTCTGGCACCTGTTTATTCTCCCCTAGTTTTGTGTGCAAATTCTCTGTACGAGTAATTGCAGCCATCCGTTTGTGTGACCAAAACCTAAACTAAACTTTAATGAGAATGACAATGCTTTAAAAACTTGTTGCTTGACTAGCACAGGGCAGCCATGCTTTGACTGTACGGGCTCTGATGTTTGACCTGGGCTCCCTAAGGGCGAATCGCAGTCTTTAAAAAACCACACACAACCACACACACACACACACACACACACACACGCACAGACACACACATACCCACAACCACACACATACCCACAACCACACACATACCCACAACCACACACATACCCACAACCACACACATACACACAACCACACACATACACACAACCACACACAACCACACAAACAACCACACCCACAACCACACCCACAACAACCACACACACAAAAACACACAACCACACACAACCACACACATACAACCACACACACACAGCCACACACACACAACCACACACACACAACCACACACACAATCACAACCACACACCCAAACACACCGTCAGTGCACACTTTCACCATGAACAGACACCATCAGTCATTAGTGCACGCTTTCACCGGGCACAAACACCACCAGCCGCCAGTGCACGCTTTCACCGGGCACAAACACCACCAGCCGTCAGTGCACGCTTCCACCAGGCACACACACACCACCAACCATCAGTGCACGCTTTCACCAGGTACACACCACCAGCCGTAAGTGCATGCTTTCACCAGGCACACACACCACCAGCCGTTAGTGCACGCTTCCACCAGGCACACACACCACCAGCCATCAGTGCACACATCAATTGTTAACGCATCCACAATTAACTATTGTATTAATCGCAGTATGGCACACTTTACTTTTAAACATATTCATCTAAAGCTCAAACTTAATTAATGCGGGACCTATTGCATTGCAAATGCTTGTTTACATCTTGTGTGAGTTTCCTATTCACACATTAGGTCTGCGCTGTATCAATAGCCATGCACAGAGTCTGAATTATATTGTGTTCTTTTATGGCTATTTTATAGCCGAATAAAGACGAATTGATTAATTGATTGATTGACTATCCAATAAAATCAAATATTGTCATTGAAAGAGAAAAATGCAAGCAAAGGACATTGGGGGTGGGATTCCTGTTTTTCTCTTTCGAATCACGTGATTTTAGACCTTTGAAATTTAAGACCTTTAATGAGGTATTTTATGAAAAGAGACCACATTCACTGCCTATTTATTGAAGGAGCCTAATTCCTATTACATCTTGTTTAGTTAATGCTCCATTAAATGTAAGAGTGCCTTCAGTAATTGCGAGTTTTAGGAAGCTGACCGATATGTTTATCAACAGTCACTATGTATGAACATGCTTGTGTCAGCAATTTTCAATAAAGGATTAATTAAACAATTATAGTGGATGCCCTTGGAGTCAAGTTGAGAGATGTAACTTCCTCAGAACTCAACTTGATTTTAAAGGTGTGTATCTCTGCTACTAGTCCTATGAGCTAACCTAATCGTTATGATGCCATCACATTATTTCATGTATTTTGGTTTGATAATATTGTAATACTGCTAGACATGTCTTTCATACCAAATCTGTAGTTCAAATCTGTAGTTCAGAAGTCCCACAAAACTGTATGTGCAAGTAGGACTGATGCTTGTTCTAAGCACTGTAGAACAAAAGCATTCTAGTTGCTTATCACTGTGAAGACTATTTCGGATGAAAACCATTACCTCCCAGCTTCTCCACTGAACTTGACATTTCCTTTCAAATAATTGCGTTGGTTTATAGTCCCAGTGACAGAATGAGAATTTACTTATGTGAATTACATTTTATGGGATGTTTTCAGAGCATGGTAAACAGTGGGCCCTTGAAGTGTTTTACAAAAATGGCTATAGCATGGTGATGTTATAGAGTGGACGAGGAGACCATGAGGTGTTAGGGGCATTACCATGTAGAATTTCCAGAAAAAAAGACTGGAACCCTGAATATCAGGCTCGATCATAAGGATACAGCAGACATGTGCTCAATTAATATTTTTCTGAACACCATGTCGAAGGCTGATGAACAGTAGACAGATATTCCAGTGGAGCCTTTTCACTAAGCTACACTTTCATGTTCATAATTTACACATGCAAGTTTATACTTACAGCCGTCGAGCTGGAGAAGTTATGGCAAGTATCTTTTGACATACTACACACCACAGTTTTAAAGCGCAATCATTTTTTCTGTCTTCACAGAGTATATTGTGTCTCCCGCTAAACTTGCTAAATTCGCGAAGGAGACTGTACCCCGTATTCCTAAATGTAAGATGGAAAAAGCAGATGATCTCCATGGGAAACATCCTTTACAACGCAACTTTTACCAAGCAGTGCTTTTACATCGCAACTTTTACAGCGCAAACCATTACAACGCATTGCGCTGGGGGGCGCTCTAGGATAGGGAATAGATTTAATTTACTATCCAACACCTTCCCTACTATCCACGGGGACTGGAGTTGGAATAGTAAATTAAACTATTCACTATCCAGCACCCCTCAACACTATGCGTTGTAAAGGCATGTGTTGTAAAAGTTGCAATGTAAAAGCATGAGTGGTAAAAGCATGTGTTGTGATGTCATACATCCGATCTCCATAGGTCTCTAACATGTCCTGCCTTGCATAAGTATTGGTGTGCGGTATCTGAAGGTATGGAAAGTATATTGGAGTTAAATATACAGGTCAGTACTTTACTTGTATTTTTTGGCATTACTTTGAATTTTGAATCCCTTTCAAGTGAGACAAATAAACTGCTGTTTTATTTAATTACTAGCAGCCCGTCCCGACGTTGCCCGGGTATGAATTGCTGCCGGCCAGTAGTATATTGTTTTGTAGGATTTCGTTTTGATAGCATTCCTTATCTGTGACAGGCCTGTGAAACGCTCCGATTCACAGTGCACTGTGATGCACTTAAGAGTGCGCGTTCAGTAGTGTGTGTACTCGAGTTTCCCTACTTTATTTTTCCTTGCAATATTATATAGCGCAAACTCGACAACATGGCATGAGCACAATTTACATTACAGAAGAACACATTAATTTGTGGTAGGCACGGGGAGACAAAGCGATTTGCCTGGAATTACAGGATGTTGAGCTGATGCTGAGATTCGAACGTGGCTCCCCAGCTCTAAAGTTCGCAATTCTAGAACATGTGGCGGGAGGTGTGTCTAAAAGTGTATGTCGGTGCTGGCCATCAATGAGAGAGACCTGTGCATTTTTCAAATGGGTGGTGAAAAAATATGAGTATGTTGCTGGAGATGTGGGCCGCCGTGTCACCAATGTACTTACCGGGGAGGGTAAACACCCATTATTCCACAACTTTCTTTCCGCATGCCATCACGCCGCATACTTTCTTTACGAAAGTACCAACGCTCCGCAATGCCATTATAACGCATAGCATTACATTTTATATGCTTTTACCACGCATACATTTACAACGAAATTCTTTGTAAATGCATGAATGGTAAAAGCATGTTTTTTTTAAATGTTTGGATAAGGTAAGTATGGGTATAGGGGACATGTTTTGGGGTAGTGAGTAGATGTTTTGGGGTGTTTGGGTATTTTAAGGGTTCAGATATAGTTTGGGGTTATGGGGTACAGGGGTAGTTTTAGGGTTTAGTGATAGGTATGGGTTTTGGGGAACAGGGGTATTTTTAGGGTTCAGGGGTAGGTTTGGGTTTTGGGGTACAAGGGTATTTTTAGGGTTCAGGGCTAAGTTTGGGTTTTGGGGTACAGGAGTTTTTTTAGGGTTCAGGGCTAGGTTTGGGTTTTGGGCTACAGGGGTATTTTAGGGTTCAGGGGTAGGTTTGGGGTTTGGGGTACAGGGTTATTTTTAGGGTTCAGGGCTAGGTTTGGGTTTTGGGGTATAGGGGTATTTTTAGGGTTCAAGGGTAGGTTCGGGTTATGGGGTACAGGGGCATTTTAAGGGTTCAGGGCTAGGTTTGGGTTTTGGGGTACAGGGGTAATTTAGGTTTCAGGGGTAGGTTTGGGTTTTGGGGTGCAGTGGTATTTTTAGGGTTCAGGCTAGGTTTGGGTTTTGGGGTACAGGGGTATTTTTAGGGTTATGGGGTACGTTTGGGTTTTGAGGTACAGGGGTATTCATAGGGTTCAGGGCTAGGTTTGGGTTTTGGGTACAGGGGTATTTTTAGGGTTTAGGGATAGATTTGGGTTTTGGGGTACAGGGTATATTTATAAGGTTAAGATGGGTTAGTGTTTAAGGGTGTTGGAGTATTTTAAGGAGTAAGGGTGGGTTATGATTATGGGGTGCAGGGGTATTTAAAGGGAGCAGGGTGGGATTAGCACACGATATGAGACATGGCATGAAGGGCGGAACGTACCACATGCCCCCAGCGTTTGTCACTCCCCCAGCACACGACCACAGCACAACGCAGACACGCCCACAAGGGACTACTTTGCTGGCACAGTTCTTTTACCTTTTAAATGTATATGGTGGGCGTCTGCATAGCCTATGTCCTTCTGCTGCAACTGCCCTTTCCAACGCTGTATTGGGTGTTGTGATTGGTGCTGTGGTTCCTGAGATTACCCGCCTCAAAGGTTTGGGCTCTCTTTTTATTATATTAGTATGGATATTAGCGCAAATAGAAATTTGCACAGTATGGATAAAAGATACCGCACCAACATATTTGAATTGGGTTAACTCAATTAAGTATACATTGAAATTAGATAAATTGGAAGAGAAAAAAACTGTTTTGGTCTCCATGTATTTTTTGGCTGGATAAGCTTTAAGTTTTAAGGATAAGGTCCAATGATTATGCCTTTTTGTAGTTTAAAAAATACCCTAAGATCGGTTCTATGGTGGACAGTTAGAGGAACTGAATCGAAGTATCTTGGAGGGGTATCTACAAAAAGTGCTTCCAATAAGATCTTCGGAAGATATTTCTGGTTACATTCGGTATCAATGGTTGGTGACAAGGGAAGGACTTTCGAGAATATCTTTTGGTATATGAGGGCAAATAAAAACATTTTAAAAAAGTTTCTTCTTACTATTTTGAGTAACTTCACTACTTTTGGTTATTCACCATTTGCGAGCGTAAAGTTACACAAAAGACATGTATGCCTACACTTCATCCCCTTTGGTATCGCTTTGTTCGCCCTAAGTTGGCAGGGTATGCCCAGACGTGGGTCCCTTGCTCACTTTGCCACTGGATTCAAGCTAACCTGGCTGATGATGCCTGAATAGCCAGAAACCGGTCACAGGATGCTTGTTCCCGGTCAAGGGAAGACATGGCTTGGCAGTTCGGGCTGGACTGTTCCCATGAGGCACAGGGTCAGACTGATTTGCACATGGCCATGTCTGAACTGGGGTGGTGGAGTGAGCTAAAGAATGATGATGGATTAAACCCAGATCAGTTGCCTTGGGGTGAGTGTTTGATTTGCTCAAAGAGCTCGGTCCATCATCCCCTTTAGTATCGCTACACTTTGGAGTAAACACATAAAGGGGATGTTTATTAAGGCAGTGGAGGTCATCTGGAAGTGTATGTTTAAATGTACTCTTAGAATTCTCAGACACTACTTCCTTGATTTTATTTCGTTTAGAGCCAAGGCCTCCTACTTATCCAAAACTACAGATAGAGTAGGAGGGTAGGCTGGCATGAAGAAACATGTTTTAAGTGGGTTATAAATGGTGCAGCGTGTGTGAGGTGCACATGTGTCTAGGAAAGGAAACGTGTGAGGCAATTACACTAAAAGACAAGAAACAACAAGAAAGGTATAGGTCTAGGCAACAAGCCTATGTGAAAGTAAGTGCAGTATAATGTGAATATTATATATAACGAGATGGGCTACACACATGGAAGCTAGTGTATGAATAGATTTAAGGTTTTATAAAAACAAGCATTGACAAAATTAATGGGTCTGGCTTTTTATAACTTGAAGCACTTTGTTAGTGACTGGGTGGGAGGCAAGAATTGGCCAATGGGGTGAACGTGGCTGACTGATTACATGGTTGAATAAATTGGTGAGCTTCAGAGTGAGAGTTGGAATTGATGAACGTGTGTGTGAGTCCGTAGATGAATGGGTGAGTGAGTTCATGGATTTCTGAATGAGTTAATGGATACATGATAGATTTGAGGTACTTGCACAATCAGATATGCAGACCCTCCATCAGGAAATAGTATTTCAACAACAAGCTTTCTCAAGAAGTGCAACCAAATTGTAGAACTCACTCACTATACTAGTGTGATAAATCCATGTTGTGACAAGTTTAAAAAAGATCCTAAAGAGTATCTATTCCATGTTATTTCCAGTAATGAGAGCATGTCTAATAGCCTTCATGTAGCTGTCAGGACATAGCGGTTATAGGAGAGCTATTTTAAGGTCTCTTATGTATGTTGTGCTGTTGACAGTGATCTGTAATTCTTTTTACTACAAATGTGTCAGACATTCATTGGGTGTTTGGCTTTTCTAGGTTATTTTGGGCACAGCTGAGAATATAAGACTATAAGCTATCTAGATCTATTTCTTCTCCCCATATATGAAAACTCACCTCTGCATCACAAATTATTAACCTGAATTGTGGTGCTGAATGTGTGAATGTGGTCCTCTTGCTTGCAATTGCTCCAGCAGGATCTGGATAAGATCATGTGATGACTCTAGGGCTGACTACTGGGCTGTCATTTTGCTGCTTCTATTTGGCAGATGAGGTGGACAAAATCAGTGCTCAAATGATGTGGATCCATCTAGCATACTTTCTATTATGTTGCTTTGGGATGTGGTTGATCATATTCTGGTGGGGATAAGCATTAGTGTACAGCTGTTGGGATTCTGGAAAAGATTTAAAATGGCCCCATTGCCTTCTGGTAAAAAACGATTCAAAAAGGGGGTGGTGATGAACAGAGTGTCTGAATTAAGCAGACCACTCTTACCCAGTCCAAAGATCAGGGCTTGATCCATCACCGTTATTTAGCTCACCGCACCATCCCAGCTCAAAACCTGGCTATATGCAAATTAGTCTGTCCCTGGCCCAGTGCATCATGGGAACAGGGCAGACCAAACTACCAAGCCAATTCTTCACCGGAAAGGAGACAAGCTTCCGGGGACCGGTTTCTGGCATTTCAGCCGTCGTCGGCAAGGCTTGCTTGAATCCTGATGGTGCAGTGAGCAAGGGACTCATGTCTGAGTATACCCTGCCACACAGACTTAAGACAATATCCTAACTTAAGTCTGTCTTAAGTCTGTCTTAAGTTGGTCTTAAGTTTGTCTTAAGTCTGTCTTAAGTTTGTCTTAAGTCAAACTTAAGACAAAATCCTAACTTTACTACTACTAAATGTCTTCTGTGAATACCAAAAGTAGTAAGTTTACGATTTTGTCTTAAGTTAGTTCTGTGAATCGGGCCCTGTGTGAAGAACCTCATCAATCCTGGTTTGCTTCCATAGTGGTGGGAGATCTTAAGTGAGCTGGAAACTAGAAGTAAGAGCTTCTTTTGTTATCTGGGAGGTGTCGGAGTGTATGGACGTCATTTATAGGTCGGCAGCGGACACAGTTGTGACACTCCGCTTGCCCCTTGCAACCTCTGTCACTGCATTTGCAAGAATAAGACTCTTTACATTGCGAGCCATTACTCCGCGTTCCATTACAATGTGATTGTTACAACGACCCGGTTGACTTCAGAAATGTAATTTACTATTCCAACTCCAACCTACGTAACAGTAGGGAAGGTGTTGGAATAGCAAACTATACTATTTCTAATGTTAGCACCCCATCTACCGCAAGTCCATGTAACAACTAGCGCAGTAACGGCATTGCGTGCTTACAACACGGTTGTTGTAATGTCCACGTTGTAATGGCATGCCCACGTTGTTTGGGTTGTTTCCCCATTTGCAATGTCTGGCCTCAGAGGTAACAAAATCATTGCCAGAACCAGAGGGGCAGCTCATTATTATGGACATCGGATGGGACTCCAATCTTCTTGTTTATTGTCACTTTTTTATAATAATAATAAATAGTGGTATCTATTCACTATTAGTGAATACTAGCAGCTGAGGTAATAAAAATGATGCTTTTAAGTGTATGTTGCGTGCCTGGTTGCAAGTGAGAGTGTGCTTATGTGAGAGAGAGAGAGTGTGTATATGTGATTGTGTGTGTATGTGTAAGCATGTATGTGTGTGAAGCAACGTAAAGGTCAAATGGCGTGTGGGCCACTTTTCTGCTACCCCTGCCATTTGGTGAATTGTCATTCGTACTGGTGTGTGTATGCGATACCATCCATTCTTAAAATCGAAAAAATCTGCTTTTTAGGAAGGGTGGGTATCAGTGCAGTTTAGAAAGAGAACTGGCTTTCCTCAAATGAAATGGTACATTTGTTTGTAAATTGAGGGAGAAGCAAAGAAAGAACTTCCAGTATTTTGAATGATAACTCACGTGTTGTTTTAGATCTGTTTGTAAATAAATACTGGCGAAGAGAGCAGGCATCCCTTGATCTGTCCAGATAGAGATGGAGAATGCACACTCTTTAAAATGTGGGAATCATGCTAAACTGATGAAGAATGAGGTCACAGAAAGAATAATTGCATTGAAGTAAAATTGACTACCCACCTTTTAAAGGAAGGTGGGATATGTGTTGCATTCTGACTTTTTAGAAGCTCTGGGAAGTCACCGTGCTCTGGGCATACTAGAAGGTGAGAAACCGAGGGGCACTTGTCCACTTTCCCTGTAGTACAGCACTACACACGGCCAGGGCCGGACTGCAAACGCAAAGCAGCCCTGACAGTTTTCTCCAACCAGCCAATGGGGAGACACTGCCAGGAGGCTGCAAACGCTTGCTTGCTAGTTTTTTTTTACCGGGGGGCAGGAGGGGGGGGAGGGGGCTGCAAAAATGGTCTCCAGTAACAAAACCGGCCCCACCGCAGCAAAACCAGCCCACCCTTCCAGCCTCCCAGGGAAATGCCTGATGCTCAGTACAGCCAAGCTGGCCCTGCACACATCAATCTAGTGCTAATGGGCAATATGAGTTTAAAAATGCCCAGCCCATCCTTGTATAATTCAGCCAGGGTCAGCTTTAGCACTGGTAGCACCCGGTACAAAAATAATTTTTGGCCCCCCCATGACCGCCCCCACGGATTTTCTCACTAGCACTAGGCAAAAGTGCTCCTCAACTCTTTTGTGATTCTACAAGCAAGACATTCTCCTCAGCTGTGTTGGACACATGGAACAAACTTCTGGTTTTGCAAAGGATTTACAAAACGAAATTATCAACTACGCTTGTCCTATTGTAGCAACTGAGTGGTCCTAGTTCATCCTAGATCTGGGGCTGAACATCTCTTTGTTCTCAGACCTTTGATGCTGTGTGTATCAACACAAATCTTTCCCCTTTTTATGAATGGGAGCAGGTACCTAGACTTGTATCTGTAGGTATTCGATCCCATTTGTTTATGTAAAGGTAGATTGAATAAACACTCTGTAGCCAGATCCACAACATTGTTTTCAGGATATCAATCTAAAACACATTTTATAAACAATTAATCAGAATAAAACCCATTGAAATAGTTAGCAGTTACTATGAAACTCTGCCAGTTGTCTGGCCTTTCCAGAAATAGAATTGGCATAATATCAATCATGTTAGACATTGGGTTGTTGGTTGACTGGGGTGTGAGCCCTGGTCAAGCAACAGCCACAATCTCTTGCAAGGTGAACCACAGGAAGACACTAAATGAACCCTTGCTGAACCCTGGGTTTCTTGGAACAAAAAGGAGTCAGGCTTCACTTAGAGGCAAAGTGTAAAGTATTTATGCAGCATACAAACAGTGATAAAGTGAAAACACAACATAAGAAATACCCCAAACCAATTTAAAAAAATAGAGTACATATAAAAAATTATTTGACACCAAAACCCTAAGAATCCAATCAGTAGAACCAGAGTTATGAACTTTTAAAGAATAAACTGTAAAATAGCACCTAAAAGATAAAAACGGTAGACCGGGGCAAAGTCAAAGTTAAGGCTGCCTGCAATGAAGTGTGGGTCGGATACAAGAAGTGGGCCAAAGTGCGATGCAGTATTGACAACATGCCACCAAACTCAAAAATCCAATCCATCCACGAGACCACCCTCTCGTGTTGAGCAACAACAACCAAGCACATCTAACGCTGCGGTTAATTTTTTAGAGCAAGGCCCAGAGCAAACAACCAACCCAGGCGGGGAAAAACCCGCAGGGGCAGAAAAGGAGCCACCCAAAGCCAAAAAGGGCAACCGCCGTAAATAATGGGTCAGGAAAATTTGGTGATCAATACCTCTTCAATACAGTTGAATGAGGAGGAAACACGCACTTTGCAGAACGGTCAGTCCTTCATACCCACCACCAGAACTAACACCTTGGAATTAAAGGTCAGTGCTTTCAAGCTAATTCGTAACATTTGTTTACGCCACTATTTTCAAAATATAGTGACCACACCCACGCAAGAGGATGACATGTTACGAGGACTTCGTCCCCACAGTACTTTTATGGCACCTGTGAGCCATAAGATCATTGATATGTTTGAAAATTTGGTCAAAAGAGACATTGCTACACTGCCCTTTCAATCCACCGGCAAACATGAAAATCTTACGAAAAAGGAGAAAAACATCCTGCAAAGAATCGCAAATAATTCTTCCATAGTGCGCCAAACTGCTGATAAGAGGGGGCGCCCTTGTCATCATGGACGCCTCTTACTATGAAGAACAAGTGCACACCCACACGATGGATACCAACACCTATGCACCCTTACAAACTGACCCCACTAATGAATTTTTCTCTATCCTGATCAAAATCATTAACCAGGCGTTTGACAATGGAATGATCACTGATCGAGTAAGACGTTACCTGACACCCAACATTCCTAAATCGCCCGTTCTATACATGTTGCCGAAGGTGCACAAGCACCCGACGAGACCACCATTACGACCGATTGTCTCTACTAAAGGGAGTATTCATGAAATGATTGGCAAGTTTTTGGATAGATACTTTCAGCCATTTTTTTTAAACACCAGATCACATGTTCGAGACACCACTGATTTCTTGGTCAAATTGAAACAAACCACAGATTTGCTGGATAACCAGGAACTGGTATTGTGCACAGTGGACGTTTGTTCACTGTACACGTCGATACCTCATGATCTAGGGATAACAGCTGTGGAGCAAGAACTCTCAAACTCAAATCTGGACACAGATATGCAAGTACTACTTATGGAACTGATGATATTTACCTTATATCACAGTTACTTCACAGTGTTTGACAAATGGTTTCATCAACTATGTGGAATGGCCATTGGAAATTACGCAGCGCCATCGTACGCAAATATATTCATGAAATCTTTTGAAGAATCACACATATTGGCCCAACCATCCTGGCAAGCTTCTGGGAAGCTTTATTTGAGATTCATTGTTGACATTTTTATCCTATGGGCAGGAACTGAGAATGCCCTAATCGATTTTTTGAAAACATGGAATGAGGTTAATGACCGAGTACAGTTCACTTGGACCCTTGACAGACAGTGTATACACTTTTTGGATGTGAAAATTGAAAGACACGCTGGAAGCATGACCACAACGATGTTTCGTAAGCCCACTGATCGCAATTCAATTTTACATTACCGGAGATTTCACCGACCTGGGTTGAAGCAAAACTTACCGTTTTCACAACTGTTGCGTGTCAAACGCATCGTATCACCTGACAACGTTTGCATAAAGAAATGTCCAATAAGTTGGAGAGGTTCAAAGCACGTGGGTACCCACAACTGACGTTGGACAAGGCAATGGCCCGTTGTGTAAACATCAAGAGAGAAGCCCTCTTGCAAGTTAAACCTAAAACTGAAAACTCCCGGATGGTGGTGGTCTCTAAATATACTGTTATCAGTAATCAATTCAGAAACATCATCAGTAAACATTGGTCCTTACTCAGCCTGGAGCCTGATTTTCAGGGAGCCTTCACAGAGCCACCTTTGTTTGCCTATTTATTTATTTATTTTATTTTAATTTCTTCTATAGCGCAGGAATCAATCCCGTAAGGGTATCTCCGCGCTTTGCCAGCTAAGGAATTGTCAGGTAGAGCAGCCTAGGAAGTTATATGGATAGAAATGCTTCTTGGTAGAGAAAGGTTTTTAACGCCTTTCTGAAGGACAGGTGATTTAAGGTAGTTCTTAGGTCAATGGGGAGACTGTTCCAAAGAGCATGACCAACAGAGGAGAAAGCACGGTCTCCATGTCTAGTTTTCTTTGTGATGGGAGGTTTTAACAGGGCTTGGTTGCATGAGCGAAGCAGCCTGCTGGGCTGGTACAGTTCCAGGGACTGGGATAGGTACTTAGGACTTGCTCCATACAGGCATTTGTGCACTGTGCAACAGATCTTAAAATTGATGAGCTGCCGTATGGGAAGCCAGTGCAGTTCTTTCAACAAGGGCTTAGAAGGAGTCCTGGCAGGTACACCCATGACCAGTCTTGCTGCCGTATTCTGGACTACCTGCAAGCGGCCTACTGCATCTGCGTTAGCTAATGTTAGCAGGCCGTTACAGTAGTCCAGGCGACTGGTTACCAAGGCCTGTACAAGTGTCTTTCTACATGTGGCAGGAAGAAAAGGAAAGACGCGCCTAAGTAGACCAATGGTGTGAAAACACAGACCTGCAATGTAGTTTGTGTGTTCTTTCAGGGTCAATTTTTGATCCAGCTTCACTCCGAGATTTTTAACGTGAGGTTTGGGTGCAGGTACTGGGCCGAGATCGAGTGGCCACCAGTCAGGGGACCAAAGGATACTTGCTTTGCCAAAGAGCAAGACCTCTGTTTTTGTTACATTACACTGGAGGCAGTTCCTCGCCATCCAGTGTGACACCGCTCTCATACCCTCAGCGAAGTTCTCCTTGGTTTTGGGGCCAAGGGAGCTGAAAGGGTAGAGGAGCTGGGTGTCGTCAGCGTAGGAAACCGGTATGAACCCATATTTTCGCACAATCTCAGCAAGGGGGGCCACATAGACATTAAACAATGTGGGGCTAAGGCATGAGCCCTGTGGCACCCCCTTCGTGAGCCCCCTTGAGATGTAATGAAAGGGGCCCAGGCTGATAGATTGCGATCTCCCGGAAAGGAAACTCTCCAACCAAGATAGTACTACGCCTCCGATTCCTACTCCCTGCAACCGGTTCAGCAGGGTGTTATGAGATACGGTATCGAAGGCTGCGGACAGGTCCAACAGCATTAGAATCATGGAGCTCCCTCTATCTTGTGACATTTTGATCTGGTCTGTCACAGAGAGAAGGGCCGATTCAGTGCTGTGGTTGGGCCTGAATCCAGATTGGGATTGGTCCAGGCCCCCTGTCGCTTCGATGAAGTTGGAAAGAGTGGTGTTAACATGCTTTTCTGCCAGCTTGCTGATGAAAGGAAGGAGAGAAATCGGGCGAAGGTTGGAGAGTGCTGACCAGGGCAAGGTGGAATTTTTACGTATGGGGTTCACTACCGCTTCCTTCCAGGCGAGTGGGAGCTGACCTTTGGCAAAAGACAGGTTGAGTAGTTTCTGAATATGAGGACCTAGTATCTCAATTAACGGGGGGATGAATTTAGCTGGTATCAGACCCGTGGGAGAACCAGACTTAGTTTGGTTGATAAGTGTGGTCAGGTCCTTAGTAGTTATTTCTGGAATATCCAAAAGAGTTTTTCCAGAAATCAATTGTGGGGAAGTTTCCGGGACCTCAGTTCCCAAGGTGTCTGAGACTGTAGTGATCTTTTTATATATTCCCTTTATTTTGTCCTCAAAGAACTGGGATATTTTGTCGCATAGTTCTTGGGTGAAGGTGTCAGGGCTTTCACATACTTCAGGGCTGGTGAAAGTTTGAATGATTTTAAATAACTCTTTAGTGGAGTTGCCAGCCTCTGCAATCTGAGTGGTCAGACTTGTTTTTCTTGCTTTTTTAATATTTTTATAATAGGAGGACATAGCCTCCAGATAGCGGCTCTTATCTTCCCTATTACCCGTACGTCTCCAGAATTTTTCCAGTTTTCTGCATCTCTTCTTTTCTGTTTTGAGAGCTTCCGTATACCATGTTTCCCTTTTCGCTATGGTGGGTTTTTTAGCAGTTTTCTGAGGGGCTAGAGAGTCAATAGCTGTCATCAGAGTGGAGTTGAACATGGAGAGAGCAGTATCGATGTTATCGAGATTGGTGAGTAGAGGCTGTTCTCATGTTTGAGTAAGTTTGGGAAGAGTGATTTTGTGCCATGACCTACGTTTAATAGAGTGAGTAGCCGGGCGGTTTATGGAATTAGATAAGTGTGGTATGGAGAAGTCAATCAGTTTATGGTCCGACCAATTAATATGCCTGGGGGGATGGCAGTGGACATTAGGTTGTGTAGTAAGGATCAGGTCCAAAGTGTGACCACCCGAATGAGTGGGGCCACTATTTCTAGGATGTAACCCTAGCAAGGCAAGATCTGTAAGGAATGCATTGGTATCCTGATGATCAACAGTGTCAATATGAAAATTAAAATCTCCAAGTAAAATTAAGTTTTCATTGGCTTTCAAATGGGGGGCTAATAATTCAGTGAGGGCAAGGGAGAAACCAGCATTGGGTCCAGGTGGACGGTAGACTAGGGCTCCTTTCCATTGAGTTTTTGGATTTATTTTTAAATGAAAGATGAGTACTTCCATAGTAGGGAGCATCACCTGTTCTAGGACTCTAATGTTCAGAGTATCTCTGTATATGATAGCGATTCCGCCTCCCACCTTCACAGGGCGGTCAAGGCGAAAAATTTTATATCCCATAGGTATCCCTAGGGTAATGGTGGGGATAGTGTGGGGTTTCAGCCATGTTTCAGTTAAGAAACATATCTTAGGTTGAGTATTGTAGATAGTGTCCCATAGTTCTATACAGTGTTTAGGGAGTGATCTGACATTAAGCAAAAAGCTATCCCAGCTTCCCTGAACATCTGTGTTCTCTGTGGGCTGTCCAGAGATGATATGGGAAGACGTGGCTTGAAAACCGCATTTAATACAAGAGAAGGGACCCTCAGGACACATGAGCGTTTTGTTTTTACAGCAATATTGTCGAAGAGGTTGTAATGCCCTGAGAGTATGTGGAGCATACCTGATGCAAGGAGTGGGTAAGGCTTGGTCCATAGTGGCAAGGAGAGTGGCCCCTGGCCCCGTCCAGTCGCGGACGGGCGCAGACGGGCTGACTCTGGCGTGACTCCGGCGCTGAGGAGGCGCGTCCGCAAACGCGACCGCTAGCGCGGAGAACGACCGTTTCCTTAAGTACAGGAGACTGGAGCGCTCTCACCGCTCTCGCCCCCTCACCCAATATGGCCGCCGTAGAATCTGTTTACTCTGCACCTCGATCTTCAGCCCTAAAGTCGGCTGGGATCGTCAAAACAAGGCGAAAATGGTGCCAAGTGGGTGCCAGGTGTGCGGAGTGCAAGCAGTGTGGAAATTCAGCAATTTAGAAATAAAATTCAGCGTTTTTTTAAAAGAACAAACACGTTGCACGCAGTAGCTCTAAATTGCTCCTAGCGTGTTCTGAGAACAAACAAAGTATTGGCAAGGCGCTGGAATCCTACACAAGGGGACGCAACTTAAAAGAAATGTTGACCAAACCAAGAGAGCAGCTCCAACTCGAAGCATTCAAAGGCCTCAGACCGTGCTACAACTGTAGCAATTGCAACGATTGCATACAAGGGAATGTCACCAATCAACCCATGAAGGGTCACCCAATCAAACTGCGAGTCAACGCCACATGTAATTCTTCCAACGTCATTTATATGTTGAAGTGTCCTTGTGGGAACTGTTATGTTGGCCACACTGAGAGAAGAATACGAGTGCGGTTATTGGAACACAAAAGCAATATAAGAACTGGGAACATCAAATCGACAGTAGCTGCGCATTTTCTTGAACAAAATCACACAGTAGCCCCATTAAAATATCTGATATTGGAGCAAGTAAAAGTGACACACAATAACAAAAACACATTATTGAAAAGAGAGAACTTTTGGTTCCGTTACCTGGCGGCGATGCAGCCGCACGTATTAAATGACAGGATGGAATTCCTGTGTTACCTATAGACTGTGCATCATCTGCAATGTTTATTTAATGAGTGGGACATTTTTATCATTTGTATTTTTTCAATGACCATTGTGCATGTATTTTCATTTTTAATCATTTGTGGTATCAGGTTTCTGTTTCCACCTCTTGTTGATCATCACTTTAACCCCGTGTATTATTGGTATAGTTTTCTCATTCCTTGATCCTTCCAACATGGCGCCTGCTTTTACACTGTTCCCTAGTCCCTCCTTTATTATTAGTCTACACACAGCGCGTTTTCTAACCACACCGACTAACACTGACGGTTACCCTGTTCAAGCTGGTTATCTCACCGGGAAGCTCTTGCAGCGACTGAATCGTAAGTACCTCTACCGAGGACTGTTGAACTGGAGCAATGTTCAGGCTTGTTTAACATTTGGGTTTTAAACGCGCTTTCACGTTTTTTCAGGTTCTGGTGACCTGATTGTTACTTGGATGGTATCATCTCCGTGAGTAGAGCTCACATTTGTTTAACGTTTGTTGGGCATGTGGATTAATATCTTTTACATTTTCGAAAACTCTTGGATTTTGGAGTTTGGTGGCATGTTGTCATTACTGCATCGCACTTTGGTTTCTTTTTATCAGTTCTATTCCCCGCGCTATTAACACACTCACACGTCCTTAGTTCACAAATGGATGTCACCGGTTTAGGTTTTTACACTTGGTTGTGTTATAAGCATGATGGTATGTTTTCACCCACACCACTTATGTAACTGCGCATTATGGCGTTTCGATAAACCATTTAGTGACAGATTGATGTCTTTTTTATGTTGTAGAGCATTCCCCTGAGGAAGGGCTAGTCTTTAGCCCGAAATGCATTGGGACTGTTAATGTTGGATGATACACTGTTGGAATATGTTCATGAAATACATTTTCAAACATATATGAAGCCCTCATGAGTCTAATGATTTTGGATTAAAACACGTGGAAACTTTCAACTTCGTGAAGATTACTTTATAATGAACTGTGCTTAAATATTTAGACTTTACAGTCACTTGAGCGCTGTGCACCGGGGAGTCTTCCACCAAGTTGTGGAAGCTGTGTAGTAAAAACCTCAAATAGCACATGCTGACATGGTCAGGTAGAGAAAATGACTTGGCAAATCACAAGCACCAGATTATACTGTTTGTGAATTATTGTTAGTGGATTAGGAACCAACTTCGTCCCTGACATCTTCGCATCACCCACTAAACACCTGAGGTTACAAAAGAACAATAATTTGACCACCTATCAGAAACATTTAGCACACAGTTGAGCAGTGCCTCAAAGAGACAACAAAGAACTATAGCATCGTCTGCTGATCAGCCAAGGATGAGACCCCGCACATAATTAAAAAAACACTAACAAGCAGAAATGAAGCTTTCACAGATAAAGAACGGGGAGTATTGACAGAAGCTGCAACCATGGATGCTGTACAAAAGAGGGTGGTGATGGACGGAGCATCTGAACCAATCAAACACTCACACCCAGTCAACAGATCTGGGTTTAATCCATTGCTGTTCTTTAGCCCACTCTGCCACCCCAGTTCAGACATGGCCATATGCAAATCAGTCTGATCTGTGCCTCATGAGAACAGTCCAGCCCGAACTGCCAAGCAACCATGGATGCTGACAATTAGCTTGGCAGACAGACTAACGTGTCTCAAGCTACAAGGATGGGCATCTGACAATGTGACACAGAGCACTATGGAACAGATGCAGAACATGTGGCGGGATACTAAGAGACAGACACATAAAAACTGCAGAAAACACCAGAATTCTGCCAGCACCAAAACAGATTTATTAAGTCAACAGTACCTTACGCCAACAGGAATTTTTGTTAAAATGAGACAGCACATGTAACACTGTTTAAAAGGTGAAGATCTGTTCAGCTTTCACAGTTGTACCTGGCATGAAAATCATACCCACTATATGGCCAAGAGAGTACATACACGCAGTAACAAGACACCGTGCGCACATTAGGAGTGTGTCAATGGGTTGTATGTACCTTACCTTAAATCCTGGTTTGCAGAGCGTTGCGAAGAGTCACATCAAAGATGCATCGTGCAGCCAAAGCGATGTGTCGGTTTTGAGGTGAAGCGAGGCTGCGATGTGAGGTCCTGCGTCATTGTCATTGTCATGGATCCCTTAGATGGGGACTTTTGATTAGAAGTCTGCCATCGAGGATGCGTCCTGCAGTGAAGGAGGTGCGTTGGTTCCGAGGAGCAGTGAGGCTGCAATGAAGAGTCCGGCATCGTCATTGAGGCTGGTGTGAATAAGTGATAGGAGGGCATGTACCAAGGATGCTTAGCGCAGCTGCAGTACCGAAGAGGTGGCGGGCTGCAATGCGATGCAGGCATTTTCAACTGTTCAGATACACGTTGTAACAGGGATGTGTCAGTTCTGATCTAGGTTGCACTGCACAGCAGAGGAAATGTGTCAGCTCCACTATATCCACAAAGGCTGGCAGAGCATGTTAAGCCCACTTTCAAGAGTCCAAGACTGGAGTGGCACCACTTGTTAGGGTAGACTCACACTTTTCAGAGTAAAGGTGCAGGTGCAAGGTTGTTAGAAGCCTATTCTGTTGCTCAGACCTCAGATCAGGAGACAAGCCAACTAGCCCTTGGAGTCACTCTGGGGTTCTGGGTTCAAGAGATTCAGGTCCATTCCTTCTCACCCAGGCAAGAGGGCTGCAGGCAGAAGTTCAGCATAGCAGAGCAGCTACCCTTCAGGGCAGCAGAGTGGCAGTCCTTTCAGCAGCACAATAGTCCTTCTTCCTAGTAGGGTACCGACAGGTCCAGAAGAGTACTGATGAGTTGGTGTTTGAGGTCCAATATTTATTTCCATTTCTGCTTCGAGTTAAAGGGGAAGATTTTAAATGTCTTTGCAGTGCAAAGGTGCCTTACCTCACCCACCCTGGTTCCACACTATTTATAGGGGGAATGCAGCCTTTTGTGTGGAGGCAGGGCACCGATTCAACCGATTCAAGTGTAAGTAGGGCTGTGCCCAGCTCTTTCCTCCCATCCTGCCAGTGATGGCCCATTCAGGGACATCTAATCTTCCTATTGTGTATGCCTGTCTAGGAGGAATACACAAACCCTAACTGTCAACACACCCAGTCATGTGACCCAGAGACAGGCTGAAGGTAATAAAGAGTTAAGGCAGAAAATTGCCAGCTTTCTAAAAGTTGCAAACAAAACAGGTGATGGACAGAATGTGGATCAATGTCACACATTCACCCCAGTCCAAAGATCTGGGCCCAAATCCATCGTTTTTTTGCACTCCACACCACCCTGGGTTAGACAATGGCGATATGCAAATCAGCTCTGACCCTGTGCCCAATGGGAACAGTCCAGTCCGAACTACAAAAGCCATGTCCTTCCCAGAACGGAATCAAGCATCCGAGGACCGGACCGGTATCGAGGTAACAACTCTCATCAGCCCGGCTAGCTTGACTCCAGTGGTGTGGAGTGCCTGGGACCCACGTCTGAGCATCTCCAGCGCACTTATGGCGGCAATTGCAAACAAAACAGGTGATGGACAGAATGTGGATCAATGTCACACATTCACCCCAGTCCAAAGATCTGGGCCCAAATCCATCGTTTTTTTGCACTCCACACCACTCTGGGTTAGACAATGGCGATATGCAAATCAGCTCTGACCCTGTGCCCCATGGGAACAGTCCAGTCCGAACTACAAAAGCCATGTCCTTCCCAGAACGGAATCAAGCATCCGAGGACCGGACCGGTTTCGAGGTAACACCTCTCATCAGCCCGGCTAGCTTGACTCCAGTGGTGTGGAGTGCCTGGGACCCACGTCTGAGCATCCCCAGCGCACTTATGGCGGCAATTGCAAACAAAACAGGTGATGGACAGAATGTGGATCAATGTTACACATTCACCCCAGTCCAAAGATCTGGGCCCAAATCCAGCGTTTTTTTGCACATCCACATTCGGTCCATCACCTGTTTTATTTGCAAATTCCGCCCTAAGTGCGCTGGGGATGCCCAGACGTGGGTCCCAGGCACTCCACACCACTGGAGTCAAGCTAGCCGGGCTGATGAGAGGTGTTACCTCGAAACCGGTCCGGTCCTCGGATGCTTGATTCCGTTCTGGGAAGGACATGGCTTTTGTAGTTCGGACTGGACTGTTCCCATGGGGCACAGGGTCAGAGCTGATTTGCATATCGCCATTGTCTAACCCAGGGTGGTGTGGGGTGCAAAAAAACGATGGATTTGGGCCCAGATCTTCGGACTGGGGTGAATGTGTGACATTGATCCACATTCGGTCCATCACCTGTTTTATTTGCAAATTCCGCCCTAAGTGCGCTAGGGATGCCCAGACGTGGATCCCAGGCACTCCACACCACTGGAGTCAAGCTAGCCGGGCTGATGAGAGGTGTTACCTCGAAACCGGTCCGGTCCTCGGATGCTTGATTCCGTTCTGGGAAGGACATGGCTTTTGTAGTTCGGACTGGACTGTTCTCATGGGGCACAGGGTCAGAGCTGATTTGCATATCGCCATTGTCTAACTCAGGGTGGTGTGGGGTGCCAAAAAAAGATGGATTTGGGCCCAGATCTTCGGACTGGGGTGAATGTGTGACATTGATCCACATTCTGTCCATCACCTGTTTTATTTGCAAATTCCGCCCTAAGTGCGCTGGGGATGCCCAGACGTGGGTCCCAGGCACTCCACACCACTGGAGTCAAGCTAGCCGGGCTGATGAGAGGTGTTACCTCGAAACCGGTCCGGTCCTCGGATGCTTGATTCCGTTCTGGGAAGGACATGGCTTTTGTAGTTCGGACTGGACTGTTCCCATGGGGCACAGGGTCAGAGCTGATTTGCATATCGCCATTGTCTAACCCAGGGTGGTGTGGGGTGCAAAAAAAGATGGATTTGGGCCCAGATCTTCGGACTGGGGTGAATGTGTGACATTGATCCACATTCGGTCCATCACCTGTTTTATTTGCAGCTTTCTAAAAGTGGCAGTTTCAAAATTGTAATTTAAAATATGACTTCATCATAATTTTTTATTACAACTCCAAAGGCACCAAATATTAACTGGTTACCTGTTCCCATTTTCAAATGACAGCTTATTAAATATATTGAGGTAACTTAGCCAATGGGAGAGGCAGGTCTTTGAGTAGTGAAACAATAATTTCAGAAAAAGTAATTTAAGTGTTTTTCACTACTAGGGCATGTAAAACCTAAGAGTACATGCCCTACCTTTGAAATACACTGTGCCCTGCCCTCTGTTCTGTCCAGGGCCTATCCTAAGGGTGATTTGCATGTATTTAAAAAGAAAGTTTGGGTCTGACAAAAAGATTATTTTGTTAAGCCACAATGGCGGTTTAAAACTGCACATGTAGGATGCAATAGTAGCCCTGAGGCATGTTTAAAGTGTTAATTAATTGGGTGGCAAGATTGGTGCTGCAGGCCTGGTAGTACCATTTAATTTACAGTCCTTGAACACAGCTAGTTTCACATTACTAGGGACTTACAAATAAATCAACTATGCCAATTGGGGATACGCCAATGTTACCATGTTTTAAGGAATGAGCACATGCACTTTAGCACTGGTAAAGTACTCAGACTCCTAAGGCCAACAAAATCGAGATCAGCAAAAATAGTGGGAGTGAAGGCAAAAAGTTTGGGGGAAGACCTAGTATAGCTGACAGGTCTCAAACATCATTAAACATTACTAGTAAAGCATGGCTAATCGCCTGCAAGGGTATCCAGACACTGAGGGCTGCTGCTTCAGGTAAATCAGTTGAAAAGCCAGGTCCTGCGTCCCTTCTTGAACTCTAGCAGAGAGGGTGAGGTCTGTAGGTGAAGGGGAAGTCCATTCCAGGACTTGGCAGCGAGGTAGGAAAAGGATCGTCTGGCACTGTTGCTTCAGTGGATCTGGGGGGCATGAGCGAGGTAAAGGGAGGTGGAGCACAGGTGCCTGGAGGGTTGCTGGAAGTTCATGCTGCGGTTGATGCATGCTGTTCCTTGATCATGGAGGGCTTTGTAGGCGTGGATCAGCATCTTGAATTGCATCACTTCTAGAATGGAAGCCAATTAAGCTATTTGAGGATGTGGGTGTGTTTGGGAAGGTTGAGGATAAGTCTGGCAACTGCATTCGGTACAGTCTGCAGTCTCTTCAGGAAGTGATTGCTGATATATAGGTAGAGTGTGTTGCCATAGTCTAGCCGGCTGGTGACTGGGGCTTGAGTGACAGTTCATCTGGTGTTGATGGGGAGCCATTCAAATATTTTGTGGAGCATGCAAAGGGTGAGGAAGCATGCAAATAAGCCTGCAGTGGCCTGACTTTTCATGGTGAGCTTGCTGTCCAAGATGATGCCAAGATTCTGGGCATGGTTTGTCGATGTGGGTGAAGGTCCGAGTTTGGCGTGCCACCAGCAATTGTTACATGAGAAGGTGTTGTTCCAGAAGATCAGCACATCCATTTTGTCAGTGTTGAGTTTCAGGCTGTTGTTTTTCATCCAGTCAGCGACACTCGTCATGCCTCTGTGGAAGTTTGCACTTGAGGTGGATGGGTCTTCTGTTAATGAGAGGATAAGCTGGGTGTTGTCTGTGTAGGATATGATATTCATTCTATAGGGTCTGATGATTTGTCGGCCCAGGAGTCATGTAGATGTTGAATAATGTGGACCTGAGGCATGAGACTTGAGGCACGCCATAGAGGATGCTCGTGGGTTCCGAGGTGAATGGTTGTTTGAAAGTGGGTTATTGGTAGGGGCAAATGTAGGTCTGCCACTGGCAATAAGGCCACTAACACATGGTAGTACTTAGCATAGGTCATAGAAAATGATTCCTTTGCTCAACCTTTTGTAACGTGGCTGCGAGGAGACAGGCTTAACTTCAAAGACAGGTATGTAAAGCATTTAAAAACACCAATTCAGTAAATAATTAAGACACCCCGCTCCCGCCTCCCAGCTGCTCCGCCCACCCGCGCACTTCGCCATATATGGCGACCGTGCGAACGCGCAGCGGTCACGCGCAGTGGGCGCGCCGATTGTGCGCCGAATGCGCGCCAAAGGTAAGCCCGTCTACGCCCGTCCGCGCCTGGACCGCGCCCAGTGCCAGGACCGCGCCCAGTGCCAGGACCCCTGGCCCCCGAGGACCCCGCCCGACCCACCTGACGTACACCGCCGCCTACCTCAGCGCACTCAACGCCGGTCGACTCCCAGAGTGCTACCACGCCACACCACGACGCACCCACGGACCCTTCAGCTGCCACGCCTGCAAGTTCACCTGCATCCGGACCTGCCCCACACCAGCACCCGCCAAGTCGAACTCCAGCAGCACCCACCTCAAGTGCATCCTGCTCAACACCCGCTCCGTCCACAGACACGCCATCGAACTCTGGAACCTCCTCGACAACACAGCCCCTGACGTTGCCTTCCTCACGGAGACCTGGATGAACGCCTCTTCAGCTCCCGACATCGCCATCGCCATCCCAGAGGGCTACAAGATCACCCGGAGGGACCGCACAGCCAACCAGATGGGAGGAGGCATCTCCATCATCCACAGGAACACCATCCGTATCACGACCAGCACCGACAACACCCTTACCACCGCCGAACATCTGCACTTCCAGATCCACACCGACCCGAAGACCACCCTTAGAGGCACTCTGATCTACCGACCTCCGGGACCACGCACCCAATTCAGCGAGGACATCGCCGACTTCGTCAGTCCGCACGCCCTCCCCTCCGCTGACTACATCCTCCTGGGCGACCTCAACTTCCACCTGGAGAACAACAACGACCGCAACACCAGCACCCTGCTCGACAACCTCGCCAACCTTGGACTCAAGCAGGTGGTGTCCACCCCCACCCACCTCGCCGGACACACACTCGACGCAGTCTTCTCATCCAGCAAAGACATCGCCTTCAGCCACGCCACAGAGCTTCAATGGACGGACCACAGCTGCGTCCACTTCACCTTCAAAAGAACGACGACCCACCACCACCAGCAACAGGCTGCCCGCAGAAGCTAGAACAAGATCACAGCCGACCAGCTCGCCACCTCCCTGAGCCAGCACCCTCCTGCCAGCTCAGCAAACCCCAGCCAGGCCGCCGACAACCTCACGAAGTGGATCAGCAACTGCGCGGACGAGCTCACCCCGCTGAGGACCCCGCCCAGCAGACCCGGCAGCAAGAAAGCCCCATGGTTCACCGACGAACTCAAGAGCTCCAAGAAGAACTGCCGAGCCCTCGAGAAAGTCTGGAGAAGGGAACCAACACCGGACAACATGACCACCTTCAAGCTTGCCACCCGGAAACACCACCAGCTGATCCGCGCTGCCAAGAAAACTGCATTCAAGGACCGGCTGGACAACAACGCACACAACTGCAAGGAACTCTTCAACATCGTGAAAGAGCTATCCAACCCCAGCGCAGGAAACAACGACATCACCCCATCGCAAGACCTCTGCGACTCCCTAGCCTCATGCTTCCACAACAAGATCGCGGACATACACAACAGCCTCAACAACCAACCAACGCTCACCACGACCGAACCACCACCCCCCACCACCACCCTCCGCGCCTGGACCCCGATCAGCACCGAAGACACCGTCCGCACGATGAACTCCATCCACTCCGGATCTCCGACCGACCCTTGCCCCCACCACATCTTCAACAAGGCCAACGCTGTCATCGCACCCCACCTGCGAGACATCATCAACACATCCTTCGACACCGCCACCTTCCCTGAGAGCTGGAAGCACGCCGAACTCAGCGCTCTACTCAAGAAACCCACAGCGGACCCCACCGAACTCAAGAATTACCGCCCCATCTCACTCCTCCCGTTTCCAGCCAAAGTCATCGAGAAGACCGTCAACAAGCAGCTGGCCGCCTTCCTTGAGACGAATGGATCCCTCGACCCCTCACAGTCTGGCTTCCGAGCCAACCACAGCACCGAGACCGCCCTCATCGCCGCCACCGATGACATCCGAGCCCTGATGGACAACGGAGAAACAGCGGCCCTCATCCTCCTGGACCTCTCCGCGGCATTCGACACTGTCTGCCACCGCACCCTAGTTCAGCGCCTCAGCAACGTCGGAATCCAGGAGAAGGCTCTGGAATGGATCATCTCCTTCCTCGACGGAAGAACACAGAGAGTCCGCCTACCACCATACAAGTCAGAGGCCACCGAAGTCATCTGCGGTGTCCCTCAAGGATCCTCGCTGAGCCCCACCCTCTTCAACGTCTACATGAGCCCCCTCGCGGCCATCGCACGCCAACACAACCTGAACATAATCTCCTACGCCGACGACACCCAGCTGATCCTCTCCCTGACCAACGACCCCGCCACCGCCAGAGCCAACCTGCACGAAGGGATGAAAGAGGTAGCCGAGTGGATGACGACCAGCCGCCTGAAATTGAACTCAGACAAGACGGAGGTCCTCATCCTGGGCTCCTCCCCCTCCGCCTGGGACGACTCCTGGTGGCCTCCAGCCCTGGGCACCGCACCCAAACCGACAGACCACGCACGGAACCTGGGCTTCATCCTGGACTCCTCCCTCTCCATGACCAGGCAAGTCAACAACGTCTCCTCGGCATGCTTCAACATCCTACGCATGCTACGAAAGATCTTCTGGTGGATCCCCACCGAGACAAGGAAGACCATCACCCAGGCCCTCGTCACCAGCTGACTGGACTACGGCAACGCCCTCTACGCCGGTACCACCGCCAAGCTCCAGAAGAGACTCCAGCGGATCCAGAACGCCTCAGCCAGACTCATCCTCGACATCCCACGAACCAGCCACATCTCCGGACATCTGAGAGACCTGCATTGGCTCCCCGTCAACAAAAGAATCACCTTCCGCCTCCTCACGCACGCACACAAAGCCCTACACGACCAAGGCCCGAGCTACCTCAACAACCGAATCAACTTCTACACTCCCAAACGCCACCTCCGATCAGCCAACCACACCCTCGCCGCCGCCCCCCGCATCCGAAGAGCAACGACAGGAGGAAGGTCCTTCTCCTACCTGGCCGCCAAGACCTGGAACGCCCTCCCGACCGACCTGCGCCTGACCCAAGACCACCTCTCCTTCAGGAAGAAGCTGAAGACCTGGCTGTTCGAGCAGTAACGGCACCCCCCTCCCCCCAGCGCCTTGAGACCCTACGGGTAAGTAGTGCGCTCTATAAATGTCTTTGATTGATTGATTGATTGATAATCGAAATCCAACAACAATGTATACAAACAGGAAATATTTTTATCTTTAAAATTATACCAGGACGACAAAAATCCAATGTAGGCAACTGGAGATATGAATTTTGAAAGATTTAATAAAATATAGCACTTGGAAGATTATAGCACCATATTGTGATACGTGCTCGCGATAGACAGGGCCAAAGTCATAGTTTCAGGCCGGGGGCGCTGGAGCCCTGAGCGGCTACAGCTCACAGCAGGTCCCGGTCTCACTTTCAACCTTCACACTTAGAAACTTTTCCAGAGCTTTTCTCCTCGAGGACCCTCGACACTCCCAGCCAGTCTGGATTCAGTGAGGGTTGGCCGGATTGACTTGTGACGAGGTCCCGGGCAAATTCTCTGGAGCGAATGTAGAAATTATTTCAAGATTTCTTCAGCTGGGCAACCCAGAAATCCAGACCGGCACGCAATGGAAGGCAGGCAACTTGGCTTTTGTGGTGGCTCCCTGTCACCTTTTCTACGAGCGGACTTAGTAACTTTTCTGGAGCTTTTTCTTGCGGGTTCTCTCGATGCTCCTCATGTAGCCGGATCTGGTGAGGGTTTGCCAATTTCAGTTTTCTTCCAGTCCTGGTCAATATCTGGAAGTTGGAGCGATGGAGCTTTTAGCGGGAAAAACCTGGTTGGCTTGGCTGGCTTGCGGTTTAAGGCAGGCGTCCTGGCTGGCCAGGTTGAGTCGGTCCCTCTATGGAGCTTTTTTTTAAAGTTGCTCCAAAGTTCTCCAAACTTCCTGAACTTCTTCCTGAAGTTCCTCAAGGGTTTCCAAAGTGTCTCAAACTCAATCCAAGGGTCTGGAAGCTCCAAAACGGTCCTTGAAAGTTGAGGACTTCAGTTCTCACAATCCACTGGTACAAAACCCTTACACTGGTGGTTCTCCAAGGTGCGGATTTAGTTGGTTATGTTCCAGATGAGCTCTTTTAACCTGTAGCTTTCAGGTAGTCCACTCTTTAGTTCTTTTTCAGCAAAATAATCCACAGGGCTGTAGTTTCAGATGGTGCAGTTTTCAGAGGTCAGGCCTTGGAAATCTTTGCACAGCAAAACTTCTCAGCTTGGTCTTGCATCAGTAAGTTTCAAGCAGCAGATCTGAAGGTCTCTGCATCCCTTTCGGATACTTATCCAGAGTTATCTGGGTCAAGTAGGAGGTCACCTCTGACCTTTGGGAGCAGGGTAACTCCTCCAAGATATGACAACATCCTGTAGAGTGTGGCATTGTTTTGTCCCAGTGTGTATCAAATCTTCCGAATCCATAATGGCTGATTTTCCAGCGAGGAGGTAAGAGTTGCTAAACACACCCCTAGGATGGCTAATTTACTTAGACTCTACCCCCTGCATCTTCTCATACCTTCCTTTATCCTACCATCCGCCTAAGGTGGGAAGTTCAGAGTTGTAAATGACACTGTCTCTGCTCTCCTCTTTGAAGAACATGGTTTACGACTCCTCCCCCTGGCCTGGCATTCCTATGGAACAACACACTGCCCTGGCGGCAGAGCTGGTTAACCCCAGGGGCTCTTTATCACCTCCACAAGGCAGCCTGACTAATCCACTTAACTCCGACCAATCAGGGCAGACCACTGGAAGGCTGAATTTGTACTTACAAATAATAAAGTCTTATAACTTCTTGTAGGTACACTTTAGGAGAAATTCAACAATATGATATTGTTGGATTTATTAATACCATTCTAGCAAGTCTTTGAATGGCATTTCTAGCCCTCTCCTATCAAGAGTTATTAATCAATAACTTCCTACCATGTTGACCTATCAAACAGGGGCTCTGCAATGGGAAAAATTACTTGGGCTATTTTTCCAGCACCAGGACTTACAAAAACATATTTTATAAGTGGGTGTCTAATATCTACAGGAACCCCAACTCAGGTGCAACTAGGGGAGACTTTAGGAGGTCTGAATATGTAGAAATATTGCAGATCTCCCCCCCCCACAGTGCTCCTAGCATCAGTCGAATTTGAGCAGCACTTTACCACAATGTGGGGATTGAAATGTGACATTTCACTTTACCCAGGCATATAGAAACTCATTTTATAAGGGTGTACCTTATAAATACCTGATCCCCACCCCTGGGATACCCAGGGGAGACCCCGGGGGTCCCTAATATGTAGGTTATCCATTTTTGAGTGCCCCAAACCCCAAACCCCAAAGTCGGGTTTGGGTACAATTTACTTTTTTAAAGTTGTCCTAGCACCCAGTGCTGCTTTTAAACTGACCTCAGACTTCAGCAGTGCACACATGCAACTGCTTAAAGAGCTGTTGGCCTCTAAACTGCCATGCCCTAGGGTACTAGGGACTTCTAGGTAGTTTCAATCCCCCTGTCCTATTATATACTAGGGGCTTATAGGGTAGGTCATGCCAATTACAGGGGTACCATACCATTGTGTGCCTTACAGTGTTTTAACTGTATTGTACTGTGTCTCTTTCAGCATAGCACTGGACCTGGGCCTGGTTAGGCAGAGCCCAGGGTCAGTCAGAGTCAGTTACCCCCAGTACCATTCAGTAAAAAATTGGGGGGTGCCTAGGGCACAGGATGACTTTGCAGCAATGGTGGTATGTGGATCCTTTAGGTCCTTCCGTTGAGGAAGGAGGCGATCCATTTGAGGGTGTCACTTTGGATTTCGATATGATGAAGCCTCTGGATAAGGGTGTGGTGAGATACAGTGTTGAACGCTGCTGACAGGTCGAGTAGGATCTGGGCTGCTGTTCCTCCCCTGTCAAGGAGGGTTCTGATGTTGTCTGTGGTTTTGGTGTTGTGGTTGGTGCAAATCCCGAGGTATTGTAGGAAGCTGGCTCTGTATATACTATATCAAAATGAGGTATAGTGTGCACAGAGTCCAGTGGAACGCCAAAGGTAGGCAGAGGTAAAAGTAGATAACACCTTACTCTCTATTTGTGGTAGTGTGGGCGAGAAGTAAGGCTTTATCAGAGAGTAGTGTTAAGCATTTGTTGTACACACTTAATCAACAAATGATGTTACACAATCAAAGACTGACCTCAGACCAATTTATTTGTATCAAAAATATTTCTTAGTTATTTTATTTCTGGAACCAAGCCAAGCCTGATGCAGGTAAGTGAAACAAATGTTTAGCAAAATGTTATGCAGTGTTTTACAATTGAATGCAGGTTCAAATACAGTTGGTTGAAATTCAGGTAAGTCAATATGTCAAAATTACTTTGCAGTTACTTTTCAGATTACTTTGTATGTTATTTTTCAGATTACTTTTTAAGTTACTTTTGCTAATCAGTGTGATATACCTAGATATCACACTGAGACATCTCATAGACAAAAGGTAGGTAAATCCGTTTTTGTACATTTACAGTTTTTCTAATTTTCATACGAACCAACTCCACAGTAAGAACAATTTTCAAAGAAAAACAGTCATTGTATTCCTATGGTGGAAAATGAAGTTAACGGTTTTAAGGTAAGTACAGATTTGTGGGAGTTGGTATTCTGGGGATAGAAATAGGGTTTACCCAGGGTCAAGCATTCACTCTTGAAACACCCTCAGCGGCACTAGGGCGGACAGGTGTGGAGTGTTGAGGCCCAATGTTATCCGATGGGGCATAGGGGCCCTCCGGTTGGTGGCTGCTCACGAGCAGGCCACACAGTTGTAGGTGCAAACCTCCTGGTGTTAGGCTCAGGGCTACGGCAGATCCGAGTTAGCACTCAAAGTACAACCTCAGCGGCGCAGGGGCAGCTGGGTGCAGGGTACTGTTTTGGCGTTGGGTGACCCGTTGTTTTCAATGGGGATTCTCCAGTTGCAACAAAGACTGCAGGCTCGGGGACGAAGATCTTCCAGAGGCGACCACCGGTTGGAGAGGTAAGTTGGGATGCCTGGGGATGCTGGGACATCATCGGTTGGGCCACCAAAGGCCATGGGGTGGTGAGTGCAGGGGTGTCTTTAGGTGTCAAGTTTTCTTACCAGCTTCGGTCGTTGGAGTCCTCCAGAAAGAGACTGCAGGCGTCATTTGGAGTATTGAGGCATGTCAGAGATCACCAGATCTCAGGTCAGGATCACCAGTGAGACCTCCTCATGGTGTTGGGCCACACTAATATCAGTGTGGGTTTAATGTGCAGAGAAGTTTGATACCAAATTTCCCAGTTTTCAGTAAAGCCATTATAGTGCTGTGGAGTTCTTAATGACAAAATCCTGGTACCATATACTCTTAATGGCATCACCGCACTTACAATGTCTAAGAATTGGCTTAGACACTGTAAGGGTACAGGGCTCGTGTGCCTGTTCCCTCACCACTGGTACAGTGCACCCAGCTAGAGGGGTGGCTGACCTATGCTTTAAAAGCCAAAAAAGCTGAGATATTCTTTTCGCTCTATTTACAAGTGGGTGCTAACATGCATTAGCACATGTTAGCACCCTTTTACCCGATGCCTCCCTTTGCATCTCTAATGAGATGCAGAGTGGGCGTCATTGGGCTTTACAACCTTGCAAATATAGCTGATGTGCACATCGCGATATTTACAAGGCTGCCCCAGCATTTAAGCAGATGTTAGTTTTTGGAGAAAACCGCGGTTTTCGCCAAAAATAACGTCTGCTAAAATGCAGACTTACCTATACCTAACATTGGGGGTAGATTATGCTGATAGACCACAGGGTCATATCAGCAAGGTTATCGCTGTTTTGCAGGGAACATCGCTGGAAAACCAGCGATGTTCCCTGCAAAACTGCGATTTCCCAACTATCGCTGGAATTTTTATCGCCCTGGAGAAACACGTTGTTAATAACGCGTTACCAGGGCGATAAATTCCAGAGATAGACATCGATAAATAAAAAAACACTAAGCGTGCTTTGCGTTATTTATCGCTGTCCCGTGATGATATGCCCCACAATGAGTAAAATTCTAAGTTTTTTACCAATTTTGGTGTAATTCCTTTCAGACATTTTTTCTGAATCAACAATTGATCCAATGGGAATTAAAATGGATAATCACACTTTTGGTAGCACCCCTGCTTTTCCTTAGTCCACTCTTTATGGATCAGTGCAAATGTTTCCACGAGGGACCCAACAGAGGTGAATTTCTTTTTGGGAGACTTTGGTGCATATTCGTCAAACATCTGCTACTCTTAGCTGATGAATAGGGTCTGCAAGCTCTACTATAATTATATTGATGTTTCTATGCCTTGGTCAGTACAGGCTCTTTCGAACAGTGGGATTTCAACTTCCGGGGTGGGTTTAAAAGGTGCAACTTTGAGGGACTTTTGTAATGCAGTAACTCAGCCAACTCCTCCAACTTTATAGCACATTTTCACCATCTTCAATTGGGGGAGATTTCGGCAGATTTTGCTTCTTATATTTTGAACTCTGTTCATTTATATTTTAGGTTTCCTTTTATTAATGATTGCATTACGACAGCAAAGGGATTTTGTTTAGCTATGTGTTTTCTTCCTAATTTAAGGCCCAGTGCTAATTGGTTCATGGCTTGATAATTGCCCTGTGTTGTAAGAACTGGGTAGTAGAAGGCGGAAAAAGAGGTAATGACCCGGTTCCTTACTGGTAATCTTCAGTGCTTCGAGTCAGTAATTGTCATCCATTCACACCTGAATTGCAATGACCACAGGGGATGTATCATGCTTGGTATTACTGAAAGTGTTCTGTTTTATATTGCCCTTTGAGTTCAAGTTGCCAAGGAATGGTCTTAGCTGAGTACCTTGTGGAAATCCCTCAATTGTTGTTTTATTAGGTAGATAAGCGAGGGTAGGTAAAACTGCCAAGGTGGTATGAGGCAGGACACATGTTTTAAAGACAGGGACGAGGAAGACGGCCAAGAAGATAATATACCTGTTACCATTTCCCTTGCTTTAGGGTGCCAACTTGTTTTGAATCTAGCAAAAAGTAAAAAAGAAAAAATTGAATCTGAAAGAGAAAATGTTAATTCTCACAAGAATTTGCAATTTTTCCTACATCACTAGCTAGAGAGTGCTACACGCACATACTTTATTTTCTAGTGCTTTGAAGTTATCTCCTCCATTTATAAGCTAACTGGTATGGTAAATTACACAGCGAAGCATCACATTTCCAAATTCTTACATTCACCCATTCATACATTTCGAAATTGTATTTTGCCTTCGCTGACTAATTGTGCTCCTTTGAGAATTTTCTGTTCCTGTCACGCGTTTGGTGGTATGGTGCCAAAAGAATAATCTACAATATGTCATGAGTAGATAAAAAAGATGGCAAAAATCAAAATACACTTTGCATGGATTTCAGAATTGACAAAGTGACATGCTCTGCATTAGCAGACCTCTAAGCTAAAGCAGTGGCGCTCAATAGTGGAAACTGTTCTATACTTGTGACGTTTTAGATTGAACTGTTCAACCTGCTACAGTGTTCAATAAAAGAGAGAATGCTTTCCCAGGGGTTCAAAGTTAAAACTTGATTGGCTTCATTATCTCTACCACAAGCTAAATGACACTATATAAATACTTCCTCCAAGCACATAAACATCTTGACATTACTTGGCAGTGCATGGACTGAAAACTGTGATTTATTTCATACCATGTTCAAAGTTCTCTTTCTCTGCATGCATGTAACAGACTGCTCTTATTCGCCTACTTTTAAATGTTCTTTATTTTTTATTTTTAGAACTAACAAAATAACATTCTCAAGGCCTATTGCCAGTTTAGTACATGGCCATTTTTAGGTCGAGCCTGGGCAGCGCATGCGCTGCTGCTAGACATACAGTAGTGGAGTATGGACTTGAAGACCCGCCCACTCTCTGCCCATATTTGTAATTGGCTTGTGTTATTGTCCTTCGAAAACACTGGCCTCCGATTCATTATTAGGCATGTTAGTCCCTCCTTGGTACTGCCTTGTCTGAATGTGTTGCCTCCCATAAGGACTGGACCTTTTACTTGTCTTGTCACACAGTTTTCTTTATCTTGGCTCTCCGCACTATTTTATTTAATGGTTTGCCCCTATTTCACCCACTTGCAGCACGCCGCCTCTGCTTTTATTTTATTTACTAATGGCGCTCTGCTTTAACTAGAGCGGCCATGTTTCATTATTTATTCATTTTAACAGCGAGGTCCGCCTTTAATCTAGCGGCTGCGCTTATTTATTAATTAATTTATTTATGTACTTGCGCCCGTGCGGCGCTTTCACATTCATAGAGGTCACGCCTCTTTCTTTACACAAACCGCGTCTGAAGAAAGGTGTGCGGCTGACATTAAAGTGAAAGCGCGGCACATGTGCTTTTACCAAAACCAAACTATCTGTTTGTCAACTTGACAAACAGATGCTTTTCTTTTAACAAAGCATGCATGCCGCGGGTTCACTTCAATGTCGGAAACGCCCCTTTCTTTAGACGCAGCTTGCCTAAAGAAAGCGGCTCAGCCTTCATGAATTTGAAAGGGCCGCATGGGTGCCATTAATTTGCAATGCAATAGGTCTCGCATTTGTGAGAGTTTAAGCTATTGCATTGCCAATAGCTAAAACTCTCGTAACCGCAAGACCTATTGCATTGCAAATGCTTGTTATATCAAAGCTGTTTGTTTCATATTCTTTTTTTTTTCTTCTTTTTTTTGTCCTCATAGCACCAGTGTTTGCAAAGCCAAGCCTGGTACCCAACCTGTTTCGCCTCACGCTACTTGCAATTAAACATCAAGCCCTGCTGATCCAGTACATCCAGTTTCCTGGTTACTGGTTTCCAGCAGGTGTAATCATAGGAAGTCACCATTAGGTCCCTACTATTCCATACCAACTCAAGTAATTGTCCCAAATAATACTATGCAGGCCACCTTCGACTCCAGTGTCCATTTTACATATAGTTCTTACTGCCTGGAGCCAGTCAAAACCCTGAGGGGGGAGAGGATCTGTGCATCTATTACAAATCCCTCTCCTGGCAAGGATTATCATATAAAAAAGGAGATCCCTCCTATTTGTCAAAAGGGGCTGAGTAGGATGATCCTCTTACCCCATCAATATCAATGTTGGACTCATTGTTATATTGACCTGGAAAATATCATTGACAACTTTCTCAACAGTATGCCAATAATCCTGTAATTTTGGACACTCAAAAAACATATGTAGATCATCAGTGCTTAATATGCTACATCTACGATATCTTGGGGTTGGAACTAAAACAAACTTTGCAAGTTTCTGGGGGTCCAGTGCAACCTGTTGATTGTAAAGAAATGGTTCCTTTTAAGTTAGCGGGTTTACCCACCTTATACAGTAATTTGAAAGAAAGTTGCCAAGTTTTTTGCCGGCTCCGTCATCTGAATTGCTCCTTCCCAGATCTTATATGTTTCAGATTCTTGCTTGTTACATTATAGCTGCCTGATATAGTTTGCTATTGCCACTAGAGTTATCATGCCCTCTGCTTACACTGAGGCCTGATCATGAGCGCCCCCTTTTTCGATCCGTTATATATTGCATCTGATAAACAATGATTGTCTGAAGATCATTATGTATTCTATACGGCAAATTACCCAACTTATGAGTTTCACCCATGAAAATGAGGCATAACATAGTGTTTGCCGTGAAATAATCTGCACGTCGCAGGTTTTTGTGGGCCTATTTCCCAGTTAAATATTGGTAGGTATGACATGCCATCATGTATCATGGGAAAATGGCAGAAGAGGTGATATCTGCAGGAACATGGGTTACTGCAGATATCACCAAGACTCTCTTAATCAGGCTCCTTGCCTACAGGTTAGGCTTGCAGTACGTGCTTATATTGAGGTATCACAGTTTCTAGTTATATAATGGCTACTGGCCAATCAGGCTGCTATCTCATGGACCTAAATCACTCTACTGCCTCCATTCACAGACACTGAGTGTGCCCCAGACTGTTGTAAATCATGGTGTTAAGGGTTCTGTGAGGGAGGTGAGAGCTGTGAGAGATTTGAGCTAGGGAGCGGTTGATCCCTAGTGTGTGAACCTGTACATAACACGTTATCTGAAAGTTATTTGTATTGTGTGCATTCTGACATTAGTTTGGCCACACAAGGCTAATAACGAAGCGTGTCTGCCTCAACTACTGCTTGGATGGCATGAAGGGATTTGGCAAGCATGTTTGGCGTGTATTCCAGGATACTGATGTATTTGCATATTCAAGTTTGTCATTGACCAGTGTGGCCATCCCAGACACAAATAGTTATGGGGATATTTACAGATGTTTCCTTCATCAGTTTCATAAGGTAGAAACTGCTTCTTTAATCCCTCCTTATATATGTGTGGACACATTCAGTTATCCCACCTTTTTTGTTATCTCCTCTGCTAGTTCCCTTTTCAGGTTAGTCCTTGCTCCAGGTACATTTCTTGGCTGTTGTCCTTGATTATTAGTATAGTGTTTGCCTTATTGTCTGTCTTCTGCTCTTTAGAAAGTTTCCTTATTTGGCACTCTAGTGATCAGTGCTGGTATCGTTGTCAACGTCTGGTCTCATTACCACCCCCTCCACTCTGGATTAGGTAAGCCACACTTCCCCAGTGTGGGAAACACAACATTGCACCATATTATGTAGTACTTCAAATGCTATCACAATCCGATATGTACAGTGTTCATCTAGAAACTATCCCTCTGGGATACATAATGACCCATGGACGACTACTTAAGGTTACTTAATTTATTACAAAGCCAGAAACAACTGAACATAGAGAAACCTCAACACAAGAGTATAAAAGTACATATGAATTAGCATGAAGCCAAATATGTAAACATCCAGTTTAGTTGATGCAGCATAAACAGCACAATTAATTCAAGATGTAGAATACAGAAAATCAGTAAGCATGAGTCCACATTTCCTTGCATCGAGGGTTGGTGAGTGGAAAGCATAAATATATCCCTGTCTTAACACTAATGTGGCATCCCTAACTAAGCATTCTCAGCAAGAAGGATAAAAGGTTTCAGTATGTGGAGCATCCCTAAGAAGTCTCTCCACGATCAATAGGTCGAGTAGTCTGAAGTCACAAAAGATAGAGCTTGTTCTATGATGCTCTCTCTCTCTCTCTCTCTCTCTCTCTCTCTCTCTCTCTCTCTCTCTCTCTCTCTCTCTCTCTCTCTCTCTCAATGCAAGAAAAGAGTGGCACACTATCCCTAACTCCAAGAAGCAGCAACCAGCTATTTAGGGGTAAGATTGCTATGGTGCAGTTTGGATCACGCTATCTGTCATGAGTACAGTCCTGAAGGTAATTTCCTTGATGTTGACGGTGTACCTTCCTCGATATAATATGTCCTTGGTTCCCATGCCTCCTCCTGAGTGAAGCACAACGACTTTCCTTTATCGACCTAAGCCACACGATTGTAACTTTTTCTCTCCTTGTTGAGTTTTACTAAAACAAAGACATTACTTTTCCTAAAGAATGTTTTGTCAGCCTGCAATGGAAACGTGAGTAAGGACAGAATCTGCAATGCATGTGAAATTCAACTATTAGTTTAAAGCGAGAGTTTCCAGGGACTTACATTTCAGGCCTAGGATTTCAGCTAACATAAGACATGTCTCTTCTCATCTAAATGATTTGCAAAACCATTATTAGTATTTCAGTTAATGCATTTTCCTACTTGTGAAATGACATAATTAATAACCACATTCAATATACGTGTAAGTGTCAGTTACACAATACAAGTTCTTCATGTTCATGTTTCCTGCTGGTTACATTAATTTCCTATGTTAATTCTCCATGGGATTTATCAATAAACGAAAGCACGTCACATAGTTGTGTTAATATGTTTTACAATTCTAACACCTCCTGTTAACGATAATTGTGTGATTATATGTGGATGCATTCTACACATGATTATGATGCACCCCAACAATTTAAGAGAAATTTCTACTACATCACCTGTGAAATATTCAGTAGACCAGTTCAACTGAAGAAGCCAGTCCATTCCATACGTTTCAGATGACTCACCACCATGACCCGTTCTACTGTGTTTTCTGTTACCCTTTTTTGAGTTCTTAATACTTTTGGAGGGACTCTGGAATGACTAGAATTCTCAGCGGGTCTAAATCACTGATGAATGTTTGGCATAGGCTAGGCCAAGACTCCTACATACTGTCATGAGTGGAAACATGCAAACATTGAAAGGAAATGAGAAAATGAACCACTTCCAGTGTTGGAAAATTCATCAACTAAAAAAAGATTTCAAATCGACAAGTGAATTCAGTCACGTATTTACAGTCCTCTTAAATTCTTGAAAAGTTGTTGCTGTGCACCCGACATTGAAAACAGATTCCAAGCAGAAACCTAAAAATTCCATTACTTTTGTAGTAGATCTCAGTCTTTTTAAATTGAAGTAAAATAAAAGCTAGTCTCTGGCATTCAGTGTGGATCCTATGGCCAATAGTATGCTAGAACAGTGAGTCAGTGGATATCAGTGCCTTCCACAATGTTGCCCCCTCATGCATATTTTATCCTGGATGTGACTTGTTGCTCACATGCAATATAAATTCTGGGATTCTGTAAGTCTGACCGGAGGCTTCACTTGTACCCAGCGTAAATTTCATGAACCAGCCAGCAGGAGACTTGAATCTTTGAAACACAGTATATACAACTTTTTAAGAAACAACTTCCCTTTTTTTCTCCCATTGATCCAAATCTAGGTCCACCAAACTCCAAGCACTTGTTGTTTGAGCTCCAGGTAAATAAGAAAAGGTCTGCCCATGAGTGTAGGCATCTTGATCTGCAGTATCAGACATCATGTGTAATTAGGCAAAACTACCACTCTGGTATTTCAGGGTCAGCAGGAAGTTAGAAGTATAAAGAAACTATGCGACAGGTAAAGCAGAGCTGGTGACACCAAACAAGGCACAAGAACCTGCCTTGACATCAACACCGTAAATATTTAAGCTGCTATCAGATTTATCGGCTAGGTTCTGTCCTTAAAACGCAGCACCCACCACTTAAAAACATTGATTGTAATGGTAGGTTCATGAATAGGAATAATGATGACCTGTTGGCTGATACAGGATGGGCAAAACGATAGATGGAATAGCCACAAAACCAAAGAGGACTCATTGCATTATGAAAAGAATGGCCGTTATAGGACTTGACCCCCATCAAGCAAAGGTTGGCAACTATGAAGTGAAAAAATCCCCACAATATGCCAAGGATTGGCATACTATAAAAACGATTTCAGATAGAGTTCCCATAATATGCAAGACTAGAATTTGGGTTACAAAAAGAAGATCTAGAATTTGGTTTACAAAAAGAAGAGCTGGCATGCAAGGGAGCCTACTTAAAAACCTGAAATAAACTAAGCAGGGGTGAACTGAATACCTTAAACGCTCTCCTGTGGAAGGAACTTCAAAACAAAGCAACATGCCCAGCAAGGAGGTATCTGGAGGGAGCCTTTGAGGACCTTGGTGTACAGCAACTTTGGGCTCTCCCAGTCTCCACAGCAGTCTTTAAAAAGGTGATCAACAAGACAGTCCTGAAGGAATCAGTGCTGCAGTACAAAGCCGTCTAATAGAGCGGGCTCATGGTTGGCTTACAGTTCAATCGTACACCGTGCCTTTGCCTCAAACCTATCTGCAGATAGGTTTCACCCAAAAAATAAAAGAGAAATTTCTGAAATTTCGCCTGGGGCTACTGCCTTCAGCAGCCCACTTGCCTCCATGGCTACGGCCACCGTCACCAACAAGATGCCGACTTTGTGGGGACGGAAAGGAAAACATAGTCCACTTGATTACAACCTGTACCGAGCTCACTCAAGATCGACGAGTCTTCCTGCGACCGCTAACTTCCACAAGATACGGACCTGTAGACAAGCAGTCCTGGCCTGCTTTAAAGGGGACAACATCGATCTGAGTTGTCGAATGGTAAAATTTCTTGAAAGAGCCGAGGCCCGCTTCAAAACATTGAAGGAACCAACCAACACGTCCAATACCTTAAGTGTTCCAAGGGATGAGCTCAATGGTACCCCAGAAGACCAACTCCTACATTGACACTTTTTGACTCTCACACTAGATCGTTTTTGATAAGATGATAAGCCCCTTCCTATTGTGTTTTCGATATTTTATGCAATATTCCCGTTTACTTCCTTTATGTACAGAATCTTAGTTTTTTTAACATGTTTAATTCAGATACACATTTTATAAATTGAAGCTTCTTCTTTCGTTAAAATTGTAAAGGTTTTAAATAACCATGTACAATAAAGTATTATTATTATTACCCATAATATGCAAGAGTTCCACATTGAGTCAACTGCGCCATATTTATCTACTGGCAGACAACGTTCAAAAGTATACTTTACATTTTGCTGAGACCACAATAATAATTAAAATGATCACCCTATGCCAAGGAAGGTTTCTTATGCCAGAGTCCTCATAATGCCTGTAGTGGTACAGTATGTCAATGAGTAGCGTCTTATACCAGGCGCCATATTGCCTGCAATTTATAAGACACTAGCAGCCCGTCCCGACGTTGTCCGGGTATGAATTGCTGCTGGCCAGTAGTATATTGTTTTGTAGGATTTCGTTTTGATAGCATTCCTTATCTGTGACAGGCCTGTGAAACGCTCCGATTCACAGTGCACTGCTGATGCACTTAAGAGTGCGCGTTCAGTAGTGTGTGAACTCGAGTTTCCCTACTTTATTTTTCCTTGCAATATTATATAGCGCGAACTCGACAACATGGCATAAGCACAATTTACATTACAGAAGAACACATTCATTTGTGGTAGGCACGGGGAGACAAAGCGATTTGCCTGGAATTACAGGATGTTGAGCTGATGCTGATATTCGAACGTAGCTCCCCAGCTCTAAAGTTCGCAATTCTAGAACATGTGGCGGGAGGTGTGTCTAAAAGTGTATGTCGGTGCTGGCCATCAATGAGAGAGACCTGTGCATTTTTCAAATGGGTGGTGAAAAAATATGAGTATGTTGCTGGAGATGTGGGCCGCCATGTCACCAATGTACTTACCGGGGGAGGGTAAACACCCATTATTCCACAACTTTCTTTCCGCATGCCATCACTCCGCATACTTTCATTATGAAAGTACCAACGCTCCGCAATGCCATTATAATGCATGGCATTACATTTTATATGTTTTTACCACGCATACATTTACAACTAAATTCTTTGTAAATGCATGAATGGTAAAAGCATGTTTTTTTAAAATGTTTGGATAAGGTAAGTATGGGTATAGGGGTACATGTTTTGGGGTACTGAGGTATATGTTTTGGGGTGTTTGGGTATTTTAAGGGTTCAGATATAGTTTTGGGTTATGGGGTACAGGGGTAGTTTTAGGGTTTAGTGATAGGTATGGGGTTTGGGGTACAGGGTTATTTTTAGGGTTCAGGGCTAGGTTTCGGTTTTGGGGGACAGGGGTATTTTTAGGGTTCAAGGGTAGGTTTGGGTTTTGGGGTACAGGGGCATTTTAAGGGTTCAGGGCTAGGTTTGGGTTTTGGGGTACAGGGGTATTTTAGGGTTCAGGGGTAGGTTTGGGTTTTGGGGTGCAGTGGTATTTTTATTGTTCAGGCTAGGTTTGGGTTTTGGGTACAGGGGTATTTTTAGGGTTTAGGGATAGGTTTGGGTTTTTGGGTACAGGGTATATTTATACGGTTAAGATGGGTTAGTGTTTACGGGTGTTGGGGTATTTTAAGGAGTAAGGGTGGGTTATGATTATGGGGTGCAGGGGTATTTAAAGGAAGCAGGGTGGGATTAGCACACGATATGAGACATGGCATGAAGGGCGGAACGTACTACATGCCCCCAGCACACGACCACAACGCAGACACGCCCACAAGGGACTACTTTGCTGGCACGGTTCTTTTACCTTTTAAATGTATATGGTGGGCGTCTGCATAGCCTATGTCCTTCTGCTGCAACTGCCCTTTCCAACGCTGTATTGGGTGTTGTGATTGGTGCTGTGGTTCCTGAGATTACCCGCCTCAAAGGTTTGGGCTCTCTCTTTATTATATTAGTACTAGCAGCCCGCCCCGACGTTGTCCGGGGCAGAAGGGGCTAGGGGCCGCACCGCTGCAGGAGACGTGCAGCAGAGCGGCCATCAGCGGGAGTAGCAGAGCGTACATACCAGCTCCCGCGCCGCCGCTCCTCCCCGCATTTCGGGTGTGTGTCCCTTGCTCCTTCCTGCGCTCTCACCAGCATCGCCGCTCCTCCCGCGCTGGGCACTCCAATGTTGTGTGTCGGTCCTGCGCCACCGCTCCTCCCCGCATGTCGTGTTTTGTTCCCTTGCTCCTTCCTGCGCTCCGGTCCGGACAGCGAACGTCGCGTTTGACGTGACGTCACGCCCACACGCCATTGCGGCTCTCGCAAGCGTTGTGACAAAGCCGAAATACGGTGCGCGTAATCACTGTATCCATCCGCCCATACGGACTACTTTTCCCCTAACGCCCCCCCCCAATGTATATGGTGTGGTTTTCTATAGCCTATGTCCGTCTCCTGGACCTCCCCTTTCCAACGCTGTATTGGGTGTTGTGATTGGTGGTGTACTTTTCGAGTTTACCTGGCACAAAGGACACAGTTCTCGCTTTATAATAGTAGTATAGATGGATTTCAAGGAGACTGATCTTATGGGACCACTAACATTAAGCTTTGTGCTGAGGATGGGCACGATTATGCCATGCAACAACCAGATAATAATCAGATGTGCACACACAGTCAAAAAGACAAGTTCAGTCACACACACAAACGCCTGTACACATTCCTACAACTATGCATTCCAACAGTTTCCTGCAATTTCCTGATCAAGTGGCACAGCTCTCAGAAGTCAGGTGTAAATTGAGACAAATGAACACACACATTATGTGTCTCTGGAAAGGGCACTTGAATGCAGCAACAGCACTTGGATACACTCTCATTCCTCTACTGCATAATGATTTGACTCCTAAGTCATCTGCATCAGCCCTTATCCTCCATGCTAAATGTATGTTATAAGTTCTACCTTGTCTACCGGAGTAGGACCTGGAATACATGGCCATTCAAAATGTGATTGTTCATGTGGCAGATGTTCATGTTTTTCAGGCCCCATCATGTATCTTATATGTGTTAGTGTGTAGCTGGCTGGGCATTCAGTCAGTTGATTGCCACCAAACAGCATCATTTGCTGGAAGACATTTTGGGTTGGGAGCAATGTGCTCTGTTAGACAGCTCAGGACTCCAGTGTTTCTTTTAACCATCAATGAGAGACATGAGTATATCTGCAGAAAAATACACTTGAACTGTGCATGTGTGATAGAATGCTAGGCATTTTACACAGACACAGTTGGCTTTTTCCCTAGGTGATAGGAAGAGGAACAAAATAAAATAGCCCAACGTTAGGGCTATTTTATTTTGTTCCCCTTGCTAACACCTAAGCTATATTATCTAGCTGAAGCTCTGCAACACTACGGCCCCTTATTTAATAACAAGGCAATGGAGGGAGATACATCAGGCTATGTTCCCTCAATTTATGAGATTCTGATTGGGGCAACAGCTAAGGGCTGTCTGTTGACGTTTTTGGAGCTAAGCTACTTTAAAACAATTTGGTTTAAGACTCTGATTACCGCATTTCAAAACTGGGTGGGTGTTCCAAAAAACTGGGGGTGGGCAGATATAGTAGGTATTGTCCCTTGCTCAGGAATGATCAGCTCCCTAGGATATTTTAAGATAACTCTTTAGCTAGATGGGAACTATGGGGCTTTGGCATGATTGGGGATCTATTAGCAGGGAACCATATTACATTGTTTGAAGTGGTTAGGAGTAGATTTAATATTGGGCCTCAGGATTTTTTTAAATATGTATAGTTGAAGGATTTTCTTTGGAGGAAGGCTGGGGTGCAGCTGGCTTTGTGCATATTCCCCTGATGAAAATTCTTACAAAGGGTATTGGCCCCTCAATTTCACAATTATATGGTTGCTTGTTGGATGGGGTCCCAGATTATCTGGATAAGCACAAGTGGCAGGTGAGGCTCGATCTGTCAGACTCTGGCTTCCTAAAATCATTTGAGCTGGGTGGGTCAATTCTGTGTTCATCAAATCTGCAATCCCAACATTATGAAAAGTTTTCGATTTGCATATAACACCAGCAAAAATTGCTAAATGGGGTGGGGATGTGGGAATTTGTTGCTTTAGATGCCATACATCTGATGCAGACCTGGTTCACATGTTCTCCAACTGTTCAGACTAAAATCACTCAGCTTGGAAATAGTAGTTTTTTTAGGCGAAGTACTTAAAGTTAATATCTCCCTGGCACCTCAGGTTATGCTGTTGGGGGTGGATGAATCAGACAGAGGGGCCGGGGTAGGTCTAATTTTTATTGCTTTGTCGGTTTTTAGGCTCTGTGTCACTTCAGCGTGACTTGATCCACTACCTCCGACCTTTCAGTAAAGGAAGGGGTGCTTCCTACATATCTACAATATAGAAACAGCACTTTATAAGCAGAAAGGCAAGTGGGGAAGAATCAAAAGGAGGATGATTTGAGGGCCGGTCTCAACCTGGGTACCTTTGTTCAAATAAGCTTCTGGGTTTTAGGGAGACAAATGCAAAAGAAACAATTAATGGACAGAATGTTGAACAATGCAAACATTCACCCCCAGTCACAAGGATCTGTGTTAAATCCATCATTCTTTTTCTCACAACACCACCCCAGTTTGGACCCAGCCATATGCAAACCAGTCTTGACCCTGTTCCTTATGGGAACAGTCCAGCCCAAACTGCCAATCCAGGTCCTCCCTTTAGTGTGAGGCAGCATTAGGTCATCGCCTGTAATGAATGAATTAATGAATATTTAATTTTGCTCCGATCGCCTGTTGATTTATTTTCATAGCTAAATTAATGAAAGTTGTCATATTGTAATGTACTTATGCGAAATAGCCAAACACTATCTTGCAGTGTGCAAGAGGCAGTGCCACACAACTTTGGTCACTCTGAGTTGCATGTTTAGTCTCCTGGTGGGGCTCGGTCCTAACAAGCGAGATGTTGCTGAAAATGCCTGCTTGTAGCAGTGTCTCCCTGTTAGAGGACTGGTGGATGAAAGAGGATCACTCAGGGATTCTGTTCAAATAAATTGCAAACCACGCCCAGGTGCTGATGGCCTCTGTTAGTCAATTTCTGATTGCTGTGTACTAGGCACAATAAACGTTCTTGAGGAGCAGAAATAATTCTCAAGATGCATCCGTTTAGGTCAGTACACTTTTTTGGCAATGTATGAAGGGTATAAAATGTCCTGAACAACAGGCTTGCAGAATAAGCTAATTTAAAAATAATCTTTAAACGACGTGGGTGCTCTAGTTCGTGGATTTATAGAAGTCAAGTGGTGAGGAGTACACAAGTGCTGGAACAAATTTCAGAGTATTAGCTCAATAAAATAATAGGAAAAGTGTGAGACTGACTATCCTGTATGCCAAATTCTAAATCAGGCCCATAGTCATGAAATGTGCAGAGTAGAGTCAGCATTTTCGGTCACAAAATGTAAAAAGCATTGACAAAGCCAATTCACCTGGCTTGCATTTTTAGTCCTGACCAAAACATTAAAGAAAAACGTGCTGCAGTGAAAAAATAAAAGGAAAAAATATTGCATTTTGTATACAATGCATGTATGAGATTAAGAATTTAATGTGTGGCGATTCAGTTTACTTTGAGGTGTAAAATAGTCCCTCCTGCATTGCAATGCAATTCCTCCATAGAAGATGGAATGCTACAAGAAATACCGGTTTGAATGCAGTGGTAGAGTGGCACTTTTCCTGGTGGAGCCAAATCCGCTTTAAGCATTTTTAAAGAATTGGTAACAATGGGTCAGGAGACGGTTGCACTGATCAACCAGACCCAAATATTAATACACATGGCGTAAGTTAAGTAAGAAGACAAAGGGTCAGATTTACAAGAAACTGACACATCTCTGCGTTATAGCAGAGATGCGTCAGTCTACTTGAGTCACTCAAAAAAAATCTTGCGACACCCTGGATGCATCGCATTTACAATGCGACACACCACGGCACAAGAATTGACAGATGCATCACACATCTGTTGACGTAAAGGTAACTCATTACTGGAGTCGTGTTGCAAGCCCTACGCAACTATAGCAATGCTCAGGAATGCCTATTCGTATTGTGCTGCGTCACTCCGTACTCCTGCTTCAAGCAGGCGTAAGGTTTTGACGCAGTGGCATTGTAGAAGTAGCGCAGTGAAATCTGGTAGATTTCACTGCTGCACTTTTACAATGCTTTCTTGCGTCGGAACGCCCACTCTGCATACATTATACCTGACACAGGTATAATGTGGCGCACGGCTTTACAACGTGACACATCTCCCTAGATAAGTCACATTGTAAATGTGTCGCAACGTGGCGCATTGTTTACGCCGCCGCTGTATCACAAAAGTGACTCATTGGCGGCGTAAAAGTCTTGCAAGGGGCTTGTAAAATTGCCCCGAAGCATATTGCCAAATACTTTAGAAAGTTAATTAGCCTAATAAATGACTATCTATGCATTTTGACACCTTCTGTCACCGGTAGCTTTATAAATGTATTTGTACAACTGATATTAGCATTTGAAGTTCTTGAAAACTAAACATTTGCCCATTTACAGGAACACACGCAATGAGGTCCTTTTAAGGCATACTAAATAACTGACGTGGCTATCTGAGAAATAAAACTGATTATTTTTTCATATTAGTCGATAAGCATGAAACATTAAGTAAAGAGGAGATAGATTAAATAAAAAGAATTTGCCTTGTTGAACCCAATCCAACACTTCATTAACAAATCAAACAGCAAGGGCGACAAAGAGAACAGTATCATTGAAAGAGAAATGATCAGAACTCTATCAGCAATAATCAACAATGTGCATGATTATATGTATCACAGCTGATGGCTATTTAAAGCTCAGACAAATCTTCCATGATATGGTGCACAGTGGGAAGCTTCATTGGTCCCAGCATGCTAATTGGATGATTTAAAGTCTAATGGCTAACTTGGGTGTATAACTGCTTGGTGCACATTTACAACAGCCGTGGGTCGAATTTTGCTCCCAAATTACATGGTAACTAATGCATAATGATAAGCAGTTTTAGAATCCATTTATATGCCTATTTGCTGCATTATTTTCTCGTATTTCCCTAAGTGCCATCAGTTTTTAACTTGTATTACGACCACAGTCCACATTAGGAGGTGCAGATGGGCGTTTTAACAAAGTTACCAAGGCCATCCAATTTTATGTTTTTGTTTTCACACAGAGATTTTAGCTGTTCAAAGGAACTGTGTGAAATTCCGGAGGAAAACACGCGGAAATCGCCACAAAAACAACCCACATGTTATTCTCCCAAAATATGTCATCTTTGTTATTTTTCATCCCTTGAACTTTTGAGACTCCCTGTAACGGTAACCCCTGGCCGGGGAAATTGCAGATTGTAATGCTCAGTCGTAATCAGGACCAAAGTGTGAAATCAAAACAAGGATGAGAAGTGCACCTCACAACATTAGCCAAAATTACCAATATTAGATTGTGCCAAGACTAAATAAGTTCTTCATGACCAAGTATAGCTGTGTCTCCCAAATAAGGCAGGGTGTCCCATAAGAAGAAAGATGTATTATCAATGTAGGAATAAATATTAAAGGCAGAGTTTTTGTCACAGATAAAGGTAGTTAGTTTCGAAAAAAAAACTTGGGAATCCTCACACGAGCTATTCAACCAGCATCGGCTTCCTCACATTGCAACGGGACTCTGCAAGAACTGCCATGACTTCCTTCTGACACTCACTTTTGCAATGCTTTGTCTCCGAGTATTCCAATTTTTCCTGCCCCTGATGGCAAATTGCTCAAATCTTACAGAATTTCATACCTGCTTTCCCAAGACATTCATTAACCCCCTCCTGGGATTGGCTCCCAGGGTCCTGAACATAAATCCTAGGCAGACATTCATGTGTTGCCCATAGACAGGGTTTGAGCAGAGCCTTGTTGTTGGACAGATAGTAGTTAGTATGGTGGTTCCAACTGCCTACCACATAGGATAATCACGAAGACTTCAACTACAGTTAGAAAAGCATAATCCTATCAACACTGCTATGACCTCCAGACCAAAAGTTCTGTATAACAGCACGCCATGTCACTCCTATGCTACTTCTATGCACTCCCGCGTCACCCGGTACCAACAGTCCTTGTCTCTTATAGTCAGCCTACTCTACAAGATGTGTGACCACTTTTCTTCACATTAGAACTCTTTCCCTACGACAAATAAGCAGTAAAGTCTGGGATAATGCTAACTAATCCATGTGCCCATACACTCTTGTACGTAGTCCCCTAAATGTCAATCAATGAATACTCAGAAAATAGATTAAACATAAGAGTTTGCACTGTCTTCCTACAAAATACTCCAGCATTGCACTAATCCAAGAAATGCATTTGCAGAGATATCTATATTAAAATGAGAATGAATGGGTACAGTCATTAGCAGCAGCTGCCCGAGGAAGACCAAGGCAGACCCTGTCAACCCTGTTACCACGTCTAGTAAGTGCAGTTTGGCTACACTCATCAAGACATCCTTACCCTCAGAAGATCCTCCTTCCACGGTCGGATAAGGATGGAAGATTTGCTTTTGTTAAGCTGAAAACTCTAAACACAATCCTGATTGTAGGCTCTGTATACACATCTAACACTTGTAAGAAGGATTTCTTCTCCTGACTGTCGAAACTGTTTATGGAGTTTGACTCCACAGGGGTCATAGTGAGCAGAGACTAGAACATGGTACTACAGACACTTTTAGATAAAACGAGTCTCTTGAAATTTTTAATGAAAACAACAGAGCGATTCTTAATGAAAGTGTTGCAGATATCCGCCTGATTCATCAAGCTAAATTGCACTCGCAAAGGGCAAGATTCTCAGAATCTTGCCTTTTGCGAGTGCAATTTTTGCATTTGGGATTCATCATCCCAAATGCAAATTTCGCTATTTAAGAATTCGCACATTTGCGAAGAATTGAATTTAAGGAATCTCTATTTGAGATTCCTTAAATGCAATTCATGAAGCATTTTAAAATTGCGAAATGGCAATTTTGGGCTGCTATTTACCGAGAGGTCAGACCTCTCGGTAAATAGCAAAAACTTAGAAAAATGCATTTAAATGCATTTTTCTAAGTTGCATGTTACACACACACATGTCCTTTGGACATGTGTGTGCGCAACACCAATGCAGATTACATTTCAGGGGCGCTACAGGGTGTCCTTTGGACACCTCTGCACCCTTGAAATCGCATCCTTATTTGCGATTAGCTAATTGCTAATCGCAAATAAGGAATAACTCCCCATGCATTCCTATGGGCCTATAGGCCCATAGGAATGCATGGGGAGTTATTCCTTATTAGCGATTAGCAATTAGCTAATCGCAAATAAGGAACATGTAGGAATCGCAATAATTATTGCAATTCCTACATGAATCCCGTTTTGCAAGTCCTTAATAGCGATTCGTTATGAATCGCTATTAGGGGCTCGCAAAACGGGAGAATGATGAATCGGGCTGTATATGTTTTGTGGCCATATGGAGACTACTGCACCCTACTGATTGACAATGCAGTCATATTACAGGATATGCTATATCATCACATCTACTTATTGTCACAAACCTTACTCTTCTCAAACATATCTTCATGTGTGATGCTTGATGTAGGGGTATCCAACCGTACTCTAGTATAGCCTTATAGCCCGGCGCAGAGGGCTATACTGGCTATTAAAGGCCTTCTCCAGCGTTAAAGGCCCGAGCCGAAGGCGAGGGCCTTTTGTAGCCGGTATAGCCTAGCTACGAAGGGCTATAAGGCTATTAGAACATTCTACCACTAGAGGGCAGAATGTTCTAACAAAAAAGAAAAAAGCGTTATGGGAGCATGAGGGGATTGGAATCCCCTCAGGCTCCTTGAAGCCTTTGTTCACAGCCAGAGCTGTAAACAAAGAAACATTGGAATGTTGGAGCTCCAGACTTATACCAGTCAATATAAGCCCGGAGCACTCCATTCTTTTCAATTGAGCTACCAACACTCCAATGTTCTAATATACATTAAACTGAACTTAGGTCATGATCTGTCCCCTTTCCCTCTGTGGTGTATCCCACTCAACAGATACAAATATCCTGAGGACAAGAAAACATTGCATTCTCACAGTAATTCATTTTGGATAGATAACACAGGCCCAGTGCTTTCAGTGCAGTCGGTTGGGTTGCTAGGAAGACAGGTTGAGGAGGTAAAATGATGAAGGACTCTGCAAATGCTAAAACAATTACCCCATTTAAGCAGACAAGACTAGAATTTGCCATACAAAATCTTCCTACTCAATTCAATGAAAATCCATCTTCTATGCTGCATAACAATCTTGAGATAGAGGAAGATGATTTACATCTTCTGTCCCGCTCACAAGTGGAGCATGGCTTGCTAATGCTCAAGCAGCGTCAGTAAAAAAGGTAAGAAAGTAGGTAGACTACTGATATATCAGTTGCACCAGAAGCAATCTCTTATGGAGATATCCGCTATACGAGAACATGGGCTCTGTACATCTGATGGAACTCTCAGAAAACTTTGAATTGTACTATTGGGAGCTGTACTGTTCAGACCAGAGAAGCACAATGTTATGTTTGTATTTGAGCAATATAGAGCTCACCACCCTCTAATCTGAAGAAAGGAGTATGATAGGGAGTGAAATTACCAAAGATGAAATTTCACAGCCATAAATGTTCTCCAACCTGCAAACCTGCCAAGTGAGATGGGTTCCCCAGTGAATTTAAAAAATAGACAAGGAACTAGTGGTACCCTTGCTATATGAGGCACTGAAGAAGTCAGAGAATTCTGACAGCCTAGCGCATATATTAAGAACAAAGCAATCACAAACCTGATATAAAAAGAGGGGATAGACTTTCTAGAATGTAGCAACTACCAACCTTTCACTTTGATTAATACAGATGTCAAGATCCTAGCCAAGGCAATGGCCATGAGTCTAAGCAAAGTAATACCATCCTTGCACGCAACTTGTAGGTGGGTTTCATATCAGGTCAATCACTGCAGAACCACCTCTTGTTTCAGATGCATGATAGGCCACTGGAGGTACTGACAGTTTTTCCTGACACCGGAAAGACATTTGAGGCTACCTGTTCCATAAAATGGTGGGACTAGGGCTGTACTTTGGGTTTGATATAGAGTATGGCAAACGGGTTACACCTAGGGGTGAGAGAAGTTCCACTCCACGGAATTCCACTGAGTGAGAAGACAACTCCACAAACTCGGCGTGAGCTGACGAAGATGTGCTTGGCCAACTGTTTGCACAGATTGGTGCGATTGGTGTGCTTCACTTAGCAACACATGTGTGAACAGCACCACGCGGTCACCAGTGCACTCTGGACCATTTTGATTTTCATATTCTGTGCATGGTGCTGAGCCTAATTCTGTATCCTAACTATATCTTTGCCTTCCTCAATCAACATACAACTCTCCATTTCATATAGCTGAGTACTAGGGCTCGGAGTCATGGTTTCCCTTTAAAGTGGATAACTTCCTTCATCTAGTTGTTGATGAGGTAGTTCCACCCTGAGCCTTTCCATCCTCCTCCTGACTCTGAGTAACTCAGTCCCAGTCACCTTCACGAAAAATGATCACCAATCAGGCCCCAAACATTTAAAATCATGAAAATAAAGTTTACAAATTAGTTGAACACCCTCACTTACTGTCTGCCACCACATAAATCATGAATCATCTGTCACAAGAACTTAATAATATATCACTCATTGGTGCAATAGTTATCTGTTCCAATCCAAGCTGTGTGGTAGGTACATAACTGTATCTCCTCTGATGCAAGCAACACATTCAAATTTGGCAGTCTTGTAAATCAAATGATCTTCTCGAGCAAACCTTTTCAGAGATGAAATAAAATGGGATAAGAGTTAACGGTGCAGGTACGCTTTTGCTAGGTAAATTTGTAACGGCCAATCTCCTTCAGGGAAAATAATCACACATCAGGCACAAAACAATGCAATTCATAAAAATCAGGTTTACTATTAATTGAACCCCCTTCCTCACTGTCTACCACCACATAAATCATCAATCATCACTCGCAATCACTCACTTATTGTTGTCATAGTTGTAGTTACCTCTTCCAATGCAAGCCCGGATAGGTTAGGTAGTATGTACACAATTCGTATGTTTGAGGAAAACAAGACCGCCGCCACATGATTTGGTCAGTATAAAGTCAAAAATAATAAGGAAGGTGAAAATGGGGGAAAAAAACAGGGTGAACCCCAAGCAAAAACCCATGTGTACACACTAAAACAATCCCTTGCTCATAAGCCACATTTCCATACGTGTCAATATTCTCTTAAACCACACCATCTCCAAAGAGGCACTACATTAATGCTGCCTGCTCACCTTCTTTGCAACGTATTGCGCACTACCCTTTTGCAGTCACAGCTTTCGCAGAATGTGTCGTTCTATGGAAAAGGTGTAAATTGATATTATAATTGTAGACTATCCAGTCACTACGGACATTCTAGACCCCTGATAATATGTGACCCCATGAGTATGCATATCCGAATCTTACCTTAATATAAGATTCATCAACAATATAATCCAACTTGTTCAAATATGTAAGACGTGTGTAAATTGATATTCCGTATTGTCAGTACTCATGGAGCCATGATAAGTTCCATCTGTCATGGAAAAATAGCCATAAACACCCATGATTATTCTGTACATCCCATTTGAAGCATACATAGTCATATATTTGAATGAGTGAGAACCATCAATACGCTTGCTACTAATACCGTATTTTATGTCATAAGCTTACATCCGCGTAGTTGTCCCCTTTATAACACACCATATATTAACAGTGTTTATTGGCCCCCTTTTTTTTTTATATCTCAGTAGTTTAGAGTCAAAATCAGTTCCACACTTAGCGAACACTGTTGTACGGAGCCTATGATGCCCAAACAATTCTTACACTTTAAAAGCACATAATTTCTTATTCTATTGCTCCCATAGCCGTCTATCATACCAATTACAACTGATACTAATGATCGTTACTCGAACCATATTCGCATTTTCTCACCATTCCTTTAATTCATTTAAAATATAGCCATTTCATCCTTCATGAATATTTTATGGCAGATGCCACCCAGACCTCTTGAGTCCATAATAAATATGCACTCCGTTATGCCGGTCGAATGAAAATACCCTATTTATAAAAACATAAATATATATTGGGTCATACTAAACCTGAACACAATCACTGCTCTATTATTTCAATCACAAACTATGTATACCCCCTTCCGCTATATAAAATAGAACAAAATAAACGTGCAATACTTTCTTTTAAAATCCTTTTTGCCCCCACTACACTTCTCCATATAATATCACCACAACGCTTAATTCATGACGGCAAAAAGCACTCCCCAAATTCATCGTAACACGCTTGGCTCATCTCTACTGTATTCAATACCTTTTCACTCATGTAGGCAAAATAATATTATCCAGACTCACCATAATAGTTCAAACCTCCGTCAGCATGCCATGTACGTTCTCCACCCGCGTTATCGGCCTTCCTTCTCTCTCGCGTGGTTAAAACCTCCACGTTCTAACCCAAAAGAGAGAAAGGACTACCTCCTCTCTAAGCACTTCATTTAGGGCTAGATGTAGGTAATTTGGATTTACCGATTCATAAATACCGAATTTTACCGATTCGGTATTTATAAATCGGTAAATCCAATGTAAGTAATAATTCAGTAAAAAATACCGAATCGGTCGGATTCGGTATTTACCGAATCGGTATTTACCGATTCGGTATTTGCCATTGATTCCTATGGGCCTGTAGGCCCATAGGAATGAATGTCAATTACCGAATCGGTAATTACCGATTCGGTAAATACTGAAAAATTCAAGGGTGGCAGGGTGTCACTTTGACACCCTGTTGCACCCCTAATTAGGGCTTGTGTGCCATGTGGCACACATACATGCCCTTAGGGCATGTATGTGTGCCACATGGCACAGGTGTAAATGCACATATTTGCATTTACATAGGAATTCGTTATTTACCACCAACTAATAGTTGGTGGTAAATAACGAATCCTTAAAGCCCTGTAGCACTGTTTACAGTGCTACCTACATTACAAAATACAGATTCGGTAATTTTACCGAATCGGTAATTTTACCGATTCTGCCAAATTACCGATTCGGTTAAATTACCGAATCTGTATTTTGAGATGCCCTACATCTCAGTATCCAAATACCGGTCGGTAACAGCCGAAAATCGGTATTTTCGGCCGTTACCAACTGGTATTTGGATACCTACATCTAGCCCTTAGTGCTGAAAACGGCGGCCATCTTAAGCTTCCTGGGGTGTTACCATATTCTATCACTGACAATCTATCCCTTCGTCAATTGCCTATAGCTGCCTCCGCATTTCACATGACGATTGTCCTGCTCCCACCCATGTGTAACATATTACTATTTGTCATTGGCAATCCAGACCTGATTTGCATAAGTTTGTCAATAAAGTTACAGATCGTGTTGTCAATCATGTGTTATGCTCTTCTCTATAATGCTTGTAATTTGACATGAGCATTCAAGACCTGATTATCATACGTATGTCAATAAAGTTATAGATATTTTCTCTACGATACTTGTCATTTGACGTTAACATTCCAGACCTCTTTTTCATCAGTTTGTCAATGAAGTTGTAGATGTGTTCTCTATAATCCTTGTTATTTGACATTAGCATTCAAGACCTGATTATCATAAGTTTGTCAATAAAGTTGCAGATCATATTTTCATTCCGTCTATTATGCTTTTCTCTACCTTACATTGTTGCATGTCCCCTTCATATCTTCAACACGACCATTGTCTAAACCAAATAGCAGCCCAACATGTATTCAGTGTTAAAAAAACCTGTGTTCGTCCAACACAATCTCCTTATTATCTGTCATGAAATTAGAAACAAACATCCCACAAGTTTATATTTTGGACAGTGCCCTCTCAATGACCAACCAGGTTTCCATTGTGGTTGGCACCTGTACAGGTCTTCTAAGACAGTTGCGCAAACTAGTCCCTCTCCTCTCCCAGTCGATGCTACGCACTGTGGTCTCAGCCACCATAGTATCTAGACTTGACTATGGCAATGCGCTCTACTTAGGCCTGCCAAAAATGCTGACAAACAGACTTCAGGTAGTCCTAAACGACGCCGCAAGACTTATTTTTAACCTTCCGCGGAGAACGCATGACTCTCCACTACTAAAAAGTCTACACTGGCTGCCAATTGGACAGAGGTCCGTTTTTAAAAGCCTTTGTATAGCCCACAAAGCCATCTATGGGAAGGCCCCGACCTATATCAAGGAGCGGATCGAGATATATAGACCGGAAAGAAATCTCAGGTCCGCTGATGCCAATCTCCTTGTATGTCCTCGTTTTAAACTGGCCACAATGGGAGGGAGATCCTTTTCGGTTTTACTACCGAACCTCTGGAACGCCCTGCCTGAGACACTCCGAAAGGAGGGAAATCTACTCCGTTTCAGGAAAGCCTTGAAAACAAACTTGTTCAGAACAGCACTCAGCTCAGCCTAAGTACTCCCCCTTTTCGATATCCCGGATGTTATGTTCTGTGGTCAAAGCGCCCTGAGACCTGTAGGTGACCCGGCGCTATACAAATCCACTATAACAATAACAAGAACAATAACAATATATATATCATCTTCAAATATCTCCATAAGTATATTCATTGATCCAATGTGCTGTTCTTTTTCTAAACCATAAGTATATACATTTGTTCCTGTTTTTTTCACATGATATGTTCCTTCCTGACAGGTACATCCTTAGATCTATCCATATCATACATGTATGCATTCTCGCTCCTCATCTTGGGCATACACTGTTCATTCTCTATTTGGTCTTAACATCCAGTTTTCATTATATCTTTTCATCATTGTTGTACATTAGCCCTTTCGATGCTGATGACGAGCTCAGCTCGTCATCACCCACGGGTGGCGTGTGCTGATGACGAGCTGAGCTCGTCATGTAACGCGGCTTTTAAAAAAAAGCCGCACAGCGCAAAAATCGCCGCAGCAGCGATGCGGTTAGAGAGGCAGCTCTTGTTGCCCGTTGGTTCATTTTCAGAGGCAGTTTTTATAGACTCTTTTTCATAAATTGCAGTGTTCATTACAATTGTACTCTACAGTTTTAGGTCTTATTAGCCCTGTATACGTGACATGATACACTGTCTTTATGGTGTTATTGATCACAGAAATTCAAATAGCTCCTTGTCTATATTGATCCCCTGTTCCACTGTTCGCAGTGATATAATCCATTTACTCACCATTTGGCGTAACTTAGAAGTTCTGTTGCCACCTCTGTTTCCCAACACTGCCACATCTATACCATGAAACCCTATTTTGTAGATCTCAGTGTTTTCATGTACGGTGTTAAAGTGTACTGCAAAGGGGTATTGCATGTTATTGTTCCGTATTGCCCGTATATGTTCTTGTATTCTTTCCTTTAGGGGTCTTATCGTGCTGCCGATGTAAATATGATTACAAATACATTTAAGGCAATACACTGTATGTGTTGAGTTGCAATTTATAAAATGATTTATATTATGTGTCTTCGTACTATTATATTGAAATTTCACAGTTTTGTTCATGGCGAATCAACACACACTACGCATTCCACATTTATAAAACCCCTTAGGTGTAGTTGGTAGCCAAGTATTGGTTCTCTTGGGGGGGGGGATTTAACTCGGGCATAGTTATTGACGTAATGTTCTTCCCTTCTTAAATGTGATCGATGGCTTGCTACCTATCTTCTCATGTAGGCTAGCATCCTCCAGTAGTAAATGACAATGTTTGTTCAAGATTCTATAGAGATCTGTGCTCACTGTGCTATCGGGTGTTATGAACCGTATTTTCCTAGTGTTCGCAGCCTGTGATTGTCTTTTACGTCTGAGTAATGTGTTCCTGTCTCTCTTGTCAATTTTTGTCCGGGCCTTGTTGATTATATCCATACCGTAACCTCTGGCCAAAAATCTCTTCCCGACCAATAATAATTCCTCATCACGTTTATTCTCATTACTACAGTTTCTCTTTGTTCTTACCATTTCCCCGTAGGGAATTGCCTTAATCTGTGAGGTTGGATGTAGTCTCTCAGCATGTAATACAGCATTACAGGCAGTAGATTTCCTGTAGGCTATAGATAATAATTTACCGTTGTCAACCATAATGGTGATGTCAAGAAAGGCAATGCTGGATATACTCTGTTCTTTTGTAAAACTTAGGTTAAAGGTATTGTCATTCATGTACTCAAAGAACTGATCTAATTCGTCAATGGTACCTGCCCAGAAAAGTAGCATATCGTCAATGTATCTTCCTGGATACAAGATGTTGTTCAATAGATCTACTGGGCCTTTGCGCCATATATGTATTCATTCAAAATAACCCATATAGAGGTTGGCAAGTGAAGGGGAAAATTTAGCTCCCATGGCCACCCCTTTTATTTGGCGGAAACAACTTCCATTATATAAAAAGATGTTGTTATTAAGAACCAATTCTATCATTTCCATTAGCGTTATAGAATGTTGATATGTTTAAATTGGTCGTGTGTCTAAAAAATGGCGTACTGCTTCCAGGCCAGGTTTGTATGGAATGCTTGTGTACAATGAACAGACGTCCATTGTAACCAAATAATGTCCAGGTACCCAATCTACATCGCCAATTTTAATTAGGACATCTCCCGTGTCCTGGATAAATGAAGGCAGATTGGTGATCAAAGGCTGCAGGAACAAGTCGATATATTCAGAGATCTTCTCCGTAGGAGAACCAAAACCTGCTATAATTGGTCTCCCCGGAGGAAACCCCACCCCCTTGTGTACCTTCGGTAGGCAGTATATACATGGATAGGTGGGGACATCATTGAAAAGATACTTCATCTCAATATCGGAAATCAGACATTTGTCATTCCAAAACTTTTAAATGGCTATATATTGTATGCTTAGTTTATTTTATGGGGTTACCACTGAGGTTTGTGTATGTCATAGTATCACTAAGTTGTGTGTCTATCTCAGTAATATAGTCCTGATGATTCAGCAGGACTATGTTTCCTCCCATGTCCGCCTCTCGGATGACAAGGGAGTCCTTTTTCTTGAGATTAGTTATAGCCTTACGTTCTTCCATAGTGATATTTTGTCTTTTAAATCTCTGATTGGTGTGAAATTTATCCTCTAGTTTGTACAGGTCTGACATAACCTTTTGTTGGAATTCATCAATGTTGTTAACTCCCTGAAGCTAAGGAGTAAACCTGGATTTCACTTTGAACCCATTGTCAATATTTGTGTAGGTGTCTAAATCTAGATCTGCTGCTACTGATTCCAAAGTTGGCACATCTTCCCGATCATCCAAACTCAGTATTAAATGTACATCCTTAATTTACTTAATAGATGGATTAACATTGTTAATGTCCATTAGAAGACGCCTATTAGTGACATTTGATCTGTCTTGAAAATATAATATTCCTAATGAACTTTAAACAACTAATATGAAACAAAGAAAAATCAGGTGTTGCACTAGGACAGAAACCAAGTCCCTTGCTGAGTATTTTTATTTCAGAATTAGACAAAACATGTTCAGAGAGATTTACAATATTGATACCATCACATACATCCAAATTTTGGGTATCCATTACATCTTTTGATTGCGGGCCACTGATCTTGTTGTGACTCCTATCTTTTCTTTTGGGTCCTCTTCTTGTCTTACCCCTCCTCATACTTTTGTATTCATATCCCTTTTGAATGCCTGCTTGTTGCCCTTCCTGAACCGTTGAAGTTCTAAAAAAAAATGGATCAGAAACTCCTCCAGCTGCACCATCATGGGCCCTTGCTGACTCATTACTAGTCGCACTACTGATACTCGATACATCAGACATACTCAATTCTTCTGCTGATTGTGATGTACATTCAGACCCTTCCTTGCTGATATAGGGTTTTATGTTGTCGAATTTCCGGGCAAAGGTATAAACCCTGCCATTACTATAATCCCATTAATCTTGTTTAATTTTTTGGGATTTCTTTTCACGAAAGTACATTTGATATTTTTGTAGCTCATCTTCTTAAGATGGCCCAATTCCGTTCTGCTACTTCCGGTAGATTCATATTCTGTATTTCTTTTTCCAAACTGGCAATTTCTAAGAGAAGCTTTTCACGCTTAAGTTCAGTGTCCCTTATGAGGATATCCATCATACCCATCGAAGAATGAAGTAATAGTTTCTCCCACTCTTTGAGATGTACCCTATCTAAATCCTCAAAAGAGGGGAAAATTAGTACATGCAAGCCTCTATGGACCTGTTTTTTATCAATGTACTTGTGTAATACAGTGGCATCCCACCATCGGAAAAGTTCTTGCTTTTTAACTCTTCTTCAGCCTTGACGTTTGATTTGCTGCAATTGTTGTGGGCTGGAGGTTTCTTTGATGCATTAGGTGGATGTGCATCAAACACCAAAGCTGCACTCAAATATTGAATGTGTTGAACTTAACAAGTGGTTGAAGTATTTACAATAAGAGGACGCCAATTGATGTGCAAATCATTCTATAGCAAATCCACCCTTCTTTTTGTTTTACTGGATTCAAGCTAGCCTGGCTGATGAGGGCTGTTATCCCGAAACCAGTCCCAGGATGCTTGTTTCCGGTCCAGGGAGGACCTGGCTTGGCAGTTCTTTCTGGACTGTTCCCATGGGGCACAGGGTCAAGACTGATTTGCCTATGTCTGGGTTCTAATTGGGGTGGCGCAGTGGGCAAAAGAACAATGGATTTAACCCAGATCTTTTGACTGGGGGAGAATGTTTGCATTGTCATCATTCCATCCATCATTTGTTTGCTGTAACACACATGAGATAGAAAGCATACTCATCCACATACAAATATAAACACCCCCCTTCACAACACATATCCACACACTGGCAAGACATATATATATGATGAGGTATACCTCCTTTGCTTCTCCCAGCCCATGTATGTGTACAACTGATAAGACCACCACTCTTGTGGCAGGGAAACAATCAGGACTAGTAAGGCAGAAAATCCCTGTTGCAAAGCCAGGTATGTGTCAAAGCAATGTCGGTCCTAAAAACATGCTAACTTGCCAAATGAGTTGGCCAGTGTCACAATGACAGAATCTACATGTTCATGCCTTACATTATTATCTCATGTTATTAAACATAAAAACATCACCACATACATATCAGTCACAATGCTGGAAGCCGCTGTGAGCTGCCTGCTGTCACCATCCCTGGTATTGCTCTGCCTGAGACGCCCTACATACTTGTCACTCATACCAGATGCAGGAAGGAAAGTTGAATTTGGAGATCCTGGGGATTTATCTTCACCAGTGTGCAGGCTTAGAACAGGTCCATGCACCTGTACATCCATATGCACAGTGATCTTTGTTGCCTCAATTGTGATACATAAGCTTTCACAAAACAAAGCTCTGCCCCGCTTTCAATGAAGAACAGAAGCATGGATGTACCACTTGTCCTCGGCTAGGACAATGTTTAGAATTCAGCCGGGAACTTGCTGGACACTGCACAGCAACATGAAGTTAACAGCGAGCTGAAGCCATGTGATGTGATGATTGTTCACCAATCACCAATCTCCCTTGTTGGGGTTGCTTCAGGATTTGAAAACCTATGGTGGAGAGCTAAGGACATGAAAGCTTTTCACAGCTATGCAGGACACACAAAAAAAACAAGTGATTACAAAATAAATGTTATTACTTAATTCCAAATTGTAAATGAGCAAAGTCACCAAAGTTTTCAACAACAAATGTCACCCCCCCCCCCCACCCCAAGCTAGGCACAGTGTCATCATCAGCTTTCAGGAGGAATGCCTGGCAATACTTTTTCATGTCAGAGGGTACCTTGGCCATAAATACATTCTTTGATGTGGGCATGTATCCAGTGCAAAGAGGGATGTCACACCTTCTGAGGGGTCTAACACGTTAGAGTGGTAGCAGGGGTGGTACAATGGATGCGAATAGTAATAAAAGCAGATAAGGAGAATTAATAAGGCCCAAGGAAGGACATATTGGTGGTCAAGGAGGAGAGTAAATGAGTCACCTCCTGATGGTGGGCAACTTGGGAATCCTGACGGTCTTTCAAATCCTGCTCAATCATGGCAAAACCTTATTCAAAGGTATGCAAGGTGGCAGTTTGCCCCTCCATCAATCAGTTGCTTAATTCCTGATTTCTTATCTGACTCCAATGAAGACAGGGTTGTCAGGGTAAAGGGTGAAGCGAGAGGTTATCATGGGAAAAGTGCACACTTAGCTGCTTCTCTATCCTGCGTGTTGGTAGGAGGAGTTAGTAGGAGAAGTTATGGCAAAGTGGACTTAGTCCATAAAATTGAGAAGCTGCTCTACTACATCCTAGTTCTCCTTTTCTACATTCTCACCCAAATACAATTATTTCCTGATTGTACAGTACATGCACACAATTGAGAGAGCACCTATTACCTAAGTCAGGAGTAGTACTTTTCCCTAATAATGACGCCACAGGCCTATTTTTGAATACAGCATATCATAACACATAAATATGGTGTATGGCATAAACACATATAAACATTGACTTTAAATGCTTTACAATACAGAACATGACAAGGCATACCATGAACACAAGTAGAATTACCTATGAAAGTAAAAGTATTCACTACCATGATGCTACTCATGCAGCTCTAGCTGACCATGGAAGCCTGGCCAGTACTTTACTACCCCTGTCTACTGAAGATTAGCGAACTAAGGATGAAGTTTTTTGAGGGATGTGGAGGACGTTCCTTTGACAACTAGGGCCCTTACACTGGCTCAATGATGATGGTCCTCACAACACTGTGTCACTTCACTGACTCTTCAGCTGCAAATGCCGGAAGCACAGCACTTGCTAGTGTTTTCTTGCCAGACTGTCACAGAAGGCATTGTGAGCTAGCTGGGTGGTTGTCCTCCAATAAATTGGATGGAATTTCTTAGGACCTACTCCCCAATATCATCTACTTTCTCCTGCACAAAATTAGGGACCCTGAATGTCCTCTCCTCAGCCAAAGAGCAGAGTGTTTGAGGTTAATGAAGTCTCTTGGACTGGATGGTTCAGGAATTACACTTCTGTTATGTTGGTGGAGAACTCTGTTTCTCCGATATAAAAATATGCTTCTTAGATTCTGAACCAAAGCAAAAATAATAGAGACAGAAAAGAGGGAGTCGGATACATCATACTTTGATTCATTGAGAGTTCCCCAGTAGGTACTTTACTGTGAGGAAACAGGCACTTTGGTGGATCACCCCCACTTTTTGCACCCATTTGTACCTCTAGGCATTGGTGTAATGACTCTGAAATGCCCTGAGCCCTGCTAATCAGGACTCATCTCATGTGTTTTGACCCTTAATTGGCTTATTTCGATTTGGCATAACTTGACTTACTTGTACATCTCTAGTATATAGTACCAGGGGTCCCTAGGGCCTGTAAGTTAAAGTGTCTCTCGTGGACTTCAGAATTTGACCTGCCACCACGAGTGAAGCAAATCAAAAGCATGACACCCAGCCTGCCAGTTTGACGGCTAGTAGAGCCGTTGTAAATAGCTAAATTGACTTTGCCATTGCAGGCCATGGCATAGCTCAAGCCTTCAATTGTAATATATATAAGTCACGCGTAAAACAGGCCTTCTAAACCATAAAGGCAGGGTGCATTATATTAGAAATCTGAACCTGTAGTTTCATGTATTTACTGTGCATTATATTAGAAATCAGAAACTGTAGTTTATGTTTTTATGGTCTGGACAGTAAAAAACACTATTGTTGCTTTGTTGCTGAAAGACTGGTAGCCCCATTTACAAGTTTATAGATACAGGCTGACATCTCAGCATTGCTAACTTTTGAATGCTAATACCAAAGTTGGTACTACAAGGTATAAAAATAATCAATGCATTCCACCCATTTTGATGGTAAAATCAAATGTAATGTCACTGGTGGGCGAAGTCGAACTATAGTGAGGTGCCACTTTGTTGCCCAAGGTTTTCAGTGCCCGTTTACCCTCACACACAAAGGTCTGTCCTTAACCCCTTCGATGCTCATGACGGAACAGTTCCGTCATGAGGCACAGTGGAGCTGTGCTGATGACGGAACCGTTCCTTCATGACCACACCCATTGCTATTATCTCCCAGCACCGGAGGGAAATATGTGCAGCAGCGATGAGGTTAAGACAGCCTACAGGCCTCCTGAGGAGAAGAGCAAATGACTCCTGAGGAAATCTACAAAGGGTCTGCCGGTAGAGGAGATGTTACCTCTCCTGTCAACAAAAGCTACACAGGGTGTGACCCCGAAAGTCTACCTTCTAAGGGAAAGCCACGTTTCTTTGAAAAATGGCAAGCACACCCAAGAGACACTACTCCTTTGTTTAGGTAGACAGGAGGGTGTCCAGGACAGCAGGGGGAAAATACTGGTCAGACCTGTTTTCCTGTGGGCGTGTAGTCCAGAGGTAGACACATCTCTGGGGTGTACTATTAAGCTTTACATACCAAGAGAGGGGTTCAGCCATCTTGGGAGTGGCTGACTAGATAACTCTAGGACAGCTAAGCAGCACATAGATGGGAGGAGTCAAAGTAGCCCATTGGCTGGTGACCACACCCCCCAAGTCACTTACTGGGCATTAAAGAGGCACACATGGCCCCGGAACTCATATCTCAACTGGACTGGAGAAGAAAACTGAAAAACAACTGCCCTGCTGACCTTTGAACTGTGAATGAGAGGCTGCATCAGAGCTGGACTGCACCTGCTGCTCCTTGGGCTAGTGAGGAGAGTCTGGTGCCTGTGGGGTGAACATCGTTGACAACGATGTTTACACATCGCATGCCATTACAACGTGGTCATTACAACAACTGACTTGTTACATCGTATGCCATTACAACACAAGCCGTTACAACGACTTGCTGTAGGGGCAGAAGGTGTTGGATTTTAAATCCAACACCTTTCCTACTGTTACATAGACTGGAGTTGGAATAGTAAATTATACTATTCCAACATCCAGTGCCCACTCTACAGCAAGCAATTACTTGCATTGTAATGGTCTGCGAAGTAACAATGTGGTCGTTGTATTGACCGCTTTGTAATGGTATGTGTTCTATATGCATGCAGTGTAATGTCACCTACTCTGCTTATGGGGAAGGCGTCCCCCTGAGCTGAGACAGAAGCAGACTCCAAGAGTCAGTTGGCTGACTTCCTGTTCAGACATCAAGCCCACAAAAGCTGGAGAAGTCTGCCTGAGTGTGTTGGTAGCCCAGATCATTGGAATGTCACTTACTGCCACAGTGCAGCATGGGAGACTGAGTCTTGACACTTAAAAGTTTCACCAAATCTACTGCACGCAGGAGAGTCATCTGTGTGTAATTTGGTTGTCCAGAAGGAAAGCTAATGCCTGAATAATGGAACCACTGTGTCCGTAGACTAGTAGCATAGTGGCGATTGAACATTTCCTGAATCAAAGAGGACATCGAGGAATATTGACCCCTTTGGACAAAGTCACCCCACCAGGATTGTGGAACGAAGAGTAGCTCCAGAAAGTGCCCTGTCAACCACATGGCATCCTCAGCAAGTTTCAGCATCTTGAACATCCTGTATCCCTTTTTGTCAGGACCACTCCATTGAAGTCAATAGCAAGATGTAATTAACATTTGCACTGGGGACTGCCTCTACTTAGAGGCAGCTGTTGTTTTGAACATTGTTTGGCCCCCTGACCTGTGTCATGCTGGAGTTGCCACCCAAATAAACTTGTAGTTACTTTATTCAACTTTGACAAAAGTGTTCTTGAAAAAGTTTCAAAGGGACACATTTTTTAAGTTAAAAGTTGTGATTTACTGTTTCTTCAAGTAATTGTACCCAATGATCCTCGAGTGGATCTTTTTCATTTTGGTGTCTATAAATTCATAGAAATACAGTCTATTTTTATATATTGGTGTCAGATTTCTTGAGAGTTGTGGTCCTTTCATACACGTTGTTTTGGTGCTGTTTAAATGTTTTACACTAATTCCTTTGTATAAGCCTGAGTACTCAAAGCCACAGCTGCCCAGAGTTGAGCTACAGTTTGACAAAGAAGCCTGACTGGACCTAAGATAGGATTTGTGAGTTTTTTGAACGGTGAGGTCTCACAACCATACTATAGAATAATAAGCTACTTTTCCTCAGATTTACATGCTTCACTCAGACAATGCTGGTCACACATTTTTACCATCTGGGTACTTCAATGCCGCCATGTGGGAGTAAAGCAATACACAGTAGATGTCGTAAACCAAATACAACAAATAGAGTGACATTTGTAAGCCATAATAAAAAATAAGATTTTCTAATTTGGGTTGATAGATTGTAATAGCTATATACTATGTAAGTAAGTAACTTTCCCAAATATGAACAACTGGGACAGGATGTTATGTAGTTGTCCGTGTGACAATATGTCAGTTCAATCTACATTGCACGTTACCTGCTTCTGTAAATTTTATGCTGATGAAAGGTTGAGGTGGATTAAACCACTTCTAAAAAAGTATGGAACATGGAGGCAATGCAGGCCGGCCCTACTGTTTCTTTTATCTCTCAACGATGTATACACTGCAGCCGTAATGACAGGTTTTTTAAAAAGTGTACTAAAAAAAAGGAAAAGCTCAAATATTCTTTACATTTAATTGTTCTTTTTAAACATTCTTAATGTATTTACATGAATTATTGTATGTGCAAAATTTAATCTGTTGCTTTTATGATTTTATGTATTTTAAAATCGAATATAGCTTTTTCATTCATTCATTCATTCATGTAAGTAAACTGAGGTCATGTGTTTTGTATGTTGAGATGGCCATGTTTGTCTGTTGCATTATAGCATGGCCAACAGTGGTGTAAGTTGTGTGGTAAAATTACATGATCTACCTTTTATAATTGGCTGAGAATAGCCCTACCACTGAGAGGCAACATCCATGGTTTCAAATCAAATCAAATGTGAAGCAACAAGTCGGTCACATACATCCAAACCCTGATACTGAAGATTTTCCAAAACTTCCTCTTTTTTAGGTCAACTGCCTGTGAATGTTAGAATGAAGCAAGGCTAGAGACATTACTTACCTTTTAGCACTGGTTGAGGGTGGGGGAGTGATATTCCAAACCTGCTTGTACTGTGGGAAAGGCTTGCAGTCATGTAGAATCAGCACTATCTGGACTGAAGCTGTCTGTGCGCAGGTAATGTGCTACATGACTGCATACTGGAAAGAAAGGCAAATCTCAGCAGGCTATGATTTTTTTTGTATCCTGGAGAGATGACAGTCGCCTTGAAAGTCAACATACAACTTCCCTCGTGGCCCACCAAATTATTTGCTAGGCTGGCGTGATCCAATATCACAGCAGCGGGACCTTGCTACCCAGATCTCAGAATATCTTCTAACATTGTGGGTGTTTACATTTTCTCAGGGTTATCATGTGGTGGAAGATGACTGATTCTTAGAGTGTAGCAGCTCATGTTATGTGTGAATGTAGAGCATTGGGTATAATAGTCGCAGTATGAACATACAAATTGCCAAGACTAGGGAATAACAGAATATTTACATTCTTGCACACCTGGCAGATTTACAACAGTCAAGTAGAAACAATAACTCATCGTTCAGAGGGAGTGCACAGTGTGGGATGTTGAGGGAGGTAACTGAGCCTTAGGGAAAAGAGCTAATGAAGATATATTTGTGGCACTCATTCTTTTTGTGAGTAATTTTCAGATATTACAAGTTCCACTTCAGAGTACAGAGAGTTGGTTACATTGAGATATTGTTACAGTATATCAACTCACTTTTACGCAAGATTATATTAAGCATAGAAACTACTATGGCAAGTTACCCAAGATAGCTCTTTGCTATGTAGAAATCTACTACATTGTGCATAAGTCCTTCGCAACAGGATTGACTAGTTGAAGTGGAAGAGTACAATGTCTCTATTTTCTTTAATATCATTCTCCTCTTTTTCACCATTGATCCTCATATTTCCTGTGGATGTGGTCACAGTTAGAGGTATTGAGAGGAGGAAGAGTGCATCACTCCTGTTGGAATTGACACAGAATGTTAGTGCATCTTGTCAGATGCAAATGCATTAATTCAACCATTTTTGTAGGGTAGCTATATATCTGGCCTGACTTTGTCCTGACGAACAATCCACTCATATTAACCCATGGGGGTTGAAACACCATGAGCTGCAGTTAGCAATTAGACTGTGTTTTTAATGACCATAAACATATTCTAAACATGGATTTCTGACTCAGCCAAAATTCATGTTTCATTCAAAATACGTTCACAATTAATGAATTGTTTGCCTCTATTAGATGTGTTATTCACATATTGGTAAACTCACACATTGTGCACCTCCTGAGCATTGTGCCTTCACTACTTGTTTATAGTAACTGTGTTATTTTGAACATGATTTATTTGACCAACACTATGAATGAAAGACCACAGATCAAAATCCTATGTCCCAGCGGTTTTACTGTTTTCCTTCTTTGTTTTTAACCATAATTGCCTGCTATGGTTGTATTCTCTATGTCAAGCAGTTAATTTATTCCCCATATAATATTTCATTAAAAAAAAATATTAATAGATTGATTTACTAACAAATATTTATCCTGGAGAGCATCCATGCTGTCTGTGCACAGGTAATGTGCTACATGACTGCATACCCGGAAAGAAATGTATCCTGCAGGGTATCCATGGCTCAATTCTCATGTCTGGCACAGCTTTAACATTAGTCTGAGGCATTCACAGGAGATAGCCACATGTTGCCTTCTTCTGGGAAGGGCTGGGCCCGCCGCCGTCTCTCACTTGTGGCCAACAGTCCATGGTTTGTCCCTGTAATCTTGATGGCTGTGCCTGTGTCACCCATCAGTGCACTCAATGGCTTTCCGTTGGTGGTGATTCCTCCAAGAGCAACAACACTATGACTCGCAGCTTCGTGAAGGTCACAGTGTGCAAGCCCAGCTGCAGTGGGACTTCTGATGTTAGATCTACATCTCTAAGTGGGGTGGGGGCAGCCAGCATACTTTCACTTGAAGGAACAGACTGCTACGTCGTCCTGTGATAGCAGATCCACATTTAGGTCAGAATGTCCATTGAAAAGGATTTTTTTTGTTTTCCGGTCATAAAAACATTGGAACTGTTGGATGAATGTGAACGAAAATTAAAAAAATTAAAAAAAGAAAAGATCATCCAATTTGCGCTTGCATCTCAATTTTGGGCAGATCCTTCAATGAGAAGAAGGGTAGAAAGAGGGTGTCTAAAAAGTGACTTTTCCCAGTTTAATTCCTAAAAGAATACTTCATCTCCAAGGCAAAAAACTAAATGAACAGGTGTTGGAAGCTGGCTTAGTATATGGTGCCCACTTATTTAAGTAAATGCATAAGGAACAAATGATGGACAGAATGCTGAACAATGCCAACATTCACCCCCAGTCACAAAGATCTGGGTATAATCAATTGTTATTTTGCTCACCAGCCCAGTTTGGACCCAGCCATATGCAAGTCAGTCTTGACCCTGTTCCTTATGGGAACAGTCCAGCCCGAACCGGTCCCAGGATGCTTGTTTCTGGTCCAGGGAGGACCTGTCTTGGCAGTAAAGCATGATTGAACAAGATTGTGTCTAAATATAATACTACGCACACACCAAATATACCTCAGGCCATGCAGAATATCACTTCGCTTTGACAGAACTTCCATTTTCTCAACCATTACTCTTATTGACAAGTACATGGGTCTGTATTTGAATTTCATAGTACAACTCTCCCTTTTCTACACCTATAATCATCGTGGTTCTGAGTTAGTAAGTCGACAGGAGGACCTCATTTTCAAAAATTAGCTTCCACCTCTCAGATTCAGATTCTTGGTCACCCTTTGAAGTGGGACCGATCACTTGACTCATGGGGTGTCTGGTGGCAGGTGACAGTAATAGAGCAGGAGACAGAGAGAGAAAGCGAGCTGCAAAGATGTGCAGGGGCAACGGGATTGCTGCAGCATGAACAGGTCCCCGGGAGCTTGTTTCCTTCCCAGTGTAAGAATTGGCTTTTGTAGTTTGGTTTGCCCTGTTCCCATCATGCACTGGGACAGGAACAGACTAATTTGCATACAGCCAGGTTCTGAAACTGGGATGGTGCAGTGAGCTAAAAAACGGTGTTGGATCTAGCCCTGATCTCTTGACTGGGTGAGAGCTTTCTGCTTTATTCAGAGACTCTGTCCTTCACCACACCTTGTTGTAAATATGCAGCATGAACAGTGACAGAACTGCAAGTGAGGAAAAATGAAAGGGAAAAATGAAACAGAGTGGATGCAGAAGTTGGCTACTGGGGAGGTGAGAGGCCAAAAAGAAATGCACTGGTGCAGCAAGTGAAGTGGCATCCAGCCAAGTGAACCCTGACAATGCTGATTTTACTATCCCCAAAACAGTTGTTAAAGGGGCCATTTCCTTGCTTGCACCAGGGCCATGGCATCTTTGCAATGCTGACACAGGACAAATGAGAAAAAGCATTACAATGGGTAAGACACTTTAAAGTGTTGAAAGGGTAGCCATGACTGAGTTGTAGGAGAGGTTAGAATGTGCAGATATGTGCAGGAAAGGAGTGTCGAAGAGATACAGGAGATTGTACAAAGAGCTGCATGACAGGTGAAATTGTAGAGCGATAGTACAAAAAGACAAGGTGGAGCTAACGGAGAGGTGAGATGGAGGTGAAAGCAAATATAGTGTGTGCTAAAAGAGACTGATTTGAAAGTGGAGGTACAAGTGGAGAGTAGGTCGGTGAAGGGAGATATGTGTGAACAAGATTGCATGCAGAGTGGGATCTAGTGGAGTAGAGAGTCAATCAGGGTTCCGTGCTCTAAGTTAGTGCACTCAGCTTTACCTGACCTAAATAAACATGATCCTGGCACAAATACTTTTTGAGCTCTGTTCTACAGCCTTCAGAAGATATGGGAAACCTGAAGCAATTTTGAAAAAGATTTTTTGTGACTTGTTGTGTTAGGAATGCTTGGAAGATATTTTTGGGAGCACTATAGCTACCTTTGCTTGATTAGTTTTGGGACATGATTGACAATGTTTGAAACTCAGCTTCACATGCCTTGGGGATAGGTAGCATTAAAAGGACATAGGTATTGTGTTGTACAAACTGCAACACCTTCCTTCAAAGAGCAAGACTATCCCTGTCATCGCTTCTGAAGGCTGTAGCAATAGAGCCACGTGTGAACTCTTATGTACCTGAAGCAAACTACTGTACCAAGCATGCCCAGGGTAATGTTGAATCTGTCTGTGTTAGGTTTTTATGGAAATTGTTGCATGTTGCCTGATGGGGTGCCTTGTGCCACCTGCAGGGAGTTACATACCAGACTGCTACATTGGTTGATAGTAACCAAATAAAGGGGGTAGTGAAACCTGGGCATTTAGCATTATCAAAAAAGAAAGGGTTCTCTGTAGGTATAAATCAAGCAATCCATTTGTCGACAACAATCAATGTGTAGGTATGTCTAAAGCAGTGGGATCTATGGGTGTCTGATCACATTGGTGTTTGTTTGTAGGCATTGGTGAATGGCACAATTAAAAGGTGTCATCCTCAATCACACTTTGTGCCATTGATGGTGGGTTGTGAAAGTCCTAGAAAAAAAAGAAAGATGGCTTTAAGTTCTGCGTTTAACTTTTCACATTTGAGGGTGCTCCACACACAGAGGTCACATATCTGGCTATGTCTTCTGACAAATTGCTGCAGCATTGATGTTTACAATTCTTTCTCTGACTGCAAAGTGAGACGAGTTTTGAAAGTAAATTATGTGAAAAAGTTTAGGAAGCTGGTTCTGTATATTATATTGACAAAATCAGGGTGGTGTCCCCCACTTGACACTTGATTTCTTTGCACACAAGGCACACCCTCTTCCCCACACAAAGGAACTACTGAACCAAATTATATGTAATAATGCTACATTTTATTATTATAGTAGTAGTATAAAATGTCTTTAACCCCTTCGCTGCGGAGGCTATTCCGCCGCAGCGATAAGGGGGCGGGGTGGTCGCGCGGCGCGCCCATGCTGGTGATGGAACCGCTCCGTCACCAGCCGCGGTCGCGCTGTGCTTATGACGGAACGGTTCCGTCACGGCCCCACCCGCTTAATGGAATGCTCAGCGCAGGCGCGGAATCCGGCGTGCCGTGATGAAACCGCTCCGTCATCAGCACAGCCCGACCAAGGCTGATGACGGAGCGGTTCCGTCACCAGCAGGGGAGGGGTTAAAAACAGTGCTATTAGTTTAAAATAAGACAGAGCCTGCTACATTCTGATGTTACTCACAGATTGATATCTCTTATATGTGTACAGGATCAATTTACACAAAAATGCATACAGAATAGAAGTACAATAATTCATCAAAATCATTTTACAAAAGTCACATTGTTATCTCGCATCTGTCCATTTGTACAGAATAAAAACAAAACCCTAAGGTTGTCGGCACAGTGTTTCGGTGGATGAAAATCAATTTGAACCACCTTCTTCAGGTACACAATTACTACTAGTTAACAATGACAAAATCCCATATAAAGAGTTCAGCTACTGTTGCATATTCATACTCACTGGGATCTACCCACTACTCAAAACATTCATTCATAGAAAAATTACAAAAGCGGTTGTGGTTAAAAAACAGATGGACCAGGACCAAGTGCCCATCGGTTTAGGGCATGGGTACTCACAAACTATCTCTCTGGGCCAAAATTACAGTCTGGTTTGTGGCCGAGGGCCGCACCGATGGGCCTGCAGGTGTGGGCAAGGGCGGTGGGGGCAGGGATAGAAGGGGCTGGGCTAGAGTAACAAAATCACCACCTTTTCAAAACATTACTAGACACTATTTCATACTACTCAGTGTTAATAGTTCAGGAACTCCCTTCCCAAGGAACCTCTCCCCAAAGATACACAAAGCATACTTTGTAAACATTTCTATATATATTAGTACTTCACAGGGGCTCTCTGGGACATTAAACCATCCCATCTATCATAAATCTAAAGGGAACAGCTTTTTTGTTTCCTGTGGTGACCATAGTTATAGCCTCCATCTAAAATGTAGCAAGCAACCGATTAAAGAGGAACAGAGGCCTCAGTGCAAGTACATAATGCCTTCGTGTTACAGAGACAAAGATAAAGATGGAGAAAACATCGAAAATAGGGAGGCAGTAAACAGAAAAAAAGGAGAGAGAAAGGTAAGCGGGAAAAATAAGATGAGAAAAGATAGAATGATTGGAGCTAGAAAGCAGAAAGGGCATATGGGAATAGGCAAAAAGAAAGAGTAGAAGTAAGAAAATGAAAGGAAGGAAGAAGGGTAAAAGAAGAAAGGAAGAATGGGGCAAGAATTAATGGAACTATGGATGAATGGATTGATGGATGAGTGAAAGGACGGATAAATGTGTATAGAATGGTGAAAAGATGAATGGAAGTGTGAAATGATAGAAAAATGGAGAAGTGTAAGGATGCATGAAAGGAGGGTGGGTTGAACTATTCTAGGAAGGGTTGCTTTTCTCACTCTATCAATAGAGGTTTAGTTCTAAGTGGGGGGGTGCTTTCATTTTCTGGCTACTTATTAGCAAACACAGATAACAACGTTAACTTGTGGAAGTGTTGCATTAGTTCCCTACTTTGATCATAAGTTTGTGTTCTCCATATTATATATTAGCGCAAGTGACCATTATAACCAGGAATATTTTTTCGAACAATGGAGGAGCTGGGCAGGTATAAATATGCTGCAGATGGTGGAGAAAGGGCTAGTGAAACCACACCTCGAGAGAGATAATGGCTGAATGGGTGCCCATGCGTAGTGAAGCTTTACCGCGCATGCTCCAGCTGCCCCCTATTGTGTTTACTACCCCTCTTGTAAAACACTAGTACTAAGACATTGACTGAAAAGGTCTGCAGGGTATACAGACAAAATATCAAATCATAAATATAGAATAGCACTAATATCAAAGGGAAAATATAGAATGGACAAAATATCGAATGGACAGAATATAGTCAACAAAAATATCGAATTTAAGGTAAGTAATTAAATATCGATTTTTATAAATATAGAAAGTCAAAATATCGAAGTATATAATATAGGTATTAAATATATCGAATTTTTAATAATATCAAATTTTTTAAAGTGTTTTGTATGTTAGTATATGTGTGAAAAGTGTATATTTATTTTATAATTTATTTTAAGTAATAATATTATGTTATTTAATTTAGGAGTAATTTAATTCTGTAGCAGGTTGTGGGTTTATAGGGGAGTAGGGTGGGAAGTAATTTAATTGTAAGTAATTAAATATTTTAATTTATTTATTGGTATTTATTTTTAATTAATTGTTAATACATTTTTAATTGCTAATTAATTAATTGTTATTTGTATTTTTAATTGATTCATTATTGTATTACATTAAATTGGTAATTACTTTTAATTCATTTTTTATTGGTATTAATATTTAATTTATTTTTAATAATATATGAAGTATTTACTTTCCCTACTGTTGCACTCACTGGAGTGGGAATAGTAATTTTTACCCCTATGCTATCCAACACTTTCCCTACTGTTGCACTCTCTGGAGTGGGAATAGTAATTTTTACCCTTACGCTATCCAACGCTTTCCCTACTGTTGCACTCTCTGGAGTGGGAATAGTAATTTGTACCCCTACACTATCCAACGGTTTCCCTACTGTTGACCTCTCTGGAGTGGGAATAGTATTTTTACCCCTACGCTATCCAACACTTTCCCTACTGTTCACTGTCTGGAGTGGGAATAGTAATTTTTACCCCTACGCTATCCAACGCTTTCCCTACTGTTGCACTCTCTGGAGTGGGAATAGTAACTTTTACCCCTACGCTATACAACGCTTTCCCTACTGTTGCACTCACTGGAGTGGGAATAGTAGTTTTTACCCCTACGCTATCCAACGCTTTCCCTACTGTTGCACTCACTGGAGTGGGAATAGTAATTTTTACCCCTACGCTATCCAACGCTTTCCCTACTGTTGCACTCACTGGAGTGAGACTAGTAATTTTTACTCCTACGCTATCCAACATTTACCCTACTGTTGCAGTTGCTGGAGTGGTAATAGTAAATTTTACCCTTCTGCTATCCTACAGTAAAAATATTGTATATCAATAATTAATAATATGTTAATATATATGTGTTAAAAATTAAATTGTATGTTTATTTTTTTTAACTTAAATTAATTATTTAATACTTTTAAAGTTATTTAAGTTTTTTTAAGTATGTTTTAGTTAATTATAGTTATAATTTCTTTAATTTTAAATTACTTTTAAGACATTTAAAAAAATTCGATATTTTGACTAACTATATATATTTTTTCGATATTTTTCATTCAACATTTTTGTACTTACCTGTTTGGAGATAGGACTTCGATATTTTTGCTATCTATATTTTTACTTCGATATTTTTAGTATTCTATATTTTTGTATTCTATATTTTGTCAGTGATCCGGTCTGCAGACTGCCAATGAAGGTCTGCCGGGCCGTACTATGAGTACCAGGAGATTAGGGTGTAGGTATTTTTCCTCATGATTCACTCTCTACAACCCTGGTGTAGTCTTTCATTATTAGAAAAAGAGGGGGTCTTATAATATGCATTTACCCTTTACTAGTCGATTATATGTTTAGATACCTGTAAGTTGTCGTTCAAGGTATATGTTATTATTCAAGAATATCCTCCAGGGTATGTTATGTTCTAAAAACAAAAGGACTGTATATGATATTGCCACTAGGTTCCCTAAAAGTGTTCAAGGCTCAATGTACAACCCAAAATGCTCTATTAGTGGTAGTGTGGTCGAGGAGAGGAGCCGTAGGTCTAAAACAGAGGAGTATAAGACATTTATTGCTCAACCTTGATCAATAATAGACACATGACTCAAAAAGGAGATCCACACCAATTTTGAAAAAAATACTTTGTATTTTACTTTAGGAATGAGATCTTCACAATCAGATTTTTTTAAATAAAAATACTTTTCACCTTCAAAAATCAAAACGTGGAATATTTTGAGAAAAGTTCAGAGTCATCTTACGGGAAAACAATATTGCGATTAAATAGGTTAAACAGGTAAGTACCACACTTACAGTTCCAGTCTTCAGTACCGAAGGTCAGCAAGGGCAAAGGGTCAGGTGAGTATCAAAAATACACCACCAGCGGCACAGGAGCAGCTGGGTGCAGAAGTCAAAGTCGGAGTTCAGCCCAATGCGTTTCATTGGATACTGGGCATGCCTGGTGCAACACTGCTTACAGGTAAGTAGATCGGTTGCAGTAGCCAAGCTTTGGGGTTTAGCACAAGCACCGATGGAGGCCCAAAATAGCACCAAACATACATCCCCAGAGGCACAGGGGGGCCAGGTGCAGGGCACCACTTCAGCGTCAGGCGCCTAATGCTTCTGATTTTAACCTTTGTTTAAAAACGAGTATTTTATTTTATGTGTTTTAAACTGAGAATACAAAAAAGCATCTGTTTCACTCACCTGCACAACTGTACATGAATTTGATGCTGTAGTCGGGCGGGAATCTACTTCCTGGTCCTCTTGCATGCCACTGAGAGCTCACATCTTGGGTAGTACACGCTCTAGTTTTCGTGGCTGCAGGCAACATAAAAATGTGCGCTGTGCGGTCGCAGGCGCCTTGAGGGGTTTTGTTCTCTTACGCTCCTGTTCCTCTTATTTAGCTGCTATTTTTGCACATCTCTGCCTCTGATTTTACTCTTTTTGTTTCAAAACTAATATTTTGTTTTATGTGTTTTAAACTGAGAATACAAACGAGCATTTGTTTTAATCAATCAACCAATCATTTGTAAAGCGCACTACATACCCGCTAGGGTCTCAAGGCTCTGGGGGGGGGGGGGGGTGCTATTGATCGAACAGCCAGGTCTTGAGTATCCTCCTGAAGGTCAGCAGGTCTTGGGTTTGTCGTAGGCTCAGTGGGAGGGTGTTTCATGTCTTGGCGGCAAGGTGGGAGAAGGATCTCCTACCGGTGGTTGTTCTTCAGATGCGCGGGACGGTGGTGAGTGAGAGGTTGGCGGAGCGTAGCTGGCGGTTGGGGATGTAGAAGGAGAGCCATCTGTTGAGGTAGGCTGGGCCGGTCTTGTGAAGTGCCTTGTGTGCGTGGGTAAGGTGCTTGAAGGATATCCTCTTGTTGACGGGGAGCCAGTGAACGTTTTTCAGGTAGGGGTGATGTGGCCGTGGCGTGGTATGTTGAGGATCAGTCATGCCGAGGTGTTTTGGATGCGTTGTAGTCGTTTGATAAGCTTGGTCTGGGCTCCCGCGTAGAGGGCGTTTCCATAGCCGAGTCTGCTGCTGACGAGTGCATGGGTGACTGTCTTTCTTGTATCTGTCGGGATCCATCTGTAGATCTTGTGGAGCATGCGGAGGGTGTTGAAGCAGGAGGAGGAGACGGCGTTGACTTGCTTAGTCAGTGAGAGCGTTGAGACGAGGATGATTCCCAGGTTGCGTGCATGGTCGGTGGGTGTTGGGGCTGCCCCCAGTGCCGTCGGCCTCCAGGAGTCGTCCCAGGCTGCCGGACTGGGAACCAAAACCGGCCCTGCCAAAGTGCTCGGCCGGCCCCCCACCCCCGGGGGTGGCTCTGTCCGGAGTTAAGAGCATGCAGAGTGCTGGCATCGTAGTGGCGGCGGTCGTCGTGGTGGATGCGGGGGCCAGGGGTTCTGGTGCTGGGCGCAGTCCAGGCGCGGACAGGCGCAGACGGGCTTGCCTTCGGCGCAGCCCGCAGCAGTCGGCATATATGGGGAGGTGGGAGGGAGGAGCAGCTGGGAGGTGGGAGGCGGGGGCAGCGAATGGGAAGTGGGAAGTCAGGGGGGAGTGCCGCAGGGGACGCAGCGGCGAGGGCGGTGAGGGACAACGAAGGTAACAGAAGTAAAAAAGGGGCACCGAAAAGAGGGAAAAACGACTGGCACTGGGGGGCAGAAGGGCACAAAAAAATGAGTGGAACAGAGGGTAGAAGGGCACAAAAAACGAGTGGAACAGAAGGCAAAAGGGGCACAAAAACGAGGGAAAAGTGAGTGGCACAGAAGGCAAAAAGGGCATAGAAATACCCGAAAAACAAGTGGCACAGAGGCAAAATACAGAATACAGAAATACAGGGACAGCTAAGAACAGAAGGCAGAACGGGGGAAGCGAGGTGAACAGAAGGGAAAACCAGGTAGGGACACGGGGCAGCGAGGGGTACAGAAGGAAAGACCGGGCAGAGAGAGCAAGGGGACAGCGAGGGGAACAGAGGGAAGAAAAAGGGGCATGGACCACGTACAGGCCGCGGGGGAAGACAGACAACAGCAGTCACAGACACAACAATGAAAATACAGGCAATACAATAAAAGCAATAAAGCGGAGGATGAACAAACCTACCTACGGCCTACCACTGACCACCAGGGATGAGGCGCAGGTGGTAGCTGCGGGTGGTGGAGGGCCTCGAACTTCCTCAGCAGAAGCAGCGGCAGCTGGGACAGAGAGACACAGGCGGTGCTGTACGGAGGGGAAGCGACCTACCTTGTAGGCTCAAGGGTCGAGGGTCAAGGGTACACACCTGCACAACTGTAAATGAATTTGATGAGGTAGTCGGGAGGGAATATATTTCCTGGTCCCCTTGCACACCACTGAGATCCGCCATCTTGGGTAGTATGCACTCTAGTTTTCGTGGCTGCAGGGAACATAAAAATGCACGCTGCCAAAGACGCGCCTAAGGCAAGCCCGTCTGCGCCCGTCAGCGTCCCGGAAGCGGCCAGTCAAGCTGCCCGACGGGCCCCGGTTTGTTGGGCTGATTGCGCTATAATAGTGACTTTCTGTTTAGTCTACTTGCACTCCCCTGCAACCATCCTGGTATTGGTGATTTGTCTGTATGTAACATTCTTACTTGCGGGACATCTCATTTTAAGCTTGCTGTGGGGTCGCTCACCTCGGCTCCTACTAGCACCTCATGTAAGAGGCCTATGAAGGTCCCCACTATATTGGCCGACCTGATTAATGCCCGTTCTCTCAGGAAGCACTATCTGTATGTTTTTGACCATCTTGTTGACAGACCTGTGGACCTTCTGTTCATCACAGAGATATGGCTTGATGCCACGTCCGATCCCATTGTCACCCTGGCCACGCCAGAGGGCTACAAGATTGCGAGAGTGGATCGCCCAGAGGGAAGAGGGGGCGGAGTGGCTATTATCTACAGTAACAAGTGGGACTTGCATAGGGGAGATATCACCACATAGGGGGATTGTGAAGCATTTGACTTTAGCATTCGCTTCTCGGCCCATTTCAACCTGGGGGGCTCACTGATTTACAGGCCTCCCAGCTCAGCTGGGTTCTTTCTTCAGTCATTTGGTGATTCTGTGCCCCTCTGGCTCTCCGATTTCCCAATTATATTATTTTAGGAGACCTTAATATTCATCTTGACGAGGTAGAGGCCAGGGATTTTTCTGACTTTTTGGATATTTGCCATCTCGCTCAACTCTCCCAGTGCATAAGTAGTCCCACCGACCAAGCGCAATACATTCTGGTTCCCATATGCATCAACTTTTCCATTGAGGTAGAAGACCCTTGTCCGATCCCCTGGTCTGACCATTTCCTAACCTATTTCTCATGAGCAATCCTCAAAGCTGACCCCCCGGCAAGCCGCCACCGTAAACCTGCTTTTAGCAAAATTGATCTGCTTGCGTTCAATCAGGCATTGGGTGCCTCCAGGCCTGCCCTCCTGGATGATCTTGAGGGCGGCATCGCTAGATTTACAGACTGGGTGACCAGGGCTGTGGACACGTTAGCTCCATCTAATCCTTCCAGGCTTTCCAAGGAGTCTCCTTCTAAGCCTTGGTTTACCCCGAAACTTAAAATGCTCAAGCATGTTTGTAAAGTTCTGGAACGGAGGTGGCGCCGCAGCGACTTTTCCCCAGCAGCTAAGCTTCAACTTAGGTGCAAACAAAAGACCTACATTGAGGCCATAGTCCAGGCTAAAAGATGCTTTTACTCATTGATTATGCTCCTCATCTCAGCTTCTAGCTCTGGTCCCCAACTTTAAATACCAGAGGTTAGGTGGCAGCTCTCTTTCCCGGAAAGCGGCTGTGGCCTGGAATGCCCTTCCCTTTGTTCTTCGGAACACTAGGGAGCCTCTGGCTTTTATAAAGCTCCGGAAAACTAATCTCTTTGCCTAGGCTTAATTTTCCCTTTGCTCTTTGGTACACTAGGGAGCCTCTGACTTTTAGAAAGCTCCTCAAAACTCATCTCTTTGCCTCTGCTTCATTTTCCACCCCTCGTTGGCTCTGTGCCGGGACACTCCTGAGTATCTGTGTGCGTTATAAAATAAAATAATATAACAATGGAGTTTCTTCTTTTGACAAACCGGCTGTAGGCATCACTCCAGGGATTGCAGGATGGAGACCAATGACAGCAGAGGTAAGTAGAGGTGTAGGGGGGTCGTAAGGGCAGGAAGGATCCTACCGTAATGAATTAATGACCTTGAAAGACTTAGAATAGGGAAATTAGAGGTCAAAGGTCAACAGACATGATCCCCCAAAACCAATGAAACCAATGAAAATGCAAGTGTTTTTCAAGACAATTACAATAAAGCAACACTACTAACAAATGACCCAAGGGTAGTGCAATAACGACAGGGAACACTTAAACTAGTATAATTAGAGGTCAAAGGTCAAAAAACATAACCTCCTCCAAAACAGTAACTGAACAGGATGTAAGTACTCCTCATGACAATTTCAATAATGCCTCACTTGTAACAAATGATCTAACAGTAATGGAACAATGATCATGAAACACATAGAATAATGAAAATAGAGGTCAAAGGTCAAACCACATGACCCCCATACCATTTTAACCAAGAAAATGTAAGTACTTTTAATGACAATTCAAACCCTGCAATACTTGTAAAAAATGATCTAGCCATAATTGAATAAACATCTTGCAATAAGTGCAAATAGGGGTCAAAGGTTAAATATTATGAACTCTCCAACAATTTGAACAATTACTTTTTACTACTTTTATTGACAAGTCCAATAATACCACACTTGCTGAAATTAATCCAAGGGTAACAAAATAAAAACTAAAAAAGGTTAAAAAAAAGTGTATTAAAAGGTCAAAGGTCACATTATTTTAACCTCTTAAAAAATGTGACTAGTTGACTAGTGAGATCAGGCAATGAATTTTCCAATGATACCTCGCTTTGCATAAACAATTTCACTGTTACAAAGATACATCCTTTGCACACTTCCAGGAGCGACCATTTGGGATCAATGGTCAAGGACTGTGACCTTCAAGAGACTATGCATGAAATCACCTATTCACAAAATATGCATCACTATGGTGCATAAAAATCAGAAAATACATTTCGAGATGTTGAACACATCTCCAATAACAAGATTGAGAGTATTATATGAAAAACAACAAACGAAACAGCATGTCGGCCATTTTGTAGTACGTAAAGTGCTGTCAAAATCAGCAAAAATATGTGTTTCCATGTCTTTACTTACAGGTGTCTCTGAAACATCCATTTTACTACTGTGAATGAATTCTGCCAAGCTTATAACTTTTCAGTCTGCACAAGAATAGACACATGTAAAAAATGTATGTGCCGTTTATCCATGTCACAGTAAGACAGATAGCCATAAAAATACAAGAAAAAAAGAATCAAAATAATAAATATTTCTGTGTATCTGCATTTCGAAAACACAATTTTTGTTATTACCCTACCAACGCAATCATTTACACTTATCATTTTCACAGTCACCTATCTGCCATCTTGAATTGTGTCATGTGACTTCAGGATTTTTTATAAATGTATCTTTTATATATAAATTGATAGTACAAGAAGTTCTGCAACCGAAAATATGTAGTTCCCGAATATTATAATCATAATTACACAAATTTCAGCATGTTTAAGCAAAGCACTTCAAAAAAGTCATTAAATGGCTGGCACTGAAGGATTTTTAATGGGCACTAATAGGGTTAAAAAGACTTCAAACAAATCTATGATGCAAGGGGTTAAATTTGTGCAGTAAGATAAAACCTTAATGAAGCAGCTTTGTGACTATTAGGAAAGTTTCTTTCATGTGCAAAGTAATTGTAATGTGCAGTCTGTGCTGCAGTAAACTGTGCTTTTCTATGTCCATTTTGCTCCGCTGTGGTAATAAAATGGAGTCTGGACTTTACACTGTAGTAATAAATGTGTCAATGTGTGTTTGTTTAAACAGCTGGCAAAAATAATTTGTGTTAATGGCCCATATATGCACACATACCTATAACCTTGTCAGATTAAGAAAGTGGCACTTCCCCAGCAATTCCATTTCACAGTTCATTTCTTTTAAAGACAATAAAACATGTAACAAAGCTACTGACACCCAGCTTTTTCCTCCCACTACAGGGCTTAAGGCCTGATTTAGAGTTTGGAGGACAGGTTACTCAGTCTGAAAGGTGACGGATATTCCTCCTACCTTATTACAAGCCCCATCGGATATAATGCACTTGTAATGATGCGGACAGGCTATCTGTCAGGTTTGTGACGCAGTAGTCTAGCCTCTCAAACTGTAAATAAGGGCTGAATCAGGAATCATTAGTCCTGTTTTTTTCATTTTCAAATACCACCTTGAAAGTGCATGATGTCCTTATTCCTAATGAAGTTTGTTACATCACTTTGAGCGTCAGGCAAGTGGGCTAATTTCATTTACCACAGAAGGGTCTTAACCCCTTCCTTGTGCGGGTAATTCCCCTGCTGTGCTAAGGGCGGGGGGGCGTGCGCACCGCCCTCATGCTCATGACGAGCTGAGCTTGTCATGAGGCACAGCGCTCGTGTGCTCACCACACCCATTCCCGTAGAACGCTCAGCACAGCAGGGGAATTATCCCCGCGTGTGAGCGTTCCACGGCTCATTACGAGCTGAGCTCGTCATGAGCATCGATGAGCTTAAACAACATTATAACATAACATAACATGTATTTTTAATGCGCACGTTGACCCCTAAAGGGGCATCTTGGTGCTGAATAACAGATGTTTATTACTACCCAACTCAATGGTACTCCTTTTATCGACCTCAGAAAGGATGAAAGGCTGAGTGGACCCACCGGGAATTGAACCTGCGACCATGAGGTCGAGCACATTATATTGGCCCATCACTTGACTCTTCTAGACCTGCTGTATGCACAGTTGGTTTCTTCATCTAACCAGAAGGTTAGATTACCTTGGAAATAAATATGCACGGATGCCAACCATAAGCTACGGGCTATCGCTCTCCCTCATATATGTTTATGGCAGAGAGAGAGAGAGAGAGAACAATAACAAAACTATTCTTTCCTAAAATGTTACACATGTGGGTCTAGTCTGCATTGTATGAGACCTCTCCATAAAAAAAGAAAAATATATCTGTTCTTTGCATTGTGGTTATGGGTGTGGGACTTGAAAGTATTTGTTTTGTTCTTCTGGGATGCACAGTCAGTGCAGCTGAGGAGTAGGGAGCTGGCATCCCAATTATAGAAGTGTTTCACTACCCAACAAGGTGGGGGGGGGGGCCATTATCGGAATCCATTTTTCATTGAGTCTCGCTTACAATCACCTGTGTTCACGATCATTTGCTATTGTCGTGTGCTTTATATGTAGGCCTAATAGGAATCTCTGTATCCTCTACTGATTTAATTACAGTAGTGCCCTCTGAATGGATGAATAGATCCATCTCTTTTTAGACCCCTGGTTCTCTGGCCGTGTTATGATTGCTATACGGGGATACGAACCAAGGCAGGTCTTTAAATATCCCTCGGACCCCCTTTCCCTTGTGTGTTGTTATGATGGGGCAAAGCATAAACGCAGCTTGATATGAATGTGCTATTGAGCTGGCAATGCTTAGCTATCTATAGGATTCCAGAGCTCTAATATAGGTGTGATGGTACCGGGGTGCATGTCTGGTATGCTCTGTGGGTATAGGGTAAAGTGTAAAGATATCTGAACAGGACCAGGGAGGATGCTCCAACATATGCAGGTTGGTGAAACAATTAGATTCGCAAATGCAGAGCTTTGCCAACTGCATTGCTTTGGTGGGTGCTGTGCTGGTGTACGGTGAAGTTTAAATGTATCTGCATTGCACTGAATAAGATGCGTTTTTGGATAGTAAGTGATATTGGGTGTTTCCTGGCAGTTGAATATATGGCATTCCGGAATAATGTTTTATATACATGAAAAAGACCATATAATGTGTTCTGTTGGGTGATTGATTAGTACTGGGGTGTGTTTTTGTTGAGTGTAGCACTTTAATCCAACAAAATGCGGATCAGTGTATGGATAGCTGAATGGGTAGACTTTTGTCTGCCACAGTCTATTGGATGTTGGGCTGTCCAGGGAGAGGAACTCATCCAGAGATCTCAGTGTGAGCCTTTCAATCATAGAAACATAGATCACATACCAGAAGGTTAGTCAAGATGAACACATTGAATGCAAAGAGCAGTTGCCAGACTTTCATAAGAGGAGAGGCACTCTTCAGATTTGAGACTGCATGCAAGAAGTAACTCCCCTCTCCATCCCAGGAGCTCTTAGGCATTGTTCCTCTGACACTTCCCTTTGGGAGCATCACTTAATGTTAAGGCGTCAGTGAATCACTTGACCTTGTAGCAGAATCTTGAGCAATTGTTGATCTCAGAATAATGATGCATGTTCATGGTTTCAAGACTAAGGAGGGTATCTTTTCCAAAGTTGTACACCATCATTATGATATGGACTTCAGCTCAAGAGCTATTGCGACGTGTGAAACCACTGGTGCCCAGCACGACGACTACTCACCTTCTCGGTCTAACCTACCTGGTACTGGGAATCACACCATTCTCTGAGCTGGCAGGGTTGTTCACACTTTGAAGCCACTGGTGAGAGTGAAGGCCAAAATGTGTGCATTGCCATAATCTTCTGTCCAATAAGGTTTGTTCCGTCTGCTTACTTGTGTGCAAGAACCAGCTTTCTGCCTATGGCACGAACAGACTTCAAGGCAATTCAAGAAGCACTAAATACCTGCTGTTATAAAGTACCTCAAGGGGTATCTACTTTTCAGATGATCACAAAGAGAAGTGATGCATTACCAGCCTCACAACTGAATAGCTGGTCTAAACCGTATGGAATCCTTTCCTAGTGGGCTTGAATGTAGCCAATATGCATGAGACATATTGAGAAGTAAGGGCTTAAGCAGTGAATCTTACAGGAATTCTTGCCTGGCTCTTTCACATGAAGGCAAGCAACCTACATCATTCTACCCGGCCACTTTCAGGGGATAGAAGGTGGACCACGAAATCACAACACCTGTGCTGCTCAGTAAGGGGTCTGATTCTTAAAAAGAAAGAGGGAGGGAGAGGCGACAAAGAGAGGGAAATAGAGGATAGAGCAGAAAGAGGGAGATGAGAGGGAGAGAGAGAAGGACATAGGGAGAGAAAGAAATAAGGGAGAAGAAAAAGAAGCTAAAAAAGAGAGAAAGAGGAGAGGAAGACTATACAAAGAGGGATTGGCAGGAGCAGGCAGGCAGACAGACAGACAGACAGACAGACAGACAGACAGACAGACAGACAGATAGATCGATCGATCGATCGATCGATCGATAGATAGATAGATAGATAGATAGATAGATAGATAGATAGATAGATAGATAGATAGATAGATAGATAGATAGATAGATAGATAGATAGATAGATATTGACTGTGTATTTACCTTCAAATATGAAGCTAAGTTCCCCGTACTGCTGAGAGTCCATGTGACATCAGCAAACATTTCCAGGTTTCATTGCTTTCCTGAACCCTATGCTGTGCTTGCAGCATTCAGAAATTCACACTAGTTCACATTCTGCATATCAGTCTTTTTCTTTGAATGCCCAGTTTATTTTATCTGCCACCGTGGTAGTGCATGACATGTCACCATTGAATTCACCTCTTCTCAAGGACAACAGAGCCCCTCTGGCACCTTGACTAACAGACCCAATACAGTGTGTGCGTTGCATTGCTCTAAGGCGGCAACTTTTCTTCTAGCTAACTAATAGGAGCTGGTGTATGTCCAAGGCCAGGCCACAACGACAGGGAAATACACAGAACACTGCCAAGTAGAATTAAAAGATACATGGGAAAATGGATAAATACAGATCAGAAAAGTTCTTAACTGCCAAGCAAGCAGCAAATAAGGGGAATGGTGCAGAGAGGGTGACTGGCCCGCCGCCTGAATTGTGTTGCATGTTTTTTCATTCAAACAAAACAATGTTACATTTTTCAAAACATTTACCATTTATTACTTGAGACCACCTTCAGCCAAAATCATGAAGCATAATAGATAACTTTAGGCTTGCAATAACTCTAAGCCAAGAGACAGGCCTGTATGTGTAAGGCTTCCCACTGGGAAAGGTTTGAGACAATAAATCGATTCCCCGTGAGTGTCTGAAAAAGACACTACGGTTATAGATCACGAATGACTTTGTTTAGATTTAAATCAATTCCCTGCAGTATTACTAGCCTAAAACCATAGGTCTCCACGAAGAGACAGGAATCAAACCCTGGAGCCTCTCATTCCAAACACAGCCTTTTATGGCTTGTAAAGTGAACCAAACATTCACACAATATCCTTTTTATACTTCGAGAGCTCCCCTTTTCCCACGTTTTTTAATTCACTGTTGTCTGTTTTTTTTGGCTACAGCTCCTTTACTTATTTTTAGTCAAAAAATAATTTGGCCTTGCAGATGTTCTTTTTGTCTTTAAATATTTTCCACATACCCATTTACGGGTATCTTGTGCCATTGATGGGTGTTTGCATGATTGTATATTCACATATGTTGCGCATTTGGTCCTTTCCTATACAGACTACACATTAGCTGCCATGCATTTTAAATTGAGAGGAAACCAGTGTGATTCATTAAGGGATTTAATGGTAAATGTGCAGTTTATTGTATTCATCACAACATACAGATTGTGAAATTGACGCGATTTGCTTTTGAGTAATAAAGCACAATTTTGGAAAAATCTGTTAAAATTTTGGAGACAGCAAAACTGGCATTTGTCACTATATTTTAGCTTGAAATGCTCCGTCCGACCATTTTGCGCAGAAAGATGCATTTTGTGCTTAAAAATAACTCAAAAAACGCAAGTGTCGCAAACATGAGTCCCTTACATTCTGGTCAGTTTCTGTTAGTCCTCTGCTGTCGCACTAACTTGTTTGCATGTAAATTACTCAAAATGGTGTTATAGTGTGGTTTCTGAACTTTTTGGAACACGTGTAACATCAAATTACCTAAATTATGTTAAATTAGCCTTCGTAGCAGAAATTTCAACCAGGCCTGTTAAGTATGGGAAGAGGCTGAAGTTTGAAACATAGGGGCATATTCACAACAGAATAGTAAAGTGCGGTGTTACATCACAATTGGTAAAGTCGCGCTCCGACTGTGAAAATGCAGGGATGCATCATATTTACAAAAATATGCTGCACTCCTGTGTTTCCCCTAGCGCTGGTACTAAATTTAGCTAGACTCACAAAAATGTAGCTGCCCAGCGCCAACGCAGGCATCCTTGCACCATAGTGCAAGGGTGCCTCCATTGTAGGGAATGATTGTTCATGTGCAGGAAGGTGTCCCTTTCTGTAAATAAACAATCACTAATGGCAATTTGTAACTTCTAAGTGTGCTGCAGAATGCAGCACATATAGAAGTTGCAACTCGTCATTATCTAATGATTGCTTATTTGCAGAATGGGGCACCTTCCAGCACATAAACAATCACTAATGATTATTTGCTCTTTCTATGTGTGCTGTAGTATGCAGCACACATAAAAAAAGCAAAAACAAGCAGAAATAAAATTATTTCTCTTCATTGCACCATTCTAACAGCTGCTACTGCATGGCGTTAGTTTTAGGAGCAGCTTCAGATTTACTGATCCTTGTAAATCTGGGTCATCGTCAAGAAGCAATGGGTGTTGCAGTGGAACGCCCATATCAACATCCATTGCACTCCACTTTCACACAGAAAACTGCATAAAAGGGTACCAAAATTCCATTTTGTAAATATTGTGCAGGGCATTGCTCCACCGGAGGTCAGTAAAAGTGGTATTCCGGTGGCACAATCCCCATGTAAATATGCCCCAAGACTCATCGCTCTGTCGGCATCTGACTTAACGTATTCCGACCTTTACCCTAGAACAGAAAGACAATTATCTTTATTGAATGAGCTTGTTTCATGTCTCGGTTAGATTTTAAAGCCTTGCTATGATTTTTTCACATACTTTTTGTTAGTCTTTGATAAGAGGTCTCAATGACAATCCGATTTGCTGGTGAGAGGAGCAGGCAGTAGAGTGCTTCTAATGGTCTCACTCAGACATCACCTGTACACATCCACAGATCACAAGCCATCTTGGAAAGAAAAAAGATAATTGGTAATGCTGTGCTCCGACATTCTGAAAATGCAGGGATGTATCTTACTTACAAGAATACGGTGCACCCCTGTGTTTACCCTAGCGCTGGTGCTAAATTTAGCTACAACACATTGGGTTCTTGGCGCCGCTTCGTTTGAGCCTATTTGACAATATACACCAATGAGGAATGCTGATATTAGCCAGCGGTCTTTGTAGCTGAGGCAGCTTGCATCTGATGTCTGCATGGGGCATTTACCGAGCCAATCAGGATGGGAAAATGGTGGCCCAGTGGCTATATTGTCCCTGATGTAAATGTTCAAAGGGCCTTATGTGAGCAAGGGAAATGATCCTAATATCCTCAGGTTAGGTATTAAAAGATATACCCCACTAGGGTGCAGTTGATCCCTTACACCTCTGGTCCGTAGTACCACTCTACCTGCAGCCAGTGGAAGCTGGTATTTGCCAATGGTGAGGGGGTGGGTCACGGGGGTTGGGGGTGGGAATGAAAACAAAAAAAATGTGAACCTCCGCCTCTTGGTCCTCTCCGTTCTCTTCCAGGACTCCAGGGCTGGAAACAGGAAGCACCCAGCTCCCAGGCTCCGCTAAGCCAATCACAACGCTGCAATGCAGTGTTGTGATTGATCTGAGTGCCTTGGTTCGGCGCTCAGCCAGGGAATGGGAGAACATGCACAGTGTGCATGACGGTTTAGCCATCCCGAGAAGGCCGGCCAAAATGTCACGCACACTTGTAGTGGGAAAACCACTCCTCCCTTGCTCTGTTGACCTCCCTTGCTCTGCACTGTCAACAGAGCAGCCCTGCCCTGCCCCTACCTAGACCTCGCTGAGCAAGGACAGAAAAATAAAATGATAATAACAATGAGCTATTTTCATTTTGTTTCAATTTTGACATACGCCGTGGGGCGACGCTAAATGTAAAGCGCATGTGCTCCCCTAGCAGGGTATCCTGGCACTGAAAAACAAGTGTTCATTGTTACCCAACTCAGATTATTGAAAGGCTGAGTAGACTCGCCGGGATTTAAACCTGTGACCATGAGGTCGAGCACAGGCCCCTGCAGTGGATGCATTAGTCCACTAAGCCATCAGACAGGCGCGGAGTAGCCACCCATGCCAGAAGCACAAATGATAGCTGCGCTTCTCACTGGTGCAGCTCTCCTCTGGGCTACGCTAATGTAGAACATTGTGGCGTCAGGTGCCCAAGCACCATTTATCAGCATCACAACCTTGCCCCTTGTAAAGTCACTGCACCTTCAGTGCACTGTACCAGTGTCACTTATTACCTCCACAGGGTACTTTTCTGCCAATTCAATGCGCCAATTAGGTTGCCTTTCTTAATTCCCAGTTGAGGGCGTTTTCAAGCATGTGGCTCTTATATTTGTTCTCTCTGTGCCACTTTTGGCATTTGACGATGATGCATCATCCCTGGGCACATGACAGTTGTATGTTAAAGTATTACATACAGAAATATCATATAATACATCTGTTGCGGGCTAAATGTCGTTTGCTAAAATTGTGCCTTACTGAGTGAAGACTTGTTGTATTCAATTCCAGTGGGAATGTACTTTTGTAGACCTTATTTAAGACCCTATATTAATGTCACTTGACATTTTTGCAGAACTGGTGTAAGAATCTCAAGAACAAATGGTAAAGTACAACCTGAAGCATTACTTTCTCATCTAGGACCAACCGAGTGAAGAAAGACACCACATCCAAATAGAAGACACTAGATTTTGGTAACCTACACAATCCTCCCCCATTTGCTTTCAATGAAGAGCAGAACCTATGGCACCCACAAATACACACTAGACCACAAAGCCTGGATACCACAAACTATAAAAAGCAGTCTATGGGAGGGCCCACTGACCCATGGACAGTTCCCTTGTGGTTACTCTAGTGAGTGAAAGAACACTAGGGCCTCAAAAACACCTTATGCGAGTCTTAACTCTCCAAGAGTGCCTAGAGGACATCCCAATGATAGCTCTGATTTTGTGTTTATTTAAAAACATGGCCCTGTTGGGTAATTATGCAGACACTGCCTCCTACAAGGTACACATTAATGGCAACCAAACTTGTCATTTATTTTGCAGCAGCTAATTATGAAGTGGCACACATAAGCTAGCCAGCAATAGAGAAGGAGAAGCCCAGCCTTCAAAACGATCCAGGGATAAGAGCAGAAATGGCTGTAGTAACTCAGGGAACATAAACAGTGGTCTCTAGTGGCAGCAACTATAACTAGACCTGACTTTCCCTTTAAGGTCTGTGGTGACTATGCCAGGGAGAACCTTAGACAGGCCAGGGGTTAGATGCTGTGCAGAGCCCTTGGTGATTATCCACAACATGTAACATACAAACAATTAAGTCACTATCTACGTCATTATCGCCTGCGACTAGCAGGTTTTCTCCCTCCACCAGTGTGCGCAATGCTTTAGCCAATGACACATATAAACTCACAGGCACACTGATTTAGGGTGTCATGTGCCGAACTGTACAAATCTATTCCCCATATAACAGGACGATACGCCCCACAACTGCGTGCTGCCTGTGAAGATCAAAAAGAGTTGTACCCATTTAGGTTTTACATTTCATGAGCAAGGTACTAGATATCCTACAAAAGCGCTAAATGAACAGCTGCGATTGGAAGCTCATGCTTCCAGAACCTGCTGAATCTACTGACTGACACACTTGTGGGTGTGCAGTGTCAACAAGAAGCTAGGCATTTTAGAATTTTCCCTTTTACCAGATGCCGAGAAAAGCACTGGTAGCAATGAAAACAACTTTGCATTTTGCAGAAAAAAATGCATTTAAAAAAAAAACAATGTGCTTTAGACACGTTGATGAAATGGTAATAGTACCTGATGTCGTTTAGTTCCATTTACAGAGACTCTTGCAGGCAACAAAGGTCCTTTCAAGGATGATGGATGTGGGACATACGTCATAAAATGTCGGGTGCCATGACTGCCTAACTCGCAGTTCACCTGCCTCTTTTACAAGAGGCGGAACAAGAGGGTTTCTACTGGCGGAGTCTCAAATGGCTCTGAAAGTGGAAATCCTGGACCTGAAAAGCCATCATTCAAAGGGCTGCCAGGTCACTGTGGCACTCGCCCTGCCCGATTTAGAGAGAACCTTCCTGCTGCTTCCCCGCAGGGAAACAAACAAATGTCCCTCACGCATGGGATAGAAACTCTCTAACTAATTCTCACTTTTTTTTTAAAGTTTGTTTTAGAAAAACAAAAAAAGTATGCAGGCTGGGGCCAAACAAACATGGAACCCGTTCGGCACTCTCTGTCTTTCTTTCAGTACAAAGTATAATGTGTATAATGTTGACAAATGAACGGACCCTGCTGCTTTTATATGGATAAAACATCAAACACCAGCAAGCAATAACAAAATCCAAATCTTACAGTGTTATACAGTGTAATACAAGTAGCATTTAATACCATAGGATGCAATGTAATCCCATTAAACCTGGGCATTACATCCTCAATATCAAACACTCCAATATTGAGGGGCGTGGTCTGGCCATGCAACAAGATGGCTACCTGATTCTGGAGCTCCGCGCACAATATTACTGGTTGACACCGGTAAGTGACGTCTTTCAAAGGAAACCTAAGTGGGGTCTGCTGAGTGGTGAATTAAGACCTGTGATGCACATTCGGAGTTGGGGAGAGGAGCCTGAGGAGAACCGGTCTGTTAAGTATAGCCGAGTCTAAATGAAGCTGGAATCAACTTTTATTGGAAAAGGAACAGCATCACCAAGGGACATCCACCAGCAACGCAACCAGCTTCCTAACTGCCCACAGAACTACACAGCACGGACTCGGGACTCTAGAACATCAATAGAGTAGAACCGAGGGCCGTGCCGATATTAAATAAATAATAACAACATTACATTACCACATAACACATCTTCCCCCTTACACAAAAAAAACACAGGCAAAAAAAAAAAATAATGAGTATAACTTATTTTGAATCAAAGTTATAAAGCCTGATAACCAAATAGGCTTTTTACGTGAACGTTTAGAACTCAAAAGGCTTTCCTTTTTATCCGAAACATCAGAATTACAAGAATTAGATGGTACATCAGCCATTTCATGACTTTCAATATTGATGTTATAGTCATTACAGGTATTGTCAACTTCTACAAAATCATCACCTGTGATATCAGTAAGGTCACAATTTTTTTTCTTAGTAACATGTTCTTCTTTGTACAAATTACTGTTACCTTTGAGCACAGCAATCAATTCCAAACTTTCCCATTTGAAAGCCTGACAGCGTTCTTCAAGACTTCTTTTACAACTAAGGGACCCATAAATTGACTTTCACCTTTTGATACTCTCCATGGTTTCTCGACTTTTACCAACATACCTACTTGTACAATAGGGTCAGATTTAGAACCTCTTCTTAAATCAAATTTGTGTTTGTTCACTAAATGAGTTTTCTCCATTCTTTTCTTAACTTTATCAAGATCCACCTGACACCTGGAAGAAGATATTAACCAAGATGGATTGATTTTGGTTCTTGGTAATCTACCTCTCATAATCTCAAAAGGTGCACAATCAGTCATGTCATTTGGAGTAGTTCTGTACTTCCACACTGTCTTCATTACTTGAATTTTCCATTTTCCATCCTCAACACCAAACATTTGTATAGCACCTTTCAAAACCCTATTGAACCTTTCTATAATACCGTTTCCGCTTGGATTATACAAAGAAGTGGTACAATGTACAACACTAGTCTTCTGAAAGTAATCTTTAGCCTTATTGGATACAAATTGTACTCCATTATTAGTAAACACTTGAATAGGCAAACCTTCTTCAGTGAAAACTTCATCAAGGAAAAGTAAAACATTGTCAGTATTAACTTTATCTACAAGTTTTATGACCAGCCATTTTGAAAATAAATCAATGGCAGCAATATTGTACTTTTTCAAAGGACCAATAGGACCTATAATATCCATTGCAATAGATTCCCAAGGACCATTGGGGACAACATGACCTTTTATCTTAGGTTTCAAAGTTTTCAAGGATTTATCAGAGTTAGCACAATGAAAGCAGTCCCTGATAATGCGCTCAACAAAAATATCTAAACCAGGCCACCAGAACAGTCTTTTAACAGATTGTTTAGTCCTGATAATACCATTGTGACTCTCAGTGGCCATATCTCACCACAAAGTCTCTCATACCAGAAGGAGGAACAACTTTATCACCCCTCCAAATGATGCCATTAGAAAAAGACAACTCATTTCTCGCTTCCCAAACACTTCTCAATTCAGAAATGAGACCTTTCTCTTTGGGCCAACCTTCAATAATGAATTTCTGAACAGCTTGTAACACTTTGCCTTTTGAAAACTCAATATTCCATTCTTCGCTTTTGGAAGGTAACACACCTTCATCATGTACAAGGGCAATATGAAAATCATCCCAGGAATTCTGAATGGTTTTTTTGAGAGGCAAAGGAAGCCTAGATAGAAAATCCGCTGTAATGTTATCTCGACCAGGAACATACACAATTTTATAAACAAAATCCTGCAATCTCATCGACATACGTGCTATTCTGGAAGAAGCATTAATCATGCCATCAGTAGTGAGCAGACGTACCAAGGGTTTTTGATCAGACCTAATTTCACGCTCTTTCCCCGAAACAAAACCCTAAAATGCTCCAATGCCCATACAACAGCTAAAGTTTCCCTCTCAATAGTAGAATACTTAATCTCTGTTGGGGATAGAGCTCTAGATGCATACGCAATTACTGCTTCACCTCCTCTTTAATTTCTTTGGACAAAACAGCTCCCAATCCTCTTGAGCTGGCATCCGTAGTTATAATACAAGAGAGCTGAGGTTCAAAACTGTTAAGAGCAGCGGCCTTTCCAACAGCTGACTTAACATCAACAAATTCTTTTTTACATTCTGCATCCCACACAAATGTAGTCTTGTTTTTCCTTTTTTTTGTTGTTGTCCTCATTTCACCTTAAGCATCTGCAAATTTGCATAGAAAAGTCCATCTTCCTAACTAGGCGCCCTGGGTCTATGCTCTTGCATTCGCTTTTTAGGCCTACCAGGCGAGCTTCATTTGTGCGAGGCTTGGTGTAATTATTGGACCATATACACTTCAGCTAACCTCATTTCAGTACCCCAAGCGATTAATGGTCCCCAGATGTTCCCCTCCCCATGGTCCAATCTCGCCATGCACAAGACAGCTCTTAACAGGTCTCATATTGCGGTGGCTCAGGATCTTTCCACAGCCTGTAGATCTCTCTACGAGCTGCTAATATCAAACACAAGAATAGACCAGTCAACTTATTAGATAATTGATATGTAGAATTATTCTCAATACCAAATATAACTAGTGTTGGATTGAGATTGAACGTAACTTTAAAAACACCCTCCAATGCCCTCCCCACATTTCCCCAAAAGGTTCTTAGAAAAATACACTCAAAAAACATATGTATGTCATCAGCCTCTACTAAACCGCATCTAGAACATTTAGAAACTGATGTTGATACAAATCTAGCAATTTTTTTGGGGGGTATAGTACAATCTGTTTAACACAAAAAAAAATTTCTTTAAAGAAGCTGATTTAACATACTTATATAGATTATAAAGAGAGGGATAAAACAAATCAACAGATACGTCCTCCAGCGATGAAGCACTCCATACCTTATAAGGAGGGGGAAGAGCTACCTCCTCTGCCTCAACTACCGCTCTATACCAAATCCCTACTTCCTTTTTTGGGGGTTTACATTTTGGAGGATATTCTCGATTTCCCAATTTCCTCCGATAAGATCTCTCTCGGCAGTGAACCAGGAACATAATTGCAAGTATTTAAAGCGGGAGAGAGAACCCCCTGTTTTAGCTTTTAACACTTCCCATTGATGGACACCATCATGTGATATTAACTCGGACCATACGTCAATTCCTGCTCTCTTAATGGGGATGGCCAAGGTGTCGTTCAAGCAAGCAGGAAGCCCTGAAGAGACCCATATTGGGGCAAAATCGGAATAATATTTTATTCTCCTCTTTGTTTTTAAACTATGCCAAACCCTGAGAGCGGACCTCATTACTTTTAAACGCACCTTTTTGAAAATTCTGGGAGCACCAAATTTGTACAAAAATCCAGTACTACCTCCTCCAAAAAAAACCATGGCATTCAAAATCAGTCCCCAATTGGAGCTAGGGGGAGAGGAAAGTAAACAGCTAATGTTTTTAAACAAAAAAACGAAAGAGTATAAAAAGATATCGGGGAGGGCGAGGCCACCCTTAATCAGCCTCCGTTTTAGCTTCTTCCAAGACAGCCTGGAATTTTAATGGCCCATATAAAGCTCCCTATCTTACTTTGAATGTTCCCCAGTAACTTCCTGGGGAAGTTAAGTGGTATAGCCCCGAACAGATATATCAACTTTGGCAGAATAACCATTTTAACCAAGTTTACTCTCCCGTAGATGGTAAGAGGGAGATTCTGCCATTTCATTAACAGATGGTCGATATCTTTAGAAATTTCCTCAGATTAATAGTGGGGATATCCTCGATATTATGGGTTATGATAATCCCTAAATACATAAACTCCCTACAATGTCTCCCAACATAATCTTCAACGCCCCAGCACATAACTTCGGTTTTAGATGAATTAACCAAGTATCCTGAGAGGAGACCAAACTCTTCCGAGGTGTTTTGTACCCTGGGAAACACCTCTACTGGGTTGCTGGTATAAACCAGCAGATCATCTGCATAGAGGGCTAACTTACATTTAAACTCAGAAACCCTAAAGGGGGGGATCCTCTCATCGAGTCTCAAAGCCTGAGCCAGAGGTTCAATATAGATCTATACTGCTATCATAAAGGAAGAACTTTCAGCCTTTGAGGCCGGTAAACCTGGGAACCACAGCGCCAATCCACACACCCGAAACACCGTTGGAATCGTCAGGGTGTGTAGATGGTTATAGGCTATATAAATAAAAATAAAAAACGTTATTTAAAAAATTTACAGTAAAAAAAATAGTCCCTCCGAAGTAGCGCCGGCCGCGACGTGTATGCTCACGTCACGAGCGCGGGGAGGAGCGGAGTCCAGGAGCGCGACGAGGAGCGGCGGACATGGCGCGGGGGAGGAGCGGTGACGTGAGGAGCAGCGGACAGGCCAGCGGTGGTGCGAGCAGCAGACAGGCGGGAGGAGCGCGGCTGAGGTAAGGGGACCCATGTCTGGGCAGGCGGGGGTCGGGGCAGGCAGGGGTCGGGGCAGGCGGGGGACGGGCTGGGCGGGGGCCCGGGCTGCTGGACAATGTCGGGGCGGGCGGGGGGCGGGGAAGCCTGTTACTCTGGGACAAGGTCGGGACGGGCTGCTAGTATTGAATAATAGGGGCGAGATGGGACAGCCCTGCCGTGTGCCTCTCTGTATACTAAAGCTTGGTGTCAGGAGACCATTAAGCAGAATGACGGCAGAAGCCCCTTCATAACATTTAATTAGTACATTTATAAATGGAAGACCAAAACCCATTATTTTTAGAGTCTCCCAAAGATATATCCACCTTACACGGTCGAACGCCTTGGCAGCATCATAAGCAGCGACTGCCAAGGGTTCCGACAGTGCTACCGCTAGGTCAATGCAACCTATTAATTGTAGGGTCTGTTCCTGGATATATCTTCGGGGGAGAAAACCCTTTTTGTCCTCATGAATCAATTGTACAACAACCCTACTCAGTCTCCCTGCCAAAATGCTAGTGAAAATCTTTTAATCTGCATTTAGCAGGGAGATAGGTCTATATGAGTCTGGTCTAAGGGGGTCTTTGCCAGGCTTTGAGATCAACACGATTATTGCTTCTTTCCATGATGGGGGAATTTTACCCTCGAGACTGAGGATGTGGTTAAACAGCTCTCTGAGTCTGGGCACAATAGCATCTTCCAAGATTTTGTATATCTCTCCTGTGAGCGCATCTGACCCTGCTGCTTTATTATTTTTTATTAAGCTTCTTATCTCCTCCTCAGAGAATGAAGATTCTATCAAATCTCGTCCTTCCCTCGACAAGCTAGGTAGGGCTTTGCTGACCAACCAAGCTTGAATTGAGTCGATCGTTGGAGCCCTGTCTTCCGTTTATAGAGAGGAAAACCAAGACAAAAGACAACTCTGCATGTCCTGCTGTTGACTGGAGATAGTACCAATCTCGTCTACCATTAGCTTGTTTATGTTATTTTTAACTCTATCGCTTTTGATCTTCTGAGCTAAAGTAGCCCCTGCCTTTTCACCATACTCAACATTTTCCATATTATAGACCGCCCACTGGGCTTTAAGTTTCCGCTCCAACTTATCCCTATATGTAAAATGAAGATCTTCCAAGTCCTTGAGGATTTGAGATACATTGTCCGGGGGACAGTTGGTTCTAACCCTTTCCAGTCTAGAAATCTCCTCCTCCAATTTTTTAAGTTCTGACTTATCTGTCCTATTTTTGGAGCTTATCCAAATGTGGAGTACCCCCCCGAGTGTGGGCCTTAAATGCATCCTAGATATATTCCAATGATGATGAGCCCTGATTCTCAGCGAAGTACTCCACAGTCGAGGATCTAATTACTGCTATTAAATCTTCATTAGCCAGCATCGCCCTTTTCAATGTCCACCTTGGAACAACAGTAGATTTCGCCTTACAATAAAGGAAGGTTATTGGAGCATGTTCAGAAAAAATGGTTGGAAGAATAGAGATATCAGCCAAACGGTCCAGGCATTCCCTATCTGAAAGGATATAATCCAGTCTAGAAGAATGGCCGTATTTTTTAGTGAAAAAAGTATACCCCGGTTTACCCTCCTTCTTTGTGCTCCATAGATCAACCAAACCGAGTTCATGCATCATGTTAATCAATGTATCTTGTTTTTCAACAATTGTCTGATATTAAACACCCTGCAAGAAAAATTGCGAATGTACTTGGCATAAAATTCAGTTATCCTTAAAAATGACTTGACCTCATCCTTAGTAGTTGGTGAAGGTGCAAGTTGAATGGCTTCAATAAGATCAGGTTTGGGTTTGATACCTTCTTCACATAACACATGGCCAAGGTATGTGACTGAGTTAACACAGAATTTACACTTAGAATGTTTAACTGTAAGGCCATTAATAGGAAGTTTGTTAAGTACTACCTCCAAAGTTTTATCATGGACAGATTTGTTATCTCCAAACACAAGTATGTCATCTTGGAAACACACTGCATTTTTACAGTCACCGAAATATTTGTGCATAATGCGCTGAAATACAGCGGCCGCAGAGGCGAGACCAAACGGCATTCTCTTGAATTGAAAACACCAGAAAGGTGTAACTAATGCAGTGTATTTCTTGCTATTCATATCTAAAACAATTTGATGATACGCTGACGATAATTCAATACAGGAAAAAAAATAGCTTTGCCAATTAGAGCCAACGTTTCAGTAATGCGGGGCAGGGGAAATTGGTTGATTATGATATTGTTGTTTCAGTGACTCAAATCAATGCATAATCTGATACAGCCATTGGAACGCCTCGCTCCTACAATTGGAGATACCCATTCAGAGGATTCGATCCTCTCTATGATAATATTCTCTACCAATTTGTCCAGTTCTTTTTGTACTTTATCTCTCACTGTGATGGGAATATTCCTCGCTTTATATATCTTGGGACATGCATAGTCTTTTAAAACAATGTTATGTCTAAAATTATCCAACTTTCCTGTACCATCCTTGAATACCTCTGGAAATTTATTAATCATGGTGTCACTACACTGACCTAAATCACCAACAACCGTCACTGGTTCAGGACCATTGGGATTGAGGATGATATCAAGTTTTCCTTGCTCAAACCATCCTAAAACTGAAGGTCCATGTTGAGAAACATAAAGTTTGGCAATACATTCATGGCCTTTAAATCTGAAAACAAGAACTCAAAATCCAATAATATCGTTTTTTTTAACCATAGTACGTCACAGGATTAATATCACAAGGATATAATAGAGAACCAAGATTGTTAACAAATTTCAACTTCCATACATTCTCATTGATTATGGTGTACGGAGAACCGGAATCAGCATATATCTGAATCTCTACTCCACCAATCGTCATGTCACAAATGGGCTTCTTTTTTACAGCACTATTATCAATGTTCAAAACAACAGATGAGTTCTCCATAATATTAAGCATGTAAGATTTTTCAAATTCATTTACCGTATGGTCAATATCACTCTCATCAGATTCAACATCCTCAACACACTTTACTTTTTTGTAATTGCGTTTTTCACATGCTTTAGCTATGTGATCAATAGCACCACAAACTGAACACCTCTGTTTGATAGCACGGCAATCTCTGAAATTAGCTAAATGTGAACTACTATCACACCTAAAAAATTTAACTTGTTGCTGTCATTAGTGTAACCTCTTGCAGTAGTATTCTTTTTGTAATTATTTTTAGCTTTAGTACTTTCAATCTTGGCTACAACACTGTTGGATTTGTTGTTCTAATCAGTTTTGACTTCTTTGGCACTTCTACAGGACATTTCTGCCTTTTTACCTATGGCACGGATATCTTCTAACTTCGAATCACTGTTGACCCATAGTTTATCTTGAATTGAAGTATCCTTTACGTGCATCACAACTTGATCTCTAATCAAATCTTCTTGTAGAGTTCCAAACTGACAATCCAGAGAAAGTGTTCTCAAAGCAGACACATTGTTATCGACTGACTAATCAGTATTTTGTTCCTTCTGAAAAAATGTATAACGGAGAATGCCTACACACACCTTTGGAGCAAAGTAACGATCAAAGTCATCAGTGGCAGCAGAAAACACATTTTGGTCACTCCCGCCACTAACTTTGGGCATTTGATTATAGACTTTAAGACCCTCAGGCCCAACAGAATGCAAGAAAATCCCTTTTTTCTCTGCTTTCGACATTTTGCCCTTGGCATCTAATGTATCAATGTAGTTAATAAAATATGCCTTCCATTCAGGCCACTGTATACAAGGTGTGCCTCCAGCGGGCCAAAAACACTGAGGTGGAGATAAATTGTAGTTCTGTGAAGTTGACATAATGCAAAAAAAAAACAATGCGCTTGTCAACTTCAAAGTATTTTTTTCAGAATGCCAGAAAACCAAGAGAAATTTCTTTAAATGTGTATGAAATTAAGCAAAAAATAAATAAATAAATAAACAGTATAAAATAAGGCTGGAGAAGTTCTCTTTTATAAGCTCACAAACTCATCAAAGTAGAGTAAATAGTATGACACTGCTCACCCTTCACCTAAACCTCTTGTCAGCTGCTCGATAGCTCCGCCGTAAATTGCCACAATAACACAACCACTGTGCGCCGAAACTCGAAAAATAAACAATATTAAACAAAATGGCGGCACGTAGCGTACATACAGTGGTTCCATGTGGTGTGACGCTTGAGGATTCCAAGACCGTTGCCGTGAGTGTCGATTTGAAAAAAAATACCAAAACGTCAAAAATGTTTAGGAAAGTGACGGAAAGTCACAGAAAATCCAAATTAGGCAGATGTCCACAAGAACCCAAAGGCGCAAGTATCAGCAATCCACAGAGTATAATCCAATGCACAGAATTCAACGTCGTAAATCCATGGAATAAAATCAGATGAAACAAACAAAAACGCACGCACAAGGTTCGGTGCAGTGATGCTACAATCCCAGTCGTCGCCAATCTTGTTAAGTATAGCCGAGTCTAAATGAAGCTGGAATCAACTTTTATTGGAAAAGGAACAGCATCACCAAAGGACATCCACCAGCAATGCAGCCAGCTTCCTAACTGCCCACAGAACCACACGGCACGGACTCTGGACCCTAGAACATCAATAGAGTAGAACCGAGTTCGGGGTCGATATTAAATAAATAATAACAACATTACATTACCACATAACAGCGTCTGACGTCTTCCAGCTTCATGATGGTGCCGCAACAGTGTATTTTGTGAAGAGCCACCTTCTGCCGGTCCTCTCTTTGAGATATAGTCAGTCTGTGCTGCTATTGGGCTGGGTGGGCATGTCTGACTCCTGATTCCAGACTTTATTTCCTCAGATTGCACGTCTGCCAAACCAGGTACGCATGTGGGACTGGCCTGGGTTCCTTGTCTAATCGTCAACCTCAATGAGACAAGGTTAGTGCTGTATATGAGATTCCGGTCCCTATAATGACTTCAGTCTGACAGACCGCCACTGCTCCTCAACATTCAGGGTGTGACAAGCGGTTGCTAATGCTAACTAGCAGTCTATCTTACCCCACTGGAAAAGAGCTGTGTGTTGCCTTATAAGGGTGCTCTTCCCACCCCAATCTCCCAGAAAGTTCTGCAATTCTTGGTACCCCTATTTCCCCTCGTGTCAGAACTATTTCCATTGTTAGTAAGACACTATGGAGTTTTGTATCTGCAGCCAGTAATACCAATTGGGCTGCATCGGGTTTTTACACTGATGCAGAAGCGGCTTGATGCTATAGGAGAAGAGCTGAATACTCCTGTCTAATTATACTCGATTGTGAAATTTTTTATTGCTGCCCCAAAATGGTTCCTCTATATATTGGAAAGCAAATAGTCTTTCAATACAGTTGACCTCAATATCGATTATTCGCTCCCATACTCCTAATATTGCTATCAGTGCTTCTCCTCAGAAACTATACATTGATCTCACACGACTTTGAGATAATTATTAAACTGAGTCAGCAGGAGCGTCTGAACTATTGGTGCCCTTCTCAACAAGCCAAAACGTTTCTTTATTTCTGGATTAGCGACCTATGACCAAGTGAAGAAGAGAGTTAAGAAACATACGTACCTGATTAGTGAGGGAAAAAAGAACAATAAGAGATGCCATCTGGTAAAGGGAATAATACATTCATAAAACAGCCTCTTTACTCTGAAGCTCTGAATCAGGGCCTTCCCACCTCAGAAGCTTTAAAATATCATTACTTCAACTCCAAAATGATCTAATCCTAGTATGGCAACTGCTCCAGACCCAACTATGGACCACACACTTCAGGAAATATCTGCCATAGGACGGCCCTTAGAGGGCATGGATACATCCATTTTTGCCACAAGTAATTAAACTAAATCCATACGTGCAAATATTGCTGGATTTCAAAATCGTCTTGAAGGTCTAACTGAACGAGTTGTTATGGAGAACTGCCTTAACAAAATACGGGATGGGGATCAAGAACTTCTTTTCCATAGAAGCAAAATTATAGATGTGGAAGAAAGAAGCCGCCGAGACAATGTATGTTTCTTTGGTTTCCCAGAAAGATTAGAAGGTTCAGATGCTAAATCATTTCTCAAAACAACTCTTCCAAAGATCACAGATCTCACCTTCTACCATTAGAGATGCAGGGGGCTAATCGCATCGGTCCGCTCCAAGGAGTGATAAATATACGTCCACTCACACTCATTGTTTGTTTTTATGCCACTAACAGGCTTGTCAATTGATCACTGATGTCCGTGTTCATGGTCCATATATATTTGAGGGTCATGAGATCCGTGTGGCAGCAGACTTTTCAAAGGAAACAAATGATCGCCGTAAAGCTTTTCTCTCTTTTTGACCTCACCTACATCAATTAGACATTAAATATGGCCTATTTGAACCGGCATATCTGCGAATCACTAAATATCTTATTTCGAAAGAATTCTTTAATCCAGAAGATCTTCCACAATTCTTGGAAAATATGTTCCTCAAAACATGGATTGTGCTGTGTCTATACCGGAGCTTAAATCTCAACCTCCTTCATTAAACTCTAAGATGTCTTCTGGTGGAACTCAACATAATCCAGGTCATTCCAAAGGCAGAGGAAGAGACCCAGACCGACTTCTGCGTTCCCTAGGAGACCAATCACAAGCTCTTCAAGCAGTAGCTGCTCTTACGCAGGATAGAGAAAGAGACAAATCACGCTCTCCTCTAAAATCTTCTTCGTCTACTGAGGAGGGTGTACTCTGAACTCTGACTTAATATTTAATTACTTAATATTAAAGTTATGATCATAGGAATTTATTTATAGTTCTCCTATATGTCAACTAGTTTAGTATCTCTTTATCTTCTTCCATAGCCTGTTTGTCTTTATCACTTCTTCTTATTCAGGTTATGTTAAAACTTTTTATAATATCTATTAGCTTTATTGACATCTATATATAAACACAATCACATTTTTGTCTTGTTATGAATTTGAAATGAATCTATAATGAATCATGAGAAATGCTACCTACTATTTTTCTCTCTATCAACTTCTTTTCCACGTTCTTTATATCCCTCCTTCTATTAAATTAGCACATATCATATTATTTATGCCGGATAATATTTAATATTTATCTCTCTTTATGCCTAATCATATTATTTAATTGCACATTGTATTTCTGTGCTTAGAATTAAGTCCAATAGTGATACTTATCTATATTTAGTACCTTACCTATTATCATTATCATTATTATTTTACGCACAATCTCTTTCATCATATTTGATTATACCATACATTTGACGATATTATATTTTATTATTATCTTTCCTCTTATTCTTTAATATCCGTTTCCCATCTGTCCTTTTCAATTCTTCTAACACTTTCCATTTACATTTTTAAGTCTTTTTCTCCTATTATGAATTCAGTTTATTTCTTTGCTCTTCCTCTTTCAATTCTTTCTAATATTCTTTCCTCCTTCTTTTTTAGCTTAATCAATTGGTATGTTCTTAATCAATTGTTTCAATGTTTAATATTTAATTGTCTTGTTATTTACTTACGACAATATTTATCTATTTATGACATGTTAGTACTTAGATATAAAAATGCCTAATTGTTATAATAGATACTTAAAATATGTATTATTAATTATCATGAATTACTATTATGGCTATCTTACGCAGTGTTTGAACAATTGAGATTCTTATATTTTAGGATATATTATTTTTATACCTTTATAGATTGTCACATTTTCTATATAGTTCATATGCTTACATTTTTTCCTTCTTATTAGTATTTTTATATTTTTTATTATAGATACTAGGATTATTAACTATAGTCATGCATGATTATCTTTTTGACACAAACAGTTACCTCATTATTTATTCATTTATTACTTTGTTTAAATGTATGATAACATCATCTTGATATGATTATGCCTAAATGCCATAACAATTATCCATGTTAATATTTATCTAATATTATTATACTTTTCATGGTTTACCTTGTTGTGCTATATAACTGAAAATTTCATTCTAAGCTGATCTATCATTCCTAATGATTCACTTTACTTCTTTCCTACCTTTTTCTGTTTCCAATATCTTATCTCCTTCAACACCGTACTCTCATAATACTCATTTAATTTTCTTTCTATAGTCTGACTTCTGAATTCTATGTAATTATTGGAATACAATTAATATTACTTTATAAATACACCGCTCACCACTGACGTTGTTGCCAGGTGGGGCTACCCGGCACAAGTAGCCCGTAAGTCTAGATTCGCAGTAAGCAGATCCATTTTGTTGGTGCTGCGTACCCCTACACAGTATATCTACCTCTCCTTCTCCCTTTAAATTCTTTCTTGCTTTTTTTGTTACTATTGCTTACTTCTATATAAAATATTGAAGTGACTCTTCCAAAATCCTTAGATTTCCTTATATTTTATAGGAAAACCCTAATTCTTTAATTCTTCAATCCTCTCCCTACTCGGAATTTATCTTCTTCCTCTTTTTTCTAATTTCTTTTACCCCTCCCCTAAATAGTCTCTTCTTTTATTCCATTACATCTTCTTACTCTATCTAATTTTATCTCATCTCCTTATTTCCTTTTATCTTCTTTTATTCTATTCCTTGTGATATTTTTTCAACACAAATCTTAGCCTTTTTTCTACAAATTATATACTCCTTCATTCCATTGTCTTTATAACTTAACCTCCCTTTCCCTTACACCAATCCTCTCTTTCAAACTAACATCTTCACATTTTCGACGTACATATGGCAGTGAAAACATCCTCTTCCTCCCACCCTTTACGCATAATTTCATGGAATGTCAATGGCCTAACGCATTTTATAAAACAAAAAAAGCACTCTCTTATCTTAATAGATAATAACTGATATAGCTCTTTTACAAGAGACTCACCTTAATGCTCTGGAATCATCAAAGTTACAACAGGAATGGGTGGGAAAAGTTATTTATTTCGGACTGACTACACAACCTCTTTCTGAGCTGAATCAACCGCAAAAGCGTGGTGTTGCCATCCTTTTGCACAAATCCCTACCTTTCTCAATCATGAAAACATGGGTTGCCCCTGAGGGTAGATAAGTTTTCACTAAATTAAAAATTGGAGAAAATATCTTCTGTGTTGGCTCAGTTTATGCCCCAACAGGTGCTAAGCGCTCCTATTTTCTCAATCTAAATCGTCTACTTGTAGAGATCGGTGCATCCAGTTACATTATTGGTGGCAACTGGAATTTAGCTCGTGACACAATTTTAGATAAAAATAGCCCCTTAGACAGATGTAATGCTGCTGCCTTATTGGGACATATAACAACAAATCATGGACTAGTAGACTATTGGCGCCTCTGCCATCCCTCAGATCAAGAATATAACTTTCACTCCTCTGCTCATGGCTCACAATCTAGGATAGATTACTTTCTTATTTCTCATTCAATAGTTGTACTTACTACTGAATCCCATATTTTGGATGCTGTCATCTCTGATAACTCTCCAGTTCTTATACCCCTGGAGTTAGGTTTAACCTCTCCAGGTCAAAAACCATGGTACATGAATATTCAAAAGTATTGATCGCCTCAGGGGAAATCCCAATTATGCTCTCATTTTCTAAATATCTAAATATTAACAAATCATCAGTTTCTTCTTCAAGAACTATTTGGGCAGCTGCAAAGCAACTATTCGTGGGCAATTAATGAGAGATGCAGCTGCGGCCAATAAAGCAGCATCTCTACGTTGTATTGAACTTGAGGCTCAAATTATTTCTCTAACTCGTCTATATACTTCCCAACCTACGGCACCTAATCACAAAAGTTTGGAATGAGCTAACATGGAACTTAACAACTTATATACTTCCAAAGCAGAATATTCCCTTCAATGTTTAAAAGGGAGCCATTATGAGCAAAGCGTAAAAGCAGCACGATTACTCCTGGCACAACTTAAACAACATGAGGCTTCTATGGCTATACCAGCAATAAGCACAGAGTCGGGTGAAAATTACACTAAACCGCAGGAAATATCTAATACTTTTGCATCCTTCTATAAAAAAGTTTATACTCCTGAAAATTCAATAACTAAAGAACAAAAAATACCTACATACTTTAATAATGTTGAACTTCTATGTCTTACAGATGAGAGCAGACAATTACTTTCTGGTCATATCACTAGGGATGAGACTGCTGCAGTAATCTCCAAACTGCCTTAACATAAATCCAAAGGTGAGGACGGATTCCCTGCGGAATTCTATAAATAGTCTGGAGAAGATACAATTGACATTCTTCATTCTGCTTTCCATGAAACTGTCCAGACCTCTTCTCATTGACCTATTTCAAATAAGGCATTAATTACGGTTATTCCCAAACTGGGCAAAGACACGCTCGTTTGCGGTAGCTATCGACCTATTTCCTTGATAAATGGAGATGTTAAAATTCTGGCACGCATTCTTGCGGCAAGGCTTTGAAAGGTCATGCCTTCCCTAATACATCATTCGCAGGTTGGTTTTGTCCCAGGTCGATCATCCAGAAATCATCTTCGAACATTAGCCCATACCTGATGGTCCGCAAGGGAATTAACGGAAGAAGCCTTTGATCGCATTGACTGGGTTTATCTGTTTACCACTATGAAGCACTCCGGTTTAGGAGAGCAGTTTATTTCTATGGTTCGCATACTATATGACAACCCCACAGCCCAGCTTCATTGTGGAGGTTTTCTTTCTAATCCCTTTTCAATTCAAAGGGGTACCCGTCAAGGTTGCCCCTTCTCCCCCCTCTTATTCTTACTAGCAATGAAACCTTTTGCTTCTATCATTCACCACTCGTCTCAAATTCAGGACATACCTATACAGGGAGAAATATCCAAATGATACTTATACGCTGATGATATCCTTCTCACGCTTAGAGATCTTTCCCATTCCCTACCAAACTTGCTTGAAATTATTAAAGAATTTTTAGTAATATCTGGCTATGAAGTGAATTGGGACAAAAGTGAAGCTCTACCACTCTCTCCGTGTAACACAAAAGCTTCAATGAGGATATCCGTTTTGCTGGAAATCGTCTCAATTAAAATATTTAGTAATTCTGATTAATCGTGGTTTGGAAGGAATGGTTTCAGATAACACCTCACCTCTTATAGCGCAAATGGAAACTGATTTTGTCAAATGGTCGCTTTTAAGTTTCTCCATGTGGGGAAGAATCCAGGCGGTGAGAATGGTTACTTTGCCTCGATTTACTTATTTATTAGGAATGATTCTGATTATTATACCCCTTAACCCCACTTCACCGCATAGATTCCCACATTTGGTCCTTTATTTGGGGAACTATGCAACCTTGTTTATCTGCTGCTAAATTAATGGCTTGTCGCTACCATGGTGGCATAGGTTTGCCATTGTTGGAGCACTACTCTCTGCCTTACCTACTCCCAGGTGCAACTGACTCTCCTCAATAGGTCACAACAGAACACTCGATACTTGAGTGTGAGGATGGTCTTAAGTTCTTATACAGTACTCGTAAACCTCAAACCTCCCCTGCACACCCTGTACTCCGTGCCACATATCAAGCATGGCAATGTGCACATTGTCTATTAGGGATTGCCCATCATTTACATTCTAAAGCCCCAATCTGGAAGAATGAATGTATTTGTATCAATGTACGAGCTCTTTCCTGGACTGATTGGAGTTCAAGAAGAATCCTGATATTAGATCAGATCATAATAGGAGGCAAATTGAAATATTTTGACCTTCTTCGCAAAGAATTTGATCTTCCTTTACATCAGGCTTTGAGGTTTTACAACTCCAACATTGTCTGAAGAGATGTCTTTGTCCCTCTCCTTGGACATTACAAACATCGCCGAAATTGGAAACTATTCCTCTTACACTTCCCCTTACACCAACTACTATTTTTCTACATGATCTTAGAAGTTTTCCTATTAGCTCACGTCCTCAAAGTCGACTCTTACACACTGCACGTTCTACTGCTAAAATCAGTATTTTAAGATTGTGGCAATCACCCAGCCCTCCCTCCAAGAAGGATTGAATGGTTGCGATGATACAGGCGGCATCACATGATGAGTAATATATAAGTTGTAAGGCCAAGAAGAAATATTTCAACATGTGTGGATCCCCTTTTTCCAAGACTCCCATTCTACCCTTTTATTTCGGAGTAAGGAGATGGTTTGATTTTCCTTTCTACTCTTCTAATTTTTCTATTTATTCATTCTTCCATTTCTCAATTTGTCTTTTTACTCATCAATCTTCACAATTATTTAACTGTTTATTTATTTGTTTATCTATTTATTTATGTACTAGCAGCCCACCCCGACGTTGTCCGGGGGCAATGAGGCTTCAGGGCCAACCGCCCGCCCAGGCTCCTGCTCGCCCCGTCCCCCGCCTGCCCCGACATTGTCCGTATCCCGGAGAAATCCCTCCCGCCCCCGGCCCCCTCCCGCCCGACAGTTTTCATGTCCCTTTGCCTTACATGAGCCGGTGCTCCTGAATTCACCGCCGCTCCTCACCGCTTGTCACCGCTCCTCCCCACCCGCCCCGACGTTGTCCGGGGGCAATGAAGCTTCAGGGCCAACCGGCCGCCCAGGCCCCCGCCCGCCCCGACATTGTCCGTGTCCTGGAGCCACCTCCCGCCCCGGCCCCCTCCCGCCCCGACATTTTACATGTCCCTTTGCCTTACCTGAGCCGGCGCTCCTGACTTCACCACCGCTCCTCGCCCCTCATCACTGCTCCTCCCCGCCTGTCCGCCTCTCATGTCCGCCGCTCCCCCTCGTCATCACGCACGTTGCGGCCAGCGCTACGTCACAGCCAGGGCTACGTAGCGGCCGGCGCTACTTCCAGGGGACTACTTTTTTTTGAGTAAAATTTTTACATTTACGTTTAATTTTTATTTTATATAGCCTATGTCCATCTGCACAACCTGACATTTTCAACGATGTATCGGGTGTGTGGATTTGTGCTGTGGTTCCCGAGTTTACCTTGCTCAAAGGTTTGTGTTCTCTCTTTATATTAGTAGTATAGATATATTCATCTATCTATTTATCAATTTAGTCCGCCCTTAGTGTTCTGTATTTAAACTTCCCATATGGCTTTGCGATCACATCATGTGATCAAAACTAAGGGTGGGCGTAGTTCGCGTAGCCACACTCCACGAAGGTATGCGAAGCCGTTCTCGCACTACGCGAGCTTTGCGTAGCTTCGCGAGCTTGCGTAGTAGCTTGCTGGTCCCGTTCGCAAGCCATTTTTCTTGCTCGGGAGCGCGTAGCACTGTCTGCGTGTTCGGGGGATTGTAGCATGCGACCTTACCCATGTGGTGGGCTATGGGCAAGGCCATCTTGTTTTTTCAATTGTCCCGCCCGCCCGCGCCCCCTATTTCCTCTTCCGGGTCACGAATAACATGTTCACGCGGTGCACTTCTTGTTCGGGAACACATCTACTTGTTCACACTGAGAAAGTGAGTGTTCGCGTGAAATCTCATGCGAACTTACCCACGTGGTCGCGATGGGCGCGGCCATCTTGTTTTTCACACTGTATGCTATGATTCTGGGCCTAGTTTTCTATCCACCTTATATCTGTTCAATCTTTACCTATTTTCACAGTTTTTCTTACTTTTTTTACTTCTCATCTATCTCTCTCTGTCCCTAAGTTTATATTTTGCATTTTATGTCTTCTTTTCCACCTTTTTTTTTAGCTTTTCTATTGTTTTATTTTACTTCTTTATTTAAGCTCCTACTTCTTCCCCCTAACTTTTTTTCCTTTTGTTCTAACTTTTCTTTTCCACTTCCACCTCCACCCCAGAACCATGGCAAAGGGGAGCAGCAGAACCGGCTCGAAGGGCAAGGCGCCTGCGCCCAAGAGTCGGCTGCCTTGCGGCAGAATGCGACCTGCAGGGGTGCAGGTCCGGAATCTTTTCGGGGAGGCGGAGGTGGCAGCCCTGGTTTTTTTCATGCAGTGCCACCTCCCCTTGACCTTGGCAGCAGGCGGCAGGCCAGGGTCCGGTTACCTCCCAGAGGAGCGTCACCGCCGGTGGGCGAAGGTGCGGCGGGCAGTGTACCGTCGCTCGCAAATCCGGCGCACCCACCAGCAGCTGGCCCACCGGTGGGCAGACATTCTGGACAGGGAGCAGGACCTGTTGGACCTGCTAGGTGTTGAAGTCGTGGGGCTTGGTGAGTAGCTAGTAATATTAATGATTTAATATATATTATAGTAGTATAAGTATTGTGTATAATTCTTGGACGAACAAGTAACACGGTTACTGGTGCGCTTAGTTACATTGCAGATGAATTCCGTCTCAAATTCTTCTGTTATTGTATGACACAGGTGCTGCTCGCCACTTCTCTTACTGGTTTGTAACTTAACGCTAGCTTGGGCTGCTGATTATTGATGTTAGAGTTTTTAGAGAACTGAATGTAGTTGATGCTATTGCTAGAGTCTAGTCCTTACATTGTCCTTTAGTGAAATAGTGGTGGATGGATAGTATTAGTTCATATTTTTTTAACGGTCTGCATGATGCCTCCTCTGTCACTGAATGCTTAGTTAGTTCTTATTTACCCCACCCCTCCATAGAACCGGTTTGAGTTTGTTTACTGAGTGGTAGGCTTAGCACAGCAATAGCATGGTCAGGTGAGTCAGTAGCAGTTTTGGTGCAAGCAACCAACAATTACGTGTATGTATAAATTTATGCATGTGTCCTCCATCTCATCATCTATGCATGTTTGCGGGCAAAAATAAAATTGAAATGCCGACTTACTGAACAATTGGCCCGTCTGGATTCTTGAATAGGTGGTGTAGGTCAGGTGGTACTGGCTTCCTTAGTATATTCTGCAATCATAATGTTTATGGCACATTTGATTAGTGTTCTATAAGTTGACGGTCTGTGGATCTTGCAAGCCAGTAGTCACTTATACTTTGAAGTCAATTTTCTTGGAATTGTTGTTCCCTAAAATGTTTGAGAGGATTTTTGAATGAGGTCTTTGTTTCACAGCACTTAATGTTTCTCTTTCTTTATTATTTCTTACATGATCAGCACCACCCAAGGGCAAGAAGACGGGGTCCGAGTTGGCGGGACAAGCACAAGAGGAGGGCTCCTCCAGCGCGGATCCTGCTGCTGGCCCCAGTAAGTCATACGGTGCTTATATTATTAACAATTATATTTCCCTAACTTTTTAACGCACCTTATTTTTCCAACCTATTAACCCTCCTTCCTAATTCAATGTTAGCAAAACCTTCTTTGATCTTAAATTTGTTTTCCAAATTTTGGGTAACTATACAATGCCATCCCTGACTTTCAGTTCCTTCAAACTGCCTCCGCCCCAAGACTCTCTGTGCTACTACTATTAGACTGTGTGTAGCTAAGCTTGCCCTGTTGGCCACTCTTTAGTTAAGGTATTCTTTTGAATAAAGCTGTGATAGAATAGCTGTGGGCACTGGGTCCACTCCTGTCTTTTGCGTTGTCCTCTGTAATCTCCAGTTTTTGTCTATTCCCACCAACACAAATGCACAACCAGATGTTTGCCTACTAATTTTTGTTCAGTTAGTATACTTCTACTACTGTTGTCTTTATTATTCTCTGCACATACACATACAGAACTATGCACAAGAAAATAGGATGTTGTTGATGTTGGTGATAGGGAGGTTGGACCTTACACCCTGGTCACAGAACTCAGTCAGAAGAACCCATAATCCAATGACCGTCTAGTCTACCTACCTAAGTGTCTCGGTCATAGTCATTTGTCCCACTCCCGACCCCCACACGAAGATAGTTAGATATACCCAATGATTTTATTACACAACCCAGGCCAGAACAGAAGAAGAAGAAGACCCTTTCGCTCACTCACTCGTTTCAGTCCACAACACCCCAGACACAGAAAATATACCACAGAGTCTACGTGCAAGTTCAAAAACTTTATTTTTTTTAATAACAAGCTTTGTATTGTTGTAACTTGTAAGTATTTCCATAAAAAACATCCTGCTACACCATGCAAAATGAAGAAGATTAAATACTGTACATTATGTACATCTAGTGCACGATAGAGAAATGTGTGAATTGTGGGAGACCTCTCACCGTTGAACGTATACTGTAAGTGGTTACAGATGCATCTTTCGAAAGCTCTGCAAATCCCTTGTTTCGTAGAAGGCAATCCTCTCTTCTCATCTGCCCATGAGAAAAATGTTGCACATTAGACAGTGAATACAACTATGCCAGTTTTTAGCAGTCATGGCAAAAAGTGCAACATTATGGATAAGCAAAAGGGACTAACAATACTGGTTTGTCAATTGTATGCGACACTCATGTGGCCTCAATGGTGTCTTTCTTACTGTGCAACAAGCTGCGAGGTAACATGGGCAAAGCAGTAGACACGGATCTAAAAATGGTTATATGGCTCAGGCTAACTTTCCAAAGACTAGAGTAGGAGTAGATTAGATGACCCTAGGGACCATCTAATAAATGAAAACTAAACTCTGTCTAATGTGACTGCTGTACATTAGGACGCAATTTGGAATAGTTACACTGTCACAACGATTCATGTTGTACGTAACTGTTTTTTCAATCTTCCTTCCTGGTTAAAAAAAGTACAACTAGTAAAATAGGGGGAGGTGTGCAGGCATCTAAAAAGGTGTACTTGCTTTTATAGGTGCATAATCAGTACCAACCACCAGTGCCGACGGGGCCAGCCGTGAAGAGATTGCCATCCAGGAGGGGATAGAGGCTGCGGCACCTGCAGGAGTATCAGTGGGGGAGGAAAGTTCAGCGGTGGGCGGTGGTAAGTTATATTCATTACTTATTTGCATTACTAGGTGGAAGGTGGACATTTTTTTCCTCACTGTGCTATGAGACTTATTAAGAAAGTATGAATTTGAAGTTGTACTGGACAATATACAATGGTTGAAGAAGACACCCTTACCAGTTTGAGTTGAGTAAACAAGGCCTCTTCCATCAGGCTCCAACTCTGCTGTGAAACTTATGAAGAAGACTAAAAGTCAGATCAGATGACCTTGAGGGATGTGTTGAACAAAAAGGGAAAGAAGTGACCTAGTGTGGAAGGAGGAAGGGAGGACTAAGAGATGTAATAATAAGACTAACTACCATAGAAGGATAATTTGGAAGGTTCATTCACATGGCTGATATGAATCGGATGCATGGGTTGTTAAAGGATGGGTAGAACTGTAAGGTCAAAGAAAATGCAGGCCTGGTTGGGCAAAAGAATATGGGTGCATGGATACAGTGGATAGCAAGAATCATGAGCGGAGTTTGTGTCAATGAAACCCAAGGCAAGGAAGGAGTGGACGCATGGGTGGTTGCTGGTGAAAGTGAAACCAGCTAAGCCGATAATAAAGAATGATAGATATTATTTACTTTTAATGGGTGGATGCACCCTAAATGTAATTGTATTCATCATAGGTGAAGACTGTCACTGGAAGCAGAGTCTTACTTTGAAAAAATAAAAGGAGATACAAAAAAGACTTTTGTTCTTATGTGTACTCAAGGCCACCCAGTACTAGGGCAAGTATAATGCCGGAAAAAACTTCAACAAATGCTTCAGGCAGGGGAAGCAGGAGGACAGATTAGATAGATACTAAAAGTTGACACCAATTGTATGTACTGCGCTTGGTAGTGCTACTATGCCACAATGTACTGTTGAATTAATTATAAAGAGTTTGTTACAATTCTGTTTCTTTTTTTATTGATACTCATACTCCTTCCTCAAAACCATCGTGGAAGGAGTTGGCAGCCAGGGCCCGGCAAAGGAAACTGCAGGCCATTGTGGAGGAGTACTGCAAGCTGGTGGCTGAGGCTGAGGAGGAGGAGGAAGAGGCGGCGGCAGCAGCTGCTGCCTCTTCCAATGCGTCTGGCCCCAGCAAGGCTCCACCTGCAGGAGTATGGCGCCGCGGCCAGGCAGCCGCTCACCGCCGGCATGTAACATCTGCCACCCCCACACACAATGGATGCAAATGTAGGTGCCGTGCATTTCGGCAAAAACTTCTCCTCTGGATGGCCAAGCTGGAGGACCAATTAGAGGAGCGGGTAAAGATCATTGTGGACAAACACCTTAAAGCCCGCCAACTGTAATGGACCCGGACCCTGTTGATTTGCCCCTTTTTAAATACTTTTGTTGGTGGGTGGGAATTGGGTGTTGGGGTTATTTTTGTGGGACATTCTTTGGACTTGGACATTGGTTGGGGTTAGGGTGGGGCTAGGGGTGGGATAGGAGGATATTTTTACACATGAATAAATGTTATTTATTTTCAACTTACACAGATATGATATGATGTTGTTTTGTGGTGGGGTTACTGTTGTACGTCACAAGGTTTACTCTAGATGCAGGGCAGCGGCCAGTGTTTGATTAAAATACTTTATTAACTGACCACATGTGTAACATGCAAACAGATAGATGCTGTGCCCCTCACTCAAAGTAACATTTGTCCTATTAGTACTACCAGCCTCTCCTCCATTATACCTCCCAGCAAACTTCTCTTCTTACCTGTGATTGATGATGATTACGTTTGGCACCGCAAGGGCTGCATGGTTTCCCAAGACAACGGAGAATATGCCGTGGTTGTGTGATAGTAGTAGAGTAGACTCCTAGACACTGGCACTAGCATTGGAAAACAAAAAGAAAGAGACAGTCATTTGCCTGAGAAAGAATGTGAGAGAAGTAGAAAATTACAGTACATAATACGGACCAAAAATACAAACAATATTGCAACTGCTAAACGAACTCAAAGAAATCAATGGTGTCGGGAACTGAAAAAGTAGAAGATAACTGTAGTTGCGTTGGAGTCATTAAAACACAATACAAATCGTAAACGTACATGCTCTAAAATTAAATTTAAACAATGCCAGCAATGATTTACATTTATTCGTTGGGTCACTTTGGGAAATTAATTGCCTTGTACACTATTACATAAAGTGAGCTTGGGTGGGCCAGCAGAAGAAGATTCTCGCCCTGCCTCGTTGATATTTGATTTCATTAGTGTTGGTTTCACCACATCTGCCCCAGCAAGCGTGTGATCAATTGTTGGTGTATATTTAATGTAGTAACATCACACCTCAATATAAAACCACACAGCCCGGGGGAAGAGGGTTAGGGTTTGATGAATGGATGGGAACGGGGGTTTGGGGAAAGGTTTGACAAAGAAAAACAGTACGCATGGAGACACCAAAAGCAAAACAATGAAGACGATGATTGCTGATCCACAATTCCCCAATAAATGTAAAGTCAATTAAGAACAACGAAATGGATGCACAATGAAGGTTTATTATTAACTGGAATGTTAATAAGAAGTGGTAATTACTTAACTACTACTACACAATTCAAAGGAAGTACTTCTTATGATATGAATGATATGACTTTTGCCTAGGCTGTATGCCCTCTGAGAAACCGTAATACCTGTTGTAGCGGGCTGAAAGCTAGCAAACAAAATCGAGATACTTTAAGTGAACAATCAATTACCAAATACAAGCGTAAAATAAATGAAGAGGAAAAAGGAATCAAAGAAAAATATGAAAATGATACTAAAGTTAATGTATTATCCAGGGCCAAACGTGTACTTGTATCTCGTCATTCATTTTTTCCTCCCTTCCATGGACACTGTTGTGACTGATTGATTATATCATTCTTGGGCACCTCTGGCAGAATGATGATGATGAGGAGGATTGGTAAGGTAAGTGTGAGTTGTTGCTCCACGTATATTAGTAGCGCTGGGTGAAAGGCCGGCCTGTAAGTGTTGATGAAAGAAGAAAGGGGTTATTACAAAATAAGTTAACAGAATGAAAACATAAAAATCAATTACGGTGTAGTACGAAAAAGACAAGACTCGTGAGTGAGAACATTTTCAGACTGAGGCTAATTGGATACATTGATTAACTCTACTTTTCTAGTTGCACAGCAGTCATCAGAAAGAACAACAAGATAGAACAGTTACAGGGCCACAACACCGGGACGTGAGTCTGTGGCCCAAACTCCATTTACCTACATTTTTCAGAGTTTCAGACAAAAGGCATATACATCAACCTAGTATTTCCAAAACAAGTGATTAATGTAATTGTAAATCAATGCACCAATGTCAATCATACCACTATTCCATTCCACCACTGCACACACATGTAGCCTAGGTCTGCTGTGCTTCTTCTTGATTGGTTATGTGTTTACCTTGTATTCCACTTCCTGAACATATTCCATCAATCATCTCTGATCAAACTGACTGACAGCGTGCAAAGATGGTATCGTGGTCATCATCATCATCATCCGGTGTGGCACGTGTACGTGTTCTCCAACTGACCAAAAACAGCAACTAAGTATGTATTGAGTGACTACGATTAAGTCCAGACTGCACCTGCAGTAGTAGGAGTACAATTGGATACATAATATTAAACAACAAGGAAACATTGACCATCACTCGAGACACAAGCACTTTGAAACTACTAGTATACTTCGACTTCATGCACATTTGCTCTGAGTCAGCAAGCAGCCAATGCAATGTATGGCATCATTTATTTCATATACCTGTCTTTCTCTTCTTTGTGACTGTCAGATCACAGATGCAGCAGTACCTTCTGAAAGTGATGACGAGTTTACTTTAATTTTGGGGCCCTGCTCAAGTTCTGACATTGAAGAGTTGTGTATGCCTGCAGACAGAGGTGTAGCCTTAAGACAGTGATGCATTTCAGAACAAAACAGAAGATGGCTGTAGTCACGTACGTTTCACTTGTTATGGAGAGGCTGTTAGAGGCTACATTATTGCACTATTGTCCATCTCCATCCAAAGTATGGCAAGATGGAAATGTATTTAGGGTGAGTCAGGAAGATGGAGCAGGACTCTGATGAGTGGAGTGCACAATAAATGCTCAGATGTGCAACTCCAATAGGTAATTAAAAGAGAAAGGAAGATGGTGTTGGTTTTCAAGTTTGAGTCAGAAAGACAGATACACACAAATAACTAAGGAAGGGAGAAATAAAGGAAGGGAAAATGTAACAATTTCCAAGCCTAGTTGTCAGGGAAGAGGAGCTTTTCCTCAAACCCTGGTGGTTCTTCTGACAGAAGTAGGTCCTGTAACCCAATACTTATTTCTTCCAACTCGCTCTCCTCTTCCAGCTCTGATTCTTGGACTTTGTAGTCTGGTGGTATCAAGTGCTGGTTAATTTTGATCATGGTTAACCTCTCCACGCTTTTGGACGAGAGACTGGTATTTCTCACAGTCACAATGGCACCAGCAGCACTGAACACACGCTCAGAAGAGACACTTGCAACAGGGCAAGCTAGATACTTTATCGCCAGCCTGCTGAGCAGTGGCCATTGGCTTCTTGTCCTATACCAATACACCAATGGGCTTTGCTCCATGAACACCTCTGTTGTGTCATCCAGATAGGCCTGGACCATCCGCTCAATGTTCATTGGTGCTCTGGTTTGCTCGTCCTCTTTTTGCTTTGCGACAGCAACGGACTTCCCCATCCCTTTATGTAGAAACCAAGCAGCTATTTTTTTTTCTTGTGTCTGATGAATCAGATCCTGTTGGTGCGGTTGCTGTTATTGTTTGTGTTGGTGACTTCTGGGAAGCAAACGCACTGCTTGCATGCTGTGAAGAAGAACTTGACTCTCTAGGATGCTCAGTAGTACTTGCACTGTCCTGGGCTGGCACTGGCAGGCCTCTAATTGAGAGCCGTTCGTTTTCTAAATCAGTGGCTTCCTTGGCTATTACAGTTTTGTACTTGGAAACATCCTGAAAAAGGAATTACTGCATTACAGTTCACAAATAATTTGTACCGTGGATCCAGTATTGTGGCAGTAATGTAATGTTGATATGACAAAATCTTATTTTGAATCCTTGTATTCTCAGATAAGCGGCTTGCTAAGGACTTCGCAAAATTACATGCTTCACGTTTTCCTTCCACACCTTCGTACGTTTCAGACACCTCCTTCAGCTCTTGCTCAAGCATGTACAACAATGGGATTGCTTGGCTCATAGTACAGTCCTCCCTGCTGACTGCACGTGTGAAGACCTCAAAAGGGAGTAGCATCTCAGTCAGGCATTTAATGAGGTCCCATTGCCACATCTGAACGGTCATGCCTTTAACAGCATTATCCCCTGATCTTCTTGTCATGATATAAGCATTAAGTGGTATGTACTGCTCAAACAGCCGTTCGAGCATGTAATACGCAGAGTTCCAACGTGTTGGTACCTCCTGGACGAGTGCTTTGACTGGCTTGTTACACTCACGTTGAATGACCCGTAGCTGCTTCCGGGCTTTAAAAGAATGATTGAAATGCGTGCAGATTCTTCTGCAAATGGTCAGTAAGTTGCTGACTTTGCTTTCACTTTTCAGAAAGTCTTGAACCACAATGTTAATGCGGTGTGCCAAACACGGGACCCTGAAATAGCGGCCATCTTCCATGGCCTTAACTACATTACTGCCATTGTCGGTGGCAACAAAACCAATATTGAGGCCTCTTGGTTGCAGTCATTCAAAGACCTTGCTGTTGAACTCATCCAAAATGTTTGCAGCAGTATGCGATTGCTCCATAGCAAACATGGCTACAGTAGCATGTTTGCGAGTATCATTAAAAATCTCAGTAGTGTCAATGCCTGTAGATATCTTGTCTCTAACACCTGAAAAAGAGATCCAGTGTGCAGTGATGCACATGTAATCTGTGGCTTGGCTACTGCTCCACATGTCTGTTGTCAGGTGGATACTATGCACAGCACTCTGCTGCAAGGCTTTTCCAAGCAATTCCAGCACATCGTGGTGTAGTGCTGGAACGGCAACTCTGGCAAAATAGTAGCGGCTGGGAACATTCCATTTTGGGCAGAGGGTTGTCACAAATTCCAGGAAACCGATCCCTTCAACAAAAGAAAAAGGGAGAAGGCCCAGAGCTAACATTTTAGCAAGCTTAGCATTGTACAAACGTGCTATTGGGTGGTTGCGCTCGTACTTTCCCTCCTGCGTAAACATGCTAAGAATGGTACGCTGCTTGGTATTTCTTTCAGATATGCCCGATGCAGTACTTCGTGTCGCAGACTTCGCACCCGTACTCCTTGGTGTCTCTGGGTTACTCTTACTCTGGTGCCACAGAGATGTTGCTGATCCGGAGGATCTGGGTTCTACCACTGCAGTGCTGGGGAGTGGGACAGGGGTACTTAGTGTACCACTACCAGATAGAATGTCTCCCTCTTCATCCTGTCCAGTTACCCGTAGACCTTCTACTGCTTCCCCACCAACATTAATGGTTCCTGCTTTTATGATATGTAGGTGGTCCTCCCACTGGATTGGGTGGTGTTTTTTCATATGGGTCATTTGGCCTCCGGTACCATAGTTTGTGCCAAGCTTACCACGACTAACAGAGGAATGACAAATGGAGCATATAGCAATGTTGTCCTCATTTGCGCTAACTGTAAAGAAGTCCCACACTGGGGAGCTTAACTTTTGTCTCCTGCTAGAAGTGCCACTTCCAATGCCGGATGAACTGGAGGTTGTGTGGTGAACTTCACTATGTGGCTGCACAGTAGTACCACTACCTCCTTCTGCTGAGGTGGAACTTGTGCTGGATGTAGGACGCTGCCGGCTTTGTGCAAATGTAAAAATGAAAGCTGGAGGTAGTTTTGGTGTGGCCTGTGTTGGTGGTATGCGTGCTACTACATCCCTAGTCGCAGCCATTCTTGATAGGGTTAAAATGTTGGTCTTATGTCCTCAGGGCCAGGAGTAATGCTTGTGATGACTGGGTCTGACTCATCATTAAGCATGGGCGGAAAATCCGTTCCGCTCGCGGATTTTGTGGATTTTTGGTAAATTCGCAATCCGCGAACGCTCGCGAATTTTCCGAAACTCCGCAAATTCGCAGGCTGCGGATTTTTTTTTCTTGGTGATATAATTTTGCGGCGTGCGGCGTTCACTTACCGTCATTCAGCGTTTGCCGAGTTGTTTTTCTCGATATTTTGCGACTGCTGCGCCATTTTGGATCTTGCTGCGGGATCCCATGGGATTTTGGCGCCCGCGATTACGTAATCGACCACGATTACGTAATCGCGGCTTGCCACCTTGCACAGCACATATCGCAAGAGTTCGCAATTGCGAACACGTAGATGCGGTGAGCAGCAACAATCTCGCACTCGCGAAATTACAAAATTTGAAATTCTGCACAAGAAATCTGCCAGCAAGCAGCATAAACCTTCTGAAAATTATGATTTTTATCAGGTTGACATTTGCCTGCACTTATTTTTGCAAGGAGTCCATTTTTGGGTGGGGGGTGGGAGGAAGGAAGTGCCCCGCAGTCTCCAACTTCCTGTTCCTGTCCAGCAGGCTCCTCCCAGTGCTGGTCACTTTCATTCGGATTCTTGACCTGGAAGGATTACTTTTTGTGGATGCTGCTGGATATTTGGATTTGAGGCCTTTTTGACTTTATTTGGATCACTTTTGGATTAGAAATTTCACAAGTAAGTTTGTTTGGGGCATTACAGTTGCTGCAACTACAATTTTGGAATTTTCCATTTTTGGGCTGTTGTTTGGGCCTTTTGCCCAGGGGTAGTGAGTGGTGCATGGACTGAGTCTTTCTGTGGGGTCTCTTTAATGTAAACATCATGGAGGGCATGGATGGCATGGGATTGTGCTGATTTTTGCGTGTTTTTCGATTTTTTTGGCTGCAATTGGTGCCTTTTGCCCAGGGGTAGTGAGGGGTGCATGGACTGAGTCTTTCTGTGGGGTCTCTTTAATGTAAACATCATGGAGGGCATGGATGGCATGGGATTGTGCTGATTTTTATGTGTTTTTCGATTTTTTGGGCTGTTGTTGTGGCCTTTTGACCAGGGGTAGTGAGTGATGCATGGGCCCAGTCTTTCTGTGGGTTGTCTTGAATTTAAACTTCATGGAGGGCATGAATGGCATGGGATTGTGCTGATTTTTCTGTGTTTTTCAATTTTTGGGGGTGTTCATGGGGACAGACCATGTGGGTGGGGGCCATTTTGAGTGCTGGTACAGGCAGGCCATTGCCATGTGCTGGGAGGCAGGGGGCCATTTTGAATGCAGGCAGTGTTCTTAGGTCTGCAACCATTTTGCCTAGCTTTCAACCATTATGCCCAGGGGTAGTGAGTGGTGCATGGGCCTAGTCTTTCTGTGGGGTGTCTTGAATTTAAACATCATGGAGTGCATGGATGGCATGGGATTGTGCTGATTTTTCATGAATTTCGTTTTTCTGGGCTGTTGTTGTTGCCTTTTGACCAGGGGTAGTGAGTGGTGCATGGGCCCAGTCTTTCTGTGGGTTGTCTTGAATTTAAACATCATGGAAGGCATGGATGATATGGGATTGTGCTGATTTTTCTGTGTTTTTCGATTTTTTGGGGTGTTCATGGGGACAGGCCATGTGGGTGGGGGCCATTTTGAGTGCTGGTACAGGCAGGCCCTGGCCATGTGCTGGGAGGCCGGGGGCCATTTTGAATGCAGGCAGTGTTCTTAGGTCTGCAACCATTTTACCTAGCTTTCAACCATTATGCCCAGGGGTAGTGAGTGGTGCATGGGCCTAGTCTTTCTGTGGGGTGTCTTGAATTTAAACGTCATGGAGTGCATGGATGGCATGGGATTGTGCTGGTTTTTCTGTGATTTTCGTTTTTGTGGGCTGTTGTTGTTGCCTTTTGACCAGGGGTAGTGAGTGGTGCATGGGCCCAGTCTTTCTGTGGGTTGTCTTGAATTTAAACATCATGGAAGGCATGGATGGCATGGGATTGTGCTGATTTTTCTGTGTTTTTCGATTTTTTGGGGTGTTCATGGGGACAGGCCATGTGGGTGGGGGCCATTTCGAGTGCTGGTACAGGCAGGCCCTGGCCATGTGCTGGGAGGCAGGGGGCCATTTTGATTGCAGGCAGTGTTCTTAGGTCTGCAACCATTTTGCCTAGCTTTCAACCATTATGCCCAGGGGTAGTGAGTGGTGCATGGGCCTAGTCTTTTTGTGGGGTGTCTTGAATTTAAACATCATGTTGGGCTTGGATGGCATGGGATTGTGCTGATTTTTATGTGGGTTTCGAGTTTTTGGGGTGTATAACTGAACTGATGTTCCTCTGTCTTCCATTGCTTTTAGGTGCACAAGACTCAAGAGAACCACCAGTGCCAGGAAGAAGTCCTGCAGCAGTGTGTGTGTGTGCAGCATAACGTCACGCGACGTCAGGTCTGGCCATAGACAACTCTGCAACTCATGCAACTGCGGCCAGCTGTTCTGACCTCTGAGGAAGATGGCCCCAAAAAAAGTTCCCCGTAGCTCCTGTAGCAAGAAAGTTGCCAGTAAGGAGCAGAAGAAGCAAGTTACCAAGGAGACTGGTGTGCCGCCCGCCACATTTTTTGGGAGTAAAAAAAAAAGTACGCCTGCAGCAGCAGCGGGATCTGCTGGGGACCAAGCTGGGAGCAGCACCCCCACACCATTGGGCTCAGTGCCGCCACCACCACCACGCCAACTTAAGTCCAAGCCCTTGAGTGCTGCAGAGGCACTTAGTCTAGTTGTTCAATCACCATCGACCAGTGATGTTGGCTCATTGCAAGAAAGTAGCAGCAATGTCCCTCAATCAACACAGGTTGTTGTAACTCATCTGACGAGTGTTGAACAACCACAGCCGCAACAACAACCACATGTGCAAGTACAAGATCAAGTACATGTGGAAGGAGAGGCAGCGCAAGGAGATGCACAAGCAGAGGTGCATGGAGGGTCACAAGTGCCCAGAATTGTTTTTCCTCCCGAAGTAGGGGAACATCAGGAAATCGACAATCAAGCCGAGGTATCATTTGAGGAAGCCACTCCTCCTGATGATCATTCATTGTCTTCCTCATCCCTAGCAAGAAAAAGATCAAGGGTGGTGTCTACATCTTCTTCAAGCCCACCTCCTTCTGATGATATGGATCAAACTTGGGAACCACCACTGCAGTCTGAGAGTGAGGCACACCATGATCTGACAAAGGTAGTTAAGCATAAAAGGAATTTCATAGTTATGGAGTGTGATGAGGCTCAACAAGAAGTGGCGGATATTCCTGCTGATGAAGACTCACACGACGACGACCCAGTCATCATAAAGGTCACTGCAGCCCCAGCGGGCATGCAGCAAACAGACATTTTGACCCTAGCCCGAGAAGCTGCTGAGCGTGATAATGATGTTGTCGACGAGGAGGCAATGGAAACACCACAATCATTGGAGTTAACTAGTACACCAACACCTACCGCTTCCATATTTCTTCCTCGCCAGAAGGGACCTCCATCCACCTCGACCTCAATTAGTGGTGGTGAAAGTGCACAACGTAGTAAAGTTCGGCAATCCACATCCTCCACTTCATCTGGCATTAGCAGCATGACCACCACCACCAGTATCGCCGCCTCCTCCGGCCCCCACAGACATTTCAAGTCAGCAGTTTGGGACTTCTTTAGTGTTTGCCCAATAAAGGAAAACTTTGCCATTTGTAGCATTTGTAAGCATGCAGTTAGTCGTGGTAAGTTTGGTACCAACTATGGTACCGGAGGCCAGAGAGGTCATCTTAGTAGACAGCATGCTGTCCAATGGTTTGCGCACCTAAAGGAGATCAAGGAAGCCCGAATTGCAAGTCAAGAAAACGTTGATGTTTCATCTGATGATGACGAGGAGGAAGAAGTGTCAAACACTTCACTTACACCCAGTACCCCTGTCAGCAGCACACCCCCTGTGAGCCACACTAAGAGTGTGGGAGAGAGTGAGACTTCAATGCGAAAAAGTTCATCAGCGAGCGTAACTGGGTCGAAGAAGTCATCATCATCCCGTAAATGCATGGTCCAGGGCAACATTAGAACCATGTTGTTTTCAGAGGCGCCATATGATCGCAACCACCCACTGACGCGTCTGTATAACACTAAGCTGGCTAAAATGCTTGCTCTGGACCTTCTCCCTTTTTCTTTTGTAGAAGGGGTTGGTTTTCTAGAATTAGTGGCAGCGCTCTGCCCTAAATGGAAGGTTCCTAGCCGGTTCTATTTTGCCAGAGTTGCGGTTCCAGCACTACATTAAGATGTGCTGGAGGTGATTGGGGCAGCTTTGCAGAAGAGTGCTGTTCACACTATACATCTGACAACAGACATGTGGACCAGTGGCGCAGGTGCTGATTACATGTGCATCACAGCACACTGGGTCTCTTTTTCAGGGGTTAAAGCAAAGCTAAACGCAGGTGCTGACCCGGACCAAGTTTTCAAAGCTGCTCGGAAACATGCAACACTAGCCATGTTTGGCTTGGAGAAACGTCATACAGCAGAAAACATTTTGAATGAGTTTAACACAAAGGTCTTTCACTGGCTGTCCCCCAAAAAATGCCAGATTGGGTATGTTTCCACGGATAATGGCGCCAATGTAGTTAAGGCCATGGATCTGGGTAACTATTTCAGAGTGCCGTGTTTGGCGCACTGTATAAACCTGGTTGTTAAAAAATTCTTGAGTGAAGACAGGCCAGCGTGCAAGTTAGTAGCCACCAACCGAAGAATGTGCAACCATTTCAGCCATTCTTTTAAGGCCCGGAAGCATCTGAGGAGCCTGCTACATGAACGTCGAATGCCAGTGAAAGGACTCATCCAGGAGGTGGCAACACGTTGGAACTCAACCTTCTACATGCTTGAGAGTCTGTATGAGCAGTATACGGTACTCGATCACTATTTCTTAACACTGGGTACAGCTCAGAAGGACCTGAGGCTAGATGTGGCGCAATGGAAGCTAGTTAAAAGCCTGACAGACATGCTTAGTCCTTTTGAGGTCTTCACGCGTGCAGTCAGCAGGGAGGACTGTAATTTGGGAAAAGCTATCCCATTGTTGCGCATGCTGGAGCACCAACTGAAGGCGGTGTCTTCTATGTTTCAAAAAGATGAAGAAAAGAAAGAAGCTTTTGTTTTGGCGGAGAAATTATTAGAGCGCCTACTTGGCAATGAACGTCTTAAAATGATTCACTCAGAACAGCATTACATTTGTGCTACTATTCTAGATCCACGCTACAAAAAGGCACTGGCAGGCCGAGCATTCTTTCCTTTTGATGATGAAGATGTTACAAAGTACAAACGTTGGCTAGCCTTTTCAGCCATGAGGTTTGAAAGAGAACGGCAGCAAATTGAAGGAAAAGGCAGTACATCAGCATCAGCAGGCCATCCCCAGTCAAAAGAATCCACTTCTGCACCTGTGGCACAAGTGACCTCTCAGGCGTTAAAGACACCGGCAACCGGATCATCTGCACGAGACACAACAGTAACATTGGGTGAAGAAGAGGATTGGCTAACTTTCCTTGGGTTTGGTTCTAAAAAAGGTCCCAGCAAAGTGAAGGAACCTTGGAGAACCTTGAGTCGATGGTGCAGGACTATCTGAATGACTCAACAGAGGTCTATGTTAATGCTGACCCATTGGCGTATTGGCATGGGAAAAAAGAATTGTGGGCACAGCTCTCCAAACTGGCTATAAACTACTTGTCTTGCCCACTCGCAAGCGTGTCTTCTGAACGTGTTTTTAGTGCTGCTGGTGGCATTGTAACTTCCAAACGGAGCCGCCTCTCGCCCAAAAATGTGGAGAGGTTAACAATGATCAAGATGAATCAGCACCTCATACCACCAGATTACAAAGTACGAGAACACACGCCGGATGAAGACGAGGAGGACAGCAACGTAGATGAGGGAATTTCTTCTCTGTTAGGTGACACTGACCTCATCCTACCTGAATTCGCTGAGTATGAGGACGAACCCTTATTCTTATTCCCTGACACGGAGCCCTGAAAATGAGAAAATAAAATCAATACATTTCTTTTTCGTCCTTATTCACTTTTATTCCTGTGTGTCTGTCTTTCTTTGTTTTGCACAGTTAATATAATTAAAACTTTAATCACCTAATCACAAAAACAAGCCCATCAGCAGAACTGTCTTCACTTGTTTGCTTATTGATTTGAAGGTGCCGCAGTCTGCATTCCTCAGGTTCACAAGTTCACAAGAACATGCTCCTCTATCCTCCTCCTCCAGACTCCTATTTCCCTCAAAGCAGAGGGCTGGATTACACCCAATGAAGAAAGACTCTGCACTTGTGGGGGTGTTCTACTTCTTTGCGGGTGAGTTGACAGCTCTGGGGCCATTGCTGGGAAGCTCTAATACCGGATAAAAGTGGTTTGGACCAAATCGGAGGCACATTTTTTTTTGCGTTTTTGCTGACTTGCTTGCCTTTGAGGTGCTCTTTGGGGGGGTTCCGGGTGTTTGTGGGTGGGTTTTGGGGTCTGGGAGCACTGCTGGGACAGTCTAATTTTGATTGCATTTGCTTTTCAGGAAATCCGTGGTGGAAAACGGGAGTTATGACCTAGCTGCACAGCGCGTTTGGACCGAAGGCCGATAAATATTGTAAGTATGAGATTTTCCTTTTTGGCTGTTTGGGGGTGTTGTGCTTTTTTGCGGGTGGGTTGGCGGGTCTTGGGGCATTGCTGGGAAGGTCTAATACCGGAAAGAAGTGGTTTGGACAAAATCCATGATGACATTTTTTTTGCTATTTCTGACATTTCGCTCAATGTAGCTTTTTCGGGGGCCTGTTTGAGGGGCTTCCTGGTGTTTGTGGGTGGGTTTTGGGGTCTGGGAGCACTGCTCGGACAGTCTAATTTTGATTGCATTTGCTTTTCAGGAAATCCGTGGTGGAAAACGGGAGTTATGACCTAGCTGCACAGCGCGTTTGGACCGAAGGCCGATAAATATTGTAAGTATGAGATTTTCCTTTTTGGCTGTTTGGGGGTGTTGTGCTTTTTTGCGGGTGGGTTGGGGGGTCTTGGGGCATTGCTGGGAAGGTCTAATACCGGATAGAAGTGGTTTGGGCAAAATCCATGATGACATTTTTTTTGCTATTTCTGACATTTCGCTCAATGTAGCGTTTTCGGGGACCTGTTTGGGGGGCTTCCTGGTGTTTGTGGGTGGGTCAAGGGACACTACGGCAGGATGCTGTTCACTTTAGCGACCAGGGCATCATACTCCTTGCGGAGGGTGGCATGGTCGGAGCGGAGGCTCTCCACCAAGGTCTTATATGTTAGGACCTCCTGCTCCAGGTAGGACACTCTGAGGCATAAGCGGTGTTGGCGTGCCTTGCAACTCCTGTGGGGGCAGCTGCTGTCTTTGCTGCTCGGCGGTGGCGGTTGGCTTTGGTAGCCCGGCTTCGTACCGCTGGAGCACTGCGCTGGCTGGCAGCCCGTGGGGGCACGGAGGAGGATGCAGATGTCCCAGTGGATGTTGTACCAGTAGACTGCGTGTCCTCCTCCTCCAGGGCCACCAGCCGCCGATATTCGGCAACAGTGGCATCCAGCCTCCGTTGCCGGGCCATTTGAGCCCGCTCCTTCCTTGTTAGTGTTGTTGATTTGGGAGGAGCAACTATATGAAGAAAGAAAGACATAGTCTGTAACCAATGCGCCTTAAGATTAACACAAAATGATTGAGCAGAAAGTTGTGTCACAGTACAACTTGCAACTTGAAAGCACAGTATATAACTATTGAGGCCAGTATCTATCTAACCTCCCACTTCTTCATCCTTGCTCTAACATTAGTGGAAGTTTAAGGAACAAATTTTACGAGCACTATGGACTTCCATTACAGTCGACTATGACAGTACACCAGTCTTCTTCTTCTTCTTCTCTCTTGTTTAGTAAAATTGGTACGTTATCTTATGCAAGCCGGCATAATGCCAGCGCAGTGAACTTGCACCGGAGAAAAACAGACGCACACCATGATGAGTGAGACAGACTTGCGTTAATGTACCGGTCCAGTACATGCAGGTGGTGAAGCTCTTACTTTTCTATTACGGGTGGCACTAAGAATACTCTGTTAAAAGGGCTACTGCTTAATTAATTTAACTTTCACCCTACAGTGCAAATGAGTACTAGAAAAGGAAAATGAAGAAGCTAAATAATCTGATTATCTGTCACTTCACATGGGATGTATTTGATTACATATGGGATGACTTTAGGTGCTTTGCTTTTTATTGAGTGAACAGTTATACACCCACACGTGAATGACGTACTACTACTAAACTAAACTTATTAAGAGAGGTAGGGAGTGTCCACCGTAATAACCGGATATATGCTGTGCTTGCAGTTGCAATACAAACTACTGCTACTATTCATGGTAGTATTTGGACAAAATTACAACTTCTTTTCCTTGCCTTTCCTACACTGGAATGGACGTGCGGGTGCGGTGTTACATGCTCTTCAAAGTAACACTTAGTTCATCCAGTGACCGTCTACTCTCTCTAGATACACATATGCTATCTAAGAGTCAGATAGTACCATGATCCAGGCATCCATCCATTCAAAGTATGGGCACACATACAGTTTCTGTTTCACCCACCCAGGCTGTTCTCCTTCCACCCATCCTTGCTTTATCATTCACCCAGCCATGCACCATACCATATTCTTTCCTTCCCAGCCACCTCGGGGACCAAGCAAACACATATCATTCTTCTTTGCCAGTCATCATTAAATTTCTCGTCCTTCCACACTTACTTACACCCTTCTTTCGCTTTTCGTTCATCCCATCCATCAAGTTCATCTCAGATCTGATTGGGATTCTTCTCGCCAAAAACTTCACAGCTTAGTCGAAGTACATTTAGAGGAGGCTACTACCTGGTTGATTTATAATACACCCGTGCAGATAGCACACTCTGCAGTCTTCAATCTCAATAAGTAAGGAATATATAGCTTACCTCTGCCCGCCACCACCGTGTGAACCCTCACAGGCACATTGGTGTCGTCCAGCACTTGCACCGCATCCTCCCCAGAAGTGTTCCCCTCATCCAGCACCACCACCTCCGCGCTGGCCCCGCCACCAGATGTTCCACCTGCAAAGTACATTTAAGAATGTTAGAATACACCACTCACTACTATATAATATTTGGTCTAGGAATAAAGAAATGTGAAAAAAACAGAAAACAATGTAATAATTTGTGACTGTCTAATCTAAAGTAAAAATGTCCCTTTTTCCAGGGAAGGCTGTTGTCTTGCTGCACTTTTTGGCACAACTGATGAATGCTTGCTTTTTATTTTTAACACGCACCACTTTTTCTCCTAACAGACAGAAGCTTTAAGCTCTAAGAACACAAGCAAGATCAAGTTCAAACCAGGTGAGAGCTCGGCTCGACCACAAAGAAATGTGTTGAATTAATCGTCAGCACTAAGCACTTTTCCATTTTCAGTTAAATGTTTAGTTTTATGACAAACTTAATTTTAATAAATGTGTTTACTTTTAATAAAGCTTTTAAACTTAAATAGACTCTGTGGTTTTTGGTCCTCCAGACTAGAGTGGCTGAGCTAAAGGTTTTGCAATTTTTGCAAGCATGAGTCCGTGCCTCTGAACATTCTTGACTCTGACTCCGTACTCTTGTCCTGCGTTGGATAATCATCATTGGGGATCAATCATCGGTGACTTTGGGAGCTAAATGACTCTGCCACACTATCTAGTCAGTAAGGAGATTGGGGGTTCAACTACAAAGTCTGTTATCACTGAGGTATGTGGAAAGCCTAACAGCGCCTATTATAATTGATAAGCTAGGCAATGCATTATTTAGTGTCCATAGTTCTGTTTGTGCAGATTTGTCCCTGCAACAGTAGTAGAATGGATTTTCTTCCTATCCAAACCAAAAGTAAAGTAGTATCCTATTCTTTCTTGATGGTCATTCACCTTTTTATTGTTGGCAATTGTCAAAGCATAAACATTTAGAAGACTTGAAAAGACATTATGGACAATCCCAGAGGACTGCACTCAGTGCATAGAGCTATTGCTGACTAGAATGGGAGTCCAATGGAATTGGCAAATGTGCAATCTTAGTTAGCTACACAGACAGACTAATAAGAATAATCTAGTAATACCACAGGGAGTCATAGTCGAGGCAGGATAAGAATTTAGATACAGTCTACAAGAAAATCAAAGACGATTTAGAAAAAATGGAATGAGGAACGCTGGGAAAAAATAGGTACTCTATAATAAAATTAAAACTTACCGGGCCAGCAAAGGAGCCCTTGCCTGCCCGATCCTGGTCTCCATCCTGTTGAACAGCAGCCTCCTCCTCCTGTGTCCTCTTGCCCCTGGGGGGAGCTGATATACAACATGAAATAAAGAAAGACCAGAAAACATGGATGATATTTGTCAACCAAATCAAACATTTCAAAAGAACAATAACAAAATATTTTGGCGAAATAGCAAATAGACAACTATGCCACGGGATATATTGACCGATCTCATGTGGTCTACTACGTTATTAGTATTGCTTGATTTGCACGCGAAGTGACAGACAAAGTCCATCGTGATTGCAGATCAGCGACAACACCAAAAAGTTTCCTACTACATTAACCAGTCATTAAAATACTCAAACTATCAATCCACCACCACTATTTCTTCTTATCGCCATGTGTACAAAGGAAGGACTGGACTTGAGTCTGTAGGGGCTGATTTAGAAGCCCCTTGCGGCTCTTTTGCTCCATTGTTGCGTGACTTTTGTGACGCAGCGGCAGAACAAAAGAGACGCCATGGTGCGGCGTATATTAACGTGACGCATATGGGAGAGCATCACGTTGTAAAGCCCTGCGCCATCAGGGGGCGTTCCGGCGCAAGGGAGAGTGTTCCTGCGCAGGAACACATCCTAAAAGTGGCTGAGGGAAATCTACAAGATTTCAATCAGTCACTTTGAGGACAATGATGCGTGACTCAAACCCTGCGCCTGCTTGAAGCAGACGTACGGCTTGACGCAGCATTGGGGAGATAGGGCACCCCAGAGCATTGCTGGAGCTGCTCCATCGTTGCAACGCAACTCCAGCAATGAGCCGCCTTTACCGCACAGATGAGTAACGCTTTGGTGACGTTTTGGGCCCATGGTGCGCCGCATTGTAAATACGGCGCACCATGGGTGGTGGTGGCGTGGCGCACAATTACTGGCGCATCCCTGCTACTTTGCAGGGATGCGCCGGTAATTAAAAATCTGACCCTTAGTGTCTAGCATTACGCAGTTCTTTAAACTACACTCATACATAATTTCACAGGCCAATGAAATGAACACAAAATCGAAAACAAATAAGCATACTAGCAACGCTACTGAGAAGGAGAGCAGTGCACCTGAAATGCACAGAACATTTTGAAATATAATTTACCTACAATGTAATCAGCAGCATTAATGCTCTTGGTAAAAAACACAAATTTGCAATATAATAACACACAGAGCAGGAGAAAACAAAGTAGTAAAGAAATAGCTACTACTACTTACCAAGCCCGGGGATCTCAAGGCCGAGCAGGTCGAGCAGATCGTGTTCCCGGTCCAGGAGATCCGTCCAAAGGTGGGTGGCCTGGTTGTAGGTGCGCCAGACCCAAGACTGTTGGTACATGGCCCGACACACCTTCTCCCACCGCTTCCGGCGTTCCTGGATCCCGTACCCGCGAGCGATCTTGCCACCTGCCATGATGGTCCTGGGGAGGCGGCGCTGAACATAATAAACTAGTGCGGCACCTCCTCCGGGCTGAAGATCTCCCGGGGTGCAACCTGCTCCCCCTCAAACGCCCGCACGGGAGCCGTACACGGGGTGCGGGACCCTTCCCCTTCTCTGGATGCTTCCCGGCTCCCTTTACCATGATCTGGGCAGAAAGGAAGCTAAATAATAAAGAAAATAGAATAGGTAAGAAGAAAAGAAAAGAGTTTAAAAAAGTAGTTTAAAATTAACCAAAAGTAGCAGAAAACACAAAAATATAGAGCTAGAAAAATAGAGGGATAGATAATAAGTAAAATAGATTAAAAAAAACTTCAAACAAGCAAAGGATGGCAGAGATTCAGAGAGGATAGAAAAAGCATGCCCAGAACCATAGCAATGAATGAGAAACAAGATGGCCGCGCCCGTTCACGACCGCGTGGGTAAGTTCGCGCGAGATTTTCCTCGCGTACACACGCAAAATTGTACTAGCGAGCCGCACACTTTGCGAGATTACACATCGCGCCCGGAAACGGAAATACGTCATGCAAACAAGATGCCCACGCCCGTGAACGACCGTGAGGGTAACTTCGCGCCGTTGCGCTACAAGCGGCTCGCTAAAACGCACAAAATCTTGTGAACTAACAGGCCGCAAAAAAACAAATCGCATATTCGCACGAATTTGCGGCTTCCGAATTCGATTTCGCGCACGTTCGCGCCCCGCGAATCCCGCGAAATTGCAGCAAAACGAGTTTTGCTAAACTGAAAGCACTCAGCAGGTGCAAAAATTCAAACTCATCATTAGTAACCATTCCCTGTAGTGCTTCCTGACTGGGGCCCCTTCAGAGTTCAGTTGCTAGTTGCAACAATTGTATGACCCTGCTCTGACCCTCACAGCAGGCTCATAGAATAGCTACAAGTAGGCCACAAAGGTCCTGGAAAAACAAATTGCCCTGTAACAGAAAGCAAATTACAGATAAGGAAGCAGGTGCCAGACTGGAATTTTAAAACAGTGACAAATTAATAAATCAACCCCAAATTATTTCATGTCAGTTGAAGCAGGGTAGGTGTGCTTGCTTTTCCCCCCATAATCTACAGTATGATGAACCAGAGGGTGGCATTGATGTACCAGAGGGTGGCATGGGTGAAACAGAGGGTGGAAGTGGTGAAACAGAGGGTGCTGGGAACCTGTGATGATGAACCAGAAGTAGAAACAACATAGTCGCGACCGTTGCGAGCCGACAAGTAAGTTCGCAATTGCGAACTGGTACAAAACCCTCGCGAACTGGCAGAAACCCTTGCGAACACAACAAAAAATCCGCAAATTCGCGAGAATTCGCGGATTTTGCGGATTGCGAGTTCGCAAATACGCAAATTCGCGAACGCCAGATTCGCAAAATTCGCATATGCTTACTCATCATCACCATCATTATCCGGCTGCTGAACATTGCACTCCATAAGTGGTAGGCTTCCTGGAACCTTCCTTTTCCCTAGCCTGGTCTTCTTGAGATGTCTCTCCCTCTCATGCTCAGATCGTTCTGGCTCCCAATTGAGGTCAAGATCATCAGAAGGGATGCTTTTCGAAGAACTCAATGGACTAACCCTCCTTTTCCTTGGTGGGGATTTGGATAACAATAGATCTCCTGCATGAGGTGCTGCCTCTTCTTGCTCTGCATCAGGCTCAATTTCCTGAACTGCCCTGACTTCGGGAGAAACAACTACTATTGCCGGTGGTGGTTCTTGAACAACTATTGCAGGCGGTGGTTGTGGTAGTTGTTTTTGTTGAACATCTACTATTGCGGGCGCTGGTTGTTGTTCACCACTTTTCTGCTGTGTTCCCTATTGCGTGGAATGTGTACTGCTTTGAGATTGAGATAAGTTCAGGTCAGACTCAGTATCACTGCTTTCCACCATTAGGCTGGCTACCTCTTCCCCACTCATCTGCTTGGGCCTGGGGTGGTGGCTTGGGCCCACTGATGCGGAGGTGATGGCCCCAGCTTGGACCCCGGTCACTGCTGCTGCAGACGTACTTTTTTTTCTCCCAAAAAAGGTTTTCGGGTCAACACCAGACTTAAGTGTCACTTCCTTCTTCTGTACTTCCTTCTTCTCAGCAACTTTCTTGGTCTTGGAGGACCTGGTACCTGCTTTCTTTGGGCCCATCTTCTTCAGATGTCAGCAGCAGCACTCAGTTGCACAAGTTGCTGTGAATGATGTCTGGTCAGGTTAGTCACTCACACCACACGTGACGTAGTACAGAAGGACGTCCGTCTGGCAGTAGAACAGGCGATGAATGATGACAGACACCTCCTCTTCAGTCTTTTGTGCACCTACAAGCAAAGAAGGCAGAACAACATCAGTCGAATATGGATTTCTTGTAGCTTTAATTACTACTAGAAGTATTAGTACATCCAGTAAGAGTAAGAATAGCAAATAATTAAAATGCAAATATAGTGGAAGTGGAACTTGTTTATCCATAATTTGTGCATCATTTTGGATGGATGCAGCATCAGTGACCTGCAGCAGATAGCAATGGGGATGTGAACAGTAGTAAGCCAACAGGAACAATGGCAAGGCACAGGCCAATTTGTCAAAAACAAAACAGTACACTACTAGCCACCACAGCTCCACATGGGCACTCATCACAGGTACATGGGTAAAGGCCAGAAAAAAATAAACTCAACCAGGCCTATATCCCTCCCTATATGGCCAGAAAAAGAGGATGCCTACATCACAGCTTAATGCAAAAAAGAAAATCCCCATGGATACAAGGTTTGAAAGTTACACAACAACACAAACAACAAAGGCATTTGGAGTTTTCCCCCAAACAGTTAACTACACCCCAAACACCACATTTGAAAATTCAATGCATTGCCAGCCATGCCCTAAATGATGTTAAATTCAACAGATAAAATGGAAACCGCTACATCAAGCATCCCCGCTGACTATCTCTGGGACTCTAGGCCTACTGGCAGAAATAAATCACACAACTTTGTAGGCCTGCGGCAAAAAACTAAACCAGGATGGAAGGTCACACAAAATGGCCGCATCCACATGGCCTGGCCAGTGCCACCCCCAAAAACATGAAAAGAAAGAGAAGACAGACAATACATTCCTATGGCAAAAGGACAATGCTTGGCTTGACAAAATGGCCGCCACCAAGCCGCCCACATGGTCAGGCCACCCTCAAACAACAAGGTACATAGAGGACAGAAACAGTAAGTGGTCCATGCTCCAAAAACTACAAGCAAATTACAACCTGAGGAGTTTCTTTTAGCAAAATGAACAGCATCTACATTTTCGGGAACATTTTAGGCAACTCGAGAGATATTGCTCGCGAGAATGCAAATTCAGCGTGTTCGGCGGCGCGAACTGAACAAAACGTTGTGATCGCTCGCCCGAGCACGCACATTGAGCGCGTGAAGACGACAAAAACTGTAAGGTCGCGTTGAAGCACTGTGCAAACGTACCAAAACTACGCGAGCTGAATTCTAGGGTTACCTAGTGCGCAGGAAAAAGCCATATTATTCAACACACACCCAAAACCTGCAATTCAACACCAAAAACACATTTTTCTAATTAATCCAAAGCCATCCATGATCCACATGATGTTACACTTACAACTTAAACACCCCTATAACAGTTGAACAACTTTCATGCACCCATGATGAGGAGGACTCTAGTAGTACCCTTGGGCCTACCTACTGGCACAGTAGGCCACAAGCTTGGAGGCCTATGGCAAAAACACAGAGGCTGCTACTAGTACTAGGAATTATAATGGCCGCCCACACATGGCCTGGCCACCCCCAAAAACATAAAAAGAAAGACAAATAGACAATACATTCCTATGGCAAAAGGACAATGCTTGGCTTGACAAAATGGCCTCCAAGCCGCCCACATGGTCAGGCCACGCTCAAACAACAAGGTACATAGAGGACAGAAACAGTAAGTGGTCCATGCTCCAAAAACTACAAGTAAATGACAACCTGAGGAGTTTCTTTTAGCAAAATGAACAGCATCTACATTTTCGGGAACGTTTTAGGCAACTCGAGAGATATTGCTCACGAGAATGCAAATTCGGAGTGTTCGGCGGTGCGAACTGTACAAAACGTCGTGATCGCGCGCCCGAGCACGCACATTGAGCGCGCAAAGAAGACGAAAACTGTAAGGTCGCGTTGTAGCACTGTGCATACATACCAAAACAGTACAGGCCTCCCCCAATAATAATTTTTAAGAAAGATTGAGAAGCACAGAAAACTGTAGTTAAAAAAATAAAACATTTACAGTACACCAATTCTCAATTCTCAAACTTACTTGTGAAAGAGTGATCCTTCCAGCTCCAATTCCAAATGAAAGTGAACACCACATGGACAAAGCACTGGAAGGTGCCTGGTGGACAGGAACAGGAAGTTGGAGACTCAGGGGCACTTCATTTCTCTTGAAAAAAAGAGTAGAAACAAAAAGAGGACTCCTAGCCCAAACAAATACAGCCAAATCACAATCTGAGGGGTTAAATGAACATTTTTGAGAACATTTTACCATGCTCGAGAGATATTCTGTGCCAGACTGCAGTTTCTGCGTGTTCGGAAACGCGATCTTACCTACATAGCGCTGTAAGGAAGATCGCGCGTCCTAATGACGTGTCCGCGCGTCCGAATGACGTTATCGCGTTCTCACAGTCGGGTTGGATTGTGCGGCCGGATTCCAAACATCGTAGCGAACGCGACCGGGAGAGAAAAGCGAGAAAGCGAACGCAGAACCACGGTAAGTCATTACCGCGCACGCGAGAATGCTATTTAGCGCGCGAGGAAGAAAAACCACTACGCTACGCTGTAGATTGCGAAGTAGGCGACAGCTTCGCGCTCTCCGCGAAGTGCGAAGTTGCCGAAACTTCGCAAACTCCGCAAACGGAGTGTAGTTCTCCGCCCAGGCTTAATCAAGACAGTGGATACTGTCGAAACGCGTAATGGTAGGCATGCTGAGCGAAAATATGCTTGAATAAACTCACTTTGTTTGGCACCAAGTAAACGGGTTCCTCTCTTGGTCTTTCCAGTCCGGTGGAACGTGGCAGGGCTGGGATTGTTTGGCGAGTTCTTTCTTTATTGCTTGCACCAGAAGGCTTTCATTGGTGCAAGAGGAACCCCTCCCCCTTGAGAGGCTCGGCGGCAGGAAGCAGAGAGCTCTGTTCACTGAGCTACCCATTGCGAGACTTCGGCGTGGAGTTAGCCGCCAGGAGCCCCTGGACACTGTGGAGTCCTGCCTCAAAGAGGGAATCGCAGCCTTCTGTTTTGAGGAGCGGACGGCGTATGTGGTAATCCCAGGAGGTAGGAGATACAAGATTGTCTGGCGAGGAGTGTGCCGGGACTGTAATCAGGACCTAGCAAGACGTACTTTTTGCATACTGTGGATACAAGATCTAAACAAAGTGAAGTGCTAATTTACAAGTTGCTACAACACAGCTATGTCCGCAGATGTGTTGCGAAGCAGGGAAGAGGCGTCCGGCCTCGTATTTGTGAAACCCCCGGCTGGGGGAGCTGACTCAACACGGCAAACAACCATTGGAAATGAAAATCCGACTGTAAGAAATCTATACAGGAAGTTGGAAAAGCTCAAACTCAAAGAACAATCGAAGTGGTGGGAGAACAAATCCCTGAATATGTATTTGCAGGAGGGAAGGGTACCTAGAGGATTACGCATTAGTCTCGCCCCAAGCTATGAAACACCAGACCCGGATATGCTTTCAGAATGGGCTGAGGCAAATTTGGAATCGTCAGCTAAATTGATGACCATCTTGGTGAAGTATGCCGAGTCTGATCGATGTAAGTTTCAAGCCCAGATTGAGGAATTGGAGGAAGAAATAAGTGGCATGGGTGCGAGCGAGGCTATTGACAAAATGCAAGCTGAGATGACATTTAGGCTGAATAAAGAGGAGGAAGTTATAAAAAAACGAAAGGCTTTCAAATTCGAGCGGAACCGCTTGGATTATCTGCATGGTCAAATCTTTACTTATGCAAAGCGATATGAGAGCGTTAAAGCTAGAGCCAGGAAAACACGCATTATTCCACCTGGCAGCACCCCTGCTATTCCGTCCTCGTCAGATGCGAGTTCAGTAGGAAGCGAATCTGAAAATGAGGGAGCCAAAAGCATGCCGTTAGGGTTTACCGTACTGTCCCTTGCTCAGGAAGTGAGCTGTATGTGCCAGGACCGTCGGGACATATTGAGACCCAGGGTACAAATTGGTGGTCAAAACACCAAAGGGCCAACTGGAAACGAGGCAAAAGGAGAAAATGTTGTGCCAGGAAAAACAAACAGCAACCAAAAGCCTCAGAAGGGTCGCTGGAACAAAAAGGCAGCAAAAACACAGGCGGCAGACCCTGCTGAGTAATGAATCTCACAACGCTAGCCCTCACGGACAAAGAAAAAAAGATCCTCAGTTTAGGTTTGACATATTGCCCTCCCTGCAATTTTAATTACGCTGATGTAAGGATGTTGCCTTCCATTTTGTTAGGAAGCTTAAACTCAAGAAATATTTTAGGATACAACCTACCAAGAAGAAAAAACCTGGGGAAATTGCAAATAGCCCACTTCTCCTTGAAGCTGGAGATGGGTCCGACTTTGATGATATATGGGCCTTGCAGGAGGAGACACATCCATCAATACCAGTCCCTCTAGCTAGATCAAGAATTGACCAGGCGGTTTGCGTCACTCCGTTCAAACCGAAATCTGTATTCCTCCCAACTATGACTCATGACAACATTGATGTTTATCAGAATCTGGTCACAAAAGACTTGAAAAAATTGTACATCGCAACCAACAAGAGACACATGGTGGTCAACAATTTGAATCAGAGTTACAATATTCCAATAAAGAAACTAAAATCCAACAGCAATATTGTGATCTGCCAAGCGGATAAAGGCGGCAACGTAGTTCTGTGGCCCAGACAGATGTACATACAAGAAGCAGAATCACAACTTCATGACCAGTCCTGTTATAGGAAAAGCAACTTGGGAGCAATAAGATTAGCATGGCAAGATCAAAATGCTAAACTGGTTGCATGGAAAAGTGGAAACTTGATTTCTAAGGAAGAATTTGGGTTTCTCAAAAAAGATTTTTCAGTCATACCCTCATTCTATTTGCTTCCCAAAATACATAAACGTTTGGACAATCCCCCCGGAAGACCTATAATTTCAGCTATTAATAGCTACACGCAAAATATGTCAACATATATTGACTACTTTCTACAAGACAGTGTAAAGAGTCTGAGCTCTTATGTACAGGATTAATCTGACTTTGTAAGGAAATTAAGTACTATTCGTGGAATTCAAATTGTGTACTCATGACATTGGACGTTGCATCATTGTACACATCAATATGCCACAATGATGGCATTAGAGATGTTAACTACTACCTGAACAGACGTGCAATCAATTTTTCTGCACACAACTCTATGTTGATCGCTATGATCAAAATCTGTTTAGAACAAAATTATTTTTTGTTTAACAATTAGGCATATCAACAAACCAGAGGGGTAGCTATGGGGGCCTGTTTTTCTCCCAGCCTAGCGTGCTTGCACATGGGCTGGTGAGAGCAACAGGTCCTCATGGTACAACATCAGGCTACTATGGAGAGCCATGTCCCCCTGTACCTGAGGTACATAGATGACCTCTTTTTCATATGGCAAGGTACAATGCAGGGAGCTAGCGGGTTTGTAGAACAGCTTAACACCAATAACTTAAATCTAGAATTTACGTCCACAATGAGTACATTATGTGTATGCTTCTTGTACATAGAGGTATATATAGAGTCAGGAGCACTAGCGACTAGGCTATATAGGAAGCCAACTGCGGGTAACACCGTCCTGCACGCGGCCAGCCAGCACCCCCACCACTTGATACGGAGCATCCCCTTCGGGGAGATGCTTCGTATCAAGAGAATTTGCAGTAATGAAATTGAGTGTTCCAGGGCCCAGGAAGCTAGTATACAATGTTTTCTGGCACGGGGATACTCAGAGGGTGTACTATTGAAGGCGATGGACCGCTCTAACATCATTTCTAGAGCCCAGGCTTTAGCTCCAAAAACTGTGTCAACAACATCTCAGCCAGACACCGTTTCAGACTCCTCTAGAATCATTGTTACTTTTAACCAACAACATAAGGAGATCCGGAAAATTTTCAGCCGTAACTGGAACTTGGTGACAGGGGATCCTGTCATTGGTGGTCTGGTCGGCAGAAGACCGGAACGTTCTTTTAGAAAGTCCACTTCTATGTCTGACAGGCTTGTAAAGAATTACTTGGAACAACCCATCTCAAAGACATTTATGGCACTGAGAAAGGGTTTCAAAAAATGTTCAAGTTGCAAAGCATGCAAAAATGGTTGCAGCAGAACACAGTATTCTACACCATTTAAAGATAAACCTGTACCAATTACAAAACAGCTCTCTTGTAGGACTGAGTTTGCAGTTTATGTGCTGCAGTGTCCTTGTGACCTCCGGTATGTAGGGAGTACCCGACTGCCGGCTCACAAGAGGATACTGCTGCACATAAGAGCAATTACCACCAAGGACCTGTTCTACCCTGTGGCACACCACTTTCAAAGTACTCACGAGAGTGACCCCAAATATCTCTCTTACTATGTTATTGATTACATATTGCCTCTCAAAAGAGGTGGCAACAGAGATGCACTTTTGAGGGTCCTGGAAACTCGCTATATCCGTGAATTAGACAGTCGTACCCCTGGGGGGCTGAACGCTCGCGAGGATCTGTATACCTGTCTGTGAATCATCAACATTTGTATTAACATCTAGGAGTATTATTATACTCAAGGTAACAGATATATTTATCTCATTTCACTTAATCCTGCAGCCACATTTGAATCTTGAACAGTCTTTTCGTTCCTAATTGCCATGGTTTTAGCTGGTTCGGAACATCAGTCAGACGGCTAAAATTGGTAGGGAGGGGCTCCTCCCTCTATACTGAGAAAATTTCTTTAAAATTATTTTAGATATGTGTATTTGACTATTTCACTTGTTGCACTTTGCACTTTATTAATAGATTTTGCACTTAGCTGTGATAACTGTTCCTTGCCACGATATGGGAGAAAATGACAACTTGCTTATGTTTACAGAGGTCATTGTTTACATTTGCACAAAACACTTTAATGTAGATCCCCACTTGGGATTTATATTGCACAGGTTTTTACTTAGGAAACTTGGTCTTTAATGTAATGACATCACTTATTGTTTTTAGGATATTTTATGTATTTATATATTTATTAATTTATTTATATATGTATCTATTCTATTGCTTGATGTTGCACATTTGTATATATTATATATTACATGAGGGAATTAAGATCCACTTTGGGTTGTATTTGTGACCGATAAGACTCTGATAATAATTGCAGTCTTTTTTCTGTTTCCTTATCTGGAACCTGTGAATGTGTGGGTGGGAACTATTAGTCCGCCCTTAGTGTTCTGTATTTAAACTTCCCATATGGCTTTGCGATCACATCATGTGATCAAGACAGTGGATACTGTCGAAACGCGTAATGGCGGGCATACTGAGCGAAAATATGGTTGAATAAACTCACTTTGTTTGGCACCAAGTAAACGGGTTCCTCTCTTCGTCTTTCCAGTCCGGTGGAACGTGGCAGGGCTGGGATTGTTTGGCGAGTTCTTTCTTTATATATATATATATATATATAGATATATATATAGATATATATATATATATATATATATATATATATATATATGTATATATTTATTGATTTTATGGCAGAGGAAAGTTGCACAGTGGAAGGTACAAACAGAAATATTACGTATAATGCCAATCAACAGGTCATCAATAAATCACAAATGAGAAAGAAAGATAACACTAATTAACGTCTAAGCAACCTGATTATATCCAATTTGTTATAGGAAACCATAATTTTTGACCAAAAATCTTTTTTTCGAACCTTAAGTTTATAGACTGCATTTTCTAATCGATAAACACTTAATAATTTTGATTGCCAATCATGGAACATTGGTGGGTCGGCGTCTAGCCATCGTGAGGTTATACAGAAACGAAATACAGACATAGCAATAAAAACAGAACCTTCTTCTTCAATCATCCTTTCTATTTGATCAGTTTGAATTCCAAATATTACCAAGTCAGGTGATAAAACAACAGTCGATTCCAAAATAATATTTAAGAATTATTGTACTTTGGTGACGAATTGGGTTAACTTGGGACATCAGAAAAGCATATGAGTTAAGTTAGCAGCCAGAAAACCACAACAATTACAATTAATACCCTTTAAGACTTCCCATTTCAACAGTTTAGAAGGTGTATAGTACAAATCAAGAAAAGACATGTAATGCTGACTCTTAAGTGATCCGTTAAATAACACCTTAAAACCAACCTCTAGAGATCTTGATATATCAATTCTGTCTATCCCTAGATTTCTTTGCCATTTATCAGTTAATGCTTCAAGGTCATCTGGAATTTTATCTAACATCATATGATACAATATCCCAATTCGTACTTTTTTCTTAATGCTTTCTAAAATATCTATTTTATTCATAGATTCGGTAAATAATATGTTTTTTACTCCAAAAAACTGCGTATCTGTAAGAATTTGAAAAAGTCAGCTTTGTTGATATTGTACTTTTTCTGGACCTCAGCAAATGATACAAATTGATCATCCTGATACATCGACCCGAGAGAACAGATCCTGAGATTATTCCATCTAATCATCACAGAATCGTTGAAAATTTTAGGCAAAAGTGGATTCTTCAAGAGGGGTGTATAAAAATTAAGTGTGGACAAAAGATTACATTTGTTATTGATTTGTTTCCATACTTGTTGTACTGAAATTAAAATTTCGAAGAGTAATTGCCCAATAATATAAACGGAAATTCGGGACCCCTAAACCTCCTCATAATTTCGGAAGAGTACACCATTTAACGGACCTCCTGGTTCTTCGATATCCCCATAAGAACCTGGAAATAATTCGGTCTAATTTACTAAAAAAAGCCGAAGAAAAAAGAAGAGGAATGGTGCGAAAAACATATAGAAATTTAGGAAAAATATTCATTTTGATTACATTAGTGCGTCCCCACAAAGATAAATGTAAGTTGTTTAGTCTTTCAAGTGTACTGTTCGTGGTCGCTAATAAGGGGTCAGATTTAAGTCCTACGATTATCTCCACTTTGGCAAAAATTGTAATGCCGAGATATGTGGCAGTGGGAACCAGTATGACATCTTCTGGTCTACCTAAAGGCGAATGGATTATCTGTGTTTTTGCAGTATTTAATTTATAACCTGATAATTCGCCAAATTCGTTGGCCAGTTCTGTGATTTTGGGTAAAGATAAAGCGACATCATAGTGACAATAGCCACGTCATCAGCGTATGCAAGGATTTTATGTTCCTGCTGATGCAACACAACAGGGGGAATTCCTGTTTCTTTCATTAGAGTATTCAGGTATGGCTCGATATACAGCGCGAACAAGAGAGGGGAGCAGGGGCACCCCTGCCTTGTTCCCCTAGTAATTAGAAAAGATGTAGATGTATCAGTTCCTATTCGAATAACTGCCTTAGGTCTGGTGTATAGCGCCTGAATGGCAATTATATATTCTAAGGGAAACCCCCTCCATGTGAGAACAGACCACAGGAAACCCCAGTCGCCCCTGTCAAAAGCTTTTTCGGAGTCTAACAGAATGACGCCGATTTGGGGATCCTGTGGCCTGCGCCCAATCTAAAAGAGTGATTATACGTCTGATGTGATCTGTAGTGTCCCTTTTCTTGATAAAACCATGTTGAATGTTTGAGACTAACATTGGCATTAAATCGTTTAGTCTGTTTTCGAAATTATTTTACTGTCTGCTGTTATGAGAGATATTGGTTGATAAGACCCTAACTTGTCAGCGTTTTTCCCCTTCTTTTTAAATATTACGATTGTAGCCAGGGACCATGAGTCAGGTGGAGATCCTAGGAAAGCTTGATGGAATATCTTAAGTAGTTCTGGTTTAAGCATATTCCTAAAAGTAAGATAGAATTCTAAAGGAATTTGATCTGGTCCCATAGCTTTACCTGGGGCCAGGCTGAGTATAGCTAATTCAATTTCCTCCCAGGTTATAAGAGTAAGTAACGCATTACTTTCAGTTTCTGTTAAGTGAATATTGTCAATGTTGTTCAGATAGTCCATGGGGTTTTTATCGTCATTAATTTCATTAATGGCTTTATTATATAGAACCTTATAGAAATCTCTAAATGCATTCAATACGCTTGTTTTAGTCTTGCAGTGTTCCCTCCAGATCTTTAATTTTCAGAATGTCATTCGATGTAGCCTTCTGTCTTAGCCTTTGTGCCAGTATTTTTCTTGTTTGTTCGCTTAATTCATAACGTTCCGCCTTATGCTGTTTATATTTAAGCGCAACCTGATCGGCCAAATAAGAATATACCAAGGCTCGTTCAATAGTCAAAAGTCGTTGCGCCTCCTCAGCATCTTGACCATGTTTAAGACTGATAGCTAATTTTACTTCTGCGTTCTTAACTTTATCAGTTTTATTCTTAAATTCAGCTTGCATCTTTTTACGCTGAAAATTAGAATAACTGATAGTTTCGCCCCTAACTATAGATTTAAGAGTATCCCAGACAGTTTGAACTGAGGCTGTGTCATTATTACGGTCAAAGAAATCTTTGATAATTTCAGCTATGTGACGGAGATAACTTTCATCGAGCAACAAACTCCTTTGAAAAGACCATTGACTGTACAGGTTGACACTTTTAGGGGAGAATAATAGTTAAAGTATAAGAGGGTTATGGTCCGAAACCAGTTGGGGTAGCAATTCAATATTCGCTTTTTCCAACGGACAAGATGAAATGAAAAAATAATCTAAGCGAACAAAATTCTTGTGAGGGATCGAAAAAAAGGTGTGGCCAGGATCAGTAGGTTGTGAATTATACCATACGACATACAGCCCATTTGCTAGTACCAGTTCTCTTAGCGCACTATATGTCCTATGTTTCCGACCTATATACTTCCTGGTAGTCCTGATATTACATTTAGAATCAACATGAACATTTAAGTCCCCACATAATATTATGGGTTGACAAAAAGTCGCTAATTCTGCATTAACCGTATTAAATACTTCATTATCGTCTAGGTTAGGACCATATAAACAGCATAAGGTAAATTTATGACCTTCAATAATAATTTCAGCCAACACCCATCTGCCCCATTTATCAGCGACTGTTTTAAGACATTTACCAACCCTTGGTTTCATACATATTGCGACTCCTCTTTTATTCCCAGTTTGCTTCGAACAAACTAAAAGCTCAAGACCCAGATTCTTTAATATATTACGTTTATCCCAAGAAATATGGGTTTCTTGTATACATAAGATGTTGAGGCGAAGCAACTGAATTAATCTGGATAGAACCCCTACTTTTTTGATGTACTTCAGGCCATTGACATTCATTGTGCAGATTGTAATCTTCTTATCCATTTTGAAGTAAATCGAAGTTCGGATACAAAGATGAAATTAACAAAATGATATTCTTTTCCATAGATTCAGGCAGAAAAATCATAAGAGAAGCTATATATGCTATTTGTACACTGGCAACTGCCTCTGCCTTACACCCCCACCACCACCCTTGTGCCACCCACCCCTACCCCACCTGAAACCCTCCCCCCACCCTCCCCATCATATGAGGCTCAGGAACAGCCAGTTCCTGATGAGTATGGAGTGCCGCGTCCCCTCGCCCTCAGCTATCCTGGAAGAACAACCAAGCCAGATAAAGAGAAAAAAGAAGAAAGAAAGGAGAGACAAAGAATATTTGTACTAACGATAAGAAGAAGAGAGGGAAAAAAGGGCTTATTGTTCATATCGCTTATCCTTGTCTAATAACAGATTCATAATGATTCTAAGTACTCCTTAGCTTTCAGTTCAGGTTGAAAAAATTTAGTCACCCCTTTAAACAGTATTTTCAGTTTTGCTGGGTTTTGCAAGAAGACAGTAGCCCCTTTTTTCTGAAAGTCTGGAATGAGGTGACGCAGATGCCAACGCTTGGATACCATAGCTTGACAAAAGTCTGGCCTCACGAAAAATTCACAATTCTTGGCTACCGCTTTTTTATCAGGTCTGGCTAGTGCATACATTTCTTCCCTAGCAAGAAAGTTATTAAAAGAAACTAACATCTCCCTAGGAAATTCTGTCATCGTTTGATGTTATTTCCTTATTACAAACAGAAATCTATGTGCTCTCTGCACTTCTTGAGACCAGGCCCAGGATACCAGGTCAGGAAAGGCCTCGTTTAGTAACTCGACAATAAACATTCCTGCATCTGACCCCTCCTTTTTCTCAGGTATATCAAGAAAACGTAGGTTATGTCTTCTGGACTGGTTTTCCAAACCTGCCGGTTGTGTTTTATCCAGGACCCCGATCAATATTGTGACCTCATGGCCCTATACGGCTATAATCAATACATATCCCTATACTGGCATAGCGATCAGAGCCATATTTCAGTAACTCGTCTCTGCAGCTCATGACAGTCCATGACACAGCAGAAGCCATTTCCTTAGATTCCTAGATAGCACACCGAGTTCTTTCGACATACCAAAACCCCAGCAACCTGGGATTAGTAATAGAACTCCTGCGAGCACTGTAAGAACGACCAGTTCTTAGTGACATCTTTATTGACGTCTTATGTCCAAAAACCTACGTCAAACTCAGCACCTTTGAGGTATAAATATACCAACGTTGCCTTAAGCAAGCACACGGTGGTGGTGAATACTGGAGCCGATCGGCTGTCCCCTTGCAGAGCCCAGCAGATGCGAGAAGCCCACGGACGCTGCCCCTCCTCCTTGACGCGCTGAGAAAGACGCTGTCTTTTCTCCTGCCGAGAAAATCCAGCTCCGGCGTTTCCAGCCTACCCGTGCGGGTGACTGGGATATCGGGTCCTAAACAGGAGATACCAGACCTCCTGCATTCTATTCCAGAGGTATGGTGCTGACTAAACCCTTAGAGAGAATTCTTGAAACAAACTCTTGGCAAAACCAACTTAACTTAAGCTACTTCCTCCCTCCCACGTATTAGACTTAGGTCAGGTACACTGGGGTAGGCGTAGTTAGAAGCACTAGTTGAGGTCGTTAGCCAATGTATATATGAATGTATATCTTTTATTCATTTTAACTATCAATGGCTAAGAAACCATATCAATGCTTTTACAGTATTATTTCGTAATACTCCTTTTACTGTACTCACTTTTTATAATAACAAGTCTTGCAATTGTGGCAATTAATTTCTCTTGCATGAGAAGGAAGACTGCTCAATAAATAATATCTTTTATTGAAAACGCCCGTCTCTCTATTCTCTGCATTCTGGTGAAAGCAAATCTGCACAACTGACTGAGCTAAATAGCTGTCTATTGTTTCACACGACTCTAGAGATTGACTCTTATTCTGAGGAGCAAAGTTGTCATGTTTATGCGGTTGTCGGAAGCTGAATACCTTCTTGTCTGAGCCAGGGAAGCTGATCACTTCCTATTCAGTCAAGAAAGTTTCCAGTGACCTCTGAGCTAGCTGGCGCAAACCTAAATTAAGTCTAACATAGTCAGTAGAGACCTAGAAGACCGCAGTCCTACGTCTACACTGCTCGATATGTTATTCCAATGCGCAGGGCCTATAGAGAAAATTGGAACTACACTACATGGCGCCCAACGTTTGGTAAGGCGATAAAACTAACGCAAGACGTTAGAGTAACTCAGTCGTGCTTTTCACACAGACCCTTTCTCCCGTAAATACTCCAATAGACGTCTGGAGTGGGTGAAAGGTTAAAATCCGCCGGAACTTAGTAGGAAGAGATTCCTATGTAAAGTTTCTGGTTTAGTCAACGTCGAAGGATACAGTGTTCCAAAATATTGTGCACCTAATCTTTTGTTTCCTTGAAACCTGATCTGCGACAAAAACTTTTTCTGATAGTAAAATGAGTGATGAGGAAAGGGATGCTGCTATATTAGCAAATCAACTAATGGAGGACGACACGAGTCTCCTACAGAATGACCGGAATGCAATCCTCATTCCGGTCAACATTAGAAAATCTATAACTTCAAAACTTATGGAAAACAGACTGACATCACAAGGTGGTACAGTCATTTTCGTGATAGAGGCACACGAATATCGGCAGACAGAGGTATTCTATTCTTGGATAAACTTTCCAGCGGCAAACGCTACAACACACGAGTTTCACCATTACAAAATAGAGGAACCACCAGAAGAGTACGCTCCTTTCGAGGAAATTGAAACCCCATTAAAATACCAAGAGCACCTGCTCTGGTTTAAAGGCGCCCTAAAACATAATGATCACATTACTAGGCTCGGTCCACTAGGTAGACCAGGAGCAACGTGGCCGGTTCTAGCCAGCTACACACCACATCCAGACATTGAAAAGATGTCAAGGGAAGAACTTTTAGCACAGCTAAAATTACTGATTAAAATACATAGACAGGTAGTCCAATACGTAATGCGGACTGCAACAGTCCAAACAGCTGTTAATGTTCCACAGCTGACCCCTCATCAGGGGAGCACAAATAAAATTACACCACAGAACATACAATCACGTCTAGGAAAAACTCCCGCAAAACGGGAACAAATTCCTTTCTGGTTAGCACAGAAAATTACTCAAATAGAGGCAGTATTCCCGAATACTACCCCTATTGAGAAACACAGAATTCTGACTATCTGCCTTCCAATGGGGGTCGCACCACATGTGGAGGACTGTGACACTTGGGGTACAGTCTTTGCTTCCATTTACACAAAAACACATGGTGTTCCGTCCATGGCGGTAATACCAGATGTGCTAAAACAAATTCAGAATGAATACGGTCCAGAACCTGCTTTAACTCTTGGTATGAAATTACTGAAAGACTTCAAGCAGGTCTTGGCTATATTACTAGCCAACATAAAAGGAGAAGCAGCATCTGTGGCGATCCGCCAGAAATTGAAAGAAACAGATATAACAGATCAACCAATTGAGCTTGCCAGAATTATAGAAAAATGCTATGAAGAATTAGGCAGAGATAGTTTGGGTGGGAAACCAGTAAAACCCCAACTACTCGAAAATCCTGAAAAATTATTTATTAAAAATAATCTAAACACTCCTAAAAAGAGCTGGGATGGAAATAAACAATCCACTCCCAAAGAAAAAGTTTTCCAGTCCAGAGGAAGGTCTCCTCGGCGGAGGGAAAGAACTCCGACTCGAGAACACCAGTCTCCCCAGAGGGAACACTCTGAGAAAAGATATAACCGTAGAAACAGGGATAACTTGAAAAAACCTGATAGATATCAAAGTATTGATACACGTCCCTCTCGATCTTTTTCGCAGAAATCGGAAAGAAGAGGATGGTCAGACCCAAGGGAAGAGCACACCAGGTCCAAAGACAAGGAACCTGCTCAAAGTAAAAAATTACAATTCCCAAGGAAGAAGGTAGCCTGTATTAGAGTAATCGAACATGCCGAGAATACTGAGGACACAGCTGAAAAACGGAGAGTGGGCACAGACAATGCTAGACAGTGCAGCAGAAATCAGCATAGCTCGCAAGATCCTGATGAGTCATCTGGAGACAGTGGACATGAATGAATACATTCAGGTAGAAACTGCAGACACCAGAGTTAGCGAACCTCATAAGATATACGAAATAACACTGCGTATAGAGGGAGATAAGACTAGAAAAATAAGGGGTCTATTTTGGGATAACCTCTATGACATCCTGTTAGCCGAGAAAGATTGGCCCCCAGAGTTTGTCAGGGAGTGCCCTCATGGCGAAGAAATGATTATGCCTGCCTTCTCAAATCACATTCCAATTCACACTAAATATATATATGCAAGGAAATGGGCAGTAGCCCAGGCACCAGCATTTTATAAGAATCATGTAGGATGGGATGAGGACTCTCCTCATCACAAAATCCAGTTAAAAAGTCAATTAACTGCACAAAGGCAATACCCAATTAAGCAAGAAGCTAAAAACCAAGTCAGGGAGATTTTAGATCAACTTGAATACCAAGGTGTAATTGAAACATGCACCTCTCAAATGAACAATCCTTTGTTTCCTGTCTCCAAACCGGATGATTCGTATCGTCTAGTCTTGGACTACAGACACCTTAACTCATGTTGCAAAACATTTGCGGTACAAAATTCGCGCAGTGCGGCACTAATGAATAACATAGTTCGCAAAAAATACAAAACAACATTAGACATATCTAATGGGTTCTTTTGCCAAAACATTTCACCAGAAAGTAGGTACTTGACCGCTTTCTCAATAATGGGGTCACAGAAATATTTCTGTAGACTCCCACAGGGATTCAAGAACAGCCCTGGACTATTCTCAGCCAGAGTAACAGAGTTACTACAAATATATGATGATGAGGCATTATCTTATGTCGATGACATCTATCTCACAGACGACGGCTTGGATACTCACTTGAAAAGGGTGAACACCATAATACTTGGGTTCGCAGCAGAGGGTTACAAATTCAACTTTAAAAAGTCACGAATTGCCCATCTAACAGTCTTATTCTTAGGATACAAACTATCAAAAAAGCCTAGCGGACAACTTCTTAGAGAAGTGCGCTGTACTCCAAGCACCGAAGACGCTGAAGAACTTGCAATCGATTCTAGGCTTCCTGAATTTCGGAAGAACTTACATTCTAAACTACGCAGAGAGGATTAAACCTCTCTACGAATTAATTAAACCTGATTTTAAACCAATCAACTGGACTCAAAAACACATGGAAATTTTGAGATCATTGCAAACAGACATGTTAGCTAAAACAAAATTAGAAACACGTGACAATACACGCAACCTTGTAATCCGGGTCATCCTAGGAAGATGCGGATTCACGTGCCTGACCTCTAATGAGGGAGAAACAGTACCAATAGCTTACAAATCACATTTGTACACACAAGCAGAAAAAACATTTAGTCTCACAGGAAATACTGTCAAGTCAGTGCAAACTGCTATAGCGAAAGAACGAGCACTAGCACAAGGCAAAAGGATCACTGTTCTCACAGCAGAATCCGCCTTCGAGGCACTATTCAGCCCAGTAAACCTGCCTACAGTGTCACTAGATCCGAAATGGATACAGTGGGCAAATTCTCTTGCTGCAGAAGACGTGAAATACTATTTCGCCCCGCACATGAAAAAACGGAATGATTTAAAATATGAAAAAGAATATCCTCTGCCAATCGAAATTCTCCCTCTAGAACAGTACTCCTGTATAATCTATGCAGACAGATTTGTACAGCATTACAATGCAGAAGATAAATCCTACAATGCAGCCGGCGCGATTGTTAAAGGTCGCTGGCTCTGCGGTAAATTCAGACTGAAAATAACAAAAACTGAATCACTGAGAAAATGTTCGGCTCAGCGAGCTGAAATCAAATCTTTAAAGATGGCGCTTGAAAATGCCGAACGTGAATTCCCGACACTAATCGTGTGCGATTCGCATTTTTGCGTCAATTCTTACAATAATGATTTGGAGAGCTGGGTTCAAAATGATTACAAAGACAACACAGGTGCCACAATCAAGCATTAAATGCTTTGGAAACAAGTAGTTCTTTTTTAGAAAGAACTACAAAAGTCTCATGTGATACACACTCTGAGTCATCAACGTGATGGCGTTCACGTTGCAGGGACTTCATTGGCTAATTCAGCCACAACAGAAGCAACTAAACCGGCTTCCGTAGCCACAAAAAAGCGTTCAGAAAAATACATAGACGGGGAAACCATGCTGGCAGTAAAAACGTCTTCAAAAGGCAACTGTTCAGCGTTACCTGTGAACTATCCACTCAATTGTATATACGTAATTGATGCAAACTCCATTCCTTTTGCTCGAATCCCTGGAGTGGGGGATAGGGTAATTCCAAACACGAATCGGAGAAAGTTATTAATAGCAGACGCACACATGGGTGAAGGTCCAAGGCACAAACAGATGAAGGAATCTCTGACCGAATTACAATCAGTATACTGGTGGCCGGGGATGAGCCTACACCATTATAAATTTGTAAAAAACTGCCCAGACTGCGACAGAGACCGCAGTAACGAGTCAAGCGGAGTGATGCCATGGCCATGTATGATGGTAGCATAGAGCTATCTACACATGCAATCCAGCGTCCTATTAATTGTTTAAGACTAGATTCACTTAAAAATGTGGCCCCAGCGCTTGGCTGACGCCAGAACTGTTATAAAAGATTTGCGAGTCTTTATCGGCACATACGCAATTGCCATGCTTCATTCTGACCATGGTCCTGCTTTTAGCTCTCGAACTTATAAGAAGGCCATGACCAGCATGGGCATTGGATTGCGATTCTCTTGTCACTTCCATCCTGAGGGAAACAGCGTAGTGGAAAGAAAAAAATTAGACATAAAGCAATCTATAACAGCAAAGGTATTAGGTTCGGGTGATGGGTGGGTCAAACATTTAATAAGTGTCCAACATAGTCTCAACAACTTGCCAAGAAATTCTCTAAAAGGTTTCAGCCCGTACGAACTATTGTTCGGAACTAGAATGCATGTTCAAGACTTAGATAGCCTAGCTTCAGTGGTAGAAGATAAGAATAAAGACGTTGACATCAAAGATCGTTTGGCTGTTTTACAGGACTTAAATGAAACAAGTAAAGCCCTGAGCAACATAAAGTTAAAACAACAGCCAATCACCACTGAAGACACACCACCTGTCCCAGCAAGACCTGTCTGGATTCCAAAGATTGGGGATCTGGTCAGAGAGAAAATAGCGGTGAAGAAGGAATTTGGGCCTTCTTACAGAAAAGCAGTACCTGTCTTAGCGATCAACAGAACAAGATCAGTAGTACTACCGCCCCTTGCTGGTAAAAAGGAGAACAGAGTTGTATCAATCAACCTGGTAAAACCACAATCATGTGGCCTCTAATCAATAGCAGGCCCAGTGGACTCCCAAGAAGTAACAGAATACCCAAATTTGCAAGTATCCAAGAGGTTCAAACTGAAAGACTAATCACATTTGATACACCTGCAGTGAATAAAAAAGGACTATACAGAAATGCCATGGAACTTGTGCCTCTTGAAACCCAAATTGAAACGGTTCGTCATGAAACACCAGTCTACAATGATGTGGCATCAGAATGTGCTAGTGAAAGCCAAATGGGAAAAACAATTGCAACAATCGACAGAACTGCATCTGGCTACTTCATCAACTTCGACAACTTTTCTGAAGATCAAAGCGACCCTGAAGTGACGCCAGAAACGAAGACTTTTAAAGAAAAAGCAATAGAACTCTTTCATCAAATCAAAGAAGCATATCTGAATGCACCATTGATTGAGCATTGGATTGTATTAGGGGTACTTATACTCCTACTATGCCTAATTTTAGTTTTAATTTTAGGAAAATTTATTACAGTTCAATGGACACAGCAAGTCAGAACATCAACTTAGTTCTAAAGCCTCACAAATCATCTCACATCGAGAAAAGAGAACTATCATCAGTAAATGTCACAGCCATTCCAATAGTTTGGGACAAGACAGACTATGAAATTTATGGCCCGGTCTAGATCTTGAAATATCCTCACCAGTTTAAGGTTTCATTAAGTGAATTTGTGAAACCAAGTACATTCTCTGATGATTGGGACTTTAAAAGTATAAATGATATGATGTCGGATTTGGTGTTGTCAGCAAAATTTACAGAACATGATTATTTACAAGGTTCATCTAATTATGAACAGATGTACTGTTTTTCACATTACGCAGGCCACTACTTACATAAATCCGTTCAACCTAGAAATGTTTTTAAATATAACCAATGGGAACATTGTGCTACTCCACCTAAAAGCAGTTCAAAAACATTCTATGAGAAATTCCAATACTTCTCAGGGTTTAACACGAGTAATGCAGAAACATTTTATTATAAACTGTTGGATAAAACAGGGACGAAAACCATGCTGACAAATACTAAATTGATATATTCAGAAGCATTTTATGAAAAAATGATTACATTTGGTTTTGATTTCTGGAAAAATAACATTGAAATAAAAACCATCTGGGGTACAAAAGATTGGCAGGTACAAGGCCTAGAAGCATTATTTCGAGCCTGCATGATCCCAGAACAAATAATGTTCTTGAATGACTCAATAAAAAAAAAAACTGGTCTTGGTCTAGCCAAGATTAAAGACCTTAACAAACCATCTATTCCGAAGCCAATACCTGAAAATGCAACCACAGATATTGAATTAGACGTATCACAAATTTTAAATAAAAACAGAACACATCCTGATTGGAAAAAGTGGTTAATCTGGCCTACAGACACGAATAACTGTCAAGATAGATTCCTGAACAAAATACAGGGGTTAAAAAGGTCCAGACCAGACCCTAGATACTCCCAGAGACAACATCCAGGGATAGTAACAACATACAGTGTAGGGAAACTCTGCCTTGAATGGCTACAAACATCCACACTGGCACAAATTAAGCAACACTTGTCTTTACTTAAAGATGGTGCAGACTTGCGTGATTTCATTATGGGACCACGCAAACAGCGTTAAAAACGTTTCATAGCGGCCAGCATGTATGCGGCATACAACGAGGCTTGGAAAGAAACTCAAATTGAAACAGCCGAGAAAATACGAGAAATTGATTGTACTAATTTGGAAAAATCACTCTCTGTTGTGGACAATGGGTTAATGACTCTGTCCTCCAGAATATATTCACTGGACAGTATTGTATCGTCTGCTATTGATATAATAGATCAGGACTTGCTAATGTTACAACATGGCCAGTCCCAATTACGTTCTATTGTACAGATAGGCTGGACATTGCAAAATCTCAGTTCGGGCTATGTGCCATGGCGTTTAATCAACACAACGTCATTGTTTTCCATCTTTAACCTTACTGATAAACAAATCAGTTTGGCACAGAAAGGAGCATACTATACAATCCTGAGCATCGAAAAACTGGAGCGATTACCATTGACAATGTCAGAAAGACCTGTCATTGAATGGATAATACACGGGATTATCACAATTCCGATAACAACTTTCAAATTTAAAAATTGCCTTGAGTATATACCGGCAGGCCAGTATGAAAAGTTGGGTAAAGGATACATTAAGTCATCATGGAAATTACCTTATACACACACATGTTATAGTGACAACAACAAAAATGTATTTCTTAGTGGTAATGAGTGTAAACATTCACTAAGCGGTATACTTTTGTGCCAAGGTATTAACTTACATGGGGCCTGTGAGGGTACTTCAAACAACCTTTCATGCCACCAGCATGGCACACCTGCAGCACAAATAGAGCCATTCTTTAGGCAACTTTCTAATGGGAGTTACGTTCTAATAACGGATCACAGCTGTTGTGGCTTGGTGCCAGGGAAAGCATATGGTCACTTGCTGTATGCAAGCATTGTATCCAAACGGCCCTGGAGACTCAGTGGCTCCGATTTGGCCTAATTTGAATATCTCTTCTATATGAATTGATACTTTAAGCAGAATGAAGTCTGTACTTTTGCAGACAACTGTGCCCATCTCGTCATCAAAAGAGACGTATGATCTCCAAGTTGCAAGGACGGCGGCAGAGATACATACACTTTTATCAACAAATTGCCCGGTGCATTTCACAGAAATGCTTAGCCAAATCCTAAATATGTCGAATGTCAGTGGTATCTCGAATGTATTTAAGACAGTTTTTTCTGGATTATTAACACCATTTGAAGCAGTCCTGGGTATCTTTCCAAATTTTGTACATTCGATTTTTGGCGGCTTACCACTACTTTTGGGACTCATAGCAGGTATTTTATTTTTGACTCTCCTGCTCCGATATGGCAACCCAAAACGCTGGAACGGATGGAAGAAACGATCCTAGCAATACGCTACCGGGACCGCATAACTAAAGTCCTTGGGATAGCCCGGCTACGAGATCTAAACATGACCTGTTTTTTTTCATTCAGACCTGTATGGCAGACCTGCATCTTACCTGTGCTTCTATGTATGCTATGCGGAGAGGAATGCGTGTTAGACACCTGTCTTGCACTACCATCAGCAATACCTATGGACGTCGATACTTTGCTAAGTCCAGTAACGGCTCACGCATCGTGTTGTCCCCAGCGGTTACCAATCCTGATGTCGGCATTCGTTGAGACTCCTGCACTACGACTAGGTGGTGGCAATGAAGCAGAAAGTGAAAGCAACATCACCCAGGTACGACCTTCTGTGAGCATTGCTGATCCTGAAATCGATGATAGCAATCATTCTCACAACTGCCAAGTTACAGCATTATCGAACTTGGTCGAACTGTCACCTGAATATGTAGACCAATTCTTTGCGAGCCTGTCTGAAATGATGTTCTCCCCTGAACAGAAACAATAACTTTTTGGAAAACATTCCGGCACACAGCGTTCCCATGAACTCTGAATGCGGCCTTCAGCTTTGATAGACGAAAAGCTACTGAAAAGCGTTTTGAACTATTTTTTCCCCGCTCACCATGAAATTAATTTTTCCAAAATATTTTCTTTTTTCTGGCACACGTCCTTTGCTTAAAGTAGAACTATTCATAAAGAACAGAGCTTCTATTTTTAGTAGATCTAGAGGCAAATTGTTACCGTAGCCTCTAGCACGTTTTACAGCAATTGTATTTGTATGTGATGAAATGGTCTCGCCCTTCTTTTCTGTATTTAGAGACTTTTTCATGTATAAATTTGTCGCAGAATCGTTCAAATAATTACATATGCAATGTTTTTTAATGATTACTATGCTTGATAACGTACAGTACCAAATCATTTCCATGTATTTCACGTACACCATTTCAAATGCAAAATGTATTTTGGGATGGGTAGGAATACATGTGCTTCTTATTGCTTTAGTTTTTAGTAATTTGATGGACATAAATTTGTGGAGTGGGAGTTGTGTTTTATCTATGACCCCGATCAATATTGTGACCTCATGCCCCTATACGGCTATAATCAATACATATCCCTATAATGGCATAGCAATCAGAGCCATATTTCAGTAACACGTCTCTGCAGCTCATGACAGTCCATGACACAGCAGAAGCCATTTCCTTAGATTCCTAGATAGCACACCGAGTTCTTTCGACATACCAAAACCCCAGCAACCTGGGAAAGCCCTGCTTGCTTTGTTTTGATTAGTAATAGAACTCCTGCGTGCACTTTAAGAAGGACCAGTTCTTAGTGACATCTTTATTGACATCTGATGTCCAAAAACTTACGTCAAACTCGGCACCTTTCAGGTATAAATATACCAACATTGCCTTAAGCAAGCACACAGTGGTCGTGAATACTGGAGCAGATCGGCTGTCCCCTTGCAGAGCCCAGCAGATGCGAGAAGCCCATGGACGCTGCCCCTCCTCCTTGACGCGCTGAGAAAGACGCTGTCTTTTCTCCTGCTGAGAAAATCCAGCTCCGGCGTTTCCAGCCTACCATTGCGGGTGACTGGGATATTGGGTCCTAAAGAGGAGATACCAGACCTCCTGCATTCTATTTCAGAGGTACGGTGCTGACTAAACCCTTAGAGAGAATTCTTGAAACAAACTCTTGGCAAAACCAACTTAACTTAAGCTACTTACTCCCTCCCACGTATTAGACTTAGGTCAGGTACACTGGGGTAGGCGTAGTTAGAAGCACCAGTTGAGGTCGTTAGCCAATGTATATATGAATGTATATCTTTTATTCATTTTAACTATCTTATGGCTAAGAAACCATATCAATGCTTTTACAGTATTATTTCCTAATACTCCTTTTACTGTACGCACTTTTTATAATAACAAGTCTTGCAATTGTGGCAATTAATTTCTCTTGCATGAGAAAGAAGACTGCTCAATAAATAATATCTTTTATTGAAAACGCCCGTCTCTCTATTCTCTGCATTCTGGTGAAAGCAAATCTGCACAACTGACTGAGCGAAATAGCTGTCTATTGTTTCACACAACTCTAGAGATTGACTCTTATTCTGAGGAGCAAAGTTGTCCTGTTTATGCGGTTGTCGGAAGCTGAATCCCTTCTTGTCTGAACCAGGGAAGCTGATCACTTTCTATTCAGTCAAGAAAGTTTCCAGTGACCTCTAAGCTAGCTGGCGCAAACCTAAATTAAGTCTAACATAGTCAGTAGAGACCTAGAAGACCGCAGTCCTACGTCTACACTGCTGTTTATGTTATTCCAATGCGCAGGGCCTATAGGGAAAATAGGAACTACACTACATGCCAATTTATACATAACATCGTCTTTCTGGGCTTTAACCCCTTCGCTGCTAGGCCTTTTCCCCTCCTGTGCTAAGCCTTTTTTTGGCGATTTGGGGTAGTGTGCGCTTAGGCCCCTCTAACTTTTTGACCACATAAGGTATCCATGCCAAATGTGCGTCCTTTTCTTCCAACATCATGTGGATTCTAAAGGTGCCCAGGGTTTGTGGATTCCCTTGGAGGGGTCCCAGAAATTAAACAAAATACAGTGAAATTTTTGTTTTTTTTAGAAAAATGGGAAAAACGGGCTGCAAATAAAAGCCTCTGGGTTTTTCCCTGCAAATGTTATCAAAAAAGGGTTTGTGGGAAAACCATTTTCTCAGCTTTTAGGGAATGACAGTCTTTTGTCAGAGAGCCAACATTTTTCACACAGTTTTGGCATTTTTCTGGGACATAGCCTATTTTTGCTATTTTCAGAGCTTTCAACCTCCTTCCAGTTAATGGTAGAAATGAGTTTGAAAGCAATAACGGATCCTGGAAAGCTATACATTTTCAAAAAGTAGACAAAATTCTAAATTCAGAAAGGGCTGATTTGTTTAAATCCAGGAAGGTTTCTTAATAGAAACTAACAGTTAAATATTGGAATAATTGAAAATTAGTTGAAAAAAACTGCCTTATGTCTCAACGTTTTCACCTATAACTTCTTGTAATTTTGACAGTTCTTTGAAAGAAATATACCGTTACATCCGTGTGACCTTCCTTAGTTGTAGGGATATATAGGACTTGTAGTTTCACCAAGAACCCGACAAACCCAGAGCCAAAAACTAAGCAGCAACTTGCAATGGTATTTTATTATTTACTGGGTATAGAGCACTTATTCTTTAAAAATGTATACATGGAAAAATCTGTATGAAAGACACCCACGTATTTCTGAATTGGGTACAAATTATAGAGTTTAGAAACAGTATATAGTTGCACATTTTCAAAATTGGGAATACTCATACTAGCATGAGAATTATTGGTCATTTTTCAAAAATATTATTTTTTTACACATTGTCTTTCATTGGGAAGGGAGAAAGGCATGAAAAATCAATAGTTAATAACAGTTGATTTACAAATCTGAAGTACCCTAAGTCTCCCGATAAAAATGGTACCTCACTTGTGTGGGTCTGCCGTGTGCCTGCGACTGGAAACGGCGCAAAATGCAACGTGGTCACACCTCAAATTTGCAGTTACAAATGGACCCTTTTATGGCAAAGTGCCTAGCTGTGGTTTTTGCACCCTAGCTCTGCAGGCACCTATGGAAACCTAGCAAACCTATACATTTTTGAAAAGTACACACACAGAGGAATTCAGGATGGGGTGACTTGACTACCTCCCACCAGGTTCTGTTACCCAGAATCCTTTGCAAAGCTAAAACATTTACCAAAAAAAGCATTTTCCTCACATTTCTGTGGTGGAAAGTTCTGGAATCTGCGTGGATCAACACATTTCTACCCACCCAGTGTTCCCCCAGGTCTCCCGAAATAAATAGTACCTTAATTGCCTGGGTCTGGATAGTGCCTGCGACAGAAAACAGCACAAAACACAACGTGGTCGTACCTCAACTTCGCAGTGAAAAAGTGCCCTTTTTTGGCAAAGAGCCTACCTCGTGTTTTTGAACCGTAGCTCTGCCGGCACCTAGGGAAACCTAGCAAAACTATAAATTTTTAAAAACTAGACACCCAGGGAAATTCAGGATGGGGTGACTCGACTGCCTACCACCAGGTTCTGTTACCCAGAATCCCTTGCAAATCTAAAAAATTGACAAAAAAAATGCATTTTCCTCAAATTTCTGTGGTGGAAAGTTCTGGAATCTGCGTGGATCAGCAAATTCCCACGCACCCAGCGTTCCCGCAGGTCTTCCGAAAAAAATGGTACCTTACTTGCCTGGGTCTGCCTAGTGCCTGCAACAGTAAACAGCGCAAAACGCAACATGGTCGCACCTCAATTTCGCAGTGAAAATGTGTCCTTTTTTGGCAAAGAGCCTACCTTTCGTTTTTGAACCCTAGCTCTGCCGGCACCTAGGGAAACCTAGCAAACCTATACATTTTCGAAAACTACACACCAAGGGGAATTCAGGATGGGGTGACTCAACTGCCTCCCACCAGTTTCTGTTACCCAGAATCCCTTCCAAAGCTTACAAATTGACCAACAAAATGCATTTTCCTCACATTTCTGTGGTGGAAAGTTCTGGAATCTGCGTGGTTCAACAATTTTCCACCCACCCAGCGTCCCCCCAGATCTCCCAAAAAAAATGGTACCTCACTTGCCTAGGTCTGCCTAGTGCCTGCGACAGGAAACAGTGCAAAACATAACATGGCCACACCTCAATTTCGCAGTGAAAACGTGCCCTTTTTTTGGCAAAGAGCCTACCTTTTGTTTTAGAACCCTAGCTCTGCGGGCACCTAGGGAAACCTAGCAAACCTATACATGTTTTAAAACTAGACACCCAGGGGAATTTAGGATGGGGCGATTCGACTGCCTCCCACCAGGATCTGTTACCCAGAATCCCTTGCAAAGCTAAAAAATTGTGAAAAAAATGCATTTTCCTCACATTTCTGTGGTGGAAAGTTCTGGAATCTGCGTGGATCATCGAATTTCCAGCCACCCAGCGTTCCCCCGGTCTCCCCAAAAAAATGGTACCTCACTTCCCTGGGTCTGCCTAGTGCCTGCGACAGGAAACAGCTCAAAACGCAACGTGGTCGCACCTCAATTTCGCAGTGAAAATGTACACTTTTTTGGCAAAGAGCCTACCTTTCGTTTTTGAACCCTAGCTCTGCCGGCACCTAGGGAAACCTAGCAAACCTATACATTTTCGAAAACTACACACCAAGCGGAATTCAGGATGGGGTGACTCAACTGCCTCCCACCAGGTTCTGTTACCCAGAATCCCTTGCAAAGCTAAAATAATTGACAAAAAAACACATTTTCCTCACATTTCTGTGGTGGAAAGTTCTGGAATCTGCGTGGATCAACAATTTTTCACACACCCAGCGTTTCCCCAGGTCTCCCCAAAAAAATGGTACCTCACTTGCCTGGGTCTGCCTAGTGCCTGCGACAGGAAACAGTGCAAAACACAACGTGGTCGCACCACAATTTCGCAGTGAAAAAGTGCCCTTTTTTTGGCAAATAGCTTACCTTTTGTTTTAGAACCCTAGCTCTGCTGGCACCTAGGGAAACCTAGCAAACCTATTCATTTTTTAAAACTAGACACCCAGGGGAATTCAGGATGGGGTGACTCGACTGCCTCCCACCAGGTTCTGATACCTAGAATCCATTGCAAAGCTAAAAAATTGTGGAAAAAAATGCATTTTCCTCACATTTCTGTGATGGAAAGTTCTGGAATCTGTGTGGATCATCGAATTTCCAGCCACCCGGCGTTCCCCCTGGTCTCCCCCAAAAAATGGTACCTCACTTCCCTGGGTCTGCCTAGTGCCTGCGACAGGAAACAGCTCAAAACGCAACGTGGTCGCACCTCAATTTCGCAGTTAAAACGTACACTTTTTTGACAAAGAGCCTACCTTTTGATTTTGAACCCTAGCTCTCCCGGCACCTAGGGAAACCTAGCAAACCTATACATTTTTTAAAACTAGACACCCAGGGGAATTCAGGATGGGGTGACTCGACTGCCTACCACCAGGTTCTGATACCCAGAATCCCCTGCAAAGCTAAAAAATGTGAAAAAAACACATTTTCCTTACATTTCTGTGGTGGAAAGTTCTGGAATCTGCGTGGATCAACAAATTTTCACCCACCCAGCATTTCTCCAGGTCTCCCAAAAAAAATGGTACCTCACTTGCCTGGGTCTGCCTAGTGCCTGCGATAGGAAACAGCGCAAAACGCAATGTGGTCGCACCTCAATTTCGCAGTGAAAACTTGCCCTTTTTTTGCAAAGAGCCTACCTTTCGTTTTTGAACCCTAGCTCTGCTGGCACTTAGGGAAACCTAGCAAACCTATACATTTTTGAAAGCTACACACCCAGGGGAATTCAGGATGTGGTGACTCAACTGCCTCCCACCCAGCCTTCCCCCAGGTCTCCCGAAAAAAATGGTACCTCACTTGCCTGGGTCTGCCTAGTGCCTGCGACAGGAAACAGCGCAAAAACGCAACGTGGTCGCACCTCAATTTTGCAGTGAAAATGTGCCCTTTTTTGGCAAAGAGCCTACCTTTCGTTTTTTAACCCTAGCTCTGCCGGCACCTAGTGAATCCTGGCAATCCTATACATTTTTGAAAACTACACACCCAGGGGAAGTCAGGATGGGGTCACTCGACTGCCTACCACCAGGTTCTGTTACCCAGAATCCCTTGCAAAGCTAAAACATTGACAAAAAAATGCATTTTCTTCACATTTCTGTAGTGGAAAGTTCTGGAATCTGCGTGGATCAACAAATTTCCACCCACCCAGCGTTTCCCCAGGTCTCCCGAAGAAAATGGTACCTAACTTGCCTCGGTCTGCCTAGTGCCTGCGACAGGAAACAGCGCAAAACGATGGATAGCCAACTTCTTGTACCAAATGTAAGACTTACGAAGAGCAGCATACGGTTCCAACCTCTGATCTACTCTGTCAACATCACCCATGTGCCTATTATAGTCCATAATACACACAGGTTTGCGCGCTTCTGCAACCTGACCCCAAACAGTCACCGCTTCAGTGCTTTCATCATGTATGGAAGTCAACATGTAGACATCTCTCCTGTCTGAAAACTTCACAGCTAAAAGCTCATCACAACGCAATGCACTGCACTGTCCCCGAGCAAGCTTTTGACAAACAAGTTCTTTTGGGAAACCTTTACGGTTAGAGCGGATTGTGCCACAAGCAACAGTGTCCACCTTGGCCAATTCCCTAAACAACCGCACACCAGTGTAGAAGTTATCTACATATAAATGATGGCCTTCGTTAAAAAAAAAAAATTCTACCAAGTTCTCACACAATTTTCCCAGTCACTCCAAAAGTCGACGGACAACCAGGGGGGTTAATGTGGGATTCCTTACCGGTGTTCACCCTGAAATTAGAGACATATCCAGCTAATTCCATAGTGTGCCCTCTTACTAGGAATGTATTGCCTAACTACCAAGCGGCCCTTGAACAACACCAAAGACTCATCCACTGCAATTTCTTTCCCAGGAGCAAAGATCTCAGGAAATCGATCAACAAAATGATTAATGACAGGTTGAATCTTGAAAAGACGGTCACAATCAGGGTGATCTTGTGGCAAAGCAAAACCATTGTCAACAAAATGCATCATCCGAAGCAGAAGCAAATACCTATCACGACTCATGACTGCCGGAAATATAGCTGTTGCCATCAAGGGACTAGTAGACCAATATGAAGCCATTGATGGTTTCCTAAGCAAGCCCATCAAAAAAGTTAAACCCAAAAACTTTTTCATCTCCTCCAAATTTGTGGGAGTCCACCGGGTAGCTCTAGCGTGGGGCTTAAGGCTGGCACTGTTCTCCCTCAAAAACTATTCAGCATACAAATTAGTCTGCTGTACAATCTCTGCCAAAAACACATCATCCATAAACAACTTGAAAAAATCAATTGGCAAAAAGTTTTCAGTGTTCACCCTACACCCTGGAACACCAGTAAATTCAGGCAAAACTGGCTGCACCATACCTGGGGCAACCCAGAGGTCAGAACTTTCATCGACAAGTCTTGCAGCCTCAGGCTGCTGCCCAGCTGCCTCTTGTCTCACTACACCAACTGGAAGTCTAGCAGCCCCAGGCTGCCGCCCAGCTGCCTCTCGCCGCACTATACCAACGTGAAGTCTAGCAGCTCCACGCTGCATCCCAGATGCCTCTTGTCGGCACATCAATGTCCTCCTCTACCACAGGCACTTCATCCACACCAAAAATAGCTTCATCAGCACTCAGGGTATCTTCATCATCAGACGATGCAATGCGCAGAGAAAACTCACTAACAGAATCTTCACCTCCCACCTCTGCCTCAGAATCAGAGTCACTCTCAGCACCATGGTCAGAGGAAGAATCAAAAGCATTCCAACAACTTGCTGAGCGGTATTCCGGCGGCTAGCCATTATGCTCACTAAGAAAGGAGACTGCACAAACAACTCAACAACCAAGACTGTGCAAAGTAGGTAAAAAAAATGTAAGCCTTTACCACAAAGATCTATAAACTGAACACCTATACAATTCACTTACAAAATATAGCCACACTCACCAGCACCTACTCTGCAAAGACACAGCAAATAGTCAACGATATCCCACTAGAAAGAAGAAAAAAACAAATGTACAGAAAAAAAATACATAACAAGCACTAATGCAAACCATGTTTTACAATCACAAAAAAAAGAAACAGAACGTACTGGTATTGTTACACATTTTGCAAGAAACACATTTACATTGAAATAGTACAAAAAAAGGTCTCTTACCAAACAAATGCAACGACACGAACAGCAGAACCACCAGTAACAAAACCGCACACTCCAACAGTCTAAAGAGCAAAAGCCTAGAACAAGAACAAAAAAGGGGAAATTAAAACATTACACTTTACAAGAAAAACGATACACATTACAACAAGTTATGTCACAGGCTATGTCACTACACAAATGGGGGCAGAAAGGCTGATAACACATAAACAAATATATGTCCCCTGGAAGCAAGCACAATATTTATTTTCAAATTGGGCCCCCAGGAAGCGACACTTGCCCAAGGGGTGGCTTCCATTTAAAAATAATAGAATTCCCTAATGTCTAGTGGAGTTTTCTGCCTCTCCTGAGGGCAGAAAGGCAAAATTAAAAAACCAATCTGCCCCCAGAGGGGGCAGAATATACTACAAAAAAAAGTGGGCCCAAGTAAGCGAACCTTGCCCAAGGGGTCGCTTCCTTTCCAACAGAAAAAACAATCCCTGGTGTCTAGTGGGCTTTTCTACCCCCCTGGGTCCAGATTCGGCCAGAAAAACGGGCAATCTGCCCCCAGGGGGGCAGAAAAGTCTAAAAAAATATTTTGGCCCCCTGGAAACGGCCCTTGCCTAAGGGGTCACTTCCTTCGCACAAAAAAATAAGCCCTGGTGTCTAGTGGGCTTTTCTGACCCCCCTGGGGCCAGATTAGGTGAAAAAACGCATGATCTGCCCCCGGGGGGGGGGGGGGGCAGAAAAGTCTGTATATAAAACTCATGCCCCTGGAAGCGACCCTTGCCCAAGGGGTCGCTTCCTTTTTCACCAAAAAACAATCCCTGGTGTCTAGTGGGCTTTTCTACCCCCCCCCCTCCCGGGTCCAGATTCAGCCAGAAAAATGGGCGATCTGCCCCCAGGGGGGGGCAGAAAAGTCTAAAATAATAAATTTGCCCCCAGGAAGCGACCCTTGCCCAAGGTGGATCATGAGTGCCTGATACTCGGGTGCTCTGGACGGGTTGGTGTTCCCCGCTAAGGACTGTATTGGCAGCGATTGGGGACGTGAGTTAGCAGCAGCCCACAAAGGTGATTTATTTTGACGAAGGTGAGCCACATGAGAAACCCACTGTGGTAATACAATGTGCAGGACTACAAAGAACAGAATGCCTTGAGGCCGTTGGGCGCGGCTTAATTGATAATAAAGTACGTCACTGCCGTTCCATGTGTGCGAGTCAGTATCTGCCAGTGATTAAGGGCGGGAGCCCGAAACGCGTATGGCTTGTGATGTTCAGCTGCTAGTGTCCGCCTCATCTGCTGCACCGTGCGCTGGAACTGTACCTTCCTGTGAGGCTCTCTCCACTGGGGCAACCTTGTGTTTTTGTGGATAATAAGCGACCGGAGCGGTCGCGGAGATTGCCCGCTGCTGAAAGGCGGATCATGAGTGCCTGACACTCGGGTGCTCTGGACCGGTTGGTCTTCCCCGCTAAGGACTGTATTGGCAGCGGTTGGGGACGTGAGTTAGCAGCAGCCCACAAGGGTGTTTTATTTTGACAAAGGTGAGCCACATGGGAAACCCACTGTGGTAATACAATGTGCAGGACTACAAAGAACAGAATGCCTAGAGGCCGTTGGGCGCGGCTTAATTGATAATAAAGTACGTCATTGCTGTTCCATGTGTGCGAGTCAGTATCTGCCAGTGAGCAAGGGCGGGAGCCCGAAACGCGTATGGCTGGTGATGTTCAGCTGCTAGCGTCTGCCTCATCTGCTGGACAGTGCGCTGGAACTGTACCTTCCTGTGAGGCTCTCTCCACTGGGGCAACCTTGTGTTTTTGTGGATATATATATATATATATATATATATATATATATATATATATATAGCAGATGGTGATAACAGTCATGAAACATGCGCGCATTATGTCCAGAAACCGTTTCAGCACGAGACATTGTTTCAAACCAGCTAACTTCTGAGCTACCCTCAGAGCCGGCGGCGGTGACAGCCTTTTGCAACATTGTAGCGTTAAGAAAGAAGCCAATAGATACAACGCGCATTATTTCCTGAACCTGTTTCAGCGCGAAACTTTGTTGCAATCCTGCTAACTTTTAGGCTACCTTCAGAGCCGGCAGCGGTGACAGCTTTTGGCAACATTGTAGCGTCAGGAAAGAAGCTAATGGCTATAACGTGCAGCAGAACTCACCCGGGGAGATGCTCAGGTCCAAAGCGGCAATAACGGGGATCAGAGAATGGGGAACAAGCCCACCCCCACACACACACGCTGCAATGGTACACACACCAGCATGACACATGGGAGACTGGGATGCACAGGCAAACCAGAGGGTCTACTAAGTTAGGACCTTAATAAAGGGCACATCCATGGCAGGCACTCAGGGTAAAAAAGCGGCAAAAAGTGTTAACTTATTATTTAAACGCAGAAATGGCAGCAAATGTTTTTAATTTGCCTTTTCAACAGCTGTGAAATGTAACATGCTATTTGATGAAATACCCCACTGACCATGTCATGAGTGATGTAATATGTGACGTCATCAGCAGTGCATTGCACGCACAAGTTATAGTGAGTCCATCTAACTATAATGTGGGAATTTCAATGGTTTTATATCAGTAAAATTTCCAGCTAACTATAACTGGTGTTAAACCTATGGGTTTTTCAGTGAAATATATATATATATATATATATATATATATATATATATATATATATATATATATATATATATATATATATATATATATTCATTCACTGAAAAAACCATAGGTTTCAGGCCTTATATAGTTAGGAATTAGCATTTAAAAAACCTTTAAAATTCACAAAAAAAATATACGTTTTAGGGGTGTTATAGTTAGCTGGACATTTCACTCATACAAAACCATTGCAATTGCTTCTATATAGTAAGTTGTACTAACTATATTTCGCGCACCCACAATCCACTGCTGATGATGTCACATATTACAACATTCATGACAAGGTCAGTGAAAAACTGATGACATCTCAAATGACATCACTGATGACATCACTGATGACATCATCCAGTGAATGTGGTTTGCTTCATTATTCAAATATGTATTATATATATAGCAATTTGCATTGAAGAATGAGTGGATATATTAAAATAAATATTTGGATGGAGGATTTAGTAGCAGTATAATTGACTGTTTACTTGACCAATTTATAGTGTCTCACTAAATATAGTGGATAGTGACTAAACTGTTTGAATATCTGTATCACTTTGTCAGTTGTTGTGTAAACAGGTACTCCAGTTGGTTACTAGCTATGTGAAAGTCTGTATTAGTTATTGATTAGTTAACTGAGTATTTGTATGGGAGAGTGAATGTGTGTGTGGTTCGGTGGGGGGTGTGTGACTGCCCAAAGATGTGTGAATAGTTGATTCACTAGATATATGAAGTTAAAACTACATGTTCTAACAGTTGTTTGGGTGAGTGAATATCTTTAAGGGTGTGGTGATGAGCAAATATATTCGTCAATAGTACATGTCCAACAAACTAGAAAAATAAAAGGCAGTGTATGTGTCAGTTGTTGTATATAAATAAATATACATAAGACTCAATGATTGAGTGAGTGACTGTATGGATAACTTTATACTTGTAATAATGATTTTATAATTCACTAAGTGTGACTAACTATCTAAATGAATAGATGAAGTTGTGTTTGTATAAGTGTGTAGCTAAGTAAATATGTAAGTATGATCCATTGTTTGCATGAGTGAGTAGGATGACTTCATATATGAATAGGATGTGTGCTGTTGTTTAATGTCGATATAGGTGTATAAGTATTTTTGATAGTGTTCTATTGTTCATTGACAGCATGTATGAGTGAATCTACAGGTAAGTGATTAGATGTGTGTATACATCTATGAATCACTGAGTGGGTTTTTAGATACTTGTATTGCTGTAACAATGGATTCAAATATCATACTCTGTATTTTACAAAGAGTGCTGAAAGATTTTACTAGTGTATAAAAAGGTGTATGTGATTGTCACATGGATGATGTCATCAGTGATGTCATCAGTGATGTCATTTGAGATGTCATCAGTGATGTCACTGACCTTGTCATGAATGATGTAATATGTGACATCATAAGCAGTGGATTGCGGGTGCGCGAAATATAGTTAGTACAACTAACTATATAGGAGCAATTTCAATGGTTTTGTACGAGTGAAATGTCCAGCTAACTATAACACCCCTAAAACGTATAGTTTTTTGAGTGAATTTTAAAGGTTTTTTTAATGCTAATTCCTAACCATATAAAGCCTGAAACCTATGGTTTTTTCTGAGAATTTCAAAGGTTTTTTAAAGCTAATTCCTAACTATATAAGGCCTTAAACCTATGGTTTTTTCAGTGAATTTGCAAGGTTTTTAAAATGCTAATTCCTAACTATATAAGGCATGAAACCTATGTTTTTTTAGTGAATTTCAAAGGTTTTTTTAATGCTAATTCCTAACTAAATAAGACCTGAATGCCCACCAGGAATCTCCAGTATGCGCCAGGGGACTGCATTGCAGAGAGGTGTAAAGAAGCCACGCCCCTTTTTACACCTCTCTGCAACGCAGCCCCCGTGCATGTTTGAAGAGGGGGAACTAATTCCCCTTGCATACTGGGGGCCCCTGGGGGCCAACTAGCCCACCTGGAACCTCCAGTATGCGCCATGGGGCTGCATTGCAGAGGTGTAATGAGGCTATGCCCTTTGTTACACCTCTCTGCAATGCAGCCCCCAGCCGCGTTTGCAGAGGAAGAACTAATTACCCTTGCATACTGGGGGTCCCTGGGGGCCAACTAGCCTGCCAGGAGTCTCCAGTATGCACCAGGGGACTGCATTGCAGAGAGGTGTAATGAGGCCACACCCTTTTTTACACCTCTCTGCAATGCAGCCCCGTGCATGTTTGAAGAGGGGGAACTAATTCCCCTTGCATACTAGGGGTCCCTGGGGGCCAACTAGCCCACCTGGGACCTCCAGTATGTGCCAGGGGGCTGCATTGCACAGAGGTGTAATGAGGCTATGCCCCTTTTTACACCTCTCTGTAACGCAGGCCACTGGCGCGTTTGCAGAGGGGGGACTAATTCCCCTTGCATACTGGGGGTTCCTAAGTCATATCTGCCCAAACACCGATATTCCGAACGATTGAAAATGACTTTTCTTGAAAAGCATTTGGATTTGGATTATCATGTCCTATACTTTGGAATTTTTGAAAGACTGACTTTGAGGATGCAATAAATTACTCAAGTCTGCCCGAATTGTGTGGGTAAAATTGATAACTACAAAAACAACAAGTGATGGACCGAATGTGGATCAATGTCACACATTCCCCCAGTCAAAAGATCTGGGCCCAAATCCATCGTTTTTTTGCACTCCACACCGGTCCATCACCTGTTGTTTTTTAAAATTGATAACTAGTCACTTTGAATAAGAATGTACTTACGTCTCGTCTAACATTTGGAAGAAATATCTAGTTATATGACAACAGGATACCGATATAACTTGAAGGAAATAAGAACGCCCTGAAGAAGTTCTGTTGTACAGAACAAAACATTTCGGCTGGCTGTGATACATAAACTTAAGGAAAATAAAAGCATTTGAATATACACCAAGATTCAGTGCTTCAATAAGGACTCAATGTGATATGATTTGATTGGACTTATTGTGCAAGTGGTGCTGTGCCAAACTTTGGAATATTCTCCACTACTCTCTACTACTTACTCTCTCCTACTCCACTACTCTCTAATACTCACTCTACTACTCATTCTCTACTACTCTACTACTCTCTACTACTCTCTCTCTACTACTCACTCCCTACTACTACTATCTACTACACTCTACTACTCACTCTGTACTACTCTCTACTACTCACTCTCTACTACTCTTTCTCTACTACTCACTCTTTACTCCTCACTCTCTACTACTCTCTACTACTCACTTTTTACTTCTCACTCTCTACTACTCTCTACTACTCACTCTCTACTACTCTCTCTCTACTACTCTCTACTACTCACTCTCTACTACTCACTCTACTACTCACTCTACACTACTCTCTACTACTCTCTACTACTCACTCTCTACTACTCTCTCTCTACTAGTCTCTACTACTCACTCTACTACTCACTCTCTACTACTCTCTACTACTCACTCTACTACTCACTCTCTACTACTCTCTACTATTCTCTCTCTCTGCTACTCACTCTCTACTGCTCTCTACTACTCACTCTACCACTTACTCTCTACTACTCTCTACTACTCACTCTCTACTACTCACTCTCTACTACTCTCTACTACTCACTCTACTATTCACTCTACTACTCACTCTCTGCTACTCTCTCTACTACTCTCTACTAGTCTCTACTACTCACTCTCTACTCTCTATGACTCACTCTCTACTCTCTACCTCTCTACCTCTCTCTACTAGTCTCTACCTCTCTTCCGCTACCTCTCTACCTCTACCTCTCTACCTCTACAACTCTACCTCTCTATCTCTCTCTACACGCACACATATACACATATATATATATTCATATATATACATATGCATTTATATATATATGTATGTGTATATGTATATATATATATATATATATATATATATATAAATATATATATATATATATATATATATATATATATATATATATATATATATATGTTACCTACTGGCGGTCGCCAGTAGGTAGTTATAGTTAGGATCTACTTTCCATTGGAAATCCGCAACATTCTATTGGGAATAACTTTGGGCCCGGTGGATGAATCTTCGCTAATTTCTCCAAGAAAATGGCCCGCTCCGCTCCTCTCCTTCCTTGAAAGTTTGGGGGGATTCGTCAAGCGGGGGCCGAGATAAAAGGGGGGTCCCAAAACGTGTTTTCCCCATGTTAATTTCCATAGGGCGGTCGGTTTCACTTTTAGCCCGAACGGCTGAATGGATTTGCACCAAACTTGGCAAAATTGTAGGGAGTGGTAGCCCGATGTGCCTTTGCTATGTCTCAAGATATGTGCTCCAGTGGTTTTTGAGTAATTTAGGTTAAAAAAAATATATATCTATGGCAGCGCCCCGGTACGCGCTCCGGGGAGCGCTCCGGGTGCGCCACGCGACTTGCGCACAGAAAGCTGATTGGCTCTCGGGTGTCTGTAAACACTCGAAACAGTCCGGAGCGGCCGCCATTTTGTGTCTCTGTAAAATCGAGACATAAGAGGTGGAAAAATCAAAGGGGGAAATGACCATAAGGGGGCAGGGATAGACCCCCCTGACCCCCTAGATTTGATGTGGGGGCCATAAAAGGGCCCGGAGGGGCAAAAAAAAATTTTTTTTTTTATTTGCGCAGGGGGACCGCCCGGTACTCGCACCCTGGAGTGGACCGGGGATCGTCCCATGGGGAAAAATGAATAATAGAGTTTTTTAAAAATGTAGCCTTTTTTTAGAAATTGGAGGTAGTTCTAAAAAGAACTGTTTTTTTTCTTCTTTTTGTTGTTTTATATTTTTTTATTGTTTTTTGAACATTTTAAACTTTTTGGGGGTTTTCTGAACAGTTTTATATTTTTTTTTGTATTTTTCATGGGGAGAAACGAAAAAACAGGGAATTGAAAATGGCTCAACTGGAGCAAAAAAAAAAAGAAAATAAATAATTAGGGTTTATTCGGGCATTTGTGGTTGTCCCCAGCAAGGACGATGAGCTTTACGCTCTGTTCTCCGTAGGAGATGGTCTTTAAGTATGGGTGAATTTGGCGAATCTGGCGTTCACAAATTTGCGTATTTGCGAACTCGCAATCCGCAAAATCCGCGAATTCTCACGAATTTGCGGGGTTTTTTGTTTTTATAGTGTTCGCAAGGGTTTCTGCCAGTTCGCGAGGATTTTGTACCAGTTCGCAATTGCGAACTTACTTGTCGGCACGTAACGGTCGCGACTATGTTGTTTCTACGTCTGGTTCATCATCACAGGTTCACAGCACCCTCTGTTTCAACACTGCCACCCTCTGTTTCACTCATGCCACCCTCTGGGACATCAATGCCACCCTCTGGTTCATCATCATCACTGTAGATTATGGGGGAAAAAGCAAGCACACCTGCCCTGCTTCAACTGACATGAATTAATTTCGGGTTGATTTATTAATGTGTCACTGTTTTAAAATTCCAGTCTGGCACCTGCTTCCTTATCTGTAATTTGCTTTCTGTTGCAGTGCAATTTTTTTTCCCAGGACCTTTGTGGCCTACTTGTAGCTATTCTATGATCCGGCTGTGAGGGTCAGAGCAGGGTCATACAATTGTTGCAACTAGCAACTGAACTCTGGAGGGGCCCCTGTCAGGAAGCACTACAGGGAATGGTTACTAATGATGAATTTGAACTTTTGCACCTGCTGAGTGCTTTCAGTTTAGCAAAACTCGTTTTTCTGCAGAACAGCAAATGTAATGCCCCAAACAAACTTACTTGTGAAAGTTGATTTCTAATCCAAAAGTGATCCAAAGAAAGTCAAAAGGCCTCAAATCCAAAAAAGGGCAGGCAAATGTCAACCTGAGGAGTTACTCTGATAAAAATCATCATTTTCAGAAGGTCTATGCTGCTTGCTAGTGGATTTCTTGTGCAGAATTGCAAATTTTGTAATTTCGTGAGTGCGAGATTGTTGCTGCCCGCCGCACCTACATGTTCGAAATTGAGAACTCACGCCGCACGCCGCAAAATTGTATCACCAAGAAAAAAAAATCCACTGCGTGCGAATTTGCGGATTTTCGGTAAATTCGCGAGCGTTCGCGGATCGCGAATTTACCGAAAATCTGTAAAATCCGCGAGCAAAACGGATTTTCCGCCCATGCTTAATGGTCTTCCCACAATATTTACATATAATTCGGAAACCTGCAAATCGTGACTGAATGCAAGGCATCGTCTCACTTTCCTCTGGTGCCGACGGAGTGGGTTGCTTTCTTTTTGAGGTGGTGCTTGAAGATTGGAAAGGGGTACTGGCCAGTTCCCTCATCTCTGCAGCAGAATACTTTATTGGATGCTTGCGCTGCATGTGGCGAATCATCGTGTTGTTTCCAAATGAATATTTTTTATTAGGGTTCCCCCTAGAAAGTTCTATGCCACAGATTAGGCAAGTCAACTTGGCTGCATTTACTTTTTTCTTCCCCTCTGGGATCGAAAAAAACTCCCATATAATGTGTGGTCTTGGCTGGTATGGGGTATTTTTTTCTTCAAGCCATCTTCTCCTCCCCTCTTCCTCCTCCTCCTCCTCTTCCTCCTCTTGTTGACCACCAATGATATCTTGTGGTGGTCCTCTTGGTGGTTCTGCTGCTACTGAAGCCATTATAAAGATCAAAAAGGTACAGAGAGGTACAAACAGGTCTTCCTAAGTCAAAGGACAAAGTCAGAATAAGGAAAACAGGTGGGGTCTTTCATCCTTTTGAAAAAAAAAATGTATTGAACCAATGAAAAGTGTTATTTTCAGGTCACATGACCAGGATCTTCATCATTATGAAACCAAAACTGTTATGAACCAATGAAAAGTGTTATTTTCAGGTCACATGACCCGACGCGCTTACACTACGTGCCCCGGGGCGCCCCCAGGGGCGCGTCGCGTAAGCGCGTCAGATGCCTACGTTGCGCGATCGTATTAGCTCGAGTGCTTCCGGTGCATTTACGCTGTGCATATCACGCGGTCGTGGCTACGCGATACGTCACAATCATGTTTTCGTTCGCGATATTGGGGCTTACGGGACACCCCTCACCAAAATGGAAGATCTTCAAATAGTGTGATTCAGGTGGTTACAGCGGTATTCATTTACTATTAAAATGTAGTATTCATTTAGTAAGCATGAAGGCTAAGTAGTATGCCCACGAGCCGAAATATGCTAATGAGGGAATACTAGTTCTACTCAACTACCCTTCAAATACATGATGAACACTTCAATTGATTGCTAAAAGAAGACTAGTAGTATTCTAGAAGAATAGTATCTGAAGCTTAGTAGTATTCTGTTAGGGTTTATTTGCAGCTCTTGTGCTATTTCAAAAGCAAAATGAAGGCTAGTCTCATTGCTTGTGACCACTGTTTGAAGACTAGTGGTATTCTTTGTGAATACTAACTGAATACTAACTGAATACTAACTGAATACTAACTGAATACTAACTGAATACTAACTGAATACTAATGATTGCTGGGGGAGAGGGGGGGTCGCGGGGAGAGGGGGGGGTCGCGGGGAGAGGGGGGGGTCGCGGGGAGAGGGGGGGGTCGCGGGGAGAGGGGGGGGTCGCGGGGAGAGGGGGGGGTCGCGGGGAGGGGGGGGGGTCGCGGGGAGGGGGGGGGTCGCGGGGAGAGGGGGGGGTCGCGGGGAGAGGGGGGGGTCGCGGGGAGAGGGGGGGGTCGCGGGGAGAGGGGGGGGTCGCGGGGAGAGGGGGGGTCGCGGGGAGAGGGGGGGTCGCGGGGAGAGGGGGGGTCGCGGGGAGATGGGGGGTCGCGGGGAGATGGGGGGTCGCGGGGAGATGGGGGGTCGCGGGGAGATGGGGGGTCGCGGGGAGATGGGGGGTCGCGGGGAGATGGGGGGTCGCGGGGAGATGGGGGGTCGCGGGGAGATGGGGGGTCGCGGGGAGATGGGGGGTCGCGGGGAGATGGGGGGTCGCGGGGAGATGGGGGTCGCGGGGAGATGGGGGGTCGCGGGGAGATGGGGGGTCGCGGGGAGATGGGGGGTCGCGGGGAGATGGGGGGTCGCGGGGAGATGGGGGGTCGCGGGGAGATGGGGGGTCGCGGGGAGATGGGGGGTCGCGGGGAGATGGGGGGTCGCGGGGAGATGGGGGGTCGCGGGGAGATGGGGGGTCGCGGGGGCTTGGACAGTGTATGCAGAGTACTTTGGATGTGAAGGGTTAAGAACAGATGTGAAGGGTGGATAAACAATGGATGCAGAGGAAAATGTGCACATGAAGTGTGGAGGGCACACCTGGATTCTGAAGATTGGATATGGAAGGGGGCCAAAGTGTATGGAGAGCACATTTAAAGAGTGAGACCGATGACCAGTGTCGAAAGTGTGGTGAGGGGTTTGGAGAGTGGATATGGAATGCAGAGAGAGGATGGAGACCATAGAGTGCAGATGTACATAGGTGCAGAGTCAGTGGCATTTCCATTGCAGATGTGGTGAAGTGGTGTGAAGAATGGATAGTCCGAGTTGGTGTCAACCACCGACAGTGGATGTATGGGGAATCTTGAGGTTGGAGAGCAAATGCAATTAGTTGAAACCCCAAGTGGAGGTTGGAGAGGGCATGTACAGTTTAGAGATAGAGGATGCGGAGGGCAGAGAGTGTATGTCCAATGTGAAAAGCAAATGTGGTGGGACAGGAAGCTGATGTGAAGGGTAGGGAGGCAGATGCGAAGGGTGGTGAGCAGAGTAGTTTGATGGCAAGTGCATTTGAAGTACAAATCTATCAGTTGGATAGCACATACGGAGAGTGGAGATCAGGATGGTGTGCAAAGCCCATGAAGAGGGCAGGGGTGGATGGCAGAAAGCAGCTGGTCACCGAGAGGAGATGTGTTGCAAGGAAAGAGAATAGAGAGGATGTAAAGTGTGGATGTGACTGCCAAACTTAAAGTGGCAAGAGTATGGATGAGAGGATTTAGAATGGGTGTGTATTGTGTAGAACAGAAGTGGAGGGTAAATACAAAGGGTGCACATCCGGATTGGAAAGTAGTGCACATTAGTGGACAGTGCACATAGCTGGAGAGGGTGATGTATATGGAGTGCAGATGATGGAATGAGAATGGACAGGAGGTAGAGCAAATGTATAGTTTTGGAATATATATGGAGTGGATGCAGAGCATAGTGGGTGGATGTGGGCCATGGAGTACTGGTGCTCATAGTAGAAAGTAGGGGCCATATGTAGGTAATTCTATTTTACCGATTCATAAATACCGAATTTTACCGATTCGGTATTTATGAATCGGTAAAATAGAAGGGGGAGATTTAGGTAAAATCGGTAATTGAATTACCGATTCTATAAAAATCGGTATTTACCGAATCGGTAAATACCGATTCGGTAATGCCCATTGATTCCTATGGGCATTGAAGCCCATAGGAATCAATAGGCATTACCGAATCGGTAATTACCGATTCGGTAAATACCGATTCCAGCAAGGGTGCAGGGGGTGTCACTTTGACACCCTCTAGCACCCCAAATACAGGCATGTGTGCCATGTGGCACACAGACATGCCCTAAGGGCATGTCTGTCTGTCACATGGCATAGGTGTGCATGCACACATGTGCATGCACACCTGGATTCGGTATTTTACCACCCAATTGGATTGGGTGGTAAAATACCGAATCTGTAAGGCCTTTGGGACTCAGAAGAGTCCCACCTACATCAAGAAGTTACCGAATCGGTAAAAATACAGATTCGGTATTTCACCGATTCGGTAAATTTACCGAATCGGTAAAATAGGGCCCCTACATGCCAATTCCTAAATACCGGTCGGTAACGGCCGAAATCGGCCATTACCGACCGGTATTTGGGCTCCTACATCTGGCCCTAGATGTCCTATCTGCACAGTAGATGTAATGAAGTCGTATTGAAAATGGATTTGGAGTAAGTGTGGACCACAGAGAGTAGGGAGCGGTATAGGCTGGATATTGTATGTGCAGTATAGAGCACATGTGGGGAGTTGCTGTACAAGGCAGAGAGCATGTGGAGGGTGGATAACTAGTATGGGTGGTGTAAGGCATATCTTGAGGAGAGGGAGAATGCACCTGGAGGGTTTGGAACAGATATAGTGTGGAAAGGAAGGCAAGGTGGCGACAGTAAATGGAGATTTGAGAGAAAAGGTACAGGTTAAAGGGCATATGAACAGACTGTAGACTACAAGTGGAGAATGTAAAACATGTAAAGCGTAAAGATGTCTGGGGTGGAGAGTGATATGCAGGGTAGAGAGTGGAGGTGAAGTGGTGTGGATTGTGGACAGTAAACACGAGGAGCGCATGTGGACGTTGGAGAGAATGCATGTAGAAAGTTTATGTGGAAAGATGTCAGCTAATGTGGAGGACAGAGCACACATTTACACAGTGGTAAATGGATTATCAGGTTGTAGAGCATGCATAGACAACAGATGTGGAGGGTTGAGAACGCAGTGGGATAGTGGTTAATCCGTATGCAGGGTGGACAGCAAAAGCACAATCAGTGGAGTAAATTTGACAGTGGAGAGCAGATGCAACGGATAGAGTGAGAAAACAAACGCCCCTTTACTGCATTCATCTTTCTGCTCTAAATGGAAGCAGACATGGTGCGGGTGTGCCTACTGTGTCAGCAAATTATCCTAAAGCAAATTCACCATATTTCCGTTGGACCCGTCGGGATCCGGCTCAATAATAGCTGCTGGATCTGGCTGGATGCTCCTCATACGCAGCACTGACCCCAAGTGCTAATTTAGGACACTGTGCATGATTTAGAGTTTTGTGGACTGGTACTTCATCACACACATGAAGGACTTCCGGCTGCCTTATTACAATTGCATTAGGCTATAATCCACTTGTAATAAGGCATACCGGATGTCAGTCACTTTTGCGATGGAGTACCCGTCCACCAAACTCTAAATAAGGTCCAGTCTTTGCTCATTGCCCTTGTAAATTAGAGATTCTAATCTTGGCAGGGCTGATGTAATCTTTCAAGCTTCTGAGGTTGATTGTTTTAGAATGGTAACCCAAACATCAGCTGTTTTAGCGACTTGAGTCGATTCAGTATGTTGTCAGCGCTACCTGGCTAACAGAAAAGAATATGACAATACCTCTTAGAATTGCAAATAAGAAAACCTGCATTAAAATAGTAATTTATCAGTCCCCAAAAGCAGGACAGTCCTTCATAAAAGAAGGGCGATGGCGAATTAGGACATTATAAAACAATGCTTGAGGTTCGAGTTGCTGTTTCCCTTTTCTTTTGCAGAATAGAAGTCAATGCGTTTTTCTGAATTTCAAAGTGCAAGTTATACATCTAGCTAGGGAGCAGGTTGAGTTTGCAGGATTTAAAAATCAAGCTGGGTGTTCTTGTGGAGATGACCATAGCTGCCAAAGTTTTAGATTTCTTGTGTGTGACATTTTCATAATTTCCGTGTAAATATGAGTGACATTCAACAAGTATGAGTATTTTGTGAGCAAAATCAAGCTATGAAGATGAGGGAAATATATAAATATAATAAATGACACCCATTTGAGCAATGAGTAACTCTTAGAAGATCTTTAAACGGCAACAAATCACCAGAAATGGAAGGGCACTCCGGAACCCGACTGTACCAAATAGGATGTAAGCATAATTGTCAAGTGTTCAGATTTCTTTGCGTGACATTTCCATGGTTTCAGCGCACCTATCAGTGACATTCTGCTACCAAATGTGACACTCAGACTGACAATTCTTGCAAATAAAACCAAGCAATTAAGTCCATAGAATGAGATACATATTAAAAATGTTGCTATTTTTAACAATGAGAAGTGCTAAAAGATCTTAAAACTGGTACAAACCCCCTGGTCACTAACCACAGTCCCTTTCTAAGTTGATTATAATGTCATTTTATTGAAGACATGGCAAATTCTTTTAGCAGTTTTATATACTGCCAACTCGACCCGAAGGTATTTGAGTGCTTCACATGAGCACCAGTTAAATTACATGAAGGAACATTCATTTTTTTAGGCACGGGGAGATTCGGTGATTTGCCCAGAATCACAGGATGTTGAGCCGACACTGGGACTCAAAGCTGGTTCTCCATTCAAAAAGCAGTGCCTGTAACGTACGTCACATCTTAAATGTGAGCAATCATTAAAGGATCAAACAGCCTGATTCATCATTGGGAAGTTTTGCGAGTCTGAAATAGCGAATCATAAGGAATCGCTATTCCAGACTCGCAAAACGGGATTCATGTAGGAATAGCAATATTTTTTGCGATTCCTACAGATTCCTTATTTGCGATTAGCTAATTGCAAATAAGGAATAACTCTCCATTCATTCCTATGGGCTTAAAGGCCCATAGGAATGCATGGGAAGTCATTCCTTATTTGCGATTAGCAATTAGCTAATCGCAAATGAGATTGCGATTTCAAGGGTGCAGGGGTGTCCAAAGGACACCCTGTAACACCCCATGAAATGTCAAATTACACAGATGTTACACACATACATGTCTTTTGGACATGTGTGTGTGTGTGTAACATGCAATTTAGAAAAATGCTTTTAAAAGCATTTTTCTAAGTTTTCGCTATTTACCACGAGGTTTGACCTCGCGGTAAATAGCGGCCCGAAATTGCGATTTCGCAATTTGAAAATGGATGATGAATTGCATTTAAGGAATCTCAAATAGAGATTCCTTAAATGTAATTCCTCGCAAATTTGCGAATTCGCTATCACCGATTTTTGCATTTGGGATGATGAATCCCAAATGCAAAAATTGCGCTCGCAAAGGGCCAGATTCTGAGAATCTGGCCCTTTGCGAGCGCAATTCTCCTTCATGAATCAGGCTGAAAGTGAGGTGTTTTTAGGGGAGAAGTGGTGCCTTCCTGTTTAGAAGCTATATGCTTAGGCTCACAGATATCATGGTTCTATACAATTGACACAAAGTTTTAGGGAACAAATGCGTTCCCAGATGTCAGTGGAAAGGTGAAAATTATATTTTTCTAATCAGTCTGTGCAGGGCTCACCTGGCTGTGCCCAGACGTGCGTTCCCACATGTCTGCACGGCTGGGCATTCTGAGCATGTTCTTCAGCAGCAGCTGAGCAGGGGGGTTGGGGGGGCGGGGTGGTTGGTTAACAGGCTGCATGAGGGCAGTGCTGATTGTACCTGCTAGAGATGATTACTAGGGGGCCATAATCGGCTTCATTGGACGTTCTGCCGCTGCCATACTCTGCAGTGCTTAGGGCCCACCATGGTTGCTTGTGTCATGTCCGTCCCAACATTGAGTAACGTCATAAGCTGACCCACTGGCGGGAGAGTCGCCCCAGACCCACAAACATGCCAGATCCAAATCAAATACTTTCAGAGGGAGCCATTTAATCAGTCTCCCCGGAGTCCCTCGCGCTGCCCTCACATACTGTCAGTTGGGTCCGGCACGGAAGTGGAGGGTTAAGACTGTGTGCGATGTACTTTGAAATAACGGTCTTTTTCGGAATTGTTTTCCAAGCCTTGCTTGTTACTTTATCAAACCTTTTATGGGTAAAGTAAACGTTTGCACTTTCATCAAGTGATTGCGTGTGTAATTTCTCATGCTGCTCATTTTGTCATACGATTTTGTTTTGAAGTGAACTCTGTGAATGATAATTCAAAATCTAGGATGCTGCTCACAAACCAACCAACACTAAGCCTTTTATCCGGGAAAGCGTGTCTGCCTGAAAGTAGTCACTCGGCATAATAAAAAAAGAAACAGATACTCACAATTCTCCTTAAGATAAAAAGCATACCGTTTCTGCACAGTGTTAATTTTCAAATCTCAGCACTTCTTTGTACTTTTAAACCTACGTGTTGTTACGATTAGGGCATCTTTTGAACACAGCGTAAGAATTTGTCCGATTAGGGCATCTTTTGAACACAGCGTAAGAATTTGTCCGTCACACTTCATACCATTGCTCATTTAAACCAGAGCCGCTGAGATCAGACGTTAATGTTCTAGTGAGGATGTACAAGACGCATAGAGCAGTTGGGCAGGGTAGAGAGATGGAGAAAGTGAAATTAATACAGAGAGCACATGTGAGGAGAGAATATACACCGTGTAAATTGCACACAGAAGATAAAGAACTGGGAGTAGAAGCTAGATGTGGGCAGGAATTCCAAGATGCAGTGAAATGCACTGCAGTACTGAAAGACTTGATAAAAGAGAAATGAAGCACAATGAAAAGGCTTTTAATGAGTATAAATCCCTTTCCGCTCCTACTTACAAAGAAATACCAAACTAGCCAATCGCTCACCTTTGGGGATGGGGAGTGCCGATTCCTCACGTAGCTATTTCTCCCTAATAAGTATTCCCTTTCCCTTCCTGACAGAGCGCTGCGCTCAGCTTAACACCCTGAAAAGTTTTAGCTGAAAACCCTGCTGATATATTTCCTCCATATAGGCTCCTCGTAGGCTCGGTGTCTTTCCCTCGGTTTCAGCAACAAACGTGAACAAAGAGGTTAGAGGTCGAGTAACGTGATGCTGGTTTGAGAACAACAATCCTCTTGCTGATTGGTCAAAAAGGCTTCGGAGGTGGGCGGAGATTAACAAGGTTGGTTGGATGGGGAGGGCCGATTCCTCACTTAGCTATTTCTCCCTATTAAGTATTCCCTTTCCCTTCCTGCCAGAGCGCTGCGCTCAGCTTAACACCCTCAAAAGTTTCAGCTGAAAACCCTGCTGATATATTTCCTCCACATAGGCTCCTCGTAGGCTCGGTGTCTTTCCCTCGGTTTCAGCAACAAACGTGAGTAACGTGCATGCTGGTTTGAGAACAACAATCCTCTTGCTGATTGGCCAAAAAGGCTTCGGAGGTGGGTGGAGATTAACAAGGTTAGTTGCAGTACAGAAGAGCTTTTGTCCAATTGTTTTCAACAACCTTTATTGAACAAGCATTTGCAATGCAATAGGTCTCGCATTAGGAAAGTTCGAGCTGTTGGTATTTTAAATGAAAATTTTTGTATTTATGCGTTGGTTTTGTAAATAGCGAAATTAATAGCTTTGTCATTTACAATGCCAATAGTTTTAACTTTCGCAAATGTGATACCTATAGCATTTGTAATGCAATATGTGTTGTATTTACGTGACTTAGATGTATTGATATTACAAATAACAATGCCGTTTAATTTTTTTAATAATTAATAATTAAATAAAAGTTATTGTAATTTATAATGGCAATAGCTTAAACTTTTGTAAATAACTTTTGTGAAGATTATGTTCAGTGTGTTTTATTGTGATGAAAATCCAAGAACAGAAGTTAAATATTAACATATTTTTGTGACATTTGTAATAAAGCTTGAAACATTGAGAATACATATTTGAACCAGTTGTTGTTGAATGGTTGAACAGATTTATGCTGTGCTGGCACTGAGTGATGTTGTGGTGGCGACAAGTGATGCTGTGGCGTTCAGTGATGCTGTGGTAGCGCATAGTGATGACGTGGTTCCCCTGAGTGATGCTGTGGTGGTGCTGAGTGATGCTGTGGTGATGCAATAGATAGAGGGAGGGCGATAGATAGATAGATGGGAGGGCGATAGATAGATAGAGGGAGGGCGATAGATAGATAGAGGGAGGGCGATAGATAGATAGAGAGAGGGCAATAGATAGATAGATAGATAGATAGATGGAGGGCGATAGATAGGTATACATATAGATAGAGTGAGGGCGATCGATAGATAGATAGAGTGATGGCGATAGAGTGAATGCGATAGATGGACAGATAGAGTGAGGGCGACAGATAGATAGAGTGAGGGCGATAGATAGAGTGAGTGCGATAGATAGATAGAGTGAGGGCTTTAGATAGATAGAGTGAGGGTGATAGATAGAGTGATGGCGATAGATAGAGTGAGAGAGATAGATAGAGTGAGGGCGATAGATAGATAGATAGATAGATAGATAGATAGATAGATAGATAGATAGATAGATAGATAGAGGGCGATAGATAGAGTGAGGGCGATAGATAGATAGATAGAGTGAGGGCGATAGACAGATAGAGTGAGGGCGACAGATAGATAGAGTGAGTGTGATAGATAGATAGATAATTAGATTGATAGATAGATAGAGTGAGGGCGATAAATAGCGTGAGGGCGATAGATAGATAGAGTGAGGGCGATAGATAGATAGAGTGAGGGCACGTTACTCTCTTCATTCGGCCTCAGACTAGTACAACTCGGCTTCCGCTTCCGTTCCAACCAATGTTAAATGGCTGCCGCATGGTTGCCTGGATCCTACTAAAAGTAGCCCAAATGTGGCCCATTGTTCTACACTGAGGCAGGAAGGTCTGGGCACTTGATATAGCCAGACCTCCCAAATTGAACAGCCTACATCCACATCAGAGAGGGTGCAAGGGCTCTGGGCAATTATGTTAAAATGTCAAACAACGTTATTAAATCAGTCCAATATTTTCTATTGTTTATTCATCTGCAAATAGGTAAATCTCTCCCTAAAATGTCAATCAAGTATATCATGAAAAAACAAGTATATAGAATAATGCAAACAGTGTTAAAACACGCCTCGGTGCCTTACATAGCAGGAACAAAGAAAACACAAAGCAAGAAGTTGGATAACGTCTATAATGCACCTTTCAACAAGCATTGAAAATGCAATTGGTCGTTCGTTTGTTGATGTTAGATCTCTTTGCATTTTAAATGGCAATACCATTTACCTTTGTGTTCTGGAATGAGGAGTAAAGAAGAATGGCATTGAATGGAGAGGAGTCAAGCAGAGTAGTGTGGAGTAAAGCAGAGTGGTGAGTGGAGTAATGCGGAGTGAATTAAAGCAGAGTGGCGTTGAGTGGAGTGGTGTGGTGTGGAGAAATGTGGAGTGGAGTGAAGCTGAGAGGAGTGGAGTAAACCAGAGTGGTGTGGAATGGAGTAAAACAGAGTGGAGTAAAGAACAGCAGAGCGGAGTAAAGCAGAGTGACGTTAATTGAAGTGGAGTAAAGCAGAGCGGTGTTGAGTGAGGCAGAATGGCGTCGAGTGGAGTAAAGCAGAGCATAGTAAAGCAGAGTGGCATGGAGTGGTGTGGAGTAAAGCAGTATGAAGCGAGTAAAGCAGAGTGGAGTAAAACATAGTGGAGTGGATCTTGAGTGGAGTAAAGCAGAGTGGAGTGGAGTAAAACAGATTGGCGTTGAGTGGAGTCAAGAAGATTGGCGTTGAGTAGAGTGGAGTGGAATAAAACAGAATGTAATTGAGCAGAGTGAGTAAAGCATAGTGGTGTTGAGTGAAGTGGAATAAAGCAGAGTGGCATGGAGTAAAGCAGAGCGGTGTTGAGTGGAGAAAAGCAGAGTGGCATTGAGTGAAGTAAAGCAGAGTGGAGTTGTGTGGAGTAAAGCAGTCTGGAGTGGAGTAAAGAAGAGTGCTGTTAAGTGGAGTAAAGCAGAGTGGCATTGAGTGGAGTACCACACCACATCACTACCCTAAAACACTACCCCTAGCACGACCCTCCACGATCCCCAGTCCGGTCCCCACACTCAAACACTACCCTGCACAACCCCCCAGCACTACCCTAAACCACTACCCTACACTACACAAACACCACAACACTACCCTAAACCCTAAACACTACCCCCAGCATGACCCTCCCTCGACCCCCCGTCCGGTCCCCACACTCAAACACTTCCCTGAACGACCCCCAGCACTACCCTAAACCCTAAAACACTACCCTACACTACACAAACACCAGAACACTACCCTAAAACACTACCCCCAGCACGACCCTCCCCGACCCCCAGTCCAGTACCCACACTCAAACACTTCCCTGAACGACCCCCAGCACTACCCTAAACCCTAAAACACTACCCTACACTACACAAACACCAGAACACTACCCTAAAACACTACCCCAGCACGACCCTCCCCGACCCCCAGTCCAGTACCCACACTCAAACACTACCGTGCACGACCCCCCAGCACTACCCTAAACCCTAAAACACTAACCTACACCAAAGTACAATAAAATATTTAGATAATTCAGAAATACAGTTTGGAAAAGTTTTGAAATTTATCCAGGTCACAGACATAAATAGAAAAACTCACAACTTGGCACTATTAAATCCAATGCCTTGTGTAAACACATATTCCAGTGACTGCAATGTCCATCAAGTTGTCCCAAGTTGGAACAAGATAATAGCAGTATATATTTCGGAAATAGTAGGAAGTTCAGCTTTGTTTGTACCACAAAATTGTCATTTGTATGCAAATTCCCAAATCACTATGAGAGAGATTAGTGGATGCTGTTGTATTAGCCAAAATCTACATGCCCAGATCTTTAAAAGGTACCATACATTTCGGAAGATTTGAAAAACTGATATGGGGGTTAGCAAACTTCACCCTGGAATTACTAGGAAATGATACACAATCCTCTGTGATCGGAAATGATACACATCACTTTAAACTGCAACCCTCTCTCCCACTGTAAACCGGTAATTGCCAGGGCACCGGTAAGGATATGTTTACTTTTATGTGTTTACTTTTCATGTGTTTACTTTTACCAAATGTTTTTAGAAGTACATTTTAAGTACATTTTAAATGTTGTGTAAAAGCTAGGTTTTAACACCATAGGAATTCACACTGTTGTGTGCTATTATCAAATGTACTTAAGAAAATTAAATTAAATTCAACCATATAGTTTTCCAAGAGTTTTCAATGATAAATGAATGGGCTTCTGTCATTGATTGTGGATATTGTTCATTGTCTTACCGATACCCCTTATACTTTTACTTGTTATCTTTGGACTGTTGAAAATAAACCAAAAAGTCAACCGAGTATTGGAATACTTTGACCATTAATTCAAACAAATATATTATTGAGGAATGTAAGATCCTCCCACCTATGCATGTGTAATTGGGAAATATCTACTAGTGTACCTGTTTATTTGTTAATATTGTGATTATTAGCCTAGCCATACCTTTTTGGTTTAGCAATTGACCCAAAATGCTTTGGACATAACTTTTTATAGAATCGGCCGCTATGGGTAAGTGCAGTAGTATTCAAATTGTATGTATTCAGTAAAAGTTCTGAATTGTAAATGAAGACTATACGGTTAGCATAGAAGTATTTGCTTAGTATTCAGCAGCAGCTTGAATAGTAGTCTGGGTAAAGTGCAGTAGTATTCAAATTGTATGTATTCAGTAAAAGTTCTGCATTGTAAATGAAGACTATACGGTTAGCATAGAAGTATTTGCTTAGTATTCAGCAGCAGCTTGAATAGTAGTCTGGGTAAAGTGCAGTAGTATTCAAATTGTATGTATTCAGTAAAAGTTCTGCATTGTAAATGAAGACTATACGGTTAGCAAAGAAGTATTTGCTTAGTATTCAGTTAGTGTTCAAGAATAATCACTCACATATCAGTAGTCTTCATGCACTAGCCTTCACAAAAAGAATACTACAGAATACTAAAATTGGCATAAAATAGTCTTCGAATGCTATAAAACCACAGGTTAACCACTAAATGTAGTATTCCACTTCGGTAAGGGACTCCCCGGTGCGCGCCCCGGGGCGCTTCATAAAACTACGTTTTCCGGGGTGCTCACCGGGGCGCACACCGGGAGCGCTCCAAGGCAAAAAACAAATAAAAATAAAAAAAAATTGGCAAAATTGTAGGGACTGGTAGCCCGATGTGCCTTTGCTATGTCTCAAGATATATGCTCAAGTGGTTTTTATGAAAATTAACTTTGAAAAAATATATATTGGGCTACATTGGGCTATATATATGTTAGAGCCCAAATGTAGCCCAATGTAGCCCAATGTAGCCCAAAGATGGCCACCAGAGACAAAAAAAAACAAATGTAGCCCAAATATCAGCCAGATGTAGCCCAAATATAGCCCAATGACAGAATGTCCCAGAGTGTTCTAAAGAACAACTAGAGCGCTAACAGTCTTACTTATAAACTGAGACTTATAGTTAGGAATTAGCATTTAAAAAACCTTTGAAATTCACTGAAAAAAACATAGGTTTCACACCAGTTATAGTTAGGAATTAGCATTTAAGAAAACTATTAAACCATATAGACACTCATACTGATACTAAGAAAAACATCTAATAACCCATGTATATACACATGTAGTTACTCACCAACCCATGCAACCACTTATACCCAAAGTGAAACACTAATACATATATTTAAAAATTTAAACATTACTCACTAATATTTATTTTTCAGAAAGACACACATTCACTGGATGGTGTCATCAGTGATGTAATGAGTGATGTCACTGACCATGCCATGAGTGATGTAATATGTGACGTCATCAGCAGTGCATTGCACGCGCAAGTTATAGTGAGTCCAACTAACTATAACGTGGGAATTTCAAGGGTTTTATGTCAGTAAAATTTCCAGCTAACTATGTTTGAGCTCTGCCGCACTGATGTGCGGTCCTGTTGTTTTGTCAACCAACAGAACAACGTAAGGCACAGGTGATGCTATTAAGGGATTTGAACCAGCATGTCAAGCGGCAGCAGTGTCTGAGGCAACCCACTGGGGTAACAATTTGTGCACTATGAAGTATGAGGCACGAGTGATTCACTTGAATAATACGGACGCACTACAAATACCACAATGCCACGGGGGTGGCCACACCCTTGGAGGCGGAGGAACAGTGATTAAATATGGTGCCGACAAAGACTCTCTGTGTCTCAGCTTAATGCGAAGAGCCCCCGATGAAGTGTAAGAGCACACGAAACGGGTTGGGCCGGACTTAGGATTTGGCGAAGCACTTTGCTGCTGGACTCTGCTGTTCTCTTAATAAATGAAGGCAAGATTTATTCACTGGTGTGTGGCTCCCTCATTGCAGACGAACTTTGGTTTGGGATTGAAGTGGCACAGTCTGGGTCACAAGGTGAGCTCTGCTGCACTGATGTGCGGTCCTGTTGTTTTGTCAACCGACAGAACAACGTAAGGCACAGGTGATGCTATTAAGGGATTTGAACTTGCATGTCAAGCGGCAGCAGTGTCTGAGGCAACCAACTGGGGTAACAATTTGTGCACTATGAAGTATGAGGCACGAGTGATTCACTTGAATAATATGGACGCACTACAAATACCACAATGCCACGGGGGTGGCCACACCCTTGGAGGCGGAGTAACAGTGATTAAATATGGTGCCGACAAAGACTCTCTGTGTCTCAGCTTAATGCGAAGAGCCCCCGATGAAGTGTCAGAGCACACGAAACGCATTGGGCAGGACTTAGGATTTGGCGAAGCACTTTGCTGCTGGACTCTGCTGTTCTCTTAATAAATGAAGGCAAGATTTATTCACTGATGTGTGGCGTCTCATTGCAGACGAACTTTGGTTTGGGATATATATATATATATAATTCACTGAAAAAACCATGGGTTATAGACCATATATAGTTAGGAATTAGCATTTACAAAACCTTATTTTACTCACACAAAACCATTGAAATTCCATATATAGTTAGTTGCACTAACTATATATCGCGCACCAGCAATCCACTGCTGATGATGTCACATATTACATCATTCATGACATGGTCAGTGACATCCCTGATGACATCACTGATGACAACTCAAATGACATCACTGATGACATTATCCAATGACTGTGGTCCTGATTCACAGAATGAACTTAAGACTCAATCCTAAACTTACTACTGTTTTGGTATTCACAGATTGCACTTACTACTTTTGGTATTCACAGAATGATTTTACTACTTTTGGCATTCACAGAATGCACTTACTACTTTTGGTATTCACAGAATGAACTTTCTCATTTCGGTATTCACAGAAGTTAGGACTCCTAACTTTAGGACTCCTAAATGCCTTCTGTGAATACCGAAAGTCTTAAAATTAGGATTTTTCTCAATTTAGTAGTAGTAAAGTTAGGAGTCCTAACTTTACTACTACTAAATTGAGAAAAATCCTAATTTTAAGACTTTCGGTATTCACAGAAGGCATTTAGGAGTCCTAAAGTTAGTAGTCCTAACTTTACTACTACTAAATTGAGAAAAATCGTAATTTTAGGACTTTCGGTATTCACAGAAGGCATTTAGGAGTCCTAAAGTTAGGAGTCCTAACTTCTGTGAATACCGAAATGAGTAAGTTCATTCTGTGAATACCAAAAGTAGTAAGTGCATTCTGTGAATGTCAAAAGTAGTAAATTCATTCTTTGAATACCAAAAGTAATAAGTGCAATCTGTGAATACCAAAACAGTAGTAAGTTTAGGATTGAGTCTTAAATTCATTCTGTGAATCGGGCCCAGTGTTACTGTAAAGTTAAAATATGTCTTACATATTGAAGAATGAGTGGATGTATAAGTGTCTGGATGAAGAATTTAGTAGGTGCATGACTGACTGTATGAGAGAGTGATTAAATGTGTCTCACTGAGTGCATGGGTTAGTGACTTAACTGTCTTAATTTGTGAATCATTATGTCTGTTGTTCTGTAAACTGCTGAATGTGTTAATCAGTAGCTATATGAGTAACTATATGGGATATTCATTGGTTGCCCAAGTATTTGTATGGGAGACTAAGTATGTGTGTGAGTGGCTGGGAAATGTATGACTCTGTGCATAGATGTGTGAGCAGTTGATTCACTAGATGTATGGGTTCAAAAGTGCATGTGGAAACAGCTGCATGGGCGGTTGACTGTGTGCATGAGTGTACTGGTGAGTGAATGGATATCTCAGTGCAACATGTCAAAGTAAGTACATATGTAAAACACAGTACATGTGAGAGTGGACATATATAACCGTGCATAAGAGCCAATGAATGTGTGAGTGGCTGTATGGATCATTATGAACTTGTATCAGGGATCGTATAGGAGAGTAAATATGTGTTAGAATATGTTTGAATTAGTAAGGTGTGTATAACTGTATAGTTGAGGAAATGGAGGTGTGATTGATTCTTTGCATGACTGACTAGATGTATGAGTAACTCCATGGATGAGTGACAATCTTTGAGTGTCTGTTTACACTGATTGTATCTAAGGTTATATTAGAATCTGAAGAGGTTCATCGTATTATCACATGAATGATATTATCGGTGATGTTGTCAGTGATGTCATTTGAGTTGTCATCAGTGATGTCATCAGTGATGTCACTGACCATGTCATGAATGATGTAATATGTGACATCATCAGCAGTGGATTTCGGGTGCGCGATATATAGTTAGTGCAACTAACTATATATGGAATTTCAATGGTTTTGTGTGAGTAAAATAAGGATTTGTAAATGCTAATTCCTAACTATATATGGTCTATAACCTATGTTTTTTTCAGTGAATTTCAATGGTTTTTTAATAGCAAATATCAAAAGCTTTAAAATGTCAAGTGCGTGGTAGGTAAAAACATTTTCGTGTCTATGCACGCTGATGTGCTTTGAACGCTGCCCCCTCCCCCCCTCTTTTCTTTTAGGAGTATTCTCTCTTTGCAGATAGTGAAGGGTAAGTAACGCAGGCCTTTGCCCCCGTTGTAATCCGTCGTGCCTGCTTCCCTCTCCATTTGATTGATTGTTATCCGAGCATTTACTGTTTTAGAATTGGTTCTCTTTGGTTCATTCTCTATTTACAAACAAGCACAGAGTCGCAATACTCTGTTTAGTCTTTGCAAATAGTGAAAAATCGTTAGAAACAACAAAAGGAATCAAGCAAAATCAGTAGGCCACTAATGGGATCTCTTTTTGACCTCGCTAAAATAGAAACATTAGGAACAACCGCTCATGAGAAATATGAAACTAGTGAGAGGAACTGAGCTCGACGCCATGATGGCTGCAAGACAGCTCGGCTCCGCCGCCCACCCCGCCCAAAACAACGACAAACCCTATGCAAATATTATAAAAATATACAACACACCAGCAAAGTAACAGGGTAAAACGTTTTATTAAATAACTATTTACATGGCAGCCTGCTGCAACATCGATCCAAACAAGCCTTTGTATTTGGGGCTCAAAATCAACAAGTAACAGGGTAAAACGTTTTAATAAATAACTGTTTACATGGCAGCCTGCTGCAACATCGATCCAAACAAGCCTTTGTATTTGGGGCTCAAAATCAACCATCAATAGTAAGATTTTCATAGGTGAGTGTAGGTTCATGGTTTTCCATCCACAGACTAAAAGCCTGGAGTGGAAGTGAAAGAACAATAACTAGGTAAGAAGGAAGGCAGAGGCTGTGGGAAGGACTCTGGATATGGTATGTTGCTTGGTCCCTGAGATGCTTCGATGTCACTGCCTTGCACAAATGGCATAAGTCCTGGATGTTGGGTGCCATAGTTGAGGGTTCCGAGCAGCGCTTGTAACACTGTCTGAAGCTTATTTGCACCTGCTGCAGCTTCACTATTCTCAAATTAAGTGGGGGCTGTTTTTGGACCTGACTGCATTGGAAAACAATGTGATGCGGTGCCTCCCTGAACCGCTTGACGGAGGCCCCCGAGGGGCGGTGTGATGGCGCGGACTCGGAGGGGACGCTTGGCTCCTGCCCCCTCCCCAAGTCTTGTTGCCCTGGTGTGGCCTAAGATCGCCCCCGACATAGGCGGCCGGCTCCCGGGGTCAGGCGGAACTTTTTGCCTTTTAGTGACTCTTCCATTCTGGACCTTGTCCCACAATCCGTTTGACCTGAAGACACGTCCTGTGGTGCCCTGGTCCGACGATCACATATGCCTGCGCCAGGAGACGGCGTGGGGTGCACTAGAAGGGAGAGGCGGCGCGAACGAGACTCCCCCACCTCCCCAGGTCGAGGTTTCTCAGCTACAGCCCAGCGCTTCACTCGACCATCTGACTTGCGCCCGCTCTTGCGACACAGTGCCTCGCTCGGCCAGCTGAATTGCGCCTGTTCTTGCTATTACAACGTCTCACCCGCCATCCAACAGAATTGCACCCAATCTTGCGGTACAGCGACAGACGGCTGCTACGGAGCTCACAAAATGGCGGTCGGCTCCACAGACTTGGGCCTGGCCTGCAAGGATGGCTCTGGGCAACCGTGGAACTCGGACGCTTCACTGCTAGGGCATGGGCCCCATTCCCAAAAGAGTCCCCTCAGCCTTGAAGATTCTACAACAGTCACCGGGATCCCCGACTCCCGCAGACTTCCGGTGGGGAGCGACTGCCATGATTGCTCGCGGAATGGCCACGACGTAGCCACGGGGTGCTCTCATGCTGACGCCAGCTTCAGTCCGAAACATCCAGAAACACTGTAGACTACCAATTCGATCAGTTCTGGTGGAGCCCCAACGTGACCCGGTAGAGAAGAACTTGCCCTCCCATCTTTGACTGATGGTTCTTGTTGCCTGTCCCTTCTGTTGTCATTTAACAGAACTTTTTGGACTGCTGAAAGGGGTTGTGTTCCGACCGCTGGTTGGTGGAGACATTTTGACTATATTCTGGACCTGCGTTGTCGCGTAATGCGTCATATGACGCACCGCGTTAGCGCACCCGGAAGTGCTCCGGTGCGCGAGGCACAGCTTCCCGGAAGCGATCCAGGGCGCGGCGCGCAGCGCGTAACGTAAGCATAACAGGTCATGTGACTTGTTAATAAAAGTTTTCATTGGTTCATTTTACTTTTGTTTTTCTAATGATGGAAGGCTTGGTCATATGACCTAAAAATAACACTTTTCATTGGTTTAGAACATTTTTTTTTCCCAAATGATGAAAGCCCCACCTTTTTTTTCTCACTCTGACTTGTAAAGAAAAGGACCCAGATGCATTTACAGTTTATCACTAACAATGTTCCAGGCTAATGTATTTTCCCGGGAAATTTACAACTGTCCTGCAAGTAAAATATTCCTATTTCGAGAAAAAGGGCGTTTCTTCGTCCCATGAGGGAGCCGTTGAACAAAAGAGGCTCGACCTGCTGTCTTAGTCGCTGATAGGCATGAATATCGGATTCTTATTGATCACTTTATGTTGCAGGAGTGGAAAACACAACAGCCCTTGACCATTTATCTTTACTGCTTTCCTGCGTATTATACCTTTTAACCGTCATGTAATCGGGCTGCTTTATTTCACTTGCCTTTTACTGATTCGAAAACAGTGGCTATTATTCAAAACTTTACCAATCTAGGTACTACTACCATATTTTGTTTTAATACCTTTATTGTGAAAATGTCAGTATACAAATACGGGCCTATAACCACGTGGGCCGGCCACGGAGCAAACTGTAATCGTATATGATGAGGGGACATTTACACTGTAGAAGAACGTAACGGGCGGGCCATTAGGTTGCAAGAACTAAGGTGTCTAACAGTTGCGGAATCGGTGGACGTACATTTTATAATTAAAGTACGACAGGGCCAGTTACAATAAAATTATCTAGATATACATTTGCGGGCAAGTACCATGGGTGACGTTAATTCGAACTTTCAATAGTACAGTAATCAATAACACATCAGAACTTAATCTCAATAGGGATGTCCAAATGTTCAATCAGTACTCGTCCCCGCCCGCCATGTGCTTCAAAACTGCATACGTATCTCGTGATATCAAGGCTGGGCAACCAGTACACAACAAGGAGTTACGAGTCCCATTTATACCGGCGCCATTTTGGGCGAGGCCGGGCAGGTCCTGGATATAGTCAAAATGTCTCCACCAACCAGCGGTCGGACCAGAACCCCTTTCGGCAGTCCAAAAATGTTCCGTTAAATGACAACAGAAGAGATAGGCAACAAGAACAATCAGTCAAAAGAGGGGACGCTTTCGGGAATGGGGCCCATGCCCTAGCAGGCAAGCGTCCGAGTTCCAAGGTGTCCCAGGGCCATTTTAGTGGACCAGGCCCAAATCCAAATAGCCGGCCGCCATTTTGAGAGTCCTGTTGCAGCCGCCTATCGCTGCACCGCAAGAGTGGGCGCAATTCAGCTGGATGGTGGGCGAGACGCTGTAGCCGCAAGAGCGGGCGCAACTCAGCTGGATGGCGGGCGAGGCACTGTGCCGCAAGAGTGGGCGCAATGCAGCTGGATGGCGGGTGAGGCACTGTGCCACAAGAGCGGGCGGAACTCAGCTGGATGGCGGGTGAGGCACTGTGACACAAGAGCGGGCAAAACTCAGCTGGATGGAGGGTGAGGCACTGTGCCGCAAGAGCGGGCGCAATTCAGCTGGATGGTGGGTGAGGCACTGTGCCGCAAGAGCGGGCGGAACTCAGCTGGATGGAGGGTGAGGCACTGTGCCGCAAGAGCGGGAGGAACTCAGCTGGATGGCGGGTGAGGCACTGTGCCGCAAGAGCGGGCGGAACTCAGCTGGATGGAGGGTGAGGCACTGTGCCGCAAGAGCGGGTGGAACTCAGCTGGATGGAGGGTGAGGCACTGTGCCGCAAGAGCAGGCGCAATTCAGCTGGATGATGGGTGAGGCACTGCGCCGCAAGAGCGGGTTGAAATCAGCTGGATGGAGGGTGAGGCACTGTGCCGCAAGAGCGGGCGGAACTCAGCTGGATGGCGGGTGAGGCACTGTGCCGCAAGAGCGGGCGGAACTCAGCTGGATGGCGGGTGAGGCAATGTAGCCGCAAGTGCGGGCGCAACTCAGCTGGATAGCGAGTGAAACACCAAGGGGCGCCCCACTGCAGCTGAGGAGCCTCCACCTGGGGAGGCGGGAAAGGCCCGTTCGCGCAGCCTCCCCCCCCCGGGGCACCCCACGCCGTCTTTTGGCACTGCATTGTAGGATGGCCACACCAGTGCAACTTGCTGGACACCACCTCGGTGCCATCCGGATCTCGGCGCGTTGTGCTGCCTTCAGCCTATTCGCACATCGGTCCGCTACTGACGCCGCCTCACAGGCCAACGGATTTTGTAGGCTTTTTATAGCCCAAAGCCGCATAACAGGTCATGTGACTTGTTTATAAAACTTTTCATTGGTTCATTTTACTTTTGGTTTCCTAATGATGGAAGGCTTGATCATATGACCTAAAAATAACACTTTTCATTGGATTGGAACATTTTTTTTTCCCAAATGATGAAAGCCCCACCTTTTTTTTCTCACTCGGCAGTCCAAAAAGGTTCCGTTAGATGACAACAGAGGGGACAGGCAACAAGAACCATCAGTCAAAAGAGGGGAGGGCAAGTTCTTCCCTACCGGGTCACGTTGGAGCTCCACCGGAAGTCATCGAAGTGGTAGTCTACAGTGTTTCTGGATGTTTCAGACTGAAGCTGGCGTCAGCATGAGAGCACCACCATCTCGTGGCTCAGTCGTGGCCATTCCGCAAGCAATCATGACAGCCGCTCCCCACCGGAAGCCTGCGGGAGTCGGGGGCCCCGATGACTTTTGCAGAATCTTCAAGGCTGAGGGGACGCTTTCGGGAATGGGGCCCATGCCCTAGCAGGCAAATGTCCGAGTTCAAATGTGTCCCAGCGCCATTTTAGTGGACCAGGCCCAAATCCGGAAAGCCGGCCGCCATTTTGAGAGTCCTGTGGCAGCCACCTATCGCTGCACCGCAAGAGTGGGCGCAACTCAGCTGGATGGCGGGTGAGGCGCTGTAATAGCAAGAGCAGGCGCAATTCAGCTGGCCGAGCGAGGCACTGTGTCGCAAGAGCGGGCGCAACTCAGTTGGATGCCAAGGGGCTCCCCACTGCAGCTGAGGAGCCTCCACCTGGGGAGGCGGGGGAGGCCCGTTCGCGCCGCCTCCCCCCCCCCCCCGGGGTGCCCCACGCCATTTTTCGGCGCAGCATTGTAGGATGGCCAGACCAGTGCGGCAACTTGCTGGACACCACATCGGTGCCGTCCTGATCTCGGCGCGTTGTGCTTTCTTCGGCCTATTTGCACAACGGTCCGCTACTGATGCCACCTCACAGGCCGACGGATTTTGCCGACTAAAAGACAGACCAAAGCAGCCCATTGTTGCTTTGAGATGGCTGTTGCAGCAGGCTGCCATGTAAATAGTTGTTTAAAATGTTTTTTTTAACGTGTTTACTTTGTTGGAGCGTTGTATATATTTATAAGTTATTAAAGTGTTATAATCCTACTACTTTGTTGGAGTGCTATATATTTTTAATGTGACACATAATTGTGAAGACTTTGATGTACAAAAAGGCATCCCTGGAATCTTCCGCTTCAGGCTCGGTCCCACACACCCTTACAGTGAGAATCCCCTCCCCAATCACAATACAGGATCGTTATCAGATAGTAGGAACGCGTATGGTGTGACGGATCTCATGGGGTGGGGGCCTTGATCTACTGTAACTCCTTTGAAGAGGGGTGATTCTTTACAGTTGGGGCCATAAACTACATCCGCAGGGCTAGGTGATAGCCTGGGACCGGCCTGGACAATCGGACACAGAGGAAGAGGAGTGTCAGAGGGTGCGGTAGTGAATAGGGTGAAAGGGAGGTGTTGGGCAGGCACAGGGTGTGATTCTCAGGGAAGAGCAGCGCAGATGGGGGGAGGTTTATGGCCCATGCATGAGAGAGAGAGCGTGGGTGACCAGTGCGTGGGGAAGATGCTTGCGAGGGTGGGGAGCCATGCTGAGGATCGGCGGCGTGCAGAGAGTGGGTCTGGTCAAGGCATCTAAAATGTCTGCCGTGCACGACAAAAGTGTGGCATTGGAAAAAAGGCAAGATGGCGCAGACAATGTTTATCAATACGGATTAATTTATAACAATTATTTTTAACAATATATTTACTCGCAGTGACAAAATGGCGGTCAACACTTCCTGATTTCCTTCGAATCGAACGTTAACAGACGTCAGGCAGCAAAAAAAAAAATCCGCTCACGCGCAGCCGCTGGAAGACATGTATCAACATATATGAGCATCCTCAACCACCCTCAGAAAACATAGGGGGTCAGGTTACGTCTCCCGTACCCCCTTATACCCATTTCCCACATTGTTTTTCCTCCATCTTGTAATTTAATTGAAACGAAACACAAAATGGCGAATTCCCATTTCGCTACCGGTTCGCGACCCGGTTCACGAACCGGGAAGCGCTTCTACCGCGAAAAATCTAACTTTTTTAATTTGCCCCACGGGACCCTTTAATAACGCCAACATCATTCCTAGGGGGTCAAGAGGGGTCTACCTTGCCCCCTTTCATTAAATTCCCCCTTCGTTTTTCTCCTCCTCTTGTCTCTCGATCCAACCGAGAGACAAGATGGCGGCCGTTCCGGACTGTTTAGAATGTTGACAGACACCGGAGAGCCAATCAGCTTCGCTTCGCAAAGTTCCGTTTCGCGAAAAGTACGCGAACCGGAGCGCTACCCGGGACGCTGTCACAGATATATCTGTTTTTTAAAACGTTAATTTCTCAAAATCCACTGGAGCACATATATTGGAAAGGGGCGACCAATCGGTCCCCCCGAACGTATGGTGGAGTACCCCGATCCCCCCGGGAAGCCATTTTGGGGCGGGAGGCGCGTCTCGGCTGGTATGCCCGAAGCGGCGTAGCCGGGGCGCGCTTTTTTCCCGCCCAAGAGTGGGTTGTCCTAGACACCGAAGCCGTCCGCCACGCCCAGGGAGGCGGGAGGAGGCGGGTTCACGCCCGCCCAGAGAAGAATAAAAGGAGCCACAAGCCAAGGAAGCATCCTCTTGTTCCTGTGCTCTGAAGCTGCACCTCCTCGCTGCACGTGAGCTCGAGACTGAACAAAGAGCCATTTTTGAAATTTGTAATTTCTCTCTTTTCTCTTCTAGCACTGCAAATCGCGTTCAGGATCTTTCACCTACGGAAAATGCCGGGCAAGAGAGTCGCAAAGAAGGTCAGCACCGACCAGATGCTACGGATGTTGGTGAAGGACATGGCAGAGATGAAGAGAAAAATGGCGGCCAGGGACGGTACGGGAAGGCCAAAAAGACCCAACCCGACGGAGGCCCCGGCCGGAAGAAGGAAGAGGGCCAGGAATGGGTCAAACGAAGATGAGGTCCCAGTTCCGGGGGCTCTCCCGGTGAGCCCTCCTAGACCAGCGGAGATTCCCGCGCCGGCTCCTGCCGAGGGCCAGCGGATCCCCGTTGTGGTTACCCCGGTGGACGAAGGAGACATGCCTCCGGAGTTGGCCGCCCAGTTGGCGGCATGGCTGGGTAATAGCAGCGGGCGCTCAGTGGCTCCGGGGGACACGGCTGAGGAGGCCAAGCAATTAATGAGGCAGTTGCGGCAGTCTCGAGAGGCCGCAAAACCTCCTTGTCCGTTTGTTTCCCCGCAGGCTCCTGTAGAGCAACCCGCAGCTGGCACGAGTTTGGCAGCAACGGCGGTTACAGCTTCTGGCTCAGGTAAGCAGCTAATGCCGATTGCGGGGAAGGGGTCTGTACCCTCGAGAAGGGAGAAGTTGGCTCAGCATATTCCGGTGGAGGTCAAAGAACGGATATGGGCTGAGAAATACGTAAACATGTTCTCCTTACTAACCGACCATTATGAGATTGAGCATGTGAAAGTTCAGAAGGAACTCATGCATCCGAGTGTTTGGCGCGAAAAAATGGCCGCCTTTAGAGTCGATGAGACGATAGGTAACTGGGGCAGGGCATTTGGCATATTCACTTCGATTATGGGGGAACGGAGACCTAATTTGTTGACCGAGTTACCTGTGTACCAGTCACGTATTATGGAATATTCGCAGACATATGTTGGCAATGAGTGGTTTTGTTATGATAATATTTTTCGTAAGGCTAAAGAGTTCGATACGTCCCTGACTAGGGATTGTTACGACTCCATTTCTTGGCAAAAAATGGAACAATCTGGCATGTTAAAGGCGCCATTGTTGGGGGGGGCGGGGGTGAACTTTCCCGCCAATCTTCCGGGGCCCCCTTTCGGACAGGGGCAAGTAACGAGCATCACCCAAAGCCGAACGGCAATACAGGTAAGAAAGGGGTATGCTGGAACTTTAACAGGGGAAAGTGTACGAGGCCCCACGGGTCATGCAAGTTTAGACATGAATGTGGGGGGTGTGGACAGTCATCGCATCCCGAGACCATGTGCAGAGCCAAAACGGGTGATAACGGTAGTAGGGCAAGCGCCAAACAGGTCTGACAAAGTCCAAAGGGCGGCTTTACCTACACCGGTTGATACCATGGCAATGATTCCTTGGCTCAGCGAATACCCTGATCATGGCTCCGCTGGGGTGCTGCGAGACGGTTTTTCTTACAGTTTCTGCATCCCGGTGGGGAATTTTCAGGGTAAAGCACAGTGCAGGAACCAACTTTCGGTCCTGCATAATACGGCAGTTGTGCAAGCAAAAATTGGGAAAGAAGTAGCCCGTGGTCGGGTGGCAGGACCATTCGACACGCCACCAGTTCCTAATTTCGTTTGTTCGCCTTTGGGAGTGGTCCCCAAGAAGGACCCGGGTGAGTTTAGACTGATACATAATCTGTCAGCCCCGAGGGATTTGTCAGTTAATGATGCAATAGACCCAGGGCTTTGTTCGGTGAGGTACGCATCCTTCGATGATGCAGTCGCCATGTTGAATCGCCTGGGGCCCGGAGCGCTGATGGCCAAATCTGACATTGAGTCCGCATTCCGGTTGCTCCCGGTACACCCGGACGATCAGCGTCTCCTGGGCTTCATGTTTCAGGGGCGCTATTACATGGATAAATGTATGCCAATGGGCTGTTCCATATCGTGTGCTTATTTTGAAAAATTCAGTTGTTTTCTGCAATGGGCATTCACAAGGATTACGGGTTTTCAGCATGTCATGCATTATCTAGACGATTTTCTGTTTCTGGGGGCAGCCGGGGACACAGAATGTGCACAGGCTCTAAACGAATTTTGTGATTTGATGAGACAGTTTGGTGTGCCATTGGCGCCAGGTAAGACTGTGGGGCCCTCAACTTCGCTCGAGTTTCTTGGAATAGAGCTTGATTCCGAAGAAGGTTGCTTCCGCTTGCCGGAAGAAAAAGTGCGTAAATTCAGGGCTTCGCTTGTAGCATGTATTAGAGAAACTAAGGTGAACTTGCATCAATTACAGCAGACTGTGGGGCAGTTGAATTTCGCCCTTAGAGTGATGCCAATGGCCCGCCCCTTTTCCCGCTCGATTGCACAAGCCATGGTCGGTCTTAAAGAGGGGCATCACCGCACGAGGCTCTCGGCCGAGATTCGCCAGGACATGCGCATTTGGTTGGCATTCCTGGCGGACTTCAATGGTCGGGTTGTCTGGACGAAGCCGGTGGTGTCCTCCGAAGAGTTGGGGCTGTGGACAGATTCGGCGGGGAGTATAGGCTTTGGCGCCATCTTTGGCAATCACTGGTCGGCTCAAACGTGGCCGTCATGGTGGCACGAGTGTGGACTTACAAGTAACATTGCTTTTCTTGAACTGTTCCCTATTCTGGTGGCTTTGAAAACATGGCCTGAGGGGTTTAGGGATCACTCTGTGGTGTTCTGGTCAGATAACATGACCGTGGTTGAGTGCATCAATAGTCAGGCAGCACGATGCAAGTGGATCCTGAGGTTGCTCAAGGAAATTGTTTTATTATGTATGCAATTGAACGTGCTCTTTAGAGCAAGGCATGTGCCAGGGGTACTGAATCAGGCTGCTGATGCGCTTTCTCGTTTCCGTATGCAGGCCTTCTGGGGTTTTCTGCCCACAGCGGACCCGGTGGCGGCCCCATTTCCCGAAGCTCTCTCGGTGCCCCGAACTACAAAACCTCGTGGGAGAGAGTTTAGCACCCAGGACAAGGAAGGCATATGAAGGGGCGTTCCGTTCCTATTGGTCCTTTTTGGGTTCTGCTAGGGGAGAGCTTTGGGGTCAGGAAGAATTTGTCATAAAGTTTTTACTGTCTCTACGCAGGGCAGGCAAATCGGTGGCCACGGCCCAGAGGCATCGGGCCGCCATTTCCTTCATGGCGCGGGCTCATGGTATCCAGGACCCTACAGCGTCTTTCGTGGTACAGAAAGCGCTGCGTGGGTGGCAACGCCTTGAGGGTCGCAGAGTAGACGAAAGGCACCCGATAGGTCTGGATAGGTTGGCCCTGTTACTGTCCGTACTCCCTGCTACATGTTCATCCCAGTCGGGGACAGTGTTATTCCGGGCCGCTTTTGCATTAGCATTTCATGGGGCTATGCGGGTAAGCGAGCTAGTGGCAAAGAATAAGCAGGATACGGGGGTGGACTGTGCCGAGAGCACATTCAAGTAAAGGGGGAGACGATGATTGTCTCGTTTGTCAGGTCCAAGACCGATCAAGGCGCGATCGGGGATAGTGTAGTAGTCCAGCGAATTCCCGGATCTCCCATGTGCCCGGTTGCATGCGTTGAGGAGTATTTGGCGCAGAGGGCGGCATCATGGGGAGGGACCTGGCTGAGGCATGCAGATGCCACCCCACTGACGAAGTTTCAGTTCCAGCGGGTGCTTGCAATGGCAATTTCGGCCGCGGGCCTGAACCCGGGCGAGTTTGGGACTCATTCCTTCCGGATAGGGGCTGCTACAGAGGCTACAGCCAGGGGTCTGAGTATTGAAAAAGTGAAACAGTTGGGGCGTTGGTCCTCGAATTCTTACAAAAGGTATGTGCGGTTGCACATGTTGTGAAGCTGATATCATGTACTCACGCTTCTTGTTTTTTGTTTGGTTACAGTTTCGCAAACCTACGAGGCGGGGCGGACTGTGCAGTCGGCCCGACACCTGGGAACCAGCGGTCAGAGATCACCGGCTGAGGAAAGAGTGGTGTGGGTCGTGGGCCACTCATACGTGAGGCGTGCCGGGGACATATTCAAAGCAGGTGACATGATTCACACAGCTGGGGAATACGGGTACAGGGTGACCTTCTACATAAGGGGCGGGCTCTGTATTGACCAGTTTCAACCTTTTCTTGAGGGTTTGTTAGGGCGGACAAGGTCACCGCCAGCTATAATCATAGTACATCTTGGGGGCAATGATTTGGTGACCACTGGTAGACGACTACTTCTCGAGGCGATACTATCCACAGTAAGTTGGTTGGCGAGGAGGGTTCCAGGGTGCACGATTGCATGGTCCCATATGATTCCACAAAAGGTGTGGCGGGGGGCTAATTCAGTGTCTGCTATAAATCATTCTGTGAAAAAGATTAATAACAAGCTTGGTAGACTGTTCCGTACCAGTACATTGCATTCGATTCCTCATGGTTGTATCAGGGGGGACAATATGTATCTAGAGGATGGGGTCCATTTGTCCCGGGTGGGGAATTCTTTACTCATAGGAGACCTCGTAGCCTGGTTAAGGAGTTTGCAACATGACCTTTAGGTAGGAGTTTTGTGGGGGGTCCGGATAGCTGGTCAACTATCCGGCCTGTGGCGGTAAGGTCATGATCGGTGAGCAGTCATTGGAAGATCCCTAGGGGGGGCGTCACCCATTACGGATGGGAGCGCCCGGGGGGAGGTGGCCATTGGCCCCTCAACGGGGAGGCGGTCCCTTCTAAAGGACGGGACGCCTAAAGGAAAGGGAAGGCGGTCAAGGCCCCTCCCTGGATAGGAGGGGCTACGGGCCCCTCCTGGGAATTTCCCGGGGCCAGGACATCTGCGACGGCAGATGTGGTAAGTTGTGTAGGGTGGGGAGGGGGGTCTACGCTACCTTCTAGACACCTCACACGAGTCCTCGGACGACCACGTACATGGCGTCGAGTTAACAGGGGCCCCCGTCAAGACAAGGGAAATTGGTATGGCACACGAGGTGCAGTCCTCTGTGCGGCCGCCCCTCACAAGTGAGGGGGGAGTTCTGGTTTAGGGATCTGACACCGGTTACGATCTTGCCGTTGGCCCTTAACGTTAGGATGTACAATTTCAATTTGAAATGCATTTTTGTAAGGATGTTAGTATCGGCTAGGAGAACCTTTGTATTAGATATATGTTAAGGTTAGCCAAACATCGTAATGTGGATATGAAATTGTACATGATATGAAACTGTTATTTTAATGTTTTGATTTTGTTTCATATTTTAATAAATACGGCCGGGAAGGGTAACTCCCTTCCCGCCTTCCAAAAGTTCAAGAACTGTTTCCGGTTTCCCAATTCTTGGGGATTGTGTTGAGAGGGGGTGGCGGGTATCTCAGCCATATGAGACCTAGCAAAGGCACATCGGGCTAACAGTCCCTACAATTTTGCCAAGTTTCGTGCAAATTCATTCAGCCGTTCGAGCTAAAAGTGAGGCCAACCGCCCTATGGAAAAATGAATGGGAAAAACGCGTTTAGGGACCCCCCTTTTTCTCGGCCCCCCCTTGACGAAACACCCCCAAATTTTCAGGGGCTGCTCAGAAACAAAATGTGCCATTTTCCTGAAAATTTCAGCCGATTCCGTCCACAAACGCCAAAGTTATTAGACATAGAATTTTCAAAAGTCCCATAGAGAAAAAATCCTAACTATATATACCTACTGGCGACCGCCAGTAGGTAATATATATGTGTGTATATATGTGTATGTGTAAATATATATATATGTGTGTTTGTGTGTGTCTATATATTTATTCACTGAAAAAACAAAGGTTTCCGGGATGTTATACTTGCAAATTAGCATTTAAAAACCTTTGAAATTCACTGAAAAAAACATAGGTTTCAGAGACGTTATAGTTAGCTGGACATTTCACTCATACAAAACCATAGAAATTCCACTGTTATAGTTAGTTGAGCTAACTATTCCTCACGCCCCCGCAATGCACTGCTGATGACGTCACATATTACATCATTCATGACATTTCATTTGAGATTTGAGATGTCATCAGTGATGTCATCAGTGATGTCACTGACCATGTCATGAATGATGTAACTATAACGTCCCTGAAACCTCTGTTTTTTCAGTGAATATATATATATATGTATACATACATATATAAACATATATAATCTGTATATCTATATAAATACAAATATAAATGCATGCATACATATACATATATGCATACATATGCATGTTATTTACATGAAAGTTTAAAAAACACTGATAAAAGCAAAGCTAAAAAGCCACCTCATTACAAACAGAATGGCTTTAACTTAAACAAGGACAAGATCTATTGCATTTTCAATGCTTGTTTACTTTGGTTCCATCAAGAAGGCATTCAGATGTGTCACACATTTGCCAAAAAATCAGAATGTTAGCACTCTAGTTGCTCATTAGATCACTGTAGTAAAGCTACTGCTCACCAGGGAAGTCTGCTGCTGGTATTCAAAGTTCATGTTTCAGTCTGCATGTCAGAATTTTTTTAATGAAATAGAAGAGGATTTGAGAAGTCACTCAAAATGTGCCCTAATTTTTCTTTCTGAAGCACTAATCATACTTTCTATGGCAAAAGAACCCCCTCATGTTGTTCCTTTTTAAATTAAATGTTTTAAGACTTACCACTTCATTCCAACCAAGATGGCTTCTGGTGTGCCATACTTTTGTCATAAGTAAGACTGCTAGCGCTCTAGTTGTTCTTTAGAACACTCTGGGACATTCTGTCATTGGGCTATACTTGAGCTACATCTGGGTGATATTTGGGCTACATGTAGGCTCTTTTGTCTTTGGTGGCCATCTTGGGAAACTGCATGTCAGAATTTTTTAATGAAATTGAAGAGGATTTGAGAAGTCACTCAAAATGTGCCCTAATTTTTCTTTCTGCTGCACTAATCATACTTTCTATGGCAAAATATACCCCCTCATTTTGTTCCTTTTTAAATTAAATGTTTTAAGAGTTACCACTTTATTCCAATTAAGATGGCTTCAGGTGTGCCATACCTTTGTAATAAGTAGGACTGATAGCGCACTAGTTGTTCTTTAGAACACTCTGGGACATTCTGTCATTGCTATACTTGGGCTACATCTGGGTGATATTTGGGCTACATTTGGGCTCTTTTGTCTCTGGTGGCCATGTTGGGAGACGGCATGTCAGATTTTTTTTAATGAAATAGAAGAGGATTTGAGAAGTCACTCAAAATGTGCCCTAATTTTTCTTTCTGCAGCACTAATAATACTTTCTATGGGAAAATATACCCCCTCATTTTGTTCCTTTTTAAATTAAATGTTTTAAGAGTTACCACTTATTCCAATCAAGATGGCTTCAGGTGTGCTATACCTTTGTAATAAGTAGGACAGTTAGCGCTCTAGTTGTTCTTTAGAACACTCTAGGAGGCTGCTGTAGAACACAAAGGAATCAACTGACAGTCTCCGTCCTTGTTGGATGTACATGTTTTACTGAGAATGTCAGACTTCATTCTCACATGACTGAGAAAGATATTGTGAATTTACAGAAAATATGCTTTCAGTTTAGCTTATAGATCCCCTTCCAAACCACTGTGGGAAAAGCATGAGATAATAGTTTTCTTTCAAACATGATTCATGATATCACAGCAGAAGGCTTTTTCACATGGTAAAATCACCTTAGAACACACCACAATTGCTAAAATGAGTATGGTACCATCAACAAATGATTTATAATGTAACTAAAGTCCTAAAACCCTCTATTAACTACAATGCTTTTTAATGAGGTGCTATCATGTATATTGGTCCCAAGATGGCTGCCAACACTTCTTGGATGAAGTGCTGACAGCCAATCAGATCAGATGTGTGGTTAGGCTCCGCCCAGATATATATGTGTTTTTGAAGTTAATTTTCATAAAAACCACTGGAGCAATTTTCACCAAACATAGCAAAGGCACATCTGCGTACCAGTCCCTACAATTTTGAAAAGTTTGGCATTCAGCGGTTCGGGCTGTAGACTTGTCAGACTGTCATATGGAAATTAACATGGGGAAAACACGTTTTGGTACCCCCCTTTTTTCTCAGCCCCCACTTCACGAATCCCCCCGAAACTTTTAGGGAAGGAGCGGAGCGGAGCTGGCCAAAGTTTTGGAAAACTACACGCAAATTCCTCAACCGGCGCCAAAGTTATTCCCAAAAGAATGTTGCGGATTTCCTATGGTAGCTAATCCTAACTATATATCGCCAGTAGGTAATATATATATATATATTTTTTTTTTCATCAAAGAAACGCCGCACTCGGGAGCTTTATGTTTTTAAAGTTTAATTAAACAGAGCCCAGTCTGCACACCAACATGTTTCAGCCTTGTGCCCTTGGTCACTGTACATGAAACACGTCGGTGTGCAGACTGGGCTCTGTTTAATTAAACTTTAAAAATGTAAAGCTCCAGAGTGCGGCGTTTCTTTGATGAAAAATTGATGCTTTCTGGCTTCTGGCTGAGCCGAACGCCCGCACCCGCTGCTGTGATGCTCTGGTGAATTCATCTATATAACATAGGGGGGAGGGAGAGAAACAGTGGATTCAGTCTCCCTGAACGTTATAAGTAAACAAAATGGAATCCACTAAGGAGGTGGTGGTGGTCCCTACTGTGGTGGGGAGCACACCATGTTGTTTAAATACCCCTCACACACCAACAGACCCCTTGGTGTCATAATTCATCATTGGGGTCTTTGCACCCCTCTACGGGATGCGGCGTGCTACAACCGCCGACTACGTGGGAGCACTTGCTGTGGACTATGTGTGGATGTGTGTGGGGTGCTCTATGTGAGTGGTGGAGTGGTGAAGGTGATAGTTAAAAAACACTTGGCTCGTGGGGAAAAAAAGACTTTAATGAAGCCCCAGGCTGGTATTATTAAAAAGTGTGTAGTGTGAGGTTACTGATGTATAATTATGTGCATTAACCTCTGTATTGCGTCGACATGAACATGTTTCGGAGTGCGAAACTCCTTCTTCAGGACAGGAAATGCACAAAATTCCCCACCTTACTCACATGGATGTATATATGAAAGTGTATTATACAAAAACTGTGAACTATAGGTGTGTATGTACCTAAAATGTAGTTCAACACGTAGTCTCTGCGCCCAATTGGCGGTTTATCAAGACCTAGAGGGAGAGAAGTACATAATTAATACCTTTCTCATTATGCATTAGTAACTGTCATGTAGGTATCAGTGACCTTAAGGACAAAGAATATGCATATATATATATATATATATATATATATATATATATATATATATATATATATATATATATATATATATATATAAAAGGACAAAGAATATGTATATATATATATATATATATATATATATATATATATATATATATATATATATATATATATATATATATATATATATATATTAATGACTCCAAAGGAAAGTAGCACACGCAGGGGAGGTTTCCACAGGTGTTTAATGAAGAAACCAACAGCAACGACGCGTTTCGCCTTGGGGCTTCGTCAAGTTGTGCAGAGAGCCGAGGCGTGCGTCGGATTTAAAAGGACACCATGTGAATACATGAAACAAAGGTAGGACTATACAGTACATTCATGGTCGCCATGTTGGAATGGTGAAATTAAAGTAAACAATTACAAATGATTCAAAACGATATCATCATGAATACCATTATTCAGCAAAACCAAATAAATGTGCACAATAAAAGCCTGTTTATCAGGCCCAATAATATCGAATATCGAAATGCTAGTCACACCCTCTAAGAAAGAAAGAATTCAGCCCGTGATGGGCAGCGTGACACCTCCACAAACTTTGCAGAATACGCTATGTACACCATAAATAGGCAAAGTCAACAAGCTGACGCATGTGGCAAAAATCCACCAGAATTCATGCGCCTCAACCTTCATAAATAAAAGGATAAAGTTGCATATACAATATGTATGTAGATGTGGAGTGATGTCTCGTTGTTATGACGCCCTGGATGGGCAACAATCAATGTCTCAAGTATATACCATGGAGTCAATTTCACAATATATTACTGTAAAACCATTGAAACAATATGTTAAAAACATATTAGATACGAAAAGGCACAGTCAAAGAAAATGAGGAAAAGCAGCAATGTATGAGCTAACAGTCACAGGAAATCGTAACCATGCAGTTAACCTAAATGGACTGCTAATTCTTCATGCATGTTGAGGCCATTCGGGTACTTGCTCTGTAAGTCTATAATGTACCTGGATTCAAGTCGTCTAAGTTTAAGTAGACGATCCCCACCTCTAATATTAAATGGCACACTGTCAATGCATGTATAAGCTAACAGGTCCCTGTTACTTTTATGCATTTTGGCAAAATGCCTGGCTACCGGGTAGGCCTCATCCTTCTTAGCAATGGCCCGCATGTGTTCTAATACACGCAACTTCACTGCATTAGTAGTGCTGCCAATATATTTTAGGCCGCCAGGGCATGTCAAACAGTAAATAGCATAGGGCGTAGAACAAGTTAGAAATTTGCTAATTCTTTTCGGAATGGTGACACCCGGTATCTTGTAAGTAAGCGTCCGCTTACTATATTTACAAGCCTTGCAACGGCCGCAAGGATAAAAGCCATTGAGGACAGGTAACTTGGATGTTGTTTCAGGTACAGAACAGTGACTGGAGACTAGGTGATCTCGTAGGGATCTAGCTTTTCTAAACGTGATAAGGGGATTCGTAGGTAAATCCGGTTTAATAATGCTGTCTGACAGTAAGATATTCCAATTTTTTCTTAAGATTTGTTTGATCTGCCCAGCATTATTAGAGAAAGTGGTAATGAGTCGGAAGCTCCCATTGCTAGATCTATTTTTCTTTGTGGTCTTCAGAAGCTCTTTCCGTTTCATTTTCTTTACTCTCTCATAAGCTTTATGGAGCACCTTATCACCATAACCCCTTACTCGAAACCTCAACATACTAGCAAGTGCTGCTTTTTCAAAATCATCATCATTAGAGTTATTTCTCCGTAATCTTAGTAGTTCCCCATAGGGGATGCTGTCCACTAATTGGCGGGGGTGACTGCTGGTGGCAAATAGCGTAGAATTACCCGCCGTCTCTTTCCTAAATAGTTTCGTCTGTATAGAACCCTGACTGTCAATGTAGACCGTTAGGTCCAAATAGTTCACAGAGGTTTGACTAATAGTGCCTGAGAACTTGAGGTTGATATCATTATCATTGAGGGCCTCTACAAAGTATTTGGCAATATCCACAGGACAGTCAAGGATGATAAACAAATCGTCAATATAACGATACCACCTAACGATTTTGCTGTCCCATTCAGGATGTAGCTCGCTCCAGGTACCCTGCTCCTCCCACCACCCCACGAAGAGATTCGCGAAGCTGGGGGCGGAGCAGGCACCCATAGCGACTCCAACCATTTGTCTGTACAATTGCTTGCCAAACAGAAATATGTTGTTGTAGAGACTAAACCTCATAAATTCCACCAACATCTTATTGTGCTCATAAAATTTCACTGTACGTTTTTCCAGAAAGCTAGACATGGCTTTAAGACCATCACCATGTGCTATACACGTGTATAGACTGGTGATATCAAGTACCAGCATACAATAAGTGTTCTTCCAGGCAATTTCATCAATACAATTTAGGAAATGTTTAGTGTCTCTAAGATAGGATTTTAGGGACATCACCAGAGGGGACAAAAAAGAGTCCACATAAATGGAAAGGTTTTCAGTCAAACTTCCATTGGAAGCCACTATGGGCACTATGGGACAGCATTATTAAACCGGATTTACCTACGAATCCCCTTATCACGTTTAGAAAAGCTAGATCCCTACGAGATCACCTAGTCTCCAGTCACTATTCTGTACCTGAAACAACATCCAAGTTACCTGTCCTCAATGGCTTTTATCCTTGCGGCCGTTGCAAGGCTTGTAAATATAGTAAGCGGACGCTTACTTACAAGATACCGGGTGTCACCATTCCGAAAAGAATTAGCAAATTTCTAACTTGTTCTACGCCCTATGCTATTTACTGTTTGACATGCCCTTGCGGCCTAAAATATATTGGCAGCACTACTAATGCAGTGAAGTTGCGTGTATTAGAACACATGCGGGCCATTGCTAAGAAGGATGAGGCCTACCCGGTAGCCAGGCATTTTGCCAAAATGCATAAAAGTAACAGGGACCTGTTAGCTTATACATGCATTGACAGTGTGCCATTTAATATTAGAGGTGGGGATCGTCTACTTAAACTTAGACGACTTGAATCCAGGTACATTATAGACTTACAGAGCAAGTACCCGAATGGCCTCAACATGCATGAAGAATTAGCAGTCCATTTAGGTTAACTGCATGGTTACGATTTCCTGTGACTGTTAGCTCATACATTGCTGCTTTTCCTCATTTTCTTTGACTGTGCCTTTTCGTATCTAATATGTTTTTAACATATTGTTTCAATGGTTTTACAGTAATATATTGTGAAATTGACTCCATGGTATATACTTGAGACATTGATTGTTGCCCATCCAGGGCGTCATAACAACGAGACATCACTCCACATCTACATACATATTGTATATGCAACTTTATCCTTTTATTTATGAAGGTTGAGGCGCATGAATTCTGGTGGATTTTTGCCACATGCGTCAGCTTGTTGACTTTGCCTATTTATGGTGTACATAGCGTATTCTGCAAAGTTTGTGGAGGTGTCACGCTGCCCATCACGGGCTGAATTCTTTCTTTCTTAGAGGGTGTGACTAGCATTTCGATATTCGATATTATTGGGCCTGATAAACAGGCTTTTATTGTGCACATTTATTTGGTTTTGCTGAATAATGGTATTCATGATGATATCGTTTTGAATCATTTGTAATTGTTTACTTTAATTTCACCATTCCAACATGGCGACCATGAATGTACTGTATAGTCCTACCTTTGTTTCATGTATTCACATGGTGTCCTTTTAAATCCGACGCACGCCTCGGCTCTCTGCACAACTTGACGAAGCCCCAAGGCGAAACGCGTCGTTGCTGTTGGTTTCTTCATTAAACACCTGTGGAAACCTCCCCTGCGTGTGCTACTTTCCTTTGGAGTCATTTTCCTGGGAGTTTTGGAGCGCTAATAAAAAAACGGGTACACCCCCGTTTTCGTGTGCACCCACTCGTGTGTGCAATTGGTTGGTGTCTGTGAGCTATTATATATATATATATATATATATATATATATATACATATATATATATATATATATATTACCTACTGGCTATCGCCAGTAGGTATATATAGTTAGGATTAATTCCCTATGGGATTTCTGAAAATTCTATGTCTAATAACTTTGGCGTTTGTGGACGGAATCGGCTGAAATTTTCAGGAAAATGGCACATTGTGTTTCTGAGCAGCCCCTGAAAATTTGGTGGGGTTTCGTCAAGGGGGGGCCGAGAAAAAAGGGGGGTCCCAAAACGCGTTTTTCCCATTCATTTTTCCATAGGGCCTTTGGCCTCACTTTTAGCTCGAACGGCTGAATGGATTTGCACGAAACTTGGCAAAATTGTAGGGACTGTTAGCCCGATGTGCCTTTGCTAGGTCTCAATATATGTGCTTCAGTGGATTTTGAGAAATTAACGTTTAAATCAAGATATATATCTGTAACAGCGCTCCGGGCAGCGATCCGGTCCGCTTACTTTTCGCTTATCGGAATTTTGCGCGCAGAAAGCTGATTGGCTCTCCGGTGTCTGTCAACATTCTAAACAGTCCGGAGCGGCCGCCATCTTGTCTCTCGGTAGGATCGAGAGAGAAGAAGAGGTGAAAAACGAAAGGGGAATTTAATGAAAGGGGGCAAGGTATCCCCCTCTTGACCCCCTAGGAATGTTGTTGGGGTTATTAAAGGGTCCCGTGGGGAAAAGAAAAAAAAAATGATTTTTCACGGTAGAAGCGCTTCACGGGCCGCGAACTGGGCCGCAAACTGGTAGCGAAACGGGAATTCGCCATTTTGTGCTTCGTTAATTAAATTATTAGGTATAAGGGGGTGCGGGAGACGTATCCTAATCCCCTATGTTTCCTGAGGGTGGCTGAGGAGGCTGATATATGTTGATACATCTCTTCCAGCGGCTGTGCGTGAGCTTTTTTTTTTTTGCTGCGTGACAGTCCGGAGCGGCCGCCATCTTGTCTCTCGGTAGGATCGAGAGAGAAGAAGAGGTGAAAAACGAAAGGGGAATTTAATGAAAGGGGGCAAGGTATCCCCCTCTTGACCCCCTAGGAATGTTGTTGGGGTTATTAAAGGGTCCCGTGGGGAAAAGAAAAAAAAATGATTTTTCACGGTAGAAGCGCTTCACGGGCCGCGAACTGGGCCGCAAACTGGTAGCGAAACGGGAATTCGCCATTTTGTGCTTCGTTTTAATTGTTTAGAGATAAAAATTATCGCCGCACATCGGCCACAATGCATGAGTATCGTTGAAAAGTCAGCGATATTCATGCATTATCCAGCAAATGCTCTTAGCCGTGTTATCCACCTTCCATTGGATAACATGGTTAAAAACTGCTCTGTGCGTGAGGTTTTTTTTTTTTTTTTTTTTTTTTGCTGCGTGACGTTTGTTAACTTTCGATTCGATGGAAATCAGGAAGTGTTGACCACCATTTTGTCACTGCGAGTAAATATTTTGTTATAAATGAATCCTTATTGAAAAACATTGTCTGCGCCATCTTGCCTTTTTGTCCAATGCCACAATTTTGTCGTGCACGGCAGCCATTTTAGATGCCTTGACCAGGCCCACTCTCTGCACGCCGCCGATCCTCAGCATGGCTTCCCACCCTCGCAAGCATCTCCCCCACGCACTGGTCATCCCCGCTCTCTCTCTCATGCATGGGCCATATACTTCCCCCCATCTGCGCTGCTCTTCTCTGAGAATCACACCCTGTGCCCTCCCGACACCTCTCTTTCACCCTATTCACTACCGCACCCTCTGACACTCCTCTTCCTCTGTGTCCGATTGTCCAGGCCGGACCTAGGCTATCACCTACCCCTGCGGATGTAGTTTATGGCCCCAGCTGTAGAGAATTCAGACATGCCAACCCTCCCGATTCAGGCGTGTGACTACTGATTTCAGTGCTAGTCTCCCGCCTCCCGATTTCTGCAAGCAAAAACTCGGGGGCATATTACGAACAGCTAGCGATAATTTTTGTCTCTAACTTGTTTAGAGACAAAAATTATCGCCGCACATCGGCGATTTTTATCGCAGATAAACCTTGCTATTATCGCAGAAAAGTCAGCGATATTCATGTATTATCGAGCAAATGCTCTTAGCCATGTTATCCACCTCCCATTGGATAACATGGCTAAGAACTGCTCAGGGCAGGTGTTAGATTTTGGAGATATTCGCGCTTAGCGCGAATATCTCCAAAAGTTGGTAATAGGAGATAGCGATGTTAGGGACTGTTTCCAGTCGCTAACATCTTGGCACGCCTGCTTTGCATGTCATTAGTGATAAGTATCACTGACATGCAAAGCGGGGCCCAAGATGGTCGCTATCTCCTTTTAGCTGTCACTAACTGGTGTTAGCGACAGCTTGGTAATAGGGAGATATTTTTATCTCCGCTTTCTTGGCTTTTAAAGCCAAAAAAGCGGAGATAAACCCCCTTGATAATATGCCCCACGATTCCTTGGGGGTTTCAGCTGACAGGGCTTGGTATTGTGTTACATGGTAATTTTTCCAGGAAACGTCAGAGGGTCGATGCAGGGGTTCTAGAAGAGGTGATAAATCATTTAAGCCTCATGAACAAGCGCATGGTCTTTTAAAGATTTGTGAAGTACTCGGGGCAGCGGTGTGTGTCCTCTTTCAGGAGCGGGCGGGGGGGGGGGGGCACTGCCAGCAACTTGCCAGGTCAGGTAGTGTTCAACACGTGCATCACCCTTTCTCTGCCTGCTATTGCGCTCCATGCTTCGGAAAGGTAAGAAAAAGAACGTGCATTTGAGTTTGTAATGTCCGATCCTGCAGCAGCACACTTCCAAAGCCCACACATGACAATAACCCGATTCAAGGCCCCATTCACCCGTTTTTAAAAAAATAGATAACACTCCAACAAAGTAAGATTATAAAACTTTATTAACTATTAACTATAACGAACGGAACAAAAACTAAAAACATTTAAACATTTTTCAACACAAAAAGCAACAATGGTTAGAAGCTGTCTTTTGTGCGAATAGTCCCAAGGCAGCACAACGTGCAGAGTTCTGGACGGCACCCAGGTGATGTCGCCTGGGTGCCGCACTGGTTTTGGGATCCTACAATGCAGCACAGAAAAACAGCGTGGGGCGTCCCGGGTGGTGCGGGGGGAGGCCTCGTCAGTAGCGGTCTGTTGTGCGAATAGTCCCAAGGCAGCAGAACGCGTTGAGATGTTGATGGGACTGTGTCCAGTGTCACATGGCTGACACAACATGTACGACAGGCACCCAGGTGATGTCCAGTAAACTGCCGCACTGGTTTTCGTATCCTACAATGCTGCTCCGAAAATTGGCGTGCGGCGGCCCGGGGGTGGGGGAGGCGGCGTGAACGGGCCTCCCCAGGTGGCGGCCATCTAGCTGAGTTGCGCTCGCTTTTGCGGCTACAGCGTCTCGCTCACCATGTTGTTGAGTTGCTTCCACTCTTGCAGTGCAGCGATAGGCGGCTGCCACATGGCTCTTAAAATGGCGGACGGCTCCTCGGTTTTGGGCCTGGTCCACTGAAATGGCCCTGGGACACCTTGGAACTCGGACGCTTGCCTGCTAGGGCTTGGGCTCCATTCTCGAAAAGCGTCCCCTCAGCCGTGAAGATTCTACAAAAGTCTTGGGGGCCCCCGACTCCCGCAGGCTTCCGGTGGGGAGCGGCTGCCATGATTGCTCGCGGAATGACCACGACGGAGCCACGAGATGGTGGTGCTCTCATGCTGACGCCAGCTTCAGTCTGAATGATCCAGAAACAAGGTGGGGCTTTCATCGTTTGGGAAAAAAAAATGTTCTAAACCAATGAAAAGTGTTATTTTTAGGTCATATGACCAAGCCTTCCATCTTTAGGAAACCAAAAGTAAAATGAACCAATGAAAAGTTTTATAAACAAGTCACATGACCTGTTATGCGGCATAGGGCTACAAAAAGCGTAGAAAATCCGTTGGCACGTGAGGCGGCGTCAGTAGCGGACCGATGTGCGAATAGGCCGAAGGCAGCACAACGCGCCGAGATCCGGATGGCACCGAGGTGGTGTCCAGCAAATTGCCGCACTGGTGTGGCCATCCTACAATGCTGCGCCGAAAGACGGCGTGTCCAGCTGAGTTGCGGTCACTGTTGCGGTACAGTGACTCGAACGCGCCGAGATCTGGATGGCACCGAGGTGGTGTCCAGCAAATTGCCGCACTGGTGTGGCCATCCTACAATGCTGCGCCGAAAGACGGCGTGTCCAGCTGAATTGCGGTCACTGTTGCGGTACAGTGACTCGAACGCGCCGAGATCCGGATGGCACCGAGGTGGTGTCCAGCAAATTGCTGCACTGGTGTGGCCATCCTACAATGCTGCGCCGAAAGACGGCGTGTCCAGCTGAGTTGCGGTCACTGTTGCGGTACAGTGAGTCGAACGCGCCGAGATCTGGATGGCCCCGATGTTGTGTCCAGCAAGTTGCCGCACTGGTGTGGCCATCCTACAATGCTGCGCCGAAAGTCGGCGTGGGGTGCCCCGTTGGCTTATGAGGTGATGTCAGTAGTGGACCGATGTGTGAATAGGTCGGAACCAGCACAAGGCGCCAAGATCCGAATGGCAAGTCCTGGATGTTGAGTGCCTCAGTTGAGAGTTCTGAGCAGTGCTTGTAAGACTATCTGAAGTTTATTATAAGAATCAGAGTAAGTTGAAGACTGTCTGAAGCTCATTTGCACCTTTTGCAGCTTCACTATTGCCCAAGGTGGTGTTCAGCGGAACTTTTTTCCTTTTCCTTTCTGCTTCTTTTCCTACAATCCGTTTCATCTGAAGACACGACCAGGTCCCTGAATGTGTGTAGGGGGACGCTATTGAGTGAATGAAAATGGCGGCTTGTCCAGCTGAATTGCGGTCACTGTTGCGGTACAGTGAGTCGAACGCGCCGAGATCCAGGACCGATGTGTGAATAGGTCGGAACCAGCACAAGGCGCCAAGATTCGAATGGCAAGTCCTGGATGTTGAGTGCCTCAGTTGAGATTTCTGAGCAGTGCTTGTAAGATTGTCTGAAGCTTATTTGCATCTGCTGCAGCTTCACTATTGCCCTTGTGTGGCCAAAGGTCGCACATGACATAGGCGGCCGGCTCCCGAGGTCCGGCGGAACTTTTTGCCTTTTCCTTTCTGCTTCTTTTCCTACAATCCGTTTCATCTGAAGACACGACCAGGTCCCTGAATGTGTGCAGGGGGACGCTATTGATTGAATGAAAATGGCGGCTTGACACAAAGCTGACTCAAGCGTTACTGTTGATGCTATACAGACAAAAATTGGTTTTCAGTTTGTACATTCTTCATGTTTTTTTTTTCCATCCAAGTCTGATTGAGAGTTTGTAGAAAAATGGCTTCAGATTTTCCACATACTACTCTTCAACATTCTTCCTAAATGTAACAATGTGAAACTCACTAGGAGAACGGCTGTTTCTGTTTCCTTTCAAAATGCTGCCAACAATATTTTCTGAATGGAAGACACCATCTTGTAGCATAAAGGGCCGAAAGGGGTTCTGGTCTGGCCGATGGTTGGTGGAGACATTTTGACTATATCTTGGACCTGCCCGGCCTCGCCCAAAATGGCGCCGGTATAAATGGGACTCGTAACTCCTTGCCCGCAAATGTATATCTAGAAAATGTTATTGTAAGTGGCCCTGTCCTATTTTAATTACAAAATGTATGTCCACCGATTCCGCAACTGTTAGACACCTTAGTTCTTGCAACCTAATGGCCCGCTCGTTACGTTCCTCTACAGTGTAAATGTCTCCTCATCATATACGATTTCAGTTTGCTCCGTGGCCGGCCCACGTGGTTATAGGCCCGTATTTGTATACTGACATTTTCACAATAAAGGTTTTTAAAACAAAACACGGTAGTAGTATATACATTGGTAACGTTTTTACTTTTAGTCACTGTTTTCGAATCAGTAAAAGGCAAGTGAAATAAAGCAGTCCAATTACATGACGGATAAAAGGTATAATATGTAGGAACGCAGTAAAGATAAATGGTCAAGGGCAGTTGTGTTTTTCATGTCTGCAACATAAAGTGATCGATAAGAATCTGATAATCAGGCGTATCGGCGACTAAGACAGCAGGCCGAATCTCTTTTACTCAACGGTTCCGTCATGGAAGGAAGAAACGCCCTTTTTCTCGAAAAAGGAATATATTTTACTTGCAAGTCAGTTGTAAATTTTCCGGGAAAGTACATTAGCCTGGAATATTATAACATATATTTGAAAAAAAAATATTGTTCGAAAACAATAAAAAGCGTAATTTTTAGGTCATATGACCAAGCTTTTCATCATTAAATTAACAAAAGTAAAATGAACCAATGAAAAGTTTTATTAACAAGTCATATGACCTGCTATGCTTACGTTACGCGCTGCGCGCCGCGCCTCGGATCACTTCCGGGTGCGCTAACGCGGCGTGTCATATAACGCATTACGCGACAACGTAGGTCAAGAATATAGTCAAAATGTCTCCACCAACCAGCATTCAGAATACAACCCCTTTCAGCAGTCCAAAAAGTTCTGTTAAATGACAACAGAGGTGACAGGCAACAAGAACCATCAGTCAAAGAGGGGAGGGCAAGTTCTTCTCTTCCGGGTCATGTTGGGGCGCTACCGGAACTGATCGAATTGGTAGTCTACAGTGTTTCTGGATGTTTCAGACTAAAGCTGGCGTCAGCATGAGTCCACTACCATCTCGTAGCTCCGTCGTGGCCATTCCATGAGCAATCATGGCAGCCGCTCCCCACCAGAAGCCTGCGGGAGTCGGAGGCTCCCAAGACTTTTGTAGAATCTTCACGGCTGAGGGGACGCTTTTCGAGAATGGGACCCAAGCCCTATCAGGGAAGCGTCCGAGTTCCAAGGTGTCCCAGGGCCATTTTAGTGGACCAGGCCCAAAACCGAAGAGCCGGCCGCCATTTTGAGAGTCCTGTGGCAGCCGCCTATCGCTGCACCGCAAGAGCGGGAGCAACTCAACTACATGATGAGCGAGACGCTGTAGTCGCAAGAGCGGGCGGTAAACAGCTGAATGGCGGAAGAGGCACAGTGTAGCAAAAGCGGGCGGAATGGCAACTAAAACGGTAAAGGGGCGCCCCACTACAGCTTGTCTTCAGGTGAAACGGATTGTGGGACAAGGTCCAGAATTGAAGAGTCATCAAAAGGCAAAAAGTTCCGCCGGACCCCGGGAGCCGGCCGCCTATGTCGGGGGCGATCTCAGGCTACACCAGTGCTATAAGACTTGGGGAGGGTGTCGGAGCCAAGCGTCTTCTCCGAGTCCATGGCCATCACACCGCCCAAGTTTTCTAATGCAGTCAGGTCCACAAACGACACTCACATACTTTGAGAATAGTGAAGCTGCAGTAGGTGGAAATAAGCTTCAGACAGTGTTACAAGCGCTGCTCAGAACTCTGAACTATGGCACCCAACATCCAGAACTTATGCTATTTGAGAATGGCAGTGACATCGAAGCATCTCAGGGACCAAAACCATTAACGTACTTTCACGTATGAAAATCTTACTTGGGGAGGGGGCAGGAGCGAAGCGCCCCCTCCCAGTCAGCGCCACCACACCGTATGTTGAAAATTTGAAGCCATCGTTCTACAAAGTCAACCAAACTTGGATTGAAAAATCTAGAAAAATGTACAAACTGAAAACCAGTTTTGGTCTGCATAGCATCAGTAGCAACGCTTGAGTCAGCTTTGTGTCAAGCCGCCATTTTGATTCAACAAAGCACAGGCATTGAAAAAGGCTCAAATTCAGAACTCTAAACTATGGCACCCAACATCCAGGAGCTTGCCATCCGGATCTTGGAGCCTTGTGCTGCTTTCGATCTATTCACACATCGGTCCACTACTGATATCATCTTATAAACCAACGTTATGTAAATAGTTTTTTAATAAAATGTTTTACCCTGTTTCTTTGCTGGTGTGTTGTCTATATTTTTAATATTTGCATAGGGTTTGTCGTTATTTTGTGCGGGATGGGTGATGGAGCCGAGCTGTCTTGCAGCCCTCATGGTGTGGAGCTCAGTTCATCTCACTATTTTCGTATTTCTCATGTATGGTTGTTCCTAATATTTCTATTTTAGCGAGGTCAAAAAGAGATCCAATTAGTGGCCTACTGATTTTGCTCGATTACTTTTATTTTTTTTACACGATTTTTCACTATCTGCAAAGACTAAACAGAGTATTGCGACTTTGTGCTTGTTTGTAAATAGAGAATGATCCAAAGAGAACCAATTCTAAAACAGTAAATGCTTGGACAACAATCAATCAAATGGAGAGACAAGCAGGCACTACGGATTAAAAAGGGGGGAAAGGCTTGCGTTAACTACCGTTCACTATCTGCAAAGAGAGAGTACTACTAAGACAAAAGAGGGGAGGGGGGGGGGTGCAGCGTTCAAAGCACATCAGCGTGCATAAATACGAAAATGTTTTCATCTATCACGTACTTGACATTTTAAAGCTTTTCATATTTGCTATTAAAAAACCAATGAAATTCACAGAAAAAACCATAGGTTATAGTGGATATATAGTTAGGAATTTGCATTTACAAAACCTTGAAAATTCAATGAAAAAACCATTGGTTTTAGGCCATATATAGTTAGGGATTTGCATTTACAAAACCTTATTTTACTCGCATAAAACCATTGAAATTCCATATATAGTCATAAGCGCTAACTATATATCGCGCACCCGCAATCCACTGCTGATGATGTCACATATTACATCATTCATGACATGGTTAGTGACATCACTGATGACATCACTGATGACATCTCAAATGACATCACTGATGACATCACTGAAAACATCTCGTTTGACATGACTGATAACATCACTGATGATATCATTCATGTGATAATACGATGAACCTCTTCAGACTCTAATATAACCTTAGATACAATCAGTGTAAACAGACACTCACAGACTGTCACTCATCCATGGAGTTACTCACACACCTAGTCAGTCATGCAAAGAATCAATCACACCTCCATTTCCTCAACTATACAGTTATACAAAATTTACTTATTCAAACATATACTAACACATATTTACTCTATTATACAATCCCTGATACAAGTTCACAATGATCCATACAGCCACTCACACATTCACTGGCTCTTATGCACAGTTATTTATATATGTCAACTCTCACATGTACTGTGTTTTACATATGTACTTACTTTGACATGTAGCACTGAGATATCCATTCACTCACCAATACACTCATGCACACAGTCAACCGCCCATACAGCTGTTTCCACATGCACTTTTGAAACCATACATCTAGTGAATCAACTGCTCACACATCTATGCACAGAGTCACACACCTCCCAGCCACCCACACACACACACAGTATCCCATACAAATACTTGGGCAACCAATCAATAACCCATATAGTTACTCATATAGCTACTTATCAACACATGCAACAGTTCACAGAACAACAGACATAATGATGCACAAATTAAGACAGTTTAGTCACTAACCCATGCACTCAGTGAGACACATTTAATCACTCACTCATACAGTCAGTCATGCACCTACTAAATCCTTCATCCAGACACTTATACATCCACTCATTCTTCAATATGTAAAACATATTTTAACTTTACAGAAACATACAGTCACTGGATGTTGTCATCAGTGATGTCATCAGTGATGTCATTTGAGATGTCATCAGTGATGTCATCAGTGATGTCACTAACCATGTCATGAATGATGTAATATGTGACATCATCAGCAGTGGATTGCGGGTGCGCGATATATAGTTAGCGCTTATAACTATATATGGAATTTCAATGGTTTTATGCGAGTAAAATAAGGTTTTGTAAATGCAAATCCCTAACTATATATGGCCTAAAACCAATGGTTTTTTCATTGAATTTTCAAGGTTTTGTAAATGCAAATTCCTAACTATATATCCACTATAACCTATGGTTTTTTCTGTGAATATATATATATATATATACATATATATATATAGGGTTGTCGATTTCCTCCAAAGATCTTACACCCTGTGGAGAAAAGTGACAAAAAAAGGACAAGGACACACATGTAAACACAGACATAACACACTTGTTTGGATTGTTGTTGATTCCAAGGGGTTCCTTTCTGTTTGGGGATAAAAAACACATAATACTGCGGAGATTGTCTTACTTAGTGTTTTAGGTTACAATGCCTCATGAGCCCTTAGCGATTTATTGGAGGTTCCATCATGCTAGGATCAGCGATCTGTGGGCATGATAAAACCTGGTTTTAGGATCCACTACTTACATCCATTGTTAACCCTGCTTTTTAGCGCGGTCTGCTTGTAACTCATGGTTTTACAGGAGACGATCTGCCCTCTTCCCCTCAGCACTGCTCCGACGATGGTGCAGATGTGGGGAGGGCGAGTAGTATTTATACCTTGGTTTGCCGTGATAATTGCCAATTAGCGGGCTAATTACCGGCGGATGTATGCCCAAACATGGGCTGTTTTCTTAATGTTTATCGTGGTTCCCGGTTCCGCGCTAAGGGGCAGTGTCTTCTCCCTCGCGCATGCTCAGATTGTGCGGGTCTCATTGCACATGCGCCGTAGTCGAAGACTAGGCTCTCGCGCATGCGCGGATCGGTAGCCTGGGTTGTTGGCTTAGTGTCTTAGGTGGCCTGGTGTGTACTAGGATATCCTTGAGATTTTTACCTCTCTTGTGGGCAAATAATGGTTTCTCTAGGTGTAGGGTTCCGATGGTTAGTATCCTCCAATGTCTGTTAACCATCTTTGAAACTCTGTTCGAGTGTGTGCTGTATGTGGTGACACATACTGGTCTTGCTTCTGCGTTGTCTTTTGGAACCCTGTCCTCCAACAGGGACTCACAATTATTGTTCCGTGCCCTCTTCATTGCCGAGTCTATTACTTTGTCGGGTAGTGTCTATGTTGCAGTTTCTTTTTTAGGTCTTTGGCCTGCGCTTTATACTTGCTTATGTCGCTGCAGTTGCGGCGTAGGCGGAGAAACTGCCCATAAGGCAGGTTCTCTCTGAGATGACGCGGGTGAAAACTGTCGAAGCGTAGTAAGCAGTTTCTTGCGGTAGGTTTGAAATGGGTTTCTGTTTTCAGGCACCCTGAGTCATGGTAAATGTTGAGGTCTAAAAATTCATGAATTTAGCCACATTGTTGTAAAATATATATATATACCCTGTGGCCCGCTACTTTAAGCTTGTCCACAATAACAATCTTAAAGATTTAACTTATTTTGTACTTGATGAGGTGCCAAAGGATCTGAGAGGAGGAAACAGGGACAAAAAACTTAGACAACTGGAAAGTCGTTACATTATGCAATTTGACACTAAGATACCGAACGGTTTGAACACAGGGGAAGATTTATATAATTTTTTGTGATAAGTTTTAGAGCGGAACTTTTTTACAGAAATATTATTAATCTATTACATTTTTTGCTGCTATGTTAAAACTGCACTTTACCTCATTATGAATTTGTCTGTATATATTGGATTGTTTTAACTGTCTTTTATGCCAATTTTAATATGTATATAAATGGTTTTGTGCAGATTGTATTGCCTTTCATGTACTGGATTTTAGCGGGTTTTACCATTTTTTTGGTTTTACTTGTTTTTATCTGGTGTTTGTCTGGTGGATAGTTTGCACTCTGCTATTTTGCACATATAGAGGCAATTATACTATGTGAAATTTAGGTTCTTTGATGAAATATATGGTACAATCAAATGGGACTGGCAATATTACCATATTTTGATTTTTTCTGCTTTCTTTTATTTGCATCAGTCACTTTATATCTGTGATATTTAAACGATAGCACTTTACCAAACATTATGGCAGTACTCTGAAAGAACAATACTGTTACTTTATTCACAACATCATGTATAGTGCCTTCTCAATGGATTTTGTTGGTTTCTTGAAAACTACATTGCACTCGAGCTAAGATTATATGTAAAAATCACACTATTTTTCCCCTTTTTTTAGGCTCTTTTTGTTAATAGAATTATAGGCTATGAACTCTATGCCAATATCTGTTGAGGGTTTAAATTACCTTATCTTTTGTGGTATTATGGGGATGGTTTTATCATATGAACTATCATCAACCGCAACATGGAGCTAGGGCACTTGCCCAGTATATCTGATAAAATATAACATGTGTATATATTTATATATGTTCTAAGATAATGTCCTCTTTAAATGATATTATTGGCATTTTTGTAAAAACAAAGGTTAAATAACAATGTTAAAAGAAACAGTTGGTTATTATCCTAGTCTATCTTCCAAATCTATTACAAAGATGGGAGGAGTCTAGTTTAAAGGAAAGTAGTATTTAAACACTGTGGTGGTCACAACATGTCATGTGATCAAGTCCGGGCTAACCGGACAAAACGCGTCATGTCTGTTGGTATGAGGAAATAAAGCACTTGAAAATTGAAACTTTGCCGTGTGGTCCGTGTCCTGGTTGGCATCCGTGTGGCGGTGAACACTAGGAAGTGTTTTGCATATATATATTACCTACTGGCAGTCGCCAGTAGGTAGTTATAGTTAGGACCTATTTTCCATCGGAAATCCGCAACATTCTATTTCGCATAACTTTGGCGCCGGTTGATGAATCTTTGCTACATTTTCATGCCCTTTTTTACACCGCTCTGCAATGCAGCTCTTTGGTGTTTACTGGAGGTACATGGTGGGCTAGTTGGGTGGGCTAGTTGGCCCCCAGGGACCCTTAGGACTGAAGGAAACTTAAAATCCCTAATTTACAATGTGCCAGGGGGTGCATTTAAACACTTGGTATGTCAGGCCCGCCCCCTCTTTGCACCACTGTTTGAACGCGTCCCCTGGCGCGTTGTAAATTGGGGGGTTAATTCCCCTTGAGGGTCCCTAGGGGCCAACTAGCCCACCAGGTACCTCCAGCAAGCACCACAGAGCTGCGTTGCACAAAGGTGTAAAAAGGGGCATGGCCTCTGAACACCTCTCTGCAAAGCAGCTCCCTGGCGCATACTGGAGGTTCCTGGTGGGCTAGTTGGCCCCCAGGGACTGTCATGATTGAAGGGGACTTAATCCCCCAATTTTCAATGTGCCAGGGGGTGCGTATTCACACTTGCTACGTCTGGCCCGCCCCCTCCCCGCACCACTGTGTAAACCCGCCCCCTGGTGCGTTTTAAATTGGGGGATTAATTCCCCTTGAACCCTGAGGGTCCCTGAGGGCCAAGTAGCCCACCAGGTACCTCCAGTAAGCGCTACAGAGCTGCGTTGCAGAGAGGTGTAAAAAGGGGCGTGGCCTCTGCAACCCAGCTCCCTTGCGCATACTGGAGGTTCCTGGTGGGCTAGTTGGCCCCCAGGGACCCCCAATATTCAAAGGAAATTAATTCCCCAACTTACAACGTGCCGGGGGCGCGTTTGCTGAGCGCTGCAGGGAGGGGGCGGGGCCTAGCCGCGATGCCAGGATTTTTTTTTAAGAAGGGGGGCGGTGTGGCCCCCCTTCTGTTGCCTTTTTTCCAGCCCTGGGGACCACATCCCCCAGAGACTGGCTCTCTTTTTTATTTTTATTTAAATGTAAACGAGAGGGGGGGGTGCGTGGGCTCCCCTCCCGTGGCCAACTCCAGCCCGGTGACCCCATCCCCCGGGGCATAGCCACATTTATTTTTTTATAGGAAGGGGGGGGCCACATGGCCACCCCTCCTGTGGCCTCTATTGGCCCCGGGGACCCCATCCCCCGGGGCCTGCCTTTATTTATTAAAACATTTATTTGGGGAGGGGGGCTGCGTGTTTTAATTGTGTTTTATAATTTTATGGTTTAATTTAGGTGTGTGTTGTGGAAATTATAGTGTTAATGTGTGTGTAGTCAATTAATGTTTATTCGTTTTTTTAATAAAATTTTTTTAATTGATTATTAATTATGTTAATTATGGAGTAAATTAAATTTATAATGTTGAAGTGTTTTATTTTTGGTGTTGTGTTATAGGGTAGGAAATAAAATAAATACATTTATGTATTGATACATTTTTTGTTTATTTTCTAGTTTACTTTTATTTTTATAAATGTACTCATTATTTTATTTTCTATAATTTTGGTAGGTTTTTGGTATATGTAATTAATATTATATATTTTTTAATATATTTAACAGATTTAATTTTTCATTTTTTAAATATTGTTTATTTATTTTTATGATTTAAAAAAAAAGATAAAAGATATATTTTTTTATAACTGTTTGAGTCTGAATAGTAATTTTGGTTTCTCTGCTATCCAACCCTTTCCCTAATGTTGCACTCATTGGAGTGGGAATAGTAATTTTTACCTCTCCGCTACCGAACACTTTCCCTACTGTTGCACTCACTGGAGTGGGAATAGTAATTTTTACACCTCCGCTATCCAACACTTTCCCTACTGTTGCACTCACTGGAGTTGGAATTGTAATTGTTGCCCCTCCTCTATCCAGCACTTTCCCTACTGTTGCACTCACTGAAGTAGGAATAGTTAATTTTACCCCTCCGCTATCCAACACTTTCCCTACTGTTCAACTCACTGGAGTTAGAATATTAGTTTTCACCCCTCTGCTATCCAACACTTTCCCTACTGTTGCACTCATTGGAGTGGGAATAGTAATTTTTACCTCCCTGCTATTCAACAATATCCTTGCTGTTGCATTCACTGGAATTGGAATAGTAAATTAATTTTCTCTGCTATGCAACACTTACCCTACTCTTGCACCCACTGGAGTGTGAATAGGTATTTTTACCCCTTTGCTATCCAACACATTCCCTAATGTTGCACTGAGTGTATTGTGAAATGTAAGTTTAAATATATTTTAATAGTTTAATGTTTTAATTTATTAGAGATTTTAGTTTTTTATATTTTAAATCATTAATATATATTTAAAATGTTATATTATTTTAAACTTTTAACATGGATTCAAAATAATAGTTTATTAATTGTTTTAAAGTAAATATATATGTATAAATTATTATGTATGTGTTTATTTTTGTATTATGTTTATTGGTTATATATTATTAAAATGTATATTACATTTATTTTATTTTGTTAAAATGACATTTAATATTTGATATTATTAATATATAATTGTATTTTATATTTATATAAACGTTGATATTTTATACATTATATTGTTTACATCGATATTTTTTAGGCGATATTTTTGTACTTACCTGTTTAAGTATAGGAGTCAATTTTTTTGTTGTCTATATTAGTCATGGGTGTAGTTCGCGGAGTTTTGCTACGCGGAACACCGCAAAGTTACAAAAAAACTCTGCGAAGTTCCGCGAGTGGCGGAGTGCAGTGCGAACCTCAGCTTTTGCTGGCATTCCTGCCGCTCGGGTAGAAATTCACCCGACAAGCAGCTGGCGCTCGCAAACTTACCGCTCGCGATCGCAAACTTACTGTTCGCGATCACGAGCAGGGAAAAAATCCGCCGCACAACACGAAGTGTCGTTTTCTGCGCTCCGCAATCTCTGCAGAGTGCGGAGTGCTGAAAACTCCGCGAACGGAGCGAAGTTCACCGCCCAGGCCTAGTCTATATTTCTTACTCAATATTATTAACATCAATATTTTTTACATCGATGTTGTGTCAGTGAACTCTAATAAGAATGTATTTCTATTCAAACTAACTCCTTTTTGCAACATTAGGACAATAAAAAATGTAACATTTTAACCTATACCTTGCAGTTTGCATGCAGCTCTTTGATGACAGTTCATAGGTCAGTGTGCTATGTTAGGATTGTAACCTATAAAATGCAAGAGAAAAAAAGTCTCTGTGACAAAAAGCAGTAATTCACTGAGCCATCAGCATAAAATACAGTTCTCTCATCTTCATGGTACAGGTTCTTTGCAGCAGGTACATTACCACTCTGCGCTACTTTTATGATGAGTCAAAACTGCCACTAGACAAAACTCCAATCTCCTTCCAGCAGAGCGATTAATCACCAGCTTTATTGGGACATTTTTATTATAGCTTGAAACAGCTGGACAAATAAGGAACTCCGCAGCAGGTGCTCTTAAACCCATACGTTCTTTTTAAGAACACCACCAGAGCTCAGAGCCAGCTGCAGTAAAGCCAGTCCTGATGTTCACCCAACATAAAGTTAAAAAGTTCTAAAAAATGGTGTACAGTATGAACACTTATCAAACTTTACAAATGTCTGTTGAAGCTCCAGCATATCTGCCCGGTATGATCATTTCGATGGACCATTTTTTAAAATTGTTATACTTCCTGGTGAGTGAACATGGCACAGCGATGCATCCAAGAGGAGCAGAAACAATGGAACTCGACAATGCTGCCACCTCTGTGAGTCTTCTACTACTTTTTGTTTTTTTGATGGCGAGTATTGTGTCGAACAACAAATCAAGGCCTTTTAGGGACCCTTTTTTTGTTTGTTTGGACACACTTGGCTTAAATATTAAATAGCAGCAGTTCTAGGCTGCGATCTCCTCCTGTCCATGGCTTCATATGCACTGCACACATTTTCCAACTCCTGAACTCCTGCCAGTATGAGGTGGGGCCATGAAGGGTGGTTCCCACCCCACCCTGTGAAGAGTTAGGAAATGGGCGGGGTTGCAGTGGTTCACAGTGCATCCCGGCTCATTGACAAATTTCCTTGGGAAAGCAAGGGATTAAGGGGCAGATTTACAAGCCCCTTGCGCCACTTTTGCGTCACTTATCCCATGTTAAAAGTGACGCAAAAGTGGCGCATGTGGCTTGTAAATCTGCCCCTAAGTTTAAAGAGCTCAGGGTATTTTGTGCCCTTCTAAAGTGTCTGGCCTCATGCAGAGCGAGGGTCAGAAGCACTAAACAGTTCAGCATGTGCACATTTTCTGAAAAGAAGTATGAAAATTACCCGGGACGCTAGATTTGTGAATAAAACAATTAATTCCTAGCCTCTGTGATAGGTGTCAGTTAAGCGACCACCAGCTCCTTTAAGTTATTTCCACAAATGTCTAAACTGCCTTCCATAGAATCTCCAATTCAAACACTCCATGAAAACTGCTGACGTTACCGACACAACATACCCCCCTTTTATATTGAACAACAATGAAAACTAGTAAATTCTAGTAACAACATTATAATTAACAAGTTGTTATATCCTACTTAAATGTAGAACACGTACTCTAGCCCTGCTGCCTCTAGCTGCTCAGCCAGAGTGTGTCTTGGCATTAGAATGTTGGTGTGCCTGTGATGCGTGGAATGCCTGGGTGACTGAGTGGGGTGAATGAGGCAGTTAGAGATGGGCTGAGCAGCTAGGGAGGCTGCTCCTGGTGGGGCTGGTACCACACTAGGCTGGCTGGAGTACAAAGAGATGTAACTTGAACAGAAGACTGAATAAAGAAGTCCTGAATATACATCCTGGCTCCTGGTGTCTTTCCACTTAGGACACAACATAATTTTGGCGACGAGGACAGTCTTGAACCCGAGAGACTCTTGGTACATCAAAGAAACAAAGAAACTAAGGAACTAAAAGTGTAACCAAGAGATCCTACAAGCAACTACAAGAAAAAAGAAGGTATTTCCAGGCAAGCCAGCGCCAGTTGGTTCATTCTCATGAGACTATAGTTCACAGTGCAATGTGTCTTGGGCGTATTTGGTAATGTAACTTCTCACAGGTGTGGATGAAACATGCCTAGCAATTTGGTTTGTGCCGTTTTGTTCCTCTTTCTTCTACAGGGAAAGTTTTTCCTAACCACAACTCGGGTGATACATCGATCACCGGCGTGGGCGCAGTTCAGTAGTGTACTATTCAAATTGGAATTTTAGGTTTTGTTGTTGTAACGACAGAATCTTATGCATGTTTAATTAGTGTATGTTTTAACTTCTAATGCACATTCATGTGACGAGTTGCCGCAGGTTGAAGTTTTGTTTAGGGTGGCCTTGCATGATTCTTTGTGTGTATGGTTTTCACACAGTTCCCTTACATGAGGGATGGTTGTTGGTTTATTTACCACATTAAATTAGTACTGTTAGTTACCCCTTTTATGGCGGTATGTAGTTTCCTCTAGAGATTTGGGCATGTATTAGTTCTCATATTGGATCCTGGTTTATTATTTCAATGGCACTGTGTGTTACTCCAACACTGGGGTATGTAACCTTCACGAGGGGGTTGGGTCATGGGTTAGTTCCCATATGTTTGTACCTAGGTTAATCCTTATTAGGGTTCTTTGTGTGATTTAATCCCTGTCACAGTTGTGCACAGTACTATAGTACATACCTTTAGGGTTTGTTATATGGGTGACAACCCATTTGTATTTGTTTCCCTTACTTTTGGAATTGAGTCGCGGGTTAGTCTATTTTTAGCACTATTCTTTGTTATGCTTCTGGGCATAGGTGTTGTGGGTTCTTTTAACCTTTGGGGTCATAGTGTTTTACGTTACACTGTATATGATACAAAATGCTATGTGTTCAAATATGTTTTAAAAAATTCTCTTTTTAAGGGGGGATGGTGGATATTGCTATTTATATGTATTTATCTTAACCATCTTTTCTTCACCTAATGGTTATTGCTGCATCCTTTAGATTTGTATCATTATCTATTTGCTTTGTCCATTTGCAGAATCTTTGAGATTCGTTCTATTATTTTACCAGTGCTTAGTTTTCTTGTTTCCTTTATGCTTTTGTTTAAGGAAAAAGGGATAATGTTATATCCTACTTAAATGTAGAACTTGTACTCTAGCCCTGCTGCCTCTAGCAGCTCAGCCAGAGTGTGTCTTGGCAATAGTATGTTGGTGTGCCTGTGATGCGTGGAATGCCTTGGTGACTGAGTGGGGTGAATGTGGCAGTTAGAGATGGGCTGAGCAGCTAGAGAGGCTGCTCCTGGTGGGGCTGGTACCACACTAGGCTGGATGGAGTACAGAGAGATATAACTTGAAGACTGAATAAAGAAGTCCTGAATATACATCCTGGCTCCTGGTGTCTTTCCACTTAGCACACAACACAAGTCTACATGACTTAACTAACAAAATAAACAGTAAGAACAAAACTTGAAGCTCAGCATATGTCCCATAAATAAATTCAGCACATATGTCACATAAATAAATCAAACTGAGCCATGCAAGTGTGTGATAGTTAACTCATGATAAAGTTATCAAATCAACTAGGCAAGTGCCTAGCATCAGAAGAACGCTTAGGATGAGAAATCCTCACAATCATCATCATTAACCTCACCCAAGCGTCTAAGTACCTCATCCACTGTGTCATCTGGAATGACAATAAGTCTGTCCTTGTTCCATATACAGCGGTCACTAGTACATATGGCATGTAACTACACATGCACAATGCGCACCGGAGGAAAATGCGTTGAACCACCTCACTTCCACTGCATTGTTGATTGCACTGCTATATCTGTCCATGACTTTTTCCCGACATCTACCACCCTCCAAAAATAAAAGAAACAATTTTGACATGATCCATCTTTTCTCTGTTCAACTTCAATCCTGGAACCCACCATTTAAGAAGGACAAAAGGAGAGACATCACCGGTCTCATTGGGTGTAGAACATATACTCCATAACATTTCACTCACGAAGTATGAAGTATGCCATGCTCAACCAGAAATTACTTCAGCTGGTCTAAAACCAGTTGAGTCCCATTATCCATAAGTCACTGAGTGGGATACCCTACACCATACAGCATGTTCACAATTTTTTGAGAAAAATATATCACTATCCACAAAAAGCAAGTATGCAGAAAAAGTTTTTATAAGAACTAGGGGACATGCATATTTTTATTGATTTTCCTTTGTCTTCCCAACCACCAAAGTAACTTGGCATTCTGCGAACAAACTAATTTGGTGCGGTATATATTTGCATATCTATTTTTTCTTTCCTTATTGGTCACCTTTATCTTTGCTAATATCTAGTAATGCAATAACTACAGGAGTGGGAACAATCCCCTACGGTCCTGATGAAAAGCCTTGGGGTAGGGCTTGAAACTAATTGACCATGGAAACAATGGGTCCTATGCTCTAGTAGTTTCCCCACATCCCCAGTTTTTAATTACAACAGCTAGGGGAGCAAATATAATTATCTTTCTCCTACTAGCTAGATATTTTTAGAGTTTCCTTGTGTATCACATAACCACTCCATTACCATCTTAACCAGCATAAGTGTATAGGAACATCATGATTCAGTGCTCCTGTGTAGTCACAGGTCACAGCACGCCCCTCTGCCTAGCAGGTCAGGGATTTGCCCTATGATGAAGCATGCCACCACAGGGTAACCCTAGTGGGTGAGGGTTACGTTAAAAAGACATGGACTCAATCCTGCAGATTCAGGCAGTATGCTTCATTTGCTGTTTAGTACCTCGATACTTCCTTGGTCTTGCATTGGTACTTATTCAGCACTCCCTTTGTAATACTGCATCACTAGATGACATCTTAAGCCTAATTTCTCTAAAACCGCTAAACAGATTTCCACCAAATCACAAAAACCACGCTTTCTGGGTAAGACTAGAACTTTTTGACAGATGTTTTGTAATTCAGTTAAGCCATTTTGGCTGCAGTGTTGTTTAAATTTCCTAAATGAAATTGCATGGGAGTCAAGCATTTTGGACCCCCTTCTTTTTCTTGGGCCCCCGCTTGATGGATTACCTTGAAGCTTCCCAGGATGGAGCTGAAGTAGCTGAATTTCTTTTTTAGGAAAGTTTCATGAAGATTTGTCAAGCAGCCTAAAGTCATTAATAAACCCCAAACTCCCTACCCCATGGAAACATGGTCCTAACTATGACTACCCAGTGTGCCACTGCCACTGGACCATATATTAACTTAAAAATCCAAAGGCTAAAGTGAAGCTATAGTTAGGTGCACATTTCAGTGATAATTGAAACAAACCACTGTAATTCTAACATGTGCCCTAAGGTAACTATAAGTCGGGCGTGCAAAACAAAGTTTTGACATCAATGAAGTCATTTCAGATGTTGCAATGATGTCCTCAGTGGTGTCATTCAACATTTTATAAGTGATGTAATATTTGGGATACTTAGCTGTGCATAACATAGGCATGAGTTAGTTACCTTAGGGCAAAAGTTGTGGTTGCTAGAGATAACTATAACTGATGAAATTCAGTATTTTTTTTAGTTTAAAACATTACGTTGTGGCTGATATTTTCACATAACAATAATGTAACTTTAACCTTTGTTTTTTATGTGAACTTCTAAGTTTTTTTAAACAGTTTTTTTATTATGGCCATGGGATGCGGGGGTTGGCTGCAGTGCCTGCACCCAAGCCCCCACAGACTGCCAACCACACATGACAGAGGCCAAAATATACATTTAGAGGAGAGTGGTTGTGTGGCCCCCTTTCCTGAGCCTCTATGGGCCCTGGGAATCCCATCCCCAGGCCACCCTTTTTTTATGAAGGGGTAAGGGGATACTCAGCCACCTCCATAAAATGCTCTGGGCCCCACGGACCACATATCCAGGGGCATTCTTTTTTTAAAAAGGGAAGGGGTAATCTATAGGGGTCGCAGGGACTCAATCCCCCAGGACCTCATGTGCTCTTGAGTAGGTGCCCCGGTGCCCACCTGGGACACCCACAAAACAATACATTGGATGCTGCGGAGAGGAGCCCAGGGCTTCCATCGCCCCACTGGCTCCCTGCATGCAACCATCCTGGGTGCCACAGGAGCTGGCATTGTTCCCATCCAGTGGGAGAAATCTGAGTTTCCCTACCTGCAAGTGTATGGACAGAAAAACAAAAGCCTTCTCCCATTCTGCAGGAGAATTTTGAAAGCTCCCACCAAGTGGGAACACACTTTCTTTCCCTACCTGTGCTCCTGCGGGCATTGAAACCATTTGTGTCCCTAGGGTGGACTTCCCAGTACAAGAGCCAGCCCTGGGGGGTGGGGTCCTTGGGATGTTTTAAGGCTCGAGGAGGGGGTCCCCACACCTCCCTCCACTATACTAAAAAGTTGGCCCCGAGGATAGGGTCCCAGGAGACCATTGCTAGTTCAGGGAGGGGAGGTGTGCACCCTCTCGTCTATTTGAATATAATAAAACCCAGGGATGATGTCCTCTGGGTCTGTACCGGCACAGAGAGGAGAACTGCAACCCCTCCTTCTTATTTAAAAGAATTTTCCCTGAAAGATGGGATCCCTGAAACCGAAAATGGTATAGCAAGGGGGTGCTGTGTACCCCCTCCCCTTTGATTTTTATCTTTTTCGTAAATGCTATTGTCCCAACTTGTGAGATAGCAGCATTTCTTTTTAAACCTCTACCCTGCCCAGGGCCTCTATGTGTGAGTGTGTGTGTGTGTGTGGGTGTATGTATATATATATATATATATATATATATATATATATATATATATATATATATATATATATATATATATATATATATATATGTATATATATATCCACACAGATGCAGGCACTCTAATTAAGGGAGACCACAAGAAAAACGTTTGTTCAGGGGTTTTAAGGGCAGCTTTCAAGCACATGGTAGTTCAGAGGCACCTCTCCAGTAGCATGAACGCCGGACGCGTTTCGGGACCTTTCCCTTCATCTGCGGCGTGTAGTGAAAACAGCTGCTTGCACGTAATGTCTCTGCGCACCTTTTAATAAAACCTGCCTCTCTGGCATTGCGGATCGCTAAGCATCCTAGATATAGTAGTGCGCCTTTACTACACCCCGATGGGTGTGCAAACAGTTAGAGTAAATCAAAGTTAGTTCCCCAGTGGGTAGTGGGAGATGCTGGCTGACATCCTGTGCCCCGCTCAAAGTTGCCATATATATATATATATTACCTACTGGCGGTCGCCAGTAGGTAGTTATAGTTAGGATTTTTTTCAATGTTAAATCTCAAAATTCTATTTGGAATAACTTTGGCGCCGGTTGACGAATCTGCCTGAAAATTTCCTCAAAATGGCCTCGTCAAGCTCCGGTCATTCCCTGAAAGTTTGGGGGGGGTTGCGTCAAGCGGGGGCCGAGATAAAAGGGGGGTCCCAAAACGCGTTTTCACAATGTTAATTTCCATAGGGCGGTCGACCTCACTTTTAGCCCGAACGGCTGAATGGATTTCCACCAAACCTGGCAAAATTGTAGGGACTGGTAGCCCGATGTGCCTTTGCTATGTCTCAAGATATGTGTTCCAGTGGATTTTGAGTAATTTAGGTTCAAAAAAATATATATATCTATGGCAGCGCCCCGGTACGCGCACCGGGGAGCGCACCGGGCACGCTATGCGACTTGCGCACGGAAAGCTGATTGGCTCTCGGGTGTCGGTAAACATTCCAAATGGTCCAGAGCGGCCGCCATCTTGTGTCTCGGTAGGATCGAGACACAAGAGGTGGCCAAAACAAAGGGGGAAAAGACCATTAGGGGGCAGAGTAGACCCCCCTGACCCCCTAGGTTTCATGTGGGGGCAATAAAAGGGCCCTGCGGGGCAAAAAAAAAAAATCTTTTTTTTTCGATTTGCGCGGGGGGAGTGCCCGGTACGCGCACCGGGGAGTGCACCGGGGAGAAAAGAGAATGGCAGAGTTTAAAAATGTAAGTCATTTTATATAAATGGGAGGTAGTTCTGAAAAGAAGTGGTTTTTTTCTTTTTGTTGGAATCAGAGGCATACCTAACAATCTTGAATCTCAATGCGGAAGAGGGCAAGGAAATCAGCCTAAACAAAGCAATACCACAACTAGGAGCAGGTACTAGCCTCTTGAAGCCAAAATCCAAATTCTACCCCCAGTTAACACCAGGAAACAAAATAGATATGTTTCAGGAGGCGGTAATCCATGATGTACACAAGATCAACTCTAACAAAAATAACTCAGACAATCTATCCAAGAGTGAAAGAGAAGCCCTGTCCGCCTTAAGAAAAGACCAAAGTTTCGAAATAAAGGCAGCAGACAAGGCCGGAAATATAGTGCTCTGGGATAAAAAAACTATACATGGCAGAAGCAATGGAACAACTAAGCAATAAACACTACTACGAGAAACTTGAAAAAAATCCAATTGACAACATAAAAAGAGAACTGGATAAGAAACTATGTCAATGGGAAAACAATGAACTTCTTGACTCAGATGAAAGGAAATATTTAACAGTGGATTTCCCAAAAACAGCAACTGTGTATTTTCTACCTAAGATACACAAAAATGCCACGAAACCACCAGGGAGACCGATCGTGTCCGCCAATGGCTCTGTCCAATTTCATTGACTTCTATCTAAGCCCGCAGGTAAAACTACTGAAATCCTATATAAAGGACACTACCGATTTCTTGTGCAATCTGGAAAAAATCACTTGGCAACCTGATTTCATCGTGATCACCATGGATGTGATCTCGTTGTACACCAACATAGACAATGAGATGGGTTTGAATGCATGCAAATATTTCCTTAAAGAACGGAATATTCATTATCAAAGCCACAATGACATGCTAGTGGAAATGATACAGAACTTGCTGACCAACAACATCTTCATGTTTGGGGACTCACTATATTGACAGAAAAACGGCGCGGCTATGGGGTTTTCTTTCAGTCCCAACTATGCCTGTACAACCATGGGATGGTCGGAAGAAACAACGGCATGGAATGAAAAACACCATACATTCATACTTTACATCATAGTCTGGAAGAGATTTATTGATGATCTGTTTATAGTGTGGAATGGGGGAAAAGAAAAATTCTTGGAATATTTCCAAATATTGAACAACAGCACGCCCTGCGTAAAATTCACCCACACTATTAGCCAAGACAGAGCCGTTTTTCTGGATACTGAAGTGTACATAAATAACAACCATATGGAAACCACACTCCATCGAAAAAGCACCGGAACCAACGCAACCCTGGAGGCCACCAGTTTCCATCAACAATCCCTCATATCAAGTATTCCCTATGGGGAATTTCTTCGCCTAAGAAGAATCTGCAGTGAAGAACAAGAATGGCATGAGCAAAGCAAGAACTCAATGAAACGCTTCCAGAAAAGGAAATACAACCCCAATATCATAAAACAATGTTGGGAAAGGGCAAATCAGACGACAAGAACGGATTGCCTAAAACCTAAAGAAAATTCACCATCAACAGCGGATGAACCAATCAGGCTAATTCTGAATTACAGCAAAGAAACCAAGCAAATAAATCAAATCTTAAAAAGAAATTGGAAAATCCTGCATTTAGACCCAATCATAGGGGCAAAAATGGGCAAACACCCAGTAATTACATACAGCAGGGCGCGAAACTTACAGGACCAACTCATCCACAGTCAATTCCGACCAACCGTGAAAAAGAAACAATGGTTACAAACAAAGGGTTTCATAAAATGTTACAACTGCAAAGTCTGCGAAATTGCCAAACCAACAACAGAAACATCCATGCCCAACAATAAGACCTGCCTGATAAAGGAATGCATAACTTGTAACAGCAAATATACGATATACATGATCGAATGTCCATGCAAATTGAGGTATATCGGCAGTACCATCTGTGAGCTGAAAAAGCGCATTTTGGAGCATGTACGGGCAACGGTACATAAGGACAAGGGCAATGCAGTTGCCAAGCACATGGAATCGAATCACAATGGTAACTGGAAACAACTACGTTTCTGGGGGATTGAGACAATGAGCCTCTCAGAAAGGGGTGGTCACAATGAAAAAGTACTGAGACGCAAAGAATCAAGGCATATATTGAATTTCAGAACAATGACTCCGTATGGGCTTAACCAGTCGGAAGAAATGTACATACATCTTTAAGAACGATTAACCTTGACTAGAAACTGAACTCCTTAAATCATCCTGCTTACCATATTATCTAATTTTGAAATTTATACACAATTTAAGTTCTCACCAGCATCACCTTTTCTCACTTTTGATATGCTCACCAAACATAACAATGTTCTTTACAAAACTTTCTAACAGTGAGTTGATCTTGCCCACTAGAGGGCAGTACCTGTTTGTTTCTCGCCCACTGGAGGGCAGTATTGTTTGTAAATAATGAACAATAATTCAAAACAATTCGGATCGCATCACAAGGGTTATTAATGTATAGCTACTGGAATGTTTTTCCTTTCTTTTGTCCAATGTTTGTTCATTGTGAATAATTGCATTGAAAACTACAACTCCCAGAAGTCTAATTATAAGACCTACCATGTGATCTGCCATATGTTTTGAACACACCCACATGGGTGTAACCATTATTGTTTAATTGTTTTAAAAACTGTAAGCCTCTGAGCACAAACTGACCGTGATCAAGACAGCGGACGCTGTCGAAACGCGTTGGTTGTTTTTGTTTTGATACCCCCCTGGATTGATGGAATGAATAGAATATATTCACCATAAACAAGCGAATCGATTCCAATTTTTTGCGACTCCACGCCTCCCCAGAAGTGGGGAACCCTGTTGAAATTGTTAGCGGTTGGGCTCAACCGCAGGAGTAACGCGGCCAAAGACAAAGCAGCGCCTAACGGGAGAGGAGGAGAGCCGGATGGTTAATATATATACATATGTAAACATTTGTTAGGTCTGCGTTACCAGAGGAAGAGCATTTTTGGTTTGCTTATAACTTATGAATATACATATATATGTGTGTGCGTGAATATATATATATATATATATATATATATATATATATATATATATATATATATATATATATATATATAATACCTACTGGCAGTCACCAGTAGGTAGTTATAGTTAGAACCTAGTTTTCATAGAAAAAGCATTTTTTGATTTGCTAGTAACTTTGGCGTTGTTTGGCGAATCTTCGCGAAATTCTCCAAAAAAGGTCTATCCAGGTCAGCTCCTATCCTGAAAGTTTGGGGTGATTCGTCAAGCAGGGGTTGAGAAAAAAGAGGGGTCCCAATAAGTGTTTTCTCCATATTAATTTCCAGAGGAAACTTTAGCCAAGGCTACAGCCCGAACTGCTGAATGGAATTACACCAAATTTGGCAAAAAGGTAGCGCTTTCTTCAGGAAGCGACCTTTCTTTAAATGGTGTAAATCCGTTGAGTAGTTGCTGAGAATTTAAAAAAATAAAAGCTTCTAAATCATTTTTCAGTAGGAAATTTTAGCCAAGGCTATAGCCCGAACTGCTGAACGGAATTACACCAAAATTGACAAAATGGTAGTTCTTGGTTCAAAAAGCGACCATTTTTTAAAAAGTGTAAATTCGTTCAGTAGTTGCTGAGAAAATAAAAAAATTAAAAAAATATCAATATCTATGGCCGCGGTAGGTTCGCAATCCCTCCCGATCACAAGCTTCATATGGCCGAGATACCCGCCACCCCCTCTCAACACAATCCCCAAAAGGAGGGAAACCGGAAACAGTTCTTGAAGTTTTTGGAAGTGGGATGGAGTGACCATCCCGGCCGTATTTATTAAAACAAAATTAAAACATTAAACGTTTCATGTTATGTACAATTTCATTACCATATTGCGATGTTTGGCTAACCTTAACAGATTCTCTAATACAGAGGTTCTCCTAGCCGAACTAGCATCCTACAAAACATTTCTTGACATATTGAAATTGTACAACCTAACGTTTAAGGGCCAACGGCAAGGTCATAACCGGTGTCAAGATCCCTAACCCGACTTACCCCTCCCACTTGGGATGGGCGACAGCACGGAGGCGTACCTCAAGTGCAACTACTACCAATTTCCCTTGACTTGACGGGGGCACCTAAAGACTCGACGCCAGTAAAAGGTCGTTCGAATACTCGTGTGAGGTATCTCGAAGGTATCGTAGACCTTATCCCAACCCCACACAACTTACCGCATCTGCCGTCGCAGATGTCACTGGCCCCGGGAAATTCCCCAGGAGGGGGCTGTAACCCCTCCTACAAAGGAAGGGGCCTTGACCGCCTTTCCTTTACTTCCGGCGACCCATCCTTAGAAGGGACCGCCTCCCCATTGAGGGGCCAATGGCCACCTCTCCCGAGCGCTCCCATCCGTGTTGGGTGACGCCCACTCATAGGGATCTACTAATTAGTGCTCACCGATCATGACCTTACCGCCTACCAAAATAAATACGACAGTGCTAATTAAACCTAAGAATACATTGGCCACTATGACCGAAAGAGCATGCATCAAAATTCAACACTAAATCTGAATCTCTTTAATGGCAAACATACTCAAACCGACCATTCTTTATTAACTCAACATCAACATGGCACTACAACCTGTAAACGAAAACAGAAGCAAAATTAATCAACTTTATTATACACAACTGGCTGTCTTCAGGGGCTGGTGGGTGGGTCAAAATTGGCTCTTCGTTCTGTCCCGAGCTCACGTGCAGCGAGGAGGTGCAGCTTCAGAGCACAAGAACAAGAGGATGTCTTCTGGTCTTGCGTCCCTTTTTATCCGTCTTCAGGGCGGGCGTATACCCGCCCCTGCCTGCCCCGAGGGCGTGGCTGGCTGCGTCAGTGTCTAGGCCAGCCCACTCTAGGGCGGGAACGGGCGCGCCCCAGCTACGCCGCTTCGGGCATACCAGCTGAGACGCGCCTCCCGCCCAAAAATGGCTTCCCGGGGGGATCGAGGCACTCGGCCATACGTTCGGGGGGACCGAGTTGGTCGCCCCTTTCCATATGGCCGAGATACCCGCCACCCCCTCTCAACACAATCCCCAAAAGGAGGGAAACCGGAAACAGTTCTTGAAGTTTTTGGAAGTGGGATGGAGTGACCATCCCGGCCGTATTTATTAAAACAAAATTAAAACATTAAACGTTTCATGTTATGTACAATTTCATTACCATATTGCGATGTTTGGCTAACCTTAACAGATTCTCTAATACAGAGGTTCTCCTAGCCGAACTAGCATCCTACAAAACATTTCTTGACATATTGAAATTGTACAACCTAACGTTTAAGGGCCAACGGCAAGGTCATAACCGGTGTCAAGATCCCTAACCCGACTTACCCCTCCCACTTGGGATGGGCGACAGCACGGAGGCGTACCTCAAGTGCAACTACTACCAATTTCCCTTGACTTGACGGGGGCACCTAAAGACTCGACGCCAGTTAAAGGTCGTTCGAATACTCGTGTGAGGTATCTCGAAGGTATCGTAGACCTTATCCCAACCCCACACAACTTACCGCATCTGCCGTCGCAGATGTCACTGGCCCCGGGAAATTCCCCAGGAGGGGGCTGTAACCCCTCCTACAAAGGAAGGGGCCTTGACCGCCTTTCCTTTACTTCCGGCGACCCATCCTTAGAAGGGACCGCCTCCCCATTGAGGGGCCAATGGCCACCTCTCCCGAGCGCTCCCATCCGTGTTGGGTGACGCCCACTCATAGGGATCTACTAATTAGTGCTCACCGATCATGACCTTACCGCCACAGGCCCGGATAGTTGACCGGCTATCCGGGCCCCCCACAAAAAGCCTACCTAAATGTCATGTTTCAACGTTTTTTAACCATGCTAAGAAGTCTCCTATGAGTAACTCATTTCCCACCCGAGACAAATGCACACCATCCCCTAAATACATACTGTCATCATTAATACAACCATGCGAGATAGAATGCAATGTCTTGGAACGGAACAACCTACTCACTTTGTTATTAAGTTTTCTAACAGAATGGTTCAAAGCACGAATCGAAACAGCCCCCCGCCACACTTTTCGTGGGATCATATGAGACCACGCAATTATGCACCCCGGAACTTTCCTTGCCAACCAACTTACAGTGGAAAGCATTGCCTCTAGGAGAAGTCGTCTACCGGTGGTGACCAAATCATTGCCCCCTAAATGTACTATGACTATAGACGGCGGTGACCTCGTCCGCCCTAACAAACCCTCAAAGAATGCCTGAAACTGGTCAATACAGAGACCGCCCCTTCCGTAGAAGGACACTCTGTACCCGTATTCCCCAGCTACGTGAATCATGTCACCTGCTTCGAATACGTCTGCGGCACGCCTCACGTATGAGTGGCCCACGACCCACACCTCTTTTCTCACAGCCGGTGATGTCTGACCGCTGGCCTGGTGTTGGGTCGACTGCATAGTCCGCCCCGCCTCGAAGGCTTGCGTAACTGAAAACCAAACAAAGACAAGAAGCGTGAGTACATTATTACAGCTTCACAACATGTGCAACCGCACATACCTCTTATAACAATTGGAGGACCAACGCCCCACTCGTTTTACTTGTTCCACATTAAGACCCCTGGCTGTAGCTTCAGTGGCAGCCCCTATCCGAAAGGAATGGGTCCCAAACTCGCCCGGGTCCAAGCCCGCTGCGGTAATTGACATCGCAAGCACCCGCTGAAACTGGAATTTCGTCAGTGGGGTGGCGTCAGCGTGTCTCAACAACGTCCCTCCCCATGATGCCACCCTTCGTGCTAGGTAGTCTTCTAAACACTTTACCGGACACATGGAGGACCCTGGAATCCTGCGAATGACTATGCAGTCCCCTATCCCATCTTGATCGGTTTTGGACCTGACAAAGGATACAGTCATCGTCTCACCCCTGATCTGAACGTGTTCCCGGCACAAACCCCCCGCCACATCCTGCTTGTTCCTTGCCACCAGCTCACTTATCCTCATTGCCCCGTGAAATGCAAGCGTAAAAGCAGCTCGGAACAAACAGGCCTCGAACTGAGACGAGCATGTGGCGGGGAGTGTGGCCAGCAACTGGGACAACCTATCCAGACCTATCGGGCGCCTCTCGTCTACTCTGCGACCCTCAAGGCGTTGCCACCCACGCAGCGCTTTCTGTACCACAAAAGACGCTGTCGGGTCCTGGATATTATGAGCCCTGGCAACAAAGGAAATGGCAGCACGATGCCTCTGGGCTGTAGCCACCGACTTCCCAGCCCTACGCAAGGACATCAGAAAATGTACTACCCAATCCTCATGCCCCCAAAGCCCCCCTCTCTCAGTCCCCAAAAAGGCTAAATAAGCCCGAAACGCCCCTTCGTATGCCTTCCTCGTCCTTGGTGCTAGACTCTCTCCCACGAGGTAACGAAGTTCGGGGCACCGAGAGACCAGAGAGCTTCGGGAAAGGGTGCCGGCTCTGGGTCCGCTGAGGGAAGGAAACCAGAGAAAGCCTGCATTTGAAAACGAGACAGTGCATCAGCAGCCTGATTCATCACCCCTGGGACATGTTTCGCTCTGAATACCACGTTCAGTTGCATACACAGTAAGACAATTTCTTTAAGCAGCCTTAAAATCATTTTACAACGTGCTGCCTGACTATTGATGCATTCTACAACGGTCATATTGTCAGACCAAAATATGACAGAGTGATTTTTGAATCCATCGGGCCAGGTTCTGAGGGCCACCAAAATGGGAAACAGTTCAAGGAAAGCAATATTACTCGTCAGCCACTCTTCATGCCACCATGTTGGCCACCTTTGTGCCGACCATTTTGTGCCGAAGATGGCGCCGAAACCCATGCTTCCCGCTGAATCCGTCCATAGACCAAGCTCCTCAGAGGACAAGGCCGGTTTGTTCCAGACGACTCGACCATTGAAATCCGCCAAAAATGCTAACCAAATACGCATGTCTTGGCGGACCTCGGCCGATAATCTCGTGCGATGATGACCCTCTTTTAGGCCGACCATCGCCTGGGCAATTGAACGGGAAAAGGGGCGGGCCATCGGGATCACCCTTAGAGCAAAGTTCAACTTCCCCACCAATTGCTGCAATTGATGCAGCGTAACTTTAGATGCATTTATACACATTTGCAGGGCTGCCCTGAATTTCGACACTTTGGCAGCTGGTAAACGAAAACAACCCTCACTAGAGTCCAACTCGATCCCCAGAAACTCGAGGCAAGTCGTGGGACCCACAGTTTTACCTGGTGCCAATGGCACGCCAAATCGATCCATTAATACACAAAATTCAGTCAAGGCCCGGGCACATTCGTCATCCCCAGCGGGCCCAAGGAACAGAAAGTCATCAAGGTAATGCATCACATTTCGAAAACCCGTTTCCTTCGTGTAAACCCATTGTAGAAAACTACTGAATTTCTCGAAATATGCACAAGATATAGAGCACCCCATCGGCATACACCTATCCATGTAATATGAACCTTGAAACATGAATCCCAGAAGACGTTGGTCGTCCGGGTATACCGGGAGCAAACGGAACGCTGACTCGATATCTGATTTCGCCATCAGCGTCCCGGGCCCCAGGCGATTCAAAATGGCTACGGCCTCATCAAATGATGCGTACCGCACCGAACATACCCCTGGATCAATTGCATCGTTCACAGAAAGGCCATGAGGAGCTGATAAATTGTGGATCAATCGAAACTCACCTGGGTCCTTCTTGGGGACCACCCCTAAAGGAGAATAGACAAAATTCTGTACCGGGGGAACACTAAACGGGCCGGCAACCCGACCTCGGATAACCTCTTTCCGGATCTTATCCTGTACTACATTCGTATGCTGCAAGACGGAAAGTTGGTTTTTGCACGTCCCGACACCCTGAAAGTCCCCTACCGGGATGCGGAAACCATATGAAAAACCGTTTCGCAGCACCCCAGCAGAAGTACGATCTGGGTATTCGCTGAGCCAGGGAATCATCGCCAAGGTATCAATCGGGGTTGGTAAGGGCGCCCCTCGGACTACATTAGACCTGTTTGGCGCCTCCTCTACCCCCATTTTCACCCGTTTTGGCTCTACACGAGGACTCAGGATGGGGTGCCCCGCAACCACTACATTCGTGCTTGAATTTACAAGATCCCGGGGGCCTAGTACATTTACCTTTGTTGAAATTGAAACAGAAACCCCTCTTCCCTGTATTGCCGGCGGGTCTCGGATAATCGTCGGTACCCGTACCCGACCGAAAGGGCGTCCCCCCATATTGGCGGGAGGACTCACCAACAGTACTCCCCACCAACGGTATTTTCAACATCCCTGACTCTTTCATTTTATCCCATGTCAAAGAATCATAACAGTCCCAGGTTAAACTTTTGTTATGCTCCATCGCTTTCCTGAAAAGGTTGTCATAACAGAACCATTGGTTACCTTGGTGCGATATCGAGTACCCCATAATTCGTGACTGATATACTGGAAACTCAGGGAGCAATTCAGGCTACGTTCCCCCAAAATTGACGTAAAAATTCCCCATGCATTGCCCCAGTTGCCAATATTCTCATTTACTTTAAAGGCGGCCATTTTTGCGCGCCAAACACTTGGATGCATCAGATCCTTTTGACTCTTAACAGTTTCAACCTCATAATGATCAACAAGCAAGGAGAAAATGTTTACGTATTCCCCAGCCCAAATCTTTTCCTTTATTGCCAAAGGAACATGTTGCCCCAATTTTTCTCTACGAGAGGGTGTTGACTCATCCCTCGCGATCGGCAATGGCCGCTTACCTGCACCGGACGCTGCTTCCGCCCCTCGTGGCTTGTCTATCGCCGCATCCGGCGCGGGCACCTTGGCTGTATCACGTTTCTCGCGCAACTGTTTCATGAGTGCCTGCGCTTCGGCAGCCGTGGCGCCCTCGCTACTGTCCCCCAACCACGCCGCTAACTGTGCCGCCAACTCGGGAGGCATATCCTCAGCGGATGTCGGGGTGACTACGACGGGAATCGGATTCCCTTCCTTCGGTACCGGGGCCGGTACCGGGGCTGGCGCCTCGAGCGGGGAACAGGGAACCGGGACGTCTCCCCCGACCGGCCCCCTTCTCGGCCTCTTCGGCCTCCCTCCGGCCGGTGGACGCCCCGATCCCTCCTCTCCGTCTCGCTCCGCCAACTGCTTCTTTATTTCGGACATGTCCTTCATGAGGACCCGAACCATCTGGTCAGTCGACATTCTCTTCGCGCCTTTCTTGGGCATCTTTCAGACGAAGTATCTAGAAGACAAAAAGAGAGATTAAAACGCTCAAAATTGGCTCTTCGTTCTGTCCCGAGCTCACGTGCAGCGAGGAGGTGCAGCTTCAGAGCACAAGAACAAGAGGATGTCTTCTGGTCTTGCGTCCCTTTTTATCCGTCTTCAGGGCGGGCGTATACCCGCCCCTGCCTGCCCCGAGGGCGTGGCTGGCTGCGTCAGTGTCTAGGCCAGCCCACTCTAGGGTGGGAACGGGCGCGCCCCAGCTACGCCGCTTCGGGCATACCAGCTGAGACGCGCCTCCCGCCCAAAAATGGCTTCCCGGGGGGATCGAGGCACTCGGCCATACGTTCGGGGGGACCGAGTTGGTCGCCCCTTTCCATTCTAATTGGCTGACAACACTCCAAACCAGGAAGTGTTGGCAGTCATCTTGTGACTTAGTAGGACTAAGTCACAAGAAAACAGTGAAACAAAGATAAAACAAGCATTAGGAATGCATTAGGGCTCGGGTTTGTTTTAAGTTAGAGATAATGGCATTGTAAATGGAAATGTGTTTTAGGCACTCTGCACTACCACTCTGCACTCTGCACTACCAATCTGCACTCTGCACTCTCAATCTGCACTCTGCACTCTCAATCTGCACTCTGCACTCTCAATCTGCACTCTGCACTCTCAATCTGCACTACCACTCTGCACTCTGCACTACCACTCTGCACTACCACTCTGCACTACCACTCTGCACTACCACTCTGCACGACCACTCTGCACTACCACTCTGCATTACCACTCTGCAGTACCACTCTGCACTCTGCACTACCACTCTGCACTCTGCACTCTCAATCTGCACTCTGCACTCTCAATCTGCACTCTGCACTCTGTACTACCAATCTGCACTCCGCACTACCATTCTGCACTACCACTCTGCACTCTGCACTACCACTCTGCACTACCACTCTGCACTCTGCACTACCACTCTGCACTCTGCACTACCACTCTGCACTCTGCACTACCACTCTGCACTCTGCACTACCACTCTGCACTACCACTCTGCACTCTGCACTACCACTCTGCACTCTGCACTACCACTCTGCACTCTGCACTACCACTCTGCACTACCACTCTCCACTCTGCACTACCACTCTCCACTCTGCACTACCACTCGCCACTCTGCACTACCACTCTCCACTCTGCACTACCACTCTGCACTACCACTCTCCACTCTGCACTACCACTCTCCACTCTGCACTACCACTCTGCACTCTGCACTACCACTCTGCACTCTGCACTACCACTCTGCACTCTGCGCTACCACTCTGCACTCTGCACTACCACTCTGCACTACCACTCTGCACTTTGCACTACCACTCTGCACTACAACTCTGCACTACCACTCTGCACTACCACTCTGCACTCTGCACTACCACTCTGCACTCTACACTACCACTCTGCACTCTACACTACCACTCTGCACTATACACTACCACTCTGCACTCTACACTACCACTCTGCACTCTACACTACCACTCTGCACTACCACTCTGCACTCTGCACTACCACTCTGCACTACCACTCTGCACTACTGCACTACACACTACTACTCTGCACTACCACTCTGCACTACCACTCTGCACTACCACTCTGCACTACCACTCAGCACTACCACTCTGCACTACCACTCTGCACTACCACTCTGCACTCTGCACTACCACTCTGCACTCTGCACTACGCACTACTACTCTGCACTACTACTCTGCACTACCACTCTGCACTACCACTCTGCACTACCACTCTGCACTACCACTCTGCACTACCACACTGCACTCTGCACTACCACTCTGCACTCTGCACTACCACTCGCACTCTCACTCTGCACTCTACACTACCACTCTGCACTACCACTCTGCACTCTGCACTACCACTCTGCACTCTGCACTACCACTCTGCACTTCCACTCTGCACTGCCACTCTGCACTCTGCACTACCACTCTGCACTACCACTCTGCACTCTGCACTACCACTCTGCATTACCACTCTGCACTATCACTCTGCACTACCACTCTGCACTACAACTCTGCACTACCACTCTGCACTACCACTCGGCACTCTGCACTACCACTCTGCACTACCACTCTGCACTACCACTCTGCACTTTGCACTACCACTCTGCACTCTGCACTACCACTCTGCACTACCACTCTCCAGTCTGCACTACCACTCTCCACTCTGCACTACCACTCTCCACTCTGCACTACCACTCTGCACTACCACTCTCCACTCTGCACTACCACTCTCCACTCTGCACTACCACTCTGCACTCTGCACTACCACTCTGCACTCTGCACTACCACGCTGCACTCTGCACTACCACTCTGCACTCTGCACTCCCACTCTGCACTCTGCACTACCACTCTGCACTACCACTCTCCACTCTGCACTACCACTCTCCACTCTGCACTACAACTCTCCATTCTGCACTACCACTCTCCACTCTGCACTACCACTCTGCACTACCACTCTCCACTCTGCACTACCACTCTCCACTCTGCACTACCACTCTGCACTCTGCACTACCACTCTGCACTCTGCACTACCACTCTGCACTACCACCCTGCACTCTGCGCTACCACTCTGCACTCTGAACTACCACTCTGCACTCTGCACTACCACTCTGCACTCTGCACTACCACTCTGCACTCTGCACTACCACTCTGCACTACCACTCTGCACTCTGCACTACCACTCTGCACTACAACTCTGCACTACCACTCGGCACTACCACTCTGCACTCTGCACTACCACTCTGCACTCTAAACTACCACTCTGCACTATACACTACCACTCTGCACTCTACACTACCACTCTGCACTCTACACTACCACTCTGCACCACCACTCTGCACTCTGCACTACCACTCTGCACTACCACTCTGCACTACTGCACTACGCACTACTACTCTGCACTACCACTCTGCACTACCACTCTGCACTACCACTCAGCACTACCACTCTGCACTACCACTCTGCACTACCACTCTGCACTCTGCACTACCACTCTGCACTCTGCACTACGCACTACTACTCTGCACTACTAATCTGCACTACCACTCTGCACTACCACTCTGTACTACCACTCTGCACTCTGCACTACCACTCTGCACTCTGCACTACCACTCGCACTCTCACTCTGCACTCTACACTACCACTCTGCACTACCACTCTGCACTCTGCACTACCACTCTGCACTCTGCACTACCACTCTGCACTTCCACTCTGCACTGCCACTCTGCACTCTGCACTACCACTCTGCACTACCACTCTGCACTCTGCACTACCACTCTGCATTACCACTCTGCACTATCACTCTGCACTACCACTCTGCACTACAACTCTACACTACCACTCTGCACTACCACTCGGCACTCTGCACTACCACTCTGCACTACCACTCTGCACTCTGCACTACCACTCCGCACTCTGCACTACCACTCTGCACTACCACTCTCCACTCTGCACTACCACTCTCCACTCTGCACTACCACTCTCTACTCCGCACTCCCACTCTGCACTACCACTCTCCACTCTGCACTACCACTCTCCACTCTGCACTACCACTCTGCACTCTGCACTACCACTCTGCACTCTGCACTACCACGCTGCACTCTGCACTACCACTATGCACTCTGCACTACCACTCTGCACTCTGCGCTACCACTCTGCACTCTGCACTACCACTCTGCACTCGGCACTACCACTCTGCACTCGGCACTACCACTCTGCACTACCACTCTGCACTCTGCACTACCACTCTGCACTACCACTCTGCACTACCACTCTGCACTCTCCACTACCACTCTGCACTCTACACTACCACTCTGCACTATACACTACCACTCTGCACTCTACACTACCACTCTGCACTCTACACTACCACTCTGCACTACCACTCTGCACTACCACTCTGCACTCTGCACTACCACTCTGCACTACAACTCTGCACTCTGCACTACCACTCTGCACTCTACACTACCACTCTGCACTCTACACTACCACGCTGCACTATACACTATCATTTTTCAGTAGGAAATTTTAGCCAAGGCTATAGCCCGAACTGCTGAACGGAATTACACCAAAATTGGCAAAATGGTAGTTCTTGGTTCAAAAAGCGACCATTTTTTAAAAAGTGTAAATTCGTTCAGTAGTTGCTGAGAAAATAAAAAAATAAAAAAAATATCAATATCTATGGCCGCGGTAGGTTCGCAATCCCTCCCGATCACAAGCTTCATTCTAATTGGCTGACAACACTCCAAACCAGGAAGTGTTGGCAGTCATCTTGTGACTTAGTAGGACTAAGTCACAAGAAAACAGTGAAACAAAGATAAAACAAGCATTAGGAATGCATTAGGGCTCGGGTTTGTTTTAAGTTAGAGATAATGGCATTGTAAATGGAAATGTGTTTTAGGCACTCTGCACTACCACTCTGCACTCTGCACTACCAATCTGCACTCTGCACTCTCAATCTGCACTCTGCACTCTCAATCTGCACTCTGCACTCTCAATCTGCACTACCACTCTGCACTCTGCACTACCACTCTGCACTCTGCACTACCACTCTGCACTACCACTCTGCACTACCACTCTGCACTACCACTCTGCACGACCACTCTGCACTACCACTCTGCATTACCACTCTGCACTACCACTCTGCACTCTGCACTACCACTCTGCACTCTGCACTCTCAATCTGCACTCTGCACTCTCAATCTGCACTCTGCACTCTGTACTACCAATCTGCACTCCGCACTACCACTCTGCACTACCACTCTGCACTCTGCACTACCACTCTGCACTACCACTCTGCACTCTGCACTACCACTCTGCACTCTGCACTACCACTCTGCACTCTGCACTACCACTCTGCACTCTGCACTACCACTCTGCACTACCACTCTGCACTCTGCACTACCACTCTGCACTCTGCACTACCACTCTGCACTACCACTCTGCACTATACACTACCACTCTGCACTCTACACTACCACTCTGCACTACCACTCTGCACTACCAGTCTGCACTACCACTCTGCACTACCACTCCCACCCTGCACTACTGCACTACTACTCTGCACTCTGCACTACCACTCTGCACTACCACTCTGCACTCTGCACTACCACTCTGCACTACCACTCTCCACTCTGCACTACCACTCTCCACTCTGCACTACCACTCTCCACTCTGCACTACCACTCTCCACTCTGCACTACCACTCTGCACTACCACTCTCCACTCTGCACTACCACTCTCCACTCTGCACTACCACTCTGCACTCTGCACTACCACTCTGCACTCTGCACTACCACTCTGCACTCTGCGCTACCACTCTGCACTCTGCACTACCACTCTGCACTACCACTCTGCACTCTGCACTACCACTCTGCACTACAACTCTGCACTACCACTCTGCACTACCACTCTGCACTCGGCACTACCACTCTGCACTCTACACTACCACTCTGCACTCTACACTACCACTCTGCACTCTACACTACCACTCTGCACTACCACTCTGCACTCTGCACTACCACTCTGCACTACCACTCTGCACTACTGCACTACACACTACTACTCTGCACTACCACTCTGCACTACCACTCTGCACTACCACTCTGCACTACCACTCAGCACTACCACTCTGCACTACCACTCTGCACTACCACTCTGCACTCTGCACTACCACTCTGCACTCTGCACTACGCACTACTACTCTGCACTACTACTCTGCACTACCACTCTGCACTACCACTCTGCACTACCACTCTGCACTACCACACTGCACTCTGCACTACCACTCTGCACTCTGCACTACCACTCGCACTCTCACTCTGCACTCTACACTACCACTCTGCACTACCACTCTGCACTCTGCACTACCACTCTGCACTCTGCACTACCACTCTGCACTCTGCACTTCCACTCTGCACTGCCACTCTGCACTCTGCACTACCACTCTGCACTACCACTCTGCACTCTGCACTACCACTCTGCATTACCACTCTGCACTATCACTCTGCACTACCACTCTGCACTACAACTCTGCACTACCACTCTGCACTACCACTCGGCACTCTGCACTACCACTCTGCACTACCACTCTGCACTACCACTCTGCACTCTGCACTACCACTCTGCACTACCACTCTGCACTCTGCACTACCACTCTGCACTACCACTCTCCACTCTGCACTACCACTCTCCACTCTGCACTACCACTCTCCACTCTGCACTACCACTCTGCACTACCACTCTCCACTCTGCACTACCACTCTCCACTCTGCACTACCACTCTGCACTCTGCACTAACACTCTGCACTCTGCACTACCACGCTGCACTCTGCACTACCACTCTGCACTCTGCACGCCCACTCTGCACTCTGCACTACCACTCTGCACTACCACTCTCCACTCTGCACTACCACTCTCCACTCTGCACTACAACTCTCCATTCTGCACTACCACTCTCCACTCTGCACTACCACTCTGCACTACCACTCTCCACTCTGCACTACCACTCTCCACTCTGCACTACCACTCTGCACTCTGCACTACCACTCTGCACTCTGCACTACCACTCTGCACTACCACCCTGCACTCTGCGCTACCACTCTGCACTCTGAACTACCACTCTGCACTCTGCACTACCACTCTGCACTCTGCACTACCACTCTGCAGTCTGCACTACCACTCTGCACTACCACTCTGCACTCCGCACTACCACTCTGCACTACAACTCTGCACTACCACTCTGCACTCTGCACTACCACTCTGCACTCTGCGCTACCACTCTGCACTCTGCACTGCCACTCTGCACTCTGGACTACCACTCTGCACTCTGCACTACCACTCTGTACTCTGCACTACCACTCTGCACTACCACTCTGCACTCTGCACTACCACTCTGCACTCTGCACTACCACTCGCTCTCTCACTCTGCACTCTACACTACCACTCTGCACTACCACTCTGCACTCTGCACTACCACTCTGCACTCTGCACTACCACTCTGCACTCTGCACTTCCACTCTGCACTGCCACTCTGCACTCTGCACTACCACTCTGCACTACCACTCTGCACTCTGCACTGCCACTCTGCATTACCACTCTGCACTATCACTCTGCACTACCACTCTGCACTACAACTCTGCACTACCACTCTGCACTACCACTCGGCACTCTGCACTACCACTCTGCACTACCACTCTGCACTACCACTCTGCACTCTGCACTACCACTCTGCACTGCCACTCTGCACTCTGCACTACCACTCTGCACTACCACTCTCCACTCTGCACTACCACTCTCCACTCTGCACTACCACTCTCCACTCTGCACTACCACTCTGCACTAAAACTCTCCACTCTGCACTACCACTCTCCACTCTGCACTACCACTCTGCACTCTGCACTACCACTCTGCACTCTGCACTACCACTCTGCACTCTGCGCTACCACTCTGCACTCTGCACTACCACTCTGCACTCTGCACTACCACTCTGCACTCTGCACTACCACTCTGCACTACCACTCTGCACTACCACTCTGCACTCTCCACTACCACTCTGCACTCTACACTACCACTCTGCACTCTACACTACCACTCTGCACTATACACTACCACTCTGCACTCTACACTACCACTCTGCACTCTACACTACCACTCTGCACTCTACACTACCACTCTGCACTCTACACTAACACTCTGCACTACCACTCTGCACTCTGCATGACCACTCTGCACTACCACTCTGCACTACTGCACTACGCACTACCACTCTGCACTACCACTCTGCACTCTGCACTACTACTCTTCACTACCACTCTTCACTACCACTCTGCACTACCACTCTGCACTACCACTCTGCACTCTGCACTACCACTCTGCACTACCACTCTCCACTCTGCACTACTACTCTCCACTCTGCACTACCACTCTCCACTCTGCACTACCACTCTCCACTCTGTACTACCACTCTGCACTACCACTCTCCACTCTGCACTACCACTCTCCACTCTGCACTACCACTCTGCACTCTGCACTACCACTCTGCACTACCACTCTGCACTCTGCACTACCACTCGCACTCCCACTCTGCACTACCACTCTGCACACTGCACTACCACTCTGCACTACCACTCTGCACTCTGCACTACCACTCGCACTCTCACTCTGCACTCTACACTACCACTCTGCACTACCACTCTGCACTCTGCACTACCACTCTGCACTCTGCACTACCACTCTGCACTCTGCACTTCCACTCTGCACTACCACTCTGCACTCTACACTACCACTCTGCACTACCACGCTGCACTCTGCACTACCACTCTGCACTATCACTCTGCACTACCACTCTGCACTACAACTCTGCACCACCACTCTGCACTACCACTCTGAACTCTGCACTACCACTCTGCACTACCACTCTGCACTACCACTCTGCACTCTGCACTACCACTCTGCACTACCACTCTGCACTCTGCACTACCACTCTGCACTACCACTCTCCACTCTGCACTACCACTCTCCACTCTGCACTACCACTCTCCACTCAGCACTACCACTCTCCACTCCGCACTACCACTCTGCACTACCACTCTCCACTCTGCACTACCACTCTCCACTCTGCACTACCACTCTGCACTCTGCACTACCACTCTGCACTCTGCACTACCACGCTGCACTCTGCACTACCACTCTGCACTCTGCACTACCACTCTGCACTCTGCGCTACCACTCTGCACTCTGCACTACCACTCTGCACTCTGCACTACCACTCTGCACTCTGCACTACCACTCTGTACTCTGCACTACCACTCTGCACTACCACTCTGCACTCTGCACTACCACTCTGCACTCTGCACTACCACTCGCACTCTCACTCTGCACTCTACACTACCACTCTGCACTACCACTCTGCACTCTGCACTACCACTCTGCACTCTGCACTACCACTCTGCACTCTGCACTTCCACTCTGCACTGCCACTCTGCACTCTGCACTACCACTCTGCACTACCACTCTGCACTCTGCACTACCACTCTGCATTACCACTCTGCACTATCACTCTGCACTACCACTCTGCACTACAACTCTGCACTACCACTCTGCACTACCACTCGGCACTCTGCACTACCACTCTGCACTACCACTCTGCACTACCACTCTGCACTACCACTCTGCACTACCACTCTGCACTCTGCACTACCACTCTGCACTACCACTCTCCACTCTGCACTACCACTCTCCACTCTGCACTACCACTCTCCACTCTGCACTACCACTCTGCACTACCACTCTCCACTCTGCACTACCACTCTCCACTCTGCACTACCACTCTGCACTCTGCACTACCACTCTGCACTCTGCACTACCACGCTGCACTCTGCACTACCACTCTGCACTCTGCACTACCACTCTGCACTCTCCACTACCACTCTGCACTCTACACTACCACTCTGCACTCTACACTACCACTCTGCACTATACACTACCACTCTGCACTCTACACTACCACTCTGTACTCTACACTACCACTCTGCACTCTACACTACCACTCTGCACTCTACACTACCACTCTGCACTACCACTCTGCACTCTGCATGACCACTCTGCACTACCACTCTGCACTACTGCACTATGCACTACCACTCTGCACTACCACTCTGCACTCTGCACTACTACTCTTCACTACCACTCTTCACTACCACTCTGCACTACCACTCTGCACTGCCACTCTGCATTACCACTCTGCACTACCACTCTGCACTGCCACTCTGCACTCTGCACTACCACTCTGCACTCTGCACTACCACTTGCACTCTCACTCTGCTCTCTACACTACCACTCTGCACTACCACTCTGCACTCTGCACTCTGCACTACCACTGTGCACTCTGCACTACCACTGTGCACTCTGCACTACCACTCTGCACTACAACTCTGCACTACCACTCTGCACTCTGCACTACCACTCTGCTATACCACTCTGCACTACCACTCTGCACTCTGCACTACCACTCTGCACTACCACTCTGCACTCTGCACTGCCACTCTGCACTACCACTCTCCACTCTGCACTACCACTCTCCACTCTGCACTACCACTCTCCACTCTGCACTTCCACTCTCCACTCTGCACTACCACTCTGCACTACCACTCTCCACTCTGCACTACCACTCTCCACTCTGCACTACCACTCTGCACTCTGCACTACCACTCTACACTCTGCACTACCACGCTGCACTCTGCACTCTGCACTACCACTCTGCACTCTGCGCTACCACTCTGCACTCTGCACTACCACTCTGCACTCTGCACTACCACTCTGCACTCTGCACTACCACTCTGCACTACCACTCTGCACTACCACTCTGCACTCTGCACTACCACTCTGCACTACCACTCTGCACTACCACTCTGCAATCTGCACTACCACTCTGCACTCTACACTATCACTCTGCACTCTACACTACCACTTTGCACTATACACTACCACTCTGCACTCTACACTACCACTCTGCACTTTACACTACCACTCTGCACTCTACACTACCATTCTGCACTACCACTCTGCACTCTGCACTACCACTCTGCACTACCACTCTGCACTACTGCACTACGCACTACCACTCTGCACTACCACTCTGCACTCTGCACTACTACTCTGCACTACCACTCTTCACTACCACTCTGCACTACCACTCTGCACTCTGCACTACCACTCTGCACTACCACTCTGCACTACCACTCTGCACTATCACTCTGCACTACCACTCTGCACTCTGCACTACCACTCTGAGCTCTGCACTACCACTCGCACTCTCACTCTGCACTTTACACTACCACTCTGCACTACCACTCTGCACTCTGCACTCTGCACTACCACTCTGCACTCTGCACTACCACTCTGCACTCTGCACTACCACTCTGCACTACCACTCTGCACTCTGCACTACCACTCTGCACTACCACTCTGCACTCTGCACTACCACTCTGTACTCTGCACTACCACTCTGCACTACCACTCTGCACTCTGCAATACCACTCTGCACTACCACTCTGCACTACCACTCTGCACTACCACTCTGCACTCTGCACTACCACTCTGCACTCTACACTACCACTCTGCACTATACACTACCACTCTGCACTCTACACTACCACTCTGCACTCTACACTACCACTCTGCACTACCACTCTGCACTCTGCACTACCACTCTGCACTACCACTCTGCACTACTGCAGTACGCACTACCACTCTGCACTACCACTCTGCACTCTGCACTACCACTCTTCACTACCACTCTGCACTACCACTCTGCACTACCACTCTGCACTGCCACTCTGCATTACCACTCTGCACTACCACTCTGCACTACCACTCTGCACTCTGCACTACCACTCTGCACTCTGCACTACCACTCGCACTCTCACTCTGCTCTCTACACTACCACTCTGCACTACCACTCTGCACTCTGCACTCTGCACTACCACTGTGCACTCTGCACTACCACTGTGCACTCTGCACTACCACTCTGCACTACCACTCTGCACTCTGCACTACCACTCTCCACTCTGCACTACCACTCTGCACTCTGCACTACCACTCTGCACTCTGCACTACCACTCTGCACTACCACTCTGCACTCTGCACTGCCACTCTGCACTCTGCACTACCACTCTGCACTACCACTCTGCACTCTGCACTACCACTCTGCACTCTGCACTACCACTCTGCACTACCACTCCGCACTACCACTCTGCACTCTGCACTACCACTCTGCACTACCACTCTGCACTACCACTCTGCAATCTGCACTACCACTCTGCACTCTACACTATCACTCTGCACTCTACACTACCACTTTGCACTATACACTACCACTCTGCACTCTACACTACCACTCTGCACTCTACACTACCACTCTGCACTCTACACTACCATTCTGCACTACCACTCTGCACTCTGCACTACCACTCTGCACTACCACTCTGCACTACTGCACTACGCACTACCACTCTGCACTACCACTCTGCACTCTTCACTACTACTCTGCACTACCACTCTTCACTACCACTCTGCACTACCACTCTGCACTCTGCACTACCACTCTGCACTACCACTCTGCACTACCACTCTGCACTATCACTCTGCACTACCACTCTGCACTCTGCACTACCACTCTGCACTCTGCACTACCACTCGCACTCTCACTCTGCACTTTACACTACCACTCTGCACTGCCACTCTGCACTCTGCACTCTGCACTACCACTCTGCACTCTGCACTACCACTCTGCACTCTGCACTACCACTCTGCACTACCACTCTGCACTCTGCACTACCACTCTGCACTACCACTCTGCACTCTGCACTACCACTCTGTACTCTGCACTACCACTCTGCACTACCACTCTGCACTCTGCACTACCACTCTGCACTACCACTCTGCACTACCACTCTGCACTACCACTCTGCACTCTGCACTACCACTCTGCACTCTACACTACCACTCTGCACTATACACTACCACTCTGCACTCTACACTACCACTCTGCACTCTACACTACCACTCTGCACTACCACTCTGCACTCTGCACTACCACTCTGCACTACCACTCTGCACTACTGCAGTACGCACTACCACTCTGCACTACCACTCTGCACTCTGCACTACCACTCTTCACTACCACTCTGCACTACCACTCTGCACTACCACTCTGCACTGCCACTCTGCATTACCACTCTGCACTACCACTCTGCACTACCACTCTGCACTCTGCACTACCACTCTGCACTCTGCACTACCACTCGCACTCTCACTCTGCTCTCTACACTACCACTCTGCACTACCACTCTGCACTCTGCACTCTGCACTACCACTGTGCACTCTGCACTACCACTGTGCACTCTGCACTACCACTCTGCACTACCACTCTGCACTCTGCACTACCACTCTCCACTCTGCACTACCACTCTCCACTCTGCACTACCACTCTGCACTCTGCACTACCACTCTGCACTCTGCACTACCACTCTGCACTACCACTCTGCACTGCCACTCTGCACTCTGCACTACCACTCTGCACTACCACTCTGCACTCCACACTACCACTTTGCACTCTACACTACCACTGTGCACTACCACTGTGCACTACCACTCTGCACTACCACTCTGCACTACCACTCTGCACTACCACTCTGCACTACTGCACTACCACTCTGCACTCTGCACTACCACTCTGCACTACCACTCTGCACTCTGCACTACCACTCTGCACTACCACTCTCCACTCTGCACTACCTTTCTCCACTCTGCACTACCACTCTCCACTCTGCACTACCACTCTGCACTACCACTCTCCACTCTGCACTACCACTCTCCACTCTGCACTACCACTCTGCACTCTGCACTACCACTCTGCACTCTGCACTACCACGCTGCACTCTGCACTACCACTCTGCACTACCACTCTGCACTCTGCGCTACCACTCTGCACTCTGCACTACCACTCTGCACTCTGCACTACCACTCTGCACTCTGCACTCTGCACTACCACTCTGTACTACCACTCTGCACTACCACTCTGCACTCTGCACTACCACTCTGCACTACAACTCTGCACTACCACTCTGCACTACCACTCTGCACTCTACACTACCACTCTGCATTATACACTACCACTCTGCACTCTACACTACCACTCTGCACTCTACACTACCACTCTGCACTCTACACTACCACTCTGCACTACCACTCTGCACTACTGCACTACGCACTACTACTCTGCACTACCACTCTGCACTCTGCACTACTACTCTGCACTACCACTCTGCACTACCACTCTGCACTACCACTCTGCACTCTGCACTACCACTCTGCACTACCACTCTGCACTACCACTCTGCACTCTGCACTACCACACTGCACTCTGCACTACCACGCTGCACTCTGCACTACCACTCTGCACTCTGCACTACCACGCTGCACTCTGCACTACCACTCTGCACTACCACTCTGCACTCTGCGCTACCACTCTGCACTCTGCACTACCACTCTGCACTCTGCACTACCACTCTGCACTCTGCACTACCACTCTGCACTCTGCACTACCACTCTGTACTACCACTCTGCACTACCACTCTGCACTCTGCACTACCACTCTGCACTACAACTCTGCACTACCACTCTGCAATACCACTCTGCACTCTGCACTACCACTCTGCACTCTACACTACCACTCTGCACTCTACATTACCACTCTGCACTATACACTACCACTCTGCATCCTACACTACCACTCTGCACTCTACACTACCACTCTGCACTCTACACTACCACTCTGCACTCTACACTATCACTCTGCACTACCACTCTGCACTACCACTCTGCACTACTGCACTACGCACTACTACTCTGCACTACCACTCTGCACTCTGCACTACCACTCTGCACTACCACTCTGCACTACCACTCTGCACTACCACTCTGCACTCTGCACTACCACTCTGCACTACCACTCTGCACTCTGCACTACCACTCTGCACTACCACTCTGCACTCTGCACTACCACTCGCACTCTCACTCTGCACTCTACACTACCACTCTGCACTACCACTCTGCACTCTGCACTCTGCACTACCACTCTGCACTCTTCACTACCACTCTGCACTCTGCACTACCACTCTGCACTACCACTCTGCACTCTGCACTACCACTCTGCACTACCACTCTGCACTATCACTCTGCACTACCACTCTGCACTACAACTCTGCACTACCACTCTGCACTCTGCACTACCACTCTGCACTACCACTCTGCACTCTGCACTGCCACTCTGCACTACCACTCTCCACTCTGCACTACCACTCTCCACTCTGCACTACCACTCTCCACTCTGCACTTCCACTCTCCACTCTGCACTACCACTCTGCACTACCACTCTCCACTCTGCACTACCACTCTCCACTCTGCACTACCACTCTGCACTCTGCACTACCACTCTGCACTCTGCACTACCACGCTGCCCTCTGCACTCTGCACTACCACTCTGCACTCTGCGCTACCACTCTGCACTCTGCACTACCACTCTGCACTCTGCACTACCACTCTGCACTCTGCACTACCACTCTGCACTACCACTCTGCACTACCACTCTGCACTCTGCACTACCACTCTGCACTACCACTCTGCACTACCACTCTGCAATCTGCACTACCACTCTGCACTCTACACTATCACTCTGCACTCTACACTACCACTTTGCACTATACACTACCACTCTGCACTCTACACTACCACTCTGCACTCTACACTACCACTCTGCACTCTACACTACCATTCTGCACTACCACTCTGCACTCTGCACTACCACTCTGCACTACCACTCTGCACTACTGCACTACGCACTACCACTCTGCACTACCACTCTGCACTCTGCACTACTACTCTGCACTACCACTCTTCACTACCACTCTGCACTACCACTCTGCACTCTGCACTACCACTCTGCACTACCACTCTGCACTACCACTCTGCACTATCACTCTGCACTACCACTCTGCACTCTGCACTACCACTCTGCACTCTGCACTACCACTCGCACTCTCACTCTGCACTCTACACTACCACTCTGCACTACCACTCTGCACTCTGCTCTACCACTCTGCACTCTGCACTACCACTCTGCACTACCACTCTGCACTCTGCACTACCACTCTGCACTACCACTCTGCACTCTGCACTACCACTCTGCACTACCACTCTGCACTATCACTTTGCACTACCACTCTGCACTCTGCACTACCACTCTGCACTCTGCACTACCACTCTCCACTCTGCACTACCACTCTCCACTCTGCACTACCACTCTGCACTACCACTCTGCACTCTGCACTACCACTCTGCACTCTGCACTACCACGCTGCACTCTGCACTACCACTCTGCACTCTGCACTACCACTCTGCACTCTGCGCTACCACTCTGCACTACTACTCTGCACTCTGCACTACCACTCTGCACTCTGCACTACCACTCTGCACTCTGCACTACCACTCTGCACTACCACTCTGCACTACCACTCTGCACTCTGCACTACCACTCTGCACTACCACTCTGCACTCAGCACTACCACTCTGCACTCTACACTACCACTCTGCACTCTACACTACCACTCTGCACTATACACTCCCACTCTGCACTCTACACTCTGCACTCTACACTACCACTCTGCACTACCACTCTGCACTCTGCACTCTGCACTACCACTCTGCACTCTGCACTACCACTCTGCACTCTGCGCTACCACTCTGCACTACTACTCTGCACTCTGCACTACCACTCTGCACTCTGCACTACCACTCTGCACTCTGCACTACCACTCTGCACTACCACTCTGCACTACCACTCTGCACTCTGCACTACCACTCTGCACTACCACTCTGCACTCAGCACTACCACTCTGCACTCTACACTACCACTCTGCACTCTACACTACCACTCTGCACTCTGCACTACCACTCGCACTCTCACTCTGCACTCTACACTACCACTCTGCACTACCACTCTGCACTCTGCACTCTGCACTACCACTCTGCACTCTGCACTACCACTCTGCACTCTGCACTACCACTCTGCACTACCACTCTGCACTCTGCACTACCACTCTGCACTACCACTCTGCACTCTGCACTACCACTCTGCACTACCACTCTGCACTATCACTTTGCACTACCACTCTGCACTCTGCACTACCACTCTGCACTCTGCACTACCACTCTCCACTCTGCACTACCACTCTCCACTCTGCACTACCACTCTGCACTACCACTCTGCACTCTGCACTACCACTCTGCACTCTGCACTACCACGCTGCACTCTGCACTACCACTCTGCACTCTGCACTACCACTCTGCACTCTGCGCTACCACTCTGCACTACTACTCTGCACTCTGCACTACCACTCTGCACTCTGCACTACCACTCTGCACTCTGCACTACCACTCTGCACTACCACTCTGCACTACCACTCTGCACTCTGCACTACCACTCTGCACTACCACTCTGCACTCAGCACTACCACTCTGCACTCTACACTACCACTCTGCACTCTACACTACCACTCTGCACTATACACTACCACTCTGCACTCTACACTACCACTCTGCACTCCACACTACCACTCTGCACTCTACACTACCACTCTGCACTCTGCACTACCACTCTGCACTCTGCACTACCAGTCTGCACTACCACTCTGCACTACTGCACTACGCACTACCATTCTGCACTACCACTCTGCACTCTGCACTACCACTCTGCACTACCACTCTGCACTCTGCACTACCACTCTGCACTCTGCACTACCACTCTGCACTCTGCACTACCACTCTGCACTCTGCACTACCACTCTGCACTCTGCACTTCCAATCTGCACTCTGCACTCTGCACTTCCACTCAGCACTCTACACTACCACTCTGCACTCTACACTCCCACTCTGCACTCTACACTCCCACTCTGCACTCTACACTCCCACTCTACACTACCACTCTGCACTCTGCACTACCACTCTGCACTACCACTCTGCACTACTGCACTACGCACTACCACTCTGCACTACCACTCTGCACTACCACTCTGCACTACCACTCTGCACTACCACTCTCCACTCTGCACTACCACTCTCCACTCTGCACTACCACTCTCCACTCTGCACTACCACTCTGCACTACCACTCTGCACTACCACTCTGCATTACCACTCTGCACTACCACTCTGCACTACCACTCTGCACTACCACTCTCCACTCTGTACTACCACTCTCCACTCTGCACTACCATTTTCCACTCTGCACTACCACTCTGCACTACCACTCTGCACTACCACTCTGCACTACCACTCTGCATTACCACTCTGCACTCTGCACTACCACTCTGCACTACCACTCTGCACTACCACTCTGCACTCTGCACTACCACTCTGCACTACCACTCTGCACTCTGCACTACCACTCTCCACTCTGCACTATCACTCTCCACTCTGCACTACCACTCTCCACTCTGCACTACCACGCTCCACTCTGCACTAACACTCTCCACTCTGCACTACCACTCTGCACTTCACTCTCCACTCTGCACTACCACTCTGCACTACCACTCTGCACTCCACACTACCACTCTGCACTACCACGCTGCACTCTGCACTACCACTCTGCACTACCACTCTGCACTACCACTCTGCACTCTGCGCTACCACTCTGCACTCTGCACTACCACTCTGCACTACTGCACTACGCACTACTACTCTGCACTACCACTCTGCACTCTGCACTACTACTCTGCACTACCACTCTGCACTACCACTCTGCACTACCACTCTGCACTCTGCACTACCACTCTGCACTACCACTCTGCACTACCACTCTGCACTCTGCACTACCACTCTGCACTCTGCACTACCACGCTGCACTCTGCACTACCACTCTGCACTCTGCACTACCACTCTGCACTACCACTCTGCACTATCACTCTGCACTACCACTCTGCACTACAACTCTGCACTACCACTCTGCACTACCACTCTGCACTCTGCAATACCACTCTGCACTACCACTCTGCACTACCACTCTGCACTCTGCACTACCACTCTGCACTACCACTCTGCACTCTGCACTACCACTCTGCACTACCACTCTCCACTCTGCACTACCACTCTCCACTCTGCACTACCACTCTCCACTCCGCACTACCACTCTGCACTACCACTCTCCACTCTGCACTACCACTCTGCACTCTGCACTACCACTCTGCACTCTGCACTACCACGCTGCACTCTGCACTACCACTCTGCACTCTGCACTACCACTCTGCACTCTGCACTACCACTCTGTACTCTGCACTACCACTCTGCACTACCACTCTGCACTACCACTCTGCACTCTGCACTACCACTCTGCACTCTGCACTACCACTCTGCACTACCACTCTGCACTACCACTCTGCACTCTGCACTACCACTCTGCACTCTACACTACCACTCTGCACTCTACACTACCACTCTGCACTATACACTACCACTCTGCACTCTACACTACCACTCTGCACTCTACACTACCACTCTGCACTCTACACTACCACTCTGCACTCTACACTACCACTCTGCACTACCACTCTGCACTCTGCACTACCACTCTGCACTACCACTCTGCACTACTGCACTACGCACTACCACTCTGCACTACCACTCTGCACTCTGCACTACCACTCTGCACTCTGCACTACCACTCTTCACTACCACTCTGCACTACCACTCTGCACTACCACTCTGCACTACCACTCTGCATTACCACTCTGCACTACCACTCTGCACTACCACTCTGCACTCTGCACTTCCACTCGCACTCTCACTCTGCACTCTACACTACCACTCTGCACTACCACTCTGCACTCTGCACTCTGCACTACCACTCTGCACTCTGCACTACCACTCTGCACTCTGCACTACCACTGTGCACTCTGCACTACCACTCTGCACCACCACTCTGCACTCTGCACTACCACTCTGCACTGCCACTTTGCACTCTGCACTACCTCTCTCCACTCTGCACTACCACTCTCCACTCTGCACTACCACTCTGCACTCTGCACTACCACTCTGCACTCTGCACTACCACTCTGCACTACCACTCTGCACTCTGCACTACCACTCTGCACTCTGCACTACCACTCTGCACTACCACTCTGCACTCTACACTACCACTCTGCACTCTACACTACCACTGTGCACTACCACTGTGCACTACCACTCTGCACTACCACTCTGCACTACCACTCTGCACTACTGCACTACCACTCTGCACTCTGCACTACCACTCTGCACTACCACTCTGCACTCTGCACTACCACTCTGCACTACCACTCTCCACTCTGCACTACCACTCTGCACTACCACTCTCCACTCTGCACTACCACTCTCCACTCTGCACTACCACTCTGCACTCTGCACTACCACGCTGCACTCTGCACTACCACTCTGCACTACCACTCTGCACTCTGCACTACCACTCTGCACTCTGCACTACCACTCTGCACTCTGCACTACCACTCTGCACTCTGCACTACCACTCTGCACTCTGCACTCTGCACTCTGCACTACCACTCTGTACTACCACTCTGCACTACCACTCTGCACTCTGCACTACCACTCTGCACTACAACTCTGCACTACCACTCTGCACTACCACTCTGCACTCTGCACTACCACTCTTCACTACCACTCTGCACTACCACTCTGCACTACTACTCTGCACTACCACTCTGCACTACCACTCTGCACTACCACTCTGCACTCTGCACTACCACTCTGCACTACCACTCTGCACTACCACTCTGCACTCTGCACTACCACTCTGCACTCTGCACTACCACGCTGCACTCTGCACTACCACTCTGCACTCTGCACTACCATGCTGCACTCTGCACTACCACTCTGTACTCTGCACTACCACTCTACACTCTGCACTACCACTCTGCACTCTGCACTACCACTCTGCACTCTGCACTACCACTCTGCACTCTGCACTCTGCACTACCACTCTGTACTACCACTCTGCACTACCACTCTGCACTCTGCACTACCACTCTGCACTACTGCACTACGCACTACCACTCTGCACTACCACTCTGCACTCTGCACTACCACTCTTCACTACCACTCTGCACTACCACTCTGCACTACTACTCTGCACTACCACTCTGCACTACCACTCTGCACTACCACTCTGCACTCTGCACTACCACTCTGCACTACCACTCTGCACTACCACTCTGCACTCTGCACTACCACTCTGCACTCTGCACTACCACGCTGCACTCTGCACTACCACTCTGCACTCTGCACTACCATGCTGCACTCTGCACTACCACTCTGTACTCTGCACTACCACTCTACACTCTGCACTACCACTCTGCACTCTGCACTACCACTCTGCACTCTGCACTACCACTCTGTACTACCACTCTGCACTCCCGCTCTGCACTCTGCACTACCACTCTGCACTACAACTCTGCACTACCACTCTGCAATACCACTCTGCACTCTGCACTACCACTCTGCACTCTACACTACCACTCTGCACTCTACACTACCAATCTGCACTATACACTACCACTCTGCATCCTACACTACCACTCTGCACTCTACACTACCACTCTGCACTCTACACTACCACTCTGCACTCTACACTATCACTCTGCACTACCACTCTGCACTACTGCATTATGCACTACTACTCTGCACTACCACTCTGCACTCTGCACTACTACTCTGCACTACCACTCTGCACTACCACTCTGCACTACCACTCTGCACTCTGCACTACCACTCTGCACTACCACTCTGCACTCTGCACTACCACTCTGCACTACCACTCTGCACTCTGCACTACCACTCGCACTCTCCCTCTGCACTCTACACTACCACTCTGCACTACCACTCTGCACTCTGCACTCTGCACTACCACTCTGCACTCTGCACTACCACTCTGCACTCTGCACTTCCACTCTGCACTACCACTCTGCACTACCACTCTGCACTCTGCACTACCACTCTGCACTACCACTCTGCACTATCACTCTGCACTACCACTCTGCACTACAACTCTGCACTACCACTCTGCACTACCACTCTGCACTCTGCACTACCACTCTGCTATACCACTCTGCACTACCACTCTGCACTCTGCACTACCACTCTGCACTACCACTCTGCACTCTGCACTGCCACTCTGCACTACCACTCTCCACTCTGCATTACCACTCTCCACTCTGCACTACCACTCTCCACTCTGCACTTCCACTCTCCACTCTGCACTACCACTCTGCACTACCACTCTCCACTCTGCACTACCACTCTCCACTCTGCACTACCACTCTGCACTCTGCACTATCACTCTGCACGCTGCACTACCCCGCTGCACTCTGCACTCTGCACTACCACTCTGCACTCTGCGCTACCACTCTGCACTCTGCACTACCACTCTGCACTCTGCACTACCACTCTGCACTACCACTCTGCACTACCACTCTGCACTCTGCACTACCACTCTGCACTACCACTCTGCACTCAGCACTACCACTCTGCACTCTACACTACCACTCTGCACTATACACTACCACTCGGCACTCTACACTACCACTCTGCACTCTACACTACCACTCTGCACTCTACACTACCACTCTGCACTACCACTCTGCACTCTGCACTACCAGTCTGCACTACCACTCTGCACTACTGCACTACGCACTACCACTCTGCACTACCACTCTGCACTCTGCACTACTACTCTGCACTACCACTCTGCACTACCACTCTGCACTACCACTCTGCACTCTGCACTACCACTCTGCACTACCACTCTGCACTACCACTCTGCACTCTGCACTACCACTCGCACTCTCACTCTGCACTCTACACTACCACTCTGCACTACCACTCTGCACTCTGCACTCTGCACTACCACTCTGCACTCTGCACTACCACTCTGCACTACCACTCTACACTACCACTCTGCACTCTGCACTACCACTCTGCACTACCACTCTGCACTACTGCACTACACACTACCACTCTGCACTACCACTCTGCACTACCACTCTGCACTACCACTCTGCACTACCACTCTCCACTCTGCACTACCACTCTCCACTCTGCACTACCACTCTCCACTCTGCACTACCACTCTGCACTACCACTCTGCACTATCACTCTGCATTACCACTCTGCACTACCACTCTGCACTACCACTCTGCGCTACCACTCTCCACTCTGCACTACCACTCTCCACTCTGCACTACCGCTCTCCACTCTGCACTACCATTTTCCACTCTGCACTACCACTCTGCACTACCACTCTGCGCTACCACTCTGCACTACTACTCTGCACTCTGCACTACCACTCTGCACTCTGCACTACCACTCTGCACTACCACTCTGCACTCTGCACTACCACTCTGCACTACCACTCTGCACTCAGCACTACCACTCTGCACTCTACACTACCACTCTGCACTATACACTACCACTCTGCACTCTACACTACCACTCTGCACTCTACACTACCACTCTGCACTCTACACTACCACTCTGCACTACCACTCTGCACTCTGCACTACCAGTCTGCACTACCACTCTGCACTACTGCACTACGCACTACCACTCTGCACTACCACTCTGCACTCTGCACTACTACTCTGCACTACCACTCTGCACTACCACTCTGCACTACCACTCTGCACTACCACTCTGCACTCTGCACTACCACTCTGCACTACCACTCTGCACTACCACTCTGCACTACCACTCTGCACTCTGCACTACCACTCGCACTCTCACTCTGCACTCTACACTACCACTCTGCACTACCACTCTGCACTCTGCACTCTGCACTACCACTCTGCACTCTGCACTACCACTCTGCACTACCACTCTGCACTACCACTCTGCACTCTGCACTACCACTCTGCACTACCACTCTGCACTCTGCACTACCACTCTGCACTCTGCACTACCACTCTGCACTCTGCACTACCACTCTGCACTCTGCACTTCCAATCTGCACTCTGCACTCTGCACTTCCACTCAGCACTCTACACTACCACTCTACACTCCCACTCTTCACTCTACACTCCCACTCTGCACTCTACACTCCCACTCTACACTACCACTCTGCACTCTGCACTACCACTCTGCACTACCACTCTGCACTACTGCACTACACACTACCACTCTGCACCACCACTCTGCACTACCACTCTGCACTACCACTCTGCACTACCACTCTCCACTCTGCACTACCACTCTCCACTCTGCACTACCACTCTCCACTCTGCACTACCACTCTGCACTACCACTCTGCACTACCACTCTGCATTACCACTCTGCACTACCACTCTGCACTATCACTCTGCACTACCACTCTCCACTCTGCACTACCACTCTCCACTCTGCACTACCATTTTCCACTCTGCACTACCACTCTGCACTACCACTCTGCACTACCACTCTGCACTCTGCACTACCACTCTGCACTACCACTCTGCACTACCACTCTGCACTCTGCACTACCACTCTGCACTACCACTCTGCACTACCACTCTCCACTCTGCACTATCACTCTCCACTCTGCACTACCACTCTCCACTCTGCACTACCACGCTCCACTCTGCACTACCACTCTCCACTCTGCACTACCACTCTGCACTACCACTCTCCACTCTGCACTACCACTCTGCACTACCACTCTGCACTCCACACTACCACTCTGCACTCTGCACTACCACTCTGCACTCTGCACTACCACTCTGCACTCTGCAGTACCACTCTGCACTACCACTCTTCACTCTGCACTACCACTCTGCACTCTGCACTACCACTCTGCAGTACCACTCTGCACTACCACTCTGCACTACCACTCTGCACTACCACTCTGCACTCTGCACTACCACTCTGCATTACCACTCTGCACTCTGCACTACCACTCTGCACTACCACTCTGCACTACCACTCTCCACTACCACTCTCCACTACCACTCTGCACTACCACTCTGCACTACCACTCTGAACTACCACTCTGCACTACCACTCCCCGGCTGCCCCACACGACGGGGGGGGGGGCTGAAGCCCGGTGAGTCCAATGGGTGTTGCGCGCCTGGTGCATCCCTTTTACCACCTACGACACAATTAGGTCACAATTATTATAATAAATACATAAACTCCAGATTCAAATGTGCCTGTCTTTTTCTGTCACACTTGCGGTTCCCATCTTTCCCTGCCTCTCTATTTAAGGTTGGTTTGCATTTGTTCATGTTCTCTCCTACTTTGCTCTGTTCTCTGTCTGTTCTTTCATCCCTCCGTTTCCCTTAACAACAGTTTCTGCCTCCATAACCTTCGCTCTGTTTTGCCCTTTGTTTTACCTTTGCCTTTTGTGATTTATTTTTGCCGTTTTTAGTTTATTTTGGGCGCCGTTTCTTCTTTCTGTTAAATTCCTTCTTACTTCAATTTTTATTTCTTTCTCTGTTTTACCGGTTGTTGATCTACTTCCGACCACGTGCAACGCTTATTTTGGCATTGTGTTTTTCCTTTTTTTACACCTTTCTCCCACTTCTATTACCTTAAGTCCTCTGTTTTTCTCAAAATTTAGCATCTAATCACTTTCCTCTTTCTGCGGCACACATGCCGTGTTTTCTTTACTTCCATGTGCCGTGCTGTTCTTCTCATATTGACCCGGCCTTCTTCTCTCTCGGTTTTCCGTCCGTCCTCTCACCTCACCCAAAGCAGTGCAAACTGCACGAATATTCTCTGATTTGCCAGAACCCCCTGAAGCGCCTCCTTTAATTTCCCGCGCTCCTCGTATAGCTCAGTGGCAGTGTGCGCAGTCGCGTGTGGCAGGTTGTGAGTGCTGCCTGATAGCTTCACTTTGCCGGTTTGAATGAAAGCGGGACTGGCTCAGCATTTCATCCTTTTGATGTGGATAAAAGGAGAATCCTTTTGGTGGGAATACCAACAACGGCCAGTAAAGCGCCATAAGCACCGCGCAGTGTCCTCTACATCAGTTTTTGAAAAATATTATATTTACTCCTGAGTCCAGGCTCACCACACTCCGACCCAAATACACAAGACATTGACAATCTAAGCACCGAGTTTAGGCAGTAATCCTAATATTGAAAATATTAAATGTGGTACCGCTGCAAATGGTGACTATTGTCATATCGTTTTTATATGTCATTGGCTAGCACTTGCAAGTACTAACATGACTTAGTAGAGCGCTTCAACGCAGCTTCCCGTAAGCGCTATACACATGAAATGAATAGCGCATCATGCTACATAACTGGCGGAATTACTCCAAATAAAGACGCAAAAGAGTCCCCTTTTATACACTTCTATTAAACACGAACCTTAAGGACCAGAAAAGGCATTTGCAGGAACACGTTTCACTTCAAATTAAATATATTTAAAAACAGTGAGAAAACGAGGTCTGTGGTGCGGAAGCAAAGCGATGAAGCGTTATTATGGGGGTAAAAAAATATATATGTACTCAAACCTGGAAGAACATGTGTGTGAAATACGTACGTAAAAATCAACTCAAGGCGATGGTAAATAACACATGCCGCAATCTACATAGGTGTTTTTGTGTATTGCGAAAATCTCTAACATATTGAAGGGAGGAGAAAACAGCAACGGAAATCACTCCTCGCAGACAAGAGGCAAATGTTCGTGCAACCCTAGAAATATCTTTTCAGAAATCTTGAAAGCCTGCGCACTTTTATTTTAGAAGACACGCGGATTGGCGAGGCGAGGGTGCTTGTCTTACCTTCAAGAATCTGCGAGGTATCTTAAAAAGTACTGTGACTGGCCTTGAAGCTACAGGAAACTTCTCGCTTTGTCACTTTTATTTTTTTAAAGGTTTTACACTTTCCTTTGATGCGGACGCTTTCTTACACTGTGGCATGGAGTCATTGTGCTCAGCTCTCGGCCTCGTGCGCGCGCCACTGCAGGCATATGCTTTCAATTATCTCCGCAGGGAACGCGGCACCCTGACAGCTCCTAATTTAAATTAATGGACTGCGTGCATGCGGACGCTTTCTTACACTGTGGCATGGAGTCATCGTGCTCAGCTCTCGGCCTCGCGCGCGCGCCACTGCAGGCATATGCTTTCAATTATCTCCGCAGGGAACGCGGCACCCTGACAGCTCCTAATTTAAATTAATGGACTGCTGTGCTCGTAACCACAGACAAAATGCCAAAAATGGCGGCCGATAATCACGTATAGCCTATCGCGTCAAGGCTACTAAAAAGACAGCACAGCGAAGACGAATCACGATGCAGATGCCATAAAACACTAAGGAATGTTTCTGGCCGGAGCCCTAAAGAAACTTTTTTTTTTCTTTAACATAAGAGCTCGAAGCTCCGCCCCACTTCGTGGTGACGAAGGCCGAGCCCTAAAAACAAGAAAAGGGGGCAGGGTAGAAACACCCTGACCACCCAGGCCTGCTCAGGGGGTCCCACAAGGACCCCCAGGGCCCCCCCAAAAATTTTTTTAATGCTTTCGGCAGAATTCACGCTGGGGTTGCAAATCCCGCCAAAATTATTACAGAAATGAAACGCAGGCTCCCGCGCTTCATTTAAATGAGGCCCCCGGGTGGGCCAGGTCCCAGCGGTATTGCCCAATTTATAATTGAGGGGAACCACAGTGGGGACCCGCAGCCCGGGGGACCGCCACCCCTGGGGCTTGTTTATTAAAGTGCCGGGGGCCTCCAAGACCCCCCAAGCCCCGGGGACCGTCACCGCCGGGGCTTTTCTAAAAATATTCATGGGGGCACACGATCCCCCACAGCCACGGGGACCACCACACCGGGCTTTTTTTTAAATAAACCTGTGTGGGGTGGCTTGAGCCCCCCACACTCCCCTGGGACTGCCACCTCCCTGGGGCACTAAAATGCAAATGCAGAGGTCCGTTATGGACCCTCGGGGTTTAATTGAAGGGAAGGGGCTGCGTGGCCCCCCTCCTGGAACCCTTGATGGCCCTGGGGACCGCCACCCCCCACGGCGCTGCATGTCAGCAGCTCCCTGTATAGAAAAGCAATGCCGGCTCCCGCAGGGGGTGGGGAGCCGTCAGGGACCATGGGGCATTGGGGCCCCCCGACGGCCCCCAACGAAGAGGCAGGGCCCTGGGGAATGGTGTCCCATGGGGCCAGAAGTGACCCAGGAGGGAGGCCTTGCGGCCCCCCTCCACAATAAAATTAAAATTAAAACACAGCTCTGTGGTGCTTACTGGAGGTACCTGGTGGGCTAGTTGGGTCCCAGGGACCCTCAGGATTCAAGGGGACTTAATCCCCCAATTTAAAACGAGCCACAGGGCTCGTTGGCACACTTGTCACATCAGGCCCTACCCCCTCACTTCACCACTGTGCAAATGGGCCCTCTGGCGCGTTGTAAGTTGGGGATTTAGTCCCCTTAAATCTTGAGGGTCCTGTGGGTCCAACTAGCCCACCAGGTACCTCCAGTAAGCGCCACAGAGTGGCGTTGCAGAGAGCTGTAAAAATGGGCATGGCCTTGGACCACCTTTCTGCAACGCAGCTCTGTGGCGCTTACTGGAGGTTCCTGGTGGGCTAGTTGGCCCCCAAGGATACTCACAATTCAAGGGGAAGTAATCCCCCAATTTAAAACCCACCAGGGAACGGGTTTGCACAGAGGTGAAGGGAGGGGCGGGCCTGATGTGACAAGTTTGTACTTATCCAATTACTTCGCCAAAACCCAAGCACTTATAAATTCACCATGCACTCTCCTTGCAGTACTCTAATTATCTTGTCAGTACACATTTACTTTTATTTTTTTATTTGTCAGTACCCATTTACTTATGCAATGACCCAGGCACTAACACATGCACTGTTACAATCCCCAGAGCACTACAGATGCGGTCCAGCCATCTCCTTGTCACTACCCATGCACTCCTCTACTCACCCAGTGTTCTGACCAACTTTTTGCCCCTTTTCTTGAGTGAAGATGATTGAAGGTGACTTTAGTCTGCTATCATTCTAATAGGAGGACTAGAACCTTAGACAGGGCCAATTTACAAGGCGTTTGCTGCAATCCCCTACCCTTCTCTTTAGTTCAGGGCTTATAAATCTATGTTAAGGGATAGATTCCTTAGTATTAGTAGTAATCCGTCCTTTTATAAGAATAATAGTATACTTCTGATGGAGTTATGCTTATTCCGGGCCTTTTAGGCCTCAAACGGGAGAGACTCCATCTTTCTTTCCGCTCCGGCAGCTTGAGATGCTTCTAGGTCAAATGTAATGTTTTAGTTACGAGGTGTTGTTCGCTTGGAGAGAACCGGCTCAGGCTGGCCCTTATCGAAAGACTGTATTTTTCTCCGTGTCGAAGACATAACATCAGGCCGGCCGGCTGAGAACGTGTCCTTGGTACGGGGAGGTACAAGAATTTGGTGTGCGGCAGGTTACTGGCCGTAACTTTCCATGAAGGGACAGGCTTCCATATTAGCGAAAGCATGAGGTAGTGAGTCAGTCAGTCTGTAGGCGGCAGCTAGTCGTTAGCATCAATGCAATTAATTATTTCAAGGCAGACAGTCGCCATTTTGAAGTCCGAGAAAGACCGAGAAGCTGATACTCTCTTAGAAAGATTGAAATTATTTTAGTTGGAGCAGCTGGCGAGCTTTGACATTAAGATCAGAGCATACAGAGTGAAGCAGTTAGTTGAGAGAATGAATATCAGAGTGGTAGAAACTGAGTTAGAAGATCGAAGCTGAAAAGTGAAGACAGTCCGTGATTGAGAGAAGAGAGGAGTATCCCAGAACAGCCAGAGAGAAAGCAGCTGATCAGCAAGAGAATAGGAGGAAGGTTCCAGTGACTTGGAGGGAAACTGAGGAGACAGAGCATAGCGGTGCAGACGTGTATCCGTGACTGCAGAGGTGGGATCCTAAGACGAGCCAAGGCACAGACGAGAAGGGAACCCAGATGACTGCTGAGTCCAGACTTCATATTAACAAGGTGACGTCGACCCTTTCTTATTAGCGTGCACACACATTCTAACCTTTTCTTTTCCTTTTCAGGCTATATGTTATAGTATAGTATATTATTGATATTGTCAATTAATAAAGATATCCAGTTGTTAATGAACCAGTGTGTATGTCTTGTTCTCTTATGGTAAAGTTAACCTTTCTTCTAGTCAGGTGCTATTATATGAACGGATGCAACTCCCGTCCAGGTAAATGGTAACTGAATAATGAGGGAGAGAGGAGCTCTTGAAATAGGGAATAAGTTGTACACCGTGTAATTCGGCCTTTCTTGTGTGATCCATAACATTGTAGTATCGTACCTCTAGTGAATAGTGAGAGATTCCCCCAACATGAAGAGCTAAAGGTATTCATAGGAAAGTGATCGCCGTTGTAAGGCGGCGTTAATGAGAGCACCGGAGGGAAACGGTGTGTAGTGAGATTGCCTCTAGGGAAAGCGGCGTTCATGAGAGCATTGACTGAGGTCGATGTGTATACCCACAGGATTGTGGCTTGTGTAATAATGAGAGCACTGGGAGGATACAGTGTCTATACCCACAGGATTGTGGCTTGAGGGAGCACTGGTTGTAGTCAGTGTGTAACAGTAAGTAATCAGAACTGCCCCAGGGTAGATTAGTCTGGGCCCATGTGGTCGCGAGACTATATTGTATGAGTGTGGTATTTTAGAAGATTTAAGCTTGTATATTGCTAATTCCCCATCCTTGGGTAGGAACATAGATACCTGTTGTAAATAGGTCCTAAGGAGGGAGGTGAGTACGTTTCGGCTGGGTTAGTGGTGTCTTGGTGAGCTGATTCTATCTGGTCCGAGAATCCGGTCGTTACACCCAGCCAGTTCCATGTCCTTATTTAATCACTGCGCCGAAACACAAGCCCCTATACATTCACCGTGCACTCTCCTTGTAGTACTCTAATCATCCACTCACTACCCATGTACAAATGCAATGACCAAGGTACTAACACATGCACTGCTACAATCCCCTGAGCACTACTGATGCAGTCCAGCCATCTCCTTGTCACTACCCATGCACTCCTCCAATCACCCAGCCAGTTATATGTCCTTATCTAACCACTTCGCCAAAACACAAACACTTATACATTCACCATGCACTCTCCTTGCAGTAGTTTAATCATCCAGTCACTACCCATGTATTCAAGCAGTGACCCAGGCACTATAACATGCACTGCTGCAATCCCCTGAGCACTACTGATGCTGTCCAGCCATCTCCTTGTCACTACCCATGTACTCTTCAAATCACCCAACCGGTTCCATGTTGTTATCTAATCACTGCACCAAAACACAAGCACTTATAAATTCACTATGCACTGTCCTTGCAGTGCTCTAATCATCCAGTCACTACCCATGTACTCATGCAATGACCCAGGCACAAACACATACACTTCTACAATCCCCCGAGCACTACTGATGCAGTCCAACCATTTCATTGTCACTACCATGCACTCCTCCAATCACCCAGCCAGCACCAGAACTTATCTAGTCACTCCGCCAAAACGCAATCAGTTATAAAATCACCATGCACTGTCCTTGCAGCACTCTAATCATCCAGTCACTACCACTGTACTCATGCAATGACCCAGGCACTAACTCATGGCAAATACAGAGGAGGTTGTGCTTATCACAGGGGTACCCAACGCATAGTGTTCCCTAGTATATGTAGGTGTTTTCACTGTATTCTAAATGTCTTTTAGCATAGCACTGGCTCTAGGCATGGATAGTCAGAGTCAGGTACCACCAGTACCCGTCAGCAAAAAGTTGGGGGCGTAGGAGGACTTTCTGCTCCTCTGTTGGTTCTTTCTGCACATCTCTTGCTTTTACCTGCACTTTTCTTCGTTTTTCTAGAATTCTGTTGCCTCTTTCTGCATTTGTCTTGCTTCTTTCTGCGCTTTACTTCCTCTTTCTTCACATGTCCTACCTTTGTAGGCATAGTTAGAAATTAGTATTTAAAAAACCTTTGAAATTCACTGAAAAAACCATAGGTTTCAGGGACGTTATTGTTAGAAATTAGCATTTAAAAAACCTTTGAAATGCACTGAAAAAATCATAGGTATCAGGGATGTTATAGTTAGAAATTAGCATTTAAAAAAACCTTAGAAATTCACTGAAAAAAAAACAGGTTTCAGGGACGTTATAGTTAGATGGGCATTTCACTCGTACAAAACCAGAGAAATTCGGCTGTTATAGGTAGTTCAGCTAACTATAACTCGTGCCTCCGCAATGCACTGCTGATGACGTCACATATTACATCATTCATGACATGGTCAGTGACATCACTGATTACATCAAGGATGACATCATCCACGTGATAATCTGATGCACCTCCTCATACCCTAATATAACCTTTGATACACCCACTCTAAAATACAGACTAACATTTTTGAAACCATAGACACACTAATAACAGTTAGTACATACCCACTCACTAATTCCTAGGTCTACACACACATCCACTCATTCACCCATACAGTCACTCATTCATGCAGCCAACCATCAATACGGCATTATAATATGCACTCACATATTATACAGACACTCGCACACTACCACTTATCCATAGAGTTACTCACACACCTAGGCAGTCATGTAAACAATCAATCACACTCCCATTTACTCGCCTGTACAGTTATACACACACCACCTCACTTATTCAAATATAGACTACCACATACTTACACTCTTATACAATAACTAATACAAGCTGACAATGATCCATACAACCACTCTCACAATCACTCAGTCTCACATATAGTCATGTATACACTCCACACTCACATATACTACCTTTCACATATGCAGTTTCTCACACATGTACCACTAAGGCATCCATTCACTCACCAACCGACCCATACACACACTCACTCACCCCTATAGTCCTTCACAGATGCACTCTTGAACCCATATACCCAGTGAATCATCCACTCACACATCTAAGCACAGTTCATCACGGTTGCACCTTTCCTTTACAGCCCGTTCAGATCTTGAGTCCCAATTGCTCCAACCTCTAATGTTGCCATCTTCAGTCGAACCGCTAGATTCTGCGGTGGTGCGCCTCCCGACCGGGTATGGCCGGATACATTTTAAGTTTCACAAGCACCCATGCAAGGCGCACTCCAATCGAACGGGCTGTAAAGGAAAGGTGCAACCTTGATGAACTGTTTTTACCCGGAGTAACTGCCTTTCAGCCCACTTGGGTTTATGTATTTGACTACCGATCCCATAATGCAATTGATGGTATATGACTCACCTGAAGCATGAATAATTGAAATAAATGAAGTCTGGGGCATACATCGTAGTCTGTATGGTGGCAGTATTTTCCGGCAGCAGCGAGCCATGATTAAGGGCGGAGCCCGAAACGCGTCGGCTTCAAAGACACTGGCTGCACTGGCTTTCTTCCCTACTTAATATGAGCCGATTGGAGTGCGCCTTGCATGGGTGCTTGTGAAACTTAAAATGTATCCGGCCATACCCGGTCGGGAGGGGCACCACCGCAGAATCTAGCGGTTCGACTGAAGATGGCAACATTAGAGGTTGGAGCAATTGGGACTCAAGATCTGAACGGACTGTAAAGGAAAGGTGCAACCGTGATGAACTGTTTTTAACCGGAGTAACTGCCTTTCAGCCCACTTGGGTATTATGTATTGGACTACCGATCCCATAATGCAATTGATGGTATATGACTCACCTGAAGCATGAATAATTGAAATAAATGAAGTCTGGGGCATACATCATAGTCTGTATGGTGGCAGTATTTTCCGGCAGAAGCGAGCCATGATTAAGGGCGGAGCCCAAAACGCGTCGGCTTAAAGATGCTGGCTGCACTGGCTTTCTTCCCTACTTAATATGAGCCGATTGGAGTGCGCCTTGCATGGGTGCTTGTGAAACTTTAAAAAAAAAATATATATATATATATATATATACCCTGAAAAAACCATAGGTTTAACACTCGTTATAGTTAGGAATTAGCATTTAAAAAACCTTTGAAATTCACTGATGTCATTTGAGATGTCATCAGTGATGTCACTGACCATGTCATGAATGATGTAATATGTGACATCCTCAGCAGTGGATTGCGGGCGCGCGAGTTATAGTGAGTCCAACCTACTATAATGTGGGAATTTCAATGGTTTTGTATGAGTAAAATGTCCAGCTAACTATAACTGGTGTTAAACCTATGGTTTTTTCAGTGAATTTCAAAGTTTTTAAAATGCTAATTCCTAACTAAAACGAGTTTTAAACCTATGGTTTTTTCAGTGAATTTCAAAGCTTTTTTAAATGCTAATTCCTAACTATAACGAATGTTAAACCTATGGTTTTTTCAGTGAATTTCAAAGATTTTTTTAACCCCTTGTATGCTTGTGACGGAACCGCTCCGTCACAAGCCACGGGTGAGCTGTGCTTGTGACAGAACGGTTTCGTCACGGCCCGCTCGGCGCGCCTGCGCGGCGCTGATTTTGCGCCTGCGCGGCGCCTTCCATTGGGCGGGCGCGTTCGTGACGGAACTGTTCCGTCACAAGCACAGCTCACCCGCGAGCCGTGACGGAGCGGTTCCGTCACAAGCACGTGACCATCGCGCGGCCGCCCTACTCTCTTAGCGCTGCGGCGGAATAGCCGCCTGAGCGAAGGGGTTAAAAACTAAATCCTTACTATAACAAGTTTGTAACCTACGATTTTTAAAGTGAATTATTAATTTTTTTAATAGTTGTTTTTTATAACTATTAATTATCATATTTTTTATAAAATTATTATTTTTTATTTTTTTCTAAAATAAATGTTTCAATGTTTTTTTCCAGTTTTTTTTTTTTACCATTTTACCTCGGAGCGCTCTGGGTGCGCGCACCGGTAAACGCACCCGTAAAAGTATCGAGAGCCCTATTCCCGCGTGCGAAAGAAAATATAATTATGTATTTAAAGTAAATAATAATGCAAAACATTGAGTGGCATGCTCATTTAAGTACTAATTTTCAGTTTTAATAACCGAATTTCACCTTTAAACGCATTTCCGAAAATCTAACAGTCATTCAGGCGCGCCGCGAAAGTGCCCCCGGAAGCGCCTACGTACGTGGCACGTAAGTGCCCACGGAAGCGCTCCGGAGAGCGTAGCGTAAGCGCGTCAAGTCATGTGACCTTAAAATAACACTTTTCATTGGTTGTTAACAGTTTTTTTTACAACTAATGAAAACCCCACCCATTTCCTTCACTACCTCTTTCACTTTGGAGAGAACAAGACCTATTCCTTTCTTCTCTTCAATTGTTTGCAAAAAATGGCTGCAAGACCACCAAGCAGCAGTGATGACTCTGATGACTTTCTCCAGGAAAAACCTCCTCAGCCAAAAGTTAAGCAGCACTTCATCTGGAAGTTTTTTAGCATTCCAAAAGGGGAGAAGAAGGTGAATGCTCCTAAAGTGGAATGTAAAATCTGCAACACTATTCTGTCTCGTGGTGACCCCAGGAAAAAATACAGCTTTGTGAACTCCACAATGATCAGGCATGTCCAAAGAAGGCACCCCCAAAACTATGCCTGGGAGAGTGTCAGGGACCTGGCACGGAATGCACCTAGAGATGGCGCCCCGACTTCCCCCGGAGGAGCAACATCATCGGGGAGAGGAAGAGCAGTCGAGCTGATACCAAATATTCAGCCTGTTTTTAATAACATTACCATCAGGTGTAAGCAGTGTGACGAACTGCTTTGTTATGGAGAACAGAGTATCCGACTAATCGAAAAAGAGAAGAACATCGCTGCCCTCCCCAGCCCTAATTTTCCCCTTTTATTTGCTCCTGTTGAGCAGTTTGGCATTCCCCAGTTTTTTTTTGTTCTGAAAACCCCCCCCCCAAAATTTTAAAACGTTCGGAAAAAGTAAAAAAAATAAAGAAAAAAGAAGAAAAAAAACAGTTCTTTTTAGAACGACCTCCAATTCTCGAAAAAGAACTATATTCTTTATATATTGTAAAGGAGTGAGTGAAGTGTTGAGCTCAGGGTGCGCGTACCGGTGAGCGTACATGGGAACGCACCCAACGCTTACCCCGCGAAAATTGCAAAAAAAAACACGTTTTTTTACCCTTCAGGGTCCTTCTAGGCCCCCCTCAGAAAACCTAGGGGGTCAGGGGGTGTGTACCCTGCCCCCTTTTAATCATTTCCCCCTTTATATTTTCACCTCTTGTGTCTCGATTCTACCGAGACACAAGATGGCAGACTCTCTGGACTGTTTAGAATGTCGACAGCCAATCAGCTTTCTGCTCGCACACTCCCGTAGCGCGCCGGTGAGCGCTCGGAGCACGCCTAGAGACATTTATGTGTTTTTGAAGTTAATTTTCAAAAAAACCACTGGAGCAAATTTCACCAAATATAGCAAAGGCACATCTGCGTACCAGTCCCTACAATTTTGCAAAGTTTGGCGTAATTCCGTTCAACGGTTCAGGCTGTAGCCTTATCAATTCGTCCTATGGAAATTAACATGGGGAAAACACGTTTTGGGACCCCCCTTTTTTCTCAGCCCCCACTTCACAAATCCCCCCGAAAATTTCAGGGAAGGAGCGGAGCAGAGCTGGCCTAAATTTTGGAAAACTACACGCAAATTCCTCAACCGGCGCCAAAGTTATTCCCAATAGAATGTTGCGGATTTCCTATGGTAGCTAGGTCCTAACTAAAACTACCTACTGGCAACCATCAGTAGGTTTTATATATATATATATATATATATATATATATATATATATATATATATATATATATATATATATATATATATATATATATATATATATATATATATATGACACATCCCTCTGCAGCAGCATGAAGGTGAGGCCACACAGGGGAATCAATGAAGGTTTCCTTTATTGCAGTTAAGAACCAAAGTCAATGCGAATGGAAAGGGGCGACCAATCGGTCCCCCCGAACGTATGGTGGAGTACCCCGATCCCCCCGGGAAGCCATTTTGGGCGGGAGGCGCGTCTCGGCTGGTATGCCCGAAGCGGCGTAGCCGGGGCGCGTTTTTTCCCGCCCAAGAGTGGGTTGTCCTAGACACCGAAGCCGTTCGCCACGCCCCGGGAGGCGGGAGGAGGCGGGTTCACGCCCGCCCAGAGAAGAATAAAAGGAGCCACAAGCCAAGGAAGCATCCTCTTGTTCCTGTGCTCTGAAGCTGCACCTCCTCGCTGCACGTGAGCTCGAGACGGAACGAAGAGCCATTTGTGAAATTTGTAATTTCTCTCTTTTCTCTTCTAGCACTGCAAATCGCGTTCAGGAGCTTTCACCTACGAAGAAAAATGCCGGGCAAGAGAGTCGCAAAGAAGGTCAGCACCGACCAGATGCTCCGGATGTTGGTGAAGGACATGGCAGAGATGAAGAGAAAAATGGCGTCCAGGGACGGTGCGGGAAGGCCAAAAAGACCCAACCCGACGGAGGCCCCGGCTGGAAGAAGAAAGAGGGCCAGGAATGGGTCAAACGAGGACGAGGTCCCAGTTCCAGAGGCTCCCCCGTTGAGCCCTCCTAGACCAGCGGAGATTCCCGCGCCGGCTCCTGCCGAGGGCCAGCGGATCCCCGTTGTGGTTACCCCAGTGGACGAAGGGGACATGCCTCCGGAGTTGGCCGCCCAGTTGGCGGCATGGCTGGGTAATAGCAGCGGGCGTTCCGTGGCTCCGGGGGACGCAGCTGAGGAGGCCAAGCATTTAATGAGGCAGTTGCGGCAGTCTCGAGAGGCCGCAAAACCTCCTTGTCCGTTTGTTTCCCCGCAGGCTCCAGTAGAGCAACCCGCAGCTGGCACGAGTTCGGCAGCAACGGCGGTGACAGCTTCTAGCTCAGGTAAGCAGCTAATGCCGATTGCGGGGAAGGGGTCTGTACCCTCGAGGAGGGAGAAATTGGCTCAGCATATCCCGATGGAGGTCAAGGAACGGATATGGGCTGAGAAATACGTAAACATGTTCTCCTTGCTAACTGACCATTATGAGATTGAGCATGTGAAAGTTCAGAAGGAACTCATGCATCCGAGTGTTTGGCGCGCAAAAATGGCCGCTTTCAGAGTCGATGAGACGATAGGTAACTGGGGTAGAGCATTTGGCATATTCACTTCGATTATGGGGGAACGGAGACCAGATTTGTTGACCGAGTTACCTGTGTACCAGTCACGTATTATGGAATATTCTCAGACATATGTTGGCAATGAGTGGTTTTGTTATGATAACATTTTTCGTAAAGCCAAAGAGTTCGATACGTGCCTGACGTGGGATTGTTACGACTCCATTTCTTGGCAAAAAATGGAAAAATCAGGCATGTTAAAGGCGCCTTTGTTGGGGGGGGGGCGGGGGTGAACTTTCCCGCCAACCATCCGGGGCGCCCTTTCGGACAGGGGCAAGTAATGAGCATCACCCAAGGCCGAACGGCAATACAGGTAAAAAAGGGGTATGCTGGAACTTTAACAAGGGAAAGTGTACGAGGCCCCAGGGGTCATGCAAGTTTAGACATGAATGTGGGGGGTGTGGACAGTCTTCGCATCCCGAGACCATGTGCAGAGCCAAAACGGGTGATAACGGTAGTAGGGCAAGCGCCAAACAGGTCTGACATAGTCCGAGGGGCGGCTTTACCTACACCGGTTGATACCATGGCAATGATTCCTTGGCTCGGCGTATACCCTGATCATGTCTCCGCTGGGGTGCTGCGGGACGGGTTTTCTTATGGTTTCCGCATCCCGGTGGGGAATTTTCAGGGTAAAGCACAGTGTAAGAACCAACTTTCGGTCCTGCATAATACGGCAGTGGTGCAAGCAAAGATTGGGAAAGAAGTAGCCCGGGGTCGGGTGGCAGGACCATTTAACACGCCACCAGTTCCTAATTTTGTTTGTTCGCCATTGGGAGTGGTACCCAAGAAGGACCCGGGTGAGTTTAGACTGATACATAATTTGTCAGCCCCGAGGGATTTGTCAGTTAATGATGCAATAGACCCAGGGCTTTGTTCGGTGCGGTACGCATCCTTCGATGATGCGGTCGCCATGTTGAATCGCCTGGGGCCCGGAGCGCTGATGGCCAAATCTGACATTGAGTCCGCTTTCCGGTTGCTCCCGGTACACCCGGACGATCAGCGTCTCCTGGGCTTTATGTTTCAGGGGCGCTATTACATGGATAAATGTATGCCAATGGGCTGTTCCATATCGGGTGCTTATTTTGAAAAATTCAGTTGTTTTCTGCAATGGGCATTCACAAGGATTACGGGTTTTCAGCATGTCATGCATTATCTAGACGATTTTCTGTTTCTGGGGGCAGCCGGGGACACAGAATGTGCACAGGCTCTAAATGAATTTTGTGATTTGATGAGACAGTTTGGTGTGCCGTTGGCGCCAGGTAAGACTGTGGGGCCCTCAACTTCACTCGAGTTTCTTGGAATAGAGCTCGATTCTGAAGAAGGTTGCTTCCGCTTGCCAGAAGAAAAGGTGCGGAAATTCAGGGCTTCTCTTGAAGCATGTATTAGAGAAACTAAGGTGAACTTGCATCAATTACAGCAGACTGTGGGGCAGTTGAATTTTGCCCTTAGAATAATGCCAATGGCCCGCCCCTTTTCCCGCTCGATTGCACAAGCCATGGTCGGTCTTAAAGAGGGGCATCACCGCACGAGGCTCTCGGCCGAGATTCGCCAGGACATGCGCATTTGGTTGGCATTCCTGGCGGACTTCAATGGTCGGGTTGTCTGGACGAAGCCGGCGGTGTCCTCCGAAGAGTTGGGGCTGTGGACAGATTCGGCGGGGAGTATAGGCTTTGGCGCCATATTTGGCAATCGCTGGTCGGCTCAAACGTGGCCGTCATGGTGGCACGAGTGTGGACTTACAAGTAACATTGCTTTTCGTGAACTGTTCCCTATTCTGGTGGCTTTGAAAACATGGCCTGAGGGGTTTAGGGATCACTCTGTGGTGTTCTGGTCTGATAACATGACCGTGGTTGAGTGTATCAATAGTCAGGCAGCGCGATGCAAGTGGATCCTGAGGTTGCTCAAGGAAATTGTTCTACTATGTATGCAATTGAACGTGCTCTTTAGAGCGAGGCATGTGCCAGGGGTACTGAATCAGGCTGCTGATGCGCTTTCTCGTTTCCGTATGCAGGCCTTCTGGGGTTTTCTGCCCACAGCGGACCCGGTGGCAGCACCATTTCCCGAAGCTCTCTGGTCTCTCGGTGCCCCGAACTACAAAACCTCGTGGGAGAGAGTTTAGCACCCAGGACAAGAAAGGCATATGAAGGGGCGTTCCGTTCTTATTGGTCCTTTTTGGGTTCTGCTAGGGGAGAGCTTTGGGGTCAGGAAGAATTTGTCATAAAGTTTTTACTGTCGTTACGCAGGGCAGGCAAATCGGTGGCCACGGCCCAGAGGCATCGGGCCGCCATTTCCTTCATGGCGCGGGCTCATGGTATCCAGGACCCTACAGCGTCTTTCGTGGTACAGAAAGCGCTGCGTGGGTGGCAACGCCTTGAGGGTCGCAGAGTAGACGAAAGGCACCCGATAGGTCTGGATAGGTTGTCCCTGTTACTGTCTGTACTCCCTGTTACATGTTCATCCCAGGCGGAAACAGTGTTATTCCGGGACGCTTTTGCATTAGCATTTCATGGGGCTATGCGGGTAAGCGAACTGGTGGCAAAAAATAAGCAGGATACGGGGGGTGGACTGTGCCGAGAGCACATTCAAGTAAAGGGGGAGACGATGATTCTCTCATTTGTCAGGTCCAAGACCGATCAAGGCGCGATCGGGGATAGTGTAGTGGTCGAGCGGATTCCCGGATCTCCCATGTGCCCGGTTGCATGCGTTGAGGAGTATGTGGCGCAGAGGGCGGCATCATGGGGAGGGACCTTGCTGAGGCACGCAGATGCCACCCCACTGACGAAGTTTCAGTTCCAGCGGGTGCTTGCAATGGCAATTTCGACCGCGGGCCTGAACCCGGGCGAGTTTGGGACTCATTCCTTCCGGATAGGGGCTGCTACAGAGGCTACAGCCAGGGGTCTGAGTGTGGAAAAAGTGAAACAGTTGGGGCGTTGGTCCTCGAATTGTTACAAAAGGTATGTGCGGTTGCACATGTTGTGAAGCTGATATCATGTACTCACGCTTCTTGTTTTTGTTTGGTTACAGTTTCGCAAACCTACGAAGCGGGGCGGACTGTGCAGTCGGCCCGACACCTGGGAACCAGCGGTCAGAGATCACCGGCTGAGGAAAGAGTGGTGTGGGTCGTGGGCCACTCATACGTGAGGCGTGCCGGGGACGTATTCAAAGCAGGTGACATGATTCACACAGCTGGGGAATACGGGTACAGGGTGACCTTCTACGGAAGGGGCAGGCTCTGTATTGACCAGTTTCAACCTTTTCTTGAGGGTTTGTTAGGGCGGACAAGGTCACCGCCATCTATAATCATAGTACATCTTGGGGGCAATGATTTGGTGACCACTGGTAGACGACTACTTCTCGAGGCGATACTATCCACAGTAAGTTGGTTGGCGAGGAGGGTTCCAGGGTGCACGATTGCATGGTCCCATATGATTCCACGAAAGGTGTGGCGGGGGGCTAATTCAGTGTCTGCTATAAATCATTCTGTGAAAAAGATTAATAACAAGCTTGGTAGACTGTTCCGTACCAGTACATTGCATTCGATTCCTCATGGTTGTATCAGGGGGGACAATATGTATCTAGAAGATGGGGTCCATTTGTCCCGGGTGGGGAATTCTTTACTCATAGGAGACCTCGTAGCCTGGTTAAGGAGTTTGCAACATGACCTTTAGGTAGGAGTTTTGTGGGGGGTCCGGATAGCCGGTCAACTATCCGGCCTGTGGCGGTAAGGTCATGATCGGTGAGCAGTCATTGGAAGATCCCTAGGGGGGGGCGTCACCCATTACGGATGGGAGCGCCCGGGGGGAGGTGGCCATTGGCCCCTCAATGGGGAGGCGGCCCCTTCTAAAGGACGGGACGCCTAAAGGAAAGGGAAGGCGGTCAAGGCCCCTCCCTGGATAGGAGGGGCTACGGGCCCCTCCTGGGAATTTCCCGGGGCCAGGACATCTGCGACGGCAGATGTGGTAAGTTGTGTAGGGTGGGGAGGGGGGTCTACGCTACCTTCTAGACACCTCACACGAGTCCTCGGACGACCACGTACATGGCGTCGAGTTAACAGGGGCCCCCGTCAAGACAAGGGAAATTGGTATGGCACACGAGGTGCAGTCCTCTGTGCGGCTGCCCCTCACAAGTGAGGGGGGAGTTCTGGTTTAGGGATCTGACACCGGTTATGACCTTGCCGTTGGCCCTTAACGTTAGGATGTACAATTTCAAATTGAAATGCATTTTTGTAAGGATGTTAGTATCGGCTAGGAGAACCTTTGTATTAGATATATGTTAAGGTTAGCCAAACATCGTAATGTGGATATGAAATTGTACATGATATGAAACTGTTATTTTAATGTTTTGATTTTGTTTCATATTTTAATAAATACGGCCGGGAAGGGTAACTCTCTTCCCGCCTTCCAAAAGTTCAAGAACTGTTTCCGGTTTCCCAATTCTTGGGGATTGTGTTGAGAGGGGGTGGCGGGTATCTCAGCCATATGGAAAGGGGCGACCAATCGGTCCCCCCGAACGTATGGTGGAGTACCCCGATCCCCCCGGGAAGCCATTTTGGGCGGGAGGCGCGTCTCGGCTGGTATGCCCGAAGCGGCGTAGCCGGGGCGCGTTTTTTCCCGCCCAAGAGTGGGTTGTCCTAGACACCGAAGCCGTTCGCCACGCCCCGGGAGGCGGGAGGAGGCGGGTTCACGCCCGCCCAGAGAAGAATAAAAGGAGCCACAAGCCAAGGAAGCATCCTCTTGTTCCTGTGCTCTGAAGCTGCACCTCCTCGCTGCACGTGAGCTCGAGACGGAACGAAGAGCCATTTGTGAACCCACCCACCATCCCCTGAAGACAGCAAGTTGTTGTGGTATAAAGTTTGTTTTTACGAAGTAGTTTTTCTTGCAGGTTGTTTCTGAATAAAGTTTATGATTCGGTTGCAATAAAGTGGACAACTCTGTGCAGTACGCTTTTGTAAAGACTTTCATCAGATTGATTAGTAATGTTTTAGATGTTTTAGGTTGAGACGTGATCTGTTTTAAGTAGGAATGTCTCTTTCTTTTAGTCATTAATCTTGTCGTATTTATTGTTTGGTCGGGCGGTAAGGTCATGATCGGTGAGCAGTCATTGGAAGATCCCTAGGGGGGGGCGTCACCCATTACGGATGGGAGCGCCCGGGGGGAGGTGGCCATTGGCCCCTCAACGGGGAGGCGGTCCCTTCTAAAGGACGGGACGCCTAAAGGAAAGGGAAGGCGGTCAAGGCCCCTCCCTGGATAGGAGGGGCTACGGGCCCCTCCTGGGAATTTCCCGGGGCCAGGACATCTGCGACGGCAGATGTGGTAAGTTGTGTAGGGTGGGGAGGGGGGTCTACGCTACCTTCTAGACACCTCACACGAGTCCTCGGACGACCACGTACATGGCGTCGAGTTAACAGGGGCCCCCGTCAAGACAAGGGAAATTGGTATGGCACACGAGGTGCAGTCCTCTGTGCGGCCGCCCCTCACAAGTGAGGGGGGAGTTCTGGTTTAGGGATCTGACACCGGTTATGACCTTGCCGTTGGCCCTTAACGTTAGGATGTACAATTTCAAATTGAAATGCATTTTTGTAAGGATGTTAGTATCGGCTAGGAGAACCTTTGTATTAGATATATGATAAGGTTAGCCAAACATCGTAATGTGGATATGAAATTGTACATGATATGAAACTGTTATTTTAATGTTTTGATTTTGTTTCATATTTTAATAAATACGGCCGGGAAGGGTAACTCTCTTCCCGCCTTCCAAAAGTTCAAGAACTGTTTCCGGTTTCCCAATTCTTGGGGATTGTGTTGAGAGGGGGTGGCGGGTATCTCAGCCATATGCATTTCGGCTCCATTGGAGCCTTCCTCAGCGCGACGTGGTTCAGGCAGCGTCTGGACAGAATGACCGATGAGTGTACCTGGTCCCGACCTGCCAGGTGGATAAGCACTCCGCCCCCCACAGCTGAGATTGTCATTGGCTGCAGGGCACTCGTGGTAGGACGCCCAGTGCGTCAGGACTACCGCTTCCAAGATGCAGTGCGCTGGTCCGGCACCGCATCAGTGATGCCAAGTGTTCGTGGTGTGCTTGCACCTTTTAATAAATATATATATTGCATACCACTTCCTCCTCTGCTTAAGGAAAACGGAGTCGCACTTCACTGGGCTGAGGTAATTTGCTTTATTGATTTTGCAGGTTTGGCAGTCCTGACGCGTTTCGTCGAATCACTCAACTTTTTCAAAGGTGTGCCGCTCTGTTTGAATCCGGTTACTGCAGTGACAGCCTTTTTAATTGGTGATGCTTAGCTGCATTTTTTTCATCCCTCAGGTGGGCATGCTGGTCACTGTAGTTCTTCCGTGATTACTCAGTTCCTCCGGTGGTCAAATCGCCTAGTGCCCCGCTTCTGCCCCTCTTCAGGCCAAACAGGAGTCATGCTGGAGCCGGTCTCCAGCGGCAGCCAATTTCCCTTTTGTTCCGCTACCACGGAAGTTCAGCTTTGGTCCATGTCAGGGAAATGGTTGGCCCTCTGGCTGACTGTGCGGCGCTCCCACGGCTGAACCACGCCGTATTAAATTGCATACCACTTCCTCCTCTGCTTAAGGAAAACGGAGTCGCACTTCACTGGGCTGAGGTAATTTGCTTTATTGATTTTGCAGGTTTGGCAGTCCTGACGCGTTTCGTCAAATCACTCGACTTTTTCAAAGGTGTGCCGCTCTGTTTGAATCCGGTTACTGCAGTGACAGCCTTTTTAATTGGTGATGCTTAGCTGCATTTTTTTCATCCCTCAGGTGGGCATACTGGTCACTGTAGTTCTTCCGTGATTACTCAGTTTCTCCGGTGGTCAAATCGCCTAGTGCCCCGCTTCTGCCCCTCTTCAGGCCAAACAGGAGTCATGCTGGAGCCGGTCTCCAGCGGCAGCCAATTTCCCTTTTGTTCCGCTACCACGGAAGTTCAGCTTTGGTCCATGTCAGGGAAATGGTTGGCGCTCTGGCTGACTGTGCGGCGCTCCCACGGCTGAACCACGCCGTATTAAATTGCATACCACTTCCTCCTCTGCTTAAGGAAAACGGAGTCGCACTTCACTGGGCTGAGGTAATTTGCTTTATTGATTTTGCAGGTTTGGCAGTCCTGACGCGTTTCGTCGAATCACTCGACTTTTTCAAAGGTGTGCCGCTCTGTTTGAATCCGGTTACTGCAGTGACAGCCTTTTTAATTGGTGATGCTTAGCTGCATTTTTTTCATCCCTCAGGTGGGCATGCTGGTCACTGTAGTTCTTCCGTGATTACTCAGTTCCTCCGGTGGTCAAATCGCCTAGTGCCCCACTTCTGCCCCTCTTCAGGCCAAACCGGAGTCAGGCTGGAGCCGGTCTCCAGCGGCAGCCAATTTCCCTTTTGTTCCGCTACCACGGAAGTTCAGCTTTGGTCCATGTCAGGGAAATGGTTGGCGCTCTGGCTGACTGTGCGGCGCTCCCACGGCTGAACCACGCCGTATTAAATTGCATACCACTTCCTCCTCTGCTTAAGGAAAACGGAGTCGCACTTCACTGGGCTGAGGTAATTTGCTTCATTGATTTTGCAGGTTTGGCAGTCCTGACGCGTTTCGTCGAATCACTCGACTTTTTCAAAGGTGTGCCGCTCTGTTTGAATCCGGTTACTGCAGTGACAGCCTTTTTAATTGGTGATGCTTAGCTGCATTTTTTTCATCCCTCAGGTGGTGTTATGGCAGAGTTTTTGGCCTTATTTAGCAGTGATATAGATCATTAATCTTGCTCGCATCTAGTATAGGTATTCTTAGCCTGTGTTGGCCCTTTTAAGCCCTTTTTCCAGACCTAGAAGAGGATAGCTGCTTAATATGCCTTTATTCTTGACTTTAACCTGTCTATTGCCTATTGGCTTTGACATATTAGACACATTGGTATGGTTTATGTAGGTATTCTGACAGAGCTAAGGAGCATTTCACCCCTTTCAGGCCTACAGGCCTAGAGCTAGAGGGACTCCATCTTGATGAAGCTGAGAGGCTTTTCAGGGCAAAGGCAAAGTTTATAGTTAAGGCTGTTGTGTGCTAGAGGAAGATCCAGTTAGGACCGCTTCTTATCCGAAGAATGTGTTTTTCTCTTGGGCCCAGACGTAACAAGCAGATGGCCACTGCGGTTGCGTGGAAGCCTGGGAGCTGGCACAGGAATTCGGTAAGAGACAGCCCTCTGCTGGAAATTTCCATGAGGGGAGAGGAATCCATATTAGCGAGCTACAGGAGAGGAGGAGTGTTCATTCCAGCTTGTGTGCAGTTCAGTTCAGTTTGGAGTGCAGTGCAGCGTGGTGCTCAGAACAGCTTGGAGCACAGAACAGCTTGCAGAGAGAGAGAGGATGTCTGCTGGAGCTGCAGAATAGAGTGCAGTTCTTAAATGGAGAAAGAAGGCAGACGATTGCTGAAGATGAGGAGAGAGAAAGTAGTGCAGAGAGCATCAAAGAAGGCTGTCAGCTGGAGCAATTGGACCAGAGGCGTGGTGATGTGGTGAAGGAGGGAGAGTCAGAGAGAGCCCTAATCCCACCAGAGGCAGAGAGATAGCCCTAATCCCACCAGAGGCAGAGAGAGAAATCTTCCTTCTAATAGGTGAGGTAGTCTGAACCAATCACACTTACATCTTAATCTTATCTTTATTCCCTAGGCTTTTGCATAGCTAATCTTTTCCCTTTCAGCGGAGTGTTCCTGTTATGTTTAATCCTTCTCTTTCAAGCGGTGTGTTCTACCTATAGTCTTTGTTAGATCTGTGTAAAGGTTTATATTGTACTAATAATAAATGACCCCATTAATTAGCGGATTAGTGTGCCTGAGTTCTTTTATGATAAAGTTATCCTGGCTTCAAGCCAGTTGCTGTTGAGCCACTGATGGATCAAAAGGGGGGTAGGAGCGCTTAAATCAAGAAATAACTCAGTCACATAGTGTGTATATCTTTATCCCCATACAGTGAGGGTAATCACTCCTGGTAGGTATTACTGTTTGAACAGATGCTACCCCTGATCAGGTAAGTAATAGTGAGGGAGAGAGGAGACTTGCAACCAAGGGACTAAGTTAGTACACCATCCCATAATATTATTGTAGTAGCAGACCCTTAGTGAAGAGACTTCCCAATATATATATATATATGTATAGGTGTTCATAGGAATGTGGTCGTCGTTGATATGCGGCGTTAGTGAGAACACTGAGTAGGAGATCAGTGTAGATACCCACTGGATTGTGGCTTGAATAAGTGAGAGCGTCAGGGGGGACACTGGCGTGGAGTTCGACAGGATTGTTGAGCGTTTGGAAAAGGGAGCATTGGGTTCTGCAGGCCCATGTGTAGTCGCACCGGATTGTGCGCAATATCTGCCCTAGGGTAGACCGGTCTGGGTCTGAGTGGCCGCAAGACCAACTGATGTGAATAAGTGTGGTGTAGGGTATGGATATCCCTAGTAATCAGTGAGTATTCTTAGTATCCCTATAGATTTAGTGGTGTTTTTAATAATATGAGCTTGTATATTGCGAGTTCCCCATCCTCAGGTAGGTACCAGTGCCTGGATAGGTGGTCCTGAGGAGGGAAGGTGAGTACGTTCTGGCTGGGTTGGAGGGGCCCCTGGGGGCTGATCCCACCTACTCAGAAAATCCAGCCATTACAGGTGGGCATGCTGGTCACTGTAGTTCTTCCGTGATTACTCAGTTCCTCCGGTGGTCAAATCGCCTAGTGCCCCGCTTCTGCCCCTCTTCAGGCCAAACAGGAGTCATGCTGGAGCCGGTCTCCAGCGGCAGCCAATTTCCCTTTTGTTCCGCTACCACGAAAGTTCAGCTTTGGTCCATGTCAGGGAAATGGTTGGCGCTCTGGCTGACTGTGCGGCGCTCCCACGGCTGAACCACGCCGTATTAAATTGCATACCACTTCCTCCTCTGCTTAAGGAAAACGGAGTCGCACTTCACTGGGCTGAGGTAATTTGCTTTATTGATTTTGCAGGTTTTATTTATATATATATATATATATGTATATATCTGGTTCTGGTTTTCATGGAAAGTTTGGGGGTGATTCATGCAGTGGGACTGCTGAGAATTTGGGGCACGAAATCAGGGTGCGTTTGTAATGTGAATTCCTAAGGGAACATTTAGCCAACCTACAGTCCAAACTGCAGAATGGACTTACACCAAATTTGGCAGGGATGTAGATGTTGGGACAGTGAAGTGCCTTTTGCCTATTTGGTGAAATTTATAGTACCGGCTAAATAGAAACAAGAACTACCCTGTCAGGGTGAACTTCAAGGTCCCAGGGGGATCCTTACAATCAAATGAGTGGTGACAAAAATATACGTATCAGAGCCAACAATACATCACACAAAATTGATTAACCTTTTTTTGTGAAAATAAATATAGTTTATTTGTTATTTGTTGAGTTCATATAAATGATTCATATAGATGCTTAGAAAAATATACATTAATTTAAACTCAACATCACATTTAAGGTGGAGGAAAACAACCTGATGTTTATGGTTTTAGATTGAACCATAATTAGAATCAAGAAAAATGCAAACATTCAAGTCCCACACACTCCCAGAGTCATCCACATCACAATCACCCTCAAACTCACTCATTACAATAATATACAATCACACATGTACATCACACATGCTACCATTCCCGGCAAAAATTGCCGAGCGCTGGGTGAGCTCTTGTCTCTCCAAACATCTGGAGCAGAATCACTTCCTGGACGAAATACAATTTGGCTTTCGTCCAGCCCATGGCACCGAAACAGCTCTACTCACTGCCATGGAGGACCTCCGCATGCGTGCAGACAGGGGCCAGGCAGCAGCCTTGATCCTGCTGGACCTGTCTGCTGCATTCGATACGGTTAATCACGTGATTCTATTGGAGAGACTAAGGGAGGCTGGGGTGGACAGGAAGCAGGCTGTGTCCCTTCCCCCGTTTCAATCGGCCTTCTCCCCAGTGCTCCACGGGGTGCCTCAAGGCTCGTCCATCAGCCCTATTTTATTTAACGTTTACCTTAAACCACTGATTACGTTAATAAAATCCCACAGGCTAAAGGCAATCAACTACGCTGACGACACTCAGCTCATCCTCTCTTGGGAGGGTGAGGAATCGATCCCTCTGGAATCTTTTTATGACTGTCTGAGAGATACAGCTGGTTGGTTACACAAAAATTCCCTACAGTTCAACACCTCCAAAACCGAGGTTCTGTTCTGTGCCGGAAGTCGGATCCCCCGGCCGTTCCCGGCGGAGTTTTGTCCCCTGAAGCCCCGGAAAAGCCACAGCCGGTCACCACTGTTCTCAATCTGGGTGTTATGATGGACAACAAACTCAGTATGGAAGCCCAGGCTGCGAAAACAGTGTCCACCTGCTCGGCCCTCATGCGATCTCTTCGTAAGATCTTGCCACTTCTCACCTCACAGGCCCGAGTTTTAATAGTCAGGTGTACCATTCTTAGTCGCCTTGACTACTGCAATGCGCTGCTGCTCGAGGCCCCAGCTGTATTGCTAGACAGACTCCAAAGAGTTCAAACTGCCGCTGCCAAATTGGCCCTTGGTTGGCCTAGGAGATCTTCGGCCACTGCGGCTTTGGCCGAGCTTCACTGGCTCCCTATGAAACAGCGAGTGGCCTTTAAATCTCTCTGTCTTGTTTTTAAAGCCCTGCATGGAGTCGGGCCCGTCTCCCTGCTATCCATGTTCACCTGGTACATTCCAACCAGAGCCCTCCGATCTACAACAGCCTGTCTTGTTACAGTACTGAGATTCAAAAAGGTCAGGACTGGGGGAATATCTTTCAAAGTTGCAGCCGCAAAACTTTGGAATAGCTTGCTCCTTGACATCCGCCAAACAACGGAACTTCTCCCTTTCAGTAAGCGGGTCAAAACCTGGCTGTTCCCTAAATGTTAAACTCTGGCTACTCTACTGATGTCTCCCAGTGCATCCATCTTAGGAGTTATCTTAGCGCCAGGATACCTGCAAGGTGACAGCCGCGCTATATAAATGTTTTAAATAAATAAAGGCACATCAAGGCCTGCAGAAAAGATATCTTATGGCTGCTAGGACTAGTTACAATATGGAGGCAGAAAGATGGAAAGGAAATGGTTTAACAAAGACTACACTTTGGGCCATCCATAAAAGTCACACCTAATTTATAGTAACATCTCTGGTTGTGGATATTTGGCAACGGTTTTGCAATTAATCGTGAATGTACACGCCAATGGGATTGCTTTGATTGGCTGGACGCAACCTGAACAGAAATTTGTGGCTGCCATTTTATTGACACGGGAACAGTTCCCAGGGCTGAAAAGTTCTGAAAAAGCTAACATCAGGGGCCAGAATGGAGGCCCTCTGACACCATGTTTGAGGAATGGGAATGTTAGTGACAAGTTATGTGTCCAAAATTGATTTTTCTAATTGCGCCTGATATTACCGATGACATGGCGACCGCCAGCATGGCACACGTGTACCGTCACGAGGACATCACGAGTTCCAAAGACGTCATGAATATTGATGGAAATATATTTATATTTGTACACACTGACCAGTGACTGTCACACATTTATGTACCTTCTCACATATTCAATCAGACACTAATAGACCGGGAACAGTTCCCAGGGCTGAAAAGTTCTGAAAAAGCTAACATCAGCGGCCAGAATGGAAGTATTCTGACACCATGTTTGAGGAATGGGGATGTTAGTGACGTGTCTAAAATGGATTTTTCTAATTGCGCATGATATTACCGATGACATGGCGACCGCCAGCGTGGCACACGTGAACCATCACAAGGACATCACGAGTTCCAAAGACGTCATGAATATTGGTGGAAATATATTTATATTTGTACACACTGACCAGTGACTGTCACACATTTATGTACCTTCTCACATATTCACTCAGACACTTATACACCAATTCACATACCCATCATACACTTATATAGCTAGTCACATACCCACACAGATACTGATGTACCCACTGTCATACCCATTCATGTACTCATGCCTGCACTCCCACACTCACTTTGAGAGTGACACATCCATGTACAGTCCCACTCAGACACTCATACACCCCCTTACAAACCCAGTGTGAGACTTTTGCTTCCACTGACACCCACTGATAGTGAGACCCACTAAGACACTTATGCACCAACTCCTAGATCCAGTCATAGACTCATGTACCCAATCACATACGCAGCCTGAGAATCATACGCCCACTCACTGACCTATTCAGGCCCACATGCACCCACTCTGAGACCCACTCAGACATTCACACACCCAGTCCAAGACTCACTCAGACATTCTTGCATTGACTCACAGACTCATTGTGACTGAACTATCCAAAGCAGATAGTCACAGCAAACCCCACAGTCACTCAAGCATGATGTGACTCCCTCAACACCTACTTTATCGAACAAATTGCTACCATTAAGTCTAGCATACCTGCCAATACCCCATCTACAGCCCAAGCATCCACATTCAGGAAACCTCAATTGCTAGAACAGGTCTCTCTCATTACCAGGGAAGCCTTTTTCAGCCTTCTAAGAAAGGTGGGATCTGGCTCCCCTACTTACTGTTGCCCTCCCCACATATTAAGGGAAGCTTTTCTCACTTGCCCGGATCCTCCTCTAGCACTTCTGAATAACTCCCTCAAGCAGGGCATTGTTCCAAATGTATTTAAAGAAGTGGACATTTTTCCCATCCTAAAGAGAACAGGGGCCGACCCCTTAGCTCTCACGAACTATTGCCCCATCTCTATGCTCCACTACTTAGTTAAGGTGTTGGAAGCACATGTGGCAAGTTGCTTCAGCTCTTTTATTGATCATTCCTACTATCTCGACCCACACCAGGCTGGCTTCCTACCTCTGGACGAACTTAGGAATGGGGCCAACAAGGGCACTGCCCAGGCCCTGGTACTCCTTGATGTCTCTGCAGCATTTGATACGGTCGACCATGATCTTCTGAGAGACCGTGTCAGTAGCGCCGGCATCGAGGGCCTGGCCCTTAAGTGGCTCTTATCCTTTCTGAAAGACTGCTCTCAAGCTATCTGCCTTGTCGACTTCTCCTCCCCTAAAGTCAGACTAGCTTGTGGGGTGCCGCAGGGCTCTTCTCTTTCACCACTTCTTTTTAACATGTACTTACTGCCCCTTATTTGCTCGCTCTGAGAAAGGAAGGTGGTATCTTCAACTATTCAGACAACCTCCAACTGATGTTTGATATTGATCTGTCGGCATCTTCTGTTTCCAATTTTCAATTCACCATGCGATTTATAAGTGAGTGGATGAATAGTAACCATCTGAATTTGAACCCCGATAAAACAGGGCTGATCCTAATGGTCGGGCCAGTAAACCCCAGGAACTCCAACATCTGGCCAATCAAATTGGAAAATCCTCCACTCCCGGCGTGCACATTCAAAAGTCTGGGCATCACCATCGACAATGATCTACCTATGAAAGCACAGATTGGGACAGTGGTTTCTTCCTGTTTCTATCAGCTTCGAAGGATCAGGAAGATCAGCGGATTCCTCACTACAGAAGCCCTGACCCAAGTAGTACTTGCCTTAGTCATCTCCCACATTGACTGTGCCAACTCACTTCATGTTGGCATTCCGGCATATCAATTAAAACGATTGCAACTGGCGTAAAACCAGGCGGACGCCGGACAGACTAATCTATCACAGCTTGGCACCATGTTACGCCACTTATAAAAAGATTACACTGGCTTCCAGTAGCCAAACATAGCACATTTAAGCTGGGGTGTATTACCGTTAAAGCTCTTTATGGCAACAGCCCAGCATTTATACCCTCTCGGGTTCAGCGTTACGTCCCTTCTCAAGATCTAAGGTCTTCCCATCTGAATTTTCTGGTCGTCCCGTTCTTTTAAACGCAGGAAACATGGGGGACTAAGATTTGCAGTCTTGGCCAATTCTAAATTCTCTCCCTCAGGATATTAGATCACTGACCACCTACGCTCAGTTTCAGAAACTTGTAAAGACCTGGCTCTTCCACCAGGTATATGAATAAAACTTTCAAGTGGTAGTATCCCCTGGACACATTTAGCCTTGTGCATTTTGGTTTAACTTTGGTTTATTCATTTTCAGGTGCATTAGGTATGGTACATTACAATAATCACATGCCCCTAGCGAACATCCATCATTCAAATACCCCGCCCCCCCCGGAGCAAAGGTTGTACAGACTTGGAAATCGTATGGAAGTACCGTGTCCATGTGAACATATTTGGGGCAGGCCTCAGCAGTCAATGTACCCAACCACCCTGTGAATTGACAACGCCCCCCTCCCTCCCAAGAACCCAAGTTTCCCCAACACCCCACCACCCACCCCCCTCCCCCACCCCATACGCAGTCCCATAGTAGGTGGGTTAGAGTACTTGTTCCGTCACAGCCCCTCCAGCATGTGGGGCTCCGGTGCGGGTTACCTTTGTTTAGTCGGGCTGGCATCAGGTACAATAGGAAGTCACCTTAACTGCTGTTTCTGTACTGGCCGTGTTGCTGGTTGTGCGGTATGCTTTGTAATATGTATCCCACCACACTTTATCCATGAGGCTTCTCTCCAATTCGGCTTCCCACCTTCTCTGGCCCGCCGATCAGAGTGAAAGCGGCTCAGGCCGATAATTTTTATAGGTGTCTGTAATCGCCTGTCTATCGGTCGTTTTCGTGCAGAGCCATTTCTCGAAGGGCATGAGTCGCCAACCTACCGGTGGCCGCATATCGGGCAGCGTCAGCCAGTGTCTGATCTGGAAATATTGAAAGCGCTGTGGGGCAGATAGGTTATACATTTCTTTTAGGTCATTGGATGAAGTACTCTAGGTCGAAGAGGTGTCCCGCTGACCTGCAGTCGGAAACTCTCCATTGCTCGAAAGCCCATGGCTCCATCCCCAGTGCGAAGGCAGGGTTTTCAAACGGTGGTGTGATACGTGAAGGGAAGGTGGTGAGTCCCCCTCTGACCGCCACCGCTTCCCACACTCTGAGTAGCGTACGAGCAATGGGAGACCTATTAAGGTATGCCGGTCTATCCGAACGTTTCAGGAAGGGGACCTTCCATAGCAACATCTGGGCCGTTGCTCTGTCTTGGAAGAGCCATCTCTTCTGTGACTCGGGCGGTTCAATTCTAAGAGATAGCGTAGCTGTGTTGCTTGGAAATACCTCTGCAGGTTAGGAATTCCCAGAATCTCCTCTTGCGATGCCCATTAAGCGAGATCTCTGCACATCCGTGGACGCTTCCCGGCCCATATGAACTGCTGTATTGCGTCTTGTAACTTCTTTAGCATTCCTATCGGTGGAGTCACGGGAATGGTCTGAAATATATAAAGGACCTTGGGCAGCAGGGACATTTTGATCGCCGCTAAACGACCCAACAGCGATAGCGGTTGTTTCCTCAGGTCCCCCTGAATTTGGGAGTAGAGATCCGAATAGTTCCGGTTGACAGTCTGCTCTGTACTTGGTGTCAAGGTGATACCCAGGTAGGGGATCGAGGTGCGAGAAGACAGTCCCCCGTATGTCATTGGCCCGATAGCGGACTTGCGAGCGTTGCGGCCTAACCAGAGAGTCATGGACTTACCCGTATTCCTTTTGAACCCCGATACTTTCCCAAAGGCCTCCATTTCTTTCAGAAAATCTGGCATGGACGGCTTGAGATTATCCAGGTCCACCAAGATGTCATCGACATAAAGGCTGATGGTATGCGGTTCGCCCCCGAATGTAATGCCAGTTATATCAGGATTATACCTGATTCATTGCGCAAGTGGTTCTATGTAAAGCGCAGAGTAGAGGCGAGAGTGGGCACCCCTGTCTGGTGTCCTGTCTGATGTCAAAGGGTTGCGATCCAATGCCGTTGACGTGGACGGTTGCCCGGGGCATGTCATAGCAGCTGGCAACCCAGGCTCTGAAGCGATCACGAATACCAAAGCGCACTAGCGTCTTGTCCAGAAATACCCAGTCCACCCTGTCAATCGCTTTCTCAGCATCGACAGAGAGAAGCACAGCATTACAGTTATTAAAGTTGGCTTTGTCTATGACATGTAGTAGTCGCTTGGTGTTGTCGCTGCACTGCCTATTTGGGATGAATCCAGACTGATCGGGCTCTATGATGCCTGGTAAACACGGTTCCAGTCATGCTGCCAAGATCCCCGTAAAATGTTTGAGGTCGAGATTAAGCAAGGATATGGGCCGGTAAGCGGCACATTGAGTAGCATCTTTGCCTGGCTTGAGCAATACTATGACATCGGCAGTGAGCATGTCTGGGGGAATCGATCCCGGCCCTTGGAAAGAGTTAAATAACTTAGTCAGAAGGGGCGCCAGCAGGGGTCAATATGTCTTATTTAACCCGGCGGAGAAGCCGTCTGGCCCCGGTGCTTTCAAAGGCTTCAGGCGCACTATCGCGGATAACACTTCCTCCATCCGGATAGGTGCGTCTAAGGAAGCAGTGCCCGCCTCATTGAGTGACCGCTGCCTCGTTAAGGTAAGTCTCTCCCTCAGTGCCTAGAGATGGATCGGTACTGTACAGCGGGGCATAGAAGGCCCGAAAGGCTTCCGCAATTTTAACGTCTTCTTGGAGCCCCTGCCTGTGGTTACCCTGAATAGTGGTGACTTTAGATCGCTCGACCCGCGCCCTAAGCTTGCTCGCTAGCAGTCGCCTGGTTTTATCGCCTCCCACATAGTAAGTATGTTGCAGACGAGGGCCGCAGCGCGCGAGTAGGCAGGAAAATCGAGGCCGGGGTTGTGAGGCCTACGCCGCCGGCGCCGCTCTTCTACCGCACCTTCAACGCGGAACTCCAGCTGGTGACCTCCGGGAGTCAGTGACCGGAGCACTGTCCCTCCGGCTTAGGCCTCACAACCCCGGCCTCGATTTTCGCACCTCCTCGCACTCTGCGGCCCTCCTGCTGCTCGTTGTCTGCAGGGGGGCGCTATTCGGACTCCCGCTGCCCCGTGGGACCACTGCACACGTGATCCAGCCGCACTCCGATGAGGGCGGCGCACTGCCGGCTGGAGCGTCAAACCTCCTGAACGTGGGGCCTCCTTCGCCGGCCCCGCTCTTGTCTGCTCCGGCGCTCGCCCCCGCCAGGACGCCATTTTGCAGTGTTTGGAGGTGGATCGCTCTGGGTCGCTGCTGCGTCTCTCGAGCCAAGGCGTCACCCACAGAACTGGCGCTGAGTGTGTGCTCGCTTTACTGCCAGCTCCTGTGCTTCGGTGGGGAGGTTTATGCAGAATTTGGCTGGCAAGGGGAGCCTGGTACGGGGAGCCTCCAGGAGCAGGATCCTCCTAGGTCGCCATCTTAGCCACGCCCTAGCCTTGTAAATTTGAAGTAGTTCTGAGGGAGGGCTATGAAAACAATGAAGCGGTGCACTCCCAGGGTGCTAAGAAGTAAGAAATGAAGCTTGATCAGTTTCTTCGTGAAAAAGAGCTTTATTTAGATATATCCAAGTGTATAGACGCAAACATCAGCCAACGCGTTTCGTTCACGAAATGAACTTTGTCAGGGCTGGAAAGAAACACAAATGACATACATAAGAGCTGGAAGAAAGTGCATAGAATAAAATCTCACATTTACAATACTGACAAATGAGACACTTTTCTGGAAAAATCGACAAAGGGTGCTATATACATATACCAAGACCAACAATCACAAATGTGCAACGTCTGTTTAAGAAGACATTAAACAAAACATACATTTAAAAACATATTAAAAACAGTTAAGACAGTCCCTCTAGGGGGAGTAACAACCCCGGCGTCTGTACTACCAATCGGGAGACAGGTAGGAATTCTAAAGAGTGCAGAGAACACCTGGACATGTGATGGCCTAACGAGTATGTGTGAGGTGGGAAGAAAAGACCACTAATGAGTTATTACTAGTCCAAATGTAATAAGCATCATCATTGTGTGTCGGTGTAGAAGGCATCACAGGGACTACCTGCAGTATAGTGAGGCGGAGTGGGCGCAAGATCATGTGATAAGTGCCCATGCTCATGAGCTAATAAATAATTCAAAATGTGACCAGGACGTGTGAGAAAAGGGAACCATTCAATAGCATGCACCAGTTCGGGTTACCAAAGCAAAAGACCCCTAACAGGACTGAAGTAATAACAACATAGGCCCAACATGATGACGGAGTATCGGTTGTCCCTATGTGTAAAGAACGGAGTAAACATAAACAAGAAAAGTAGCTGCGGGTGGTACATACCAAGTATAGTGTGCAACGGAAGTGTCAGCATTAGGTTTGTTCCAGAGAATCAATGCATCTTGGTAGCGTCGCTCAGTAGCGACACCGATTTGACGTCAGGGCCGCCATGATAAGGGCCGCAGTACAAAGTCCTGGGGGGGAAATTAACATCAGTATAAGGCACCGTAACAAATGATAAAGCTAGTAAGTTCTCGCAAAACAGAAGGCAAAACAGGGAAAGTTGCAGGGGAGGGAAAAAATATATATATAAAAGGGGATTGTATCCCATGGCCAGAGTGACTTACTTGCGCAGGGGAGACTAAGGTCACAAGGAATGCCAAGGGTGCTGGTGGTACCGTTCACGGAAGAGGGCTACCCTTAATGCCAAACGCGGTTGTGGTCATAGTAGGCGCAGTGGATGATTGAAGACCCGAGTGTGACCATAGGGGATATGTGACACTAGCAAAGAGGAAAGTGCCACTCCGGCAGGGGCTAAGAGAATAGCAGCAATGGGAGGGAGGGCGTCTGCCCAATTTCTTGCTAAGATTATCCAGGGCTGCCAGTGACTTTGAGAATAACAGTCTCCTTAGATTAAAAGCCTGTGTCCCCGTGCCAGTACGATCAAATAAGAGCCCCAATTATGAAAAGGTATTGGCGCAGTCTATACAATTCTTATCTAAGAGGAACGGGCGACACTTTTTGCTATCGGTCCACATTTTAAAATGAATGTTTTGGAGGCGTTTACTGTAAGGCCCAAGTTGGACATAAAGCCCTTACGGAACCCATATTGTATATTACTGATAATAGAATAATTATCTGCCCAGTCCTGCAATCTAAAAAGGAGTACTCTTCCAATTAATTTGACCGTGGAGTCTAAAATCGAGATAGGCCGATAACACACTAGGTTGTGCCTATCCCCCTTTTTAAAAATCGGAACCAGAATCGATTAACTCCAGGTAGGAATAAAGCTGGTCGCGAAGATACAGGCATTAATGACTTTTGTTAAATGGGTCCCCAGAAAGTAATATTATCTTTGAAAAGGTCCACTGGAATGCCATCAGGGCCTGGGGCCTTACCACTCTTGCTCAATGTGATTGCCTCCTCAATTTCATTAAGATCTAATTGGAGATGTGAATGGCAATTTACAATCTGGTATTCTACCCTATCCCCCACCAAGTCATTACTACTTGTTTCAGGACAGGGTGCAGAATATAATTTAGAAAAGTGATCAACCCATTCGTCCTTCGAAACCACTATCTCTATAGTTGCCCTCCCTGCATCAGCTAAAAAGGGAGCATTGACCACTTTCCAAAATGCTGAAGAATCTTTCATTTCTGATGCAGCTCTCAGGGCATTCCATGCCTCCTCCTTTAAAAAAAACCTTGCTTTTAAGGTACATCTATAAGCCCTCTGGCTTCTTTTTTTTCTTCATAATTTTTAACCTTTGTATGCAGTGCAAGTTTGAGTTTGGAGTGGGCTTTAGAGCAACTAGAATCAAACCATCCTTTACTTTGAAGGGTTTTCTTTCTTGAGTTTACATGAAGGGTTTTACCAATGAAGTCTGCTATTTCAGAAAAACCCTCCACTATTTCCGACGAAGGATGGTCATCTCCTAAACATTTTTTAATAGCATCACTAAAGTAAGAAGTCACCTTTCTCATAACCGACTCCAGATCAGTTTTTTTCCAACTCAGCGCATAGCCATTTTGTCTAACCAATGTATCATCGTTAGCAAGGTGAGTGGACGAAACCTTCCCTTTAACTAATCTACAATCAGCCTTGATTCCAATACTCTGCGGGAAATGAAATGCTTAGGGAAATGTCATGAGTATGGAAATGTGTGACTCTGGAGTCATGTCTGGACGAAATTAGGATAAAATCTATGGTAGAAGACAGCCCTCATCCATTAAACGTTGGGCTGAAGGAGAACGGGGTACTGCATACATTTTTTGTGAAGCCCATGTCTCCAGTGAACATAATATCATTTATGATATCCCCGGGTCCTGAATGATTAAAGTGAGGGCAGCTAATTTCTTTGTTATAGCCCAGTGTCCAAGTAGTGTAATAAATTGATGTTAAAGTCTCCACCCCAAAATATAAACAAATCTTTAGTGGAGGCCGCCTGGATCTTTGTAATATGATGGGATATGGCCCCAACATTCCTGCCAGCTCTTCACATGGGGTATTATTATAAAAATTCACTACAGTGATACCAATTGTTCTGTCCAAATTCGCCCCTTTTATTTGAAAGCAATGATCGGCAGACAGTGTGACAATATTCCCTAGGTTTAAGTAATGTGCTATATAGATGCACAGCCTCCTCATTACTCTCCCATGCGATATTGCAACTGCGGGTACATGAAAGGTTTTAAAACCATTAATATGATTGGTTCTTCCACCCAAGTCTGCTGTAAACATTGTACGTCAAACCCTGGTACAAACTCTGCCCACTGAGGATTCACAATCTTTGACTTTAGGCCAGCAATATTCCAAAACAAGAAGCAACAAAAACTGTCTTTAGTAATTCCCTGTACAACCCTCAGACTTATTCCAGAGGCAGTGATTGTATCAGCTTCAGGAGGAATTATTGGGCTATTGCCCAAGCTATGGGAATAAGGGGCAGCTACAATTCTCCCCAGTTGCTCATTCCTGCGTAGTCAATCACAGGTCTCTAACCCCGAAAGAGGTGAAAACCGGTTTTCCAAAGGGATTCCCTGGCTAGGTGCCTGATTGTAATTATCCAGGGTTTTCTGAACTCAGTAATGGGAGAGGCCTAGAGAATTAACTCAGGAGTAGTGCTGTGATCAATGTACCTACAGGGGAAAATCTATACAGGTAGTCAAGAATGGTTTTGGCAGCATATGAATTGTTAAAATTGATCACAATACAATCACCCTTTGACCCATTCAAGGACGCACCCTGCCATCCTACCCTTCTAGCCTAATCATTTGGTTTGAAAAATGTGCCCCCCCCAACCAGAGCCCATTACATGTCAATTCAGCCAATGAAATGCCTTATCCATCAGCTGGACAGTAGTTTTCACTTGGCCCTCCCTCAAAATGTGAATTTTTTTTTAAACCAGTACTAATGGTATTGCTGCCCAGGGAAGATAAAAGGAGGAATGCACTTTATTTTTAAATTGACTTTGGTTGACCGTCTTGCCTTCATGCCCCCCTTGGGTTGTTTGAACATTGTTAGAGGTGGAAGAACTGGAAGGAAGTTGGGCCCTACTAATTTGCTGACGGTCAGCATGCTGCAGATTAATACTATCAGTGTTAGAGGTAGGACTCTGATGGGGACCACCCAAGGGATGATACTGGTGCTGATGCATTACAGCTCCCCCCATTGTTTGCGGGCAGTAGTACCCCCGGGAAACCTTGTGCCTGTGAATCTGGTGGGGGTCAAGTCCAGCTGTTTCATTCTCTATTCCCGCGGGTGTCACCTGACACTGCCACTCTACACCGTTCAGCTGAGAATTATTTGCACAGGAATTAGGTACTTTGCAGTCAGCCTCTAACAGCGTCAGCCTCTCCTCAATTCAAGATAGTTTTTAGTAAGCATGGGCGTAAAATCCGTTCCGCTCGCGGAATTTGCGGATTTTGCGGATTTTCTGCAAATTCGCAATCCGCGAATTCTCGTGAATTTCCCGAAAATTCTCAAATTCGCACGCAGCGGATTTTTTTGCTTGGTGATACAATATTGCGGCGTGCGGCGTTCACTTGCCGTCATTCAGCGTTTGCAGAGTTGTTTTTCTCCATGTTTTGCGTTGAGGTTCAGTGATTCTGAACCCGTTCAATAAAGGCCGTCGTATCAAGACGATTTTAGTATCAGCGGACCGCAAATGACAAGTGCGGTATGTACGAGTGTTTTCGTCACGATCGATCGATGGATACACTGTGTATTTAGGGATTTCGTTCGAACCTCAGGGTTCCATTTTGTGTATGGCAGCCATTTTGTGGTTGCCCTCACATAGGCCGATGACTGCGGCCGAGCGAGTCTTTGGGACACGTACACCTTTAGCTGACTTCTGTGTGACCTGAACGAACTGACTCCATTGCCCGAAGCTGACCTTGTTGAGCCAGTTCCTTGTTCGGCAGCTGGTCAGATAGAGATCAAAGAACAGGACATGGCTGAGTTTATGGTACACGCACACACCCTTCTATCTTATTTCTCATCTGTTTCTGTTCCTTCTTTTATGGCCTATTTATGGTTTGGGTTGAGGTCCTTTTATTATGGGTTTGTCCGGCCTGTCCTAGCAAGACTGTTGGATTTTGCCTTGTCATTTATGGTGGGCTGGACAACTGAAAGTGGGCTTGTCGTTATGCGATATCCTCTGAAATGTCACTTTGTGATTGGACAGTTCGTAAGTAATTGATGCTAGCCGGGATTGTGATTTTTAGCATAAAAGACAATGTCTCGCAATACAAAAATTGTACAGTCTCTGACGAACCACCCGTGTTGTGCTTCGTAGACCTATTTTTCCGGTTGCAGCCAATAAATTTGGTCTTTGATGTCACCGAGAAGTATCCCGTGCCTCTGTATTCTAAGACAGGTGAACTCGAAGACTTTGGGCGTGCCCCTGGCGCCGCTGGGTTCTAAAACCCGGTTCTTCAGCGTGTGCTGCGCCATTTTGGATCTTGCTGCCTAATCCCGCGGGAGTTTGTCGACCGCGATTACGTCATCGCGGCTTGCCACCTTGCACAGCGAGAGTTTGTCACCGCGAGTACGTCATAAAGGTCCGTGATCACGCCTCGCGGGAGTAAACAATTGCGAACACGTAGATGCGGCGGGCAGCAGCAATCTCGCACTCGCAAAATTGCGAAATTTGCAATTCTGCACAAGAAATCCACCAACAGGCAGCTAAACCTTCTGAAAATGATGATTTTTATCAGAATAACTCCTCAGGTTGACATTTGCCTGCACTTTTTTTTGCAAGGAGTCCATTTTGGGGGGGGGGTGGGAGGAAGGAAGTGCCCCCCAGTCTCCAACTTCCTCTTCCTGTCCAGCAGGCTCCTTCCAGTGCTTTGTTCATGTCCTGGTCACTTTGATTTGAATCTTGACCTGGAAGGATTACTTTTTGTGGATGCTGCTGGATATTTGGATTTGAGGCCTTTTTGAGTTTCTTTGGATCACTTTTGGATTAGAAATTTCACAAGTAATTTGTTTGGGGCATTACAGTTGCTGTAACTACAATTTTGGAACTTTTCCAGAACATTAAATAAAATATATTGTGGGTAGCCACAGTATCCAGTGGGACCAGGGTAAGTTATGGGTGAATGATACAACATTTTTTTTTAATTTCAAAATGATTAATTTCAAAATGATTTAGGGCATGGATGGCATTGGATTGTGGTGATTTTTGTGTGTTTTTTGATTTTTTGAGGTGGTGTTGGGGCCTTTTGCCCCGGGGTACTCCGTGGTGCATGGACTGAGTCTTTCTGTGGGGACTCTTTAATGTAAACATCATGGAGGGCATGGATGGCATTGGATTGTGGTGATTTTTGTGTGTTTTTCGATTTATTGGGGTGTTGATGGGGCCTGTCCATGTGGGTGGGGGCCATTTTGAGGACTGGTACAGGCAGGGCCTGGCCATGTGGTGGGGGTCTAGGGGCCCTTTTGAAGCCAGGCGGTGTGCTTTGTTGTGCCATAGGCCTGCACCCAGTCTGCCATGCTTTCATCCATTATGCCCAGGGGTACTCAGTGGTGCATGGGCCTAGTCTTTCTGTGGGGTATCTTGAATTTGAACATGATTGAGGGCATGGATGGCATTGGATTGTTGTGATTGTTGTGTGTTTTTCGATTTTTGGGGGTGGTGTTGGGGCCTTTTGTCCTGGGGTACTCAGTGGTGCATGGACTGAGTCTTTCTGTGGGGTCTCTTTAATGTAAACATCATGAAGGGCATGGATGGCATTGGATTGTGGTGATTTTTGTGTGTTTTTTTATTTTTGGGCCGTTGTTGGGGCCTTTTCCCCACGTGTACTCAGTGGTGCATGGACTGAGTCTTTCTGTAGGGTCTCTTTAATGTAAACCTCATGGAGGGCATGGATGGCATTGGATTGTTGTGATTGTTGTGTGTTTTTCGATTTTTGGGGGTGGTGTTGGGGCCTTTTGCCCTGGGGTACTCAGTGGTGCATGGACTGAGTCTTTCTGTGAGGTCTCTTTAATGTAAACATCATGGAGGGCATGGATGGCATTGGATTGTGGTGATTTATGTGTGTTTTTCATTATTTTTGGGCTGTTGTTGGGGCCTTTTGCCCAGGGGTACTCAGGAGTGCATGGACTGAGTCTTTCTGTAGGGTCTCTTTAATGTAAACATCATGGAGGGCATGGATGTCATTGGATTGTGGTGAATTTTGTGTGTTTTTCGATTTTTTGGGGTGTTGATGGGGACTGTCCATGTGGGTGGGGGCCATTTTGAGGACTGGTACAGGCAGGGCCTGGCCATGTGGTGGAGGTCTAGGGGCCATTTTGAAGCCAGGCAGTGTGCTTCGTTGTGCCATAGGCCTGCACCCAGCCTGCCATGCTTTCATCCATTATGCCCAGGGGTACTCAGTGGCGCATGGGCCTAGTCTTTCTGTGGGGTGTCTTGAATTTGAACATGATTGAGGGTATGGATGGCATTGGATTGTGGTGATTTTTGTGTGTTTTTTGATTTTTGGGGGTGGTGTTGGGGCCTTTTGCCCAGGGGTACTCAGTAGTGCATGGACTGAGTCTTTCTGTGGGGTCTCTTTAATGTAAACATCATGGAGGGCATGGATGGCATTGGATTATGGTGATTTTTGTGTGTTTTTCGATTTTTTGGGGTGTTGATGGGGCCCGTCCATGTGGGTGGGGGCCATTTTGAGGACTGGTACAGGCAGGGCCTGGCCATGTGGTGGGGGTCTAGGGGCCATTTTGAAGCCAGGCAGTGTGCTTTGTTGTGCCATAGGCCTGCACCCAGTCTGCCATGCTTCATCTATTATGCCCAGGGGTACTCTGTCAGTGGTGCATTTTATTTGTCTTTCCATTTTGGGGGGTGGGTATAATGAAAATACTTACTTGCAAACTATTAATTGAAGCGCTACATATGCAACATTTATTTAACTGATGTTCCTCTGGCTTTGTTTGCTTTTAGGTGCAGAAAGACGAATCATCAGCCTCATTGGTCCTCATCAGTGCCAGGAACAAGTCCTGCTGCGGTGTGTGCAGCACAACGTCACGTTTGGCCACAGACAACTCTGCAACTTGCGCAACTACGGCCTGCTGTTCTGACATCTGAAGAAGGTGGCCCCCAAAAAAAGTTACCCGTAGCTCCTCTAGCAAGAAAGTTGCCAGTAAGGAGCAGAAGAAGCAAGTGGCGCCACTTACCAAGGAGACTGGTGTGCCGACCGCCGCATTATTTGGGAAAAAAAAGTACGCCTGCAGCAGCAGCGGGGTCTACTGGGGACCAAGCTGGGAGCAGCACCCCCGCTCCATTGGGCTCAGTGCCACCACCACCACGCCAACTTAAGTCCAAGCCCTTGAGTGCTGCAGAGGCAGCCAGTATAGTTGTTCAATCACCATCGACCAGTGATGTTGGCTCATCGCAAGAAAGTAGCAGCATCCTTCAATCAACACAGGTTGTTGTAACTCATCTGACGAGTGTTCAACAACCACAGCCGCAACAACAACCACATGTGCAAGTACAAGCCCAAGTACATGTGGAAGGTGTGGAAGGAGAGGCGGCGCAAGGAGATGCACAAGCAGAGGTGCATGTAGCGGCACAAGTGCCCACAATAGTTGTTCCTCCCGAAGTAGGGGCACATCAGGAAATCGACATTCAAGACGAGGTATCATTTGAGGACGCCACTCCTCCTGCTCATTCATTGTCTTCCAGATCCCTAGCAAGGAAAAGATCAAGGATGGTGTCTACATCTTCTTCAAGCACCCTTCCTTCTGATGATATGGATGAAAATTGGGAACCACCACGGCCGTCTGAGAGTGAGGCACACCATGATCTGACAAAGGTAGCTAAGCGTAAAAGGAAGGTCCCCGAAAGTCTCAAAGTTATGGAGTGTGATGATGACGCTGAACAAGAAGTGGCGTATACTCAGTGCTTAATTTGTGCCGGTGCTTTCCGGTGCTTAGCACCGGCACCTATTTCTCAGGGCCGGGTCTACACTGTAGTTGAGTCTCCATCTCCATGCAATATAAATAATAATTGGCTGCGTGCTGCTCAGAGTTGATGGCACTGTTCGTGTCTGTTGTTCCAGTCTCCCTCCATTCCCTTGACGAGCTGAAGTTACTGTCTGCAATCGCCGCGGTCGCACTGCAGCACCATGGTCCGAGACTCATTTATGAGACACCGTCAGTGTCTGGGCAGGCAGGGAGAGCTGGGGGCTCCAGAGTTTCGGGCTGAGGCTAGAGTGTGCGCTACGGTAGCGTAGGCTGTGACAGACTGTCAGAGCTTGATACTTTGTTCAAAGTATCGGCATTGGAAGGCAGTTCAGGCCGGATGTTCTGCGCCTCGTGCATCCGGCGTGAAACTGACACAGAGGGGCCCAGCTTCACTTGGATCCCGTGTTTGGCAGGCAGCAGTAGCATTACTCTTCTCCTCTGTGCCTGCACTCGCAGAGACAAGGTGGCGCCGTTTCTGCAGCACAGCAGACTGTGTGTGCTCCTCTTTACGAGGCACTATGGATGCGATGGTGTAGGATGTTTTTTCCTTCACCAGTAACAGGGAGAGCTGAAAGGCATAGATCTCCATTTTCTCCCGGGCCCCCAGCACGCCCAGACATCCGTGCATGCAAGGGAGTTGGAGTCTTGTATAGTATACCCAGGTACCCTCAACAAAGTAGCAGAGCACGGGCATAAAAGTGTCAGCGCTGGCGGCCACACCACGATTTAGTATCAGGAGCTCAGCTCAAATGCTGCTGGCAGCAGGATCGGAGGGATGACACGACATGAGAGAAAGCCAGTGTGATACTTGCTGGCTAAATTGAGTTGGATTATTGGGAAATCACATAAACATGATTTTTCTTGATGCGGTGCAGACCGCAGGCAGAGAGAGTGTGGGGCTGGCTTCCCGTGGTCCACGATGCACCTCATTGACAGTGCACTTTAGCTAGCCTTGAAAAGGGTCTTCGGCGCATGACTGAATTGTACCAGGCAGGAAGATTTTTAATTTCGCTAAATCCTGCCAGAAAACAATGTATGGAGGGTTCCCTAACAATCGAAACTGCTGCCACCCAAAGCGAGACACTCCTTGGGAGAGGAGACAAGCCTGTGACTTTCCATCTCGAAGGCCCAAGAAGCGTGGCAGTTTAAGATGTGTAAACAAAGCTGCTGGTTGAAGCCCTCAGCTTTGACACCCCAGGCACTTGTGAAATGGCTGCAGGAAGGTAAGTCACCTGCTGTGCCCTGTGTTAATTTGATATCAGCAACATGTACGTAACTGTAATAATTAGGTTAACGCAAGTGCAATTACATGAGTGTATAAGCCGTGCTCAATGATAATTTCTTAACCTCTATATTTTTTTTGTTTTAATACTGTATCCTTTGCAAATTGCATTCTATCTAAAACAGCTTGAAAGGGAATGCCTGTTTATACTGAATGTCCTCCTTCCGTAGCTATGAGCCTATAACAAACATTTAATTTGGTCTTTGCAATGGAGCATAGGAAACATTTTGAAAACTTGCATGTGCAGCCATGTATAATTTCTGCCTGTGTTTCTTGTTGGAGGGAATCTTGTAAGAGATGTTGGTGTTGCAGATAACGTTCCAATATTTCAGTGGTTCAATAGAACACCTACTACATGGATGTTACCTCATGAGCGACTGACACATTCTTCCTGCTTGGCTTTAATGTTTTGATGATGTTAATGTAATTGTAAGTGTAGTAACTGGCCGTAGAGCACTGCATATTCACTGGATGAAACACTTGTTCTTTGTCCATGGACGTCATGGGCCGTGCTGCTATACCCATGGTAGGTTAAAAGCAGCCGCTTTTCTCACTGAGGGTTTCTGCTGCTCTTGGCCTTCCATTCCACTCAAGGAAGTGTCATTATGTGGATAATGAACATCCTACTCTCATCATACTTTAGTGCACAGGCCCTACCCTCAACTGTCTTCACAGTTTTATCCTTCAAACAACCTTCACCTTGCAGACTCTTCAACCCTTTGCAAACGTTTAGCACAATTGCTTTTACGTTTCTGACTGCTACAATGTGATATTGGTGCCCTGTAAAGTTGTCTCGTTGTTATCGGCATATTTACCTTCTATTTCAGGGTGTTTGAGTAGTTCCCAGATGTTTTAGTGCTTCCAATTGACAAAAGGCTGTAATTTCTAATATTTAGATCTTTCCAGGCACTTAATTTTGCTCGTGAGAAAGTGTCACTCATAATTGTTGAATGTCACTCATAATACACTGAAATTGTGAAAAAGTCACACATAGCAATCGTAAACCTTGGCAGCTATGCTGAAAAATCATGCACATAATACATTTCAAATAGAATGCAGTGGCTTGGCCACCCGCCTAAATGTGAGCCACAAGCATCACATTACCGCCAGAAACTGAAACTGCGTGGGTGCCTGCCACGGCATAGGTCACCAACACCCTTGCACCCCATTTCCATTTTGCAGTCATTCATTGGTAGCGTGCTAGCATAGTGCACTACCAATAAACGATTGCAAAATATATTAGTAGACTGGCCCAGTCCCTCCTTGTGGAATCATCAAGTTTGTGTCCCGAATCGGACTAATGAGAAGTGTAAGTTTTCACCCTCGGCCCGCCCAGCATACTGCGCAGCTGCGGCATTGATTTATCTGAGGACAGAAGCAATCAGCGTGTCGTGCAGCACGAGTCGTCCCTCACAGATTAATTACAACTAAAAAGGCTGTCCCGCAGTGCCAGTGAGTAATGCCTTTTTCACTAGCGTTATATTTGTTTACAAATATTTAAGCTATGAAATGTATGATTATGCTAAATAACGTTTTATAGTGTGGGGCATATGGCTGCAGCTCTTCCTATACTGCGAGTGGCTTTTGACTTTTGCAGGAAAATCTTTTTTTAAAATAAAAGGCCAGCAGCAGTGACAGAAGAACTGCAGCAGTGGACCATATACTATTAAACGTTATTTTGCATAATAAGCACTTTGAATGCTTTGTAGACAGATACAACACTGAACACTAGTACACACCTGATGGCAGGAAAACAAAACTATCTGAACTTGCCACTCAAAGAAAAAGTGCCTTGAGTGGCACGTTCAGGTAATCTTGTTTTTCTCTGGTCAGCTGTGTGCCAGTGTTCAGTGTTATATTAGTCTACAAAGCATCAAGTCGCTGATTATGCTAAATAACATTTTATAGTATATGGGGTTCACGGCGGCTGCAGCTCTTCCTCCACTGCTGCTGGCTTTTAACATTTGCGGCGAAAGAAATCTTTTTTTTAAGTTTAAAGTTTAAAAGCTGGTAACAGTGGCTGAAGAACTACAGCTGTGAGCCCCACACACTATAAAACGTAATTTAGCATACTAAGCCATTTGAATGCTTTGTAAATAGATATAACATAACACTGAACTCTGGCACACAGCTAATGGCAGAAAAGCAAGATTACCTGAACATGCCACTCGAGGCAATTTTGCATCAAGTGGCACGTTCAGGAAGACTTGTTTTTCTTTTTTTCTGCTATTTTCTGCTATCAGCTGTGTACTAGTGTTCAGTGTTATATTTGTCTACCAAACATAGAAATGGCTCATTATGTTAAAAAACTTTTTATAGTGTGGCACACAAATGCAGTTCTTCCTCCACTGCTGCTGGCTTTTAAGTTAAAAAGCTTTGAGTGGCACATTCAAGTAGTACTATATTCTGCCATCAGCACACATTTGTGCAATGATATAAAGTAAAACTAGAAGTCTTACAGTGCAATGTGTTATGCTAGTTCTTCAAAGCCTTGAACTGGCTAAAGGTAGCACACAATATGGGTCCAATTGGCTTCTATTCAGGACAGCTCACCAACCTAGCCGTACCATAATGCTGCTACATAGACTGCACAGGCAGTCATCACTGGAGTTTCTCCTCCATTGGTGTGCTTAATTGAGTGTGGGGGAGTGGTTTTAGAAGTAGTGAGGTGCCAACTGGTAGTTTCTTGTGCAACTGCTTCCTCTGCCAGTCTTTAATTGTTAGCCAAGACATTCAGGGAAATAGGTGGGTGGAGCCAGCGCAGGAAGTGGATGGAGCCGGGGACATGGGTGTGGCCTCTTACAAAAATTTGAGCACCTGGACTTAAAATTTTACAAATTAAGCACTGCGTATACTCCTGCTGATGAAGACTTTCACGACGATGACGCAGTCATCATAGACGTCACTGCAGCCCCAGCGGGCATGCAGCAAACTGACATTTTTACCCTAGCCCAAAATGCTGCTGAGCGTGATGTTGGCGACGTGGCAATGGGACCACCACCAATGCAGTTAACTAGTACACCACCATCTACCGCTTCCATACTTTCTCGCCAGAAGGGACCTCCATCCACCTCGCACTCCATTTCCTCAATTAGTGGTGCTGTAAGTGCACAACGTAGTAAATTTCTGCAAAACACATCCTCCACTTCATCTGGCATTAGCATTCCCAGTATCGCCTCCTCCCCCCTCCACAGACATTTGAAGTCCGCAGTTTGGGACTTCTTTAGTGTTAGCTCAACAAGGGAAAACATAGCCATTTGTACCATTTGTAAGCTTCAAGTTAGTCGTGGTAAGCTTGGTACCAACTATGGTACCGGAGGCCAGAGAGGTCATCTTGAGAGACAGCACACTGTCAAATGGCATGCGCACCTAAAGGAGATCAAGGCAGCCCGAATTGCAAGTCAACAAACTATATCTGTTGATGTTTCATCTGATGATGACGAGGAGGAAGAAGCGTCAAACATTTCTTCACTTACACCCAGTACCCTGTCAGCAGCAAACCCCCTGCAAGATATATGAGCCACACTAAGAGTGTGGGAGAGAGTGAGACACCAATGCGAAAAAGTTAATCATCACCGAGCTTAACTGGGTCGAAAAAGTCCAGCCCACCATTAGAAGCATGTTGTTTTCAGATGCGCCATTTGAACGCAACCACCCAATGACGCGTCTGTATAACACTAAGCTGGCTAAAATGCTAGCGCTGGACCTTCTCCATTTTTCTTTTGTGGAAGGGGTGGGTTTTCTTGAATTAGTGGCAACGCTCTGCCCTAAATGGAAGGTTCCTAGCCGGTTCTATTTTGCCAGAGTTGCGGTTCCAACACTATATGAAGATGTGTTCGAGGTGATTGGGGCAGCTTTGCAGAAGAGTGCTGTTCACACTATACATCTGACAACAGACATGTGGACTAGTTGCCAAGCTGTTGATTACATGTGCATCACTGCACACTGGGTCTCTTTTTCAGGGGTTAAAGCAAAGGTAACCGCAGGTGTTGACCCGGACAAAGTTTATAAAGCTGCTCGGAAACATGCAACACTAGCCATGTTTGAAATGGTTAAAAATCATACAGGAGAAAACATTTTGCATGAGTTTAACACAAAGGTCTTTCAATGACTGTCCCCAAGAAAATGCATGATTGGTTATGTTTCCACGGATAATGGCACCAATGTAGTTAAGGCCATGGCTAAAGGTAACTATTTCAGAGTGCCGTGTTTGGCGCACTGTGTAAACCTGGTTGTTCAAAAATTCTTGAGTGAATAAAGTCCAGTGTGCGCGTTTTCTGACCACCTGCCGAAGAATGTGCACAGCATTTCAACCATTCTTTTAAGGCCCCAAAGCAGCTGAACTGCCTGCAACATGAACGTAAACTGCCAGTGAAAGCACTCATCCAGGAGGTGGTAACACATTGGAACTCAACCTTCTACATGCTTGAGCGTCTGTATGAGCAGTATGCGGTAGCCGATCAGTATTTCTTTACACAGGGTAGACCTATGATGGACCTGAGGATACAGGTGGAGCAATGGAAGCTAGTTAAAAGCCTGAGAGACATGCTTCATCCTTTTGAGGTCTTCACGCGTGCAGTCAGCAGGGAGGACTGTAATTTGGGAAAAGCTATCCCATTGTTGCGCATGCTAGAGCACCAACTGAAGGCGGTGTCTTCTACGTTTCAAAAAGAGGGAAAGGAACCAGCATTTGAGTTGGCGGAGAAGGTATTACAGTGCCTACTTTGCGATGAACGTCTTCAAAAGATCCACATAGAACAGCATTACATTTGTGCTACTATTCTGGATCCACAGTACAAAAAGGCACTGGCAGGCAGAGTATTCTTTCCTTTTGAAGACGCAGATGTTACAAAGTACAAACATTGGCTAGCTCTGGCAGCCAGTCGGTTTGAAAGAGAACGGCAGGAAATTGAAGGAAAAGGCAGTACATCAACATCAGCAGGCCATCCGGAGTCAAAGAAATCCACTTCTGCATCTGTGGCTGTGGCAGAAGTGAGTGATTTTCCCTCTCAGCTGTTAAAGACACCAGCAACCGTGTCATCTGCACCAGACACAACGGTAACATTGTGTGAAGAAGAGGACTGGCTAACTCAGCTTGGGTTTGCTTCTCAAAGGTCCCAGCAAAAAGTAAGCAAAGTGGAGGAACCCTGGAGAACCTTGAGTCGATGGTGCAGGACTATCTGAATGACTCTACATAGGTCTATGTTCAAGATGACCCATAGGCGTATTGGCATGGGAAAAGAGAATTGTGGCCAGAGATCACCAACCTGGCTATAAATTACTTGTCTTGCCCACTCACACGCCTGTCTTCTGAACGTGTTTTCAGTGCTGCTGGTGGCATTGTAACTTGCAAAAGGACCCGCCTCTCGCCCAAAAATGTGGAGAGGTTAACAATGATCAAGATGAATCAGCACCTCATACCACCAGATTACAAAATACGAGAATGCACGCAGGAAGAAGACGAGGAGGACACCAACTTAGATGAGGGAAGTTCTTCTCTGTTAAGTGACCTACTCCCGCCTGAATTCGTAGAGTTTGAGGACGAGCACCTCTTCCCTGACACCGAGCCCTGAAAATGAGTCAATGAATCACTAACTTTCTTTTTCGTTCTTATTCACTTTTATTCCTGTGTGTCTGTCTTTCTTTGTTTTGCAAAATCTATATAAAAAAACTTTAATCACCTAATCACAAAAACAAGCCCATCAGCAGAACTGTCTTCACTTATTTGCTTATTGATTTGAAGGTGCCACAGTCTGCATTCCTCAGGTTCACAAGTTCACAAGAACATGTTCCTCTATCCTCCTCCTCCAGACTCCTATTTCCCTCAAAGCAGATGGCTGGATTACGCCCAATGAAGAAAGACTCTGCACTTGTGGGGGTGTTCTACTTCTTTGCGGGTGAGTTGACGGGTCTGGGGCATTGCAGTGAAGGTCTAATACCGGATAAAAGTGGTTTGGAGAAAATCGGAGCAGAAAAAGATTTTGCGCTTTTTATCACTTGCCTGTCTTTGGGGTGCTGTTTGGCGGGCTTTTAGGTTGTTGTGGGTGGGTTTTGGGGTCTGGGAACACTGCTGGCACAGTCTAATGTTGATTGCATTTGTTTTTCAGGAAATCCATAGTGGAAAAGGGGAGTTAGGGCCTAGCTGCACAGCGTATTTGGACTGAATTAAAGGTAGTAGGCCCATTTTCGCTTTTTGCCAGTTTGGGGGTGTTCTGCTTTTTTGCGGGTGGCTGCAGGGGTCTGGGGCCATTGCTGGGAATGTCTAATACCGGATGAAAGTGGTTTGGACAAAATCGGAGGTGACATTATTTTTGCGTTTTTGCTGACTTGCTTGTCTTTGAGGTGCTGTTTTGGGGGGTTCCGGGTGTTTGTGGGTGGGTTTTGGGGTCTGTGAGCACTGATGGGTATGGATACTTTTGATTGCAAGAGGTTTGAAGCAAATCCATGGTGGCAAAGGGGAGTTAGGGCGTAGCTGCAGAGCGCACGTGGAGTGATTTTGGAAATTTGCCTGAAAATTTCTGTCCCCCTTTTTGTCGTTTTGCTTTTTGGCTGTTTGGGAGTCTTCTACTTCTTTCCACCTGGGTTTACGGGTCTGGGGCCATTGCTGGGAATGTCTAATACCGGATAAAAGTGGTTTGGACAAAATCGGAGGTGAATTCTTTTTGCGTTTTTGCTGACTTGCTTGTCTTTGAGGTGCTGCATGGGGGGTTCCAGGTGTTTGTGGGTGGGTTTTGGGGTCTGGGAGCATGGCTGGCACAGTCTAATGTTGATTGCATTTATTTTTCAGGAAATCCATGGTGGAAAAGGGGAGTTAGGGCCTAGCTGCACAGCGTATTTGGACTGAATTGAAGGTAGTAGGCCCATTTTTTGCTTTTTGCCAGTGTGGGGGTGTTCTGCTTTTTTGCGGGTGGCTGCAGGGGTCTGGGGCCATTGCTGGGAATGTCTAATACCGGAGAAAAGCGGTTTGGACAAAATCGGAGGTGAACATTTTTTTGCGTTTTTGCTGACTTGCTTGTCTTTGAGGTGCTGTTTGGGGGGTTCCGGGTGTTTGTGGGTGGGTTTTGGGGTCTAGGAGCACTGCTGGCACAGTTTAATGTTGATTGCATTTGTTTTTCAGGAAATCCATGGTGGAAAAGGGTAGTTGGGGCCTAGCTGCACAGCGCATTTGGACAGAATTCCAGGTAGGTTTAAAGTTTTCTAAGTGTGGCTTTTCCCGGGTTTTGTCTTTTGGCTTGTTGGGGTAGTTAAACTTGTTTTCGCCCGCGTGGCCAGTTCTGGGGCCATTGCTGGGAAGGTCTAATACCCGAAAGAAATTGTTTTGTAGACAATCCCTGGGGAAAAAGTTTTCGCATTTTCTGAGATTTCGCTCACTCTACCGTTTTCGGGGGGCTGTTTGTGGGGGTTCCTGGTGTTTGTTGGGGGTTGCGAGTCTTGGAGCAATGCTGGGTATGGATACTTTTGCTTGCTTGCAAGTGGTTTGAATACAATCTGTGGTGAGTAAGGGGGGATTTGGGCCTACTTTACTTTCAAAGTACGTTTTGTCACCATTTTCTACTAGGCCTCGTTTTTGGAGATCTGATTGGGAGTCTTCTACATTTTTGTGACTGGGTTTAGTAAGGGTCTGGGAGCACTGCTGGGAAGGTCTAATTTTGTTCTAAAACACAGTTTACAGTACACCTAGCTTGAGGGTAAAGATCCACTAAATTAATTCGCCCATACTTATTTATCCTTCAAAAGGACACTCAGACAGAGTACGCACTTTCAAAAATATTGTACTGTCTATTAGGAAACTCAAAGTGTGACTTTTTGCACTACACAGCATACATACCTTATATTTATTTGTCAGTGGTGTTCTAATATCACTTCCTGTTTTTCCATCAATAATTACAGGCCGGGTTTCAGCCTGTGCAATGGGAAAAAAAGGATGAAGTCAGGCTTCACATTAGCGAGACGCAATTCAGCATCCGCCAGGCATGCAGTGGACAGGGTGTCTTCTGGTCATCAACATTGATGGACGGAGCGTCAGATGGAATGGAGGAGTCCCGCTAATAAGAGGAATGGTTGTGGGACACCCCCGCGCCGCACGGCCACCAGCTGCTGCGTGTGCCCCATCGCCTTGCCCTCTGCCTCGCTGCCTGCCTCGCTGCCGGCCGACTCTGCTGTTGTCGTTTTGGTTTTTGATTGTTTTGTCTTCCATTTGTGCCTGTTTTGTTATATTTTCTGCCCGTGTTAGTGTGTTTTTGATTTGTTTTGTCATCCATCTGTGCCTGTTTTGTTATATTTTCTGCCCGTGTTAGTGTGTTTTTGATTTGTTTTGTCATCCATCTGTGCCTGTTTTGTTATATTTTCTGCCCGTGTTAGTGTGTTTTCCTTCCTGTTTGCCCGCCTACCTCGCCGCCCTCCGCCTTCCCTCCCCGCTCCCGCCACCACCGCTGACCCCGCCCCTTTTTTCCTTCTGTTCCCTCCCCGCTCCCGCCTCCCAGCTGCTCCGCCCACCCGCGCACTTGGCCTTATATGGCGACCGTGCGACGCAGGTGAGTGTGACCCACTTGTGGGACACCCCCGCGCCGCACGGCCACCAGCTGCTGCGTGTGCCCCATCGCCTTGCCCTCTGCCTCGCTGCCTGCCTCGCTGCCGGCCGACTCTGCTGTTGTCGTTTTGGTTTTTGATTGTTTTGTCTTCCATTTGTGCCTGTTTTGTTATATTTTCTGCCCGTGTTAGTGTGTTTTTGATTTGTTTTGTCATCCATCTGTGCCTGTTTTGTTATATTTTCTGCCCATGTTAGTGTGTTTTTGATTTGTTTTGTCATCCATCTGTGCCTGTTTTGTTATATTTTCTGCCCGTGTTAGTGTGTTTCCCTTCCTGTTTGCCCGCCTACCTCGCCGCCCTCCGCCTTCCCTCCCCGCTCCCGCCACCACCGCTGACCCCGCCCCTTTTTTCCTTCTGTTCCCTCCCCGCTCCCACCTCCCAGCTGCTCCGCCCACCCGCGCACTTCGCCTTATATGGCGACCATGCGAACGCGCAGCGGTCACGCGCAGCGGGCGCGCCGATTGTGCGCCGAAGGCGCGCCAAAGGTAAGCCCGTCTACGCCCGTCCGCGCCTGGACCGCGCCCAGTGCCAGGACCCCTGGCCCTCGAGGACCCCGACCGACCCGCCTGACGTACACCGCCGCCACCCTCACCGCACTCAACACCGGCCGAGTCCCGGGATGCTGCAGAGCCACCCCATGACGCATCCACGGACCCTTCAGCTGCAACACCTGCAAGTTCACCTGCATCAGGACCTGCCCGACACCAGCACCCGCCAAACCGAACACCAGCAGCAACCACCTCAAGTGCATCCTGCTCAACACCCGCTCCGTCCACAGACACGCCATCGAACTCTGGAACCTCCTCGACACCACAGCCCCTGACGTTGCCTTTATCACGGAGACCTGGATGAACGCCTCCTCAGCACCCGACATCGCCATCGCCATCCCAGAAGGATACAAGATCACCCGGAAGGACCGCAACACCAACCAGGTGGGAGGAGGCATCGCCATCATCCACAAGAACACCATCCACATCACGACCAGCACGACAACACCCCACCCTCCGCCGAACACCTGCATTTCCAGATCCACACCGACCCGAAGACCACCCTCAGAGGCACCCTGATCTACCGACCTCCGGGACCACGCACTCAATTCAGCGAGGACATCGCCGACTTCGTCAGCCCGCACGCCCTCCCCTCCGCTGACTACATCCTCCTGGGGGACTTCAACTTCCACCTGGAGAACAACAACGACTGCAACACCAGCACCCTGCTCGCCAACCTCGCCAACCTCGGACTCAAGCAGCTGGTGTCCACCCCCACCCACCTCGCCGGACACACACTCGACGACATCTTCTCATCCAGCAGAGACATCGCCTTCAGCCACGCCACAGAACTCCACTGGACAGATCACAGATGCATCCACTTCACCTTCAGAAGAACGACGACCCACCACCACCAGCAACAGGTTGCCCGAAGAAGCTGGAACAAGATCACAGCCGACCAGCTCGCCGCCTCCCTGAGCCAGCTCCCTCCGGCCAGCTCAGCGAACCCCAGCCAGGCCGCCGACAACCTCACGAAGTGGATCAGCAACTGCGCAGACGAACTCGGCCCACTGAGGACCCCGCCCAGCAGACCCGGCAATAAGAGAGCCCCATGGTTCACCGACGAACTCAAGAGCTCCAAGAAGAACTGCCGAGCCCTCGAGAAAGCCTGGAGAAGGGAACCCACGCCGGACAACAGGACCACCCTCAAGCTCGCCACCCGGAAACACCACCAACTGATCCGCATCGCCAAGAAAACGGCTTTCAAGAACCGACTGGACAACAACGCACACAACTGCAAGGAACTCTTCAACATCGTGAAAGAGCTCTCCAACCCCAACGCCGGAAACAACGACATCACCCCTTCGCAAGACCTCTGCAACTCCCTCGCTTCCTACTTCCACAACAAGATCGCTGACATACACGACAGCTTCAGCACTCAACCGACGCACGCCACGACCGCAGGACCTCCACCCACCACCACCCTCCGCGCCTGGACCCCGGTCAACACCGAAGACACCGTCCACACAATGAACTCCGTCCACTCCGGATCTCCAACCGACCCCTGCCCTCACCACGTCTTCATCAAAGCCGACGCTGTCATCGCACCCCACCTGCGGGACATCATCAACACCTCATTCGACACCGCCACCTTCCCCGAGAGCTGGAAGCACACCGAACTCAGCGCTCTACTGAAGAAACCTACAGCAGACCCCACCGAACTCAAGAATTACCGCCCCATCTCGCTACTCCCGTTCCCTGCCAAAGTCATCGAGAAGACCGTCAACAAACAGCTGGCCACCTTCCTCGAGACGAATGGATCCCTCGACCCATCGCAGTCCGGTTTCCATGCCAACCACAGCACCGAGACCGCCCTCCTCGCCGCCACCGACGACATCCGAGCCCTGATGGACAATGGGGAAACAGCGGCCCTCATCCTCCTAGACCTCTCCGCGGCTTGCGACACGGTCTGCCACCGCACCCTAGTGCAGCGCCTCAGCAACGTCGGAATCCAGGAGAAGGCGCTGGAATGGATCGTCTCCTTTCTCGACGGAAGAACACAAAGAGTCCGCCTACCACCGTACAAGTCAGAGGCCACCAAAGTCATCTGCGGCGTCCCTCAAGGATCCTCACTGAGCCCGACTCTCTTCAACGTCTACATGAGCCCCCTCGCGGCCATCGCAGGCCAACACAACCTCAACATAATCTCCTACGCCGATGACACCCAGCTGATCCTCTCCCTGACCAACGACCCCGCCGCCGCCAGAGCCAACCTGCACAAAGGGATGAGAGAGGTAGCCGAGTGGATGACGATGAGCCGCCTGAAGCTGAACACAGATAAGACGGAGGTCCTCATCCTGGGCTCCTCGCCCTCCGCCTGGGACAACTCCTGGTGGCCCCCCGCCCTGGGCACCGCACCCAAACCGACGGACCACGCACGCAACCTGGGTTTCATCTTGGACTCCTCCCTCTCCATGACCAGGCAAGTCAACGCTGTCTCCTCGTCATGCTTCAACATCCTGCGCATGCTGCGGAAGATCTTCCGGTGGATCCCCACAGAGACCAGGAAGACCGTCACCCAGGCCCTCGTCACCAGCTGACTGGACTACGGCAACGCACTCTACGCCGGAACCACCGCCAAGATCCAGAAGAGGCTCCAGCGCATCCAGAACGCCTCAGCCAGACTCATCCTCGACATCCCACAACACAGCCACATCTCCGGACACCTAAGAGACCTGCACTGGCTCCCGGTCAACAAGAGAATCACCTTCCGCCTCCTTACCCACGCACACAAAGCTCTCCACGACCAAGGCCCGAACTACCTCAACAACCGAATCAACTTCTACGCTCCCAAACGCCACCTCCGATCCGCCAGCCACGCCCTCGCCGCCGTCTCACGCATCCGCAGAGCCACTACAGGAGGAAGATCCTTCTCCTACCTGGCCGCCAAGACCTGGAACTCCCTCCCGGCCGACCTGCGCCTGACCCAAGACCACCTCTCCTTCAGGAAGAAGCTCAAGACCTGGCTGTTCGAGCAGTAGCGGCACCCCCCCCCCAGCGCCTCGAGACCCTACGGGTAGGTAGCGCGCTCTATAAATGTCTTTGATTGATTGATTGATTGATGCATGCAACTTACCAAATTCAACAGGACAACTACAACAACATACAGATACAGTATCCGTTCTTTTCTAATTATCTTATAAGTAATGTTATTGCTGTGAACTTCTATGAGTGTGACTCTGCATTTCTTTGATCTCTGCTTGTAAAAATTCATCCCTACAGCTATTGTATAGGTTTTACTTCTGCTATTTTTTTAACCTAATTTAATGTAAGAAGTGTTTCTCTGAGTGCAGAGATAGGCAAGTGAAAACGCATAATTATTACTGCAGCCCTGTACTGTCGCATTCTTTCATTCACGGTTGTCGAAAGTACTACTTACTTTTCAGTAAACATGCATGCAGTAGTGCATGCACTTCCTTTATGTCACTTAAAAGTTTTACGGATAGCTTTGTACCCAAAGATTTGTTTATCTTCAATTATTGTTTGTCCATGCTGTGCTTATTGTTTCTTCTCTCAACAAAACTTTCCCAAAAACCCCCATTCCCATCCATTTTCCAAACCCTAACCCTCTTCCCCCGGGTTGTGTGGTTTTGATTGATGTGTGACTAAATGACAGCAATAATTCCACACACTTGCTGGGGAGGATAAGGTCATAGCAATAGGCTGGTGAAGGAATCCGAGGATATATGCTTACTCAGCTTAACACAGACCCATGACTATTGGCAAATGAAAACCGATTTTCATGTGCCCCATCAACTTGATTGATCATCAAGAACATCCTCCTCCTAGACGTGACAAATGATTATGCTGCTGTGTCCTTCACCTTCAGTACTATTTCTTGTAGTAGTAGCCAATGTCAAAGAAATTCAACGCAAGTAGTAGTTATACTTTCAATACTTTAACATTTGTTAGGCTACACTGTGGCACTGTTCTAGTGTACTGTCACCTGCTATATTCTCTATCATACCGTTCTAATGCTACGGTAAGGACAAACAAGGTTTCATTTTATTTTTTTCAGATGCTGCAACTGCCACTGTGTAACACCACTAGGACCACCGCAATGATGACATTTCATTCGCCCAGGATTGCCAACCTTAATCGCCATTTCCCGTGCCAGCCCTGTGCCTAGCCCTATTTCCAAACACAAATTACAGGTAAGATAAGCGTTTGGGGGGAGGTAGTATAATAGAGTATTAGGAGAGACGAGAGACTGACGGTAGTACTAGTAAAGTCCTAGGACTATTGAATTCACTTACTCTGTGAGAGGCACTTAGTTTTGAAAATATTTGGGCAATTAATTACACAACTTGAATCAAGATGCCACTTAAGTTTCAGGAAAACATACTTACTGTTAAACCCCCACCCACCAGCCTCAAAAGCAGTAAAAAAAACACGTATGCTAAGATAAAGTTTAAAGTATTTTTATACCCCTAACAAAAATAATCTCCCGCAAGACCCAACCCAACCCACCCCCACTCCCTAACCCCAACAAATGTCCGTGAAAAGTCCAAAAAACCCAACTCCCAATTCCCACCCCCAGAAGTCTTTAAAAAAGGGGCAAGTGACAGTCTTGTCCTACTGCTGGCTGCTGTTGACTTTTCGGGCCAGGTCGGCATGCTCCTTGCGGAGGGTCTCGAGCAGGGTTTTGGTGTTGAGCAGCTCCTGCTCAAGGTAGGACACCCTGAGTGATAGGGGGTGCACCCTTTCTTTGGTACTGCTGTGGGGGGCAGCTGATTGTTTTGCTGCTCGGCAGTGACGGGTGGCTGCGGTACCCCGGCTCCGTACCACTGGAGACCTGCTGCGCTGACTGGCTGACCCAGGGAGCGCGGAGGAGGATGCACTTGTTGCAGTGGATGTTGTTGACGTACTCTGCGTGTCCTCCTCCTGGGCCACCAGCCGCCGATATTCGGCGACAGTCGCCTCCAGCCTCCGTTGCCGGGCCCTTTTAGCCAGCTCCTTCCGTGTTGGTTTGGAAGGAGCATCTATATGAAGAAAGAAAGACATAGTCTGAAACCAATGCTCTTTAAGATTAACACAAAATGATTTAGCAGAAAGTTGTGTCACAGTAGCACTAGCAACTTGCAAGCGCAGTACATAACTATTGTGGCCAGTATCTAACCTCCCACTTCTTCATCCTTGCTCTAACATTAGTGGGAGTTTAAGGAATCAATTCTACGAGCACTATGGACTCACTCCATTAGAGTCGACTATGACAGTACACCAGTCTTATTCTTCTTCTCCTCTCTTGTTTAGCAAAATTGGTATGTTAACTTCTGCAAGCCGGCATAATGCCAGCGCAGTCAACTTGCACCCGAGAAAAACAGACGCCCGCCATGATGAGTGAGACAGACTTGCGTTACTGTACCAGTCCAGTACATGCAGGTGGTGATGCTCTTACTTTTCTATTGTGGCACTGAGAATACTCGGTTACAAGGGCTACTGCTTAATTAATTTAACTTTCACCCTACAGTGCCAATGAATACTAGAAAAGGAAAATGAAGAAGATAAATAATCTGATTATCTATCACTGCACATGGTATGTATTTGCTTACATATGGGATGACTTTAGGTGCTTTGCTTTTTATTAAGTGAACAGTGATACATCCACACATGAATGACCGAGTTCTACTAAACTTATTAACAGAGGTAGTGAGTGGCCATCGTAATAGCCGGATATAGGCTGTGCTTGCAATACAAACTACTGCTTCTATTCATGGTAGTATTCGGACAAAATAAATTTAAAACTTCTTTTCCTTGCCTTTCCTACACTGGGACGGACGTGCGGGTGCGGTGTTACATGCTCTTCAAAGTAACACTTAGTTCATCCAGTGACGTCTACTCTCTCCAGATACATATATGCTATCTAAGAGTCAGATAGTACCATGATCCAGGCATCCATCCATTCAAACTATATGTCAATCATTCTTCTTCAAGTCTCTCATCTGGACAAACCTTACGTTTTCTCACGGGAAAACAACCTTTTCATTTTATTTGGGAAACCGCAAGCCATACATCCGTGCTTGACTTGCATTTGAATTTCAAACAAAGGATATATTGCGCACACATACAGTTTCTGTTTCACCCACCCAGGCTGTTCTCCTTCCACCCATCCTTGCTTCATCCTACACCCAGCCATGCATCATATTCCTTCCCAGCCACCTCGGGCACCAATCAAACACGTATCATTCTTCTTTGTCAGTCATCATTACGTTTAACTTGCTCGTCCTTCCACACTTACTTACACCCTTCTTTCGCTTTTCGTTCATCCCATCCATCAAGTTCATCTCAGATCTGATTTGGATTCTCGAAAAAAAATTCACCGCTGAGTTGAAGTAAATTTAGAGGAGGCTACTACCTGGTTGATAAAAACTTTGTTCTAAATTTGAAAGTCTGCTTAACAGTATAGTAACTTAACTGTTGAACCTATATACTACACCCGTGCAGAGAGCATACTCTGCAGTCTGCAATCTCAATAAGTAAGGAATATAAGAGCTTACCACTTCCCGTGACTACCGTGTCAACCCGCACAGCAGTTTCCTCCGGCACTTGCACCGCCTCCTCCCCAGAACTGTCCTCCTCCACCTCCGCGCTGGGCCCGGCACCAGATGTTCTACCTACAAAGTACATTTAAGAATGTTAGATGTCATAGACATACACCACTCACTAGTATTTTGTCTAGCAATGAAGAAACGTGAATACAGAAACCAATCTAATAATTTGTAACTGTCTACTCTAAAGTAAAAATGTCCCTTTTTCCAGGGAAGGGTGTTGTCTTGCTGCACTTTTTGGCACAACTGATGAATGCTTGCTTTTTAACACACACCATTTTTCTCATAACAGACAGAAGCTTCACTTATAAGAACAAGCGCAAGATCAGATCATCATCACTAGGATGGAGTGACCAACGATTCAGCACCAAACAGAAAAATTAAAGTTCAAACCAGGTGAGGGCTCGGCTCGCCCACAATAAATGTGTGAAATAAATCACTAGGCACTTTTCCATTTCTAATCAACCGTTTATGTTTTATGACAAGCTTGATTTTGATAAATGTTTTTACTTTTAATAAAGCTTTAAAACTCTGTGCTTTTTGGTCAAGAGTGACTGAGCAAAAGGTTTTGCAATTTGCAAGCATGAGTCCGTGCCTCTGACACTTCTGGACTTTGACTCCGTACTCTTGTCCTGCGTTGGATAATCATAATTGGGGATAAATTATGGATGAATTCGGGAGCTAAATGACTCTGCCACACTATCTAGTCAGTAAGGAGATTGGGGGTTCTTCAAAGTCTGATATCACTGAGGTATGTGGAAAGTCTACCTGCGCCTATTATAATTGATAAACAATGCACTATTTTGTGTCCATAGTTCTGTTTGTGCAGATTTGTCCCTGCAACAGTAGTAGTATGGATTGTCCTCCTATCCAATCCAAATGTAAAGTAGTATCTTATTCTTTCTTGGTGGTCATTCACATTTTATTGTTGGTAATTGTCAAAGCATAAACATTTAGAAGACTTGAAAAGACATTATGGACAATCCCTGAGGACTGCACTCAGTGCATAGAGCTATTGCTGACTAGAATCGGAGTTTCATTTAACACCTTTTGCCATATGTGCAATCTTAGTTAGCTACACAGACAGACTAATAAGAAAAATCTAGTAATACCAGAGGGAGTCATAGTAGAGGCAGGATAAGAATTTAGATACAGTCTACAAGAAGATCAAAGACGAATTAGAAAAAATCAAATGTGGAACGCTAGGAAAAAATAGGTACTCTATATTAAAATTAAAACTTACCGGGGCCAGCAAAGGAGCCCTCGCCTGACCGATCCTGGCCTTGTAGAGCAGCAGCAGCCGATATCCCCTCCTCCTCTGTCCTCTTGCCCCTGGGAGGAGCTGATGTACAACATGAAAGAAAGAAAGACCCGAAAACATGGATGATTGTTGTCAACCAAATGAAACATTTCAAAAGAACAATAACAAAATATTTTGGCGAAATAGCAAATAGACAACTATTCCACGGGATATATTGACCTATCTCATGTGGTCTACTATAATATTAGTATTGCTTGATTTGCGGACCGTCGACTTGGAAAGTTATGTAACTCACTAAACAAACTACTAAAAAGGTTTGCCTAGGACTGGCAGGCAGCAGTCCGCAGCACGCAAAGTGACAGACAAACTCCATTGTGATTGCAGATCAGTGACAACACTAAAAAGTTTCCTGCTACATTAACCAGTCATTAAAATACTCAAACTATCAATCCACCACCACTATTTCTTCTTATTGCCAGGTGTACCAAGGAAGGACTGGAATTGAGTCTGTAGGGGCTCACAGATTTTTGCTCCGTTGTTGCGTGACTTTTGTGACGCAACGGCAGAACAAAAGAGGCGCCATGGTGCGGCGTATATTAACAACGTGACGCATTTGGGAGATGCATCACGTTGTAAAGCGCTGCTCCATCAGGGGGGGTTCCGGCGCAAAGGATGGCGTTCCTGCGCAGGAACGCATCCTAAAAGTGGCTGAGGGAAATCTACAAGATTTCAATCAGTCACTTTTAGGACAATGATGCGTCACTCAAACCCTGCGCCTGCTTGAAGCAGACGTACCGCTTGACGCAGAATTGGGGAGATAGGGCACCCCAGAGCATTGCTAGAGCTGCACCATCGTGTAATGGCTGGATTTTCTGAGTAGGTGGGATCAGCCCCCAGGGGCCCCTCCAACCCAGCCAGAACGTACTCACCTTCCCTCCTCAGGACTAACTATCCAGGCACCTGGTACCTACCTGAGGATGGGGAACTCGCAATATACAAGCTCATATTATTAAAAACACCACTAAATCTATAGGGATACTAAGAATACTCACTGATTACTAGGGATATCCATACCCTACACCACACTTATTCACATCAGTTGGTCTCGCGGCCACCCTGACCCAGACCGTTCTACCCTAGGGCAGATATGACACACAATCCGGTGCGTCTACACACGGGCCTGCAGAACCCAATGCTCCCTTTTCCAAAGTGTTTGCAATCCTGCAAAACTACACACTAGTTCGACCTCCTAGTGCTCTCATTTATTCAAGCCACAATCTAGTGGGTATACACACTGGTAATCCTCCCCAGTGCTCTCATTAACGCCGTATATCAACGACGACCACATTCCTATGAACACCTATATATATATATATATATAGTGGGAAGTCTCTTCACTAAGGGTCTGCTACTACAATATTAGGAGTTAGCCAATTAATATCGTGTGTTCCCTATTCTCGGCATCATAGGTCCACTCACTCCCTATTTATGTGATCACCACTTACCTGATTGGGATTACTCATCCATTCACGTACCTAGTAACCACCTAGGAGCTTTGTTTACCTGGATTGAACAAGAATACAAGGGGACACGTGCCAGTTTTCTACAAACTGGGGGTTGTTTTATTACAACAATATAAACATTTACACAGATCTGACAAAGACTATAGGTAGAACACACCGCTGAAAGAGAAAAGATTAGCAATGCAAAAGCCTAGGGAATAAAGATAAGATTAAGATGCAAGTGTAAAGTAAATTAATATAACAGGAACACCTTCACCTTATTAGTGTGTAGTCTTGTTCTAGCTGTCATCTGGGTTCCTCTCTCGTCTGTGCCTTGGCTCATCTCAGACTCCCTCTCTCTCTCCTGCACTCTTGGGTACACCTCTGCGCTGATCACTCTGTCTCTGGACTCCTCTCCCCCACACGAACTGTCTCTACCTTCCAGATTCAGTCTTAATGGTTCCTGCCGCTCTGATCACCGTTCATTCCACTAGCTTATTCACTCTGTCTCGGCGCCAATGTCCAATTAACTCCATCTGCTCCCATAGGTTAGTCCACGATCTCTCCTCCGTCTCTTCTAAAAGGCATTACTTCAGACTCCAGCTATTCACACCTCCTCCTGATAAGCAACTGCTTCTGACTGCTTCCTTCAGTTCCAGCTCACTATTCAACTCAGCTCTTCTCCAGCTTGAACCCTCTCTCTCTGCCAACTCCACTCCACTGCTTTCCACTCCTCCACCTTGACACGACCCTCTGGCTTCACCACCTTCACTCGACTCCCTCTCTCTCCTTGACTCTCTGCTTGACTGACTGACTCCGCCTCTGCACTTCACTGATATAGAATGCTGTTTCCTCATGGAAAGTTCCAGCCATCAGCCTGCCGCCCACCAGGTCTCTGCATCACCTCGCATCAAGGACACACACCCAGCCGGCCGGCCTTTTGTTGTGTCTTCTACACAGAGAATAATACAGCCTACCGATAAGGGCTGGCCCAGACCGGTTCTCTCCAAGTGAAAAACAGCCTTAACTATAAACTTTGCCTTTGCCCTGAAAAGCCTCTCAGCTTCATCAAGATGGAGTCCCTCTAGCTCTAGGCCTGTAGGCCTGAAAGGGGTGAAATGCTCCTTAGCTCTGTCAGAATACCTACATAAACCATACCAATGTGTCTAATATGTCAAAGTCAATAGGCAATAGACAGGTTAAAGTCAAGAATAAAGGCATATTAGGCAGCTATCCTCTTCTAGGTCTGGAAAAAGGGCTTAAAAGGGCCAACACAGGCTAAGAATACCTATACTAGATGCGAGCAAGATTAATGATCTATATCACTGCTAAATAAAGCCAAAAACTCTGCCATTACACATCGTTGCGACGCAACTCCAGCAATGCGCCGCCTTTACGGCACAGATGCGTAACGCTTCGGTGACGTTTTGGGCCCATGGTGCACCGCATTGTAAATACCAATACTGATATGGATAATTCAAATAAACCAATATCCAACCAAATCCAGAAAAGAAATTCAAGAATGGGAATTGCTACTCAATAGTGTTTTATTCAAATTTTTTCCATAGAATTTATTTCAAAATTTAGTTCATAGTACAAAAGAGATTTTTATGACAAACACGTGGGGCATTAAAGCATTAGCCAAACACTCAATCTTTCATTCAATATTTCAAGCATATCACAAGCAACCATGTCACATTCACACACTTAGGGGAGGAGAAAAATATTGTGCAATTTGTAAACAATTGAGGGGAACCCCAAAACGGGGAAGGGAGAAAAAGTGAAAAAAAGCAAAAAGCAACCAAGGTCTACAAGGGTTTTCCAGGAACAAATAAGACAAACTTTTTTATATAGTACATTCCTATATCTAAGGCATATAAATTGAAACTCTTTATAAATTAATGCTGCAAGGTAATGTACAGAACAGAGCTCCGGGTTCAGCTAATTAAACGCCCAGATGCTCCAGTAGACCGGTTGGGGCAGGGCCTACGCGTTTCAAATCCCACAGCAATCGTTGGGGATTCTCTTCAGGGCCTTATAGAATATCTGTGACAAGTAAAAGAGAAAGAAAAGAAACAATAAGTGACGCATATTAAACCATTTTGCTGAACAACCATACGATTCAACATTGGACAACATCGAGAACACTGCTTTGCAATACTAGTTCCAGTCATTACATAGGCTTACCAATTGCGGGGGGTCCTTGGCGTGTGCTAAAAAAAGGGGGTGTCCTTTTGTGGCTAAGTCTTATCCTGTGGAATAAAAACTATTCAGCATGAGGATTTTGACTGGGTTACCTGAATTCGCTTTTATAGCGTGGGGTGGGCGCGGGCGAGACCTAATCCAAGCGGTACTCTAATAGTGTCTTAATACTCACCTTTTAAACAAAAAGGTGTGTATTCTTATTCCATCCGTCCCCATACAGTGATGTCACGATTCCTATGCGCTGTAAAATAGACGGCTGCCTGAAGGTGGAGAGACTTCATTTAGACTATTGTAACTAGGGCGGAGTGGCATACTTAGATCAAAGAGACAAAATGCTGTCTTACCCCTACCGTTACTTGGATTTGAGTCCGGGCTGGTTAGAAGGTGAACGACAGGATTAATTTAGATGCAATGGTCTTAACTGCAAAGCAAGAAGGAATACCGGTTACTTGTGTGGATGGAAGAAGATGTAAAACATGCTGTCACCGTGACAGGTTCAAAGGATCTTACTGATCTTAAAAACTTAGGGATCCGGAGGTGGTTGAGTCAGTTAAACCGCACAGTGAAAGAGCGATGATCTCTACAAAAGAAAAATTAGTATAGTAGTTAGCTGATAGCGCCGGGTCATTATTGGGGGGGAGTTTAAATGACCCTAAATAATCTTACCGGTCCTATTAGATCGATGTACTTCAGAGTACGGTGAGCCAACTGGTAACAAAGGGTGCCGGAGCGTTCTGGCAGGAGTACTGAAAAGGCACGGAAAGGGGGACTGTCAAAAGGGTGGTCATATATATATATCTTGGTGAAATTAAGCACACTTCACCAGTTCTTACCAACTTCGTTCAGTAATTAAATGTAACCCGTACTCGTGGTTTCGAAATGCGCAACGGACAAACGCCCATAGGAGCGTAGGGGAAATCTACAACAAGAGAAAAACAACTATGATTATCAAAACGGGGGCAGGGATATAGCCTAGCGCATGAAAGGGTGAAGACACTTACTTGTAGTCCGAGCGACCGCACGTCCAGGTGGCGTCTGAATCAGCACTTCTCTCTCGTGCATGTGTAGAGAGGCGCAAACGAGAGGGAGTTCCTTTTTGAAGGGAAAAATAAATGTAACCCGTACTCGTGGTTTCGAAATGCGCAACGGACAAACGCACATCAAGAGCGTAGGGGAAATCTACAACAAGAGGAAAACAACTATGATTATCAAAACGGGGGCAGAGATATAGCCTAGCGCCTGAAAGGGTGAAGACACTTACTTGTGGCCCGAGTGACCGCACGTCCAGGTGGCGTCTGAATCAGCACTTCTCTCTCGCGCATGTGTAGAGAGGCGCAAACGAGAGGGAGTTCCTTTTTGAAGGGAAGTTGCACAAGGACCGCCCATGCGGGGCGTGGCGGATAGCTTGTCAACCCCGAGGTGATATTAGAGAGTCACAGCGAGTGCCTAAAATCGAAAACAGCAAGATGTACCAATAATATTGATTGTACATCGATATGGGTGACTTTACTAGCTGAAGCATAGTATGATCTATCCAGGACAATGATACTTAGGAGATATAAATGGCATAAATTGGGGTAATTTATGCAAAAAATATATAACATCCCTATAGTTTATAAATTTCACTCAACTCATTGAGGCCCGATACTGCCGTATCGAATTTAACTATAAGAAATGCCTCTCTTTTGGATAATTTAAGGTTCCAGTCACCTCCACAAGGATCCTTTTCAACCTTAGATATAACTGTCCAACTCAAATCGCTGATTTGATGTTGCATCCGTGCCCAGTGATTAACCAAGGGCGCATTTTCCACTTTTCTTTTCAGTCTTGATTTATGTTGGGAGATACGCTGGCGTACTTCCTGATTTGTTTTGCCGATGTAAAGGCGGTCGCACAGTCATTTTATCCCGTACACTACAAATTTAGATTTGCAGTTGCTGAAAGCATCATGCTTCCATGAGATTCCCTTATGTTGAAACAACGACCCTTCTACTGTGGTTTCGCAGCATAGGCATGTATGATATTTGTGGTGTCCTGTCACTGGAGGCATACCCATCAATTGACGCAGGGTTGGCTGTGTTTCAACCGGCATGGCCACTCGTATTACGTGGTTGGCCACACTACTCTCTTTCTTAAAGGTGAATAGGGGGAGTTCTTTAGAACTTGCATCCAGATTTTTTACCAGGTCCCAGTTTTGTCCAATGACACGGTTGAGCTGGTTGGCATTTGGGCAAAAGGTAGTAACGCACACTTGGCGTTTCAAATCAGATTTCTTTTTCCGCTCCAGGAGTGTCTCTCTGGGTGTCCATTTGGCCCTCCTCATGCAGTTTTTTACGAGCTTTTTAGCGTATCCCCGGTCGCACAGTTTGGACACCAAGTTGTCTGCGTGATGGTGATAGTCTTCATTGTACGTACAATTTCTGCGTACACGCAGAAACTGACCGTAAGGGAGATTTTCCCTGAGACTTCTTGGGTGATTGCTGTCAAACAGTAGAGCTTTATTTCGGTCGGTGGATTTAATGTACAAAGTCGTCGCAAGTATGCCTGCTTTGTAATACTTCAACGTCAAGGAATGGAATTCTAGTAGCTGACTGAGCAAGACTAAACTTGATATCAGGTGTTCTGGAGTTTAACCATTGGTAGAACAGGGACAAGTTGTTACTGCCTCCTGTCCACACCATGAAGACGTCATCAATAAAGCATAGCCATGTCCCTATATGATAACCGAATGGGTTGTTATTATGTATATAGGTGTTTTCATACATAGACATGAATAATACTGCTAGTTGCGGTGCAAAAGGGCAGCCCATTGCCACCCCCTTGACTTGATAATAAAACTCCCTGTTGAAGCAGAAATAGTTTTTTCTCAATGCAAGGGATGCAAGATCTACCAGAAATGTTGTGGGTACTCGCATAGGTCTGGGTCTGGAATCTAAAAAGAATGTAAGCACTGCCACTGCCTCATCCTGGGGAATCTGAGTGTATAGGGATGTCACATCGAGGGTGACCAGTGTGTCCGTCCCTTCACAGAAATTCACTGTCTCCAATTTATTGATAAAGACCGTAGTGTCCTGTAAGTAAGGAACTACCTGGCTCATGAATTCTTTCAAAAAGCAGTCTATGTACTTGGCAATCGGCTCAAGCAGTGAACCACATCCTGCCACGATGGGTCTGCCTGGCAGATTGTCTTGACTTTTATGGATCTTTGGAAGTACGTAGAACATAGGTATTTTGGGATGTTTAATTTGTAGGTATTCAAACTCTTTTGGTCCCACGAACCCTTGTTCGAATCCTTCTTGGATTAGTGCAAATTTAACACCACCAAAAATCAAATGTCTGCATTGACCAATTTAAGAAATGACACTTCGGTCATAATTAAGCAAGCCGACAAGGGTGGGGATAAAGTCGTTTGGGATACCAACGACTATACTGCTGAAGTTATGAGGCAATTGGATGACCCCAGTTGTTACCGAAAAATAGGGAAGGATACCACACAAGATCTACAAAATGAACTGTTCGCACTAATCCAAGAGAGAGAAGTGCTGGTTCAGACGCCACCTGGACGTGCGGTCGCTCAGGCCACAAGTAAGTGTCTTCACCCTTTCAGGCGCTAGGCTATATCTCTGCCCCCGTTTTGATAATCATAGTTGTTTTCCTCTTGTTGTAGATTTCCCCTACGCTCTTGATGGGCATTTGTCCGTTGCTCATTTCGAAACCACGAGTATGGGTTACATTTAATTTTCCCTTCAAAAAGGAACTCCCTCTCGTTTGCGCCTCTCTACACATGCGCGCGAGAGAAGTGCTGATTCAGACGGCACCTGGACGTGCGGTCGCTCGGACTACAAGTAAGTGTCTTCACCCTTTCAGGCGCTAGGCTATATCCCTGCCCGCGTTTTGATAATCATAGTTGTTTTCCTCTTGTTGTAGGTTTCCCCTACGCTCCTATGGGCATTTCTCCATTGCGCATTTCGAAACCACGAGTACGGGTTACATTTAATTACTGAACGAAGTTGGTAAGAACTGGTGAAGTGTGCTTAATTTCACCAAGATATATATATATATGACCACCCTTTTGACAGTCCCCCTTTCCGTGCCTTTTCAGTACTCCTGCCAGAACGCACCGGCACCCTTTGTTACCAGTTGGCTCACCGTACTCTGAAGTATATCGATCTAATAGGACCGGTAAGAATATTTAGGGTCATTTAAACTTCTCCCCAATAATGACCCGGCGCTATCAGCTAACCACTATACAAATTTTTCTTTTGTAGAGATTATCGCTCTTTCACTGTGCGGTTTAACTGACTCAACCACCTCCGGATCCCTAAGTTTTCAAGATCGGTAAGATCCTTTGAACCGGTCACGGTGACAGCACGTTTTACATCTTCTTCCATCCACACAAGTAACCGGTTTTCCTTCTTGCTTTGCAGTTAAGACCATTGCATCTAAATTAATCCTGTCGTTCACCTTCTAACCAGCCCCGACTCAAAGCCAAGTAACGGTAAGGGTAAGACAGCATTTTGTCTCTTTGATCGAAGTATGCCACTCCGCCCTAGTTACAATAGTCTAAATGAAGTCTCTCCACCTCCAGGCAGCTGTCTATTTTACAGCGCATAGGAATCGTGACATCACTGTATGGGGACAGCTGGAATAAGAATACACACCTTTTTGCTTAAAAGGTGAGTATTAAGACACTCTTAGAGTACCGCTTGGATTAGGTCTCGCCCGAGCCCACCCCACGCTATAAAAGCGAATTCAATTAACCCAATCAAAATCCTCATGCTGAATAATTTTTATTCCACAGGATAAGACTTGGCCACGAAAGGACACCCCCCTTTTTTAGCACACGCCAAGGAGCCCCCGCAATTGGTAAGCCTATGTAATGACTGGAACTAGTATTGCAAAGCAGTGCTCTTGATGTTGTCCAATGTAGAATCGTATGGTTGTTCAGAAAAACGGTTTAATATGCGTCACTTATTGTTTCTTTTCTTTCTCTTTTACTTGTCACAGATATTCTATAAGGCCCTGAAGAGAATCCCCAACGATTGCTGTGGGATTCGAAACGCGTAGGCCCCGCCACAACCGGTCTACTGGAGCATCTGGGCGTTTAATTAGCTGAACCCGGAGCTCTATTCTGTACATTACCTTGCAGCATTAATTTATAAAGAGTTTCAATTTATATGCCATAAATATAGGAATGTAATATATAAAATAGTTTGTCTTATTTGTTCCTGGAAAACCCTTGTAGACCTTGGTTGCTTTTTGCTTTTTTTCACTTTTTCTCCCTTCCCCGTTTTGGGGTTCCCCTCAATTGTTTACAAAGTGCACAATATTTTTCTCCTCCCCTTAGTGTGTGAATGTGACATGGTTGCTTGTGATATGCTTGAAATCTTGAATGAAAGATTGAGTGTTTGGCTAATGCTTTAATGCCCCACGTGTTTGTCATAAAAATCTCTTTTGTACTATGAACTACATTTTGAAATAAATTCTATGGAAAAAATTTGAAGAAAACGCTATTGAGTAGCAATTCCTATTCTTGAATTTCTTTTCTGGATTTGGTTGGATATTGGTTTATTTGAATTATCCATATCAGTATTGGCATTCCTATTCTGTTAGATAACTATCCGGCTCAGCCTTACTGATTAGAGCCAGCCCCCTGTTGTTTTTTGCATTGTAAATACGGCTCACCATGGGTGGTGGTGGCGTGGCGCACAATTACTGGTGCATTCCTGCTACTTTGCAGGGATGCGCGGTAATTGCAAATCTGCCCCTTAGTGTCTAGCATTACGCAGTTCTGTAAACTACACTCATACATAATTTCTCAGGCCAGTGAAATGAACACAAAATCAAAAACAAATACGCATAGTAGCAACGCTACTGAGAAGGAGAGCAGTGCACCTGAAATGCACAGAAGATTTTGAAATATAATATACCTACAATGTAATCGGCAGCATTATTGCTCTTGGTAAAAAACAAAAATGTGCAATATAATAACACACAGAGCAGGAGAAAACACAGCAGTGATGAAATAGCTACCACTACTCACCAAGCCCAGGGATCTTGATGCCGAGCAGGTCGAGCAAGTCGCATTCCCGGTCCAGGAGATCTGTCCAACGGTGGGTGGCCTGGTTGTAGGTGCGCCGGACCCGAGAGTGAGAATACCTGGCCCGGTACACCTTCTCCCACCCCTTCCAGCGCTCCCGGAGCCCGTAACCGCTTGCGATCTTGCTACCTGCCATGATGGTCCTGGGGAGGCGGCGCTGTACATAGAAGACTAGTGCGGCCACCTCCTCCACGCTGAAGATCTCCCGTGGCATCACTAGCTCCCCCCTCAAACGCCTGCACGGGAGCCGGGCACGGGGTGCGGGACCCTTCCCCTTCTCGGGCTGCTTCCTGGCTCCCTTTATCATGGTCTGGGCAGAATGGAAAGTAAATAATAAATAAGAAATAGAATAGGGAAGAAGAAAAAAAAATGAGTTTAAAAAAGTAGTTTATAATTAACTAAAAGTAGCAGAAAACACAAAAATATAGAGTTAGAATAATAGAGGGATAGATAATAAGTAAAATAGATTTAAAAAAAACTTCAAACAAACAAAGGATGGCAGAGATTGAGAGAGGATACAGAAAGCATTCCCAGAACCATAGCAATGAATGAAAAACAAGATGGCCGCGCCCGTTCACAACCGCGTGGGTAAGTTCGCGCGAGATTTCCCCTGCGATCACACGTGAACTTGTACTAGCGAGCCGCACACTTTGCGAGATTACACATAGCGCCCGGAAACGGAAATACGTCGCGCAAACAAGATGATCGCGCCCATGTACGACTGCTAGGGTAACTTCACCTTGTTGCGCTACAGCGGCTTGCGAAAACGCAAAAAAACACGCGAACTAACACGCCGCAAAAAAACAAATCGCATATTCGCACGAATTCGCTGCTTCTGTATCGATCTCGTGCAAATTTGCGCCCCGCGAATCCCTCGAAATTGCAGAAAAACGATTTTTGCAAAACTGAAAGCACTCAACAGGTGCAAAAGTTCAAGCTCATCATTAGTAACCATTCCCTGTAGAGCTTCCGGAGGGGCCCCTCCAGAGTTCAGTTGCCTACTTGCAACTATTCTATGACCCTGCTCTGACCCTCACAGCAGGCTCAGAGAATAGCTACAAGTATGCCACAAAGGTCCTGTTAGAAAAAATTATACTGCAACAGAAAGCAATTACAGATAAGGAAGCAGGTGCCAGACTGGAAGTTCAAATTCAGTGACACATTAATCAACCCCTAATTTATTCATGTCTGTTGAGGCAGGGCAGGTGTGTTTTTCCCCCCATAATCTACAGTGATGAACCAGAGGGTGGCAGTGATGTACCAGAGGGTTCAAAGAAGGGGGTTGCTGCACTGTTCCTCCGGAGGGAGAAAATTTAGGAGAAGCTGACGTGACCTAAGGTGTGGGTAGTACACCTTTGGGCATCCATTTAGTTGGATGTATTTGCCTCACACACCCAAAAGGGTGTCATGCTTCATCATTGGCGGTTGCTCCTCGTCGGGGGGGCGGTGCAATCCCCAACTGGCTCACCTCTAGGAGGGGCTCTTTAGCGGAGATCTTTTGTATCCAACAGCCCTATGGTGAAGTGAGGGTATGTGGGCAGAGTATCAGATGGACTCGGTGTAGTGATTAAAATGCAGTAGGGGATGCCGGAAACAACTTTATTCTGGGGGTCCCCCTACTACAATTAAAACCAGTGGGGAAAGGCGAATAGCTAGGGGTAACCAAATTAGGTAAAGTAATCCTAGAGAGGCCTTCAAAAAGAGTGGGTCAACATGTTTCTCGCATTTGGTTAATCACCTGCGATTCATCAGGACCTTTAAAATTGAAGTGAAGAAGAATTTTTAACATGCGAGTGTCATGTATGTGGTGTAGGTATATATTACCTTGGTGGGAAGTCCTATGCCTAAATAATGAGACAAAACAGAACATTGTAAATAATATTTTTTCTTCCCATCAAAAGCATGAACTGGGTCAACGTCAGCATATAAAGAACAATGAGGCATGCTCCATGTGATGTTGGGGGGGGAGGACCCAACCTAGACATGCCTGGTGAAAAACAGCGTGCAGTGCAAGGATCACACACTCACACACTGTGTTAGTGAATGTGAAGCATTCATATAAAAACCAGTGTTTAAAAGCAGCAGTATTATTCTAAAAACCACCATCCATTTTATGCAGTGTTCATATATATCAAAGATATGTGTAACATCATGTAATCATCCAGGAGGTAAACCAAGTAAATGAAGACTGGTGGCTCACCTAAGGGTCAAGGTCTACGAGCCACATGAATGCTCGGCGGGTCAGTTCTACGAGGGCAAACCTTCAGGTGTGGCTGTAAAGTACAAGGGATGTTAAACGAGGGACCCCGAAAAACGGGGTCAAGCGGGGGGTAACAAGGACTGGGTGGACCCTGGTACTCTAATGCAGATCCGCCTTACCTTACTCGTCCCGTGACCGCGTGGGTGCACCTACCCATCTCCGCCGAGTTCGGATAGATGGGTAGGTATGGCGGTGTTTGTTATTAAAGGGAACTGGCGGGGAGGAGTCTCGTCACTGGCGCCCTTCCGTGTAGGTCACATGGCCATGATCGTTTATATGGCGGCCATGGCAGAAAGGTAAAGTTAGTGTGGCGGTATGGGTGGATCTTCGTTTAAGTGCAACAGCTAGCTGGCGGGCAGGTGTTGAACGAGTGGATGCTCATTTTATTTAAATTGAGCATGATGTGTGGCTCCGTAGTGTGTCTGGCCGTGCATATGATTTTAAAGTGGCTCGATCACTGGAGTGAGCCTATTTAAATATAACCACTAACCGTTCCATAAGGTTGGAGACTAACAAGTCCATCACAGGGTTGTATTTATTGGGAAAGAATGTATAAAACGATCCTTGGGAAAGGTCACGTGATTAATTATATGTACGTGGCGGCCATGTTGGGTAGGGAAAAGGCTCTGGATTGAGCCCAGCCGATGAGTAGCTTTCACGTAAAGACCATGGGGGTGTGGGTGGTATCACTGCCGGGGCATTTGTCAATATTGATAGTTTATGTAAATTGTCATCCAGTTGCTCACAGAATGCCTGGTCATATACTATTATAATCATATGAACAATGAAAGAATCGACACCCAACTAATCATAATTGGGTCATCATCCGCGACCTGGGAAATAGTTGGTACTCATGATGGTTGTATAAGGTATGCAACCATATGCCATCCAAGGTCAAATGAATGTATCCGGTCAAGTGCACAGAGAGTGTCCCTGATGTGAGTACTCCGAGCCTCACTAGATTGAATAAAATGAATGATAGGGCAATATCAGTATGGGACCATTAATAAAGAATGACTTATAGCGAATGCCAGGGGATGTCTTCATTCAGGCCATGGCTGTCAGTAGATATGCGATGGACCCATCTCTGCTCCTTCCTAAAAAGTGCATTCTTCGGGGAGTATGGGCTGGATTCCAAGATAACCCAATTGAGGGACTCTTCATTATGATTGCATTCTACATAATGTTTACACATTTTAGTATTTGTTTTCTTACAGCGAAAATTGCTGCGGTGCTCAATGATGCGGGTCTTAATGGGGCGGGTGGTCATCCCAATGTACTGCAAGTTGCAAGGGCAAGTCAGTAGGTAAATGCAATGTGAAGTATTACAATTAGTGTGTTGCCTGAGTTCCCAATTGAAGGTCTCTGAGAGTTTGATGGTTTTCACTATTGAGGTGTATTTACAGACACCACAGGAACCACAAGGATAGTGGCCCCTCTGTGAGCAACTGGATGACAATTTACATAAACTATCAATATTGACAAATGCCCCGGCAGTGATACTACCCACACCCCCATGGTCTTTACGTGAAAGCTACTCATCGGCTGGGCTCAATCCAGAGCCTTTTCCCTACCCAACATGGCCGCCACGTACATATAATTAATCACGTGACCTTTCCCAAGGATCGTTTTATACATTCTTTCCCAATAAATACAACCCTGTGATGGACTTGTTAGTCTCCAACCTTATGGAACGGTTAGTGGTTATATTTAAATAGGCTCACTCCAGTGATCGAGCCACTTTAAAATCATATGCACGGCCAGACACACTACGGAGCCACACATCATGCTCGCTTTAAATAAAATGAGCATCCACTCGTTCAACACCTGCCCGCCAGCTAGCTGTTGCACTTAAACGAAGATCCACCCATACCGCCACACTAACTTTCCTTTCTGCCATGGCCGCCATATAAACGATCATGGCCATGTGACCTACACGGAAGGGCGCCAGTGACGAGACTCCTCCCCGCCGGTTCCCTTTAATAACAAACACCGCCATACCTACCCATCTATCCGAACTCGGCGGAGATGGGTAGGTGCACCCACGCGGTCACGGGACGAGTAAGGTAAGGCGGATCTGCATTAGAGTACCAGGGTCCACCCAGTCCTTGTTACCCCCCGCTTGACCCCGTTTTTCGGGGTCCCTCGTTTAACATCCCTTGTACTTTACAGCCACACCTGAAGGTTTGCCCTCGTAGAACTGACCCGCCGAGCATTCATGTGGCTCGTAGACCTTGACCCTTAGGTGAGCCACCAGTCTTCATTTACTTGGTTTACCTCCTGGATGATTACATGATGTTACACATATCTTTGATATATATGAACACTGCATAAAATGGATGGTGGTTTTTAGAATAATACTGCTGCTTTTAAACACTGGTTTTTATATGAATTCTTCACATTCACTAACACAGTGTGTGAGTGTGTGATCCTTGCACTGCACGCTGTTTTTCACCAGGCATGTCTAGGTTGGGTCCTCCCCCCCCCAACATCACATGGAGCATGCCTCATTGTTCTTTATATGCTGACGTTGACCCAGTTCATGCTTTTGATGGGAAGAAAAAATATTATTTACAATGTTCTGTTTTGTCTCATTATTTAGGCATAGGACTTCCCACCAAGGTAATATATACCTACACCACATACATGACACTCACATGTTAAAAATTCTTCTTCACTTCAATTTTAAAGGTCCTGATGAATCGCAGGTGATTAACCAAATGCGAGAAACATGTTGACCCACTCTTTTTGAAGGCCTCTCTAGGATTACTTTACCTAATTTGGTTACCCCTAGCTATTCGCCTTTCCCCACTGGTTTTAATTGTAGTAGGGGGACCCCCAGAATAAAGTTGTTTCCGGCATCCCCTACTGCATTTTAATCACTACACCGAGTCCATCTGATACTCTGCCCACATACCCTCACTTCACCATAGGGCTGTTGGATACAAAAGATCTCCGCTAAAGAGCCCCTCTTCGTTCAGGCCATGGCTGTCAGTAGATAAGCGATGGACCCATCTCTGCTCCTTCCTAAAAAGTGCATTCTTCGGGGAGTATGGGCTGGATTCCAAGATAACCCAATTGAGGGACTCTTCATTATGATTGCATTCTACATAATGTTTACACATTTTAGTATTTGTTTTCTTACAGCGAAAATTGCTGCGGTGCTCAATGATGCGGGGCTTAATGGGGCGGGTGGTCATCCCAATGTACTGCAAGTTGCAAGGGCAAGTCAGTAGGTAAATGCAATGTGAAGTATTACAATTAGTGTGTTGCCTGAGTTCCCAATTGAAGGTCTCTGAGAGTTTGATGGTTTTCACTATTGAGGTGTATTTACAGACACCACAGGAACCACAAGGATAGTGGCCCCTCTGTGAGCAACTGGATGACAATTTACATAAACTATCAATATTGACAAATGCCCCGGCAGTGATACTACCCACACCCCCATGGTCTTTACGTGAAAGCTACTCATCGGCTGGGCTCAATCCAGAGCCTTTTCCCTACCCAACATGGCCGCCACGTACATATAATTAATCACGTGACCTTTCCCAAGGATCGTTTTATACATTCTTTCCCAATAAATACAACCCTGTGATGGACTTGTTAGTCTCCAACCTTATGGAACGGTTAGTGGTTATATTTAAATAGGCTCACTCCAGTGATCGAGCCACTTTAAAATCATATGCACGGCCAGACACACTACGGAGCCACACATCATGCTCGATTTAAATAAAATGAGCATCCACTCGTTCAACACCTGCCCGCCAGCTAGCTGTTGCACTTAAACGAAGATCCACCCATACCGCCACACTAACTTTACCTTTCTGCCATGGCCGCCATATAAACGATCATGGCCATGTGACCTACACGGAAGGGCGCCAGTGACGAGACTCCTCCCCACCGGTTCCCTTTAATAACAAACACCGCCATACCTACCCATCTATCCGAACTCGGCGGAGATGGGTAGGTGCACCCACGCGGTCACGGGACGAGTAAGGTAAGGCGGATCTGCATTAGAGTACCAGGGTTCACCCAGTCCTTGTTACCCCCCGCTTGACCCCGTTTTTCGGGGTCCCTCGTTTAACATCCCTTGTACTTTACAGCCACACCTGAAGGTTTGCCCTCGTAGAACTGACCCGCCGAGCATTCATGTGGCTCGTTGACCTTGACCCTTAGGTGAGCCACCAGTCTTCATTTACTTGGTTTACCTCCTGGATGATTACATGATGTTACACATATCTTTGATATATATGAACACTGCATAAAATGGATGGTGGTTTTTAGAATAATACTGCTGCTTTTAAACACTGGTTTTTATATGAATGCTTCACATTCACTAACACAGTGTGTGAGTGTGTGATCCTTGCACTGCACGCTGTTTTTCACCAGGCATGTCTAGGTTGGGTCCTCCCCCCCAACATCACATGGAGCATGCCTCATTGTTCTTTATATGCTGACGTTGACCCAGTTCATGCTTTTGATGGGAAGAAAAAATATTATTTACAATGTTCTGTTTTGTCTCATTATTTAGGCATAGGACTTCCCACCAAGGTAATATATACCTACACCACATACATGACACTCGCATGTTAAAAATTCTTCTTCACTTCAATTTTAAAGGTCCTGATGAATCGCAGGTGATTAACCAAATGCGAGAAACATGTTGACCCACTCTTTTTGAAGGCCTCTCTAGGATTACTTTACCTAATTTGGTTACCCCTAGCTATTCGCCTTTCCCCACTGGTTTTAATTGTAGTAGGGGGACCCCCAGAATAAAGTTGTTTCCGGCATCCCCTACTGCATTTTAATCACTACACTGAGTCCATCTGATACTCTGCCCACATACCCTCACTTCACCATAGGGCTGTTGGATACAAAAGATCTCCGCTAAAGAGCCCCTCCTAGAGGTGAGCCCGTTGGGGATTGCACCGCCCCCCCGACGAGGAGCAACCGCCAATGATGCAGCATGACACCCTTTTGGGTGTGTGAGGCAAATACATCCAACTAAATGGATGCCCAAAGGTGTACTACCCACACCTTAGGTCACGTCAGCTTCTCCTAAATTTTCTCCCTCCGGAGGAACAGTGCAGCAACCCCCTTCTTTGAACTACTAGTACCTTATACGGGCACACGCTGCTACTGGACCTTTTCACTTGCTTAAGTGATAGTTAGTGTCCGTTGATCCATTGATCATTCTCCCTTTGATTGACAAAAGTACCAGAGTGTGGCATGGGTGAGACAGAGGGTGGCAGTGGTGAAACAGAGGGTGCTGTGATGAACCAGACGTAGAAACAACATGGTCACGACCGTTGCGACCCGACAAGTAGGTTCACGTTTGCGAACTGGTAAAAAACCCTCGCGAACTGGCAGAAACCCTTGCGAACACAAAAAAAAGAAAAAATCCGCAAATTCACGAAAGTTCGCGGATTTTGCGGATTGCGAATTCGTGAATACGCAAATTCGCGAAGAGCGAATTTGCTAAATTTGCCCATGCTCAGTTTATAGAGGACAGGGTCAAGCAAAATGGAAAACATAGTCTCTGAGTCCTTACAGATAATTAGTTCCGCATGGACCACTTCCAGTTCGTCTGTCCTAACACGTTTCCCAGCTCATACTCTTCTAGTTGCGTTGTTCTTAACCGATCCAGCCCCCCTTCATCAGCCCAACACGTCTACTAGAACTGGGAGCAGGCATGAACACAGCCTTAGCCAGCGTCTCTCTATCGCAGGGCTGTATCGCACTGGTAGGAGGGGGTAGAACAGGCATTATAACTGGATCCGGGCTTGGGTCAGGCTTTATTAAAGACCTCAAGGGTGAAAGGGCGGACCTTATATCCACAAGGGAGGAATAATTCTGCATAGTACAAGAGGGGTCCAGTGAGATATGTTTTTCTGTTAATTGGATTTCATGGGTTAAGACCGACTCCGCTCTCGTGAGGAATGCGTCTAGCGTGGCCACAACACCACCCTTCCGTGTACTCATATTTTGATGCGTGGAATAAGCTCCAAAACAATCCACTTATGGCAGTACAGAAGGTAGGAAACAAACAGACAATGTACCCAAATAAAGTTACACAGGAAATAGTTATTAAACTATGCGAGTTCCCATCAGTCCACCAACGAGACCGCCCTTCATCATCTGGGATCTCTGGTGCATAATTTCTGTCACATTAGAGGGTAAAAAAACCTGTGCTGGCAGATGACTACACCAGGCACAGGAAAAACCACAGTGATATTTACAGATGTGAAACAGAAAGGCGTATCTAGAAGGGAACTAAGTAGCAGTGCGTGAAAAAAGATGTGTGTTGTGAAAAGAAAGAGAAGAAGCTCTAAAATTAGGTAGTGGTCGGGAAAAACAATTTAATAACCACCCTCACACTCCTAAATCAATAAAAACAGTGCAATAGTGGTTTAACAAATAGCCACTAAAGATGAAAGGTCGACATGTTTCTGCAGACGTATGGAGTCTAGTGATCTCCTGCTGCTTCTTCGGGACCATTAGTGCTACTGCTAGAAAAAATAAATAACATGAACCATATCACCTGAAAGTGTATGTATGAACATCTTCTCATCCTAAAGATAGGGGAGAAAATTATAATATAAGGGTACAAAGTCATGTATACATGTGAATTTTAACGTGCAACGTTTAGTGCCATCATTATTAAATGCTAGACATAAGCTAATATTGCCCAGCACTCAGACTAACAGGCTCAGGCACAAATCACCAGTTCAGTAAATTTGTAGATAGGGTTCACTCACCCACTTGATGAGAAGGAACCACTCCACCTCACCTGGCCCGAGCTCAGGTAAATGGATGCACCGCACTAGAAGAAGACAACAAATCAAAAGATGTATCCACATCTAAATGTATTCCTAAACTGACCGGTCTTAGCATGCTCCACACCAAGCATCACATTCCTACCAGTGCCATGGATTAGCACCTGGTCGATTAGCTATATATTATAAATGGATAGTTACAGGTCGGTAACGACGCTACAAAAAGTCACCACTGTTTCCAACACATGTCAGCGTGCGTCTGCACTTAACTTAAAAATGACGGAATACCAAACGAGCGATTTTTGATGTCCAAAAGGAGCACAACCCCTCTCACTCACACATGCTTGCCACCCGTCTTACCTCTCCGTCGGTGCACCGGTCGTCCCTCTAAGCTCTATCGTAGGGAGGAACCGACTCGGTGCACTGGCGAGGTAAATAAACTTTTCTCGCTTCCGCATGCAATGCGCAACGATGTCCGACGCCCCCTGTGCGTGGTGACGTCATGCGCCTACTCGCCGCTGGATGGGCTCTTCTTGATGGGAAATGTAGTTCCCGAGCTCTGTCTGTTCCGCAATACTGGCTCCCTGGTGCCTCTTGCCCAGTGTATCATCAAAGCACAGTAGCACAGACAGAGTGTGATAAAAGACCCCACATTTCTAATGGGAGGTATATTCAGTAATTATCTGATGTTTATCGAGGGGTGATATCAATGAACGCGGTCTGGTATTAAATACACTGCGTACAAAACATATAATCACCCTTGCTGATTTATAATCATTTTATGACAATGCTGAAGCTTAACCCTATTATGGAAAAAAATAATTATCCACAGTTTCCTTCTCCTGAATTCTTTAAGCAAGAAAAACGATATGATAAAGGCTGCTGGATAATATGGTTGAATCCATACTGAGAATCCATGCAGGCTAATCATCCCGCTAAATAGACAACTAGACATGTGTAGACCAACAGCGAAGAAGGCCAAAATCATCTTCTGCACCAAAGCATAATACAACACCATAGTGCAATCGCTTGGTATGTAAACTCTCATGTGTGCCAGAACGGGTTACCTTGTCAGCCCCAACACAGATCTAGTTCTACTGTAGTGACCAACATGCCCGTTTAACAATCACAAGAGCTGTATTTTGTCAATGAGATACGGGTCTATTAATGTGACACCCCTTATACCTAAAGGGACATCCACGGGATTGCGTCATTCAACCCACATTCATCACTACGAAGGCGATAGACCCACTTTTGTTCACATTTAAACAGAAATTTCGCCGTATCAGTAACTGACGGAGGAATCCACGGTTGATCCAATACTGTCCACATGATGTCCGTGGGTAGATGACCCACCTGCAAGAAATGGTTAGTCAATTTGGTGGCTTGTTTGCAACACCGGATTGAACTTTTATGTTCAGAAATTCTGAATTTTATCTTTCTGGTGGTCATCCCCACGTAATTCAGTTTACAAGGACATGTTATTAAGTAGACCAAGTTTGAGCTGTTACAGTTGGTGAACCGTTTAAGTTGCCAAGGTCTGTCTGTGCCTATGTCTATGGTGAGTGTTTTTGTCGTTTGTGGACATGCCGCTCAGCCACCGCAAGGATGGTGTCCGGTGACTGCAGGCATGTCCCAAAGAGTACCGACAGCTCGAGGAATCATGTTTTTGGGCCTTGTGTGAGTGAACCCTATCTACAAATTTACTGAACTGGTGATTTGTGACTGAGCCTGTTAGTCTGAGTGCTGGGCAATATTAGCTTATGTCTAGCATTTAATAATGATGGCACTAAACGTGCACGTTAAAATTCACATGTATACATGACTTTGTACCCTTATATTATAATTTTCTCCCCTATCTTTAGGATGAGAAGATGTTCATACATACACTTTCAGGTGATATGGTTCTTGTTATTTATTTTTTCTAGCAGTAGCACTAATGGTCCCGAAGAAGCAGCAGGAGATCACTAGACTCCATACGTCTGCAGAAACATGTCGACCTTTCATCTTTAGTGGCTATTTGTTAAACCACTATTGCACTGTTTTTATTGATTTAGGAGTGTGAGGGTGGTTATTAAATTGTTTTTCCCGACCACTACCTAATTTTAGAGCTTCTTCTCTTTCTTTTCACAACACACATCTTTTTTCACGCACTGCTACTTAGTTCCCTTCTAGATACGCCTTTCTGTTTCACATCTGTAAATATCACTGTGGTTTTTCCTGTGCCTGGTGTAGTCATCTGCCAGCACAGGTTTTTTACCCTCTAATGTGACAGAAATTATGCACCAGAGATCCCAGATGATGAAGGGCGGTCTCGTTGGTGGACTGATGGGAACTCGCATAGTTTAATAACTATTTCCTGTGTAACTTTATTTGGGTACATTGTCTGTTTGTTTCTTGACTCTCTGTTAATTCTAGGTTGGTGTCACTTATATACAGGGGGCTTAACAGTAGGGTCTATAAACTTACCCCTGGGACCTTCTTTGTGTGTAATAGTACAGAAGGTATCCAAGCGGTATCCAAGCGGAAAAGCAAGAGGAGGCCAAGGGAAAAGCGGAATACCCTCAGAATATGCGGATGTTAGAGAGAGACCCCAGCCTCCTTCGGGCTCCCACATTCACTGATTGAGAGATGCACTCAGAGATTTATGCAGCTAGTAAAACACTTACTGAAATTCTCATGAGTCTACTCTGATATCCATTCATATACTTATATATGCAGTGACAGTCCCACTCAGAGAATTATGCATACACTCACATAACCAAGTGAATCATTAATACAGACTGTTATAGAGATATTGATAAATGTTTTTATAGTTAATTAAATAGTGACTTATCTAGTGTGATGGTTAGAATTAGTAAGATAGTTATAATTGTTTAATGTGGTGGTGGCTATTGAATTCCTTCTTTTGCTTTTCATTTTCATGACGCATCTGCAGTGATCGTGATTACCGACTTCATCGCGATGTGCCAGCTAATTCCTCTGAGATATAGCTTTATATATGTAGAATGATGAGTAGAACAGATATTATGCCTCTAGGTTGCCTTAACTTACCTTCTTGTAAGGGTGACTGTCATCACTTTTTGAAGTTAACAATACTGCTACTTTACATGCTTAAGTGCGGCGGCATAAGGTATGCAGCAGATTCTCCTGTTCAGCTCAAAAGCCTGATAGAATATATATATATATATATGCATGTGTGTACAAGGGTCCGCTTTCGTCGTGCTGCTGCTCAGGGATGTCATGTGGTGCCAGGTCCGGTGCCCGGTATCAGCAATGCAATGAAACTTGGACAAAGACAAGTCACGCCCACTCAGGATGAGCAATTGAAGGGTTTATTTACAGTGCTTGAGCATACTGAATAAACCCTTCAATTACCCGTCCTGATTGTGCCTGACTCGTCTTTGTCAAAGTTTCATGGCATTTTATGAAGAAAAAAAAAAATATATATATATAGATAGATAGATAGATAGATAGATAGATAGATAGATAGATAGATAGATAGATAGATAGATCGATAGATAGATCGATAGATAGACAGGTAGATAGATAGATATGCCCTTGTTCATACTAATATTCTTGTTTGTACATTTAGAAAAATTGCATTCACAAACCTTTAATCACACCAGTAATTTCATGTGATAAAAAAATCAAAATATTGCTTTAAGAACCTATCCGCTCTCAGGCCCTTTGCATGATTTGTTTGTAACACATTAAATTCTCAATAGCTGTGAGGTAACACATGATATACACTTAATTGTTGGGCCTTAAAGAACATGTGCCATGCACCATAAGAGCTGTTTTGCATCTGGAATAACATCTAGGAAAGAGTTGAAGACTCACCTCTTTAACAAACAATGCATTACCAGTCCACAAACCAGATACCTTTACTGTCACTTGTTTATGTTGGACTTTGATCCTGTACGGCGCTTGGCTGCCTTTTTTGGAAATCCCATATACATACGTACATGCATGCACACAGCTAGAGATATCACAGGTGTGGGATCATGCTGTGTTTTTACCAGTGATACAAATGGTCTCTTGAGAGTGTTAGCTCTAAAATAAAAATAATACGCTGGATATTATTATACATAGCAATATGAAAATAACATGTAAGATGTTTTCAACTGTTGTAAGTAATTGGAATGCATCTTTTTCTCGTACGAACGGGTAAATGAGCTCTAAATGACTCAAATTGACAACATTTTAAAACAAAGTGGAGTGCAGTATAACTGGCACATTTGAAGCGTCGTTTTCACTAAGCTTAATCTTCTGTTTGTACTTCTACAGAGATAATGTTTTCTGCTAATGCTTAGGTAAGAGTGAGAGATGGCCATCACGTGCAGCCATATACAGGTGTTCCCCGCAGGCTTTGGCTTAGCTAATCGCTGCATTTAAGCTTTTACAACCACAGCCATAGCAACAGTTTATCCAGGTGCGATAAGGGTTCCTTGTTTTTTCTTCAGCTATCCTAGCCTTTGCTAGCAGGAATCAACATGTGTCACCTCTTCTCACCCAGCACTGGACACAGGGCCTGTCTGGGAACCCAAATCAGCCCTTGCAAACATTGTCAGACCAGCCCCAGTATGTAGGGTAGCGAGCCCCCTTCCCCCAAGCCCTCTTTGTAGTGGTCAGGCTCGCTTGATCCGCTGGCTCGCTACCCTAGAACATTTTGGGACATTTTTGTCTTAAAAAATGGGGCATTCTACAACACATTTTTATTATATATTCAATTGAATAAGCTTTTAGAACACTGTAAATTATGACCTTACAGTGCACCAGGATATGACAATCTTGTTTAGGCCCTTCAATGACTCCCTCACTAAAACCATCCAACAGTGCCTTTCTTCTCTCCATAGCCCCTCTCCCATGTATTTCATTTGTTTTATTGCACATCTCATACCAGTGTAGGGAGTCGGAGCACTTTACATCATGCACACATACAGAGACAATGAATGACACGTGTGTAAATCAGAGTTTAGAAAACGTTACATATGAAACAAAGTGTAGCATTTACATTTCACCCATACTGGTAGTCATTTTAACCCTTTCGATGCTGATGGTCATCACCCACGGGTGGCGTGTGCTGATGACGAGCTGAGCTCGTCATGTATCGCGGAAAAGGGAAAACAGCCGCACAGCGCAAAAATCGCCGCAGCAGCGATGCGGTTAAAAGTGCTTTGTATGGAGAAGCACAAACTCAGGATTCAAAACGTTACACAGTGGTGGGATTTAGTAAAACGAATGTATTTCTACGCAAACAAACCCATTTTTAGCAACAATAGAACAATGAGACTTTGGGAAAATACATAACGTTCGAACCTGTACCATGCAGTTTGCATGCAGCTCTTTGATGGCAGTACATATGTCACTGTGCTATCAATCAACAGAATTTGTATAGCGCGCTACTCACCCGTTAGGGTCTCAAGGCGCTGGGGGGGGGGTCGCTACTGCTCGAACAGCCAGGTTTTGAGTTGTTTCCTGAAGGAGAGATGGTCCAGGGTCAGCCGTAGGTGGGTGGGGAGGGAGTTCCATGTCTTGGCTGCCATGTAGGAGAAGGATCTTCCTCCGACGGTGGATTTGCGGATTCGTGGGACGGAGGTGAGTGCGAGGCTGGCAGAACGGAGCTGGCGGGTGGGCGTGTAGATTTATTACGATTGTAAGTTATGAATTACAGTTAACGAAAGTATCTCTCTGACAAAAGCAGCAGCCAACTGAGCTATGCATATTAAGTACAGATCTGTGATCTGTATGGTACATGTTCTTTGCAGTAGGCATGTTATCCCTATGCACTACATTAGATGAGTCACAAAAACCAAAAGCAAAATTCTGATCTCTCTCCAGCAGGTAGATAAACAACCAGAGACACCAATCCTGACAATGTTGTTGTTGCCTGAAAACTGCTGGGCATACAAGGAACTTTTCAGGGAGAGTGAGAAGTGAGTCATTATGCTGGACCGGCCTGCTGGTTTTATTATTTGGGGTTGATATTGCAGGACTGCTGCAAGTTCGGCCCCAGTAACAAAACCAGCCTTCCACACCTGAAGCCTCCGGGGAAATGCCCATCGCCCTATACCACAAGTCTGGCCTTGACTGGTCAGGTCAAATGTAGGATTTAGCATTCAGAAATTCTTTTCCGAAATAAATAGTATAAGAACAGTTTCCCTAATGGTTCCAGCTGACTTCGACCTCTGGTGGTAGGATGGAATAATATATCACCCTGTTATGTTCATGTTTGTACAAGTGCAAGACGTGTGAATGTGAGAGGCACCATTGTTGGAGCAGCTTACTGTGCATGTTGGTTTCCCACAACCTCATGTTTGTGAACAGATTTGCTGTAGTCTATAAAATGAGTTTACTCCCCAGGGACTGTCAGGCAGTACTGTCGGCCCTTCACATCTGCAAACAAGTTCAGCAAATCCTCTTTCTCGGAAGATAAATATAATCCCACATTGTTTCCTGTTTCCTCATAGAACAGCCGTGCTTTATGGTTGGAGTCTGAGGTACCGCACAGGATGTTAGGGGGAAAGGCAATGAAAGAGATAAATACCTACAATATTAAAGGCATTACTTAGGACATTCACTCTTGGACAACGTTTTGAAAAAAGAGAGGGAAATGGTGCAATTTCAAGTATATTTGACAAAGCAAGAAGGTTAATAAAGCAATTGTGAAAGTGTCTTGACTCCCCAGCCTACCAATAAATCTACCAGCACTGCCCCAGCTCAACTGTCCTTTCAGACTCCCAGTCCACCCTTTCACAAGCCTAGGCCTGCCAGTAAGTCTACCATAACTGCCCCAGCTCCACTGTCCTTTCAGTCTCCAGGCCTGCTGGTATGTCTACAGACACTGCCCAGCTCCACTATCCTTTTAGACTTCCAAGCCTGCCAGTAAATCTACTGACACTTTCCTGTAGTGGCGCATGTCCAGTTGCACACGGTTCCATGTTTAAATATCGATTACAAATATAAGTATTAAAAAAATATCAATTACAAAAATATCGAATCCCTATACTTAAAAAGGTAAGTACAGTAATATCCACTCAAAAATATTGATGTAAAAAATATAGATGTAAAAAATATCGACTTTAAAAAGTAACATAACTTAAAATAAATGAATTAAAAAAGATTTATATTATTAACAAAATAAATTAAATTTAATATATATTTTAACTACTTATAACAAATAAACTTAATTTAATAAATCTAAACACACAAAAATGTGTACATATACATATATTTACTTAAATACATTTTATTAACTATTATCATTATATAATTTATAAACGTTTTAATTATATAAAAATTAAATAAACACATATATAAATAATTTTAAATAAAATATTCTATATTTAATTAACAAATTAAACTATTAAAAAAATATAGTACATACATTTAATAACAAAATATAAACATTAGTAGTTAAAAGGTTGGATAGCGAAGGGGTAAAAATTACTATTCCCACTCCAGCGAATGCAACAGTAGGGAAAGCGAAGGATAGCGTAGGGGTAAAACTTACTATTCCCACTTCAATGAGTGCAACAGTAGGGAAAGAGCTGGATAGCGTAGGGGTACAATTTACTATTCCCACTCCAGTGAGTGCAACAGTAGGTAAAACGCTGGATAGCGTAGGGGTAATAATTACTATTCCTGTTCCAGTGAGTGCAACAGTAGGGAAAGCTCCATCCACCAAATTACGATGCAGGCTGTATCCAGCCTTTCCATGATTGCAACCACCATAGAAAGGCTGGTGGCAATTGGTTTCGGGGGCCCATTGCGGGCCTCCCTTGTGTTGGGGTAGGGTGGGATGTTGGTGCACGGGGGTACCTATGGTACCCCCCTACATTTCACTACACTAAGTGGCAGGTACCCGCATGGTGCCTGCCACGTAGTGCAGTGAAGAGCAGGACATGCATTTTAGCATTGCGGCGGGTGATGCAGCCAGCAGCACCTTCTGCAATGTTAAAGTGCTGGATGCGACTACCATGGTGGCGGTCGCATCCTAAGGTGGAGTGCTTGACCGCTGCATGACTGGCGGGCTGTCCCAATCCCCGCTACGATGGCAGGAAGACTGAAGTCCGCCCGCCATCGTAATTGTCCCCTTCATATGTATTCTGCTCAGAATGGGAAAAAAACATATTTAACTAACACTCCTCTTTCAATTGATCCTCCATGTGACTTGTTACCTCAAAGTTCTCCCCTAGCGAAAAAAAAGACAACACTTAGAAGTTATCATTAAAGCATGCTGTGCCTTTTAGTTCCTTTCTAAAAGTAGATACCACAGCCTCAAAGACTAAATGATCCCACTTCGTACACTCTGGATGCTGGATGCTGCTTTTCCCCTAATATTTATTCCCAGCTGGAATCATTTATAAGCAAATCACTTGGGCTAGTTCACTTCAAATTAAGAGACACAAAATACTAATTGGTGTAACTTACCAATGCGGTATTGGAATTGAAGTCCACGGGCCATGTGTGCAGATTATCCCCATTGGTGGTAAGGCTGGGGGCAGCACAATGCATAAAGCTGAAAGATCTCTGTGGAAACAATATTGTCATTCATTCATGCATTTCCTTACAATGTTTTCTGATTAATGAGGGTACATTATTGGGACCAGGCAGACAAAGGTATTTTCTCCACGCTTGGTGAAAATTTCAGACATATATCCTATCCCTTCCAATACAGCGTTATCCACTCTGGTGCTGCCTCACCTACAATTACCCCCTGACACACCTCTCTATGTTGTTGTTCTGACCGATGTCCCCTAATTAAGATGTGATCAGTTTGAAAATTAGTTTGATTTAAAAAACAAACTTTTCCCCTAGTTGACTAAAAAGCGAGGTCCAGGTGAATGTAACTATTATAATATTATTATGGTCAGAAAAGTATCTTGGATAGGCAATGCATGTATGGAAAGGAAGGATGGCTGTGTTACGAACTTTTAAAACCCCGCTATAGCTCAATATTTTCAGCACAAACTTACTCGTCCTGTCTATATAACCTTCAGAAAATGTTTTAATAGAACCTTCCATTATACTCCATATCCCAATCTGCACCTGGATAATTACAACCCTATTTAAGGACCACCTCATTAGAGTGCTATATCTAACTCATCTGCTCTTTTGGAGACACTAGAAACAATTGATTGACAAATTAACCATGGACAAGAGAATGCTGACTCGGGGTTAAAATCGGCTACCACAGTAAGCCTAAGTAGGTTTAAGAAAGATGATGGACCCGATTCACAAAGGTTCACTTAGGCGTTTTGGTCTCAACTTAGACCAAATGTCTAAGTTAACGACTTAGGGAATTCACAAAGGGCATTTATGAGTACTATCTTTCCCTCTGCACTCAGGCCGTATCTCTGCCCTACTTCAGGGATAACAATTAATTTTCTATAAAGTCTGTTATATTCTGCATCTAGATGGTAAAAACAACTTTGTTACAAGTACGCCCCTAATGATCCAGGCAATGATCGTTGCGATATAACTCAGGAAAGGCCTAGCATTCCTATTTTACGGAATTTAATCCCATCTGGATCCCCTGGTCCAGATTGGATCTTTGTTGATGGCTAATATGGATTTATGGTCTCCTCTAATCACCAATGTGCTAAACACTGTTACAGAGTCTATACTACTTAGCTCCAGGAGCCATTCAGTTATTATTCGATCTCTGATAAGGAGGACATAGGAGACCTGTCCTACTACAGTCCAATATCTTTTCTAAACTCAATTGTAAAAATTGCAGGGAGGGTCATTTTGGCCAAATTGGAATGCTGAGCCCATGACAATTCAATTCTTCCTGAAGTTCAGTATGGGCCTGGGTACAATAGAGCAATGTTGTATTCTTTATTTACTGGCCGTAAAATATACAGTGGCCAAGAAGGAGACAATGTACTGGAATTTATAGATCTCTGCTCTGCTTTTGAATTGGTAAATTGATATAAACAATGGCACAAAATGTTGGACTTAGAAGGTTAATCAATCAATCAATCACAGCATTTATATATAGCGCGCTACTCACCCGGAGGGTCTCCAGGCGCTTGGGGAGGGGGGGGGGTCCGTTACTGCTCGAACAGCCAGGTCTTGAGCTGCTTCCTGAAGGGGAGGTGGTCTTCGGTTAGGCGGAGGTGGGTCGGGAGAGAGTTCCACGTCTTGGCGGCGATGTAGGAGAAGGACCTTCCTCCTGTGGTGGCTCTTTGGATGCGGGGGACGGCGGCGAGGGCGTGGTTGGTTGATCAAAGCTGGCATGTGGGAGTGTAGAAGTTGAGGTGGTGGTTGAGGTATCTTGGGCCTTGGTTGTGTAGGGCTTTGTGTGCGTGGGTGAGGAGTCGGAACGTGATTCTCTTGTTGACCGGGAGCCAGTGCAGGTCTCTCAGGTGTCCAGAGTTGTGGCTGTATCGGGGGATGTCCTGGATGAGTCTTGCTGAGGCGTTCTGGATTCGCTGGAGTCTCTTCAGGAGTCTGGCAGTGGTTCCGGCGTAGAGGGAGTTGCCGTAGTCCAGTCAGCTGGTGACGAGGGCCTGGGTGACCGTCTTCCTGGTCTCGGTGGGGATCCACCGGAAGATCTTACGTAGCATGCGCAGGATGTTGAAGCATGACGAGGAGACGGCGTTGACTTGTCTGGTCATGGAGAGGGAAGAGTCCAGGATGAAGCCCAGGTTGCGTGCGTGGTCTGTTGGTTTGGGTGCACTGCCCAGGGCAGGGGGCCACCAGGAGTCGTCCCAGGCGGAGGGCGAAGATCCTAGGATGAGGACTTCCGTCTTGTCTGAGTTCAGTTTCTGGCGGCTGTTCTTCATCCACTCGGCTACGTCTTTCATCCCCTCATGTAGGTTGGCTCTGGCGGTGGCGGGGTCTTTGGTGAGGGAGAGGATCAGCTGGGTGTCGTCGGCGTAAGAGATGATGTTGAGGTTGTGTTGGCGTGCGATGGCTGCAAGGGGGCTCATGTATACATTGAAGAGGGTGGGGCTGAGCGAGGAGCCTTGAGGAACACCGCAGATGACTTCGGTGGCTTCTGATCTGAACGGGGGGAGGCGGACTCTCTGTGTCCTTCTCTTGTATTCCGACGTTGCTGAGGCACTGCTCTAGGGTGCGGTGGCAGACAGTGTTGAATGCCGCGGAGAGGTCCAGGAGGATAAGGGCCGCTGTTTCCCCGTTGTCGAGCAGGGCTCGGATGTCGTCAGTGGCTGCGATGAGGGCGGTCTCGGTGCTGTGGTTGGCCCGGAAGCCGGACTGCGAGTAGTCGAGGGATCCATTTGTCTTGAGGAAGGCTGCCAGATGCTTGTTGACTGTCTTCTCGATGACTTTGGCCGAAACGGGAGGAGCGAGATGGGGCGGTAGTTTTTGAGTTCGGTGGGGTCCGCTGATGGTTTCTTCAGTAGAGCGCTGAGTTCCGCATGCTTCCAGCTCTCCGGGAAGGTCGCGGTGTCAAAGGAGGTGTTGATGATGTTCCGCAGGTGGGGCGTGATGACGGAGTCGGCCTTGTTGAAGACGTGGTGAAGGCAGGGGTCGGTTGGAGATCCGGAGTGGATGGAGTTCATCGTGCGTAGGGTTTCCTCGGTGTTGATCGGGGTCCAGGCGTGGAGGGTGGTGGTGGGGGGTGCAGGTGCTGTTGTGGGGTGCGCTGGCTGTGTGCTGAAGCTGTTGTGTATGTCCGCGATCTTGTTGTGGAAGTAGGAGGCGAGGGAGTTGCAGAGGTCTTGTGATGGGGTGATGTTGTTTTTTCCGGCGCTGGGGTTGGAGAGCTCTTTGACGATGTTGAAGAGTTCCTTGCTGTTGTGGGCGTTGTTGTCCAGTCGTTCCTTCAATGCGGTTTTCTTGGTGGTCTGGATCAGTCGGTGGTGTTTTCGAGTGGCGAGCTTGAGGGTGGTCATGTTGTCTGGTGTTGGGTCTCTGCGCCAGGCTCTCTCGAGGGTTCGGCAGTTCCTCTTGGAGCTCTTGAGTTCGTCGGTGAACCATGGTGCTTTCTTGCAGCCGGGTCGGCTGGGCGGGGTCCTCAGCGGGGCGAGGTCGTCTGCGCAGTTGCTGATCCACTTTGTGAGGTTGTTGGCGGCCTGGCTGGGGTTCGCTGAGCTGGCGAGGGGTCCTGGCTCAAGGAAGCGGCGAGCTGGTCGGCTGTGATCTTGTTCCATCTTCTGTGTGCAACCTGTTGCTGGTGGTGGTGGATCGTGTTCTTTCTGTAGCTGAAGTGGACGCAGCTGTGGTCCGTCCAGTGGAGTCCAGTGGCGTGGCTGAAGGTGATGTCCTTGCTGGAGGAGAAGACGGGGTCGAGTGTGTGTCCGGCGTAGTGGGTGGGGGTGGTCACTAGCTGCTTGAGACCGAGGGTGGAGAGGTTAACCAGCAGGGTGGCGGTGTTGCGGTCGTTGTTGTTCTCCAAGTGGAAGTTGAGGTCCCCGAGGAGGATGTAGTCAGCGTAGGGGAGGGCGTGCGGGCTGATGAAGTCGGCGATGTCTTCACTGAATTGTGTGCGTGGTCCCGGGGGTCTGTAGATGTAGGTTAGATTCCACATTCTTTTATTTTCTGGTACAGCTTCAGGCTGATACTACTGTCAACATCAGGTATGGTGTTTTAGGAGAGAACACAAATTCTTTCGGATTCGGCAAGGTGGTCTGTCAAGGGTATGCTCTTGCCCCTTTCCTTTTCAACATTTGGATTAACCATCTGGAGGTGAACTACATTTTGAAAGTTGGGAACATGCCCCTGATAGGCCCCCACCCACGTGTGATTATCATGCTGATGATTTAGTTCTAATGGACTGTATGCCCATTGAGCTACAGAAATTACTTAACACATTTGCCACCTTTATGTAGAATCTGGGTTACAATACAAGTTTGGGAAAATCCCATATAATTACCAAGAATATATTGCATTATATTGATGCCTCCTGTCTTCTTGATGTAAAAATACTTTCTGTTTCTGGCAGTATCCTTTGACTCAATCTTCAAATCGGCCCACTTAAGAACTAGGCTACAGCAGTACGAAAGATCTATTTCGACCTAAAGAACTACTCATTGTTTATAGGCAAACTTTAACAAATATGCCTATATTTAGGCATTTAAATGTTGCATCATTGTTCATTTTATTTAGTGATTTGAGAAAACATGTCATAAGAAATATAATAAAAATAATAAACGGGCAGGGAACTATCAAACATTTACAGCATACTCTCCCGATGATTTATCAATATTCCATTTTTTGCAATGTTGAAGTTTCTTCGGAAAAGGTTTAAAAGTGGTTTGAAGCCCTAAGATGGTATGATGATATCTTTAGAACTAGCCACAGTTTACCCAATTTATAATCATTTGCCTTTATGTAGGGTTTAATAGTGACAGGGCAGGTATATAGACCAAACAAACAAAACAGTTTATGTACACATGTGGTAAGAAGGTCTTGGTTGATAAGCCAATGTTAAAAGGCTTGTTCATATTCTCCGACAAAGAATCAAGGGTGGTCAGCAGACTGGGGTTTCACACTAGCTCCAACCCGCCAGTCCTCAAAAGAGGTAAGGAATCTCTAGTTGACTGTTCATGATATTTCCAATTTTTCTAAAATTGCCCAGCATTACAGAGCCTTCTTATGAGCACAGACATAATCACCTCGGTGCTGTTAGTTAACTTCTCATTGGGTTGTCTTAGGGCACTTTTGAATAGCAACTAAAACAAAGCCATTGAGCACTTCCTAGCAGCCAGATGCTCTAGAATTTGCGATAATCTTCTAAAACATCTGGTGCTGGTGTACTAAGCCCATTCCAGCACTGCTGAGAACCACACACTGGCATGTGTTTCCCCTTACTGTGTCAGGCGCTAGCATTTCCTATGCACCTTCTCACTCCCGTAGCCTCTCTTGTGTGCATACCCATGGGAAAATCATACACCCTTACCACAAGTATGGTGATGTTACTTTGTTGGAACTGGGACAATGTTGTGCAACAAATTTTGATTGTTAAAGTTTGATCCATGCTAGTATTTAATCCAAAAACATCTATCAGGATTTTGGGACTATAGTGCCCACTTAAGCGTGTTTTGCTCCCCCTTGACTCTTAATTAGCTGGGGATTTATACAAGTCTCAACATCTCCCTAGAATGTACACTGGCATGGCTATTCCTAATCTTTGTATAACTGCAAAATGCTGCAAGGTCGTCTCACTTTTCCTTTACTGCAGCTGCTCACAGACGCAGAGGAGGGATAGACTCTCTTACACTTGTGCATGAGATCTCACCCACGTGGAGGCCTAGACTGACCTTGTATGTGGAAGTGGATAAAAAACGTGTCAACCCTAGTGTATGTAGGGCCGATGATCGCCTCACCCTGTCAGTGGTGCGCAACAAAGGCACAGATCAGCAATGTAGACATTACAACAGCCACACAGTGGTAAGGAATAAAGTTGCAGTACTCTCACATCCCTGGCCAATGTATTTCCCTCACCAGGATCCTGGCTGTGCGAAATGTTGGCTTGGTGGGGTCGATGAAACTATCAAGTTAGACACCTTGCTGCAGGGGTGTTAGATTTACAAAATGCCCTGTAATAAATTGGACATCAGCTGGGTCCACTAGCGGCATCAGCGGCTAGACCTCTGACACTGCCCTGGGGATCAGTGCTAACTACTCACACTCTTTGAAAGCAAGTGAGAAACTGCTAGCTATGCTGCTGAGCCCAAACTTTCTGCCTTACCTACTATGCAACAATTGTGTGAGCACTTACAGTGGATATATGTGGGTTGCTGCATGCATCCCAGTGCATACCGCTCCATGTCCTGCAGATGTAAAAGCATCATGTGGCAATGTTACTCTTGTTGCAATGATGTACCCACACTCACTGAACCCTACATCACACCGTCCGTTACTCTTGGATACCACCTGGAAGCGCATATACACTGACTGCTTCTTTTCACAGAATCAGTGACTAAAAGACTGAAAAAAAATGAAGCAGATGTGGCACCTTACAAAATGCCTAATTTCCAACAGAATTCCCTAATAGCAGAACTGATGTCGATAAAAACGACAGGGCACCCGGGCCCAAAGTTGGGGAGGGCCCCAACAACAACAGCCCCTGAATACTGAGATGGCACATACTAATTCAGGCACTGGAAGTAAGGGAGCAGGGGTGCTGAAACACCTCCCCCATCAGGGAGGAGACAGGGCCCAACCACTTGCAACAGGAGACATAACATCCTTGATGAATGTGTGACTACAGGGGCATGTCCCCCATTCCTCTCATGTAGCATATTTGTCCCGACAGTAGAAGGACCCAAAAATAGAAACGTCATTGGGGAAAGGGCAATTTTGTTCTTTGTATGCTATACATGTTGCATGTGTTATATTTGTTCTGATGACTGAGTTAAGTTAGGCCCACTGAAGAATTTAAATGATACATTCCCAGGGCATAATACCAGTCTAGTCCTTATGAAAGCCCAGGACCCTATGGCCATTACCCTTTAGGGCTGAATCATGTTGACTTTAATACAGGGTTTAGGATCATTATCTCCATAGACACTCTCTTGAAGGATCGCTTTTAATCACACCAGGAAAACCACTAATAAAGGGACACCTACGGAGGTACACATCTTCGGGATCAGCACTTTCCCCAGGGACAACCCCTGGGGGCCAGCAGAACTAGGCCCCTACCCAACACACTAAGAACACACCAGGAACCTAGGTATCGTACTTGACAGCAGGCTGACCATGAAAAGCCTGATAAACTCAGTAACCTCAGCTTGATTCCTCATTCTATGCATGCTTCGAAAAGTCTTCAGCACCAGATTCACCGTTACCCAGGCCTTCATCACCAGCTGCCTAGCCTACAACAACACTATCTATGTACGGATCATGACCCAGCTTCTAAACAGACTACAAACCTCCCAGAACGCAGCAGCCAGGCTCATCCTCGCCCTCCCGAGGTGAGCCCACATCACCCCTCAACTCAGATCCCTCCACTGGCTCCCCATACATAAGAGTTGTCAGCTCAAAATGCTGCCTGATGCCTACAAATTCCTTCACAACGTTGAACCATACTACTTCAAACCCAGGCTAAACTTCCACGAACCCACCAGACAACTGTGACCGCTGCCGTTGCCCTCATTCACACTCGTCCATACTGCCACAGATGGATAGGTGGCTGGTCCTTCCCCTTCCTGTCCATCAAGACCTGGAGCATCCTACCAATCCGACTCAGGATCTCCTCACACTGCAAGAATTATAGAAACAGCCTGAAGACCTGGCTCTGACGGTGCTCAGCAGCAGAATACGCCCCCCCCCCCCCCCACTCCCCCCAGTGCATGGACAGCCTCAGTGGTGTAAAGCTGAGCTTTTAGGGACCAGAAGGAGACCCAGTGGTGACACATGATCCCATTAAGGTGTGTGAAGGTCTAGCAAGCAAATTAAAAATCATGTTGACTTATTAGAGTCAAGCCATATACCCTTTATAAGTGACTTTGGTTTGTCTACCTGATAAATACATAGGATACTTTTAGGTGTTCAGTCAGTATACACGGGAGGACATATCCTTTTTATGTATTAACATCACCTCCTTAGTACTGGTTTGATCATGTGGTCTCTCTCTACTTTCATTGATTTTGATGCCTCACCCAAAATAAAAACAAGAAGATGATGGACGGAGCACTGAAACTTTTCAGACATTTACCCTCACTCACAGATCTGGGTTTAGTTCATCATTGTTCTTTAGCTCACTTAACCAGCTCAGCTCAGACCCAGCCATATGCAAATCAGTCTTGACCCTGTTCCTTATGGCTTAACAATATTTTTGGTATGTGCCACTAAAGTTCCCTGTAGTACCTTGAAAGTGAGAGATAATACTATCAAATGTTTTGTGTGGAGCTCAGTGATGTTGAGGCAAAGGGCTTAAATCTGAATACTGCCACCTCGGACAGCAGACTTCCCAAATGTCTTTATACTACCTGGCTAACCACCTAGCTTGCTTTGTGAATATACTCTCTACATGTTGACTCCCCACTGCCTTGGACATCCTATACAGTAAAAACTGTGCAGTGATAGAGGACACCAATCCCATTGTGCACTCAATGACTCTAACTTGCACTCCCTCCATATAACATTGAGAATTAATAGCTTCCTGCATGCTGAAGTGCTCATATGGAACTGTAGACTTGCACGTGTCCACCCACTGAGTTCAGAGTGTAGACCCAAATTTACAAGTGCGAAGTTACAGCTAGTAACTTTTCACACACAACCAAATATATCTGCCATCAAATGACGGATTCCCTCTAGAAAAGTATAAGTAAAAGAGCTATTTAAACTTTAAAAAATGTAAAATAAGCTTATGTTAAATATTAATTTAAATGTATGTATATATATGTATTTACATGTTCAACAAGATTTTTAAAAAAAGGTCCTAAGGCAACGCTAACTTAATTTTCAACTAAACATTTAAAATATTTTGGTATATTAAATTAAAATTATTTTTGAAGATTCATTAAAAAATTCAATCTAATGTTAAATATTTATATTTATTTATAATGTATTACAATTTACTAACATTTATCCAAAAATTATTTGTAATAATTTATTATTTTTTAAAACAATAAAGCTAATGTATTTTAATTTGAAAGTATTAAACTAGTTTAAAATAAAATACATTTTATTTTGTAATTATATATACTTTTAACATTAAATTGTATTTATATGCATTTTTAAAACGTGGGAGTAAACTCCTTAATTTTAACTTTACTTCCTCCAGGGATTTATATTAAGTCCTTACCTCCATTACTTTCTATAGGAATGTGTTGCAGATGCAGAGCCAATGTTTGGCCATGTGGGGTGCTAAACAGTTGGACTCTTCTGGGTCTTTTTTGGCTGTAGTTAACAGTAGAAGTGCAGTTTGTGAATAGGAATGGGCTTACTCTTTTGTGTGGGTGCATGTCCTTTTCTAAGTTCCTCCTTAATCCTCCCTTAACCCCTCCGTATTCCTCTCTAAACCCCTCCCACTTAGTCTTAAATATTCCCCATTTTCCAGTCCCTCCCCCGTCCCTCCCACATTTAATACTAAAATGTATACCTATATGTGCAGAGTGTTCACTGTCTGGGTAGCTAGTCAGATGCATAGACCTCCTCATGTAGGTTAGTGAATAGCATTTTGCAGTACATAAGTAGTAATACTGTAATACTACTAAATATACTACAATAAACAGTTTGTGAATGGACCGCCCAGTCTTAGGTGAAAGTTAATGGACAATTTGGTGGAGTAGTCTCTGGTGTATATGGGACTATTTATATTGAGTTATTCTCAAGGACAATTAGCAGAGCACTGCAGATGTAATGACTGGGCTGCCTCTCATTGGAAATTGAAGATGAAGATTGGGATATACTCATGGATCTCCATGACAGATATCTGAGAGAATCTTGCCTCAAATTCAGTTAGTTCAAAATACTACATGGCTGGCACTGGTCCAAGAGCGGAATGCACTCTGATGGCCTCAGCCATGGTTGCAAAGGCTGCTGTTATCGGTTCGATTACTATTCCTAGAACTGGGACATCCTGATGGAATTGTGAGAGAGTGCTGGATGGAACCCGCACCATGGCTCTTCTCCAGAACTTGTCACAGATACAGGGGCTGATGAACCACTGGAGAAGATGGCTTTTATGTTTACTGGCAGTTGCAAAAGTTTATATCTTGAGGAATTGGGTGATCCCCTCTGTGCCTATGCATGACAAATAGTTCAAAGACGTGATGATCATAGTGGCACATGAAAGACCGATTTATCTCAATAATGATCAGGTACACATATTTGAACTGATTTGGGGACACTTCATGCTAGGGATACAAGGAAGTAATACTTGATACCAACCCCAGCTACATGATTGTTGACAATTTACCTTGTCCCGATCACCTGTCGGAATGCTGCATTGTTTTGTCTGATTGTGTTTGCTTCTGGTTCAGGAACACTATTATTACTGTTTTAGGTGTAGGTCTGTTGAGTAATTGAGTTTCTCCAACCCGGCTGTGCAGCACAGCTGGGTTCGATAAATAGAAATGTGCATGTCTGTTTGGCTGGCCTAAGACGGCCGGACAAACAGACATGTGCACTTCTAAGGGCCCACCACTCCTGCCTGTCATGGCCCAGCCCAGCCCTGCCCAGCATACACACATGCCTCACCCAGAGATAGTCAGAGAAAAATAAAATGATATTATTGTTGCATTATCTTAATGTTTTGCTGGGACTGACTCTGACCAGATGGGCAATGCTCCTCTGCCATTATGGAGGAGCCACCCCTGGTTGTCCTACTGCCACAAATTTGCTTGATTCGAATAGCTATCTCTACTCTCTCCGCCCCTTGAATCGGAAGACTGTGACTGCTAAATTACTTTCCTTTCATCCCATGCACACCTCCATTGTGGCTCATCAGCACATTCCCTAGGCGACGGGTCCTAGTGATCTTCAGTATGAATATTGTAAAGTTCTAGAAACTATTATTTGGTTTGCTCGTTTATTTGTCACTAATTAGTGGGAAGGGCAAAGATATTGCTGTTGTCTGTTTATGTTCAATAACTGAATGTATTAAAGAGAAACCTCCTGTATAACTGATAGAGTGACCGGTGGACAGCTTCTCAGAAATAGTGAGTGCCTTTTTGAATAATGAAGTACTCCTAGATAAAAAGTGGATATGTTACAGAACATGTGGCTGTGTGTAAAGGCAGGAGGACGCGTGAATGAAGTAGTGTATGTGTCAAATAGGGGGTTTGGTCGTGAACCTAGAACATTATGTGTGAACGGGTGTGTGAGAGTATGGACAAGGAACAGTGGCGGCTCCTCTGCTAAGGCGGAGTTGCATTACCCCACTGCTTTTTAGCAGTGTCAATAAAGGAAAAATAAAAGAACTCAATATTATCATTATTTTATTATTTCCTGCTGAGGCAGCTTTGGAGGTGGGGCCGGACTGCTCTACGAGGGGATGATTGGTGGGCGCTCTGTTAGTGCACATGAATGTTATGCAGGCTGTCCCAGGTGTTGTGATTGGCTTAGGGAAGCCTGGGTGCTTCCTGTTCTGACTGGAGCAGAGGGACGATGGAGGATAGACGCAGTGAGGAAATAAGTGTCATGTTCTTTTTTTTGTTTTGCATCCTGCCCTACGCCGACCCCAATCCATGCCAGCTGCCACTGGCGAGGAATTTATGAATTTCTCATCAGAGGAATTTAAAAATATGATAAATAACGGGGTGCAGCCCTCAAAGAAAGAGTTCAGGAGTTATTTGTCATGTGCAGCCTGATTGAATGAGTACACATGAGTGACGGAATTAAATAAGTAAGGGGCCGATTATGATAGCGGTTTTCCCGCATCCTTCGGGCCGGCAGAAGCCACCGGCCCAGAGGATGCGGAAAAACCGCTGCGTTGCCTCGAAAGACCCATCGCCATATTAGGATGGCGGTGGGTCTTGAAATCCGTCTGCAGCCTTTCCGCCGCGGTCGCCATCCGACCGGGCGGAAAAGCTTTAGCATGGTGTCTATCAGACACCGCCAACCATATTAGGATGGTGTAAAATGTATGCTTTTCCGCGGTGGCTTTTCAGCCGGGGAAAAGCATACAGACCTTCACTCCGGGGGCCCGTGAAGGGGGGTTGGGGGTGCACATGGGGGGTACCTATGGTACCCCCCTGCATTTGTGTGAACAAAGCAGCGGCAGTGCCTGCCGCTTTGTGCACGTAAATGCGGTGCATGCATTTTTAACTTTGCGGCAGGTGCAGCTTGAAGCTGCACCCGCCGCAATGTTAAAGATAGAGGATGTGACCGCCACCCTGGCGGTCACATCCTAATCTGCACGGAGGGAACGCCGCTGCCCATGCGGACGTTCCCTCCTACTCTGGGGTCGCAGACGGACTCAAGTCCGTCCACGATCCTAATGAGCCCCTTAATGAGGCAATGTATATGAGGTGAGGAGTGCAGGTAAGTAAACACAGGAAGCTGGAGTCTTGCTTGAGGGTCTTTAATCTAGTTCTTAACAAGAGACCTCATCCTTCAGCAAACAGGTTCGACAGACATATAGTTCAAGCAACAACATTCTAAACAATGGATATTCTAATAGAGAACACAAGAGGGAGAGGATATCCAAAGCAACAAGGGAGAATGACAAGGAAAGAAGAAGAACACTACAGTATGTCTGAACTGAGGTGTTCTTGTGTGAATAAGGGAAGAATTTTCTTCAGATTTGTTCAAACAACTACTAAAATCAGTGTCCCAGTTTTACAAACCATAAAATAGTTGCAATGTTACAATATTGAATTTACAACAGAAGAGCTATAAAAAAAAGTGTCAACTCAACAATTCATCACAATCTTAATATAGGCCTTGGGACTGCATAAATATCAACCAGTAAATAATTAACTGTGATAATTACCATTGTTGAAGGAAATACTTGTTTTGTTTCTGGCCTTCATTGCCTGAGTCAGAAACGCTCCTGCAGGCTCTTATATCTGAATATGTGATAGGGAGCAAATGTTTAACAGACATACGTATCAAGTTCCAAAAAATATTCAGAAAGTGTTGTTTCCCGGAAAACAGAAGGGGATGTGCCGTCCACCTCTGCTTTTTGGTATTCTGAGAAATGGGGTTACTGACTGAAGGGGATAAAACCTTAATCAAGCAGCAACCACATTCCTTGTTACGGTGAAGTAACAAGCAAACCCCAAATTAACCTGTGCTCAACCCGCTGGTAGCTTGCCACAGAGCAGTGAGTCTTAACTTAGAGGCAATTTGTAAAGTATTTATGCAGAGCAGTAGAATAATAATAATGTGAAAATATGACACAAGAGTAATCCCGCACCAAATTAGAAAAATAGAGTAAATATTGATAAATAAAACAAATCAAAACAAAAAAAATTAATTTAGTAGAACCCGAGATCTGTGATTCTAAAGTTTTAAGTGAAAACAGCACCAAAAGCACAAAGCGCCAACAGTGGACATCTAGGCGCTCTAGACAGGGCCAAAGTCACAAGATCAGGTAAACTGAAATGGAATGCAGGCCGGCTACAGGGACCTAATTATGCCCGCTGAACAAGAGTACCTTAAATCGTGGTTGTGAAGAGTTGCGTGGAGGATGAGTCACACAACCAAGGCAATGCGAGGTCCTGGTTAGAGATGCCTTGTGCAGCATTGGTTTGAGGAGTTGTGAGGCTGCGATGCGAGGAATTGCATTGTCGCCGAGAAGGCCGTCAATAAGGGGACTTGAGAAGCAAAGTCCTGCATATAGGAAGCGTCACACACCGGCTGGTTCAGAAGAAACTGTGGGGCTTGCAATGCAGAGTCCTATATCATTGTTGAGGCCACCGTCGACGAGAGGCTTGCGATGTGAGGGCCTGCATCAGGGATCTGTTGCACAGTGTTGGTTCTGATGGGGCTGCGATTCGAAGACCTTGCCCCGGGAAAGTCCACGCAGCAGAAGCGATGCATCGGCTCTGCTCTGTGTTGCGTCATGCAGCAGAGGTGATTCGCCAGCTCTATGGGTCCACAGATGGGCTGGCAAGGCACCTTCTGGCCCATGTCCAAGGGTCCAGGAGTAGAGTGGCACCACTTGGCAGGGTAGGATTCACAACTGACAGAGTTCAGGTGCTTGGTTCAATGTTGTTGGAGCCTTCTGTCCCTGAAGCTACCTGCTCCCAATTGGAAGTTACAGATTATTAAATGTAATAATATAACACCAATATTGTCCCACACGAGAGGTAGGATTTGCAGTAGTGAAAAATTAACTTAGGACTTTTAGACTACTAAGACATGTAAAACTTAAAATACATGTCCTACTTTTTAAATACACTGCACCTTGACCTCTGGCTGTTCAGAGCCTACCCTAGGGATTGACTTATGTATTAAAAAGGAAGTTTTGTAAATGAGAAAAGGTTTATTTTGCAAGGTCGAAATGGTAGATTTAAACTGCACATAAAGGCTGTAATGGCAGGCCTGAGACATGTTTGCAGGGCTACTTAAGTGGGTGACACAATGAGTGCTGAAGACCTACTTGTAGCATTTAATTTAAAGGCTCTGGGCATGAGTGGTACCATTTTACTTGGGATTTACATGTAAATTATATAGGCCAATTGGGTCTAAAGAACTTTTATCATGTTTAAAGGAGAGAGCCCAAGCACTTTAGCGCTGGTTAGAAATGGTAAAATGCGCAGAGTCCTAAAAGCCAACAAAAACAAGTTCAGAAAACAGGAGAGAGAAGACAAAAAGTTTAGTGATGACCCTGTCCAACAGGGACATTTTTATCCATTTATTTAACTCACGTTTCAGTTTTGTTATATTTAAATTGAAAATTAAAAACATCAATGCATACTCATTTATCAAACTTTTAGTGAACCTAATCAACCTGAAACCACATCTGCCAAGGTTCTGCACCTCACTGCACCACGTGTCAGCATGGAGATTTATTATGACCTCTAGTAGTAGCAGGAAGGAAAGTGCAAGGAGTTCAATGCTCCACTGGGAAATGTTGTGAATGTCACCAGTTTCGATCCCGGCAACCCCAATACAGCCTTCCCTCGTTCTGACGCTGGTACATTGTGTCCAATTTAATTAGGTTGTAGTAACATCTGTTGTTTTCAGTGCTTTGGAATGACAGATGGGTAGCACAACGTGCAATATAAAAACTAATTATAATCCAATATTATTACAAGATTGTGAGCTCATGTTATGCTTTCTTATCTAGCTACTTTTATTATAGCAGCCACAAATCACAAAAAACCACGCTTCCCAGCAAACTCTGGGTCACAAACTACAAGTTGAGGGTGCAGGAAACCACTGCTCAATCACAAGCTTAGTCTATATATAGAAGCAGCGGTGCTAGAACAATTTTCACAATGGGGGTGCTAGCCAATTGACTTCCATGCCTTGATTGTGCTTTCCATGCTGGTGAAGTATATTAGGAGATATATGTGCTTTACATTGTAAAGCAAGAACGTCTTTGTAAATGTGTTAGAAAATCACTTGACTAGTTTTTAGGTCTCGCATAGGCAGCACGCATGCGCTGTCTCTCCGAGACATCTAGTGATCTATATGCGTGGTGAAACTCCGCCTATTGCTTGGTAATTTCTTGCCGTTTGCCATTAGTTAACTTTGGAATTTTTTTTGTTAGCGCGCTTAATTTTGGATTTTCAAATGATAACTACATTCTGATTATTCCGGAAGCAGCACCACCTAACTACAGTCTCATTACGCTTACACGGTGTCATTTTTTTTTAAAATAGTGCGCATTAACATGCGTGCGCTACCTTACATTATACGCATGTGCAAAAAGTATCCCGGCCACCGAACTCACATTTGTACTAAATCACATCATCTTTCCATCCCATCCCCCACCACCTCCCACGTCTCCTGCTTCTCCAGCTCTCACCTTTTTAAACCTTGCTTCCCTTGGGTCTCAGATGTAGCAGCAGCGGGCATGTCTGCTTCATGGTGTTCGCATTTTGTTTCTTTTCCCCATATTGGCCAACCCATCCCCTCCTTTATTCTGTCCCCACCTCTGCAGCACACATGGCCATGCATGACCTCCGGTTGCACTCAATGCTCCTGCAACTGCCCCAGACCCGCCTTTGCCACTTTCACTCTTGCAGGGGAAAAGGTGTGTGTTTATTTATATAGCGCTTGTGTTGTCAGCGGTTAAGTGCTTGCAAACTAACAAGGATTGGCGGAAAACACAAGCACTTGCAGCTTTTGTTTTCAGCCGACCTCACCCCTCCCCTACTGCCTCTCTCCCAGTTTACTTTGTTTTAAGTAATCAAGCCAAGCCTAGTCCATAATTTACCCCTACCGATCCATTGGGAGTACAGAAAAAGTGGCAAAAGCAGTCTATTGCATTTTGCTACTGCAGTACTTTTACAACCCCAAAACCGGGTTGTTAGAACCCCTTTGCTGACCGTACCTGAATAAATTACAGATTTAGTTCCCTGTTCTTCTTGAAACGACAACTCCACACAAATATCGATCGAGTCGTTTTGATTTTTTTTTTAATTACATTTAATCAAGGATGGAGAAAGATCATATTTTCTGCATTCTCTGGGGTATATTCTCAAGACCTTCTGATAACTATTGCAAAATTAGCTTAACGCAACTCGCAACATCGCAGTCTATCATGGAAACATTTTGCCGTGTTAACAAAGTGTTCACAACACGGCGGTACCATGCGATAGTCTCACGATCAGCGTAACAGAGTCACAGAGGTGACAGAACACTACATCAACTGACTCACTATTGAACTACCGTGAATGTAGTTTGAGTGACAAGGACCTCAATGGAGGAGGCCATGAGGCGCTGGCATGATGTGAAAACCAAACCAAGGACAAACCCGCTGCCAACAGGAAGGCAGCAACTGCAACAGGAGGTGGAAGTCCTGCGCCACAGGAAGAGCGGGAGTAAACCGAGGCCACAGTCATCAGTGTGGAGACGGTGCAAAGAGTTGGGAGTCCAGACACAGCTCGAGAGGAGCTGAGACAACATAAAAAGGGTGAGTAACGACCAGGACTAGAGGGACGGGGGAGATGGGCACAATGGCACACATGCCAAATGACGTGTAGCACACTGCACACCAACAATGACCCAGGATCATGTCCCTGATCCCCATGGCACACTGCAGCACACACACATAGCAATGACAGCATATTCCACGACAATGTGGGACAAAGTGCAACACCGAAACTGCAGAACAGAGAACAAAACTGGGTCCACACATGCACAGAAGCAGGCCAATCACATCTAACATAGCAGGAAACGGTGAGATTGAAATGTACGTGTACAATCTCACATCCGTCATGTAGCCTAAATGTCCACTGTCCCGCATCAAATGTTCAGCACCTCCCAAACAGTCACAATGTACATTTTCCTACAGTCTGCATGTAAACAAGAACAATGCGCCAAAATACATGGCAACACAATGTCAACATGCATCTTCCCTTCACATTGCAGAGGGACAAGCAACACCTCCAGCAGAGAAGACCAGACAACTCATCAGTGATGCTGGAGAGGACCACCACACCTTCGACACTGATGCCCTACAACAGCTCATGGACATCCCAGGCAACCCACCACCAGGGCAGCCAAGCTACATAGAGGAGAACCCAGTCCCTGCACAGACCACACAGCAGGAAGCACCCTCAAGCACGGCTGGCTCACAACACTTCCCCAAGCCACACATGCCATTCCAATACCAGGTGTCAGAATGCCAAAAGAAGTTGCTGAGCAGGTGTGGGTGGGGTCCGAACCCATGGAAGACAAACTAGATCACATACATGGGCGTCTAATACCCTTCAGGGACCAACTACACCCCGGAAAGGAGACCCACACTGCTACAGGGACACATACATTTTCACATTTCCAGTACAGAACCACGCCCAGAGGCACGCAATTATCATTCACTCACCCCTGTTGGCTCTGCGTACGATGGCCCAGTCCACTCCTCTTACGTATTGAGTGGGTGACAACAAAGCTACATGTCCAAGCCCTAACCCGCTGCCTGCGGTAACATGTCTGCATCCACTGTACACTGCACAAGTAATGTCATAGGGCCCAGGGCCCTCATTCATACAACATTATCACAACGACACACACAGATAGTATGCAGAACTGGCTACGGGCACATGCGCCCAGCCCCTTTATTGGCGGGCCATATGTACAGTGACACCTGTGGTGGCTGTGTGTGGGGTGAGTGTGCATGGAGTGGTTGGTGCTGGCAACAACTTGAACAGTGCACACCATTAAAATGGAAACTGAAAACACCAGCATAACAGAGACAACTGCTGAGCAACATGGAGGTAGCCGGAGCAAGTACAGAGGTCACCCAATATGCAAACAGAAGTGTCCGTGAGTTGCAGTGAACTGAGGTTGTGTCACTAGATCTGAGCAAGCTCATGTGTACAAATTGTCTAGGATTGTGTCCCTTTGGGATATATCTGATGCAGCTGCAGTGGGGTGTGTTACACCTGCATCATCTTCCTCATTATCGTCCAAGGTCTCCTACACTGCCTGAGGTGACACTTCTGCGTGAGCTCTCCACAGCACAAAAGTCAATCAGTAATGGTCCATGGGTTGTGGTGCACTGAGTCAGTGGCACTTGGAGTGCTGAGCAGAGTATCAGGCAGATGATGGCATCCACGACAGGTGTGAGCAACTACGTTAGTCTGCCAGTACGACAGTTTCGACTCTGGCAGATGGCGGTTGGAGGTGGCCCTGGCGCTGGTGGTGTGTGTCTCCTGCGGTGATGCGACGTTTTGGCAGGTCTGGACTCGAATTTATGTGTGAGCCCTGATGGACCGCAGTTGAGGCCGGAGGCAGCGGACAGCGCAGGGCCACAGACACATGACGTTGATGGCCCCAAGGCCATCATCTCAGAGGCCATCCAATATTCAATCAGACAGAGTCCCTGACTTGAGCTGCACAGAGTTAGTGGCCCCAGATGAACAGCGGCCGGCACAGACACACCGCCTCGGGACGGTGACTTGCGGCCCACTGACGTAGGGCCATGTGGACTGAGCGGGTCCTCGACGATGTCCAAGAGGAATGTGGCAGAGGGTTGTGGGGGACAGTGCAAGGTGTCCTCCAGGGCATGATGCTGAGGGCAGTAGCAGTCTGGAAGCATCAAATGGAGGAGTGGAATGCTACAGCCTCGTTTCAACCACCAATTCGGTATCAGCAACATGAAGATGTAGCCTACGCCCTAGTCCATAGACTCTGACGCCACCTAAGTTCAACCAGAGAGTGTCCATGAATGTTGAGTAACAGACTTAGTGGCACCGGGGCTGAGAGGGGATGCAGTCTGCCGATGAGGCCTGTACAATGATAGAACTCTGCCATTGCTAAATCAAGACTCAGTTCCAAATGTGTGTCTTACTCAACCGCAGTGTAGGCCGGAGGCAGCGGTCAGCAGTGGCCCACAGCCATGTGTCATTGGCTCGCGATGCACAGAGTGAGTGACACCAGGGCAGTTGTTGGTAGTGTTCAATCACCTCTGTAACAACGATCCTCTTTTTTCCTCCGGACTGAAATGCGTCTTCCTATTGCACCTCTGCTTCCATGCAATGATATGTAATCTGCCATTGAAAAATTGATACTCATTTGCAATTGTGTGACGTACTTGAGCACAGCATAGGATGAGGGCAGTAGTCCGCGTGGGCCCACAGAAATGTGTGGTTGTGATGCTATGCATAGAGTTGTTGGCACCAAATCGAAGGGTATATAGTGATATAAACTCTGCCATAAATATTGTTCTCTGCCATGGTTTAATCAAGACTCAGTCCCCAAATGTGTGACCTACTCCACTGTGTATGCCGCTGGAGTTCGTCAACGAGAAAGGAGTACTGCGGGCCTGTGTCGCGGAGGCCGTGATGGTCTGAGGAGGCTGCCAAGGCCGCGGCCCTCAGGCTTGGAGCTTGCATCAGCATGTGGTGGGCCCTCTTTGACACATACCGGTGTCAGCAGGTGAGCATTGAGGCCTGGGTGCGCCGGGCGGGCAAGACTGGTATAGGGACCAGCGTACCGGGGTGCAGCAGGCGCACACGATCGCAGGCAACACCACTCACGGTGTTGGCCTCCTGGCGGGGTGAGAGGTGCTGCCCTGGCAGACATGTTGGGCCTTCCAGAAGAGGACCACGCCCAGAGTTATGTGCCTTTTATTCACACCTCTACGCTGGCTTGGCATAGGCTGGGCCAGCCCACTCCGCTCACGGTTACGGGGGGGATGTAACAAGCAACATTTCCATGATCTTCCCCACTGGCTGGGGTGACATGTTTCGTCCACTGTCAATTACACTCCAAACACCAGCGGTGTGTGTCAACATGGATATGTGTGTGGTCTGCATACTGTAGTCTGGCCATCACATCCACGCCACACTTGGCATTGTGTACATTCTTATTCATAGGTCACTTGCCTCCTTCACATATGCCTGGTTCCCACCTCTGCCCACATTCTGCTATTGTGTGGCTGAGGTGCCATGCCTTTGATGGCTAATGTACATGGCTGATCCAGGTTCCCACAGTTAGTTGTGCTGTCGTGTCTGGTGTGTGTGTGCATGTTGTTTGGCATGTTGTATGTGAGCTTGTAACGTGTGCATTCTCAGTGTTGTGAGTTGCATGATTGTGTTGTTGAGGTGTGTGGTGTGTTCATTTTGTATGTGCCAACGAGCAGTGCATTTCCGTGGGTGCCATCCTGGTAGCGCTGGTTGATGATGGGCTGTCAGACGATGTAGGGATCATGCACACTGCCTGGGTAGTTGGTGTCGACGTTGGTGGAGATTCCCTGGTGGTATACATGTGCTTTCTATTGCGGTTGTTGTGTGCAGTGTTGCCAGGGAGCACACGTAGGACATGTGTGCAGTCAATTGTCCCCTAACATGTGTGGGAAGCTGTGGCGTAGACGTCTTGCTTGGTGTCCGGCTGCTCCTGCACAGTGTGGGGAAAGTATAGATAGTGGGGTACCAGGCTGATGGTGTCATCCATGACCGTTAAGAGGGACTTTGATTGGGCTGGCTGTGTGATTCCTCCGCCTCAGGCTGTTGGTTGGAGGGTACCAGAGGCCAACATGTGCAGCACGGAGAGCAGCTTTGTCTGAGGTGGGATGTTGGTTGACCGCTGTGTCGGTACCATCAGCCTGCGGACTATGGTGGTACAAAAGGGGGTGGTGATGGACTGGTGGTCAGGATGCGGAGGATGGTTGTCCCTTTGAGCCTGTAGTGGGAAATGACATTCTCTGGTGTTAGGTCTGTAAAGTTGGTGCGTTTTCTGAGGGTCGATGTCTTTGTCTGCATTGCCTCAGAGTTGGTCCGGAGCGGGTCCTGGGGGGGTGGCAGTGGGTGTTGTGGCCCTCTTGGGTGTCATGCTGCATGATCAGTGGCTCCATGGCATCTGTTGTTCTTCAGGTGTGGCTGTGGGCTAGGCTCCCTTTTCTGGTGCAGGCTGTGGTTTGACTTTCACCCGGTCAGAGCAGGTGTTAATTTCCTGCTGCTAACGCGCCTTCTCGCATTTTTTGGGATCTAATCGCCTATCTGGCTGGTCATTGTGAATGTTGCGGAGTGGTGTTTTCGCAGCATTTTGCACAAGAACGCCTACTCTGCATCTCATTAGTGATAGTTGCGGGGGTCATCTGTGGTAATATTTTTAGTAGCTGCTATAAACTGGTGATATGGGCTGGTAGCACCAGGTTGTGAATGGGGCATTGGTTTTATACCAACTTTGGCTGTGATAAAGTGCTGATAACGCAGCGATAGTCCCTTGAGAATATGACCCTCTGTTTCATAGTTTTCAAATGTATACATGGTGTAAACACGAAAATAATAAACATTGATTCCTCTACTGTCCTTCTCTCCGTATGAGCATAACAACTCCCACCCTCTGGCCTTACAGACCACACTCTCTTAGACTTCTTGTAGACCAGAGTGACTTATTTTTAAATCCTTTGTAAGTAGAAGTGGGTCACTAAGCAAGTCTGCAAGCTTCTGCTTATCAGATTTTCATTGCCATGGATAGACAAGCATTTGCAATGCAATAGGTCTCACATTTGCGAGAGTGCAAGCTATTAGCACTGTAAATGACAATGCCTTTTATTTATGTTTTTAAAAACAAAACGTAAATAAAAGACATTGTTATTTACATTGCCAATTGCTCAAACGTGCATAAATGCGAGACCCATTGCATTGCAAATGCTTTTTACCTTCTCCTTTCACCTATACCCCAGCAAGAGTCCATCTGTAATGCAACTGGTGCTCATGTAAAGCGCTCTGATACCTTCGGTTTTAGTTAGCACTATATACAACTCCACCCCCCAAAAAAAGAGTAAAAATAGTAAAAATTACGAAATATCCACAAGATGCAGAGAAAAGAATAGCACGCACAGCTCTCCATGTTAAATGATTTAGCGGCAAATTGCCACACAATGTTGCCTGTCATGTGACAGTTTGCAGGCCTCTTTACTGTTATTTCTCCTGACTGTTTTTTATCTAACCTCCATCAAGGGTATATGGGGGTACTGGAGCACCCCTAGTAGCTGAAGGTGCTAGCTCAATCTGTAAATTTACATTCAGATCATCTGATGATAATACATCCCATGTCTTAGTACTCAATGCAGTTGAAAGTATTACAGCCTGATTTATTTTTTGATGGAGTAGAATTTGTTGGGACTTCTGTACCAACAGTACTCTGTCCATCAAATATAGAGATGATAACCAGTCCAGCTGATGTCTCTGTACCCTAAAAGGAACTGCCATCATAGTGATTCCCTTCAAGATTAAAGACACTAAAAGTTTGGTGGACGACCACCGCCGGTTTTGATGGCTGTTTACCCAACTATTAACAAAGCAGGATTTTGTTTCTGAAAACAACTAAATAATGACCCTATGAGTTTTCCTTCCAGGGTGTGGGGGGTCATTACTGTTTTTTTCTGTCCACCCGCAAGCTTTTCCTAGCATTGACAGACAGTAAAAATCCAACACACTATCTACTCTCAATGGAGCATGCAGTGTGGTGGCTACTACACTCCAACAGCCTCTCATCTGTTGAGTGTTCACAGTAAGTTTCCACTTGAGCGAGACAAAGGGGGCTCTGCTAACAGAAAGCTTATGGTCCACCAGCCCACCCCAAATGCAACAGACTCTGCTAAACTGTGAATTATGTCCTTAGTTCTGATATAGCTCGACCTATAACATTTATTAAAAATCCTTACTTTTTAAATACCAACTAATTGATTGTTGGCTGGCTAATCAACTTGGGAAAATAGCAAAGTACAGTTGTAAATATGCAAGCACATTTCTTAAGGAACCACCAGTCCCTTCCGTTAGGAGGCTTATGCCTCTTAACCCACATCATGTGTAGGAGTAACATTGACGACTGAATTAAAATGCCTCTTTTTATCATGCATTTAATTACATTTCTACCCCTTTATTAGGCTTATAAAGTAATTTAAAATCAATTACTTGCGGCTTGCATACTCAGTAAAGTACAATGTGCCTTCAGCATTGGACAGGCCTTTAGGGCAATCTGGCAGTCTCAGGCGGGCTGGTTTAACAGATCAGAGTGTGAGTCGGTTTTGGATGTCTCTCCTACATGTAAACCTATGTGTGCGGAGACTCCACACTCAGGTGGAAATATCTACACAGAAAAAGATAGGAGAGGCATAAACACTGCATGTAGGTTCGTGTATAGCACGTTGCAGTACGTTTTATGGTACTCCAAAACGTAAAAAATGCAGTTTGTGAAAATGCACCTCAGTGATTCCACACTCAGATGTGTCTGGGTTTATCATCAAGCAACCTGCACTACAGTGAAGTTCATGCTGCAGCTTGGATCACTGATGTGAACCATACTATTCACCATGAACACCAATTCACAAGCAATGAGAGTGGAGGCTGTGAAGTAAGCTGAGATTATTAAGTGAATCAATTACACATCCTTTTATATAGAAAGGGACTGCATGCCTATTATACTTTGCATGGTGACAGTGGCATTTTTTCCAGAACTTACCCCTTTTTTCTAATTTAGTCTAAATGTAAGGCACTTTTAACATAGCTTTTTAAAATAGGAATGAACAAATGCTAAATGCTTGTAATGTATATTATAGATAGTTACATAAGAAGAGTTTTATGATTACCTGCTTCTCATTTATTTTCAGGACATGGAATACTATGATCAGTTAATAACCTAATAAAGTGCATCATTTTGAAGTGAGATAGAGACACTTGCTCTTTAAAGACTTTATGCATAACTCATCAATCAATAATAGAGAAAAATAGCTGTTCCTGAATGCATCTCCACCTGCACGAAAAAGAGTGTATATTCTTACAAGCAAAAGTCAAAGGTTTACAAGCTTAGAATGATTGTCTCAACAGTAATAGAAGGATATTCTAATGACTAGCATGAATGCCAACTCATTTTCAGCGCTATATAACCCACAACACCAAATTCCATAAAACTATTTTTCTACCCTCCACCTGCATTGCCCCAAAATAAGTTTGTTTTTACCAAATCTGCTAACTTTAAACTATTTGTTTCCATTATAGCACAGCTATGGGGTGCATGAGGAAAGGAGTTGGCCATAAAACGTTTGCACGTAGCAGTCTGCATTGACAAGGTCCAATATCCTAAGACAAATTTGCAACATCGTCCAAAATATGCAATGGATTTTTTAAATCCAGAAATTGACTTGCTTTATTTTCCTCTCCTTATGTATGTTATTTCTTTGTTATAATCAGAAAGTATGATTGTCAACAGGATGTGGGAGCACACCGCGGACCTCTCAGGCAAGTTTCGCCCCTGGTATTCTGGTAAATGCTGTCCCCTGTAGCTCGTGCCGATAATTTCGAGTATTTCGCCAAGGTTGGCGCAGATAGTGCTGATCTCTAGACAGGTGTTTCTGGTTTATTAACCGTCATCAGTAGAGAATATAGTCTTTATTTTGGGGTTTGCTGAGTAGGCTGCCAAACATTATATCAGGTCCGGTACCTCTCACTGGCGCGTTGGTGATTCATCCACGAGCTCGTCAGCTCAATGACTCACGGGAGTACTTTAAATAGACAACAGGATGTGGGAGCACACCACTGACCTCTCAGGCAAGGTTCGCCCCTGGCATTCTGGTAAAAGCCATCCCCTGTAGGTCGCTCCGATAATTTTGAGTATTTCGCCAAGGTTGGTGCAGATAGTGCTGATCTCTAGACACGTGTTTCTGATTTATTAACCGTCATCAGTAGAGAATACAGTCTTTACTGTGGGGTTTGCTGAGTAGGCTGCCAAACATTATATCAGGTCCAGTATCTCTCACTGGCGTGCAGGTGCTTCATCCACTAGCTCGTCAGCTCAATGACTCACAGGAGTACTTTAAATAGACAACAGGATGTGGCAGTACACCGCTGACCTCTCAGGCAAGATTCGCCCCTGGCATTCTGGTAAAAGCCATCCCCTGTAGGTCGCTCCGATAATTTTGAGTATTTCGCCAAGGTTGGCGCAGAGAGTGCTGATCTCTAGACACGTGTTTCTGGTTTATTACCCGTCATCAGTAGAGAATACAGTCTTTATTTTGGAGTTTGCTGAGTAGGCTGCTAAACATTATATCAGGTCCGGTACCTCTCACAGGCGCGCAGGTGCTTCATCTACTAGCTTGTCAGCTCAATGACTCACGGGAGTACTTTAAATAGACAACAGGATGTGGGAGCACAGCGCTGACCTCTCAGGCAAGGTTCGCCCCTGGCATTCTGGTAAATGCCGTCCACTGTAGCTCGCTCTGATAATTTCAAGTCCTTCGCCAAGGTTGGCGCAGGTAGTGCTGATCTTTAGACATGTGTTTCTGGTTTATTAACCGTCGTCAGTAGAGAATACAGTCTTTATTTTGGGGTTTGCTGAGTAGGCTGCCAAACATTATATCAGGTCCGGTACCTGTCACTGGCACGCAGGTGCTTCATCCATGAGCTTGTCAGCTCAATGACTCACAGGAGTACTTTAAATAGACAACAGGATGTGGGAGCACACCGCTGACCTCTCTGGCAAGATTCGCCCCTGGCATTCTGGTAAATGCCGTCCCCTGTAGCTCGCTCTGATAATTTCGAGTATTTCTCCAAGGTTGGGGCAGATAGTGCTGATCTCTAGACACAAGTTTCTGGTTTATTAACCGTCAACAGTAGAGAATACAGTCTTTATTTTGGGGTTTGCTGAGTAGGCTGCCAAACATTATATCAGGTCCGGTACCTCTCACTGGGGCGCAGGTGCTTCATCCATGAGCTTGTCAGCTCAATGACTCACGGGAGTACTTTAAATAGACAACAGGGTGTGGGAGCACACCGCTGACCTCTCAGGCAAGGTTCGCCCCAGGCATTCTGGTAAATGCTGTCCCCTGTAGCTCGCTCCGATAATTTCGAGTATTTCGCCAAGGTTGGCGCAGATAGTGCTATTCTCTAGACACGTGTTTCTGGTTTATTAACCATCATCAGTAGAGAATACACTCTTGAAGCAAGCAATTAACTGAAACTGCATTTACCACAATGCCAGTGGCGAACCTTGCTGGGAGGTGAAGCGGTGTGCTCCCACCCCTGTTCGTGTTTAAAAGTACTCCTGTGAGTCAATGAGCTGACGAGCTTGTGGATGAAGCACCCGCATGCCTTTGAGAGGTACCTGACCTGAGAAAGTTGTTGGCAGCCAACTCAGCAAACCCCACATTTCAAAGACTGTAATCTCTACTGATGATGGTTAAAAAAAAGAAACACGTGTCTAGAGATCAGCGCTATCTGCGTCAACTGTGGCGAAATGCTCGAACACTCTTGAAGAAAGCAATTAACTGAAACTGCATTTACCACAATGCCAGGGGCGAACCTAGCTGGGAGGTGAAGCGGTGTGCTCCCACCCCCGTTCCTGTTTAAAAGTACTCCCGTGAGTCATTGAGCTGATGAGCTCGTGGATGAAGCACCAGCATGCCTTTGAGAGGTACCTGACCTGAGAAAGATGTTGGCAGCCTGCTCAGCAAACCCCAAATTTCAAAGACTGTAATCTGTACTGATGACAGTTAAAAAACCAGAAACACGTGTCTAGAGATCAGCACTATCTGCGTCAACTGTGGTGAAACACTCAAACACTCTTGAAGCAAGCAATTAAATGAAACTGCATTTACCACAATGCCAGGGGCGAACCTTGCTGGAAGGTGAAGCGGTGAGCTCCCACCCCTGTTCCTGTTAGAAAGTATGGTTGTGGCTATTTTTCAGTCAGACCTACTTTATTTTAAATGTGCTTTTTCCTTCTATCAAGGTAGCCTTTGGGCATTGTTTTCCATTTCCTGATACTTAGGTTCTGGCTATTGGCACACTGCATGAATGGGGCTGGTTATTTTCCCAGAACAACTTTTAGATGTGGTGGGTCCACTTACTAAGATTTTAGAACTTGCAGAACAAGCCATTGACTTTTTATTTTCCTGATAATGCAAAGTTGCTATGTCTCTGAAGAGTGCTTAAAATTGATTACAAATTTAGTGATCTTGCCACCTCACAGACAGATCCATATCCTCCTGGGGCCTTATTTATGAAGGTCAGTTTTGCGCTGCCGGTGCGTCACTTTTTGTGATGCACCAGCGGTGTAAAAAATGCGCCTCGTTGCGCCATATTTAAAAAGTGACGCATCTAGGTAGATGCGTCACTTTTTAAACCCCTGCGCCACATTATACCTGCGTCAGGTATAATGTAGGCAGAGGGGGCGTTCCCCCGCTAAAAGCCTCGTGATAGTGATGCAGTGAAATCTATGAGATTTCACGGCGTCACTTTTAGGACGCTGTTGCGTCAAAATCTTGCGCCTGCCTCACAGCAGGCGTAAGACTGACGCAAGCCCTTTCACACGGGGCTTTCCCTATGTGAAAGGACGCATTGCTGGAGTTGCGTCACTTTTGTGACACACTCCAGCAATGCGTCACTTTTGCGCTTACAGATACGTCAGAAATACTGACGTATCTGTAACTCCTTGCGACATGATGCGTCATACATTAAATATGACGCATCAGGAATGTCGTAAGGAGTGCGCAGTGATAAGTGATGCATCGCTGTTTTCACGCAGCGATGCGTCACTTTTCATAAATCAGGCCCCTGGTTTCCTTCCTAAGTGACCATTTTATTAAAACTTGGGGATACATTAGTCACCGCTTTATCTCATTATACAAAGTTTATACTCTATAAAGATGCAATTTGATAAACATGTTTTTAAAAAATTAAGTAGGTCCAGAAACTGCTATGCCAACCACTAACACTCCAGAACAGGTTAGAACACTACTTATGTATTAGCCGGTTTCAGAAATGCAAGACCCTCCATCTTTCTCCAAAGAATAACAGGCTGATATGAATTTCCCCTAAAACAGAGGACAAGGGAGAGTTTCTTCCTAAAAGGCAACATTCAGTGCTCTCCCCCTCTTTTAGTTGGTTGCAAAATATGTGTTTCCTCAGATTTAGCAAGCAACTTCAAATAGTTTTTGCCTCCTTTCTTCCAAAGTTTTTCTAAAACGAATTGATTTATTCGTAGAAGAATGAGAGCATTTACTCCGTCCTAAGGGATTTTGTGATGAAATATGAACAAAAGATGGAAAAGAAACGAACAAAAAACGTGGAGGTCATTGTTCATCTCAGGGGTGTTCTTTTCTAGGAGTATGAATGGTGACTTTATTTAAGATGCCCAGAGCAAGAGTCACAATCTTGTTGTGCCTGTGCGATTTAAATTGCCAAGTTTGTATCACTATGCTATGAATAAATGTCAAGTTACTATCCACAAACCACCACTTTATATTTTTGCGTTATATTTAAAATACCATGATGGCATGTACGTTAATATTTTGTGTGGCTATCTGCAGGCTGATGAGCAGGAGCTTATGAAGGAATCTATTGATCCTTCAGGATACAGAAATGTACTAATTCCAAAGAGAGCATTGCATTAGCTATTGGAGGCCGCCAAGGATGTTCGGGACAATACAAGTTTCCTACTCAATGGTTTGAGTGGGACACAATTTTACCAAGAAAAAATCTGCAAATCTGCAAGAGATGTTTCCAAGGCTTGTGGTGGAGAGAAGAGAAGGTTGGTAGTTAAGAAGCTAATCCAAATATCTGAATTCAGTCGAAGCGTTGTCAAAAGTCAGTAATATATATGACATGTTAAAACATTTTGACACATGTGGTCCACATAACACATCTAATGAACACACCAGGATTATATTGTTGCTGTTTTGTGGTGTCTCTCCATTCCTAACCCGGTGTCTCCAAATGAGTAGGTCACAGGAAACACCTCTAACACTAAGTCTGGTGACAGCAAACTACACTGATGACATACCTTGCTCCAATTGTTATCTCACACTTGTGCAGCACTTACAATCAGCAGCTGTGTTTTTAAACGTGGGTATTTTTTCCTTTTCCAGATACTGGTCGCCCGGACAATTTCCTAACAGACCAAGGGGCATATTATCAAGGGGGTTTATCTCCGCTTTTTTGGCTTTAAAAGCCAAGAAAGCGGAGATAAAATTATCTCCCTATTACCTAGCTGTTGCTAACACCAGTTAGCGACAGCTAGTAGGAGATAGCGACCATCTTGGGCCCCGCTTTGCATGTCAGTGATATTTATCACTAATGACAAGCAAAGTGGGCGTGCCAAGATGTTAGCGACTGAAAACAGTTGCTAACATCACTATCTCCTATTACCAACTTTTGGAGATATTCGCGCTAAGAGCGAATATCTCCAAAAGCTAACACCTGCCCTGAGCAGTTCTTAGCCGTGTTATCCAATGGGAGGTGGAAAACATGGCTAAGGGAGCATTAGCTCGGTAATGCATGAATATAGCTGACTTTTCAGCGATATTCAGGCTTTGCGGCGATTTTTATCGCATTTGCGTTAAACCTTGGTAATACCAAGGTTTCTTTGCGGTAAAAATCGCTGCAGCTCAGCGGTAAATTTTGTCTCTAACCAAGCAATAGCGATAATTATCGCTATTGCTTGGTAATATGTCCCCAAATCCAGTCTCTGAAGACATCACCAAGTCACAAAATTGGGTCCATGTAAGGCAGAACTGGGACACTGTTCTTTCCTTTCCTATTCAGCAGGAGATCAAAAAGTGAAATAATAAACTTTGCAGATTGACCATCTCTGACTACATTCTCTAACTATGTGACTGTTCTTCTGAATCCTCAACTTTCTCTTTGACAGTTCAGAAAGAGACATTTTATTTCTCCACCTCCTTTGTGACTAATGACGTAATATCACTCTTGGTCCTGTGACAACTCACCATTACCTGTACTGGCTGTTGGAAAGGTATGGTCCTGCTCCATTTTGAAAGCAGCCCATCCCCATAACAAAAATCTAAACACTCTTTGAAACAAGATCCTAATCTATGGTTTTGTTTTCTTTTCAGAATTTATGCCATCTGTGTACAAGGCAAAAGGGGTGCCTACCATGGACATCAAAACTATGCAAAGGAAACTTGCCGAAAATATTTCCCTTGCCAGAAAAGACGGAAGAAAACAGAAAATCTGCAAGCAAAATCAATGTACCTGTTTTTTTTTTACCATTTCCCGTTCACTTTCACTATTATATTTTATTGTATCCTGGGACTTGTTGGCCAGGCATGGGCTTCAGTTGAATAAAATTGATTTGGAAGAGCCATTGTGAATCCATTTTCTTTCAACCAGTGTTTTGTTTAGCCTTTTTCCATGGGTAACAATATTAGAAAAATGGCAGACAATCAATTGTATACAAATGAAGACAATGTCCACTGAATATGTTTGAATATCACAAATTAAAAGGCAGCTTTTGAATACAAAGTGTGCCGCTTTCTTGCTAACTCCTACTTCTTCAGATTTTGTTTATGCCACTCGACCACTTTTTACTGTGCAGAGCAATAAAATAGCATGCCAAAGCCATAGCATAATTTTAGCCACTTATCAGTTATTTAGAATTCATTGGACTGGCTGACTTACATTCAAACACAATTCCTCATTTAGCAGTTTTGCACATATGTGATGCACCTCCAAGTACTTGTTTATCAACAGATTAATAGGTTTAAAAGGCTCAGAGGGCTCTGGATTTGAGAAGTAGTAATTGTAGAATGTTCTCATGCAATAGAACCTGCATTTTGGAATAAAATCTGTGCTTGATAATAAATCATTCATCAGTAACTCACCACCATCCAAAATGTTTATAAGGATCACCCAGAAGTAATCCACACTCTGCCATGAAGTCATCCTACAGTAAGCCACGCTCATTCTAATGTTTTAATTAAATCATCCTAGAGTAATCCAGACTCACTCTAAAGTTGTCATGGAGTCATCCTGGAGTAATTCACAGTCATCCCAAAGTTGTCCTGGAAACATACTAGAGTAATCTACAGTCATTGTGAATGAAATGAAAGAAATCTTATATTGCGCAACTAAGCCCGAAGGCATCAAGGCACCTAACAGAGGACCATGAACTAAATAGAAACAAAACTACGGGTATGCCGTAGCGAAAAGCCAAGTTTTCAAGGCTTTTCGGAACAGCAAGGCGGAGGACATTGATTTAATTTCGCCAGGGAGAGTATTCCATAGCTTAGGAGCAATTGTAGAAAATGCCCTACCACCCCACTTAATCCTGCGGAAAAATTGTGAAAATGTCCTTGAATCATCCTGTAGTAATTAACACTCATCCCGAAGTTGTCAATAAGTGTAACTTGAGTAGTAAAAGACCATCACACATACTCATTTGAAGTAATCAGGACACCATCCCAGAATTGTTCTTGTGATGACTCAATTTTTAAAATATTTCTGCCTGTACACATGACGGTCAATTTACCAAAATACCTGGTTCTATTAAATGAAATCGCACACCATTTGATCTTTACTTTCACACACGCATGTGTACACACTCGCTCACATAAACAGACTCTAATTCGCAAGCATGAACACAACATACATTTAAAAGTACTTTTTACTTATCCCAGCAGCCAGTGAGAGTCATATTCCAACTAATTGTACTCCATTCTTTATTACACTATTAGTGATTAATATATAATTCACTATTAGTGGAATAAAACATTGACAGAAAAACAGGAGCGTTGAGCCACCACAGATGTCCATAAGGATGAGCTGAGACCCCTAAATGAGACCCATGCCTATACACATACTTCAGGATGTATTGGGATGACTTCACTAGATCATTACGAGAATTGACCACCTGCAGTCGATGGATGACTTTTAAAATGACTCCAGGAAGATCTATCTTTTTGACTTGGGTGTGGCAGTGTTTTATGGTTTTTACTGTTGATTTCTCTGATTATACCACCAATATTTCCTGCAACAAGCACAAATGCATGTAATCTCCCATACCTTGCAAACACCTATGCAGAGTGAAAGTAACAGCTCAAAACTACCACAGTTTGGAAATGTGGGTCATTTTTTAGCTATATGATTTGCTAGTAGGGTTCACTTTTTATTTGGTTCTTGGACCTATTTTCTGTCCCATTCGAACCGTGGGTGCCTTAACTGCTGGCAGGGACATTTATATATCTTGCCTACAATGCACATGTCCTGGTGGAAGCCCTGAACGAGGTCAAGACTGCTGAGGCGAACAGGAAGTGTGCCAGGTACAGATGGCAATATTTTCTTCTGCAACACTCCAGATCTAGCCTCGAGTACAGGTTTAACTTTTGTGCTGGTGATTAATGAGTAGCAGCAATTAGGCAACTTAATTTGCACACAATGTGAATTTGAGAACGATAATCTATCAGTAACTCCCCAGAATCCATCAACGAATTTTAGACTATGATGCTGTTCATCCGTGATTGGATGAACAGCAATCACCTGAAGCTAAATCCACATACGACAAAGGTGATTCTAACAGGGGGCTTTCTGAATCCCTGGAGTCCCCATTTTTGGACTAAGGAGCTGGGACAGCCCCCCCAACCCCTAGGTCTCTGTCAAAACAATTGGGGTCATTATTAACAGCGATCTCACAATGAAGACTCAAATTGGCTCTGTGATCTCAACGTGTTTTATTCCAGTTGAGAAAAATAAGGAAAATCGGTAGGTTCCTTACACAGGAAGCTAAAATACAGGTGGTTCTAGCTATGGTGATATCGCATATAGATTATGTAAATTCTCTGTACTTCGGCATTCCAGCTAATCTTGTCCACCGACTCCAATTGGTACAGAATCAGGCAGCAAGACTGATACTACAGGAAAATAGGCGTCAACATGTCACCCCTCTCTTGAGGAAGTTGCACTGGCTTCCCATAACTCAAAGATGTGCCTTCATGGTGGGATGTACCATCTTTAAATCCCTGGGGCCTCATTTATGACTTTTAGCCGTAGGGAAGCGCAGCAGGCCTTCCTGCTGCGCTTCCCTACGGCAAAAGAAAAGGGCAGAAATGCGCCGTATCTATAAGATACGGCGCATTCCTGTCCTTTTCCCCTCCGCCGGCGCACAATGGGCTGCCTGCACCAGCGCAGGCACCCTTGCACAATGGTGCAAGGGTGCCTGCGTTGCGGGGAAGATTATATTTGTACAGGAAGGAAAACCTTTCTGTACAAAAATAATCACAAGAGGCTTTTCCTCTTTCTATGTGTGCTGTAGAATGCAGCACACATAGAAAAAGGAAATACGAGGAGAAATAAAGACATTTCTCCCTGTTGCGCCTCCCTTACGCCTCCCCTGGGGAGGCGTAAGCTTTTGGCACTGCTTCAGAGTTACGATTTCTCGTAAATCTGGGGCAGTGTCAAAAGGCCATGGATGTTGCTGGGAACGCCCCCAGCAACACCCATTGCACGCCCCTTTAACGCAGTACACTGCGTTAAAGGGACTGATATTTATCAGGCAGCAGTAGGCCACAAAAACTGGCGTACTGCTGCCTGATAAATACCACGCTGGCTTCTGCGCCACGGAACTTCATGAAAAGTGAAGTTCCGATGGCGCAAGGGGCCTCATAAATGAGGCCCCTGAAGGGCAAGAGCCCCAAATTGGTTGAAAGTATCATTGAAAGATACACCCCGACTCTCAATCTGTGATCCGCCCACTTGTATCTTCTGGCCTCTCCGTCAAGTTCAAGTTGAAGCGTATTGGTGGAACAATGTTAGCCTTACTAGGCCCCAGACACTGGAATTCCTTGCCCTTAGAAATTAGATCCTGCACGGATCTCTTGAGCTTCAGGAGACTTCTAAAAACATGGCTATTTACACAAGCATATGAGTAACGTCCAGGACTATGGCATCCCTTAGAGTAGCGCCATGAAACCAATCTGGTGCGTGTGCGCTTTATAAGCAATATATCACATAACATAACAATCTCAAAATGTGCTTTTTCTCAACTATGTGCCTTTTCTAACTGCGCTAGTGTAGCAAGGGAAATTATTTAGTTTCAAGTTTCTCAGTGTTTCTCAGTGCAGACATGTTTTACAACCTATTACAATAATATATTCTGAAACCTTTGCACAACCAGTACGCCAAGGTCATCCTTCAGAGCTCACTAACCAAAACGCAAGTTATGTATTTCTGAAGTTCAAGCTGGCACGCGCTTCTGTTCAAGAGATCAAAGGTCAATGGAGAAAGATTTCAGCAGCTGATTGAAAGGGGCACTCTTGTAGTAAATCACCAGCAGGGAGAAGGGTTTGATAAGAAGACATACACTTCAGTTGGTAAAAATATGCACCAAATACACTTTCACACACTGCCAGCTGCTAATGCGATATAGAATGCTTTACTTCAGTCCATTATGCATAAGCATTTTTACACCAGGACACAAAAATCACATGAAATGAGAGACCAGATTGTAAAATGATTGTTCAAAATATATGATGCTACTTTTGCTTTTAAATCATTTGATATGTTTAAATAGATCTTTAACAAACAAAAAAATCCTAAATAAATACAGCATAATTATTTTGTCTCAAGATTAGTTTCGTGTACGACATTTCAATTTGTGGAAAAATGCATCTTCTATATTCCAATCTTATGCAAATATAGAATATAAATATTATGTAACTATAAACAAAATAGAGCAGATGAATTTTGCTCCCTTTTGCTCTGGTGCAAACCCCTTTATATAATATGTACTGGAGAAAACCAGAGCAACCCCAGTCGCATTTTCTTCAGTCCATATGGGACAAACACCCTAAGTCGCATAACTGGGAGGCATATGTACAAACCTCTATCGCCACAGGAACGTCACTTTTTCTGACGTTCCCTTGGAGATAGGGCCTTCGCCTTATTTACAAGGCAGCGTTAAGCCACTTAATGTGACTTTTTTTTCACTTTCTTTTTTTTAATTTTAAATAGTTTTTATTAGAAAAACAAAAGGAAAGTAAACAGTAATAAAAATACTAAAAAATACATAAGATACAGAATGCATTGGCTGAAGTTGAAATCAGACAACTGACAATGGAAAAAGCAACAAATCTAGGGATGAATACATGCATCAAATCATAGAGGGATTACAGCCATGAACATGGTATAAAATAAGTAACTATAAGAAAAAATGCAGAATACATATATAAAGTACAAATACAGAGTACCGAATACCAAATGCAGAGTACGGAAATAGTGCATATCCTATATCAAAGATCGCGGGCATACTTCAGTGTTACATTTGAAGGGATGACAATGATGCAGCGAATCTTTCTAAGGCAGACTTATACTCCACATACAACAGGCCAATGGTCAGTGGTTCGAACAAGCACCAGCGGGTTTGGGTATTGGCAGGTATGTATGTTTCTTTTTGTCACTTAATGTGACTTAATGTGACTTAACGCTGCCATGTACATAAGGCCCCCTTTCAAGCTATGCTTAGAGTGAAAGGGGTAGGTGTTGCGGTGGCCATTCCACCGCAGCACCCATTGATTTTAACGCTGCCTCCTATATACAAGGGTGGCGTAAATAGGAGGCAGCACCAAAATTAAGACTATGGAAAACCTGGTTCTAACTTGGCGAAACAAGGAGAAATGCTTTATTTCTCCTTGTTTTTGCTTTTTCCATGTGTGTTGCCACGTGCAGCACACATGGAGAAAGCAAAACACCTTGGATTGTTCATGTTTAGAAAGGTTTCCCTTCCTGTACATAAACAATCTTTAAAAAAAAGACATTTTGTAACTTTCATGTGTTCTGCATTAAGCAGCACACATAGATGTGTCAAAACAACATTTAAAGATTGTTTATGTACAGGAAGGGACAACTTCTTACACAAACAATCCTCCCCTGTATGCAGACACCCTTGCACTATAGTGCATGGGTTGGGGCTAAGCTGCTAAACTTAGCGCCTGCACAGGGGAAAACGCAAGGCTGCACAGTACTCTATGGTGCAGCCTTGAGTTTCTGAAGAGGAGGAGTGAGGCGTTAAGCCATGACGGTTAACGCCTCACTCCGCCACTTCCTTGTACATATGACCCTAAATTTGATTAATTGGTGCTCCTATGTAACGCTTATGGAGTCTGACCGCATGTTTTTCCAAACTGTCCCAGGCAACTAAAATTCTTGTCGAAACCTATGTTTATTTAAGCAGCCACATGAACAACGAAGCCTGTCTTGTGTTTACAGGATCAGACGATATGGGGATGACTAGTGGTTGTTTTGCATCATAGCTGGACAGTCAGTAGCTGTTCTGCAAAGGGTTCTTTCCTGTACACCCTTGTTTCCCGTGACTTCCTGGCCAGCTGTGGTATCAGGTCACTCAGATGCAAGCACGACACAGGTAAGCGTTACCACCCGTTCTTTATTAGACACTGTGGGACATACTTAATCTGCTGGTGGTAGAGCTGACCTTCCCCAGGTCTCTCGCTGATCTTGTCCCCCTTAATTTCTTCCCCCTTTTCTCATCTGGGATTTCCTGTCCCTAAGTAGTGATGTCATCTGACTAGCTGGCCAGCGAACCAGAATTGGGGTTGCTTGGCTGCTCGGCCCATCTATGCCACCATGACGCAGTCAAACCCTTATCCATGGCAGAAAAAGGTTCGAATCAGGAAGTGCAGAACAAGGATATCAAGAAAGACATGGGAGTGGGCCAGTGCTGAATGTGGTCATTGTCAGCAGCGGTGCGTCCATTGGGGCGTAGAGGCGTAGCCCCACTAAGCCTGGTGGACGCACCTGCTGCGGCACAACGAGCTCCCAAGTTAATATAATAAAAGTGCTTTCAGCGGGGGTTCCGGCCGGGACACACCCGCTGGAATAGGGAGTGTGCAGGGGGTGGGGCTGCCGGGCTGGCTGGCTGGCATTTAAACTTAAAGTAAACACTGTGTGGAGTCGGATCGGAGTTGCGCATTATGGGCAGAAACTTGCCCGAGCATGCGCGTCAGCGTCATGTAGACGCTGAGACAGACCGAAGGGGCCAGGGGGTGCGGCTTTAGCCGGCCCCGTCGTTTGGAAGGCGAGAGGGCGAGTGCTGTGTGTGCCCCCCCTCCACCGCGCCAAGGGCAGGCAATCCATCATTGGATGCCGCGCGTGGGTGGCTCAGCTCAGCACTATATCCTGCTGGCCAATCACTGTGACTTCAGCATGTGAAGCCTCAGTGATTGGCCATGCGCGCCGACGCCGTTAGACGTGTTGGTACGTGTTTCTTAATGGTGGCGCGCTGCTCTCTCTGGAGTCGTCCGAGTCATCCCTCTCTGTGAGACACGCACTCGCCACTCGCCGACTGAAGAGACCGTCGATTCCCTGTCTTCGTGCTGGTGTTCGATTAATTATTAAAGTAAGAGGTCCGGCACAGTATTATGCACTTTGCAGGAAGCACAATCTGTTATTACATGATCGCAAAAAGATTTGCCCTCTTGGGCCCAAACTCTCATTATGTGCCGAAGTTAGGAGCGCTCAGAAACCGTCCCTCGCTCCAAATGATTAACATGATGCGAATGGATCCTTCTTTAACATTGTTAAAAATGTTACTATATTATTTTAAGGGCATTGATTTGTTTCCCCAGATAAGCAGCAGTTCCCGTACTTGTCTCTCCCCGTTCACCGTCCTCACACCCCCTCACCCCCTGGCCCCTGCATCAATGCCACCCCCCCAAAAAAAACTCACGCACACACATCTGCAGCTCTGCACACTCACTCACAGTGCACTGCTGCTTGTCTCCCCGGTCCGAGACTGAGAGATATTATACCGTGGCTTGGAGTGAAAAATGTGGCTTCGGAATCGCAAGAGTGTTATTGTTTCACACCTTGGAGTCGGGCCCCGGCGCCAAGGTGTGAAACACTCACTCCTGCGATTCCGAAGCCACATGTCACCAGCAGGGCCTAATCTGAATATTGCCGTACGTAATTGGGGACGAACCATTACCAGCAGAAAGGAAAGTCAGACTCAGTCAGGACCTTATCCTAACATCGCTAGAGTGCCAGCCTCATACCGACCTGCACCTTAACCATGTAGCAGTAGGAGCGTGAGGTAGCAGTGCAAAGCATCGAACGTGGTATGCATGTAGGAACCACGGTCTGTTTTGGAACGCAAAAAATCAGGTGTGGACCTAGTTAATTTTTTATCCCAGTTCATTTGCCATTCTGCACCTCTCCAGACTTCAATCGTCCTCTGTGTCACTGATAACAGGCTTCGCCTCCCAGCTCCCCCATATATGTAATGCAGATAGGAGTGTTTCTGGAAATGGAGTCTCTCTAAGGCGTGGGTGGTCTCTCGAAGCATGACCCCATTCATTAATTACTATTAGATGTGCCGCCCTGTAGTAGGCTTGAATATCTGGCAGAGCTATGCCTCTATTATACTGACTGCGCTGTAGGGTTTGCAGTGCCATCCTGTAGGAATGTGCGTAGCTCCTCATTTATAGCCTTAAAAACCGTTTCCGGAATTTTACAATATGTGTTCTGGAGTATATAAAATAGTTTGGGAAGCATTAACATTTTATACATGGCTGCCTTCGCTAATAGCGTCAGGGGAAGACACCGTCATGTGACCGCATCCTCTCAAAATTCTGCCAGGACACGCTTAATGTTATGGATGAGGCACCCTGCTACATTGGTAGAGATGTATAGACCTAGGTATTTAAAACCTCTTCAGTAATATGTAAGCGCTCTGGCATTGAACGCATGTCTATGGAGCCTCACACCAAGCAGGTTACACACTTAATCAAATTTGTTATCAACTTGTAGACATCACAAAGCTGTTTTCTCGAGGTAGTAGCAGAGAAAGACCATTACAACAAAAAAATGTGGCAGAGAGACAGATTAGACAGTTTAGCACTTAAATGTCTTAAAGAAACATTTGAATTGGCCTTTTTCTTGAAAGCAGAGCGTTTATGTGAACTAAAGAAATGTGAGCAGGTACATGCACACGGATTCACTCCAGATGATGGAAAGAAGGAAATAGGCACAATTTAAAATGCTAGAATTTTTGTAAGGGAAGCAAGAAGGGATGGATGTATACTTCTGTTTTAACATGAATAGGATGTGTACATTGATTGCTCACTCGTGTGTTACTTGTGAACGCTGCATTTTTACAAACTGTTAATTGTGAATTTTGCACACATTGAAATGTTAAAACATCGCACATGATTTATACAGTACTGGAAACTGCTAGATTAAAAGTAGATTTACCAGCCTCTTATGTATCAAGAGTTGACTAATTAATACGAAGAATTTTGATTGTATGTGGTTGAGTTTAATTGTCTTGCAAACCGCTATGTGGCTTCAAAGGCTGCGCTGTTTCCTGGGGCAGGTAGGATATGCAAGGTACATGTGAAGGGAACCAATATTCCATTATTTTCAACCCCGTGTCGTATGACCTCTTCTTGTTTGGGTAGAGGCTGTGAGCAGGTGAAACGGTAGCCTGCGCGCCTCTCCTGGGATCACGTTGAATAAGAGTGAAGGGAATGCTTATGCATTGAGAAGGCAAAATTATCACATTATTTCGACTTTAGCTTATGTTTGGGCAGCTGGTACCAGGTACTTTATCTTTATTTGCATCACGCTGCAGCACTGGCTCTAGTTTCATCGTAGGCTGTTGTGGGTTTTTCTAATCTTATGGCCCGTAAAGCTATCCGAGGAGCGAACTTTAAAAGAATGGCATTTTGTTCCAAATGGACCTTGTTATACCCTGCACGGCTTGCATCAAATGTTTCCAGCAACATCAGCTCTATGATTTTGATGTGGGCATCAACGAGGGGACTGGCCTGTCACGCTCTTGTGCCACATACTTTGTACTTTCTGGGACAAGATCTTCACCTCAATCAACGCAAAACTAAAAGTCCAAATTGAGCCTGACCTACAAGTGCATTATTCAGAATTTCAACCAACAACCATCATTTTAACATGAAGACAACAACACTACTTATTTATTGGATTGTTGGTTGCTAAGTTATTAACGCTGAAAGGATAGAAATCTACTCCCCCACCCCGACGTAAGAATCCTGGGTAAACAAAATGGGCCTAGTAAAACAGCGGGAGGAGCAGTATGCACAAAGGGTGAGTGCACTTAAAACAAGCATTTGCAATGCACTAGGTCTTGCATTTATGCGAATTTGAGCTATTGGCATTGTAAATGACAATGCCTTTTATGGTTTTTAAAATATAAATCAAAAGCATTGCCATTTACAATGCCAATAGCTTAAACTTGTGTAAATGCGAGACCTATTGCATAGCAAATTGTCTGGTGAATTATTTCTTTGAGTGGCAGAAAGTTGTTGAATTCTATGTTGGAGAGAGCATGTTTTTGGCTTGGAGTTCTGCAAAGGTGAGATGTGTTTTGAAACTTCTAGATCTTTCATGAACTTAATGCCATTCTATATCCAGAAGGGCCATAAAATGATTTTATTATTTTAATTCTCTTATTGTGTAAGAATGCTTGTAAGCTTGATTTGTTAATGTTATTTTTTTTGTCTGTTTGGAGTAGAGCAGTAGCTGTATCAAGTAGGATGTGATTTGTCTGAACTGATCTGAGCGCTCTCATTTTAAGAGTGAGGATGATGGGAGTCGGGAGTATCAAGTCCATCTTGATATCTACCCAAATAGGGTGGGTAGTTGAGGGTTCAGAAAACCGTAGAGAGACCCACCTTATCAGGAAAGGTCGCTTACAGTTGTCCCAGTTGGGTAGTCTATATCCTCTAGACTTCTACCCTGAGCAGAGCTTTTTATTGAGATTCTTGTTCTATTCCCATGCCAAAGAAGGGACAGCACTTTTTATCCAGATTGGGAAAGAAATTAGATGTCTGTTCGGCATCATTTTGGAGAGGAAAAGTTCAGTTGGTGTGATTATAATTTTCAGTTTCCATTCTCCCCCACCAAGATATATACTTTGGAGACCAGTACTTCAAGTGGTCTTCAATATTGGATAGGATCTTCTCTTTCTGCCTTACCAACTTAAGTAGGCCACTGGAGAACCAAATGCGCAAGCACTTAATGAATTTAGGTTGCTAGTGGATGCACACCTTATTTATGATGCCTTGGAGGCATAACATGTTAAGTGGAAAAATGTCTGTTTTATCTCTGTTCAGAGTGTAACTGTTCTTGGATAATGTCTAGAAGGACTAGAATAGATTTTTCTTCATAGGCACAACAAAATAAAATATCATCCACATATGCTGCCACTTTGAGAGTGTGTGATTTATAGTTAAAGGCAGTAATATCTGGGTGGTTATTGATGTATTGTAGACGTTGGTCGATAGCTAAAAGAAATCATAGCTGTGAAAGAGGACAGGTTTTGCGGTTGCCTTGATCAAGGTGGAAGACATCTCATCAGTTCTATTTCTTGTGAACCATCATGCCTAAAGCACATAATCATTCTCATGAAGTGGTCCTTAAGAGTGAACGTCTGAAGTGTGGCATTTAGATAGGATCAAGAGACGTAGTCAGAGGCGGTTGCCAAAGCTGGAGAAGAAATTAACATGGACCATTTCATTTGTTCGGCAAAATATTTCAGTGTTTAAACAGGCCGTTCAACCTTGTTCTAACAATATCATGACTCCTTAGATAATAACTTGTGCCTTTTTTAATGATATTTTTTTTGGGGTTGATTGCTTTATATTTTTATATGTTTTATTTAGGACATTTTATATGTAACGAAACTGGTGCTCATGTAAAGCGCTCTTGACAACCGACGTCTCTGGTCTAGTTCGCTATTTAAAACAAAAAATAGAAAAATCAGTTGTTGGCCTATATATGGCCTTAGAGCTGAGATTTTCATGAAAGTCTTATAGTCTGAATTCCGCACCTGAGCGTAATAGGACAGAATGTATGAAGCTCTGTTGTTATACTGAATAAGCAGCTACCTATGTTATGCCATCTATTAATGTAATAACTGCACTTTCCCAATTGCTTTTTTAACCTTCCTGCTTTCTCAAATTTGCTTTAAAATGCACGATTTTTCTTCTTTTTTTTCAAAATTTTCTTGGGGGGGGTAATCCCCCCAAACCCCCCTTTTGGGGTTCAGGCTCGCGCGCTGCGCGCGCTCGCTACGGTGCTGGATGAAAATCACTTTGCGCCCCACCAATATCAAATGTCACCCACCGCCCCTGGTCATTGTTAGAATGGTTATTGAACCGATCTGGGATACTGTGAACAGATCTTAGAAATACATTTTATTTTTGCAAATATTTTTATCTTAGTTTTTTGTTTTTTATTTAGAAAGTGTTTACTGGGCTCTGGAATCTTCTGGCAATTAGGAAGGCAGCCTGATGGCTCCTGGACAAATCTCCGTTCTCTCTGTGTGACAGGGAAGATTAATCTGTTCTTTAAAAAAAACAGGTGGGTCTTCAGTGATTGGAGATGTGGAGCAAGCAAGTCACTGAGGGAAGGATGCTTCTGGAAGCTAGGAAGACAAAGATGTAAGATACTACTTACAGAAGAGATGGATATTGTTAGTGGTGCAGTGATTACATTTAAGGTTCTACTAGTAACCTTTGGAACTATCCATCAAGTATTGAACAATAGGTTTAAAAATCAAGAAATACTTAGAGGTAGCAAGCAAAAAATGTTAATTTATAAAATATCTTGAGATGGCAAACATCCACATTTCTGATCAAGATTCAGAGAAGATCGCTTCTGAGAGGGGAACCTATATCTTTTCGGATGAAAGTGCCTCAACTTCTCACTATTCCCAAAAGAATTATTATAATCACTTGTAGGAAATTGGATTACTGGTAGAGGGGGTGAAACCCTCCTCAAGCATGAACCCGAATTCCTGGCAGGGTGAAGTCACAAGCAAACCCAAAATTAACTTGTGCTTAACCTTCTGGTAGTTTAGCACAAAGCAATCAGGCTTAGCTTAGAGGCAATGTCTAACAAATGTATGCAGCACTTTAAAAAAATGATAAAGTGCAACCACAGCACAAGAAAAATCCCACATTGATTTAGAAACATAGAATACAATGTAATAAATAATTAGAGATCAAAACCAACAAAAATCCAATCAGTAGAACTGGAGATATGCAATTTCAAAGTTTTTAGTAGAACAGTGCCTAGAAGCACAAAGTGCCAACTGTGGTAATCTGGTTGCACTGGACCGGGACAAAGTCATAAGTTCAGACCAACTGTGTTGGAGCGTGGGCCGGATACAGGGACCAAATTTGGTCAGCTGAACAAAGTACCTTACTTAAATCCTTGTTACAGAGTGTTGAGAGATCCCGTGTCAAGTATGTGTCGGGCAGAGGTGGTTCCAAGGAAGCTGTGGGGCAGTGTTGGACTTGGCCCTTTTTGCAGGGTCATGCCTGAACTTTTTGCCTTCCTCCTGTATGTTGTCTGACCTGTTTTTGTTGATTTTATGACTCTGGGCACTTTACCACTGCTGATCAGTGCTAAAGTGCAAATGCTCTCTCTATTATAAATTGATGTATGAATTAGTGATTCCATCAATGGCTGGTTTGGTTTACCTGTCAGACCATAGTACAGTGCACCAGGAGGGCCCAGGGCTTGTAAACCAAATGTTGATGGGGGCTTGCAGCACTGGTTGTGCCACCCACAGAAGCAGCCTGTCGAAATGTGTCTAAGGCTTGCCATTGCAGAGCCTGTGTGCAGTCTGGTACTGCCATGCTGACTGGGCAAGTGCACCCACTTGCCAGTCCCTAAACCTTCCCTTTTCTTCATATCCGACACCCCTATGGTAGGCCCAAGGGCAGGGTGCATTGTAAGTATAAGGTAGGACAAGCCCAGATGTGTATGGGATGTCCTAATAGTGAATTACAGCCAATCTGGTTTTTCAAGGCTACCTATTCCCCATAGGCCAGAATGGGCAGTTAGATCGTTACATCTTATAATCCTAACTGACTCAGGGAACTTGGTAGAAATTCAAGTTTAGTATGCCTGAACTCAGAATGATAGAATGCATCTTTTAGTGAAGTTGATTTTAACATTCTGTGTTTGAAAATACCACTTTTAGAAAGTAGGTAGTTTCTTGTCTAACTATCCAAGCCCACCTCTGCTAGGTTGTGTACTCCTTGTCTGGAGTTTGAGTGACAGGGGCTGGGGGATTCCAGAAGACAGAGTGAGTCAGCCCAGTGGTGATTAGATAGATTTGCATCTAGATGGGAGGGAGGAGTTGCAGCTGGGACCTTAATAGGGCTGTGCCTTCCCTCCACAATGCTGGCTCCACCTCCTGAAGTGCGTCTGGATGTCTCTGCCCTGTACTGTAAAAGGAAAGAAGGAGTCATGTCAACAGAATGCTCCAGGACTCACCAGAATAGGTTTGGACAAGGCACAGGCCTCTCTGCCTTCAGAGAACAAAGAAAGACTGTGTTTAAAAGAGGGGACCCAAACCCCAGAGAATTAGATCACTTTTGGACAACAAGAAGAAACATTTACTGAGGAGAGGAATCAGAAGAAACTTAGTAGAGAATATCCCTAAGCTGAAGTGCTGCTTGGGGGATTGGCCTGCAGTGGTTGCCTGACTGCCAAAGAAAGGAGAAAGGGACTTTGTGTACTTCATCAACTTGTAAGGATCTCCAAGGGCTTGAGAGAAGAGCTTGCCTCCTGCTGAAGTATCAGGGACAACAGACTTCAACCCCCAGCTCCTCAAGAGTTATTTGGAAGTGCCTGCTGCTGTTTTGGGCCTTCTGAGGGTCTGCGTGTCGCAAGGAGCTGGAAGCGCGACCGCAAGGAAGAAGCGTGTCGCCATCGCTGTAGTCGCACCTCTGAACAAGGGTGTTGCCGCTGCAGGTGTCGCATTGAGCGGAAGCGTCTCGCATCGAGGGAGAAGAGTGTCGCTACCAAAGTCGCTATCGTCGCATCTCTGAACAAGGGTGTCACCGCTGCAGCAAACGCATCGAGTCGAGACATCTCGCAACATCGGAGAAGCGCGTTGCATCAAGAAGAAGATGCCATCTTTGTTTCTTTGCACCTGATCTTCCACGCATCACCGTCCTTGCGTGCCAGGGACTACCGCATCACCTTTCCTGCAACACTTTTGTTGCCCTGCGTGTCGCATCTTAAGGTACATTGCCTCAAACTGTTGCATTTTAAGATCTAAAGAGAACTAAGCTAATTCTACCATTTTAAGTACAGTATTGTGGATTTTTGTCGTTTGCGGTCTTGTCTTTAATCTATATAAAGAATACTTATTTTATATATACAACTCTGTGGTGTTCATCTGTAGTGTTGTCACTGGATTACTGTATGTGTTCACAAATGCTTTACACACTGCATCTGAGATAAGCCCGTCTGCTCGTGCCAAGCTACCAAGGGGGGGAGCAGGGGTTATTTTATGAGTGTACCCCCTTACCCTGACTAGAGGCAAGGGTCCCTATTTGTCACAAGTACCTACCAGTGCCAACTAGATACCCCCAAATCTAACATTGTTGGTGGGCGGTGAAGATTCTGGACTTGCATTTGCAACTACATAATTTTGGTAGATTTCTTTTTCCTGGGATTTTCTATTTTTGCCAAGTTTAACCATCATGAAGAAAGCAGAATCCATAGCATCTGTTGATTTTGATTGGGAAGAGTAGAAACTGGAATGCTACAATGAAAGGCAGCTGGAAGGGCCATTGGGCCCAGGAGGGAGTAAAGCACCTTTCCCAGCAGGTAGCAGTGTTTCTGCCCAAAGTTTGCTCCCAGAGGAGCTGGAGGGTAGAGAGAGATGTAAAATGCAGGAAACGGCGCTGACCAAGCTCAAATTCAGGGACAACTGGAGTTAGAGAATAGGAAATTGGCCCTAGAAGACAAGAGAGCGCAAATAGAGCATGAGTTGAGAATGAGTGAGCGGGATTTAGAGCTCGAGAGGCTTGAGGCCACGAGTGTCTCAGCCCAGCAACCAGAAATGTGTGTAGCTCAGAGATTGAGCTTTGCTGAGTTGGAGGTGGAGTCCAGCTCAGATGGTGGCAGTAAAATTGAATTTTGTAGTGCGGAGGGAGCAGTACATACACCCAGAGATATGGCACCTGACTTGAAGGAGGGGTTAACATACATCAGGAGGTTCAAGGACATGAGGTAGCTCCAGTGGTGCACAGTGTCCCTGAGGAGAATGGGGAAACTGACGCAGGAGTTCATGATCCTAGTGGTGGGAGGGACACTCTACTGACTCTAGATGAGAGGTGCACGGGGAGGGGTTCCCCCAAGGTTGAAGTCCTGGTATGTGAGTGTGAAGACTACCCAGAAGAGTGTGGGTTGAGTGACAGAGACAGTCAGATGCTGTCTTTCCAATCTCAGGAGAGTGGTGTGGAGTACGTGAGCAATGCACTGGATGGTGAGGTGGAGGATAGTTTGGATAACCCTTGTAGGGGTCTGTGTGATCCAATTATGGGAGAGCACATTGTATGTCCGTTTTCCAGAGCCATTCTAACACCTGTTGGAGAGTGAGTTCTCTGACCCCAGGGACCTCACATTGGAGGCAGACCTTTTGGGGGATTCCAGAGGGTCTGGAGAGGCATTAGGGAGTGACCCTGTGGGGAGTGGCTCAGGTATCTTCCAACCCAGAGTGGTGGAAGTGGTTCAGAGTACCCCAGCTAGGTCCCGTTGTAGTGGGAGGGGTGTAGGGGCTCACGTCCTGTCTCAGTGGAGAAGTAGTGAGTGTGAGACTGCGTGTCCCAAGGTGCCCGAAACCCAGTCTCAGGGCCTGGATGGTTCTTTAAGGGGACACAAGGTGGAGAGCCTAGGCTGTCCTGATGGGACTCCCGTTGAGGGGGATCCCCTAGTGTCTGTGAACTGGGAGTGTCTGTAATCAGGCCTCCATCAGTTCTGGTGTCTGGCAGTTCCGCTCCTAAGTGGAGGGTGCATAAGTACAGATTGAGGGAGGCGGGGGGAAAATAGTCCCCAGTGGAAGAACCAGTGGGTCAGGGGTCAGCCAGAAGGGCTGAGTCACCGATGGATGACCATTGTGACACCACTTCTGTCCTGGAGGATCTTCATGCGCTGTCAGATGGACAGGGGTCGGGATATCTGTGCTAGGCAGACTGTCACACGACGCATGAGTTATGTGTCACCCTCGGGGGGCTGCATATGTGCTCCCAAGGAAGTCCTGGTGTGCCAGGCAAGCATTGAGGTGGCAGATTGTACGAGACACAGAGAAACACCCAAAAACTAACAAAAAAAGCCCAAAGTTAGGCCAAAAGAAGAAGCTAGAGAAAAAGCAGAGTCAAAATATCTGGCTCCGCAAGGGATGGTCACATTGCACACTGCATGCCAGGAACTTAGAGATACACGCACATGATGTTGGGGCACATTGCAACAGCCAACAACACTTAAAAGTGATACACCCCCTCCTCCTACAGTGCTGTGTACTTGTAGGTTGAAACACGCAGCCCACACCGATGGCGCCTCCATGCACACACCGGGAGAGACATGTTCTTGGAAAGCCGGTGGCGGCCATTGAACCCTAACTAAAAACTGCTGTGATCCATTCATATAATCACAGGACCATTCCATAAATATTTTGCGTTAATCCAAGCAAACAGTTTGGTATGAAGGAGGTGAGGGCTCAGTGGTTCGGACTCTGATCTCTGTTCAGCATACAACCATGATCATTCCGAGAGAAGAACTATCGAATTTCTACCAGGACCCGTTAAAGAAGAAGACAACTTTGCTACATAAGGCTTGTGAAAAAAGAACAGTGAATTGGCAGGAGGTACCATACCCTTCTTCAAAGTACAGACAAAAGCAAAGGCCCACTGGTTACAAATTACCATGTGGGAGATGCTTAAAATTATAAACAGCACTGAGCTGGGCCTTAATTCAATCAAGGAAGAACTGAGAGCAATCTGCCTCATGGTGATGAAGCATAAATATGTGTTAGACTTAATGACAGCGATGGAGGGAGGGGTGTATGCCAAGATCGGTGCATCCTGCTGCACGTTTATCCTAGGGAATAAAATGGACAATGAGACATTGACTCTTGCCATCCAAGCACTGCACCATTTACAAAGAGACACTCGTGAGGAGGGAGGTGCCCCTGAGCAGGAGCGGTTCTCGAATTGGTTCTTGTGACTCCCCCGGTGAATCTCCGGTCTGCTAACAAATCCACCGGATGTGAACTCCCCGTAAACCCCAGACCTAGAAATACATAGTCAGGCAGGCTCTGAGACCTAGGCCTGAGTTCACTGATTGACACGTCGCAGGTGGGGCAAAACGTAGTGGGCTGACAAATGCACAAACAGGAAATCCCAGATCAATCCCCCAGATAGGCGCAGCAACACTACAATAGCCTCATTAAAGCATACAGGGCCGGAGGGGTATGCTTGCACTCAAAACACCCTAAAGGCAGCTGCCACATAAGTTTGGAACATATAGCCAATCAGGACACAGCACACACAGGATACACAGTTATTATTTATTAAGCAACTTGTATCGCGCAAACTAAACCCGAAGGTGTCAAGGCGCCTATCAAAACCAAATCAGAAAGTTTGCAGAGCACCACTAGGGGTATGCACGTGTAAAAAGGTGGGTCTTTAGAGCAGATCTAAAAGCTTGTAGAGTGGGGCGGGACCTTACTTCCAAAGAGAGGGCATTCCACCATTTAGGTGCCAAGTTAGAAAAGGCCTTGCCTCCCCATCTTGCTTTTCTAACACGAGGTACATAGAGAAGAAGTTTGTGAATAGAACGAAGATTCCTGCCGGGGTTATACTGAGATAGGATCGATCCCATGCCTGTCGGGCTGGATTTAGATAGGGCTTTGTACACCATACACATGGATTTAAAAAGGATACGGTCCTCAACGGGGAGCCAGTGAAGCTGTTTTCGGGCTTCGGTGGCAGAGGCACGTTTAGGTAGGTCAAGGACAAATCTCGCTGCCGCGTTCTGGACCACCTGCAAGCGCTGTAGCTGACTCTTGTTCAGTCCTGCATACAGCGCATTGCAGTAATCCAGTCGCGAGCCCAGAAGTGCGACAGCAAGTTGCTTTCTCGCCTGGGGTGACAAATAGTGCCTGATTTTCCTTAGAATGTGGATAATCCCCCAGCAGGTCGATACAGTCCTGTTGACCTGTTGGCACATACTAAGGGTGGGGTCGATCATGACTCCCAGGTTTTTTGCTGACGAGGTGGGCTCGGGACATAAGCCCAGCGAGTTCGGCCACCACTCAGCCGACCAGATCGTTTCTTTTCCTCCAAAAACCATCACCTCCGTCTTCTCCCCATTCAGTTTTAGTGAGTTGTGAATCATCCACTGGCCAACTGCCTCCATACAAGATCTAAAATTGGCGGCAGTTGACGTAACTGACTGGGAGAGAGAGACTAAGATCTGGGTGTCGTCCGCGTAGGAGACTACCTCCATCCCAAAAGATCTAATGAGTCTGGCAAGGGGGGTCACATAGATATTGAAAAGGGTAGGACTAAGCGCTGACCCTTGAGGGACCCCACATTGCACAGACAGGGATGGAGATAGAAACGATCCCAGCATTACCCTTTGTTCTCTGTGATCGAGAAAAGAGGAAAGGAGTCCCCGGGCAGACCCGCAGACCCCAATCTCCCTCAGGCGAGATGTTAACACCGCGGGAGATAGGGTGTCGAAGGCCGCTGTGAGATCTAGAAGGATCAGGAGGGAGGTCTGGCCCTCATCAACCCTGGTGCGGATATTATCCAGCACTATGGTGAGGGCAGACTCGGTGCTATGCTCCCTCCTGAATCCATGCTGGGAAAGATCCAAACAGCCCGAGCTCTCCACGAATGCAGCCAGATGTTTGTTCAGATGGGCTTCTAGCATCTTTGCGGGAGCCGGGAGCAGAGAGATGGGGCGAAAGTTTTTTAACACCCCAGGATCCAGAGAAGGCTTTTTAAGCAACGGTTTTACTGCAGCATTCTTCCACTGCTGGGGAAAAATGCCTTCCTTCATCGCCCTGTTCATGATGTCAACCAGAGGGGGAAGGAGAGATTCTCTGCACTGCTTGAGGATCTTTAGCGGGCAGACATCCAGCGGAGAGCCAGATTTGGTTTTATCAAGCAGGATTTCAAGATCCTGACAGGAGAGAGGAGGAAAGGATACCAGATCCTGATGTTGAGATGGTTCAGCATCAACGGGCTCAGAAAGAGCAGGCAGCAAGGGTACGGCGGTCAAGGATTTTTGGACCTCCAAAGCAGTGTAGATGTCCGCGATCTTTGACTGAAAGAAGGCAGCTATCTTGTTGCACAGGTCCTGTGAGGCAACCACAGGATCCGGGGTCTGGAGGGAAGTAAGGGAATCAACAATCCTAAAAAGTTCTCTAGGAGATGAAAGTGAGGAAGTGAGTGCCGTGAAATATTCCTGCTTGGTCTTAATCACTTCCAATTTGTAGTTTTTAAGCAGGACCCTATGAGCTTCTCTATCCTTAGGGGCCCAGCTAGAGTGCCATAGGCGTTCCTGCCTCCTTACTTCCTGTCTACGAAGTCGTAGTTGTTCAGAGAACCAGGGAGCTGAAGGTCTTTTCCTGGCAGAGTAACAAGACCTAGCTGGAGCCAACTCCTCTAGGGCCTCCGAAATGATGTTTTCGTATATAGAAACCGCTGTGGAGGTGTCCATCTCCCGAGGAATGGACAGACTAGATGTCCATGGATGGAAAGAGTCTTCCCTGATCTTTTTAAGGTTCACAGTAATCATGAACTCCCCATGCAGGACATCTGGACACATTACCCACTAGCCGCATTGTGTCCACACAAGGTTGAGGCCCACCTGGATTTCCCATCGAATACATTAATTTATGACTCCAAAAGGCAGCAACTCACATTCCTTACCAAACAAGGATCGTTGGAACCATTTATGGCATTCAATTATTTGTATATAAAGTAATCTCAGATCGATTGTAAGTTGAGACGGTCCTCAGACCGTATGCCTGTAACTGTTTTCCCGGCCGTATTGTTTCATTAAACAAACTGTTCCTGTTTTGCCAAATGCCTCTTGCTTTTTGGAGGTAATTAATGTTCAAGCAACAATTGCTGAGTCAGAATCATTTGCAGTTTTAATTTTTCTTAAAAGGTTTTATAGATTATTGATGCACTGTGTGTTTTGAACAAGAATGATCCAAGGAACAGTAAAAGTCTGCCACATGTGTTTTTTTTTAATGTCTATTAGAGCGACGTTTAACTTAAAATATTATTAAAATTCAATGGTTGAAAGTTGAATTTTTGAGACAACATAGCAAAATAAATAGGATTGTGAGGTTGAAAAATATCTAAAATAAAAAGGATACGCAAGCAGGCCCAAGCTTTCCAGATGGATAAGAGAGGATCTCATTTTATGGCAGATTAAACCACAAGGAGGCGAGTTCTGAGCCCCTAATCTTTTAAGAAAAACACATATCCAGATGTTTTAGAGCTAAAATTGAATCTTTAATAATCTGAAAGCAATGAAGAGCGAGATCTCACTCTGGCACTTACAGTCAAATAAATGCCAGGGCAGCTTAAACCTACCTCATTTTAAAAATTGTTAAATAGTATTTCACCCACTACCTCTCATTAACATTTTGACAAATGAACCCATAATGGTATTTATGATTGCAAAGCTACTACAAATAACTTTACAACCATATTTTATATTTTGGCCATTTTCGGAAACATGTCCGCAAATTGGGCGAAGATATCTGCCATTGACAAAAATAGGAAAATTAAAGAAACTGTATTATTTCATTTTATAATTTCATTTATAATTCATAATTTTTAAACAATACTTAAAAAATACTCATCTTCACCAACATTTTTATTTTCATTTTATATTTAGTAAACTTGGTAAAAACCATATAGAACACTAAGAGGAGGATTACAATGTTGTTGGAAGGGCTCCGGATGGGATGCGGTATTGTTGAATCTGATTTAGAACCCTTGTTTCCGACAGAATCAGTCAGTTTTCCTACCGACCAGTTAAGAAGTCCAGAAACCGTTTGAACAATACAAATCGGTTCTGAAAGGGATTGAGTCAGTTGGAGTCTTTCGGATCCGAATGGTTCATGCTCAATGGGCAAGGTTACCTGAACGAGCGATTAGGATAACCGATTTGGACAGCCCTTCTGACTCGGTTTGCCTGAGACAAAACGGATTTTGGAATTGGTCTTTGGGGACCGTTGCGGGCCACCTTTCACCCAGAGGTGATCGATTGTGTCTCGTGGGGTTACCCAAGGGACCCCTCTTCCCAACCATGCACAATGTGGAAAGCACCATGGTGCAAGGTTTTCCCCAACCACCCCTTTTTTCAATGGGAACCTGTGTTATCGTTCGGAACACAGGCTCCCATAGAATTCAATACGAGTCCAACCGAACGATGTTGGGAAGCATCGTAATTGGTCGGTCAGACTTGCAGGACCCAATTCAGTAGGAAACCAGTCCGGAACAGTACAGGTTCCTAACGACATCATAATCGGGACCTTAGTGTTTTTTAAAATAATTATAATAACAATATATAATTGTTTGCCATTTAAATATACATATACCTTTAAATGTTGTACTTATTTCATTGATGTAATATTACTAGCTATGGGGTGTTATTTTATTTCATAGTCTCCAATTTTATCTAATGGACCATGTTGACTATGTGTGCTACTGAGCTTAGTACATTTGAGCCTATTTTAACACCCTTAGGGCTGCATTAACTTTAGAACTGTATTTTACAAATTGCAAATGTCTTACTCTTTTCTTGTTTGTGCTTTTGTATTAGCATGTCACTCCCTAAACCCCGCCTACATTTGCCTAGCTCCCTCCCATTTAGTAGTTGTATCCCCTAGTGACTCCTTATTTAATACAAAAACCTATACCTATGTGTGGGTAAATATCTGCAGACTTGGCATAGACCTTCGCAAACCAAAAATAGGAGAGGCAGAATCAGAGGTTTCCAGCTGTAGGTACGTGAATAATATTTTGTAGTATGTTTTTATAGTATGCGAGTAGGACACTGTCTTACTGCTTTAAGTACTACAAATAGCAATATGTAAATCATGCCCAAGATCTTTTCTGAGCTTCATAACACAAATCAGTGAAATTGCAAGGTGGTACTTTTAATAGTCCGAAGCATGGTAGAGATAAGGAAGTGTTCATTTGGCTTGAGGCTGATAACAAGGTTATGAAGCTGAGTAAAGAGGCCAGACAGAAGAGTCAAATAAAGATGTTATTTGTATAGGCTTAATGGGCATAGATTTGACCTTTTCTTCCTGTTGCACCATTATTGCTTTTTGTGCTTTGTATGTCCTTGTGCATAATTCTCTTGAGTGTAATTGGTGGTGGGCAGTTTGTGTTTTTTTTGGTGTTAAGTAGAGTAAGAATGAATGTCTAAGTTGTCTATCTCATTCCCTACTGTTACCGTCCTTATGTTCATTCAAGATTCCAGACCTTGTTGCTGCAGCTGGTCAGTTGGGGCACAACCAGCAAGGATTTAATCTATATGCCAGGAATGCCTTCGAGTTGACAATGTTCAATCTTCACTCTTTTTAGTCCACCTTTTCTTGTAATATATCATACATTTTAAGACAGTAGCAAAGAATAATTATTAGCGCATAACTCTTATTTTTAACAGCACTTGTTTGCAAAGCAGAGGGAGGTACTGAATAATGTTTAAATATTTTTTATTGATTGGTCAGAACTCAATAATACACAGTTATCAAAACATAAGAAATACACAACACATTTTAGGTAAGATTTGCGTAAAAAACGTTGACCGCAGCACAATAATAGGAAACCATTGAATGTATGAAATGTACATCTATACAGTTTGGGCTTATATATTAAAACATTTAACATACTCTTTAATGAGACCCAATGGAAAATCCATAACAATAAGCACCACGGTACAGATGCTATAACTAAGTCTTCTGCAGGGTTAGCTAAAGGTGATCAGCATTGAATTCACCATTTTCATACCCAATTACAGCTCATGTCATGATATTGTCTTTGTATAGATGAGAAGGACACTGACTTCATTGACTTCCACCCCCCCCTTTAACCTAGAATGTATTCACATCTTTCTCATGTACATTTGAGGGGACATTAATAGATTAACTGGGCAAAAAACTAGAACAACAAGTACAATTGTCTTCAAGGGTTCCTAAAAACCCCATGAAATTTTTTACTCACAGTACATCAGAAGCAAAGAATGCTGAATGGCGAGCCTATCAAGCATATATAAAGATATCTTGCTTTGAATGTAAATAGTGCGTATTTAAAAGCTTACCAGTGAGTGCTTCTCTGTACAATACATTTCATGGGTCAACTGAGAGATGAACAAAGAAGACCATAGGCTTCACATCCACCAAGTAGTAAAGAGAGTCGAGGCCCACCTCTGTTATCAATAGAATGATTGCTTGTGCTACACCTTGCATTCTCTAAAAAGCTGTCTTTTCAAACATTTAGGATTACAGCATCTAAGTGTCCACGGTTCTACTCAAGACAGCATGAGCAATGAATCGTCTTGCTTTGATGAACCTGCTTTGATGCCTGATCAAAGTGCCGAAATGTTGCCCGGTAAGACCCCCTTGAATTTTGGTGCTAAACTATAAATGCTTTCAGCAATGCTTAGTTGATCAACATGAAAGAATTAACTGTATGTTCCAATAATTAAAGTGGTGGACCTTGTCATTCAAAGTCCCCCTCCCTCCACAAATGGTTCATGATCTTACTTTCCTGACAAATACCTTAACTTTGGATTTAAATGGGTTTCTATAGAGTATTTTCTTATCACAGTAGAACTACAAGACCTACAACAATTGGAGAAGATTAGACCCATCTTCTTATGATGGCTGCAAAGCAGCATATGGAAATATTGGAACCATAAGATCCTGAGTAATGGTTCAGTAGGTGACACAGTCTGAAAGTCTCATCAAGGTTTTTTCAGTTAAAATGAAACATTTTTGTTCAGTACAGAAGCCAGTCTCTTTGGACACGGTTTGGAATGTCCACCATTGACAGTGAAATGGAATGAGGCAATATAATATTCATATATAGAGACTGACTCACTCTCTGTGTGAGGATCTCAACTCTCTATCTATTAGGATCGCCCTATGTCTGTTCCAATTTACGAAAGGGTTGAAGACGTACCTCTTTAAAGAACACTTCATCACAATGCATTAACAATCCACAAAACAGCTACTTCTCCTACCACTCATTGACTTTATGCCTATCTTTCACTCATCTAGAGACAGACATAGTAGCATTACATTACACGAGGCACAATCTCGATGACTGCAAAGCGTAGCATGCCTGGAGATAAATAAGATGGGGTTCTGATGGAAACAGTGTGGTTTGGTGAGATTCAGTGCATACCTAGAGACACTATTTCATTTGGAAAACCACTCTGTAATTCATTGGGAGCTAACATGACTTCCATGATGTTCAACAAGATTTTACTGTGTAATTGGTTGGCAATAGGGCCCATTTAGAGGCCAAGTAGATGTTATTGTTATAATCAGATAGTGATTTATTTCAGGGACGGATGGACTGCCTGATTTAATCTCAGCCAATGGCAGTCAGTCGGGCCACATTCCAATCTATCATTTTTTACACACTATGCCACTCCAGTCACATGCAAATCATTCTTGGATCTCCTCCAATAGGAACATTCTAGCTGAAACTCTCAGGATTAGCAGCACCCAGGAAGACATTGTGATTGCCACACCTATTGATGGGTCTGTGGCAAAGCAGGAGGAAGATGTGATGTCACTGTTTTAAATGAAGTGGCACTGGTTGAGCCCTGGGTTGAGCCTATGAGATGTCTGGAGGAAGTCAAGATGTCAATGCAGTAATTGTGTTGCTATTAATTGGGGAAAAGGGGATGTGTGGGGTCACATACAATGATATTGTGATGAGCAAAATAGTAGAACCAGTTTCGTTTTAACCTTTGCTCGTACATGAGTGTCATTGCCATACAATAGGGGAACCCTTTTCAATGTAACTTTTGCTCCTGCATGAGTGTTGTTACCTCATGGATCCATGTAATTTGCCTCAAGTGAACAAAGACAAGATCGAGGTTCTGTTTTTTGGACAACCGAAAGTTACTTGGTGACCAGCTTTGTGACCTAACAAACTCAGTCCATTACCCTCTACAGTGAATTCAGCCAGAAGCCTTGGTTTCATCAGACAAGTAACCTCTCTGTTCTTAGTGGATCAATCACGTACTTGGTATCTGCGTTTCACTTCTTCACTTGCTCATGAAAATTATTCCACTCCTGCCCATCTGTGCTAGCAGGACCATAGTTCAGGCCTAATGGCTAAAACGGTCGACCCCGTAGCAGGAGAATCGGGCTTGAGTCTCACCAGGGACTCTTAACATCCTATGATTCTGGGCAAAACATTTACTCTCCCCCGTGCCTAACAAAAATGAATGTGTCCGTCTGTAATGCAACTGGTGCTCATGTAAAACGCTCCGATACCTTCGGGTCTAGGTCGTGCAATATAAACTCCAAAAACAAAAAAACATTGCGCGTTGACTATGGGAGCGCGATGTATCTGGGCCTGTCATAATACCTCACCCGTTAACTTCAAATTATTCAGAACATAGCAAATCATCTGATTCTAAACCTACCATCCACAGATTCTATATCTACCAATCTAAAGGATTTGCATTAGCTTGCTGCCTAAAAACATTCACCATTCAAAGCTCTATGTTTTTGTGATAAGAGTCATTCAGAATTCAAACTCTGTCTATCTTAGCAACAAATTCTGATTCTACAGTCCTCTTGGAACCTATAGTCCTCTGCCTCAAAGCTTGTGGTGGACCACTCCATCAACAAATCTCATTTGAGGGGCCATCCTCCATCTATCTCGCTTCCAAATTCCTGAACACTCTACCAATTGAAATTAAAGCCACCATTGACATCATACAGTTTTGTAAAAAGCGGCAAATCGGACTCTTCCAAACACATCTTAGTTCCTCTAGTTGGATGTTAATATTCCTATCCCCTTCAGCACCAGGACTCCCCTCTGGGTATTTGCAACAGTTTAACATCCCATTAATGTAACATAACATGGCATAAAATAGCATAACAGCATAGCATAGCATGAAATAGCACAGCATAGCATTGAATAGCAAATCGTAACATAGGTTGGGTCTGGGGAAAGCCTGGAGGCAGTTAGGATGCCATTGTGACAGTGATCAATTTGAGTCTAATGACAGAGACAACTTATTGATGTGGGTAAGCTGTGATTAGTGGGGAGATGCAGCACATCTGGGGAAGGCAGATTGCAATTATCGGCTGTAAGGAAAGGAAAAAAGTATTCTTGGGAAAGTCCAGAGTGACTTAGGGCCTGATTTAGAGCTCAGCAGATGGGTTCCTCCATCACAAATGTTACGGTTATCCCGTATGCTATATTACAAGTGCATTATATCCAATGGCACTTGTAATATGTCAGATGGGAGATCCATCACGTTTGTGATGGAGTAACCCACCCACCAAACTGTAAATCGGGCCCTTATTCAGGACATCACCTCAAATGAGTAGGGTTGGCAATTGTTTCTAGCTACAAGAATGGCTAGGTACCCCCCACAAGAAAAATCCAGATTACAATGCTAATGATGTCATATTGTCTATTACGTATTAAGCACTGCTGGTGCCTCCTCTGATAGCAGACGTAATGCTTTTTTTGAAAACTTCTCAGTATTTTCGGCCGTTACCGACAGGTATTCAAGAATTGGCATGTAGGGGCACAATTTTACAGAATCGGTAAATTTACTGAATCAGTAAATTTACCGATTCTGTAAAATACCGAATCGGTATTTTTACCGATTCGGTAAATCTCAGATGTAGGTGGGACTCTTCTGAGTCCCAAAGGCCCTACAAAATCGGTATTTTACCACACAATCCTATTGTGTGGTAAAATACCTATGTGGCATGTCTGTGTGCCACATGGCGCACATGCCTACTGGTGGGGTGCCAGAGGGTCAAAGTGACACCCCCTGCACCCTTGAAAAATTCAGTATTTCAAAGCCCATAGGAATCAATGGGAATTACCGATTCTGTATTTACAGAATCGGTAAATACCGAATGTTACGGTATTTCCACATCTGGGAATACCTACATATCCACCCCTTAGATTTACCGATTTTTAATTACCGAATCGGTAATTAAAAATCGGTAAATCTAATTTACCTACATCTGGCCCTTAGTCATGTACAATTTTCTAAATATAGCAGTGTATACTTATAAAGATGTATGCTTGCACATCGAAGAGTTACACATGCATGATAACTCGGATGAAAAAGATATGTTTGCAAATTTGCAGGTTTCTGTTCTGCATTTAGAAGTCCTGTCTCAACCTTATATCCTTCCCAAGTCTATAAGAAGATTAGCACTGAGTCAGTTAATAATAAAACATATTCCATTAACCCCTAGAGACTTTCGGTTTGTTATGTTTCTTATGTAAAGGTTGAACATATAAATTGCAAAGGAGCAAACTGTTCCTGGTTTTCTTAGATCATTTTCATGCTCTCATCCATGATAATATGTTCGCTGTTGAAATGCTTATTTCTGGAGTTTTGTAATGCAAATCAACGAACCCTTATTGTTGCAAAGAGAAGCGCCGTCAATGGGTTGATTAAAATAAGGCGGAAGACCCTCCTCAGTATCAGATTTACCCAGAAACCAATATTGTTGTTTTATTGTCCAAAAGTCTTAATTCTAGCCTACCATCTTCACAATTTTTATAATAGTCAGTTGCAACATGTGCATGGCCCTATAAGGGAGGGACCCATAAAGTTGCACCAGTAGAAGCTATGACTGGCAAGAGCCCATCAGCCCACATTGGTCATAGCTCAAGGCACAGAGAGAACGGATACAATACTTTCTACTTTCACTTTAAAACATACGCGAGACATGAAATAATCCTTCAGTATAATTTCAGATTGTCTACAGGATACTCCATTTACAAATCAAGAAGCCACAACATCACAGACATTTTAAATTACACAACACCTACATTTTAGGAAAAGGAGTGGCAGAAATTTACATTTCTGAGTTCATGACACCATGTCCAGAGTCACAATACAGCATCAAAGAACATCTGACCATCAGACCTGTTTTTGTTAATTGTTTGCAGATGGGAACTGAATCATTTGTATGCTTTTTTAACTACGTTCATCAAACCTTCTGCATTGATGAATTTCAACTGTTAAGAAATCGTCTGTTTTTTCTATCCATGTGTCATCATGTAGGTAAAGGATGAATGTATAGGTAAAAGTAACTTTATGCATGAGGTCTCAAAAGTCCTTATGCTGATCAGTTCTGCCTTTTACATCTTCATCGATCCTTTGGAGACCTCACTCTGCATCGTTGATAAAGGGTAATGCTCACACTCAATTGAGGTCGATGAGTTCCACTTGCAGCTTTGAATGAGCGATTTGACTTCCTTCTTGAAATTGTTGTTTAAAAATCCATAGATAATGGGATTGACGCACGTAGACATCATTGCCATCAGGTGACAAAGAGAGAAGATCAGATCATGGTGGCACACTGCAATAGCCTCATGATTCCACTCGTAAATGTTATTGAAGACATAGAAGGGAAGCCAGCAAAGAGCAAATGCAGCAACCATGGCTGCAAGCATAACATTGACTCTCTTAATGTGGGACATCCTACTGTTGTACTCACTTCTCTCAAACAAATCTTTCCTTCTTCGCAGACGCAAATATATGCGGAGGTAACACAAAAGGATAAAAAAGAGAGGTACACAATACTGGAAGACAAACATGAAGGTTGTGTAAATTAATCTATGCTGAACCGATGGCCAATGTTCCATGCAAGCCCCTTTCCCAGCGGAGGACTCAACAGCAAGCGAAAACTTCCTGTGCAGTTCTGTGTTGAGGATTGAGTAGGTTATAAAGGGAACTGAAAGGAGTCCTGCTGTTATCCAAATAATGGCGATAGCAATATAGGCCTGAGTAATGTTAGGCTTCCACCCAGTTGGGTTTATTATTAATTGATGTCGTTCCAAGGCAATAAGTATTAGGGATAAAGTTGACACAGTCACTGAGGCACATTGGAGAAAATTTGTTAGCTTGCATAGTCCTTCTCCAAAGAGCCAGTGCTTCTTGATGATGGACACCACTGTCGCCGGCAAGCAGAAGATACACACAATGATATCAGAGAAGGACAAATTAGCAATGAGAGTATTGGTCACATTGGACTTCTCTTTTTGTCGGGCTATGACACAAATCAAACATAGGTTTCCTAAAAGCCCTATGATGGTAAGCAGGCTGTACGAAGTGCTCAAAAATGAAGTAATGTCGGTGGTATTTTCACACTGGTCCTGAAAAGGTGACGTGAGGTTGAATGCATGGTTTTTATAGAATATCGCCAACGTTGTGCTGTTCATTTTGGAGTCGAAAAGGACTGCGGATGGAATCTGGCTTTAAAGAGAGGACCACATTTGGTTGTTATTCAAGTTCTCCTGCATGAAGGCCTGTTGGAAAAAATACATATAATGCAGATTAGAGAGTGGTAATGTATTTCAACAAAAGTTTAAAACTAAACAACGTGTTGGCATTTCTTTAAAAAATCTATGTATAAAATAGTCTTATGAAAATCACAAAACTCATCTACTAAAATTACTCTTGTTAATGTTCTCTAAATGCTCTCATCTTTCACAGTATTTACAGTGTCAGATATTTAAGGGAAACAGCCATTACAATGCAGCTTTTGCCACGCATAGCCTTTACCACACGTGCTTTTACAGCGCATATGCCTTTATCACACATGCCTTTACAATGAATAACATTGTAAAGGTATGAATGATAAGGGTTTTTGCATAGTAGAGGTGGTAAAGGCATATGCGTGATAAAGATGGTAAGGGCATATGCGTGGTACTGGTATTGGGCGTCATTGGAGAAGAGACCCGGCTTTCGTATCCGTTTAAGAGGGGGAAAGAACAACCTGCACATTGGATTTCCCTCATGGAGGTAAGGGGGATTTCACAAGAGGGCTTGGGGTGGGGGGGTTTTCAAGGATGGTAAATAAAAAATCTCTAACTAGCAAACTGTCTGCCACCTCCCTGTCTTTTTCGGTCGACTGACTCCAGAAGCAGGAAGCACATAGGCTCCCAGACTCCCCTAGCAAATCACGATGCTGTTGTCACCAGCATGACAGTAACATCATGATTCGTCTAAGTACTGTGGTTCGGCACTCAGACAGGGACTGAGCATGTTCTCCACCCAGACTGTGCAATACAGCCACGTTGAGAACATGCTAAGTGTGCATGACTGTTTGACAGGGCCAAGACAACCGGCCAAACCATCATGGACACTTAAGGGAGTGCCTACCACTCCTCACCCTGCTGTGGACAGCCCAGCATCACCCTGCCGATCATCTAGAATTGAGCCCGTACGAAAAATAAAAGAATAATAACATTGCGTTATTATTGGTTTATTTTTCCTCTTTGAACTGCTCTCAGAGCAGTGGGTGACGCACCTCTGCCTTAGTGGAGGAGCCGCCGCAGTGTGCCATTATTTGCAACCCTTAACTAGTGGAAAATTACATTAACAATGAAAGATAAATGAAAAAAATACATTGTGCACCATCTGGTTGGTTCAAATGTCAGCCCAAAATTGCACCAATGAAACCTATGCAATCTGGAAATATCAGCTAAAAATACTCATGCTATAGCATCAGTGTAATATATTCAATTCTTTCCCTGAAATTTTCACTGGACTATATGTATATTCTTCATGTAGTGAACTGTTGTGAAAAAGATTCTGCACATAGGTTTTCTTGTATCAAGCTTATTTTGTGACACTAAGTAGCATGTATATCTGACAAGTACATTTTTGTTTATAGATGTTGCTACTGTATAACATATATATATATTATTAATTCAATTAAGTTACTACATTGGGTTTCTAGAGTTACCTGTTCCCAACATTTAGCTCAAAGTAGAGAAGCTGCTTCAGTTTTAGTACAGGAGAGAAGTAATCAGATGTCTGTAACGATTGCTAGTTGGACATAAGTACATCGGTAACATTCAGTTTTCCTTGAATACTTGTATATTTCAGAGAGGAAGACTTTTATATGGCATTTCATACTTTCTTCAGGTCCTAAAGTATATATACGATATTTGGTGTAGTTTGAACCCATCAGTTTAGAGATTGCATGGAATAAAATCTCTAAAAGCAAAAGAGAGGCGAGCCCGCCTGCACGTACAGAATAACATTGGTACCATGTAAATAATTTTCTTTCGCTGCATCATTAACTGCCTTAATGTTTAAAAATTTAAGTACACAGCTAATAAAATTCAATATCTGTCCAATCGCTTCTTACAGTAATCTTCATGTTTACCCACTGGCCCTACGTGCCACGCGCAGAGCTCCAAGCTACTTGCCTATGTGGAGTGCAGTGCCCCGTAACAAAGAACCCAAGCTCGGTCTGGCACAAAAGCGGACCATCACAGGCCATATGAGGGCCACCCAAGAAGAGACAGCCAAAGCCAACCAAAGCACAAGAGGCTGAAGTCATTCCCATTACATCGAAAAACCTCTGCGTTTTGGTGCTCTGCTCATCATCCTGAAGCAGAAACTCTGAAAAATTCTTGTTTGAGGAGGTGTCCACCCAACAACCTATCTGCCTTAAATGCATTCAACCTGGGATGAGCTGCAACCCAAAATATTGGAGGTGGTCTCTCGCTCCCTTGATCATCAACATCTATAATAAACTTCTAGATTTAACCAGGGATACCATATTTTGAGGCATTACTCATGTTTTGGTGTACACTATGTTCACCAATTAGCCTACGTCTGGCGACTACGACACCCTATCTAGATTTCCTACCTCAGAGATCCATATAAGAAACCTGGAAGGCACCACTGATTCAGGTAGTATCTATTAATTGAGTATTACTGTCTAATGTCTCTATGCTTCAGTGGGTATTTTTATTTAGATAGTAGAATTATTTCTACTGGTCATACTACGCCTAGTAACCAAAAGTGGTGGTCATAACCTGGTCCACAAGTAGACAACAATTGTAGCTAGGTGATGGAAACTACCTAGGGCAAGCTTTAACCCACCCTTTGCACAGGTGATCTGCTACTGACTGCGATCAACCTATGGACTATTCAAAAGACAGAGAGAAATACCTGTGACCGTTCAGAGTCAGATGTAGCTACCCAAGGCAGCAGGATGGGATAAATAAGGATTGTGGCACTATTTCCCAGCTAATGCCTCAGAACATTGCAAAGTTGGAGAAGGTAGTGAAGTACGTACATGGGAGCTACCCTAAACACTCAACACTGAAGAGACATGGCTTAGAAGAAGGGCCAAAAGACTTAAAGACACAACCAGCTAAGGGTTCAGTGATATCTTTATGCTCACAGGCAAAAGAAGACATGGCTGGCTTTTAAAACTGTTGATTGTGTCCAGTATCTTAGGAAGGGAGGAATGTGTAGAGAAACCAGTGCAAAAGAAAGTTTAAAACAACCCCACATGACTTTCCAAAAGTTGTAAACATCTTTATAATGGGTTTTGCTCTCGAGGATGGTGAAATGCTAGCTGAGTTACTGCTGAGAGAAGAGGTGTGTGCTATCCTTGACGACCCCCAGCTAATTTTCTACCTGCAAAGCAGCGATTTAGCCGTCTTGTCAGTGCTCTGAAACTACGGTGTGAAAGAGGCATCACATCCTGATCTATATGGCCCATATCTGCCTTTCTCTGTGGTTCCTCTTCAGTGGAGAGTGTGTCAGACCACTGTCCTCCCTGCTGTTTTCTCATGGGCAGCTCTGAACTGGATTCCTTCACATAATGGTCCAAGCCTGCCACAAGAGCACAAGACACCACCAGCCCACTTTGCGACCACGCCCAACTGAAACTACTTCACCGTTAATGTTGGCAAAGCCAGCACAGCCCCAGGCACATGCTTACAACAAGGGCTGGGTATTGACTGACTTCTTGCTAGTGCAAAAGAGGCATAAGACAGAAAAAGCACAGTCAGAAATACAGGTGTTACCCAGGGGCTAGGGAATTGGTTTTCTTCTTTTTAAAAAGATCTCCACCCAGCCCATCAGAAATCAAGGGCAGTTGTGAACATGGGCATATCTCCAATGTTTCCCAAGCACAAAATAACCAAGGCATCTGGGGGCAGATGTAGGTACCCCTTTACCGATCGGAATCGGCCGAAAATACCGATTTTCAGCCGTTTCCGATCAGTAAAGGGCTATGGAGATGTAGGGGCACATATTCCGTAATTTTACCGAATCGTTATTATTACCGAATCGGTAAATTTACCGATTCGGTAATATTTACTGATTCGGTAAAATTACCGAAAATGCAATGTGGGTAGGCAATTTTCCATTGGCACATGCCTTTCAGATTCGGTATTGTACCATGGAATACAAATCCATGGTAAAATACTGATTCCTGTGTACATGCACATCTGTGCATGTACACATGTGCCATGTGACAGACAGACGTGCCCTTAGGGCATGTCTGTGTGCCACATTGCACACATGCCCGTTTTGGGGGTGCTAGAGGGTGTCAAAGTGACACCCCCTGCACCCTTGACAAATTCGGTATTTAGCGATTCGGTAAATACCGATTCGGTATTTGCTATTGAATCCTATGGGCTTCAAGGCCCATAGGATTCAATAGCAAATACCGATTCGGTATTTACCGAATCAGTAAATACCGAATTTCAAGGTATCGGTAAAAAATCCAGATGTTGGTACCTACATCTCATTTACCGATTTTGAAATACCGAATCGGTAAAATTCGGTATTTCAAATTCGGTAAATGGGATTTACCTACATCTGGCCCCTGGGCCCTCATTTATGAAGGCCTTGCGCCACTGGTGCGTCACTTTTTCCCATTTTAAAAGCGACGCACCGGCGGCGCAAGACCTTCATAAATAAGGCCCCTGGTATCTTGGAACACAGGGTAAAACAAGTAACAACAGAAACACAGTGAAATGGTGCACATATTTGGAGAACTTATTGTAATTTAGAACATAATTTTAGCAATGCTGCATCTTCTGCTTCTTCTCAGACAGGAGCTATTCAAGGTGATCCACACTTAGCCATTACCACTGATGGAGCGTGAAAGTTTAAAGACGGTTGCCTCTATCAATTCTCACCATGAAATGAGATTTAGAACAAAAGTTTTTGATAAAAACGTGTAAAATAGATGGACGAAAAACATGAGATTATCTAATGCATCGTAAAAGCATGCAGAAGAGTTCTGAAAAGTGAAAATGTAAAAAGATGTAAATAAAGAGAGAGCAAAAAAGTAATTTGCTTATGCAATGCAATCACACGTTTAAGAATCTAAACAAAGTTAACTTAGAAAATGTGCTGCTGATGAATACTAAGGGGCCGATTAGGATGGCGGGGGGACTTTAGTCTGCCTGCCACCCTAGCAGTGCTGGGACCAGCCGCCAGTGGTGCGGCCATCCCGCACCTGCAAGTAGGATGCCACCGTGGCATCCTCCATTCCCAGCACTGTGGCGGGTGGTGAGAATGCACGGTGTGCATTGTCACTGCGCGTTGCCTGCCACCTTGTCCATGACAATGTACGGGGGTACTATAGGTACCCCCCCCCCATGTGCACCCCCCAACCCCCAATACCCTGCAACAGGCCGCAGTAAGCACAATCTGCATGCTTTTCCATGGCGGCAAAAGGCTGCTCCCCGCTGCCTTCCTAATATGGATGGCTGTGTCAATCAGACACCGCCACCATATCAGGCTCCTTTTCCATCCCGTTACCTGTGTAACCGGCGGAAAACCGGCGGACGGTCTTTCCGTCCGCCAGGGTCCCCCAGGCCATACTAAAATGGCAGGGGGAAATGGGTGGCGGACGGGCTGTGTTGTAGGGCGGATCGCCACTGCGGGCAGTGGCGATCCACCCTACATCCTAATCGACCCCTAAATGTGAGAAATGAAACTAATGCTTACGTAATGAAACACTTAAAAACAATTAAACTGCTGAGTATAAAGATGCTTTTTTTGTATTGTGTGGTACAAACGTGTATATCAAAAGTGACACGAATAATAATCTGTTTTGAAAATAAAATAGTGTGAAACATTATATTTAGTAGTACCTAATACTGACATGTAACTTCTGAAGAAAATAATAATTGGGTGAATTAACTAAGAAAACTGAATTATTCAAATTAATGTGTGTTTTATATTAATCATAACGTGATAATGATTCAGCAAGTTTTCATGTCGACCTCAAATGCTTCTTTTCCTCATTCAAAAAGCAGAATCCAGCTGAAGAAGTCATTTTGGACGCTGTGAGAACTTTTCAAGAAGTTTCTTTCTTATGCATGCAAACAATAGACTCTCTCTTGATTAAGCAACACTTTTGACAGAAATGTATCAACACAATTGCAAACTCAGAGAGAGCATCTGGGAACGGAAAGACAGTGAACAAATTGAATTTTCTTACTACAGAGGAAAGGATGGAAATATAAAGTTATTGAAATTGATGAATTTGCAAAAGGATTACTTAATGCTTCCGGATATCTTAGTGAGGTATTGATCACACCATGAGCAGCCCACTGTGGACAGCAAATGGAAACCATATTGTATAATAGAAAGGATACTTTGTGGGCATAAACTGGGAACTTTAGGAAGAATATTTGCCCCCTTGGAGGAGGAGTTGGGCCTGGATGTCATTTCAATTTCCCTGCCTGGCATGCTGTTGGTCTGATCGCTCATTTTCTTTCCTATGCCAAACCCGTTTGAACTGAACTTTCTGAACTGACTCAAACCTATACTTTGCCGGCTGGTAAAGTGTGCAGGTATAACTCTTCAGCTGAAGAATTTATGTACTCTTAGTTGTGACTCAATGCGCTTCAACTCTGCATATTTTGGTTTGTATAACCTAAATCCTGGAATTTGACTTTTCCTATGTATTCTTTCTTCTTTCCATAGGTAACCAGCAAATGTTTATCTTATTGAATCTGTATGATATTTTGTGTGACTAACTGTACTAAATTATTTCTATTAACTTGAAACATAAATGTGATTTATGTTCTAGACCATTCAAATTGAGGTTTAGATAAATTGTTTATGTGTGTAAACATATCGTATTCGAGTCATTTTTGGGGTGAACCTTTTGTTGCAAATCTTATCACTAGTAAGATCTTAAATGAATGGTTATAAGTTGTTAGCATGAATTTGGTATTTTCTTATTCCAGGTCCACATAAGGATTTGCCTCACATTCTCTAATTATACAAGCCCCTGTTAGGTCACATAAAAGATTAATTGGAGGACCAGTGGCAGTTAAGTTTTATGTTATGGGCCCAGAGAGGAAATAGAATGAAACATGATATATATGATGTAAGTATGAGGAGAAAGAGTTTGCCCAGCTTTCTGCAGCATCACCACTATTTTTTGTACTTCCCAGACCGATAATGGATTTATATTATTATCTAAGCAGGCCCCCTGCCTGCAGTCGTAGATGCTGCACTCTCCACTGACAATGCAGTCTCTATTTGTAATGGGTCACACCAAGCTAAACCTAACTTACATCTACGCTAGACTAAAGAGCTGAGTGATCCACAAATCACCAATATCAGCCAGAGATCTTTACCCCCAAAGTGAGTTCAAACATGATAGGCCAGTTATTTCCCACAGCCAGATAATGGAGAAGGTTGATCCACAAAAGCTTTCTGCTCTATGTTTGTTGTCTCTCATGTGGTGTCTGAGGCAGAGTCTGAAATAGATACAGTCACTACTGATAACCTTTTTGTTCATCACAGGAAGAACTCATGGAGATGCTCCCGGAAGAGAATGAGGACCAACCTGCTAACAATCTCGACATGAGTGATAAGAGTAGAGAAGCCCTCTAACGGAATAACAGGGCCCATCATCTCACCTTCACCACAGAAATAACAACGTTACCGACCTTCCAATGGCAAACAAATACTAAAGCTGTCCTACCAAAATTGCGTGCTTGCCATAACCGTAAATCAGGGAGCTCTCATTAGTAGCAATATGTAGGAAAGTAGGATCTGCTTCCATGGTTACCCCCACTTTTTGCCTGGTGCTTGGTTGTATTTGAATAGTCCGACTGGGATCCTGCAAATCAGGACCCCAGTCTATCTGCTATCTCCCTAAATTGTTATGTTCAGTACTTAGGGACACTCCTGATTGGATACTGGGGTACCCTTATAAGTCCTTAGTATATGGTACCGATGTAACCAGGGCATAGGTACCCCAGAGGTCTCCCATGAGCTGAAGCATGCAAACTGGAACTACAGGCCTGACATTGCAGCCTGTGGAAGTTGGTGCTCGCACCACTTACTACAGATATAGATTCCCTATATCTAGGGTCACTGCGCTTAAAACCTATAAGTCACCCCTCTAGCAGGCCTTTGTAATCCTGAAGGCAGGGTGCTTTGTTCGAAGTGAGAGGGTGCCCCTGCTTGAGCAGGGCACCCATGTAGCATACGGAATCCATTATCCCGGGTAGTCAATGAAGCAGCTGTATACTATATAGAGGGGCACCGAGTAATTACGCGATGACCATCTCGAAATTGGCTGCAACAAATCAAATCATGTTTAGTATCAAAAATGTTGGAATCATACCACCACATCATAAACTGTGTGAGGAAGGTATGATTCCAAGCACTGGAAAAGCCCTCTGTTAGGCTCTCAGTGTTCCCGGTACCAGCCTTCTTGACCAGTACAGCCTAAAATGGCTGCTGCCGACCTGAGACACGATTCTTCCCTCCTGCTGCTGAGCCAAGCTCGAGCAGGGAAAGTCAGAACAATAGGCATCTTGTCACAGTGAGGTGTGATCACCTCCCAGGATGAATTTAGTGTATTGGGGTGAAGTAGGTGAGCTTTCCAGCACCACTCAGTCTGTATGAAGGGCATGTTTGGTGTCCCTGTGCATAGTCCAGTTCAAACTAGTCCACGGAGCCATTGGCTCCACTCTGGTGCGAAACAGGATAAAAGGACATGGGAGTAACCTCCCCCTGCCCTGGGAGGGTTCCCTGAATCTTCCCAACTCTTTCCCCAGGGTACTTAAGGGCTTACCTTGGTGTATGTACCAATATTCGTCATGAGATAAGATTCAGATCAGACACCACTTCTTCTTATATAGTCTGGGCACTGTGGACTTCGCTGGACTTACTTGCTGGGCCTGAATTTGTCTCCCTTCCAGTCTGATGCATCGTATGTTCCTGTGCATCATCCAGGAACCTTCCAAGGCCTGTAATGCATCAAAGACCCTTGAAGGAATCTCCTTTGGAGTGCAGGAGTCACTCCCGTGCATTTGCATGCACCACAACTAAATCTACAGGTCTGCTGATTCTGAGCTCCTCCAGACTCTGTAAGGGTCTGCAATACAGGTAGTTGTCTTCCACAGCTCCCAAGGCTTGCCCTACCCTCTCACCAAGTTGTAGGCCACTATCCCTTGTGGGGGTTGCAATAACCGAACCCCTGTGCTCTGCATCAACTTGTAGCTGCAAAGGCTTGTTGGCTTCCTTCCAAGAAGATCTTCATGCTACAAGTAGCCCCAATCTCAAGCACCTCCTGTCACTAGAATCTTCAGCCACACTCATGGCCTTCATCTTTTGGTGAGCTGCTTAAGGTCCGCTTGTGACTCCAGTGCTTCCAGCCTGTGGGTCCACTTGAGGGACACACTTGTTTCTTTTGGGCACCCCTGATTGCTCAATGCCTACCCTGAATCCCCTGCTTGTGGTGAGTCTCCTGGACCTTGCTGCTCCCTGCGTTGCTCCTTTCTCACTTCCTGTATTGGTTGCATTTGCCAAGGCTTGTTGGTGCTCCCGCCGGACACCGACCCCTCAGCATTCAACATCCTTTGTGGGACAGCTTCTGCATGGTTACTGGTACTCCTCAGCATCGCCTGTTCCTCACAGCTGCAGAGACAATCTCATCATTACCCATCCTGCAACACCGACATCGGAGGGCATTCGGCTTCCAAGTCTCCTGGTCACTTCTGAGTGACATAAGCTCTCTAACCTCTGCTTGCAGGTACTTCTCATCTAGAATCCACCTTCATAGTCCACCGGACACTTTCTCCTTCTTCAGCAGTGGTACTTTCCTGAAGTCCTCCATTGGGTTTGACTGCGGTTTCCGACACCACTTTACACGTATGCACCCATCTTTCTGGTGTAGGTAACATGGGTACTAGGGTATCCATGGGTGGGGTGGCGTTCTACCTTCTGTCTTACATGGGGTTTCTTTAGGGTCCACTTGGAAGGGTACTTAATCGTCAAAAATCCAACCACGACTTACACGTAGACTTGTAGGGGGCATGCGGTCGTGTTTCCACACTGCACACGCTCTCCGTAGGTTCCCTATTTACGTGCCATGGGTGTTTCTGTGGGTCCCCAGCACTTCTATGTCCTCTGGACCTTGTCTTGACCAGAGTCGTGGTTCTTAAACCACTTTCTTAGTATATGGTTTGCCCCCCCCCCCCTCCACCCCCCTCGGGTCCACTGTGTATTCTGTGCTATTTACTGTGTTATTTGCTAAAGTATCGTGTGCATAGTGTTGGTCTCCATGTAGGAGATATTTGAATGCACTCGAGTATTTCATAATAAATACATATTTTTATAAATACTTGGTGTGGTTCTTTTCACTTAATCGATACCATAAGATTGCATTCTGGTAAAAACAAGCTGCTTTACACTCCTTCTGAACTAAGTCTGAATGCTGCTTCCACAGCTATCACTTAGAAAGATTTCTAAGGTTGTCTAAGACCTCTTAAATCCCCATAAGGGTTGTTCGGACTGGTGCAATGTGCCCACTTACATTAGTGGACATCATATACCATGCAGCTTCTCACACAATACATGCTATTATTGGCACATATACATACTAGATACAGCTGTTTTACATGTGGCTAGCCTAAAAAACTCAGGTTGCAGTGTTCAAGCTATCTAAACAAAAGACACTTATTGGTATATGTATTACTGAGGTAGAAAAGAATACAAACAAGTCACAGCACATCAACACAGCAGTACGACAGCAAGTCGATACACATCAGCAGCAATCCCAGGGTATTCTGGAGGAATTAGAATACATGGAAAACCGGATGCAACACAATAACTTAGAAGTATTGGGCATTGAAGATGGTGCAGATAAGGATGATCTATGTGGCTTTATTGTTTGATTGTTTGTGAAGACATTTACCTATTTACAAGAAAGGGCTATTGACTGACTGACTTCCTCTTTAACAAACCTAAGGTTAATCAAAGGAATTCACACGCCGGGGCAATTCTTATGTATATAAGTAACTTAATTTTTCATGAGTTTCTGTATCAGGCTTGCCACCCAAGGGAGCTACTAAGGATGGTGTCCACATATTTTTCATATGCTCTGATTTTAGTCATTGGACATTTGAGCACTGGTGGCAATTACAACAGATAATACTAAGATTCCAAATTTCCAGTGTGCAGATTTATCTCCAAGAAGCAGCTCAGCAAAAAAAAAATTGAGGCTCAGATACTTATACGTGTATCTCCAAAGAACATGCACATGGCTTGCTTGAGCTATGGACTCAAGGGTGGCCTTTCAGATAATGATTAATTAGTGATAATGGACTTACCTATGGTTAATTCACAGAAGTTAAGTTACATGTTGTTTTTGCTTAATGTTAGAGCTTAATAAGCTCAAAGGCAAAGGGGTCTTTGCTCTTTATAGTCTTCTTTTTATAGCACTATACTCTCTCCTCACAACCACATATCTATGATGTGCTTAGGGACTATGGTGCAAGAGATTATCTCTGATCATTCAGAGATGAGCATTGGGTGGGGCCAAGAGACATCACTCTGTCCTTGCGGTAAGAGAAGTGGAGGGAAAGGGGAGGGAGGGATTTGGTAGGCTTACATTTAAAAAAACAAACAGATGTATACTATTTTTGCTAAAATTAATCATTACAATTGCTGGCAATGGCACAATTTAGACATGACACTGTGAGGCATAATAATTTTACCGTGGAATGATAATGGGTTCCAATGTTATAAAAAAACTTTGCACAGTAAAGGAGGCACTAAGACATTTAGGGGCAGATTTACAAGCCCCTTGCGCCACTTTTGCATCACTTTTCCCCATGTTAAAAGTGATACAAAAGTGGCACAAGGGGATTGTAAATAAGCCCCTTAGTACATGAGGTCCTCTGTCTTCAGGACACGCATCTATCTAGACACAACAAGGGGAAACTGACCAACTGGTCTTCAAAGGGCAACAAACATCGAAAAACCTACATGCACCTTACTCGCTATAAGTCATAATTGGAAAGCGCAGAGAGTTAAGTGCACTCCAGGATTTAATCTCTATTATTTTTAAGGAATCAATGTATGTTACAATATGTAGAGCCTGTGTAGCTAATATAGATGATTCAGTGATATTTAAACAACTGCTGCAGGAATAGCCTAACGAAGAAGTTCCATTAATTTCATATTGTAATATTAATGTTGTTACTGATCTTAGCAAGATCCAAGAGCACAACCACCTTGTTTGTCGAATGCAGCATCCCAGGGCTGCCCTTCCGCATATAATGGCCTGCCTAGGTGTAGTAGTAATGAAGCATATGTGTAGACCTTCACAATCTGGCTTCCCATTTTGGTTTTCTCCACATAAATTACAACGCTGTTTTTACAACGCAAGTTGTTAAAACAACTTGTGCTGTAAGCGCTAAATAGTGGAATAGTTTAATTTCCTATACCAACTCCAGCCCACGTAACAGGAGGAAAGGTGTTGGAATTGAAAATTTAACTATTCCCTATCCAACAGCGCCCTCCAGCGCAAGTCGTTGTAACGACTTGCGTTGTAAAAGCAGCGTAGTAATGGCAGCGCGTGGTAATGCCCGCGTTGTAAAGGCTGTTTCCCCATTTAGCCTAATTCCCTGCATGCCAATTCAGATACACTGAATGGCATCTGATCATAACCCACTCATGTTAAAAATTGGAAGGATGCATTTCAGTATATATTACCGATTCATCAATGCTGAACTTTTGATAGAAGTCTTCTTACTAACTCGCATTATCAGTTCATACGACCAAAGTGAAAGAGGAATACATGCCTAACAGTGAGCACACGGCCTCCCCCAAAGTAGTGCGGGATTGTATGAAAACTGTTATATGAGGGTCAACTCTCACATCTACTATTTCAGGAGACAGAATTGATAGATCAAGCACAGATCAAGAGCAGATTTCTTTAAATGATTACAAACAGAGAATGCATTCTCCCTGTCAAGATGTTATTGTCAACTCACATTTAGTCACTAAGGATAATTAATTCTCTACAAAGAGAATTTAAAACGATGATGGAATAAGGCACTGCACCAAACTCAATAAAATTGATTGGTGAAAGCACTTCGAGAATAGTAAAAACATGGAAAACATTCTACCCTTAAAACAGAAACAGCATGCAGTAAAGAATTATGTATCAGCTATTTGTGACGCCCAGGGTAACATTACTCATGAGAAAGAATCCATAATGGCCACCTTCCGAGAGAACTATATGCATTTATATCAAGAGGAACAAACGGCCACCCTCTTACTGATGCATAGTTACATCAAAAAGTCTCATATGGCATCTTATCTACAACGCGCCAAAGTATGTAAACTGAGCAAAAGCTATGAGCCTTCCCTCTGGAAAAGCCTCTGGTCCCAATTCTATTCCTATAGAGTTCTATAAAACCTTAATTATTATCTTTTCCCATCGTCTACTATAAATCTTTATTTCTTTTAATAATAGTTATAATGATACACCCCCTGTCTCCTGGAAGAAAACTCACATTGCTGTATTACTTAGAAAAGACAAGGAGTCATTAAATTGGGAGTCATACCATCACATTTCATTAACAAATTTGGATTCAAAGATTTTCACCACAATTATGGCAAATAGGTTTTCTCCCTTGATTGGAGAGTGGGTAGATTCAATGCAGCATGGGTTTGTACCACCTAAGGATTACTACACTTCATACTAATCTTGCTGCTGCCATATTTGATACAGCATCAATTCAGGGTTGCACTGTCAGTATGGCCCTATTGGATGCCAAAAGTCCATTCAACAGTGTCTCCTGGCCATTTCTTTGGCAAGCCCTAATCATTTTTTTCTGTTGTTCAATGATGAACAAAAAGATAAAAGCACTATATGAAGACCTGATAGCAAATGTGGTCCATAAGGATACCCTGTCACCGAAATGTCCTATACTGAGAGCTACTTGCCATGGCTTCCCTCATGCACCTCAGCTTAAGGCATTGTGTCTAGAACTTTATACAAATCATTTTAGCAGCCTTACCAAGACACCCTCACTGATTTCAAATGGAGTATGCCAAAAATTCCTAGCCTATGCCGATGACAATGCAGTGTTTACTGACAAATACTTAATTGCACTTCCTTCTTTTTAAAATATATCCAAGTGGTTCCATACTGTCTTGGTTTATTCCAGAATGTACCTAAAAAGTTATTTGTGTATATTCAGAAAATATCTAGTCTCGACCCTCATTACGTACCATCAGGCACATACCTCCGGGTTAAAATTTCCAAAAGTCTACGGAAATATTCCAGCATTACTATACAGCCCTGTTTGCTTGCATGACTTCCAGCTTACAAAAATAGGACAGGCTCTCGATAGAGGTTTGAATCAGCTGGCTGGACTCCTGAAACGGAATAGGCAGGGCCCATAAGTTCTAGACCTGTTCTAGAGTGACACTCCAATGGTTCTTTTTCGCAGCATGGAAGTGTAAAGGGGAGAAAAGTTGTTAGCAAACAGTCAATTAGTCAATAATTCATGGACAACTACTTATGGTTAGTTAGTTTATTTCGTGGAGAAGTGTGGCCCACCGGTTAGAGGAGGCAGTCACTGATGCAGAGGTCAGACCCGGAACAAGGGTTCAATCCCTGACGCGGCAGGGCCTTGAGCTCAAAATGGCCACGGACTTGATAATTCTCGCCTCGGTGCCTACTCAAATCGTGGGTTCACACTCTGCAACTCTGGGCAATAGCTTGCTTAATCTCCACTACGGCCCCACCGTGATGGGATGCCTGGTCTTCACCTTGGGGATGCCCAGTAGGGGTAATCTTGCAGGGAAAGGCCAGGACGGGTTCCCAAAGCAAGCGCCTTGAGACCTTACGGTGAAAGGCGCTATATAAGAACGTATGATTTTGATTTATTCACGATTTCAAAGTTAAAAAAAACTGGATATAGAGACACCTCAACACAAGAGTATAAAAATACAAAGGAATTAACTTTAAGCCAAATCTGTGCATCCAATTTAGACGGTGCAGCATGAACAAAACAATTAACTCAAGAAGTAGGATACAGAAAATCAGGAAGCTTGAGTTCAAAATTCCCAGCATCGAGGGTTGGTGAGTGAAGAGCATTAGTTCTATCCCTACTCTAACGCTAAGATGACATCCCTACATAAGCATTTTCAATAGAAAGGATAAAAGGTGTCAGTGAGTGGAGTCTTCCTAATAAGCCTATCTACCATCAATGAGCCCAGTAGCATAAAGCCACCTTCGCAAATAAAGAGCTCATTTTGAGATGCTGTCTCTCTGAAGGCAAGAAAGAAGTGGGGCTCGTTCCCTAGTTTCAAAAATGAGTTATCCACAGGTAGAAATCGAACAATGCACTTCGCTCACATCATCTGCTCTGGTGCTGCCCTGAACAAACTTTTCCATGATGCCGTCCATGTACCTTTCTTGCAACAATTTGTCCTTGGTTCCCAGCCCTTTTCCTGTGTGAATCATTACATCCTTCCTTTATCAACCCAAGTCACATGATTGTAACTACTTCTCTCCTTGTCTAGCTAGTAAAACAAAGACATTATTCTCACTGACATAACGAAACTTGTGGGGGCCTCCTTGCAAGGTACGGGGAGGGGACACCACAGGACTAAATCGGGAGCTCTCCGGCCAGAGTCCTGTGCTGAGGGGGGCCCCCCACACTGCGGGGGCTGTGGGGGCTTGTGTTACGTCACTGATTATTCTCCCTAAAAGAGCATTTCTTCACCTGCAATACAAAACACGAGAAAGAACAGATTCCACAGCACACATCATTGGCCATTACTATTATTGTGTACTGTTGAGAATGCACATTGTTAATAACAATGCATTTCAAACAGTATGGGAGACCAATTCCAGGCTTCAGTTGGAGATCAAAAAGTAATTCTGCAGGTCTTCCGTATATAACTATAGGAATTGTAGCCGCTGGAACTTGAAATGGTTATCAATGCAGCAGGTGAATATAATTCAGAGTATTCGAAAAATTAGAATTCCTGGAAGTTAGTCACAGATTTCTGTAAACTAATATAGAAGTTGTGGGGTCCTTATGCCATTTTTTTAATGATGAATTAATGTAAAAATACTACACCAATTGGACAGCAGAACAAGAAGTCCTAGTTTCTGATGTCCTGGGAAAGCTAGTCTCCCATGTCCAATGACTCTCCTTATTAGGTGCTGTAAGATCCCTTTGTTTTTACTGGTACCAATTTGCTTACAGCAGGCTAGAATCCCTCTTTAGACGTAGATGTTTATCGACTGGCCTATCAACCCCTCATGCTTTTCCATTTTCTTTGGGTTCAGATTGATCATGATAAGTCAATCCATATGATCTGTTGGTATTAGAGAACTTCCATTAGCTTTATCATTGGACCTTTGTACACCACTTAGAGTTAATTTGGGAATTTACGCACCTGGCACCTCTGTGGGTCACAGGCCATCATTATACATTGAGATTGCTAATGCTTGGAGGGTTTTGAATGCCGTGTCAGAAGATGCAGATGAGTTTATGAAATACATCTCATAGGTGTACAGACAAAAGTCCCCAATCACTTGTGCCACTGTATTTTTTACTTTTGCCCACCAAATGTGGGCTTCAAATCTGATTTTGATGCCCTGCACCAAAGGTACACAGCCCACATGATCCATGTTTATAGATGCACTAATGCTTCATTTACTTTGAAAAAATCAGTATTCAGTTACTAAATTAAGTTGTAGAAATTTGTACCAAGATGTACATCCTAGACTGCTCAGTGGGCATATTATGACACAACAGAGTGCAGATGTGCACTACTCACCTGTGAGGGTCTCAAGGCGCTGGGGTGGGGAATGCTGCTACTGATCGAAAAGCCAGGTCTTGAGGAGTTTTCTGAAGGTCAGCAGGTCTTGAGTCTGCCGTAGGTGGATGGGGAGGGTGTTCCAGGTCTTGGCAGCGTGGTGGTAGAACGATCTGCTGCCGGAGGTCGCTCTTCGGAAGGGGGGAGCTGTGGTGAGGATCAGGCGTGCAGAGGCATTCTGGAGCCGTCTCAGGAGTTTGGCCGAGGCTCCTGCATAGAGGGCGTTTCCGTAGTCCAACCTGCTGCTGACGAGGGTCTGGGTGACCGTTCTTCTCGTTTCAGTGGGGATCCACTTGTAGATCCTACGGAGCATGCGGAGGGTGTTGAAGCAGGAGGAGAAGACAGCGTTGACCTGTTTAGTCATGGATATGTTTAGTCATACTTTAAAAAAAACAGACTAAGGAATAATTTACGTAAATGTAAGAAATATTGGCAATCCAATAACGTGTAAAATATTACATTTTATCCCTATCTTACATATACATTTACCATCTGGTTGCATTAAGACAGATTTTATAGCACTATTTGTTACGGCCGGGTTAATACCGATTCTTATCCTTAGTACTTCCATTCTTAGCCAACGGTTCAGTAATATGTCTAGGTAAGGATAGCTTATATCTTTCTCCCAGCTATTACTCATGAATTTTGCAGAGTCTTTCTTACTCAGATACTCTCGGTCTATTGCTCTAGACAGTACTTTTCCCTGCATTTTAACCCCTTCAATGCTGTTGACGAGCTCAGCTCGTCATCAGCCACGGGGGGCGTGTGCGGATGACGAGCTGAGCTTGTCATCTAACGCGGCTTTTGAAAAAAAGCAGCGCGAAAATAACCGCCGCAGCGATGCGGTCAAGTACACTCTTAGTTACATTGACTTGCAACCAATGTCTTCAGATCTATTTTCACGTTCAGGTGATCATATATGGTCTGGAGTTTACTTCTTGTGGCTTTAGCCCACTTTAGCTCACTAGATTGAATTTCTTTCATGCACCGTTGAGACACCATTGAGACAAGCTTCTGCACTGGCTCCCAATGGACCATAGGGTCATGTTCAAGATCTTTAGTTTGACTCACGAAGCCTTTTATGACTCTGGCTGTGAGGGCATCAAGTCGACTGTCCAGCATTATGCTCTCACGAGATCCCTTTGGTCTTCGGACAAAAATTTGATCACTGTTCCCAGATTTAAGAAGGTTTAATGGGGCAGCAGAGCCTATTTCGCAAGGCCTTGAAGACCTGGCTTTTTTGTTGTTCCTCTGTTTAAGCATGTTCTTTCTCTCTTCGACTCAGTCTATTGATGTTTGCATCTCGCGCCTTGACGCCCTTGGGCTAAGTTTTGCACTCTACAAGTCTAATTTAATTCATTCATTCATCTTCCTGTGTCCCAAACGATTCCAGAATCTGAGTAGACTTAATTGCGCCTGATCATTCCACGCAGTCAGGCCTAACTCCAATCTAATTGCCTCAATCATTGCTGAGCTAGGGAGGGACAGTAAAGATTTTAAGCATTTCCCTTCATCTTTATCTCAGGAGCTTTTACCATCAATACAAAAAAACTTCTGAACCATATTGAAGTTGCGGAGGAATCATTGCTTTATAGGCCGTAAGTAGTGGTTTATGCGACATGTCACCATAACTATGATTGAATCTTTTCAGCCCACACACCGCTAAATGTGCTTTTATCTTCTGTACCTCCAAGTGCATACCCCACTTCAAAGACTTTGTAAACTTTTGGGCTTGTGCCTCTGACGGAACCCAAGATAGGGGGCAAATCTGCTAGGAATATGGCAAAAGAAGAGGGCCAAAACGCAACCTTGCTTTAGTCCATTATTTATCACTATTTCAGGTGTTAGGCCGCCAGATGTATCTTTAATTACCTACGCCCAGTTTGGGCTGTGCAGCTCCTGAATTACCAACAAGAGATCCGCAGGAACTTCATAGTTTCTCAAGGCCTCCCACTCCCTATCCACCAAGTCAAAAGCTGCGCGAAAGATCTACTTGAGCACCCTGTCCAAGCAGGGACCCACACTCTAGTCAGAGTAAGTGTAACACACACTAAGGTTACCTGTGCTCCCCTTCAGACTAAACTAAAATGGCAATGTGTTAAGTATTTTTGCACCCACACAGACTCACACAGTAACACAGTGAAAACACCACTAAAGTACTTCACACCAGTTTAGAAAAATATCCAATATTTATCTGAGTAAAGCAAGACCAGAATGTCAAAAATCCAACATACACAAGTCAGATATGAATCCTTCAAAATTAAATGCAGTAAAAGAGCTTACAAAACAATAGCTCCAACTGGGGCTATGTGGTTGCTCTTGAATGGGACACATCCACAAGTTAAGTCTGACCGTGATAGAGCATGGGCCGGGCTAGGGGAGAGGCACAGACCCTAGTACTGTGCCATGGATACATCACAAAGTCAAAGTCGGAGCAATGGCAAGAGGAGGTAAGGGTCGCAAAGGCAGGTGGTGCGTCGGTTCCTTACTGCTATGATGGTCGTTGGCACACTGGCGCTTGAACCAGTGGCGTCACGAGGGGGGTGCGGGAGGTGCGGGCCGCACCGGGTGTCACCATCAGAGGGGTGACACCAAAATGAACTCGCTATTTATTTACTGTTCATGTAACACCGCCCGTACTTATTAAACAAGCAAAGACGTTGTGCAATGCGGAACATTATAGGAACAGTAAATAAATAGCGAGTTCAGATTTTGTTGTCACCCCTCTGATGGTGTCACCTGGAAATGGAATAGGTCCATGGTAATGGCGTAATGTGGCGATTATAAATGGGGCCATCGGATTATCTCCTGCATGAACCGGGTGATGCAAAACTAGAAATGAAAAATCTTATTTTCTATCTTTTTCCCAAACGTTGCGAAAATACTTTCCTGAAAGTAAAAGAGAGGTGACCTTCCGTGAAAAATGATCTGTCACAAATTAATGGACAAAGCCCTTTTTCGCTTAAAAAGAAAACTGCTAATCTGGGCTGGTTTTTTTTTTACAAACAGGCGTGTCATTATTTACAGGACTTTAAATCAATGTAAATTGTGTTTTCAGGTATCTACTTTCTACACTTAGTAGTTCACATACTGCTCGTTGAGAAGTAATTCCCAAGACAAAAGATAGTGATATCTTTTGAGATGTGAATGAGAAGTGCCTGGCCGACATGTTGAAGGAGGAGAACATCCAGTCCTTTCAGGATTTACAGGACAAATTTGGTCCAATCCTGGTCGTTTGCTTATGGGCCACCCTGAGGCACAAGTCTGCATCAGGGGAGGCACCCTCCCATGAGAGCCTGGGTGAAGCACCGCCTCTCCCCGGTGCCTGGCATGTCGGCGGATGGTCCTGGCTGTCAGTCAGTCAGTCCTCGGGCCACAGAGTGAGGTGCTGCTGCTATTTTAAAGGGGAGTGGAGAAGTAAGTGCAAGGTTGTGCTGCTGGGATCTTGAGGAATGGAACCCAGTGGCATCATAGGGGGTTGCGGGCCGCACCGGATGACACCAAACTTTTCCACTCAGTGTTGCGTGCACAAATTCAAAGCGCATTTCATGAGTTTATTTCAGTCACTTTGAGAAGAGCCAAAAACTATGGGTGAAACCATGGGTGGGGGGGAGAAGGCGACGAAGAAAGGGTTAAAAGAGCAGCAGGCGGAGGAGGGGGGTGGCGCAGGCAGAGAGGGAGATGGTGCAGGCTGAGAGGGAAATTTTGCAGGCAGAGGGAGAGATGGTGCAGGCGAAGGGGAGATGGTGCAGGCAGGGGGAGAGATGGTGCAGGCAGGGGGGGGTGGTGCAGGCAGGGGGGAGATGGTGCAGGCGAAGAGGGAGATGGTGCAGGCAGAGGGAGAGATGGTGCAGGCAGGGGATGAGATGGTGCAGGCAGGGGGTGAGACGGTGCAGGCGGAGGGTGAGACGGTGCAGGCGGAGGGGAGATGGTGCCGGCAGAGGGGAGAAGGTGCAGGCAGAGGGGAGATGTTGCAGGCAGAGGGGAGAGGGTGCAGGCAGAGGGGAGAGGGTGCAGGCGGAGGGGAGATGGTGCAGGCAGAGGGAGAGCTGGTACAGGCAGAGAGAGAGCTGGTGCAGGCGGAGGGGGAGATGGTGCAGGCAGAGGGAGAGCTGGTACAGGCAGAGAGAGAGCTGGTGCAGGCGGAGGGGGAGATGGTGCAGGCAGAGGGAGAGCTGGTGCAGGGGGAGGGAGAGCTGGTGCAGGCGGAGGGAGAGCGGATCTATGTTGATACAACGCATGTTATTACAACGCATGCTTTTACAACGCAATTTTTACAACGCAAAAACTTTTACAACGCATGTATTTACAACGAATGTTTTACAACGCAGGTACCTTTACAACGCATACCATTACAACGTAAGTATTGGTAAGTATATGTTAATTTTATAATCGTAAATTAATTTAAAAAATATAATTTAATGTAATTTAATTTAAATTTAATTTTAATTTATTTTTACCCTGTACCCCTGTACCCCCAAAACCCAAAACTGACCCTGAACCCCAAAAATACCCCTTTACCAAAACACTAAAACTGACCCTGAACCCCAAAAATACCCCTTTACCCAAAAACTAAAAACTGACCCTAAACCCCAAAAATACCCCTTTACCCATAAACTAAAAACTGACCCTGAACCCTAAAAATACCCCTTTACCCAAAAACTAAAAACTGACCCTGAACCCCAAAAATACCCCTTTACCCAAAAACTAAAAACTGACCCTGAACCCCAAAAATACCCCTTTACCCGAAAACTAAAAACTGACCCTGAACCCCAAAAATACCCCTTTACCCAAAAACTAAAAACTGACCCTGAACCCCAAAAATACCCCTTTACCCAAAAACTAAAAACTGACCCTGAACCCCAAAAATACCCCTTTACCCAAAAACTAAAAACTGACCCTGAACCCCAAAAATACCCCTCTACCCAAAAACTAAAAACTGACCCTGAACCCCAAAAATACCCCTTTACCCAAAAACTAAAAACTGACCCTGAACCCCAAAAATACCCCTTTACCCAAAAACCCAAAACTGATCCTGAACCCCAAAAATACCCCTTTACCCAAAAACCCAAAACTGACCCTGAACCCAAAAAATACCCCTTTATCCCAAACATATAACATATAAAAAATAATTATATACTTACCAATACTTACGTTGTAATGGTATGCGTTGTAAAGGTACCTGCGTTGTAAAAACATTCGTTGTAAATACATGCGTTGTAAAAGTTTTTGCGATGTAAAAGTTGCGTTGTAATGGTATGTCGTTGTAAAAGTTGCGTTGTAAGTGATGTTTCCCGGGAGAGCTGGTGCAGGCAGAGGGGAGATGGTGCAGGCAGAGGGGAGATGGTGCAGGCTGAGAGGGAGATGGTGCAGGCAGAGGGAGAGCTGGTGCAGGCGGAGGGAGAGCTGGTGCAGGCGGAGGGGGAGATGGTGCAGGCAGAGGGAGAGCTGGTGCAGGCGGAGGGAGAGCTGGTGCAGGCAGAGGGAGAGCTGGTGCAGGCGGAGGGAGAGCTGGTGCAGGCAGAGGGGAGATGGTGCAGGCAGAGGGGAGATGGTGCAGGCAGAGGGGAGATGGTGCAGGCTGAGAGGGAGATGATGCAGGCAGAGGGAGAGATGGTGCAGGCAGGGGATGAGATGGTGCAGGCAGGGGGTGAGATGGTGCAGGCAGGGGGTGAGACGGTGCAGGCGGAGGGTGAGACGGTGAAGGCGGAGGGGAGATGGTGCAGGCAGAGGGGAGATGTTGCAGGCAGAGGGGAGAGGGTGCAGGCGGAGGGGAGATGGTGCAGGCAGAGGGAGAGCTGGTGCAGGCGGAGGGAGAGCTGGTGCAGGCGGAGGGGGAGATGGTGCAGGCAGAGGGAGAGCTGGTGCAGGCGAAGGGAGAGCTGGTGCAGGCAGAGGGAGAGCTGGTGCAGGCAGAGGGGAGATGGTGCAGGCAGAGGGGAGATGGTGCAGGCAGAGGGGAGATGGTGCAGGCTGAGAGGGAGATGCTGCAGGCAGAGGGAGAGATGGTGCAGGCAGGGGATGAGATGGTGCAGGCAGGGGGTGAGATGGTGCAGGCAGGGGGTGAGACGGTGCAGGCGGAGGGTGAGACGGTGCAGGCGGAGGGGAGATGGTGCAGGCAGAGGGGAGATGTTGCAGGCAGAGGGGAGAGGGTGCAGGCGGAGGGGAGATGGTGCAGGCAGAGGGAGAGCTGGTACAGGCAGAGAGAGAGCTGGTGCAGGCGGAGGGGGAGATGGTGCAGGCAGAGGGAGAGCTGGTGCAGGCGGAGGGAGAGCTGGTGCAGGCGGAGAGAGAGCTGGTGCAGGCAGAGGGGAGATGGTGCAGGCAGAGGGGAGATGGTGCAGGCTGAGAGGGAGATGGTGCAGGCAGAGGGAGATGGTGCAGGCAGAGGGAGAGATAGTGCAGGCAGGGGATGAGATGGTGCAGGCAGGGGGTGAGACGGTGCAGGCGGAGGGTGAGACGGTGCAGGCGGAGGGGAGACGGTGCTGGCAGAGGGGAGATGTTGCAGGCAGAGGGGAGAGGGTGCAGGCGGAGGGGAGATGGTGCAGGCAGAGGGAGAGCTGGTACAGGCAGAGGGAGAGCTGGTGCAGGTGGAGGGAGAGGGGGAGATGGTGCAGGCAGAGGCAGAGCTGGTGCAGGCAGGGGATGAGATGGTGCAGGCAGGGGATGAGATGGTGCAGGCAGGGGGTGAGACGGTGCAGGCAGGGGGTGAGACGGTGCAGGCGGAGGGGAGACGGTGCAGGCAGAGGGGAGATGTTGCAGGCAGAGGGGAGAGGGTGCAGGCGGAGGGGAGATGGTGCAGGCAGAGGGAGAGCTGGTACAGGCAGAGGGAGAGCTGGTGCAGGCGGAGGGAGAGGGGGAGATGGTGCAGGCAGAGCTGGTGCAGGCGGAGGGAGAGCTGGTGCAGGCAGAGGGAGAGATGGTGCAGGCAGAGGGAGAGATGGTGCAGGCAGGGGATGAGATGGTGCAGGCAGGGGGTGAGACGGTGCAGGCGGAGGGTGAGACGGTGCAGGCGGAGGGTGAGATGGTGCAGGCGGAGGGGAGACGGTGCAGGCAGAGGGGAGATGGTGCAGGCAGAGGGGAGAGGGTGCAGGCAGAGGGAGAGATGGTGCGTACAGAGGGAGAGATGGTGCGGACAGAGGCAGAGATGGTGCAGCAGAGGGTGAGATGGTCCATGCGGTAAGTCATGAGGGGGTGACACCATTAGTTACCCGCACCGGGTGACACCAACCCTAGTGACGCCACTGGCTCGAACATGATGAGTTGAGCATAGGAGGTGAGGCGTCACTGCGGCAAAGTGATGTATTGGTTCCTTTTAAGCAGTGCAGAGTCATTGAACATCTAATGCCCGGGGACAATGCGAGTTCAGGGGAGGAGTTGGTTGCAGGTGCAAGACCTCGGCTCCTGAATGCAACGCAGTGTGAATGATGGATCAATGTCACATTGCGTTGCGTCAATTCCACAGCATTGATGTCAAACCACTAGGTAATAGGCTCTGCATCGGAGTTAGAGAGGTGTGTCACAGACTTCGGTGAAGCAGGGCTCCAGACTCACGTTTCAGAAGTACTTCGGAGGTGATGTGGCACCATTGGGTCCTGCATTGTAAGTTGTGGTCTTTGAGTTGCACACTCAGCGAGTGGGGACCACGGCTTCGGTGCAGGCAGTGGCAATGCATCTATTTTGAATGGAGGAGCCGGTTCTGAAGTGACGCTTGGTGTTGATGCATCATTTCTTGGCTGCAGCACAAGAATCACCTATAAGGGTCTTGGACTGGGTTTGGCACCACTTGGCAGGTCAGGAATCACAGCAGAGGAACCCAGGTGCAGGTAGCAAGATGCAGATTAAGTCTATGATGGCCCTGAGATTTCCAACAGGAGGCAAGCTTAGTTCAGGCCCTTGGCAAAACTTTAAAAAGCAGAATGCAGAGAACAAAGTCCAGTCCTCTCACTCTGAGACAAGAAGCAGCAGACAGCAGGCCAACACAGTAAAGCAAGCAGCAAAGTGTCAGTCCCTCCTGGCAGTCTAACAGTCTTCTTCCTGGCAGAATGTCCTCAGTCCAGAGGTGTTTCTACTGTTATGGTGTCAGAAGTCCAGTACTTATACCCATTTTGGTCTTTGAAGTAGGGAAACTTCAAAGAAAGGGCTTTGTAGGGTGTAAGACCCTGCCTTTCCTGGCCCTCGTTCCAGACACACTACAGGGCTGTGTGTAGTTATTTATGTGGGGATAGGCACAGCCCTACGCATGTGCAAGTGTTTACTCCTCCCATCACTCTAACTCAGGAAGATCCATCAGCCTGGTGAGGGGCCATCAGGATATGCAGGGTACACTTCAGCTCCCATTGTGTTTGACTGTCTAGAGTGAATTCACAAATTCCAACTGTCATCTACCCAGATGTGTATTCTAGGGACAGGCAGAGACACTGAATGGTTACAGTAAGAAAATGCCAACTTTCTAAAAGTGGCATTTTCAGACGTGCAATTAAAAAAATAGCTACACTCAAGAATGTGTTTCGAAATTGTCCAGAGACATCAATTCTAATTTTCGATCAGCTTCCAATTAGAAGATAACCATGTAAAATGCTACAGCGCAGCTCCAATGCTAACCTACGGGATAGATAGGCCTTGTTGTAGTGAAAAGTGAATTTAGCAGTTTTCTGCTACTAGGGCATGTAAAACTTTAAAGCACATGTCCCACCTTTTAAATACACAACACCCGGTCCCTGGGGCTACCCAGGGCCTACCTTAGGGGTGCTGTACATGAAGAAAAAGTACATTTTGGGGCATAGTAAGTAGGTGTACTTGCCAGGTTTACATGGCAGTTAGAAACTGTGCACACATGCTCTTCAGTGGCAGACCTGAGACACGTTTGGAGGGCTACTTGGATGTACGTCTCTACCACGCACACTTTTACAGCGCGTACCATTACAACGCGGTTGTAACAACGCAAGTCGTTACAACGACTTGCGTTGGGGGGGGGCGCAAATTAAAAAAATATAATTTACTATTCCAACACCTGTCCCCGTGGATAGTAGGGAAGGTGTTGGGATAGTAAATTAAATGATTTACTATCCTTGAGCGCCACCCAGCGCAATTCATTGTAACAACTTTCGTTGTTATAACCGCGTGGTAATGGTACTTCGTTGTAACGCTCGCGTTGTAAACGTTGTATACCGGGCTACGGATGGATGTCACTACCACGCACACTTTTACAATGCGTACCATTACAACGCGGTTGTAACAACGCAAGTCGTTACAACGACTTGCGTTGGGGGGGGCGTAGAATCACTGCTGCAGAATCACTGCTGCAGGCCCATTAGTAGCATTTGGTTTACAGGCTCTGAACACATGTAGTACACAGTACCAGGGACTTACTAGTAATTCAAATATGCCAATCATGGAGAAACTAAATGCCTTTACATTTTAGACACGGAGCACATGCACTTTAGTACTGGTCAGCAGTGGGAAAGTGCCCAGAGTCCAAATACCAGCCAAAACAATGTCCAGCGCGCAATCAAAAACAAGAGGCCAAAAGCAAAAAGACAGAGGAAACCATGGCAAAAGGTGCCAGATCTAACAAGTGTGGACATATGTAACTGTATTGAAAGGGGTTTATGGACACTTAAGGCAGATTGACAGAATTACTGCTTAGTCTAGAGAGGCCAAAGCTTGCTGACGGTAGCAGGTCATTGGGTATTCACCAAACATTTGCTAGAATGTAAATGAATAAGCTGGCAATGAAGGCACAACTCCCCTTTAAAATGTAAGGGATATTTTCTAATGTTTGTGTAAGGCATGGATGTCCATATTTGCGTATTAAAACTGTCCGCAACTGCAAGTGTCTCACTACCATAAAGTTGAAGCACTGGCTAGTCTACGCTAATACAGTTTGTCCAAATTCGCGATTTAATCTATCATCTTCTAAAAATCCCAGGCCTCATTTATGAGGCCCACCCAACACTTTTGCGCCACCAGAATGTCACATGATCTGTTGGCGCAATGTGCCATGGCATATTTATAAGGCCACGTGAAGCCATGTGGCTTTTCATTGCCTTATAAATATGTGCTATTTTCACACCGAAAACTGCGTGGAAGGGGCCTTCCATGGGTGTTGCTGTGGTTGTTCCCACGTAACAACCATGGAACCGGAAACATTCCCAGATTTATGAGAAATCGTAATCCTTGGAATGCATCGGAACCTAACGCCACTCAGGGGTGGCGTTAGGGAGGGGCAACAAGGAGAAATGTTTAAATTCTTCTCGTGCATTCCTTGTTCTATGTGTGCTGCATTCCGCAGGCAACCATTGAAAAAGGTAATCGCCTGAATTGATTGATTTTGTGCAGGAAGGTGTCCGTTCCTGCACAAAATCAATCAGCCCCACATCGCAGGTGCCCTTGCACCATAGTGCAAGGGTGCCTGCTTTGGCGCACGGCAGCCCATTCTGTGCCGGTGCTGGGGAAAAGGACTGGAATGCACTGTATCACAAAGAAGCAACGCATTCCTGCCTTTTTGTTTTGACGTAGGGCAGCGCAGTAAGATTCTTTGCGGCGCTGCCTCACGTCAAAACCTCATAAACGAGCCCCCCTACCTTCGATAGAAATATTTCAAAAACAATACACTATGAAGAGCTTAGCGATTATTGACAATAATTAGTGCATGTATTTCTTAGGTTGAAATGCCTGGGAACCTAAACTCATCACTTGAGACAGCTTTAAAAGGTAATTTTAATGCATAACTTCTGAACAATCTTAATAAAACATTCACCCAGCTATCGCACCTTGTCGTTGCTAGTCCCTGTTTTTTATATGGAGTACATAGTTGCCTAAACCCGACCATCTGGTTACATGAATCGGATTTTCATTCTATATTTGACAAGTAAATAGAAGCATGTGACAATTTCTCATGTCAAGAAGGGGAGGAAGGGAGAGATAAGAACAAAATAATATTGCTCTGAAACTGGAAGACTACATTTTTCCTCCAAAACTCTACCTAATGAAAGTTAGTTTATTTTTTGTATTAAATTGCAAAACATTTTTACAATTCTGTCTGGCTCGATTTCTCAGCAAAAGAAAATTAACAAAATAAACACCACATTCCACGGCCTCAAGAAGTCAAAGAGAAAAGGTAAAAGCAACAAAGTCAAGCTACTGTGCAGGAAAGTTCATATCACCCTTCTCATTATTACCAATCCTCTGAACTTTCTGATCTGACTAGTAAGTACTTCAGGGCAAGGGAAGAAAGGTCAAATGAGAAGAAAACAGCTGGCACCAATCATCTAATGGCCAGCATTCCTCCCTTCTTTCATGCATGCTGTAGGAAAAACAAAAAACTACAAATCAAATGAAGTGGCAATAGAGGAAGGGATAACAGTGTAGGAGTCCAGACCATCAACAACATCAAGACTGTGGTGCAGTGGTTCGGATGTAGGATTCTATTTGGTTGTCCCAGATACAATAGGGAACTCCAGGATTTGGCATTTACTGCATTTGATAAATACCGCCCATTATACGGAATTACATGCATATTTTAGTGCTTTCCTCAACAAAAAATCAACTGTATTAGTTAGTAGGCGTATATCCATAGTAGATTTCAGCAACATTCCTCTGCCAAAATGTACCTGGAAAAAATTATGTGGGTGTGAATTTTGTAAACACTTGGCAAATCCCCCTTTGAGACTTTTCCAATGTAATCAGAATTCCGATGTGTGTGAAACACGAAGTTACCACACAAACTGGAATTCAGCGCTGGCCTCATTACCCAGGCTGCGTTTGATGGCCAAACTTGGAGGCTTACTATGGGGAGTTTATGAGTAACAATACTAAATTGTGCAGGTGGGAGAATAGATTTGAAACTATAATACACAAGTTCGGTCAAGAGACCATTTGTATATCTTATGATGCTTTCAATGTTAAGATGCCTCTAGCGAACTCAGCTTCATATCCATCAGAGCGATTGACACCATATATTGTACCTCTCTAGCTAAAATTGTCGCAGAATCTGAGGATAAAAACTTGCTGATAGGGGTCAGCTTATGAGCACTGGAATCTTATTTGAGGTCAAGTCTTAGGTTTGCTACAATCATCTGTGAATACATTCGCTTTCACACATATTTGTGCAGTTTTCGGGAAGCTATGTCAAATATATACAATTATGTGACATGCACCTCTGTCACTTAGTGCTATATGAGCTCGAAATGCATCTTAACGTCAACAATATAGGCTAGAAGGAATTTCAAGTTAACAAATATTACAACAACAAAAAAATGGACTCGAGCAATCGAACAACAGCTGCTCACATTTTAGCTATTCATGTTATTTTTAAGACTATTCACCATAATTTTGATGAATATGGAGGGGTAATTACACAATATGGTGGTATGGCCAAATTTTCACATCTCAACAGTGTTAGAAATGGGATTCCTGGTTGGCATAGTCATTCGTCAAAGCCCGGCAGAAACCACCACTCTAGCCAGGGCAAGGGAGTTACACAATGAAGATAACCCCTGCTCACCCCCTTGGTAGCTTGGCAGAGCAGTCAGGCTTATCCCAGAGGCAATGTGTAAAGAGTTTACGCAACTCACACACAGCAGCAACACACTAGGCACACCACAAAAGACACCCCACAACAGGTTATATGAAAATAGCCTTTGTATTACTCATAAAACATATTAGAACGTAATCACATATATAAACTGTGCCACCTGGCACTTGTATGACTTTACAGGGGATTATATACACTTACAGGGCTAATCGGGCCAATTGGACCACTGTCTTAATTCACCTTTAGAACTCATTAGAAGTGAAATAAAAACAATCAGAATCTACTGGCAAGAGCACTTAGCATAAACACATTAGGCATGAAAAATCATCAGTAATGCATCATTTTATAACCCCTTGTGCCCCTCTTAGGCATACACTGCACCATAGGTGATCCTTACACCAGATCACCTCAGGCCTCACCTAAATATAGGGGGCGGCTATCAGGCCTACTGGCCTTAACCTCGGGGGCCCGTCTTGGGCTTCCCGGTAATGCCCTGTGTCCCACAAAGTCAGGGCTCTATTATGCTCAGGCCTTCAAGCTGGCCAGCGAGCTGTCAACGCATCAGAGTACTGGCCCCAACAGGCCTGGGCTTAAATGGGGGCGAGGGTGCAACTCAATCGTGTCTCTTCCTAGACCACCAATGCCCTCAACGTTGCAGCTGCCATCAATCTGGCGGCGTAGCTGTGTGACCAAGCAGGCACCAACAATGTGCCTTGTAAGCCACACTCAACAGGGCTTCTCTTTGCAGGGAAATATGAACAAGCAGGCACCAACGTTGTGCCTAGCAAGCCCCAATCACCAGGGCTTCTCTCCTTCACAGGGCCAATCGGGCCAGATTCTGGAGCTCTCAGTGGCTCCCGACGTTGACCCCCTCTCTCAGGTAAAACCGGGACATAGGAAGGATGCAGCCGCAGGGAGCCCGCAAGGCTCCAGTCCTCCCTCAGTATCCGGTGTGCCTGCGAGATTCTGTCTCGATCTTGACTGTATGCAGGACTCTCCTCAGCACTACGGAAGCCCTGCTGTGAACCAGGCACAGGGTTGCCTGACTTCAGCTCCGGCGGTGCTTTCTTCAGCCAGCCTCGCTTATAGCCATGCTCCGTCTGACTTTCGCCTGCTTCCTCCGGTCTCGAAGTTGCCCTGCAGAGCCAGGGAGCTTCCACCCAGGAAAATCAACTGCGTTGTGTCACGATTCTCTGCAGCCTGGGGCCACTCAGCAGAGCCCTGGCTGTGCACTGCAAGAAAACAGTGACAGGTCGCTATGGAGAGTGGGGGGGACTTTCATGTCTCAGCTCCCCTCTCTCCTCACTCGACAGCCACCGAGAAGGGCGGCAGGGTGATGAAAATGAAAGCCCTTCCCCCATATGTGACAGAACTGGTGAGGGAGCTCACTTGAGCGCTCCAGACACTTGTCTCTAAAATAGCAGGAAGGATGACAGTCCAGTCCTTCCTGTGCTCCAGACAGGAGCAGCAACTGCAGGTCAGTTCACCCCTCACATAAGGGCAGCACATTGGGTGGAGCTGGGCCCAGGCAGGCCAGCTCACAGGGCCCTCCAGCAGAGGGGCAGTCGTTTGTGGTGGTTTCTAATGATGCCCAGCAGTCCTTCAGTAACCGAGAAGGCACAAAAAGCGCCAAAAACATGGGGTCACAACCCAATATTTATACAGAGAAATATCTTTGTTCTATGCCTGGTGCAAACCAGTTCTGGGGGGCACGTACATATTTCTTTGCAGTGCACAACAACCTCCTTTGTCAGTGTAGGCTCTGGCCCCAGACATACCACAGGGGGCGGAGCCTGCATTGTGTAAGGCAGGCACAGTCCTATTCAGGGTCAGGGGATACTCCTCCCTAGTGCTGACTCACCCAGCCCCTCTGGAACCACTGCAGCCCCCCCCCACTCCAGTCACTGTCACTCCAGAGCCAGACATGCAATACACAACAGGCACGCACAAAGACACATAGCACACAGAAATTCCTACTTCTAAAAGTGGCATTTCTAAAGTGGTGCTTATAAACCTGCAAAAACCATTACACAACATTTATTACCACTACTCCAAACATAACAAACCTGATCATGCTACTCCTCTCATTTCAGGAATTACCACTGAAACACATATCAGGGAACCCCCAATGCATTCCCATGAGAGGGCAGCCTCACAGTAGTGAGAAACCAAAATGGCTGTTTGTCACTACCAGGACATGCCACACAGTTAAGGCATATGTCCTATCTTTTACCTACATCGCACCCTGCCCATAGGGCTAGCTAGTGCCTACCTTAGAGGGTGACTGATATGTAGTAAAAGGGGAGTCACAGACGTGGTACCCACTTTATGTGCCATATCACAGTGGCAGTAAACTGTGTATGCAGGCCCTGCAATGGCAGAGGCCTGGGAAAGGTTTGAAAGGCTACTTTGGTGGGTGGCGCAAGCAGCGCTGCAAGCCCACCAGTAGCATTTAATCTACTGGCCACGGGTATATGAGATACCACTTTACAAGGGACTGATAGGAAATTAAATAAGCCAAACAGGTGTAGACCAATCTTACAACATTTTACCATAGAGAGCACATTCACTTTACACTGGACAGCAGTGATAAAGTGCCCAGAGTCCTAAAACCACCAATACCAGGTAAAAAGAAATACCAGGAGGAAGGCAAAACGTTCAGGAATGACCCTACAAAAAGGGCCAAGTCCAGCAAACGGTAACGTCAAAATCCTGAAATTACGAAAATTATTTTGGTGCATTTTTATACTCACCCAAACCTAACTAAAATGTTTTCTATGAAAAACAAAAATCAACTACTACGAACAAATGATACAATTATTTTTCCTTGGTACAAACAGGCACTCACAAAATACGTGTAAAACAGCAAAGGAAAAGGATTGATTCCTCTTCTGATGGGATAATGTAAGCATTTCACTATGGCTGATTGGTCGACGTGTCATTTGCACTTTTCTGTTTTTAGCAAATTTTTGTGTTTCTTAATTATCTTAGCTGCTGAGATCAGTGGTTGTGGACATAAAACGAAGACTTTTTTTCATTAAGCTGGTATAGAGTTAAATACAGGGATACATTGTTGCCAGAAGTGGATTATATATCATTGTTATATTTTTCAACAGTAAAAGCATGTTTAGGATTATCTAATCTCGCACCTCTTGATCCCACAGAACAAATCATCCCTCACAATTTAGTGAGGGTAAATTTATCGCAGGTGTAGAGCATGTCCTTGGTCTTTATTTAATTATTTACTTAACAAATGACTGAGACCATAAGATTCACTATAACACCTCAAAACATTAATGGAGCTGCTTGGCACCTACAAAGATGCCTGGGTGGTGTGTACAGGTTCAGAACTTTCCCAAATCTGCCCGAGACGGATGTACAAGCTCTTTTCATCCACAAAACTGCTCTAGAGGGTGTACAGGTTCTGACGATTCGCAAAGCTGTGAGGCAGGGATGTACAGGCTCAGGACGTTCATAAAGCTGGTCTGGAGAGGTGTACCGGCTCAGAACATCCAGAAAGCTGCTTAGGATGGTTTTACAGGCTCAGAACATTTACAAAGCGACCTGTGAGGGGTGTACAGGCTCAAAACATTCACCCAGGTACACGGGGGGCTGTACTGGCTTGGAACATATACAAAACTATTTAGAAGTGTACAGAACATTCATAAAGCTGCTTTGTGGGCGGGGTGTCTAGGCTTAGAACATTCAAAGAGCTGCCTTGAAGGGGTGTACTGGCTCAAAACAATCACAATGTTGCCTGGGAGAGGTGTACAGACTGAGAACATTCACTAAGTTGCTTAGGAGAGGTGCACAGAACATTTACAAAGGTACCTGGGAGTGGTGTACAGGCTCCGAACAATCATGAAGCTGCCTGGGAGTGGGGTACAGGCTCAGAACAATCATGAAGCTGCCTGGGAGGGATGCGCAGGCTCAGAACAATCATGAAGCTGCCTGGGAGTGGGGTACAGGCTCAGAACAATCATGAAGCTGCCTGGGAGGGATGCGCAGGCTCAGAACAATCATGAAGCTGCTTGGGAGGGATGCGCAGGCTCAGAACAATCATGAAGCTGCCTGGGACTGGGATACAGGCTCAGAACAATCATGAAGCTGCCTGGGAGGGATGCGCAGGCTCAGTACATTCACAAACTGCCTAGGATGGGTTAAAAAACAGACTCAGAACATGCACAAAGCTGTGTGCATACGCACGCATGCCCTATCTGCCTAGTTCATTTCTCTCAGGTCAAGAGGATCTACAATCTAGTCTACCGGACTGTGTCCTTTTTTAACAAATGCAGATTCTGCTCTTCCTTTCTCAGGAAAGTTCCTTTTATGTTAAGATTATTTTTGGTGGATTTATCTAAAGAATCCTGTACCCATGGGACATTCAGGAGAGCCTTGCATGTGGAACTAATTTTCCTCTTCTTGAAGCACTTGCCATTTGTCTTCCCCTTGGCCAACATTTAATCCTGTCCATAAATATCACCTTAATGTGTTCTATCTCAGGCCTCTTTCAGGAGATCAGGAGAGTCAACACCAGCCTCTGCACAAGGAAAGGCCAACACCAGCAGTAATTGTGGTACCACCACTCATGAACCTGTAATACGGGCTTGGGATCAATCATGATGCTGCAGCTGTTCCTGTCTACCTGTTCAGTGCATGACTATTATACAAGAACGAAGGTTTTGATTATAGCCCTGTCTCTATGTACTGCACCGTACACTAAAGACAACCAAACACAGAAAGATAAAGGCTATGCAATAAAGTTGTTTATAACCAATCTCAAGAAGTCAGAGGCTCGCCATGCTCCGAGCTAACCTTCTTGTAATGCTATGGCCCAGTTGTCTGATATTGTACAGCCCTCTGACACCTAATAGGGCTCAGGCTAGTTTTTAGGGCAATCTGGGAGTGTCCGACGAACTGGATCAGCGTAAGGGCTGTTTTTAGGCCGTTTGTGGCTCTGTTTATGGTCTGGTGATCTGTTTTATATTTGATGTATTTGATATTATCACAAACATTGCCTGCAGGAAGATCGAATGCACCATAAAAAACACCTAAATAGCTTGTCCTTACATGTTCAAAACTGCCCCGAATTGCAAAGGTGGGCCACTTTTTTAGCTATATCACAAACCATTGGGGGCCATTTTTTTTTTTAAGTTCAAGTTTATTGAAACCAAACAGAAAATACAAATGTGAAAATGCATTAAGAAATAATGATATACAAGGAATAATGGAATGAAACAATGCAAAAGAATAGGAAAGCTGAATGAATAAACAACTCACTCTCGTTCATGAAAAAAAAGAAGGAGAGAGAAAAGATATAAAAATAAAAAGGAGACAATAAGAATAAAATGGAGTAGAGTAGCGTGTGCACAAATTACATTGAATGCGAAAAAGCATGTAATCCTATAAATACAGTTGGGAGGATAAAAAACGGTAAAATGATAGGCAAAAAGACAACAATAAATGTTCAAGGGGGTTTGCGAACTTCATCAGGCAGATTAATGGGAACAATGTTGACAGAGGGGGGAGAGGGCGAGGAAGTGGAGGAGAGGTAATTGGTGAGTGAAATCCAGAGTAGGTCACGTTTGATGGCAAGGGAGACAGGGGAAACATAATTGGTATCAAGTCTGTGATTAAAACAGATAGCGTTCCACCAGGCGGAATATGTAAGTTTTGAGGAATCTTTCCAGTTGGAGGTAATCAAATGGAAGGCCACTGCAAGAAAAAGATCCAATAACTTATAGTGAGAATGGGATTGAGGCAACTCTGGAGAGAGGGAGCCTAGGAGAACGGTGGATGGGGAAAAGGGGAGTTGAAATAGGAAGATAGTGGAAATCCGTGACCAAATTGTACGCCAAAAGGAAGCAACCTTAGGGCAGTGAAATAACATATGGGGTAGGTCAGCAGAAGGGGAGGAACAGGACCAACATGCCGGGGAAAGATCAGGGGAGAAGGAAGATAATTTGGACGGAGAAAACAATAACCTTTGATAAACAAAATAAAGGGTTTTGTGGTGTTGGCAGCACGAGAGGTTTTGTGAATTTTAATCCAAAGCTTATCCCATAAAGAGACGGGCCATGTGACTGACAAATCCTGTTCCCAGGTCAGTTCAGTGCGAGATTTAGAGCGTTCAAAAGATGTTATCAGGCAGGAGTAGATGCGTGAAGCAGAAGGAGAGAAGTTTAAGAGAGGAGATAAAAGAGGGTAGAGAGGAGGGAAGTCAGAAGAGAGTGGGAGGGAATGAAGAAAGGAAAGGAGTGCAGGGAGTAATAGGTTATACTGTTTTTTAAAGGAGTTGGGGAGAAGATATTGAGACTGAAGTTCAGGAAAGGAGAAGGGCATTCTGTCACAGAGCAACTGCAGGAGCGATTTTTGATGCGAAGCATTTTGTTGTGCCAAATGGATTGGTGAGATAGAGAAGCAAAGGAAGGATAAGTAGCGGGAATGAGGGGGGCGAGGATGAGACAGGAATGCGCGATAATAGGAGAGCGCAAAAAAGAAGTGTGAGCTGAAAAGGCCAGAACTTCCGAAAAGTCAAAGGGGGAAATGAGAGACTTCTCCATGGACAGCCATACTGGTGGATAAGTGAGAGGATCTATAGATAACCAACGAACAGCTTGCTTCAGGGAGAAGGAGTCATGATAAGATTTAAAGTCGGGGAATTTCAGTCCTCCCTGAGATTTGTCTTTTTTAAGAAAGGATAGTGCAATCCGAGGAGGTTTATTTTGCCAGAGAAATTTAGACAAAAGAGAGTCCAATCTTTTGAAATAATAGTGAGGAATGCGGACGGGAATCATGGAGAGGGAGTATAAGATGATAGGAGCCAACATCATCTTAATTGAGTCTAATCTCCCCCACCAAGAAAGGAACAGTGGATTCCATTTATTGATAGAGTCCGAGAGTTTCTTGGAGATATAATCAAAATTAAATTTTAAAGTATCCGAAATGGAAGGGGAAAACCAAAGGCCTATATATTTAATTTTGGAAGGTTGCCAGGAGAAACCAGTGTGGTCAAAGTAGTGACGAAGGCAGGAGACATTAAGGGGAAGGATCTCGCACTTATCACGATTAAGGCGATAGCCAAAAACCAAGGAGAAAGCTTTGATTTGACGAAGAAAGGAGGGAATAGTGGATTCAGGATTGGAGCAATAAAAAAGGATGTCGTCTGCATAAACTGAGAGCTTGACTTGGTTGGGACCAGGGTTAAAACCAGTTTTAAGACTGTCTTGTCTTGTCTGATCTTTGTTAAAAAGGGCTCTAGCGCAACAATAAACAGTAAGGGGGATAAAGGGCAGCCTTGGCAAACCCCTCTAGAGAGAGAGAAGTAGTCTGAAACTTTTCCATTTGCGAAAATAGAAGCTCTGGGGCCAGAGTATAGGAGAGCAATGAGGGAAATCAATTTTGGGGGAAAACCAATCCAGGAAAGAGCGCAAAACATAAACTCCCAGCTGATACGGTCAAATGCCTTTTCGGCATCTAGTGCAATAGCTGCCAAAGGATATTGAATGGTGGAAGCTTTACTGAGGACATTAAAGAAAACTCTCGAATTATCAGACGATAAGCAGCCTTTGACAAAACCGGATTGTTCTGGACCAATAATTTCAGGTAAAATGGGATCTATACGTATGGCAAGTAATTTGGCAAAGATTTTGTAATCTGTATTCACAAGGGAAATGGGTCGATAATTTTTACAGAATGTAGGATCTTTATTATCTTTTGGGATGAGGCAGATCATTGCTTCTTAAAAAGTACCCTGGGAGGAGCCATCATTGACAAAAGAATTGAAAAGAAGAAGTAATTGGGGTAGGAGTTGTTTGGAGAAGTGGCTGTAGAATTCAATAGTAAACTCGTCAGGACCAGGGGCTTTGCCACGTCTAAGCACCGCAACCGCATGTGCGATTTCTGCTAGAGTAATGTCAGATTCGAGTGGGGAAAAGTCAACATGGGAAGAAGAAGGGGAAGTGAGAGAGTGGAAGTAAGAGGCCAAGTCATCAGGAAGAGGAGGGGATTCAGGAGTATAAAGTTGTTTATAAAAGGATACAAAATTATGTAGAATATCCTCATCTTTAAAATGTGAATCTCCATTTGAGTCAGTTATGGAGGCAATCCGGATCCTATCTTGACGTGTTTTTAGGTAATTGGCTAGAAGTTTACCCATTTTGTTTTGACCCCCATAGTAGCGGGCACTGCATTTCAGTAGGTAAGAGGCCGCGGCATCAGTAGAGGATTTATTAAAAGCAATTTTTGCTGAGATAAGATCTTTAAGAGAGGAATCAGAAGGGGATCGATAGTATGAATATTCTAACGTTTTAATTTTTGCAAGAAGAAGGGAAGATTGGCGTTCAAAACTCTTCCGTTTTTTAGAGACATAATTAATTATAAATCCTCTGGCCGTTTCCTTGAAGGAGTCCCAAATCATGACAGGAGAGGAATCAGGGGTGGAGTTAGTGTAGAAAAAGTCAGTAATGAAAGCATTGAACTGGTCGGTAAACTTGGAGTCAGCCAAGAGGGACTTGTTAATTCGCCATCTGCCAGGTGAGGGAGAGAAGGGTAGTAGGTCAAAGTTTACTAGGACAGGGGCATGATCGGATATGAGGATGGAGCCAATTTCAGATGCAAGGACACATTGAGTAAGAGATTTGCTAAAGAAAAGGTAATCGATGCGGGACTGGGTTTTGTGAGGGGGGGAAAAATAACTGTATTCTTGGAGGTTAGGGTGACAGAGTCTCCAAATGTCTGTTAGGGATTTACGCCGAATAGCCGTGGTAAATTGATTATGCATTTTGGATCGAATAAAGGTAACTGGGGAATGTCTGTCAAGGATGGGATCATATATCTGATTACAGTCGCCACCAAAAATAATGTAATTTTCGTTTAGGGAAACCAATTTATCTGAGATGAGGGGCCAAAAGGTGTAATCAACAGTAACTGGAGCGTAGACATTAAAAATAACAATAGGCACGTTATCTACTTTCAGTCTTAAAATTATAAAACGACCATTAGAATCGATTTCAAGTTGAGTATCAGTAACAGAAAACTTTTTATGAACCAGTATGACTACGCCATTCTTTTTCCCCAAGGAGGGGGAGGAGAAGACATGACCGACCCAAAGTCTCTTTAATTTAGAAGATTCACTGTCATTAAGGTGGGTCTCTTGTAACATGGCAACATCAGATTTTAATTTAGCCAAATGAGCTAATACTCGATGTCTTTTGATTGGGCTATTTAAACCTTTAACATTCCAGGAGGTAACTCTGAATGATATACAGTAAAAGTAATAAATGTAAACATGACCCAAACAATGCAATAAAAAGTGCAAAAAGAAGAACTTGAATTGAAACAAAATACGAGTCATAAAAACAAGATTTGATAGAGAAAAGGAGAGAAAAAGATATCAATAAGAATGAAGGAGAGGACAGGGAAAGAAGAGGAAGGAAAGAAAGAAGTGAGGAGAGAAACATACTGAAGGAGAAAAATAGAAAAAACGGAAAGGGTGGCAGCTGATGAGGGGACAGAAAAGGAGGAGGGAGCAAGAGAGAACAAAGAGAGTAAGAGATAAAAACAGAATAGAACAACCAGATAATAACATGAAATCGAGACATACCTACAAGGGAGGATTCAAAAGGTACAAGGGGAAGGGAGGAACCAGACGGAATGACAGCACAACCGGGATCGAGCAAGACGGAGGACCGGGAGGAATCACGTCAAGGGAAGGGATGAAGTGTGGAGAAAATAAGGAAACAATTGTCACAAAACAACAACAGAGAAAACATGTGGCAGCAATGAGACTAACAAACGCAACAAGGCGAAAAGGTCAAACAAATAAGGGAAAGAAACACATATTCAGCCAGCATGTGATGAGGAGGCATCCATGGGATCAATATGATGAGCGTTAATGAAGCTGCGAAGGCGGAGAGGGTCTTCAAATGTTGTAGTCTTGTTATTGTAGGTAACCTTGAATAGGCACGGATGAAAAAGACCATAACGAGCACCCATGTCCGGAGAGCAGGTCTTAAGTCCAAAAAGGCCTTTCTTCTGTTGGCAGTGGCCTTGGCGTAATCCTGAGCAAAGAATAGAGTAGAGCCGGACCAGGTAACTCGCTGGGAGGATTTCGCTGCTGAGAGAACTTTTAACAGGTCCGTGTATTCCAGGAAATACAGGATCACCCCTCTAGGCTTTTGAGAGGGGGAGGTCGATGAGGGAGGACGACCCAACCTGTGTGCTCTTTGAATATTAAGCAGGGTGCCTTCTGGCATACGGAGGACTTTGGGGAGGAAGGATTTGAAGAAAGTAATGGAATCAGACCCCTCCTGTCCTTCCTCAAGGCCGTATATACGTAGGTTGTTGTGCCCATTACGGTTTTCAAGTTCCTCCACTTGGCGCTGAAGGGTAGAAACTTGAAAATGAAGGGGAGAGATCTTTGCACAATCAGCCGCCAAAGAAGAAAGCGATTGCTCCACAGTAGTGACTCTGCCGTCGAGTTGCGACCAAGAGTCAGTGAGAACTTGGAGTTTCGCATTAGTGTCCTCCATGAAAGGACGTAGAGCTCTAATTTCCTCCAGTAATAATTCCATCGAGACAGGAGAAGATGATTTTGGAGGTGAAGGGGGTTTTGTCTGAGGCGTTTAGTGAGAGATTTCCCATTAGCCGCTGAAGGAGTCTCAGACGCCGCCATGTTGTCCTAAGGAGGAGGAGATGAAGCAGTTTGAGTCCGAGAAAACACGGAAAATAAGTTCGAGTTTTTGATGAAAATATGTTTGGTAGGCGGTGGTGCAGCCAATGTGCCTTTAGATCTACCAATAAATAGCGGCAGAGAGATAGAAGCCAACAAATGTCGAAGATTGCGAGAAAGACAAAATGGCCGCCGGGATAAAGTCAGTCAGAGTAGGCACATAAAAATGCTCAAAAACGAGCGCAGAGTGGGCATAGACTTCCACAAGCAGAAAGGATGATGAATTTGAAAGGAAAATCACCACAGACTTCCAGGAAGATCATTGGTATGATGTCACAGCGCAATTGGGGTAAAACAAAATGGCGGTCGCACGGCGGCAACGCAGCTGAGGAACTTACATAGTTCATAACTCCAAATGCCGCACCCAAGCGAAACCACGAAGGTCGGGGAGGGAGGAGTAGATGTTCCGACATCCTCACATCCCACAATTAGTGCTGAGCGACTCAGGAAGGATGCCGTAATCCGGGCACACCGAGGAGCTTCACCCAGACGCCGCCATTCACGTCGGGCGCCAAGCCACGCCCCCATTGGGGGCCATTTTTAATTTGATGCCCAGGCCTATTTTTTGTCCCAGTCTAACCCTGCTCCTAATCACTTCTAGTCCACAACTGTCTCGACTTAATGAAAATAATTAAAATACTTTAAATATATATGCTTATAAGGACTCCAACTGTTCTGCCTCCCCTCTTACTATGTTGCTGAACAAAAAAGTTATCATAATAGCTTCTTACAGGAGAGGGAAATAGAAAAGACAGATAAATCCCACCATTGTTGCTTTATTGGAAGGAAACAAATAGAAGGAAACAAATAGTGGAGTATGAAGTGAAATAAGGCCAACTAGAAGAAAAGTAGGGAAAGATTTACTTTTGGTAGTGTGGTGATGCAGGAGAAGAAGGACCACATAGTGAGGAATGGGTTTTGTTTGGACCAAGAATGAAGGTATTGCAGACAGTATAATACTGGAAAACCTGATTGGATTAAAAAGTGCAGGAGAGATAAGAAGAGAGCCCAGTTTTAGATGGGGATATATGAGGCGCTCTGAGAAAGCCACTATAGATAGGGTTTCAGCTGGCACGTTTTAGTACTTTTAAATTCTCAGTGACTAAATCATCTCACATCAACAGGAAGGGAATTCCTGATAGAGGAGATTGCTCCAGAGACAGATGTCATGTTATGTCACGTTACGTCTTATGTTATGTTATGTTATGTTATGTTATGTTCTGTTATGTTATGTTATTATGAGCTTATATAGCGCTTTATCACCCAGGGGGGTCTGGTACTGGCATTATATCCCAACAAAAGCTCACCAGTACGACCAGCAGCAAAAACCAAAAGCAGGAGCAAAGAGGGCCCCTCCTACCATAACAGTGGCAAACATTTCTACCATCTTTACCCTTCTCCCTTCTGCTCCATGATCCACGGTACCTGTGCCTGATTCTTGACAGAAGAAGTTTAAGGAGACAAAGGGGCATCTTTACAACAAAAGTAGAGGAGCGAGGGTTAGCTCCAAAACAGTTAAAGCCATGCATGCTCCATGACTTTAGAAACACTGGAATGCACCCTACTTACAAAAATATGTGCACTCCTGCATTTTGCCTTGCGCTCGTGCTAAATTCAGCTACCTAGCGCCAACACATGGACCCTTGCAAGGGTGCCAGCCTTGAGGGAATGATTCTTTATGTGCAAGAAGGTGTCCATTCCTGCACATAAACAATCTCAAATGGCAATTTGAAACTCCTATGTGTGCTGCATTGTGCAGCACATATAGAAGGCGCAAATCATCATTTTTTAAATGATTGTTTATGATGGGGCACCTTCATGGCGTTTTGCTGTTTCTATGTGTGCTGCACAATGCAGCACACATAGAAATAGCAAAGATCAAGAACATTTCTCGATGTTAAGACCAGGTTTTCCCTGGTAATAATTTTGATGCTGCCCCATATTTACACCACCCTTGAAAATATGGGTAATGCGAAAATCAATGGGTGTTGTGACGGAACGCCCATGGCAATAACCATTGCCCACTGCAACACCCCTTGCCTACCCCTTTCATGGTAATAGTAGCGTGAAAGGGTACCTTATTTAAAAGGAGGCGTTAAGCCGCATTAAGTGGCTTAATGCCGCCTTGTAAATAAGGCGAAGCACCTATTGCCACAGGAACGGTGGTAAAAGTGATGTTCCTGTAGTAAGTTATTTATTAAGTCCATAACATCAGTGGGAGCAGCCCCACCAGGAGCAGCCTGCCTGCTGCTCAGCCCATCTTCCAACTGTCAACACTCACACCAGGCACCAAGCATTCCACTCATGTCCATCACACCAACATTCCATAGAGAACACTCACACTAGCGGAGCAGCTAGGAACCAGGTAACAGGGAACATTATAACCACAACAGGAAGATACTACAGATTCACACTGAGACTGTGATTCTGCAGTTGCTTACTGAGTAGTGACAGAATGCTCTAAGGTTCTCCAGCTGCACAACACTTGCACCCTACTGCAGCATCAGCCAGAGGCATCAGGCGACCCAGCACATTACTAAAGAGATTAAACAGGAAGAAGAAAATACAGGCTCCCTATAGAGCAGTGGAGGTACATGCTTGGTGGGAAAGCGGAGTATAGGGCCAGCCAAGCTGAGGGACAAAAAAGCATGCAAAAACTGGTAGGTGGGTTGCAAAGTGTGATTGCAGAGAAATGGGCTGCAACGGAGAGTCACTTACACCTTAACTTCTCCCTTGTTTCAATTTTGGTCCCCTGTTTTGAAATCCACCATAATGAGTCTTGGCCGTAACATTCATTGGATATCTGATAAAAACATTAGGACTCATAGCTCCTCCTATCACTCCCCTGGGTATTAGCCCTGCTCTACTCCTCTTGCTCCTTATGTGTCAGTCCGCGTCACTTCTCTTTCCTCTTGTTGTTCGCTACAACACTTGCAACTAAGTGGATGTTGACACGGCAAAGTTAGCTGTATAATGGATCTGGATCACCAGAGGTCTTCAGATTAGCGTAAAGCTTAGCACCTAATGCAGGTAGGTCAATATCCGTGATCTCCTGGAATGTTAAAGGATAGTAGAGCTTCCTTTTTACATTGGTTTTTATGGAATAAAAAGAAATTTAGCTGACTGCCTGTGCAGGCAGCAAAGCACTGGTGCCTTATGCAGAGTATGAGATCTAGCTGGGCAATTTGTTCTACATGATTCTGAGCCAAATGTATTAATTTTAGAAGATTTGTGAAAACTCATGACCCAGGTTTTTGCCAGAGTCAACCTCAGACTATGGCACGGACAGCAGCAATCATATGTTCCTGCCTGCGATATGGTCGAACTGTTCAACACAGCTTTGAGCGATAATAGGAGACACTCGGGACATATTTATCAAAGGTAGCATCGACTTTGCGCCACGCAATGGGGGACAAGAGCGACGCAACCATTAAGTTAGATTTATCAAGCCATGCATTCCTACCTTGAGTGAGTTGATAAATCTAAAATACCAGCACAGCGCAAAACGCTGCATTGCGCTACGCTGCCCCAGCAAAGTGCAGGAAGGTCTGACTTCCTGCACAAAAACAATCCTACTTCCAACACAGGTACAGCCGCACCATGGTTCAAGGGTGCCTGCGTTGGCGCTAGGCATCACTTTATTCACAAGGGCTGGGAAAAGACAGGAATATATTGTATTATGTTGAATACGGAGCATTCCTGCCCTTTGCCAGTCACGCAGCGGGGCGGAGCAAGGTGGCTTGCAGCGCTGCATGACTATTTGATAAATACACCCCTCAATGTAGAGATAGGACATTTGAAGGAGCTGAAGAGATTCAGTGCTGTTGTACAATACAACCCAGACAGAACTCAGGGCCATCAAAAAGCAAGAATTCCTGGCATCATCTTGGCAAATGTGACCAGTCTCCTCTTCTTCCTTAAAGAGGAGAAGCATTTTGTTTGTGTTTTAAATAAGCGCCACTGTGCTGAACATCATCTATTCTTAATCATTTCACCTTCAGGTGAAAACCAATGTTCTGCCCTAGCCCGCATTTCGACATGTTCCTCGTGCATCCCATTTTCCTGTAGACAGTTACTCATCAAATATCCATTATTCAAGCACTTTCGTTTCACTCAGCAGCTTAATGCAACAACAGCCTTTGTGAATTAGTGGCATCTCTCCAAGGAGTGCTGCTGGCAGGCCACGCCAGGTGATGGCTTAGTAAAGCCAGTGCATACTTGAAAGATCTGCTTTGTATGCTCTGTGGAAAATAAACATCTGGTCAAGGTCCTCTGTAACACTGCTCATATTTAGATCTGTTCCAAATTCGCTTAAGGATCTGCGGTCAATAAATTCAAGTTGTGTTCACATTTCATTATATAGCATGTCAACATTCTATCTAATAGAAATGGAAATGCTAGGTAACAATTTAAATAACTCCCTCATGATCCCTATGCAAATTTAATTATTGTGCACAAATGGATATCATGTGACCGCACTTTAGAATCAAGGGGCCTTATTTATGAAGCTCTGCGTCACATTTACGCCACTATTGCGTCACTTTTTGTGACTCTGCGGTGGCGTAAATAAGGCACCACGCTGCGCCATAGTTACAAAGTGACGTATCAAGGGAGATGCGTCACTTCCTAAACCCCTGCGCTATGTCAGGTATAATGTATGCAGGGTGACCATTCCCCTGCATCAAAGCCTCGTAGAAGTGGCGCATTCAAATCTATAAGATTTCAGTGCGCCACTTCTAGGATGCCATTGCGTCAAAACCTTACGCCTGCCTTGTGGCAGGCGTAAGGGTGATTCAGGCCCTTTCAAACGGGGCTTGCCCCAGGTGACAGGACACATTGCTGGAGTTGCATCTGTTTTTAGACACACCTCAGCAATGTGCCACTTTTGAGCCTACAGATACATCAGTATACTGACGTATCTGTGACTTCTTGCGACATGATGCGCTGTACTGTAAATAAGGAAGGTGCCTTGAGAAGTGTTGCATCGCTGCTTTGTTGCAGCAATGCAACACTTCTCATAAAAAAGGCCCTAGATGTTTTGGCAACCAATAAATTTCTTTTTTCCAAATGATTACCAACTTCTTTTTTTGAACCACAATCATTCATCCTCTGAATATAATCCGCCTGACCATCAAATCCATAGGCACACCTAACAATTCTTCAAACAAAACACCGAAAAGATCAAGCCTATTGCACTTCCCTAAAGAGATCATTTTTCCATCTCAAAGAATCCACAGGTATTTCAATTTTGATTTCATTCAGACCTTTTGCGTTTTAAAAAAATTAATAAATAATAACCAATTGAAACATCTCCTCTTTGACGTTACTGCCGTTTTAAAATAACCCCTCCTTCACAACATTTCGTAGACCTGTTTCTTACCAAGATGCACGTGCCAAACGCGCCCAAACAAGAACTTGCATCCAATCAAATATCTACCCAAGTTCCTCAAATATCACGCAGTCAAAGTTTTTCTGCAAACAACTCCGAATTTGCACCATTGGCATCCTTTTCAAGACTGCCATGCATGATTTTATGTCCATTGAAATCAGTGTACAATGTAGAATATTGTCCACAAGACTGTGTCGCTTACACTATCTTTTTGTCTACAATTGAACCGGGGTGATACCCAATCAACATAAGCAATAAGTCTTCCTCCATCATTATTACTACATCTGGTAATTTCATGTGGTCTTCATATAGTAGCAATGAAATGATAATTCATGCTCATGTCCAGGTTTGGTTCCAAGGAGACAATTTAGAAATGGTCACTTTCCTGTAACCCTGTTCGAAAGGATGGTGTTTATCAGTTTCTTGGACCTCCTTCTGTTTTAAATTTCGCAGTATGTTTTTTTCAAACTCCCATTTGATCAACTTTGAACCAGTCCTGTTTCTGGACCATTACTCAAAAAGGCAGTAAGAAAAAAAACATTCTTAATTTAAACTAGGAACATTTGGAATAAGTGTCAGGAGGAGAGACAAGATGCAATCTTCTTTAAGTGGCACAGTACTGATGACACAACAGTGCCAAAGGGCCTAAAGTGAATTTTCTTAATGAGAAGCTCTCCAGACCTGTCAGCGGCCTCCACTCCCTCAAGGAAGAAACTTGGCACAAAGCCCGCTGTGCAATATGTTCCACGTGCCGCTCGTAGTCGTGGTGTGGTGAACCGAGAAACCCTTCTGCCCAGCACTTTTGTGTTTAAGGAACTTGCCCGTGACTTGGGAGCCTGTGTGCTCAGTCACCAACGCTCGTGAGGAGAACCAATCGCTGTGCTCGGGAGCGGGACTGCGAGGACCAGGAGTGCTTGCGCAACACCATCTCGCGCACCTGGTGACTCTTCCCGCCCCCCTCCTCCTCCTACTTAACCACGCCTCCTGACGCGAACGCGGGACACGCGCGGACGGAGGCGCGGGCGAAGCCCGGGCAAAGGGCGGGCCCTCTACGTCCCTCAGCGGCCAGAAGAGGCCCGGCCGGGCCACATCTCTTTCCTGTGGAGCAACGAGAGATTTGAATTTTAACATATTTATTAAGCGCGCTTATACCGGGACGGTTTCATGGCGCTAAACAGCGGCAGACCCGTGGAGGCAGAGCGAAAGGCTAGACTGCTAGGGATCTGGAAAATAGAAAGGTCTTAAGATGTTTGCGAAATTCCAGATAGGAAGCAGAAGCTCTGAGGGCAAAAGGAAGCGAGTTCCAAAAAGATGGAGCTAGAACCGCAAATCTCGTTCCCCCGGACCTCTGCTTCCTGAAGCGAGGAACTGACAAGAGAGCTAGGTGAGAGGAGCGGAGCTCTCTGGCCGGAAGGTAAGAAGATATAGCTTCACAGAGGAAAACGGGGGCAGTCCCTGACCTAGCCTGATAAGTGATGCAGCCCAACTTGAAAAGAGCCCTCTCCTTCACCGGTAACCAGTGCAAAGATTGCAACAGAGGGGTGGCATGGTGAAATTTAGGGAGACCATAAATCAGGCGGGCGGCCTGATTTTGGATCAGTTGAAGTCGGCGGATTAGGTAGTCCGGGGCGCCATTGTAGACCACATTCCCATAGTCAAGGCGCGATAGCACCATGGCCATGAGGATGAGCTTAAGGGCGGGAACAGAAAAGAAACGGGAAACCTTACGAATAGTGCGAAGGGAAAAGAAACAAGAAGACACCACAGAGTGAACCTGCGTGTGAAGAGAGAGGTGGGAGTTGATAAAGATGCCTAGGGTTTTGACCTTAGGAACCGGGAGGGGAGGGGGACCAAGTGAATGGGGCCAGAAAGAAGGGGACCAAGGACTGCAACCACTCCCAGTCAAAACCAACTCGTATTGTCTGGATTCAATTTAAGGTGGTTGCAGTTCATCCAGTTTTGTATGAAAAGCATCACCCTTTGGAAGTTCTGGGCAGAGGTGGGGGAATGGGAGAGGTTAAAGATGAGTTGGAGGTCATCGGCGTAATTAAATACCGAGACCTCCATCTGCTGTAAAGAAAAAATGAGGGGTGAGATGTATAAATTAAACAACAAGGGAGACAAGGAGGAGCCCTGGGGAACGCCGCAAGTCACTCTGCGAGAAGGGACAGCAAAGTCTGCCAGATGGACGGCCTGCTCCCTGTCCGTTAAAAAGGACCGGAGCCAGGCAAGGGCCGTGCCCCCGATGCCCGCCGCCTCGACACGGGTCAACAGAATGTCATGGTCCACCGTGTCGAACGCGGCGGACAAATCTAAGAGGACCAGAGCCTGAGGGAGGCAGGTGTCAATGCCCTCCCTCAATTTGTCCATCACCGAAACTACCACCTTCTCGGTTGAGTGCAGCGGGCGAAAACCAGCCTGACAAGAGGAAAGGCGGCCAGTGGACTCCACAAAGGAACTCAGAGTCCCGGTAACATGAGCCTCTGAGACCTTCGCCAGGTAAGGGAGAAGGGAAATGGGACGGTAGTTAGCCGGCAGGGTTGGATCAGCACCTGCCTTTTTTAGAATTGGAATAATGACAGCTGATTTGTGGGCCTTTGGAACAATACCAGTTTTTAGGGAGTGATTGATTAATGTGAGAGGAGGGGAGGAGCAGCTGGAGAAGATCTCTTTCAGGGCAAATGCCGGTCCGATGTCCTGGGGTGAACCTGATTTTACCCGGGCCAGTAGGGGAAGGAGGGTTTCACGTGTCAAAGGGGGGAGCTGGGTGAGGGAAGGAGCAATGGGGGGCGAGTGAACAGTGATCGATGTCGGGGATGTGGGAGGGATATTGGCCTTAAGGAGAGCTACCTTCTCGATAAAGAAGGAGTTGAGGGAGTTACAAAGTGATTGAGAAGGGGGGATTTTAGAAATGACCCTATCGGAGGCAGCGAGCTCGTGTACTGTGGCGAATATTTCCTTGGATTGATTTTCCGCTGCCAAGATTCTACCAGAGAAATAGTCAGTTTTTGCTTTAAGTATGTCCCTTTTATATTCGTTAAGTACCAGGCAATAGTTAGCTTTAAGAAGGGGACAATAAGTACGTCGCCACGCTCGTTCTGCTCTGCGTGCCGCCAACTTTTTGTCCCTAAGGAAGGGGGTAAACCATCTGTTGGCGGCATGGGCGCGTTTAATAGCCACTCTCTTAAGGGGAACCAAGCTGTTGCACGACTTTAGCAGCCAGTTATTAATAGCTGTGAGCTGGGCGGGAAGAGATAGATCACTAAGTTCAGGGCTAGAGGCAGCAAGGGAAGAGCAAACATCAGGAAGGTTAGCCTTGAGATAAAGGTGAGGATCCTAAGACTTTCTACCTTGCTCACACCCGGATACTATCCCATTGCCCTGACATAAATATGAGGAAGGGTTTGAAAACCGGTAGAATGCCTGTCTTACGCTCCAAAACGAGACAAAAATAAACTGCACCGCAACCGGTCCCTACCCTCACAGCAATCGACATCATGCTACAACAAACTATTGGGGCAGTATCTTCTGCTATTGCTAATACTGAAAGGAGGTTATCTTTGCCGCCAACAATATTTCTGGCCGACACTCAAGAGGCGGCAATTGATCTTGTGGGTCCATCACAAGATGCCACTGACGACCTAGACTTAAGCCTCGGAGTCACCGCCTCCTTTGTTGATCTTCCATGCGGTCAGCCTTTAATTGAACCTCAGGGAAACCTTCAAAATATGTCACCCGACCCAGTTCCTCCAAGGGTAGATGGAACGCCAGTCAGTGTATCGCCAGGTCTAGGGAATACAGGTCCTACTAAGAACGAACCCAAGACGAAGAAAAAGCCTAAAAATAACACAAGGAACCATAACTTAGTGTCACCCGCTCCAAATTCTGCTTCAGGCATACCTTGTTGGGTCGAAAATATGGTAGCAGATCTAAAATCGGACCTTGAAGCTACGATAACGGCTCACATTATGCCCTTAATGTCCAAAATTGATAGGTTGACATCATTAATCAACACAAAATGGACTAATAAAGCAAGTGGAAATGTGCCAATACAGACGCACAGGAAAACAAAAGAAGTACCCCTAGGAAATACCATTAGTAGCAAATCTTTAAAAGATCCTACCACTAAGGCCAAAACTTTACCAGTAAACTCAGGAGCAGCAATACAACATCTGTCTCAAATGGGGGAAAAATCTGCTGTACCTCCCCAAACTCCTAGTGCTACTGGCCCTACCCCGGAGGCGCAAACAATCTCTGGTCCCAAAAAGGTGCCTAATCAACCAGCAAAGGGCTCTAAAAGTTTGGATACCAATTTAACATCAACTTCCTCTCCAAACACGACTCAAGAACCAAAAACAAGGCCGGCTCATATTAAGACAATTAACTTGCCGCCGGAAGTTTCACCCGTTGTGGTTGTACTGACGGGCGTACCACCACTGAAGGAGGGAAGAAGAGAAACCTTCGTTGAATTAAAAAACAAGTGTGCCCAGTGGCTTCAGCTGCACAAACCACTACCCATTCATATGTGTGGTGAAATACTTGCAGTTAGAAGAGGAGAGTGGGTGGGTAGAAATACCAAGACTATAGCAGGAGATGTTGTAACTGTCAACTTCAGGGATACAGGGGTAGTAAATTATATATGCAATGCACCTAGTAGTGGACCAGCTACCCAAATCCATCCACTTCCTCTGTCTTACTTTTTACCTATGCTACCAAGACAACATCCCCCTAGATTTAGTTATCCAATTAATAGAGGGTATACACACGCTCCACAACATACTATCCACCAGTGGCATCAACCATGGCAAGGACCACCTCCTCCACTTGACCCCTTTCTATCTCAGTTTGCTCACTGGAATAGATTCTGTGCTCTTGATGAGGTAGACTGACTTATTTTTGATGAAACTTCCTGCTCACACCTGGACCTCAATAGGGGTGAGGAGGAGGGTTCTCAAATTACATCATATTCGACATGCCCTAATTCTCCAACTATGATAGCCACTAGCCAGACTCAGATAACATCTTTTGTTCTAGAGAGGGAATGTTTAGAACCCCAAAGCCATAGTGACTTTATTAGCACTAAAAGCGAAACCGCCAAGGAGAAAATAAAAATCCTTAGCTGGAACCTTGCAGGCATCCACAGAAAACTGGGCCTGCCTGAGTGGAGAGATTTGGTTGAAGCACATAAGATCTGCATGTTCCAGGAGACCTGGAGCACTGAACCACTCCACCGGGTTGGGTTTGTAACCTACTTTGTCCCAGCTGAGAAACCCAGGCATGGGAAGGGGCGTCCCTCGGGGGGCCTCATTATCTGGGTAAGCATTTCCCTCAACTGCCGAATAACATCCAAGCAGATAAATAACCCAGATATCCTAGGTATTTCATTGTTCAACTCCTGTAGAGGTTTATCCCTAGTTCTATATAACGTCTACGCTAGAGGCACAAAAAATGGGTGCACTTCATCCGTAATATCTGACCTCGAGGTGCAGCTTAGAGACCACAAGGAAGTTAACTACACCCTAGTAGCAGGCGATTTTAACTGTACCTATGAGCCACTTCCCTTGGATGGTATCCCTGACTTAGGTGAAGAAGATAGCAGATGGGATATCCCCACACTTACCATCCCTCCGATTAAGCGATGGACCCGTAGCGCAGTGCAGTTAAATGCACTGACACTTGAGTTTGGGCTAAGAGCCACTAATGGCCGTACATCTTCAGATCGGATGGGTGCTCCTACATTCAACAGAGTTGGTCATACCTCGAGGATTGACTATATTCTGTTGGACCTAAAACTCTGGAGTCTGGTCGAAGATATGGTAGTTACACCGACTGTGGAGAGCGACCACAACTCGCTTTCCCTATCTATCACGAATCCCTGGTCCAATGATGCATTGTTAGCACCATCCAAATGTACACACAAGGTTACTGTTTCCTCTTGTGGAAGACGCTTAAAGTGGAATAAAGTTGCCACTGACGCTGTTAAACTTTCCAGTATAGATGAGGTTCTTATGGCCTCACAAATATAGCTAGATAACACTAACTCAGTCATACTAGCTGATAAGGCAACACCCATTTTTGAAGCAGCTGTTAAGAATATAGGCGATGCTTTTTGGGTAAAGGGCTCCGCAGGGAGGAATATGTCCCAGCACAAAACTAAGGGAATGCATGATTGGTACACCACAGCATGTAGGAAAGCTAAGACTCGTTTAATCGAGGCCGTTAAAGGCAAATCCCAACCCCTGATACAGATAGCCAGGAAAGACCACAAGAGAATACTGGCACAAGCAAAAAAGGAGTGGGAAGAGGCCTATTGGTATACCCTTAAAGAAGCTAGCTCCAAGAAAGATTCAAAATCTTTTTGGGACACCATAAGAGCTAGAAATAGGCCAGATAGTGACTTGATAACTTGTAATATCCCAAGTCAGGCGTGGGTTAAACACTTTTCAAAGCTCTACACCCGCCAAGATGATCATTCTACTCCCATTGCTTCCAGTGATTCTGAAGGGGGGGTTGTGGTTCCACTATCGTTCCCACAAATTTGGGACACCCACCCTGAAGATTTCCACTTCACAATTAAAGAAGTAGAATACGCAATAAGCACTATCATCCCTCAAAAAGCTGCTGGCCCGGATGGTATTCCTGGCGACCTTTTGCGATTTGACATCCCGAAGTGGGGAAAACTGATTCATTGCCTCCTTGTCGCCATCTGTAGGGGCGCCCCTATCCCCTCTTTGTGGAAAGGGGCCGAGGTGGTCCCTATTTATAAAAAAGGTGCCAGAGATGATCCATCAAACTATAGGCCCATCAGCCTGCTGGATATTAGTCAAAAAGTAGTTGGCAAGGTCCTACTAGTAAGAATACTAGACTGGATTGAAGAAAATAAAATCCTTTCAGACTACCAGGCGGGCTTTAGAGTGGGCACCGGGACAATTGAACAAGCTTTTAGATTAATGATGGTGTATTGGAAAGTCGTGGTTATAGGCAAGGACCTCTTTACCTCGCGTTCATCGATCTAAAGACTGCCTTTGACCTTGTACCTAGGGAGACCCTTTGGAGTGTCTTGGCTGATATGGGGTTGCCCCATTATTTACTATCATTACTCGTCAGGCTACATGAAAATAGCTTTGCCCAGATTAGGTGGGGCCCACGGGGGGAAAAAACAAGCAGTATCCCGGTTGAGAGAGGGGTCCGCCAGGGATGCGTGTTAGCTCCCACCCTCTTTTCCCTTTACATCAATGGGGTGGTTGAGCATCTCCGGGAACATCCTTCAGATGAACCATCCCTGGCTGGTGAACGTATACCTACCCTCCTCTTCGCGGATGATACGCTTTTAATATCAAAAACCCCAATAGGCCTCCAAAGGCTCCTAAATAACTTTCAATCCTTCTGCTCCAAACGAGGCCTGGTAATCAACACAAGCAAGACAAAATACCTTGTGTTGAATCCTCCTAAAAAACCAGTCCGCTCTCCTACCCTGAACGCGGAACCCCTGGAGAGGGTAGAAGTCTTCGACTATCTTGGTATTCGTCTATCACATAAAATGGAATGGACCTCACATCTGGACAAAATGCTCCTAACCCATAAGAGGATAACAGGAGCCCTCTTGAAAGAACAACGCTCCTGCTTAATAAGACCAATAGCTGTTGTCCTCGAAATCTACTCGGCTAAAGGGGTCAGTTCTGCTCTTTATGGGGCAGAACTTTGGGGTTCATCCATCACTAACGATTTACCAAGATCAGAGAAGAAATTTTACAGAGCGATTATGTCACTCCCTCAGGGTACTCCCACGGTCCCGCTAATGTTGGACCTAGGCTGTCGCCCAATTGACGATCTTGCAAGATCACGCCCACTTCGGCTATGGGCTCGACTGTGGCGAGTGGAGGAACTTGGTAAGTATGCGCAAGGTCTTGCAGAAATCATGTCATTACCGGGGTGGCATAAAATTAAATTGTTGAGAGATATGAAAACGTTGTTATCAAATCTGGGCTTAAACGATGCGTGGGCAAACAGATCCTCACCCCCAAAGTCAACTCTCAAGAAACTTTATTGGGACTGGATTTTGCTACAAAGGAACACTAGTACTACTCTGGGCCGACTTACGGAAGACTTCTTGAGGTTCAAGGATCAACCAAAACGGGAAGTGTATCTTGACACTATCGAAAAACCCTTTAATAGGGCCTTGTATTTTAAATTTAGAGCAGGAACTCTTCCTTTGTATTCTTTTACCTCACGATGGAATTCCCCTCCACAGTCTACAGAGCTTTGCCCAGTATGCCTAGATAAACCAGAGACAGTGGCACATTTCATGTTTGAATGTGGAGAGTATGCCCTTCCTAGGAGGGTATGGCTCAAAAATGTATGCCGTCAGCTGGGCACTAGGAGCCACATGGACGCAATTCGGATATTAATGTCTGATAGTCGTGCCACCTATGCTTGCGCCCTAGCCAAATTTTTATCATGGGCTTGGTCCATCAGAACTAAAAGGCTAAAATTAACTGTTTAATTCCTTTTTAAATTGACTGCTAAATGAACTCTTTCAAAAAACTTGAAACTTTCTAACCAACTTTCTTTTTTGGGTTATAAAACTTTTGCTGTATGTTCATGTTTGTTTTTGCTTTTGCTTTTAAACTTGATGTACTTGTGATTTATATGCAGCTTTTATGATAATTTTTTATCGAAATAAAGCCTTTTTGACTTGACTTGACTCCACGTCTTAAAGGTTTAATACCTACTTGCTGCGTGACTCATTTTGTAAACCTCGAAATGTTAAAGACTGTGGAGCGAATAGATTCCCGAATGAGACCAACAACTTACTTCTCAGTTTTTATCTCAACTAGAAGTGGGGAAAGGTTTAATTAAGGCCTGGTAGTTGAGAAAAGACAGTAAAAGTAGCAATCTGAAGAGACATATGAAGTTCTGCAAATGTACCCAAGGCCGGCATGGTTTCATTCCATTCACCCTGACTTTTTCTGCAAGAAGATGTCCTGCCCAATATGCACGGGACGTTGGACTGCAGAGAAGCTTATTCTCCCTCAGGCAGCCAATACAAAAATATTTATTGATCACCTTGCTCTCCTCTGCAACACTGAGAAGATAATGAGGACAAGTGCTACACTGGCTGTAATGGTACCTATGTGTGTTTCCCTACACCGTCAGGAGTAAGATGCCTAGGATGAACTACAGCCATATTTTGTACCTGTGGCACCAGCCTCCTGGGATACATGGAAGTCCCTGGAGAACACTTTTGCAAAGACCATTCTTAGCCAAAATCCCCTACAAAATAATATCAAAGTGAATCAAGGCTTGATAATAATTTTAACACGGCCTATTCTCTTGCTTCGCTAGTACATTAAAAGTTCCATATAACAGACTTGCTTCTAAGTCCCAGAAGATCCATCATATAGAAAAACATCTTCTAGTCCACATTCTAGTGCTAGAATTCCATTGCGAGGCTTCACAAGATTTTGGAACGTGTGTCCCCTACTTGGTTGATATACCTCACTTGTGAGCTACTATCCATGAATTCGATGAACTCCCACAACACTGTAACCTGTTTTAGACCAGACATCTGAATGTAAACAAAAACTGCAGACAGTTATGAGAAGTTCCTGAGATCACTTCCCACCATAATGCACATATCACTTGCATTTATTGCAGCATAATGCGGGATTCAGAGGTAAGATAAATTCCACATGACCAATGAGAATGAAGGCTGGCAAACCCCCAAGCTTATGCTTCTACGATGCACCGGATTGATATTACATACAGTCTGAAGAAAGGGAAGGAGAGATAAACACCTTTGAGTACCATCAGTGCTAATCAATATGCTTCCAATATTGAAAATGGCTAGACAAAGGGGTTTTTCCTTCGCATCTTTCTGGAAGGTTCTGAGATAAGGCAACACAAGTTGCAGAAGAATACCCTCTGTGAAAATTAACAGAAAGAAAATTCCATAATACATTTTCTGAGTGCTATGTCCTTTACTGCATGCAGCAACAGCTGTAGTTTGGTCTTCAAGAATGGAGTTGTCAAACAGGAACCAATAGATGTATTTGCAAGGTACTTGTATGCAGTACTAGACCTTGCATTCCTCAAGCATATATCCAGGGAAAGAGCTTACAGAACTGGGGGCCAATAGAACTGAGGTATAAACATCCGGGACAACAAGTCTGTAAAATGGGCAGTGAAAGTGATGCAAAATAGGGGATTTTAAAGCATTTTTTACACATCCTTCGCAGACCAAAGCCTCCTTATGTTAGGCAGAAAATGATATCACAAGAAAATGGTTAGGAAACATCTTGGACAGGGAACCTCTGTCAACACAAACTCGAATTGTCTTGGTTAGGAGAGGTTAGAAGGCCAACCACGCCCAAAGTCTCAGGAAAATGGAGCTGCCTTTGTATGACAGGCACAAAAAGGGAAACATCCCCATAATCCACCTGGCATATCGAATTCTACATGTCTGTGTGCTCCGTTATCTGATTTCTCAGTCCAGTGTCCTGGACTATGAGCGAAGCAGCCCACTGCCAGCAGGAAATAGTTAAGGCTGCCACAACTGGAAGCATCCTGACTCAGGGTCCAGGCCAAAGAATATATGAAATAACGTTTCTGTGCCAGGTGCGGTGGCCTTTTTTAGAGAGGCAGCTTAGGTGACTTGCAAGCAGCCTCCAAAACAAACTAACTCACAGGTTGTTTACAATTGTGGCTGTAACAGTAAAACTGGTAAATCCACTCTACAGTTAGAGTATTGGAGTTTGTAGATCTGTAGTTTTACAGAGCTGTAGCTTACATATTCTCCTACCTCGCCCTCGCCGAAACCCCTTGCGTCCGCAGAGCCAGGACAGGGGGAAGAGCCTTCTACTACATCACGGCCAAGACCTGGAACGAGCTCCCGAACGACATCAGACGCCCCCCCTCACTGAAAACCTTCGGAAAGGCCCTCAAGACCTGGCTCTTTGACTGATCGGAATTGCTGACCCCCCCCCCCCCCCCCCCCCCAGTGCCGTGAGATCCTCATGGGTGAGTAGTGCGCTTACAATTCCCTTATTGATTGATAGCGATTGTGCTATATGTGCGTCTGCAATATCTGTATTACATAAAGGGCTGCACAAGCGTCTGTGGCCCCCTTCTGTCATACTAAGTGCCGCGGGTGCACATGCCACTTTCCATAATGCGGCTCCTGGTGTAAATGTCCCTACAAGAGTTGTGTGAGCCATGCATCACATGTATATGATGTGACAATGGGATACACAGTTGTGAATACGTGTGCCACCATTAGGGATGCCATGATGTAGACTCCTCTATGGCCATCTTGAGTTCCGTTGTATTGTGATGTACAGGGACATTTGGAAAAGAGAAGGGTAGACATGAGATGCACGTGACATCGGCAGCTGTGAAGCCACCACGTCACTACTCAACTCATGCATGGTGGGGAAGAACACAAAGAAGAAGGATACTGATGAGGAAGAGAAAGACTGTCTAGTTCATTGAAGAAAGCGGCCACGGGTTTTGAAGGGGCGCACACCACCATAGTCAAGTAGAGCACAGGGAGGACTGGGCACAGTCCCCCAGTTCAGGGACAATGCTGCCCCCATGCAATATAGAGAAAAGGTGACAGGAGAGGTCTCAGAGGTGAGGGGCACATGGCAGAGTGGACAAGTGGAGACTGCCAGGAATGTTGCTGAATGCAAGTATCGAGGGGCACAAGGAGAGAGGAGCAACAAGGCAGCAGTTGATCAGGGTGATTCTGCTTTTGGAAGGGGCCCTTGAAAAAAGGGAATGCCCCCTTTTTAGGTCCTGGTTTCCAATTAGGCAGGCGCGTTTACATGAGTGTATACCTCAAATATGGTGGAAACAGCTTCGAGGCAGGGCATAGCCACCCAGAGCACTAAAGTGTGGAGGTGAGCATTGAAGACCTCACCTCAAGATAGTCATGTGAAGACTCAAGAAGAAAGAGGAGGTTGGAGGGTTGAACAAAGTTGGCAGCAGAAAGGTGGCAAGAGATTCGAGCTAGAGGAGAAACAGAAGAAGATGGTCAATAAGCAGAAGGAGGGCACTGGGTTTGGAGCATTTGGCCAATTGACTATAGGCTACCCAGGGGACAGTAGAGGAGCTGTGTGATAGACAATACAGTGGATATTGGGGGGCTCTAGAGATGCCGGCCACAAAATGGCCATCACTCAATGAGGCTCGGCCGGCAGGAGGGTTTTATCCATCATGTATCTCTAACAAAAGGGGGCATTGGGTCTTGCCTTTCCTTGCTGCATAGCTGGTGCCCCTTTTTTTAATTGCCGGGCAGCAGCGGGAGGATGATTGGTTGTTTGGAGACATTTGTGGCCTGTACTAGGCCTTGTCTGCATGTGGAGTCCATGTGTGCGGCTCCTGATATCAGAGGAACGGAGACAGTCCTGAAGGCACAGCTGACAATTACTGGGAGCGGGATGCTGTGTCTGCAAGGAGCGGAACTGGGTGAGACCACCTGGCGCTTCAGCGGCAAGCAGGGGAGAGACTATGCCAGCCCACGCTACTCTGTATGGCACTCTCATTCATGGAGGCCTAGGACAGGAAAACTGAGCGGGTGCGGTACCACCCTATGCCGTTCTTCGTGGCATTTACGCATGTTACACATGCTGTCCTGGGTGTTGATGACCAAGTACCATCCCAGGAAGCGGGCCATTCGTCAGCCAGCAGCCCATGTGGTGAGCATGAACCTAGTTTTTCCAGCTGGGTGCCCGGGCACGAAGGAATACCCATGCTTGTGCCTCAGGGCGGGCTACCTAGATTATCCCCTGTGGCGTCAGTGAGGTTGAATTGAGTGCTCACTGGTATCCCTGATCGCGGTGGACCCTGCAGCTTGGCTGGGCATGTTGGAGCAAGATTACCAGCTAAGAGCATTGTTGGGGGCCTGGGCCTTCCTTAGCTGACACAGAGTGTTTATGAGGTATCCTTCTGCTGCTTTAAGTCTGCTGTGAGAGGAACTGAAAGGCCCTTCACAGCCCGGCCTGAGGCTTCTACAACGTATAGACATGAATTGGCCTGCTCGTGCCCCCCGTAATTCTGCTGCTCGAGTGAGACTGTGCCTGTTTGAATTCCATGGAGGGCACTTTTTCACCATTTTCAGATATGAAGTGTGTGCCCAGTGTCTGCGTCTGCACCTTGCTTGCTGACCTGTTTCCCTACTCTGGGCGATTGTTTTGCTGGAACGTGTGCGGTCTACTCATGCCCCTCTTCAGGAGCACTCCAGGAGTGAGGCGGGACCCGGCAGGTAGATGCGCACAGCACCTGTGATCATTATTGTGCAAGTGTAGCTACTGTCTTTGGCCTTTGCGGGTCTCCACTTGGCACACAGCAGACTCACCTATTGATGGCCAGCAGCTGTTAAAAGAGGGGGAGAGGGTTCATCTCGGGAGCCGGACATTAGTGCCATGTTTCTGGACTTCAAATTTAGCCTGACTGCCATTGACACTAAAATTGATCTGCTGATTGACAGATTTGATCACCTGAAGGAGAAATAGATAGACACAACAAGCAGATAGACCAACTTGAGAACCGAACATTGGTTGTAGAAGATGAAAACTCCACGGCTGGAGAGAAGCTGCTTAGAATGGAAAGGGTCCTCGAGGTCATCTAGAGCAAGAGCGAAGATTTGGAGGTGTGCTCAAGGAGGAACAACTTGTGAATACTGAGCATTCTGGAGTGAACGGTGATGGGCTGCAAGGATGACTATGTCGAAACAGTGCTGCGCAAGTTGTTTGGAGACACGCTTTCTGCCATGCTTATCCCATAGATTGCTCCATCAGTGAACTCCACGTGGGGCACCTGCCGGCCCAATAATAGCCCGGGTAATGAATTATAGAGATAGGGACACAGGCCTGAGACTGGCAAAAGATCAGTGGACATTTAACTATCAAGGTAACTCAATGTCTCTCTTCCCAGAGTTTACGATTGTGGTGCAGGCTGTCAGGAGGGATTTATTACCAATCAAGCATTCACTACAGAAAACTGATCAAGTTCTCTTTGATTTACAGAGCCAAACTGTGAATATTCCATTCCGTAAAGACCCACTATTTCATTGATCCTAAGGTGGCTGCTAAAATGTGTTAAAAAAATCTGCTCACAGTGGTGGGGTCTCCCTCTGAATGAAAATGACTGAGTTGACTTACACAATGTGCAGGACCGTTGGGATTGTGCTGTCTGATGCTTAGTGGTGGCGTTCCTCCCACAGCTCATTTTTACAGTGTTGCTGCTAGAGTCCTGGCAGTAAAGATTTGGCTGCTGATTGCGGTGTGGTGCTTGACCATGTAAGCTCTGGCCACCCTGACAATATACCTTTCCAGCCACACGGCTACCCACTGGCTGGGAAAGTGCCAGACCTTTGCTTTGCCCCTCTGGGATGATTCCTCTGTTGTTCTCATTGTTTGGTGGTATTTGGCCCAACTGAGTGGCCGAAGTGGGAGGTGAATGATATGTTGAGGTTGTCTTGATGATGACATTAATTAGTTTCTTTGCATTTTTCATTACCTTTTCCGCTTTTTGCCACTCAGCAAACAGATAGTGGTTCGCTGAAAGTAAATTTACTAAATCCAGACAAGGACCCCCGTGCTGTGAGTCGCACAGATCCTTATCCATGATTAACATGGATAATAAAACCCTTACAAAACTGATATCCTCCAGATTACTCCCTCTCTTGCCGCTTATAGCGCAACCAAAAATGTGGGCTTCATACTGGGAAGATTTATGGCACTTTGCACACGTTTTTTTGCAGGCCTGGGCATAGTTCGCAGAGATTTGCTATGCGGAATTTAGCAAAGTGACAAAAGAACACAGCGGAGTTCCGCAAGTGGAGGAGTGCAGTGCGAACTGCCGTTCACAATGTTTTCCTTCTGCTTGGGTAGAAATTCTACCCGTGCCATAGCTCGCGCTCGCAAACTTACCATTCGTGAGCGGGGAAAAAACTCTGCGGCACTACCTGGAGCGGAGTTTTCTGCACTTCGCGAGTTCTGCGGAGCACGGAGTGCAGAACACTCCATAAATTTGGCAAACAGAGCCAAGTTCACCGCCCAGGTCTACTTTTTTGCACTGATACACACCATTGACCCCGCCCTTACCGCAGCTAATGTATTTGATTCACTTGTGTGGCCTTACCTCTCTCCCGCCTTGGAGTCAGCCCAAAGTTCATCCGACTGATTGGCCTTCTTTGTACTCAGCCAGTTGCCTGCCTGAGGGTAATGGGATGATCACCCCCACTTTCCATATCTCCCATTTTGTTTGCGATCACTGTTGAGTCGCTAGGGGCTTGGCTGAGGCAATATCATTGCCACCAAGGTCTGGCCTTTACATGCCATGGGGTTCTCGTGTCCAAGTATGTGGATGATGTTACATTATATGTGAGGGATCCGCTGGAAAACTTGGACCCGCTGATTATAAAATTCACCAGATTTCGTGGCATAACAGGGATTGCTGTTAATTTGGCTAAATTGATAATGTTCCCATTTATGACAGCAATGGAGGAATATGTCTCGGAGTTCCTGCTGAGGTGGGCGAGAGAGCCTGTGTACTACTTGGGGGTCTGGCTGATCCGAGGTCTGGATGAGCTCTGGAGGGCTAATTACAGGTGCTTGAGACCTGGTTTGAGGAGTGGGTGGAGACTTGGATGAAGCTCCCGTTATCATTGACTGAGAGGTTGGTCATCTCTAAGATGGTGGTTCTCTTTAAATTCCTTTACTTATTTCTGAGCTTCCCACAGTCAGTGTGTTTTAGGTGACATCTTCGGTAGCATTTGGCAACACTTGCATGGATGGGGTTGGCCAGCCTAGGATCACAAGGGAGGTGTTAACACCCCCCTTTAAGCAGGGAGGGCTGGGAGCACCAGATATGGATTCATATTATTATAGCACTCAGGCGCAGTTCGCACATTATTGGCTCTATCCTACCCAGTTCAAGGCTCACACTGCGCCTGAATTTGATCACGCTGCACCGTGTCCCCTCCAAATGGCATTGTACCTTATCCCCAAGCGCCCAAGGACGACAATTTACACTGTTGGTGTGGGCGTGAAGCAAGCTTCATTGGCAGGCTTAACTAAGCAGCCCTTTTGCCCCTTTTGTCCCAGTCCTTGGACATCTCTCCTTCCCTGTGATGCTTGATGCCAGCACCTATGGCAGGCTGCGTCGCTTACAGCTTACTACTTTGGAGGACATATATCCGAATGCTGGCTTTATTACACCACAGCAGGCCCTGCAGCGTCTAATGTTACATTAATGGACATGATTACATACTTTCAGCTGTGAGCTGCTGTCTGTGCGCTTCATGACTCCTTTCCTGTAGCGCCCCCCTCCCACGTTTCAGGTACTACTAGATTTACGCATGACACAGCGCCGATCCGGAGCTCCGGTGCCTGGCAGGCGTGGTCTGACGCCCTTGCATTCCCCTTTACTTAGGACCAGTGGAAGTTCTGTTACACCCAGTCCTGGGCACTTTCACCCAATTACAGGCTGTGTTTAATGCATTTCAAGTATCTACACAGGCTTACACTCTGGATCAAGTGCAAAGGATGAGCCGATTGAGGGTGCACGATACGTGCGCTATGCTGCGCCCTGCACTGATTTCCTACACCTAGTGTGGGATTGCACTGGTGTGGGGCACTTCTAGATCACTGTCTTTGATACTATTGAAGAGATCACTGAGCACGCACTAGAGTGTTTCCCGAGAGTTGCACTGTTAGGTTATGTGAAGGCGGTTCCCCTGGAGGTGCACAGACTAACAGCATTCTTACTCTTGCTTGCTAAGCGTCAGGTGGCAAAACATAGGGGTCACCGCCTGATGCCACCGAGGGCAGGGTGCCCTTCAAGATGCAGTCTAATATTGGGTATAACTGACCACCTAATGGGAATGATGCCTGCAAGGTCCCACCCTAAATATATTTAGTCCCTTTGGAGATGCTTCTGAGTGCACTGAGTAAGGAGGAGGCGGTTGATGCCAATCCGGCCCTGGGCCAGATGATTAGCAGATGGTCCACACAGCCACATGTTAGACTCCTTTGGCGGGTCCCTGCATTAGCCATACGGTACTCCCACTGGCTTCTCACTATGAGGGCTTCAGGGAACCCCCTCTTGGATGACCTGCATATGTGTTTTCCATGCTGAGTGGATATTTCTCATTTATTTCCCTTCTTTTTCCTGTCCCTCTGTTATGTTAGAGTGAAGTACAGCATTTGCACTGTAATTTGTTGGAACGTGTACATTGAGTACGCTATATTGTACTGATCTGTATGCTATTTTTTAATGGTCTGTATGTTGCACTTTGTCGTTCTGTATACAATTTCAATATAGAGAATACAAAGAAATACTGAGGATATAAATGAGATAGAGAAAAGAAGGGGACAGGAGATGGCTGATGACTGCAAAGGTGGAATCTCAGAGTCCTGGAGTTTGGTAGAGAAGGCACAGTGAGTGAAGGTTTTGCTTTCAATGCATTCCAATGGACCAGGAGGGAATTGTGGTGCAAAGTATTTGTTAACGGTTTGGAGCAAGAAATTAAGGGGGATGACAAGAGAGGATAGTGGGTTGGAGCACATGATGGAGAGGAGCAAGACACCGGTTTGGTGGATGGCAGGCAGAGGAAAGGACATGGAGAACCAACAGGAAAAACGTAAGGAGAAAGAGGGGTGAAGCGGCATTATATAGGCATAGGGGCACCTTTGGGTGTATATCTGTTGACAAATAAAAAGGAAAAAAGATCAAGGGTGGCGAGTTTGTTGATATATTTAAGCTATGGCACAGAAAAAGGCACTACTAATATAGACATGTGGACAGCATCATTTACCATTAATGCCAGCATAGTTCACTTCAAATTTCTGAATGTGATAGGGAGAGACAGCATCAGCTTAGAGGGCTCTTATGGTGGCACTGCATTGAGTAATTCAAGGTGAGAAGTAGGCTCGGTCCATCAAACCTGTGGTAAGAGATAGACAGTGATCTCTGTATCTAGTTAATGATGCCAACTGGCCCTTTTCCAACTGTACACACAGCAAGAGGATTGCCCTTGCCACACTCCCCTTCTGAACAGACCCACTCCAAAGGTGTGGTGAGACAGCAGGCCACAGGAGGGACAGCAGAGGGGTGGACACTTTGGATGACCTCGTTTTGGGGCTTGTTAGACCTGGCATCCTTGGGGTGGTTTCCCCCCTAAAACCCTCTAGTTTTCTGACTTCGTTTCTGCTGGCTTTACGATTCTGCACACTTTACCACCGCTAACCAGTACTAAGGTGCTTGTGCCCTTTTCTTAAAACATGGTAGAATTGGCCAATACCTAATTAGCATATTTAATGTACTCATAAGTCCCTAGTAAAGAGGTACTACATATGCCCAGGGCCTGTAAATTAAATGCTACAAGTTGGCCTGCAGCACTGCTTGTGCCACCCACTTAAGTAGCACTTTAAACATGCCTCTTGTCTGCCATATAACCCTGTGTGTCCAGTTTTTAAACTCCCTACTAACCTTTTACTACAGATAAATTACCCCTAGGGTAGGTCTTGGACAGCCCAGAGGGCATGGTGCAGTGTTTTTAAAAAGTTGGACATGGACTTTTCCGTTCTACATGTCCTGGTAGTAACAAACTCTTAAATGTGTTTTACACTACTTCATGGCTTGCCTCTCCCATGGTCTAACATTAGTGTTACTTTATTACATTTAATAAGCTGTAATTTGTAAATGGGAGCAGGTAACCAGTTCATGTATGATGTCTTTGGAATTGTAATGAAAAAACCCCTCTCATGGTAAAGTCAGATTTTTAATTACAATGTTGAAAATGGCACTTTTAGAAAGGTGTCATTTTCCTGCTTTAGCCATTAGGTACCTACAGTCTGTGTCTGGTTTACATGACTGAGTGTAGTTGAGAGCTTTGTGTCTTTCTCCTAGACACCACACATAATAGGGAGTTTAGGTGTGCCTGGATGGTCCATTACTGATAGGATGGAAGGGTGGAGCTGGGCACAGCCCGACTTACATTTGAATAAGCTGTGTCCTGCCTCCACACAAAGAGTTGCATACCCCCTGTAGTTAGTCTAGAGCCAGGAGAGGAAAGGCAGGATGCCTGGGGACTTCAAAGGGAATTTCTGGAAGCGTATCCCTTCTTACAGAGGAAGGGCACCAGGTATAAAATTTGGACCTTAGACACCAACTCTTATTTCACTTCTGGACCAAGAAGGACCGCTGTGCTGCTGAAAGGACAGCCACTCTGCTGGACTTCTGCCCTGCTGGACTACTGCCTTGCTTGGCTGCTACCTTGCTGTGCTGACCTGCTGCCCTCTTGCCTGGATGAGAAGGCCTGGACCTGCATCTGCTGAACTCAGGACCCCAGAGTGATTCCAAGGGTTAGTTGGCTAACCTCCTGACTAGATCCCCAGGGACAGAAGGCTCTAACGACCTTGAACCCAGCACCTGGTCTATGCCATCTGTGATTCCTGCCCTGCCAAGTTGTGCCACCCAAGTCCTAGATCCTTGGAAGTAGGATTGAAGGTGCTCAGTCAGCCCATCTGGGGATCAAGCAGAAATGACGCACCTCTTCTGCTCTGCAGAGAAAACCCGAGCAGAACTGATATATAGCCTCTGCTGCAAGGGTTCTCCTGATGCAAATGACTTCACATCAATCCTACAGCCGCATTTGAACCACCATCTGTGCGGTGCTATACTGGAATAGGCCCCTCTTACTTCTATTTGACTGAACAACGCTGTAGGCTCTCACATCACAGTCTCGCAGGTCCTCGGAACCAAAGATCGTCTCAACTGCAAGATGCATCATCAATGCTGAACTTTGCATTGCAAGCCGCCATCAACGGGATCCTCAAAGACAATGCAGGACTTTCTGTGCAGCTTCGCCGCTCCTCAAGACCGACCCATCAACTCAGCTGCACAATACATCCTCTGCATGGGACCTTGCAATGCTCTGCAAACCAGGATTTAAAGTACTCTTGTTCAGCAGGCCTAATTGGGTCCCTATAGCCGGTCCATGCTCCTTCATGGTCGGCCTGAACTTGTGTATTTGCCACAGTCCAGCGCGGCCATTTAGCCATAGTTGGCGCTCTATGGCACTATATTTAATGAAATCTTTAAAATTGCAAATATATCCGGTTCTATTGATTAGATTTTTGTTGTTTTGGTCTTGTTTTATTTATTAAAACTAACTCTATGTTTCTAACCTGGTGTTGGATCCTTTTTATGTTTTGTTTCCACTTTATTACTATTTGAGATGTAACACAAATACTTTACACATTGCCTCTAAGTTAAGCCTGACTTCTCTGTGACAAGCATACAGATGGTTGAGCATATACATAAAAAAAAATGCCCGAAGTTATTTAGAGAAGATGGTGTGCATTTCTGGGCGAACAGGATGTATCTAGTAAAAATGATGGAGGAGCTGTGGAATTGATGTAGTAGAAGTCTTAAAGGGAAGGGCGGGCAGGAATAACAACTCAGGTGAAGGGTTTTGTGGTGCCAAAAAGAGAGAGCTTAGATCAATGCAAGGGGAAAAAAAGAGGGTTTGGAGCTGAGAAGTAGCGGGAAAGAACATTAACAAAGAGGAAACAAGAGAAGTTTAGGCCTGGGTTGAATGGGCAGGAAAGGAAGTTGATTGAAATGTATGTTTAAGAAATAGATTATTATGTACATGGGTAATAAGTGTTTGGTTTTAATGAGGTGGGTAGGTAAGAGATTTATGGGAAGGTTAATGTACAGGGGTGAGTGATGGACAGTTCATTTGTTAGTATACAGGGACATTTACACTGTACGGCTTGGCCACATGATTTGGCATTGTGAGCTCTATATATTCCCCAATAAGTCACCTTTCCACAAAATAAACAGTGTCATGAGTTGTAATTCCCCAAGGTGGACCTTGTACGCTGGGAGGAATACCCTTGCATGTATGCTTGGGAAAGACAAGAGTAGATGTCGGAAGGTGTTATGTGGATGCTAATCAATGCTTAGTCTGCATGTGAATGTCAGGAATTATTCCTCTGAGTAGGTGAAATCCACATCCCACTCTTTGAGCAAAAGGAGGGACTGTACTGGAAACAGGCAGGGAAGGGGACTTTGGTGTATATATTGTCAGTTGTAGCTGGAAATAAGAGGAAAGAAAGAGCTCAGGTTAGGAAACAAGTTTGGGGAAATAACATTAACAAGGAGAACAAGCATTTACAATGCAACAGTCTTACCTTCGGAAAAGTTAGAGCTATTACCATTGTAAATGACAAACTTTTTATTTATGTGTTGGTTTTGAAAACAGAGCCACGCACACACACAGAGACACACACTGAGACACACACAGAGCCACACACACACACACACAGAGACGCACACACACAAAGCCACAGAGACACACACACACCCTCACCCCAGGGACTCTCCTTATTTAGAAATGGGTCATTCGAGGCCCCCCACCAACTCCCAGAGCTCATCCGTTGCTTCCCTTAGCCCAGGTCAGCCGGTGTGCTGGCGGGCACCCACTGCCCCTCACCACATGCCCATCTCTGCCCAGTAACGCCACGGTCCCCCCTTCACACTGGCTGTGCCCTCTCTTTGCCTACCCGGTGTACACCTCGCCCCCATGCACCACTTGTTGAGCCTTCCTTCTTCGCCCGTCATGCAGGCCCGGGGTAGCCAGTAGTGGAAACGGGCACTGCCCAACGGACGGGTCTGTGCGTGGACCGGTTTTTGGGCTGTTTGAGGGCCTGCTTTGTGGTCTGCTGTTTTTTACTGTTCATTTCCCTAATAATTAAACAAACGTTGCTCGCTACAAGCTCAAACGTCTATACATTGTAGAATTATTTTTCAGTGAATTTTAACAAGTTAGCAACCGACCCAGTTTGCAAGCATGTGCCACATTGTATCCATCTAATCCAATAATGGCAGTGACTTTTATTTTGTGGCACTGTTTAGTTAATGTCCCAGTCCGACGCTGCACAGGTGTATACTCGGCCCCTCCACCCCTTCCGTCACTTTCAATCTGCACCTCCTCGGAGTGCCCCACACACAGACTTGCCCTCATGGTCTTCCCAATTAAACCTGCTAAGGCCCAATTTAACATTTGAGCCAGTCTCACCAAATTGTCTATCTCCCACACTCATGCGCATGTTTAGCCTTCTCACTTTTTGAACATATTTCTTGACTCACTCCCAACAAGGCAGGGTTTGCAAATTGCAACCTAGATTCCCCACACACACGTGGAAATATACTCACAAAGGTACATCGGACGCGTCATACAGAGGCACTCACGCCGATACAGACAGAAACACAAGCAAAATACAAAAGATGGCAAACGTACTCTTCTCTCACCATCAGCCCCCGCCAGCACTCTGGCATTTCGCAGCGCATCTAGTTGCGTACCGTGCCCCACAGAACCAGGCAATCCCACGCAATGAAGCTGGGGGGAAGTGGAATCCCCCCAGCTGACCCTCTCATCGGCCAGGCCTAATGGCCCTCCTAGAACTAGACCTGCCGCGCAACTGAAGCCCATCGCTTCCAGCCCGTGTATGTCCCGCTCCAAGTGGGCTATCCACAAGCTGCTGTGCACTTCCGAACCCTTTTCCCGAGCGGACTCTGTTGCCCTAAATGCCAGGATCCACCCTCCACTCCAGGTCACCCTGCACCCCTCGCCCTTGGCCATCCCCGCATCCTCTACTGCAATCCCCCCTCTTCAGACAGCGTCCGACCCCTGCAATGACCCCCCAGCGCCAGCAGCACTAAACCTCATCCCAATCGGCCCCAGAAGGATGAAAGGCCTGTGCATGACGCCCATCCAACTCATGCACCATTCCCCTCCCACAACCACTGCTCCCTTGCCGCTTCGCCTCCCAACCACGTCGGCAGCTCCAACACCCACCCCCCATGGCCTGCCCATCACCACAGAACGGTGGAACTTCTCCTCTGTAGATTAACCACTCACCTTTATCATAGCAGGGCTGAAAGCATAAACAGGTTTGCGATAGCGGGAGCACCACAACAACATACAGGTCCACCCTACATAAGGCAGCGGGAGCCCTAGTACACACCGTGCACCCTACACGGCGGTACAGGAGGAGGCCTAATCCCGAGTGAGACTGACGGTATTCCAGAGCAGCAGGAGGGAGGGTGGGTCTGAGGTGACGCGCTCACGACGCAAGTACAGACGGGTGGCTCCCGACAGCAAACTACGCCATGAAACCGGTGAAATCCACATTCCGGCCACAGTGATTCTGCGTTGGAGAAAGTCTAGTCACACTGCGCAAAAAAAAAACTGGGTACATTCAGTTAGGTGCCCAACAGAAGCCTGTCTTTGCTGGGTGGGGATGCCCAAAGGCGCTACCTGATAGCTACAGAGGAGATGGGCCTGGACTTCCCCTTCGGTCGTCAGCTACCCAGCCGGACTTGGGGCAGACTGTCCTCTGTCTCACTGTCGTATCTCCCTCCTACCCCTTTACCTTACCCCTCTACCCCCTCCCCTTCTGTGCTCCATTTAGCTCCTCTCCTGTGCTTTCATTCTTACCTTTTACATACCTGCTAACATTTGAGTCGAGGAAAGCGGAAGATTTAAAAAAACAAGCATCGGGTGAATGAATTTTCCACATGGAGTTCTGTTGAAGGAGGGGAGATTTCAAGCGGGAGAATGAAGCAATCTTATGCTTCAGGCTCGGTAGTCCTCCGCCTGAATCAGGTCTCTGGGCAGCATGTATGTCCTAAGTAATGTAATCGGTACCCATGTTAAGCGCTCCAATACCTTGGGGTCGTGCAAGCTCTACATACAAGTGCAAAACATCCCTGCTTTCGTGGATTGTGTCAGATTCTTCCTACTGCCACCAGGAGCCAGTTATGAGAACTACAGCCAGCTCTGCGGACGGCGGTCTGCCTGTCTGTAAGCCCCTCTGCGGACGGCGGTCTGTCAGTCGGTCGGTCTGCGCGTAGGCCACACTATGCTGCGTTGTTAGAGCTGCAGCGTTGTTAGCGCTGCAGCGTTGTATCGTTCGTGCACTGTCGTACAGCGCTGTGCGTCTGCTGGTGCCCATGCTGGCCTCGCAGCGCTGTGCGTCTGCTGGTGCCTATGCTGGCCTCGCAGCGCTGTGCCTTTTATCATGCCAATGCTGGCCTTGCAGCGCTATGTGTCTCATCGTGCCCATGCTGGCCTCGCAGCGCTATACTATAACGAGTCCTGCTGTCCTCCACGCTCAATAACTCTCCTTCTATCGACAAACCGATACAGCGCTTTTCCACTCGGGTCGCCGCTGCAGGTGCATTGATCTACCTGGTAGCACACGCTGCTCACGCGTCCATGGTAGGGCGAGAGGACACTCACCCAGTGAAGGACCGTCATTCGCTCCCTCATTTTGCCTCAGCCGCACCCAAGGACCCCGTCAGACCGTCCCGGCCTGGGCTGCACCTCAGTACCCAGTGTGAGGGGGGGCTCTCCTGAGGGAGGGGCAGCGACACACCCAGGGCAGCAGTGGGTACCTCTTCCTGCCTCCCGTTTCTGCCTGAGGCCCCCTCAACAACATCCTAAAAACAGAGCTGGAAAGTGAAAGAGAAACTCCAAGTCATGCGGGGTCTGGGTGTGCCGGCCACAAAGTGCCTTGTGCATTGCTCTCAGTTTATCGCCAAGCACAGCAAGTGACAGTCAGCCTCGGCAGGGTGTCTGCACTGCACAGGTGTGGCTTTTGTTACTAACTTTTCTTCGTTTTGAGCTATAAACCTTTCTTCTTCACATCTACAAATTAACAAGACTTTTCGCAGCCCTGGGAAGCGTCAGAACCATTTCACTTCGAGCCCCCCACCTGTGCAATACACAGATCTCTCTTGTGTTGGGCAGACACTGCACCCCCGAGCAACCCCCCCCCCCCTCGTACCTGCAGCCGGGCCTCCTATCAATCCGAAAAGGACGGGGCTTACAGCGAAAAGAGAATGTCACTGAGACCTCTTCTCCAATGGCTGCCAAATGGCGAAGGGCCTTAACCTCGCTACTCAGAGACATAAAATCTCGCCAGCGAGACTGCGCATGTGCGTAGACTACGCTAGCCAAGACCTAAAAAGGAGACAGCCTGGGCCTGCATTTAGTAGGTTGGAAAGGAATTCAAATACAATTTGTGCTTCAGGAATAGAGGTTTAATGAGTAGTAATACGTGTTTGCATTAACAAGGTTGAAACAATTTAGACATTTAAGGGGAGGGTAACACTTTGGTGTGAAGGAATGTGCTAGAGGTCATTTGTTAGTACAATGTTATGGCCATTTAGAGTGTACGACTTACCCTGAGGATATGGTACTGTTTCTGCTTGCTTCTGAATAAAGTGACCTTTTATACAAAAGGAAAAGTGTAGGAAGCTGTTCTTTTCTAAATAGAGCACACTCTGCTGGAAAGAGCTTCTAAATACTTTCCCCTGGACCTTTACTGTACAGAAATGTTTTTATGCTGCATCATTTGTTGAGAGACAGGAATGTGGTTTGATACTTGGGAATACTGTTAACATGTTTTCAGTTTGGCTTGTTATGAATTGTGATGGAAGATTCTATTGCATATTGCATTTTGCATGTGGGTTTTAAAAGTGCTCATGCAGTGTAAGCTGATAACAGTGTAAATTTGTTTTCGAGAATCCAGGCATACTTCTGGATTCCTGCTCCCTCACACCTTTTACTCCCTCTTCCTCTTGCTCCACCTTCCTCTCCCCATTATTATCTTACCTAGGTGTCCCTCCTCATCTCACTCACTTGTTCTCTCTCCTGTATCTTTCTAATCAGTCACTCACTATCTCCATACCACTATCACCTCTATTGTCTCTACCACAATCACTCTCTCACTAGTTCTCTCTCACCCAAAATATGTTTTGTCCCTCCCCACCCTTGCTTCATTTCTGCTAGACTGTGCATCAGTTCAGGGCCTTCAGGATATTGTGGCAGCTGCCACAAACTAGGAGAAGGAACCTCAGAAAATCCAAGTCCAATTTGCTTCTACAACATGAGCGAACAGTTCATTTCCTCACAGAGTCTGTTATCAGAGAACCACAAAATATATTGGATGAGAGAGTAAGCTAAATTTAGAACCAGTGTCTCAAGCTCCCAAGATCAGCAACTTTGCTCCTAGAGCCCATCTCATGCCCTATATAATTATAAGTGTAACTCCCTGCTATAGAAGCAACTTTCAGAGTGCAAAATATGCATCTTGCATTTTTATGAATTAGCAACATATTTTAAGGAGGACAAATGAGCACAAGTGAAAAATGACTGAAATTTGTTTTCGGCCAAATTCTGCAAGGTTTATTTTTATTGGGTTTTAACATCTCTGGCCACAGGTAAGCCCCATGTGAAAGGTACCACGGGTACCCAGGGCACTGTGTCCAGAAAGGCCTCTAAGGGCTGCAGCAACTATTGTGAGGCCCTGCACCTTATCATCCCACTACTGCCACCAATGTAGAAAGCGGGCTCTGTATATACTATACCAAAGTAAGGTATAGTGTGCACAGAGTCCAGGGAGTCCCCAGTGGTATAGCAGAGGCTAAATTAGGTAAGTACTAACAGCTCTCTTTGTGGTAGTGTGGGCAAGCAAATAGACTTATCCAGTGAGAATGTTAAGCATTTATTGTATTCACTCAATCAAGACTGATTCACATGCTCAGAGACTAAATCCAGAACAATTGGGTAAGTATAAAAAATATATACTTGTATTTTATTTCTAGAACAAAGGAAGACTTGGCACAGGTAGGTTAAATATACTTGGAATGCAGGACTTCACAATGAAAAGCAGTTAAGTTTGAATGCTGCAATAGTTACAGTTTGGCATTGATTCAGAAAGCAGTTTCCATTATACAATAATTACTTTTAGAATACTCTTTAGTTACTTTTGGATTCCTTTGAGTACTGGGGGTGGTATGCCTGGATACCACGCATAAGGATCTCACAATACAAGGTAGGTAAGTATTAGACCTGGCATCCTTGGCGTGGTTTCCCCTGACTTTTTGCCTCTACCCCCTGTATTTTTGACACTGTGCTGGAAATTGTTTTTGCTGGTTTAGATGCTTTGGGCACTTTGCCACTGCTGATCATTGCCAAAGTGCAACTGCTCCCTGGTAAATTATTATTGTGATTGGCTGTCCATGATTGGCATATTTGTTTTACCAGTAGGTCCCTAGTAAAGTGCACTGAGTGTGCCAGAGCTGGTGATTCAAATGCTACTAGTGGGCCTGCAGCACTGATTGTACCACCCACATGAGTAGCCCTAAAATTGTGTCTCAGGCCTGCCACTGGAGTGCCTGTGTGCAGTTTGTTAACTGCCATGTTGTTCTGGCCAGTGTACACACTTGCCAGGCCTGACCCTTCCCTTTTCTTACACATTGGACACCCGTATGGTAGGCCCAAGGTACCCCCTGGGCTGGGTGCAGTGTATGTGAAAGGTAGGACATGTACTAGTGTGGGTTACAAATCCTGATAGTGAAATACTGCCAATTTTCCTTTTCACTATTGAAAGGCTATCTTGCCCATAGAGTAGAATGGGGAATGGCGTGTAACATATTTACCTGCATATCTTCCCATAGCAGCAAGACAGAGAGTTGGAATCTGGGATCCCTGAACTCAGAATTTAATAACATATCTTTTAGGGAGGATGGTTTATAAATTCTAAGTTTGGAAATGGCACTTTTAGAAAGTGGCTATTTTCTTGTTCATCCTTTCTGTGTGGCTCTGCCTGTTTGTGGATTGACAATGTGGTTTGTGAGTGACAGGGACTGGGGTGGCTCCAGGAGGATGGGTGAGTCGGCACTAGGCTGAATAGACCGATCTCCATGTAGAGTGGAGGGAGGAGTAGCACCTGGGTCTAAATAGGGCTGTGCCTGCCTTCCACAATGCTGGCTCCACCTCCTGCGGTGCGTCTGATGGCCCTAGCCCCCACTTTCTAAGGAAGAAGATGTGCACTGGCAGAGTGCACCCAGAACTGGTTTGACTAGGTCCAGGACCCTTCACACATGAAGAACAAAAACTTTGAGGGTATAAATATCTGAGCGGAAACCCCTAAACTTTCGACTCGGAAACTTCATGATCAAGAAGGAATCCCTGCAAAAGAAGAACAGCTGAAGAAGACTGAGCGAAAGTGCTGCCATTGCTGTGTGTCTGGGGCTGACCTGCAATCGCTGTTGTTACTGAGGAAGAGGACTAAGGGACTCTCTGCTGTGTTGTTTGTCCCCCTACTTGAAGAGGAGCTGTGCTGTGCGATTTGTCCCCTCTGAAGTGTAACTGTCTCCAAGGGCCTGAGAAGAGCTGGCCTCCTGTTGGAAACTCAGGGATACAAAAGTTTGCCAAGACTCTTGAAACTTGCCCTGCACCGTACTCCACTGTTTCTGCTGTCTCTGGGGATAACTTTGTGCCCTCAGGATGACGCTGGAGCCACCGTGAAGCCTGTCTGGCCTGCGACCTTATCTGCTCTCAAGAAGCACCAAGAGCGTAGCGCGCATCACTGCCGCCGGCCCGTGATCGGAGAGAAGCACTGAGGGCCGGTGTCTCATCACCACCGGTCTCCGATCTCCATAATTACTGGGTGATTACTGATCTATTCACTGCCGCTACTCGAGCTGTCTGCCCAAGGCTGTGGAGAGGAGCCGCGTTGCAGCGAGAGCAGAGCCGAAGGGTTGCCTGGTAACCAAGAAGCATTCCCGAGGCGGCGTTGTTGTAGGAAGAACCGCCCAGCCGGGCATCATCACTGTGCTGAGACCAGGAAGTGAGAGGCGCCACCGAACAACCCGACTCTGCCACGGGAGAGCACCTATTCATGACAAGACTTGCTGGAAGACGTCCATCGGGAGGAGCAGAGACAACGAGGCACCCCCTCCCCCCCACAGATAACCGCTCAGACTCCCGTCCAGCGCAGCTGTGTGCATCTACTTGGGTGGGGTGAGAGAGAGGCAGGGTCACGGCCGGTGAAGCCTCTACACCCGGCCCTTCCCGATGGCCCGTCCCAGCACAGCTGACGTGCAGCGATAACCGAGGCCCGCTCTCAGGAGCTGGACGCTTCCCCACAAACTGATTAAAGCATTCTTTTACTACGGGTGTAGCGGGGCATACTGTCGCCCGTGAAGGACAGTGTTCTTGCCTACAAGTACAGCATGCTTTTGTTACGGTTGTAGCGGAGCGTATTGTCGTCCGTGAAGGACAGTGTTCTTGCCACAAGTGCAGCATTTTTTGAGCTACAAGTACAGCTAGGGCATTGTTGGTAGGAGCATATTTTTCAAGTGATTTTCCACACGTAGAAAATAGAGTCTACAGCCATACTGACTCTCCAAATTCCTTTAATTGTATCTTTATTTCTGCAAGAACACTTTAAAGAACACTTCTTGAGAAAAAGGATTTATTGTGTATGTTGGTTTTATGTCGTTTTGATCTTGCCTAATCAGATAAAGAGATTTATATTTTTATAAATAACTTGTGTGGCGTCCATTTGTGGTGTTTCACTGTGTTACTGTGAGTGTTGATACAAATACTTTACACATTGCCTTGGGGATAAGCCTGTCTACTCGTGCTAAGCTACCAAGGGGTTGAGCAGGGGTTATCAACAGTGTATTCCCCCTTACCCTGACTAGAAGCAAGGGTCCCTATTTGGCCAAAGGTACCAACCTCTGCCAACTAGAGACCCCCAGATCTAACAGTAAGATTTTTTTATACTTTGCAGTTTAGTTATCTTTTTTCCACACAAACAATAGTCCAACATGTAGAAAATTTTAGGCCCAAAATCTCATAATATGGGTTCCTATGGGAGATAAATTGTTCGGGGTTTCTCAGTTAAGCACACGACTTACGAGTGGGAGTTTTGGGGGTTAGCACCAAGGTTCTCCAAGGTCTAGATGGGCACTCAAGGTACACCGCCAGTGGTACTGGGGCGGCCGGGTGCAAAGTGCAGGGGTTTAACGTTAGCCAATGGGACTAAGGGGGCCTTGGATCGGGACTGCTTATGAGCAGGCCACTCAGGTGCGGGAGCAAAGCTCCTGGGGTAAGATCAGCACTGGAGGGGCTGACAAGCAGCAGAAGAGCTGCACCATCAGCGGAACAGGGGAGTTTGAGTGCAGAGTGCCAAGGCAACATCAAGGGCTAGATGTAGGTCGGAAAGATTTACCGATTTTAAATGACCGAATTTTACCGATTCGGTAATTTAAAATCTGTAAATCTATGGGTCCGACATGTAGGTATTCCAGATGTGCTGGAATACCGAATCGGATGAATTCGGTATTTACCGACTCGGTAAATACCGAATCGGTGATGCCCATTCATTCCTATGGGCTTTGAAGCCCATAGGAATGAATGGACATTACCGATTCGGTATTTACTGAATCGGTAAATACAGACTCACACAAGGGTGCAGGGGGTGTCACTTTGACACCCTCTGGCACCCCCAAAACAGGCACGGGTGCCATGTGGCAGGCATACCTGCCTTAAGGGCAGGTCTGCCTGTCACATGGCATAGGTGTGCATGCACACATGTGCATGCACACCGGAATCGGTATTTTACCATCAAATTGGATTTGATGGTAAAATACCGATTTGTTAAGGCTCCTGGGACTCTGAAGAGTCCCAGCTACATATGGGTGGCTCCAAATCGGTAAATTTACTGATTACTTATTTTACCGATTCAGTAAAATAATGCCCCCTACATACCATTCGCTTATTTACCGATCGGTAACGGCCGAAAATACTGATTTTCGGCCATTACCGACAGACCTACATCGGGCCCCAAATTTCCTTTTTTGGGGCACAATGCATGCCTCCAGATTTGTAGTGCTGAGTTTCAGTTTGTTTGTTTGCAGTCTATGGCATACTGTTGTTTTTTGTAGAGCAATTGGTGATTCTTGAGTTGTGCATGAGGGGTGGCACCCAAAGACTGCCAGTGTTGGGACTATCGCGTACAGGTTGTATGACTGCCTCACATATGTTGTTCACACAGATATTGTACATCAGTACTTAATTTGGCAGTGTCTATTTTGGCTCAGTCTCATTTTACTATTTCTTAGCTGACTGGCGATTTACATTTATGTCTCAGGAAAAAATATAAACAATAATGGGTGCATTTGGTAATAAATCAGTGCACTCTGCTCTTAGGCTAGCCTTTGGTTCTTTCTAGTCATCTCTTAGTTACCCACTCATAAAGTTACTGTGTAGTTTTAAAAATCTGTATCAGAGAGATGGTGTAGACGGTTATCAAATAAAAGCCAACAGCAGCAGTTCACACTGAAACAATTCAAAAAGATGACAAACCTAAGATATTGTTGATGAGCCTTGGCCAGGGAGTTACTCTCCTGTCCATCCTTATACCAGGGCATAGATACCAACAGTATTGAAGGTAGATGGGCACCAAAGCCCAGTGGTGTGACAGGCCCTCTAGACCATTGATGACCTTTACAACCAAACTTTGTGGAGAGAGGCTCCTTCACCTTGATAGAATGAGGATTCATGGCAGCCTTGCTACAATACTACCTCTACGCGATCTGCATGAAACAATGGAAAACCTATTGTGGAAAAGCAGTAGGAAATAATGGAAGAGGACATCAACATTTCCTGTGTGTCAGGTTGCATTTTTTTATTTGAAATGGCTTTGCTGTACTATGCAGCAAGGCAATGCCTCAGCTTTCCAGCTTCGGCATAATTGTTCCAGTCCAGCTAATTTCTGATTTCAAGAGAGGCTGTCCCAGGGAACCAAAACAATCTTTTCATTCCTTGAGCCGATCCCTAGACAAAAAGTTTCTACATGAAACAAACAGTAGCAAAAAAGTGATAGCTTTAGTGCTTGAATTTGTCTCAGCCACTGATAAATACTGCCGCCAGTTTAGCATTGATTTGCCCAACATTCCAGGCATAGATCAGTCATATGCAAATTATACTTGGTGCTGCTCCAGTAAGTACAGTCCAGCCAAACAGATAGGATGGTTTCTTTTTAGAAGGAAATACAAGCAAACCCAGACTGCTTTTGGCTTATTTCGCTCTCATCGGTAAATGCCGGAGAGAGTTCCTGCATCTGCTTCACGGAAGACGCTACATAGACCTCCAAGGGCGTCGAAGCATGCGGAGGCAAAGGCCAGTCCAATGCTGGCTCAAGAAAAAAGCGAAATAGCACTCTTCGGGCCAGATGTACAAAAAAAGTCAGTTTGTGTTTTCATAATTGTGACTTTTTGTGATTTGCAATTAGGAAATTGCAGACAGCTATGTGCAACAGTGTCTCAGACACTGTTTGCGATTCCCAATAGGTCAAAAATAAACCTGTGCAGGTCACAGTTTGCGACCCATTGGGAATGGCTACAATCAAAGGGATAGTGGGCCTGTTGGGGTCTGCAGACCACCATGTCTGTGATTGCTTTTTAAATAAAGCAGTATTTTTTTTGTAATGGAGCCCGTTTTCTATTGCAAAAATAATAATTAAAAGCTTTTCATTTTTTAAGAATAGGCAGTTTTCACAAAGTTTTCATCCACATTCACAAAGGGCAAGGTGTCCCTTGGGGGCCCCTTCCCGTTTGTGAATGGGTTACCGCACCATCTATGGAGTCGGTAAATTAAAATATGAATGTTTTACGACTGCATTTTCGATCGCAAAACATTCACACATACCAGTGCTACTCAGTATTAGGGGGGATGTTCTAACCACGCCCCTTCTGAATACCGAATCGCAAAAGCAGAATGCGATTCAGTAACAAGTTACTGAGTCGCATTTTGCTTTTTGTACACGGCAAAATTAATTTCACTGGATGCACGCTTTGTACATCTGGCCCCTAATTTGGAACAATGTGCGCCTCTATCAAAGCAGAATCTACTTAAAATAATTCCAGTTTCTGACCTGAATTTGTTATGCTGGTCCAACGCCGGAGGGCTCCTTCAGGCAGAATACTGAAGTGGTTGTACTTAGCAAGACACAAGCAATAGACAGCTGGCTATGGGAAAAAACCCAAAATCATCTCCTGGGAAATGTGGACCTTTTTTGGATTGTGCAAACAAATCAGAAGAGTACACTTGAAGAATGTTCTGTGCCAAGCTAGATTTAACTTTGTTGCAAGTTTAAACAACGTTACCAAAAATCCAAATGTAAAAATGTATGCTACATTATAAAGAAGCACTGGTAAACATTAAATGGCAATGGCAGCATCGAGACAAACTGGAAAATAGGAATTATCATATAAATCGATTATTAATATTTATATAAAGCGAAAAAGTTCACTTTAATAGCATTAACCTGTAAAGTCTATCACTGGTACCCTGAAAAGAATGACAAAAATACCAAGTTCCGGCCACAGTGCACATTATTGCTGCCTTAATCATTTTTTTAAAGAACGGCTGCCTTCTCAATTTTAAAATCAGATACAAGAAAGAGTTCTGTGGTGATGAACTTGTAGTTCAGAATCCGGGAAGAGAAGTGTAGTAGCCAAAGTGTTTTCTGTGACCTCGTACAGAAAGAATTGGAGTCTGGCCAAGCAGTAATTACAAAACACATTCTCATTATTCCTGGAAGAATAAACAGTAAGAGACACATGTACGACCAATTAATTTTGTGACTCGCAATTTGCAAATTTTAATGTACTAATGTGTCTCAGACGCATTTAGCGATTCCCAATTGGGTCGTAAATGACCTGCCTCATCAATAGTCAGGAGGCCGGTCTCAATTTGCGTTTAATTGAGAATGGGCAGTAACACAGGGAGGGTGGCTTGCTGGGGACAGCAGAACCCCATGTCTGTGTTTGCTTTTTAAATAAAACAACACTTTTGGGGGGAAATGTAGCCCGTTTTACTTGAAGGAAAATGGGATGCATTTTAAAAAAAAATGAAACATTGAAGTTAAATTTTTTAAGAGCATGTAGTGAACCGTGGGACCTCTGCCACTGCTCTTCAAGAACGTTTTCGCTGCCAATAACAAAGAAGAAGGGGGTCCCCTGCTGACCCGTACCCATTTGTGACCACCTACTTGAAATAGGCAGTAAACTGCAATTGTTTTGCAATCGCTTTCCGGTACCTAAACAATCGTACATTCCTCTGTGACTTGATATTAGGTGGGAAACCCTTGGCATGCCCCTTCTTAATAGCGACTCGTAAACCCTATTTTGTGAGTCGCGAACAAGTTACCGACTCACAAAATAGGGTTGATACATTCTACAACCCTCTTTAGTGTTTGCAAATGACCCAAATCTTCATGGGCAACTGCTAAAACAGTCATACAGAAGTGTTGTGATTAAACCTGAGCTTCACACTTACTGCCAAAAGCCAGTTCCTGATATCCCCTTCCATAAAGTATGCAGGGGAGGGCTTTTTATTCATCTAATGCTCCTATTTATTCAGTGCTCATCCAAGTGCCTAGATAAACATATAGAAACAACATAGCTCCAAAAGGGAACCATATATGGATGCCGTAATTTTACATATCACTCTACAGAAAACCACTCACTCTAGAGACAGGTAACTCTTTTGACACTTAAAGAAACATCTTTACTTGGAATTTTACATCACACCTCTCTTCAGCTTTAAAGTGATCGCCTGTCCCTGCTCGTAAAGAGCAATGGAAGAGGAAGGCGTGCTATAACACTCTGATGAGGACGTTTTTGGTTTCGTTTTCCCGGTAGGTAATTAGGAAATTAAACCCTCATGACATTAACCCTGCTTTGTCACATTCCTTACTTTATGAGGATCTACCAAGCAACATAGTCCTCCACCATACCTTGACAGAGGATTATGTACCTTACGAGCCCTTAAGTAAACCGAGGGCACCAACCAACCTTAACCTAAAAGCTTAGAGTCAGGTTAAAGTCCATGCGAAGATCTTGATGATAATGACAGGCAATAGCTAAATGCGGATGCACTTCACCAATCAACCACGTCTGCATAAGGAATCATGCTAACTGGATAGACTGATGATCCAAGTGGTGTTGGAAAGGAACCATAACGCTCTGTGCAGTCAGTTCCCTTGAACAGGAATAATAACCTCATGCCAGGCCGACCCAGCACTATCCCTTTGAGTAGGTAACAAAAAGAAAAATACACTAGCTTGGAGAAGCAACTGAATGAAAGGGAGCCTATTGGTTAAGGTGCAGTTACCTCAGAAACCAGTCCAGAAACCGAAGAAATAGGAAACTTGAGTGAATCAGCGCCGAGCCCTATGGCTCCGACTGGATGAAGTAGGTAAAACAAAACCTTGGCATGAGGACCTAAAAAGCTATCTTCACCCCAGAAGACTCAGAGAGCACCTAAGAGTTACACACACTCTAGTAGTGATCAAAGCAGGAAAAGAAAAATGTACGTGATCACAAAGGGGTAACAGTTCCTAAAGAGATGGCGAGCTGGCCTAGTTAGGTCGCTGTGAGAAACTGTGAGAACCTGACTCAAAGGATAGGTTGGAGATTGAACAGGGTGGAGGTGGGGAAATTCGTCCATTTGGAAAAAGTACCCTCACACACCCATGCAGGTGTCATGCTTCATCATCAGGCGGTGCTCTCTGTGGGGGTGGTACTGCACTCCCCACATGCGCTGCAAGAGGGCTCTTTGTTGGAGTTCTTTTCAGGATTAACGCTGCAGTTGTGAGTGCAGGTGCGTGGAAGGGAAAGTGAGTGATTAAAATTACCACATTGGTACCCCAAAGATTCTTTATTGAGGAGTCCAAGTGGTAAGGACAAAAATAGTAATGGTGAAAACGAAGGGCTCAAGAGACATTATATCTGAGAGGATTCCTGATCCAGCCGTCCACCCCACCAATAACAGGTAGTAGCAAGGACAATGAGAAATAATGGCATCATGAAAACCAATCAGGCCTTTAATCTCTGTGTACCTATAAATAATGCATGTGGCCTTGTGAAATGTTACTGGTGCTCATGTAAAGCGTTCGGCCTTCCAGGCAAGTTTGTACTCTATTTAAAAAGCTGCAATAGGAGGTAAAAACAAGGCTTTGACATATCGAGACCTGTTTACTTTCTGATTTTTACAAGTGAATCCAGAAATCTTGGGTTAATCGAGGCTTCCATGCTTACATTTTGTGATCTTAGGCAAATATTTTATTTCATTAAAATTCCTTGTCCTTCATTTTAATGCATGTAAAAACTTTTAAATATGAGCGCCGCCTACCAGTTATACAAAACTATCACTTTTAATAAGTTCTTCTCAGTGCAGTGCTATAACGTGCCTTAATAATGTAAAGCTTCCACGTGTTAAATAAAAACTTTTTCAATTTGGAAGAGCCTTTATCATGTTTACGTGGTTTGTGATTTACATGATTTACATAGCAAATATTTTCAGGGCTCGGCTTGTGCACAGGCTTTAGGTCCAAGCCAGACCTTGGCGTGGGTTTCGCTGGGCTATGCCTGCTCATTTGTTGGCTTGCCCACCTCTACTTACTTCTACGTGCCTCTTCAAGCCTTTGCTCTACAAAATAATCAACATCCAGTTCATTGGGGGTAATTGATTCATGAGTGAAGTTGACCGGGCCTGACTGAAAGGTTGGAAAGATTCCCACCCTCCTTCAGGACGGAATGCATAGAATGATTAAAGCAACCCTTTAGATCCAGAAATAGAGTGACACATAGATAGTAACTAAATGAATAATTGCTTTCCTGAAAGTTTCAGAATCGACATTTGAAGTTTATGCCCTATAACGAGGCAGAATACTAGGCGTGTTTGTGTTATTTGAATAATGCATGCTGTTTTGATATGGAAGCTTTTGTGAGCGCAAACAAAGCTCTTGGGACCAGATGTATGATCATTCCGTTTTGCGGTTCGCAAAATGGACTGTGTCTTAGACACATTTAGCAATTCCCAATGGGGTCACAAATTACAAGCCTAATCTATATTCACGAGGCAGGTGGGAATTTGTGACCCATTGGGAATGGGCAGGGCCACAGGGATGGTGGCCTGTTTGGAACAGAAGACCACCATGTCTGTGTTTGCTTTTTAAACAATGCAGCTTTTGTTTTCAAATGCAGCCCATTTTCCTTCAAGCAAAACAGGATGTGTTGAAAAGAAAAGAAAGAAACATTTTCTTTACATTTTTTAAGGGCAGGCAGTGGCCTGTGGGTCCAATGCCGGCTCCTAAAAAATATTTTCGCATACATTCACAAAGGAGAAGAGGTCCCATGTGGACCCCTTCCCATTTGCAACTGACTTAGCACCTACTTAAGGTAGGTAGTAACTGCAATTGTTTTACAACCACATTTACGCACATATCAGTGCGACTCGCTATTAGGAAGTGACGCCCATGGCACACCCTTTTCTAATAGCGACTTGCAAACTCTATTTTACGAGTCTGTAATAGGTTACAGACTCGCAAAATGGGGCTTTTACATGCTAAAACCCTTTTTAGCTATCGCAACCCTCCCGATATTCGATTTGCTAGAGCTAAAAGGGTCATACATCTGGCCCCAGGTGCGCTCCGTAAGATTTGTACTCTTCCTACTTCCTCGATGAAATGAAATCAAATGTGGAACACTAAATAATAGCATACAATTGTGTAAAGCATACAAAGCACATACAGTTAGAGTAGGAGTGGTTAAGATGTTTAATGTTTTGGACCTGAAAAAGAATCACAGCTCTAAGGACATTGTTCATTGTGAAGTCAACCTAGGAATGTGCCACAAAAGATCTGTTTGTGAGGAGGTTTGTGTGCGGAATGTTAATAGTTTGCTTAACTCCTCTGCCTCACATTATTATATTGCAGCTGGGATTACATTTGTACATAAAGCATGTTAAAAACTACTGTGATTTTGAAGTCTAAGGCACTATCAAACTGCATGATAAAAACTTAAGCCAGTTGGTGTTCGGATATCTTCACTAAGGTTTATTGGGCCACTGATTCAAGCAAAGTATTTTATTATATATGTCCCATTTCATAGAAAGTATTTGCATAGGCAAGCAAGCAATATTTTTAATTATTTCTTTATTTGAAAGCATGTGCACTATATATACAACGTTGGCAAAAAACATAAAAACTATAAAAACAAAGGAGCGGTACAGCAGGTTAGGAAAATCAACCCTAGAGATAAAGTGAGTGCCTTTTCAGGTAGGAGTGTGCATGTGATCAGCTAACTCACAGAGAGTTTTAACTAGGAAGTGGAGTATCTGTTAATATGACCAAGCCCAACCTGAGGGTCTCAAACGTAGCCGTATTGAGTGAGATTAAGGGGCTCCTGTCCTTACCCTTCATCTTCCCCTTTGCGCGTAGGCCATTAGCTGATTCTACTTCTTTTGAACTTTGGTAAGCCTTTCTGCTGTGAATATCCCAAGATATATTACTCTACTAGACCACTTATCTTGCTAGTATTCACAGACTTCCTGTTTCTTAAAAAAGCGTTGAATTATGCAAGTAAGATTTTAAGCTGTCTATAAGGTAAAAGCTAAAAATGAGACTGTCAATGACGTTTTGAGACCATTTCAAAACATGGGACCATTGTCAGGACTCTGAGATTGTAGATCGGGTGGATAACCTGGAAAAATCACAAAAAATCCAGCCATAGGACTCAATGTCTCAAAAGACGAGGACTACACAGCGAGCACAATGGAGTAAATTTTTCCAGGGGATCCAGCTGTCTTTCCCACATTTTATCTGTGGACCTTTCCATCAGTACAGGCAATTTCCCTCCACCTACTGGTGGACTGTTAGCTCTCCTCTCTACCCTTTTCCTTGTGGTTCAGTTATCTGTGTGCTTCCCCCTTAGGCTCGTCATTCTGAGGGTCCTGATTATGATTCCATATTCTTTAAGGGATCAAACATTACCAGTGTCTATCGCACTAAAAAGAATACCAAATACGTTTTGGTCACTGGCACTCAGCATATATTTCTGTATATATTTTTTATGAAGATACCTGTTTATTGCTTTGATCGTCTCACGTATTAGTGACCATTGTGTTTATAAATACTTGATGACCTTTTTCTTTTCTGCTGGTGCATTCAGGCATGATATCATTGGTAATTCTGGGACTTGAATGTAGCTACTTCTGTGGGCCATTGTACTTGGTGGTAATTTGCAATTTCTTTTAAAAATGCCCTATTTGGCATTTGTGAGGGTGGCATGTGACACACATGTACATTTCAGGGGTGCAGCAGGGTGTCTTTGAGACACCCCTGCACCCCTGAAATAATTCTCAAATTGCGATTAGCAAATTGCGAATTCGCAATTTGAGAGTTTTTGCACTATCATTCCTATGGGCCTCCTGGCCCATAGGAATACATTGGAAATTATTCTTTATTTGCGAATTCGCAAAATGCAAATTCGCAAATAAAGAATAATAAGGAATCGCTAAAAAATAGCGATTTTGTACATACATTCCGTTTTGCGAATTCTAAATAGCGATTCGCAAAAAATCGCTATTTAGGACTCGCAAAACGGAATCTTGATACATCTGGCCCATAGAGAACTCTACCTGCATGTGAGGGACACTTGTCATGTGGGTACTGGAAGAGTTCACCACTTTTGGGCATTCATTTCCACCATACATGTGAGGTGGCTGCAATTCTACCTCCCATATGAGATTTCTAGAATTTTCAACATGAAGTTTATCCCAGAGGTGCTGCCACTGTGGCAGCGGAAGTTGCTTTATCGGAAGAGCACCCAATGCATGACAGTAATCTCTAGCTATGTTGGAGGTTCTTCTATCAGGGTGGCAGAGGTGAAACTCCACTCAGCAGTGCCAAACTTTAAGCAAGTCCCTTTGTCTCGATTACTGTTTTGAATACTCATAGCATGAAGTACCCACATTCTCTTTGGAATACATGCTCTATTTCTTGATTGGTAAAAAATAAAAAAGGACTGTGAGGCAGCAAAGAAGGAGCATCAACTTAAAGAAAAGTAACAAATATTTAGGAGAACTTGTAAGCTCATTGTGAGCAATAAGACGTACTGTTAATAGGCACAGACTATTATTTGTGTTGATCGCACTGCGGGCAGTGGCTGAGGTTTAGTCCAGCATGGTTGCATTGATCATTTCTTCAGAAACACAGTGGATAAATAGCATATTCTTTGATGATGGAAATCTCATCCCTTCTTCAGGTAATAAATACATTTTCCAAGCTTGGGTAGGAAATATCTCAGGAGACATCTTCCTCATTATAGTCGTCCTCATTGGAATCATTGCAAGCAATAGTTGAGGTTAAATCACCAGAAACACTCATTCAATCAGTTGTATACTGGTTAGATATACACAGACTGTGAAACAGCTGCAGTTGTACACAGCTGATCTGAAATGCAGCAAATGAGGTACATACAAATACTCTAAGGACCAGCTCAATGAGCCAAATTGAGAATGTGCAGGCCTTGAAATTATCAACACTAGCTCACGTCACACCTCATTAAATAGTTGTACTATCATCCGGATTCGAGATAATTAGACTAATTCATCTTCTTGCTCTGCTAATCTTACAGAAAGGCAATGGCCAAGACTGAGAATTAGCAAACACGGTGGCTTCAACCATCCATGTTTCTCCCAGCATTATCTAATTAGTGCTGGCAAGAAAACTCCCTGTTATGGATGGAGAAATAGGTCTCTTTAGTCTGGCCACATTCCATTGGATCATCTGTTAGTCTGGCCGCATTCCATTGGATCATTTTTAGTCTGGCCGCATTCCATTGGATCATGTTCAATGTTGCTCGGTTAGAAGAAGGAACTAGGCCTGCAATTAAGCACCATCCCTACCCAGTTCCAACCAAAACAACAGCCTCCATGATTTTTTTTGTCATTAGGATCTCAGCTTTGACGAGGAGATTTTTAGTTACTGAGATAACTTTATTGTGCACAGAAAGGACAACCAAATAATAGGTGCCGTGTGGAGCACTAAAAAGAATTATTTGATGACAGCACCCTGATTTGAAAATGTATTTAAAACATATTTAACATATTTAACACTGGCCATAAAACCTCACAGATGTATTTTTAGTTACCCGTTCATTCCCGAATAGCACAGCTTCTGAAAAATCCCCCGCAAGGTTCAATGGTTGTGTGCCCATGGCAAGATTAGGCACAATAATAACTGCATTAAGGAACAGGTGTCCGCACGCCACAATTTTGAAAATGTGAATTTTTCGTAAGTAAAACTTCTGGATACAAAAATCTTGTTGAGAAAAACAAGGAAAGCCAAAAAAGGGTTTACAAATTGGATAGAAGCAGTAAGTTGGTTAGGTTATGATATGGAATAGGGGAGAGGAAAGGATTAAATGCATAGGTACAGGGAATGCTTTAGATTAAGGAGAAGGGAATTACTTAGGAAGTTCCCCTTCCAAACACAAGATTTTGTACAAAAACGAATTTCAAAAAGAGGATCCAGAATTTAATCACACCACTGAACTGTGATTAATCTCCAGGTGATTTATTATTTAGAATAAAACGCCTGGTATTTTTAACATGTTATTGTAGCGATTTCTCCTCTAGTGCATATGTTTTTTTTATATAAACAAACTCGGTCCATATCTAGTAAGTCTTTTTTGGTCAACAATTCTCACGCGATCCCTATTTATCCTACTTGCACCCGATTATTCCTTTCTCAATATATTTCTAGCATTGATAGGAATAACCTCTACACTGTCTTTTTCTTGATTTATCATATCATAGGAGCAATGACTGCTCATAGTCTTATGTAATGAGAGAATGACCAATTGCTATCCTAAATCACAACGGTGTTTTTGTCCCTAGTTTCCTCATTTGCCCCTCAGTTGAATGCAACAATGAAATCTATATCTACGAGAGAGATGGAGACGAAACCACCACATATTCTTGAAAAGACAGACAGCAAAATCATAAAATTATGCAATGGTGTAAGGAGTTATTTTAATTGTAACCGCAGTTGTAATTGCATTTATATAGCGCTTACTACCCCTGACGAGGCATCGAAGTGCGTCGAAGTGCCTTTCGGCAAGTAGCATAGTACTCCGGAACCCAAAAAGGATTAGCGGTGAGTTAGTATAGGGAAATATGAATTTTATTTGAGTGGTGGACATGTGTTGAATAGGATAGTGGAGAGATAGTAGAGTGAGGGGCTTGCATTTATGTAGTGCTTGGTACCCTGATGAAGCATCAAAGTGCTTTTCGAGGAGTAGCACGCTACTCCGGAACCCAAACAGGATCAGTGGTGAAGTAGTATAGGAAATATGAAATTAATTTGAGCAGTGGATATGAGTCTGTTAGTTGAACTGAGAAGTATAGTGGAGGGATAGAAGAGGGAAGGGTCTACCACCCTAGGTGGTGCAGATATGGAAAATATGTTGGATAAGAAAGCCTCACCCACAATTCGTGGCATGCTTCATCATTGGCAACCTCATCCCACCCTGACAAGTTGGTACGGTCAGGGTGGACTTAACCTCAGTGAGAGGGAGTTCTTAATAAAACGAGTACTGGATAAAGGGCAGAATTCAAATAATTGGAAAAATACCTTGAGGTAAACTGGAAGGTAATACCTTTATTAGGGGAGTACCCTCTGTATAGTTAAAAAGGAGTGTAAGAATGGTTGACTGCTGGTTATAACGGCCCATTCATTCATCCATTAGGATGCCATCATTTTTCAGTCCATTCATGAGTCAACGTATCATCAAGGGCTTTCGTCAGGGTTAAGTGAACCCTCTCCTAGCCCTATTGAAAGCATTCATACATGGGAAAGGGAGTTTCCTACCTAATGATAGGGTATGATATACCTAGGGCAAAAGAACACAATATTTAACAATGCACATCAAATGCAAGACTTATTCAAGCACTGGCAATGCCAATATGTCTGGCTTTAAAAGAATGGAATGTTGTATGGTAATGTGAAGCATTACAAGTAAATAGCATGTGGATAAATATGCATTAGTGTGTAAGCAAAGAACTGAAAAATATTATTTATGTAGTTTAAGAGGTCAGGTGAAAGTTACACTGTCAAGCCAGACCGAAAATTCCATGTAGGTTAATGACTGCCTCCTCCCATCCGTGCTGCTGCCAGAGAAAAACAACATAAATTATTAAGTTATCTAAGACACTTTAATAGCATTACAATGCCATGTGTGTGCCTTTGAAAGTCAAGTCAGGAAACTGGATAAACAAACATAAAGATCACGCTGTGTGATGGAGGGCAAACGCTTTTTTGTGGAAGCACACAACCTCTGCCCAACAAAAACATGTACTCCTGGCTCCTAACATGTGGGGGAGCCAAAGCACCTCTCTAGTAAAGTTCACATAATTGTCTCGCGACAGCTGTGCTGTCAACCCAGACCATAAACAAGCACTGTGTATTATCAAAAACATTACAAGAAAGGGCCCACAGGCGATACACCGCGAACAAAATCGTGCATGCATGCTAAGGGTGATTTGGATGAAAGCCTTCGTACAATGTTTTCACTTACTCAAGCTAAAGGCTATGGCACCATCGTCTACACAGACAGAGGGAGGCACGCTCGGTAGTTACCCCCCCCCCCCCCTCCCCCACCCTAAAAAAATGATAAATGGATGTGAGAAGCAGATTAGAAGACATTATAGAGATCATCATGTACAGGTTATACATTGAGTGGCTGTTTCCACGTTCCTCTGATTGCCCACACAAACTGCACGGGGGGCTTCTTGACACAAATCAACCCTAAAAGGAGGTCATAACGGTGCCAAAATGAGCTCGGGATAATGAGCCATTAGTGGTAGTGGTGCTGATGCTCCCAGCTGAAATGAGTGAGCACACATATACATCCATACAGACACACACCAGATAACATGCGTTCGGCTATGCCAGGAGCCTTCAGTTTTGTACTCTTCTTGCACTCCGAAAGAGATAATCATTGGAGGCAGTAAGGCACGTTCTCCATTAGGTGATGTGCTAAGCAGCCTGCCCGTAAACACAAATGTCTGTTCTTTGCATGTCATATAGTCTATATAAATATATATTTCTTCTGAGTCTTATATAGCGCAAACCTGACCCGGAGGTATCAGAGTGCTCGAGATATTGTCCAACTCGAGCCCTACGATCCTCAAATGCCAATTTGCTGACCGTTCCGGGATTCAGACTTAAAACCCGAGTTGGCAAGTCCCTGGCGGTATTAGGTGCAAAAGCATGGAACACTCTCCCTTTACACCTGAGAGCATTGGACAGGGAAACAGAGTTCCGTAAACAATTAAAAACCTGGATTTTCAATCTTCAAGACACAATTGCCAGAGATCTAGTGTGATTAAGGATCTGGTCAAGTCAAGCAGTAAGGCAACATTACACCGGTTGACCATACATGGGTGCCTAGATGCTCCTTGGAGCGATTGATGCGCGATATAAATGGGCAATTACTTACTTACTTACTTACTTACTTTACATGAGCACCAGTTGCATTACAGATAAACACATTCATTTTTTTTCTGTTAGGGATGGGGAGATTAAGTAATTTGCCCAGAATCACAGGATGTTGAGCGTCCCTGCCGAGACTCGAAGCTAGTTCCCCACCGTAGCATTCGATGGCTCTAACCGTAAGGCCACAGGTTATGTTATGTTAAAATAAATTGTAAAGCGCATGTACACCGGTTTGGTTTCATGGCGCTGCTCTGAGGGGCACCTGAGCCCTAGGGAGTTACTCGTAACCTTGTTTAAGTAGCCAGGTCTTGAGAAGCCTCCTGAAGCTTAGGAGGTCAGTGCATGATTGGATTTCGGAGGGGAGGGAGTTCCAGAGTCTAGGAGCTAGAACGGGAAACCTAGCACCACCCAGGCGCTTTAGTTTGAAGGCGGGGATTGGCAGAAGGTGCTTGTGGGCCGAACGCAAGTTGCGCGTAGGTAGGTGCCTTTGAATAAGGCTGTCCAAGAATTTAGGGCTCCTTCCATTCAGAGATTTGAAGATGAGACAGCATAGCTTGAAGGTGCGTCGGTGTGAGATGGGGAGCCAGTGCAGCTTCTTCATGAGGGGGGTGACATGATGGGACCTAGATTGCTGAAAGATCAGTCTTGCTGCTTGTTTCTGTACCAGTTGCAGGAGTTTGGTTAGGTATAGTGGGATGCTAAAATAGCGAGTTGGCATAGTCAACATCGGACATAACCATGGCAAGAACCACCTGGAGAAATCGTTTGACATGTTACGTGCATCAGGACATCTATAAATACTTCCACGCCTCAAGCGTCTGATGTGGGCGTCTGTGTGATGTGGAATGCATGCATGCTGTGCCTCTGGCCAGGCAGTGCTTAATTTATAAATAAACGGAAGTGCCAGGGCCCTTGTCAGGGGGCCAACCAACTTGCACCACACATTGTTAATGACAGTATTTACACAACTGCTAACCATCACACTGCTACAAGTGTGACAGTTCAGACTGTTTGAGGCCCCCAAACTATAAGAACAGCTTGGGTGGCATGTATTAGTTGTTTTTAATTCATATTGAATTAATAATCAACTATTGTTCTGCTCATCTTTATATTTCAAAAACAGTGCCTCCATGTGGCAACTGCCATGAGTGCAAGTGTTGGCAATTAAGTGACGGTGCCGAGCACCTCTGGAAACCACAGGCTCAAATTAAGCACTGATCCAGGCATGATGGGACGTACAGTTTGGGGTTACCTGATTTGAAATTGATAGTGATGATGCTCGAAAGGAAGGCTTTCTTTGAGATAAGTAAGAGGCACTGACCACGGAACATAAATAAAGAAGGTCGGGAGGTAAAAGGCCCAAATATATATTTGCAAAAGCCAGTAAACTAAATTTGCCAAAACATAGTGGACTAGAAGTTAGAGCTTACAGGCCTTGGGGCTGCAGACTCACAGGGGAGCCATACATATTTCTGTGACGAAGATGGTGTTTTTTTTAGCAGTCCATCCCATCTTTCCTGACTCCAAATGCCATAATGCAATGTAATTTTCGTCTATGTGTGTTACTATGTACCAATAGCTAGGAACCTGTAGAGTGCTGGAGTTCACCTTAAAATGGAAACTGACAGCACATAGGGTAAAACACTCCTAGATTAGTCCCTAATATCTTTCATTCCCATTGTGTCAGTTTGCAGCCTGTAACACCATTCCTATCAAAGAGCAGTAGGTATGCTTTCATATCCCTACGGAGCGGTGTGATTCTTTCGATTACGCGGAATGTAGATCCTTTTTCCCTGTGTTTCTGATCCAGGAAATGCTTAGTGATGTTATATATATATATATATATATATATATATATATATATATATATATATATATATATATATATATATATATATGAAGAAAATGATTGTCCACAAAGAGGATGCCACACTGGATGAAAATAAGCCATTTATTCGAAGGATAAGTCCGCCAGGCACTCCCAACAAAATTGTAGCCAAACGCGTTTCGGGCGTAACCACCGCCCTTGACCACTGGCAACAGGGAAAGCGGCAAGTGAACCAGCTGCACTCATTATAATGTCCCGCCCCAGTGGGCGTGAGCACGGTTGCATGTTGGTCTCTGTAGTCCACCTGACATCCAGACCACTGTGGGTCCCGCCGTACCTGCCATATATATACAGTCTTGCCCCAGTGGGCATGTCAGGAGCAAACTGGCCGAAAAAATGAGGCAATCCTTCGAACGGTTTCATCCCTCCTGCAGCGTCCCTTGATCTCTGACGCTGTGGACCCGCTCAGTACGCGGTAGGGCTTCCTCGCGGCTGAGTGCAGCTGGTTCACTTGCCGCTTTCCCTGTTGCCAGTGATCAAGGGCGGTGGTTATGCCCGAAACGCGTTTGGCTACAATTTTGTTGGGAGTGCCTGGCGGACTTATCCTTCGAATAAATGGCTTATTTTCATCCAGTGTGGCATCCTCTTTGTGGACAATCCTTTTCTATATATATGTATATATATATATATATATATATATATATATATATATATATATATATATATATATATATATATATATATATATATATATATATATATATATATATATATATATATATGTTTGCACCTGGTCAAGCAGTGACGTTTGTTAATTCTGACAGGTACCTTTCTTGAAGTCATTCCTATATATTTGAGATTGCAAGGATAAACAACAACATAAAATATGTTATTTGAATTGCAATTAGTAAATGTTGTTAGTTGCCATGGAGTCAACAGACCTAACTCAATCTCAGTGGGCTTTCGAGTGAGACTCCTGTAACATGGGGGGTGGTAATACCACACTATATACAGCTTCCAAAACTAACAACAGTAGTTCAGATGAGACATTCAGAACAGGAGAAAACACTCCCTAGTAAAGCAGCAGAAATGAACGTAATACTTATGATGAGGCCTCTGATTGTGTGCCCAAAAAATAAAACTCCAGTTGAGGCCTTCAAAACTAAACACAACATGCAGGCGTGGCCTCGTGGACTGTACACAGCAGCTTGAAATATATACAGAACTGGACACAATATGCCAGGTGTGGCCTTGTCTACTGTACACAGTAACTTGAAAAACACCCAGAGCTACACACAACATGCCAGGTGTGGCTTTCTGTTCTGTAGGAGATAACCTGAAATACATCCAGACCTACACACAACATGCCTGATGTGTCTGTACACAGTTCAGGGGTGACAAAACGTCCTTTTCTGTTAGTTGTAGCTCTGATCAGTAGTATATCTGACAAACACAACAGAAGCTCCAACGATTATTTTTCTTAAACCACCTAAGGGATCCCACCTCCGTTGGAGGAGGGCAAGTAGCACAAGTTATATCTCAAACCACTCCTCTAGACTGCAGAAGCAAGTAGTAATGGCTCCTTACTCGTGCAGGCCCTCTTGCACAAACAATTGTGTTCTCAAATGTGTGTGCAATAGTCCAGTAGCACTGGGCACAATGTGAGTAAATACAGGTGTGTCTTTATATGTGTCAAAATCTTTCAAGCATGGCCAAGTTGCTTGCATTGTGCTACCAGTCATCCATTCCAACAGCTGTCCTTCTTCTGAAAATGTGCTTGTCCACCAGAAAGGCTTGAGTATTAAAAATATCTAATTTCCCATATACAGTCCACCAACACAAACATGTTATTCCAAAATCAATAGTTAGCTCAATCCACAATCTCTTCAACGTCAATTGAAAGGGTTGCTACCTGCTTGCAGGTCCAAAGCTTGTCCTTATTACAATGGATTGCTAAACACCCGCCAGTTAACATATTTCTCTGGACAAGAGCTGAACACTTTGGCCACAGCATAGATGTGGTGTGTCATTTTCTGCAGTCTCGTAACACGGACCTCAACAATAGCCGCCGCATTACATCAGCAGGCACAATAATTCACCCTTGACACTTCGGCCAGCACTAGACGTTGTCACGGTTAGTTCATTAATCGTCTTCATCTGGTTCCTTGACACCGTGCACGCCATTCACTGATCATATCACGTATGAAAGGTTCCAAAATAAAGCATGGTCAACATTTACTTGATGGAACTACGCAGTTATATGTTTTTATGTTTCACCAGCCATGGTTGTTAAACAAATGTTTCTTGCCTTCTTTCTCCCCATCTGTCAACAGGCTTGTATGCCTTTAAATTCAGGCAATGTAATTTTCAGTCCTGATGATGATCCTTGTAATGTAGTGTAAAGGATCGAAACGCAGTCGACAGTTGATATAGTTACACACTAGTTTTCCACTGTGTTACCAATTTTGTGTTGACTGTATGAGGACAGCCTGGTTTACTTTTATTTTGATTACCAGCGTCCCCTCCTTATAGTTTGCCTGAAAAATACCCCACCCCTCCTCATTACCTCCTGTTCATGTCTTATATGTTCATGTCTTATATGTACTGGATACAGGACTGTATCCCACTGTATATATATGCACTCAAATCCTTTTGCATTTTTCTTATATTGATTAAATTAGTGCCCGGCTGGACACTTTTTTTGCTTATAGCACACATTACTGTCTATAATTATTTTCTTCTTTGAATATATGATACTTTAAGGACCACTGTTGCCTTAAAAGAATTGTCACCCCAGGTCCTTAACTACCTAGAGGGTTCCCTTGTTGTAATAATACCAGAAATTTAAGTTCTGACAGTCCCCTGCTGAAACTTCTTGACTGTGGTGGGCCGGATAGTAAGGGGTGTCTTGCCCTTAGTGCAGCGAGCAATCAGGGATAAACACACAGGATCACTATTCGGCCGAAGATCATGTACAACCTTGAGAGCCTTTATTTATACCCTAGGACAGAACCCAGTCACGAGGGGTGAGGTGTAGATACATTGTCATCTAGAGGCCGGGTGGCCCTCTACAACCCTCCTTTCCTTCAGATTTAGAATAACCAAAAATGTGAAAAGAAAGAGGATAGAAACATTAGAACAAAGCACTAACTTATACATTTTTGCCTACTCTGTCATGGCCAAACTCAACACCCCTCGGTGGTGCAGCATGCATAGTCTCTCAGCTTCTGGCTGGTTGTGGGGTTGGGTCTCAGCAAGTACCATTGGCTGTGAGAGAACATTCTGCCCGGGTCCTTTGCGACACTCCCCGGGGACTCTCGGCATCTCCACTCCTGGGTGAGCCCTGAGGACCGTCCCTTGGTGTGCTTGTCATGTCCTGGCCAGGTGATGCTGCTGGAGTCGCCTTCGGACTTACCGTAGGTCCCATGGACAAGTCCATGGGTTCCTCCTCTTCCTCTGATGATGCCCCGTTGGGATAAGGAACACTTACGACTTCCTTGAACCAGGATACATTTCACACCACCGTGTGTCAGCCTCGCCGAGCAGTGACTATTCTCCCATCCTCACCTCTGGTTTATACGTTGTGCAAAACTTCCAGCCGGGGTGACGATCTTTGAGGACCACTCGGGATCCTACACGCACAGATGAAGTCTTGGCCCCTCTGCTGGTGTTGGCCTTCTCGTTGGTGACTTTACATTGCTGCTGGTCCCTGTCGACGTTCAGACTTGGCGGTGCCCATTTGGGGTCTTCGGCAATGAAATCCCTTGGCGAGTATTTCAATAGGAGTGTAGCTGGGGCACACCCCGTGGTCGAACAAGGTGTCTGTCAATAGGTGAGCAATGAGGTGTCTGCCGATAGGCGAGCAGAAACTGGTGAAGGCATGTCTCTGGGTCCTGTCATAGGTCCACTCCTATTTGCAGTGCCCGGTTAAGGGTCCGCATGAAACGCTCGACCTTGCCATTGGCTTGAGGCCATTGAGGCGTGATCTGGCAATGCCATATGGCTCACCGCTCAAAGAAGTCATGAAAGTCCTGACCCTGGAAGTGTGGTCCGTTGTCGGATTTTATATCTTACGGCATTCTGAAGGTGGCAAATATCTTTTCGAGAGCCGGTTCAACTTGCGTGAACACCATGGAAGATACCAACTCAACCACTGAAAATTTGGTGAAGTCCATGACGCCCATGGTGTGCCGCCCGTCCGGGAAGCTTCCAGAGTCGAATCAGTGATAACTGGTGCTGGCGCCGAGACCGCCCCCTTGACGGTGCAAGGAAGGCAGTTCCTTACTTCTTTGTCCACCAAACTGTCCATGCCGGGGAACCACACTTTTGCTCAGAGCTGGGTCTTTGTCTTGGCCATCCCTTGGTGACCCTGGTGGGCCAGGGTGACCATCCACCGGTGCCAGGGACCACAATCCTCTGTCCTCTGAGGACCAGCCGGGACCTGCCGATGCTGAGTTCGTGCCTTACCCCCATATTTGTCGCCGTAAATTCTGCTCTTCTGCAGTTAGTGTGGCAAGACCATCCAGAAACCGATGCCACCGCCCAGTCTCCAGGGCTTTCTTAACCCTTGTCAGAGTGTTGTCTGCTTCAGTGGTGTGGCATAAGTCATCCTTAGTGATGGCCAGAGGGCAGGCATTGTCTTAGATCATGCACACAAAAGCATTGGTGTTTGCGCTGTGTGCCTCAACAAGAACTTTGCTGGGTTATCCGCACCCAGTTGATAGAGCAGCTGAAATGAGTATGCCTGTAGTTGTACTGCCCACCTTTCAATACTTGGGGTGCCAGTCTGGTTGACCCACTAAACAGTGGTATGAGGGGTTCATGGTCCAATATTACTCTGAAGGGATGGCCGCACGGGTTTGGATGAAAGTACTGGCAGGCCCATCTTATGGAGAGAGCCTCGCGCTCGATTTGTGTGTACCTTGTCTCAGTCTCAGATAGTGCACTATTGGCATAGGCTACGGGAAAGCATGTCCCTTTTGTGTCCTCTTGTAGTAGCACTGCCCACTATCCCTCCTGGGCTGGCGTCAACAACAAGTTCTAGCTTCCTTTTGGGCTGGAAGTAGACCATTGTTGCTTGATCCAAGAGTACCTTTTTGATTCCTTGGAACGCCGCTTCCTTTCGAGGAGTTCACTCCCAAGGGGTCACGCTCTTGCTCCGTTGTCGTAGTGGTTCAGATATCATAGCAAGATTCAGGAGGAACCGGCCACAATATGTTGCCATCCCAGGAAGCTTCTTATTTCTGAGGAGTTCTGTGGCACTGGAGTGTTTCGGATGGCTTCTGCCTTATGAGGATGAACCCGAAGTCCATCTCTCCAGAACACATAGCCGGAGAAGTCTATCGATCCCTGATACAAGGTGCATTTTTTCTTATGCAGGGTGAGTCTGCAGTCAGCTAACCTTTGTAGTGTGGCCCTCAGCCTGGCGTGGTGTTCCTCCAGGCTCTGTGAGTAGATCAGAATATTGTCACTCAGATTTATCACCCCGACGAGGCCGGAGAGGGCTTTCTTGATCGTGTTCTGGAACACCGCCTCCGCGAATGATACCCCAAAGCTGAGTCAGATGTCCCTTCGGAGTCATGTGTGGAGAAGGTGGTGATGTAGCGGCTCTCTGGTGCCAACTCCAGCCGATGGTAGCCTGAGTTCAGGTCGAGTTTTAAGAACTACTGGGTGACATTCAAGTCCGCCACAATGTCATCCATTGTTGGGGTCACATGCGGCTCCCTGTGAATAGCTTGGTTAGGGAGCCTCATATCCATACAAACCAGATTTCCCCGGGTTGCTTCGGGTTGGGTGCTACCACCAGCGGGGATATCCACGGAGTGGGTCCCGACACCTTTTTGATTAAGCCCAGGTCCTCTAGGTTCTGCAGTGCTTGCTCCACCAGGGGGCGAAGATGGAATGGTGTACGCCAGTGTTGGAGTGCGCATGGATGGATGCTCTGGTCAATGTAAAGTTTCACTTGGCACCCTCGGAGCAGCCCAGGCCTTTGAAGAGTTGTGGGAACTCTTTCATCATGTCTTTATCATGGTGTTCATGATCTTGCTTGGTATAGAACACCAGCTCCAAATCCTCCGCTGTGTGGCAGCTCAGCAACGTGCCTTTCTTTCCTTCTGTGATGTGAAAAGTGGTTTTCACTGTGTACTTGTCACTGGAGACTGCGACCTCCATCATTCCCCTCAGCGGTATGGGCTCGGTGCCACCATACGTGCAGATTTTGGCCACACTTGGTGTCAGTTTCCGTTTAGGTGACAGTTTATCTTACTGGTTGGAGTCCATTACATTAACGGACACCCCTGTGTCGATGAGGACCTGTACTGAAGTCCTGTTGATTTTGACGTGACACAGTGGGGGAGGGCGTCCTTTGTGACCCAGTCTGCCAGCAAATGAGATGACAAATGTGTCATTGTCGTCTTCGTAGTACACAGTAGTGCCTTGGTCGGGTGTGGCCACTGTATTCTCCCGATCTTTTAGCGTGAGATTCCTGAGGTTTGCCTGTTGTCCTATTGTTGCACCTCAATGGGACCGTCCTCTGCCACTGTGTCAGTTTAGCTTTGCCACACTTTGAGCACGTCTGTCCTCTGGCAGGACAACTGTCCTGTTCTGTATGATCGAGCCTGCAGTGTCCCCACTTACCGCTGGTCCGGCTTCCTGGGCCTCACCTCTGGTTGGGTGTCGGTCACCTCATTATGGCGTCTATCGTCTCTTCCTTCACGTGTGCTGCTCTCAGCACCACTGCGGTCGGTGTGTTCCTCACTCAAACCTCCACCATCTCGTCCGCCCGCTTGTCCGACAGCTCATGAGAGCAGGCGAGTATCAGAATATCGTCCAGCAAAATCCCTGGTTGTCGAAGCATTTGGCACCTCATGGTGACAGACTTGCACCCTGTATGATTTGGGCTCTGATCTCCGTGTTCTGATCAATTCCGGTGCACGTCATGGCGAGTTTCCAGAGTCGGGTGTCAAACATATCTACTGTTTCCGCTTTGAGCTGTCGAGCCTGGTGCAACTTGAACCACTCATAGTCCGAGTTCATTTGCGGATTAAAGTACCTGTTCAGGGCCGTAATTGCATTGTACCTTTTCAGGGCCAAAGTACACGCGAGAGACGCGCTCAACTGACCGCCATCTAGAGGATGTTTTAAACAAGCTCTTGAGCGGTAGAACGAGGCAGGAAAAGACACTGCGCTCCGTGTGGCCCCAACCGGTGAGGAGTAGGGGGGCCGGGAAGGGCTCAGAATTTTCTTTTGCAAGCATGCTGATATTCACTAAAAGAAATACGGGCTGGGGTTGTGTGTAGCAGACTTGCTTATCAATGCCACGAGAGTCTGTTTAAACATTAGAGTGAAAGCAGTGAATATAGGTGGCATACATTTGGTGTATGAGGTTTTTATAGAGTGTAGTGACATTTGTTCATGTTTACCTATACGTGGAAGTCGCTTAAATGTTTTGAGAGACACTACATGCATTTGTGGGAAAATTGCACATTAAGAAGTTTGATCAGTTCTAGGAATAGTATGCAATAGTACAATGCTCTCTTTAAAAGAACTTCGTTCCATGTTTGTAGCATGGTTTCAGATAGATACTGCAACGGAAGGGTCATTTCGAAAGGAGGACTCACATGAGGAGTTTTGTACTACTACAGTAATACCTTACAAGTTGGTATGAGAAACACAAGCTGAGTGAGGGTAATTAAGACGATTTTAATTTCCAGAACACATTGCTCCAGACCATATTACAAAATGTGAAGAAATAGATCGTGAAACACCTGCAAAATATATGAAAATGTCATTGCTAAAAATAATTTAATTTTACACATAAAATTGAGTTTTTAATGTTGTGTCTATTAATACATTTTTTTTCTTCGAAAAGAGTGTTTGCAGTCATCCTTTACTTTAGAAAACAAGAGAAAATTGCACTACAGAAAAATACTGAAGATGCCGTTTATTCCATGCATGGCATGGTGCAAAACCTAGAAGCAAACCGGTTTTATCTGTCTTAGCAACAATAGTGGTGCAAAATGCATGTGTTGTATTTTTCCGCCGTGGAGCAAATCTTTGTGTAATAGGGCTGTTTGCGCCTTGTTGGAGGTGTACAATTAAACCATTGTGCTCAGCGTGAATCATCTTCGGCACCCAAGCACGTCACTAGTGTTGGTGTCATCCAGTGCGTAACTCATGGTGTCACCCCCTCACGACGTACCCCATGGACCGAGTCCGCCAGTGTCTCGGCATAACTTAATGCTGCGTAAAGTGCGTATGACATGGAATTATGCGCCAGGAGACAGCCAAATTGTGCGGCCGGTTTGAGTAAATTATGTGTTAAAAATACCAATTATGCGGCATAATGCGGCACATTTTTAAAAACAATCAGGGGCCTCATTTATGAGGCCCCTTGCGCCATCGGAACTTCACTTTTCATGAAGTTCCATGGCGCAGAAGCCTGCGTGGTATTTATCAGGCAGCAGTACGCCAGTTTTTGTGGCGTACTGCTGCCTGATAAATATCAGTCCCTTTAACGCAGTGTTCTGCGTTAAAGGGGCGTGCAATGGGTGTTGCTGGGGGCGTTCCCAGCAACATCCATGGCCTTTTGACACTGCCCCAGATTTACGAGAAATCGTAACTCTGAAGCAGTGCCAAAAGCTTACGCCTCCCCAGGGGAGGCGTAAGGGAGGCGCAACAGGGAGAAATGCCTTTATTTCTCCTCGTATTTCCTTTTTCTATGTGTGCTGCATTCTACAGCACACATAGAAAGAGGAAAAGCCTCTTGTGATTATTTTTGTACAGAAAGGTTTCCCTTCCTGTACAAAAATAATCTTCCCCGCAACGCAGGCACCCTTGCACCATTGTGCAAGGGTGCCTGCGCTGGCGCAGGCAGCCCATTGTGCGCCGGCGCAGGGGAAAAGAACAGGAATGCGCCGTATCTTATAGATACGGCGCATTTCTGCCCTTTTCTTTTGCCGTAGGGAAGCGCAGCAGGAAGGCCTGCTGCGCTTCCCTACGGCAAAAAGTCATAAATGAGGCCCCATGAATTTAAGATTTTTTTTATCTTGGTAACACTGGGAATTGGTCGCACCTCAGTACCAGTTTAACACCCAGATATGGCAATAAGCAACAGAAAGGTGACCAGTCCCGTTTTGCAAAGTGTCTTTCAGCGCGCCCAACACTTGTCATTGCATTTTTAACATCTTTTGAACCGTTTGAGCTGGAAATGTAAAAAATGGGGTGTAAAATCTTCAGATTATAGATTATGAGACAAACTAATTATGCATAAATCGCTGCAGCCGTACAATCCCACAATTCCAGTGGCCGTGCCTAGATGCTACCATTTCCTATTTGAGTATGGTGCATGTACCTGCCCTAATATGTCAAGATGTGAATTCATTGGGGTGAACAGGTACAGTTTGTAATCTGATCTGATAACATTTTAAAGGTCTCTGATCTCTGACCCCAGGAAGGGAGGGGTCTTGCGCATATTCTGCAATAACCGGCAAGAGACCGGTGTTGTGTTGTAAACAACTTTGCAATATTTTATGAGGCAAGCATGTCCAGTTCCACAGATCTGCGTCGGCAGTTACGTAAACGTGGAGAGCGTATATATATATATATATATATATATATATATATATATATATATATATATATATATGTTTGCATGAAGCCAGGGTGCACGCGCAGTCACCAGGGACGCCATCTTGTGTACAGCTAGCCATGCTCACCGCCGGTGCCACACCTCGCCAGTGGGCCCTTCTGCTTGCCATCTGCGCTTGCCATCTGCCCCTTTGCCGTCCAAGGTAAGAGGTTTACTTCTTTCGGTGAAATAGGGGCGTTGGCCAGTGCCCAGGGATTCGGAAGCAGCAATGCCCTCCAGTGCTACGTTCAGATCTAGCTAAAGGGACACTTGGCTAGGCTGGGTGCTCAGTGGACCTGGGCATCCAGTGCGCGGATCTGTTTTTGACATTATTTTTACAGTTTAGTTGCCGTTTCGGAAAGCTCAGCCTTTCATCCTTATGAGGATGATAAAATTAGTATTACAGTGCATGTGTGCATGTTAGGTTGAAATGTGCTCCAGTAGTTAATTTGAGAGGCGGTGTGTTGCAGGGATGGTGCCCTATCACGCCTGAAGTGATGCGAGATACTTGGCAGGCCTGTCACGGTGTCATCCCACTTGATGGTGTCACGCGGTGCGGTACGCACCCCCCGCACCCACCTAGTGACGCCACTGTTGGCACTGCATTGGCTGCTTTCCTACTCACTCCTGGCTTTATAAAGAGGAGAAGTATGTATTGAGTGCATTTCTTTCCTGACACATGCTCCGCCCTTACAGAGGTACACAGCTGCGGCCCATGCAGGTAAGAAGAATGGGGCTGGGTTGGGAGGGGATTCCACAGATGATCACAAGGGAAATTTAAATAAATAACAAATCTTCCCACAGCATCTGTTGAAATCCCCCCGCGCCCACCCCACTGCCCTATCGCTCTTACCTGCATGGACAGCGACTGGAGGTACATCTCTGGAGGTGAGACTGTTCTTATCCTTCAAAGTGCATCTTCACTACTCAGACTTTCACCTACAAATGTAATCCTTCATCATTTGTTTTCCATCGCTTATTACCCAGAACATCATACTGTACTGTTGTTCCTCTTGACCAGTCACTATGTTCTTCAAGGAGCACAGCTTAGTTTTTAGAAATCGTATGACTATATGGCCCTTCACCTTCAACCAATTGGCAATTTCAATTTGGACACCCACCAGCATATAAACTATGCTCTTCAAATACAACTGTGAGGATTTGTGCTTGTCTTGGTGTGGGTTGGAACAATTGCACTTCTTCATCAGTAGCAAATTCACTAAAATCTTTAAAGCCAATTTTGCCAATTGTTAATCCTATTCTTAATACGCTACTGAACGCTACCTTGAAGTCAATTAGCTTCCAAAGAGGTGGAAACAGGCCCTATTACTTCTTCGCTAAAAAGTTACTCAGTAATTGCAGCCAGATCTCCCTCCTTCCTCCAGCAGTCAAGATGTGGGAAAATGCAGTCAACATAAAGATCTGCCTGTGTTTGGAATCTAACGCCCGCCTTCATACGCAATCTGGCTTTCGGGCAGGTTACAGAACTGAGTCTGCCTGACTGGAGGTATTGAAATATATCAAGCTCAACCTTGATCTTGGTGCTTCAGCAATAGCCCTTCTTTTAGACTTGTCATCAGCATTTGACACAATTTTGCACCCCATCCTCCTGAACAGACTGGAATTCAAGGGAACGCTCTGTCCTGGCTCAAATCATATTTGGAGGATAGATCTCTGTAGGTGTTTCTTGCTCCCTTTACTTCAGACCCCAAATGTCTCAAGCACAGAGTGTCTCAGGATTGTGCTCTGAGCCCCATGCTTTTCAATGTCTACCTGGAACCCTTAGCTAAGCTGGTTGAATCATGGGCTCTGAAGGAGTTTTCGTATGCTGATGATACACAGCTCCTGCTCTCTTTCCAGGATGAAGCATCTGACATCTTCAAGTCCTTCAAGGTCTGCCTTAAATCAGTGGGTGACTGGATGGGCGAAGCTGCCTTAAAATAATTCCAATAAAATGGAAATTATTTTTTTCAGCACAAGCACAATCCCTGACTCTCTCAGCTGGTGGCCATCTGAGTTGGGGGCTTCCCCCTGCCCCTCTTCCTGAGTAAGAAATTAGGGCATCAAATTCGACTTATCTCTGTCTTTTGAACTGTAGGCCGAAGCAGTTTCTGCTAGCTGCTTTGCTATTCTGATGTCTCTGAGAAGGATGCTACCCTGGGATTCTGTGCTTTTTGTAAGAATATTGTCCATGCTCTAGTCACCTCAAAATTGGACTACACCAACAGTCTTTATTTGAGTTTGCCATCATCTCTATGCAACGGCTGGAGATTGCCCAAAATGCTGCTGTACGCCTCATTCTTAAGGTACCACTGCGTCAATCAGGGTTCGTTCATCTCCGTCAGATGTACTGGCGTCCTGTAATCAGTTCTATCAAATTCAAGGCTCTAATCTTCGCATACAGAGCTTTGGTGCACAAGGGGCATCAGTATTTGAGATGCAGACTCAAGGCTTATTGTCAGGGTAGATCCCTGAGATCAGATTCCCGGAGGTTCCTGCACACCCCAAGGGCTAGGCGTGGTGGGAGATCCTTAACCCTTCTTAATGCAAAACTCTGGAATTCACTTCCGTCCACCCTTCGTTTTGCTCCTTCGGAAAGGATTGTTAGGAAAAGTTTGAAGGCCCACCTATTTAATGCATAGGTCGGTATTCTAGGAAGCTAGCGTGCCTTTAGTGTGGTTCTGTTGCTAACTCTGGGACGCTCCCTCTGGAGAAGCTGAGCACTCTATGAATGCCTTTGTATTGTAATTGTACTGTACTTACATGTAAATTAAATTTGCCAATTGGGTGTAAGCCAATTTCACCATGTTTTAAGGGGCGAGCACAAGCATGTTAGCACTGGTTAGCAGTGGTAAAGTGCACAGAGTACTAAAAGGCAACAAAAACGGATTCAGATAACAGAAGTGTGAAGGCAAAACGTTTGTGGATGACCCTGCAGAAAGGATTAAGTCCAACACTCGCCCCTCCAGGCAAAAGCCACGGAACACTAATCATAACCTTGATGGACTTTCCTGCTTAGGTGATATAACACGGACAAAGGCTCTGTTATTCAGGTGAACTTGTGAGTTCTATCAATCAATGTATCAATCAGCATTTGCAAAGAGCACTCTTTCACCGCTAGGGGTATCTGGGTGCTGTATCTCTGTTGAAGAGCCACGTTGTGAGTCTCTTTCTGAAGTCTAACAGCGAGGGGGCACTACAGAGCTGGAGGGGAGGTTGTTCCAGGTCTTGGATGCAATGTAGGAGAAGGAGCATCCATGGCTGCAGTCGCGGCAGATGCAGGGGGTGAGTGCGAGTGAAAAGGAGCGCAGGTGTCTAGCGGGTTGGTGGAAGTTTAGTCAATGGTTGAGGTAGGCAGGTCCTCGGTCATGGAGATTTTTGTAGGCATGCACAAGAATCTTGAAGTAGCATCTTTTCTGGATGAGGAGCCATTGGAGGTCTATCAGGTGGGGGTCAATGTGAGTTAATTTGGGGGGGTCGAGGATGAGTCTCTGCCTCTCTGAACTCGGTTGAATCCCTCAGTTTACATTCTCTTGAGTCATTCGACTGACCCTTCTTCTCATCTGGGAACCTGTTTGTTCACCCCCTACCCTTAATCTGCTCACAGAGGCTTCCCAGTAGGCAGACAATACCATCATGGCCAACAAAGTAATGTGACCCAATCCACCCCTTGGATTAGACTTCTGTCCCAATCCAAGGAAAATTCTGCCCATGTGCAAAGCAACCAACAGAGTCCACAGACAGCTGTCAGTGTCAAGAGCCAGGCCCGAGTCCATCCATGGTTCTCTGACCTCTGAGGTTTCTCAAAATGGGGGGCAACAGCCCTAGGTGTTTGTCCCCGAACTGTCACTCTCTGCCCCACCAGTCCTGGGGTGGTAGCCTGATCCTGGCCACTCAACCCAAGATCTGTATCCTGAAGCTGAAGAGGTGCCTGGTGAGCCATGTCTACCAAGGGGGAACCACCACCCTCCTCAAGGGTGGCACATCCTGTTTCATGTAGGGGTTGGCCTGGTGCAGGTCTCCAGTTCTTTGTCTCTGTCACAGTGCGGGTAGCATACCCTGGTCAGAAGTGGCCTCAGCAGAGTAAGTCTTGGGGTGCTCTGTTCTCAGAGCTGTCAACCCTTGATTCATTGGTCCTCCCACTGTGGACAATTTCCACTTTCTGCTCCACCTACTGGGTCTCTGTACTCTCTGTTTGATGTGGTACGCCCAGAAAACGTAACTGTCAGGGAACCCCGGACAGCCACTGTTCACAGTTCTTCTGACAACAGGGGCAACTCATTCCACAGAATGCAGTCTATGGGCATCTGGATAACCTATGACACTTCTCTGGGTCATCTCCCCATCCCACTTCAGGGATTCAAGGTCCATGGGGTTGAAAAAGTCCTGTCCCTGGTCTAGAGTGACCCTAGACACCTAGCCAGTGTACTGCTCTGGAGAAACTAGTTATTACACTATCATGGTGTAATTTGTCCTAGTGTCCCTCAGAGACGTGACAGGGATCACATTCACTTTCGTCTGGTGGAAGTAACGACACCCAATATCAGCGATCACCAGTCCACGCTCTGAATCTACCTCCCAACTAAGGAGATTAGGGCATAGTCTAACTCCTGTTTCTGGGGACTACTTATCCTAAGGCCATAGTGACCACACCATAGAGGTCCCACCAGTTTGTCATTTCTTAGGACTGGCACAGTCCCCCTTGTTTATGTCTAACCGAGAACAATCAAAGCAGCGGTGTTGGAAATGTGGTGCCCTGGGCCACCGTCCACCAGAACCTCCTCCCTGTTACTTAGATCGGGATTTTGCCCCCTTTGTAGTGTAGTTCCTAGTTTCCCACTAGGCCCTGCGCATTGGAATAGCATAAACAGTAGTATCGACGTGGAACTGCAGATATTCCAGGCCTCCACTGACTATGCTAAACTTAATTGGGTGTGTTACCAACTAGCTCAGAGGTCACTGGAAACTTTCTTCTCTGCATAGGAAGTGATCAGCTTCCTTGGCACAGACAAGAAGGGATTCAGTTTTCCAACAACCGTGCAACATGACAACTTTGCTCCTCAGATCAAGAGTCAATCTCTAGGGTCGTGTGAAACAATAGACAGGTATTTCACTCAGTCAGTCTAGTGCAGTTTACTTTCACAAGATGTAGAGAATAGAGAGACGGGCGTTTGTCAATAAAGGGTTAACATTTATTGAACAGTCTTTCTTCTCGTACAAGAGAAATGTATTGCCACAATTGCAAGAATTGTTATTATAAAAAGTACGTACAGTAAGATAAGTATTGCGAAATAGAACTGTAAAAGCATTGATATGGTTTCTTAGCCATACAATGGTTTAAAAGTAATAAAACATATATACAGTCATATATACATTAGGCTAACATACTCAACTGGTGCTTCTAACTAAGCCTACCCCAGTGTGCCTGACCTAAGCCTAACACGTGGAAGGGGAGTAAGTAAGTAGCTTTAAGTTAAGTTGGTTTTGCCAAGGTTTGTTTCATCTAAGGGTTTAGTCAACACCATACCTCTGAATAGAATGATGGAGGATTGGTATCTCCTTCAGGGGTCACTCTCGATATCCCAGTCACCCGCGAGGGTAGACCGGAAACGCCGGAGCTGGATTTCTCTGCACGAGAAAGGCAGCGGCTTTCTTCAGCGCCTCGAGGAAGGAGGGGGGACAGCGTCCGCGGGCAGCTGGAATCTGCTGGATGTCTTCGCAGAGGGACGGCTGTTCAGCTCCTAAGCGTACTTCACCATCGTTCGCGCTTTAGCAGCGATAATGGTATCAGTAGCTTCACCACCAAGGGACAGCAGGCTGCAGCGACAGGGTGCTAGCTTCACCAACACGGGGTCTTGCAGGCAGCTTGCATCAGCAACAGTAGCTCGTACAACAGGCATTGCTTAAGGCAACGTTGGTAATATTTATACCTGACAGGTGCCGGGTTTGACGCAAGTTTGTTGGACATAAGACGTCAATTAAAGATGTCACTAGGAAGTGATAGTTATCAGTTGCTCATTAGAGTTCCATTACTAATCAAAACACAGCAAGCGGGGATTTCCAGGTTTGCTGAGTTTTTATCTTGTTGAAGAACTCGGAGTGTTAATCTAGGAATATCAGATAGTGACTTCTGCTCTGTCATTGCACTAATTGGTCGCAATGGAAGTGGCAGAGAGAACTATGCTGGAATGTGGCTCTGTTCGTGTGAGGCCAGAGATGACTTTTCTGAAAATCGCACTTGAACGGTTATGCCAATATAGGGAATAAATGGATTTATAGCCGAATAGGGGCATAAGGTCACAGTATCGATCAGGAACCTAGATAAACACGCAACACCCACTCCACGGGTTCATGTCCATCAAATTACTAAAACTAAAGCAATTAGATGCATGTGTAACATTGCCCACCCCAAAATACATAAATGCATTCGAAATAGGCGTACTTGTAATACATGAGATTTAGGTACTGTACGTTTTTTGAAGCATAGACATCATTCAAAAATTATAGCATATGAAATCAATGAACGATTATGCAAAAGAATTACACATGAAGTATCTCTGACAGAAGAAGGGCGAGATAAATCATCACATAAAAATGCATTGTAATAACATGTGCTAGAGGCTGATGTAATATTGTTATGTCTCTAGATGTGATTAGAAATAGAAGTGTGAAGCTTCTGTTCTCTAAGAATAGTTTTTACGTTAAGCAAAGAATTGTTCGTGCCAAAAAAAAGGTGAATATTAAAATGTCCAATTCAAAAGAATTAACGCTTGAACGGGAAAATAGAGTTCCAAAGCTTTTTGCAGTTATTGTTGATCAAAACTGAAGGCCGAATTCAGAGTTCATGGGAACGCTGTGAGTCGGAAAGCTTCTCAAAAGTTATTGTTTCTGTACGGGTGAGAACATCGTATCAGACAGGCTCTCAAAAAATTGGTCTACAAATTCAGGTGACAGTTCAACCAAATTAGATAGCGCTGTAACTTGGCAGGTGTGAGAATGATTGCTGTCATCGTATTCAGGAGCAGCAATGCTCACAGATGGCTGTACCTGGGTGATGCTGCTTTTGTCGCTTGCTCCACTGTTACCACCTAGTCGTAGCACAGGCGTCTCCACAAATGCCGTCATCAGGATTGGTAGCCGCTGGGGACAACACAATGCGTGAGCCGTTATTGGACTGAGCAAAGTATCGACGTCCATTGGTACTGCTGATGGAAGTGAAAGACAGATGTCCAACACGCATTTATCTCCGCAAAGCATACATCATAGTACCGGTAAGATACAGTTCTGCCATATAGGTCTGAATGAAAGGAACCAGGTCATGTTTAGATCTCTCAGCCTGGCCAATCCAAGGACGTTAGTTATCCTGTCCCGGTAGCGCATTGCTAGGATTGTCTCTTCCATTCCCATGGGAGCTATGTCTGAGCCGAGGCTTGCCATAACGAAGCAGGAGGGTCAAAAATAAAATCCCTGCTACAAGTCCCAAAAATAATGGTATGCCGCCAAAAACAGAGTGTACAAAATTAGGAACGATTCCCAAAATTGCCTGGAAGGGTGTTAGCAGTCCCATAAAGACTGTCTTAAATATGCCTGGGATGCTTGTGGCACTAGACATGTTAAGAAGTTGGCTCAACATTTCTACGAAATGCACGGGGCAATTTGTTGATAAAAGGTCATGAACTTCAGTAGCTGTCCTTGCAACTAGAAGATCATACGTCTCTTTTGATGACGTTATAGGCACTGTTGTCTGTAAAAGTACACATTTCATTTTGCTTAATGTATCATTTCGTATAGAATAGAGATTCAGACGAGGCCAGATGGGAGTCACTGTGTCTGCAGGCCCACTCGGAAACAATGCTTGCATACAGCATTTGACCATGGATGTTACTTTCACTAGATAACTTTTCCCTGGCACGAGGCCACAACATCTGTGATCCGTTCTAAGAATGTAACTCCCGTTCGAAAGTTGCATAAAGAAGGGCTCTAGCTGAGTTGCAGGTGTGACTAGCTGGTGGCATGAAAGGTTGTTAGAATTTCCATCACATGCTCCGTGTAAATTAATACCCTGACACAAAAGTATACCGCTTAGTGAATGTTTACAGTTGTCACCACTAAGAAATACATTTTTGTCGCTGTACTATAGCAAGAATGAGTGTATGGTAATTTCCATTCAGATTTTACATATCCTTTACCCAATTGTTCATACTGGCCAGCAGGTATGTACTCAAGGCACTTTTTAAATCGGAAAGTTGTTATCGGAATAGTGATAATTCCGTGTATTATCCATTCAATGACAGGACTCTCTGACATTGTCAATGGTAATCTCTCGAGTTTTTCGATGCTCAGGATTGTATAGTCTGCTCCTTTCTGTGCCAAACTGATCTGTTTATCAGTGAGGTTAAAAATGGAAAATAATGACGTTGTGTTGATTAAACGCCAAGGCACATAGCCTGAACGAAGATTTTGCAGCGTCCAGCCTAGTTCTATAATAGAGCGTAATTGAGACTGGCCATGTTGTAACATTAGCAAGTCTCTGTCTATCACATCAAAGGCAGATGATACAATATTGTCCAACGAATATATTCTGGAAGACAGAGTCATTAACCCATTGTCTACTACAGAAAGTGATTTCTCCAAATGAATACGATCAATTTCTCGTATTTTTTCAGCAGTTTCAATTTGTTTGACTTTCCAAGCCTCGTTGTAAGCAGCATAGATACTGGTCGCTATGAAACGCTTTTGACGCTGTTTGCGTGGCCCAAGAATGAAATCGCGCAAATCAGCACCATCTTTTAGTAAAGACAAGTGTTGCTTAATTTCAGCCAGTGTGGATGAAGTTAGCCATTCAAGGCAGAGTTTCCCTACACTGTATGTTGTTATTATCCCTGGATGTTGTCTCTGGGAATATCTCGAGTCTAATCTGGTCATTTTTAAACCCTGTGTTTTGTTCAGGAATCTATCTTGACAGCTGTTTGTGTCTGTAGGCCAGATTAACCACTTTTTCCAATCAGGATGTGTTCTGTTGAAATGTAAAATTTGTGACACGTCTAACTCAATATCTGTGGTTGTATTCTCAGGTATTGGCTTTGGTATAGACGGTGTTTTAAGGTCTTTGTTCTTAGCTAGGCCAAGACAAGATGTTTGGTGTATTGTGTCATTTAAAAACAACATTTGTTCTGGTATCATGCAGGTTCTAAATAGTGCTTCAATGCCTTGCACCTGCCAATCTTTTGTGCCCCAAATTGTTTTTGTTTCAATATTATTTTTCCAATAATCAAAACCAAATGTCATCATTTTGTCATAAAATGCTTCTGAATATATCAATTTAGAATTTGTCAGCATTCTTTCATCCCTGTTTTGTCTAACAGTTTGTAATAAAACGTTTCTGCATTACTGGTGTTAAACCCTGAAAAGTGTTTGAATTTCTCAAAAAATGCTTTAGAACTGCTTTTAGGTGGTGTAGCACAATGTTCCCATTGATTATACATAAAAACATTTCTAGGCTGTGCAGATTTATGCAAGTAGTGACCACCATAGTGTGTGTAACAGAATAACTGCTCATAACTAGATGAACCCTGTAAATAATCATGATCTGTGAATCTAGCTGACATTACTAAATCAGACATCATGTCATTAATACTGTTAAAGTCCCAATCATCAGAGAATGTACTAGGCGTTACAAAGTCACTTAAGGAAACCTTCAGTTGATGAGGATACTTCAGGATTTCGACCGGACCATAGATCTCATAGTCTGTTTTCTCCCATACTACCCCACCAGGTATTGGAATTGGTGTGACATTTACTGTTGACAGTCCTCTTTTCTTCACGTGGGATGATCTGTGTGGTTTCAGGACTAGGTTGATGTTCTGACTTGCTGTGTCCATTGTAATATATTTTCCCTCAATGAATTTTCCCAAACACAGTACCATGATGAGCCAAAGCAGGAGGAAAAATACACCTAGACCGAACCAGAACTCTAGCCAAGGGGAAATAAGGTAGATTTCCTTTAGTTGATGAAAGAGTTCAGTTGCTTTTTCTTTAAAAGTCTTTTTTGTTTCTGGCATCACTTCGGGGTCGTATTGATCTTCAGAGAAGTTGTCGAAGTTGATGAAATAACCAGAGGCAGTTCTGTCAATTGATGGGATTGTTCTTTCAATCTGTCTCTCGGTAGCACTTTCTGATGCCACATTAGTGTAGACTGTGTTGTTTCTTGACGAACTGTTTCAATCTGTGTTTCAAGAGGCACGAGTTCCATGGCATTATTGCATAGTCCTTCATTGTGCACTGCAGGCTGATCGAATGTGATGAGTCTTTCAGTTTGAACCTCTTGGATTGTTGCAAGTTTGGGTATTCTGTTGTTTCTTGGGAGTCCACTGGGCCTACTGTTGATTATAGGCCACATGCTTGTGGTTTTACCAGGTCGATGGACACGACTCTGTTCTCCTTTTTACCAGCAAGGGGCGGTAGCACAACTGATCTTGTTCCGGTGACTGCCAAGACAGGTACTGCTTTTCTGTAAGAAGGCCCAAATTCCTTCTTCACCGCGATCTTTTCTCTGACTAGATCCCCAGTTTTTGGAATCCAGACAGGCCTTGTTGGGGCTGTTGCTGGTGGTGCCTCGTCAGTGGTACTTGGCTGTTGCTTTAACTTTATGTTGCTTAATGATTTTCTTGTTTCATTCAGTTCCTGTAAAACAGCCAAACGATCTTTGATGTCAAAGTCTGTTGTTTTTTCTTGTACCACTGACATCTGACTATCGAGGTCCTGAATATGCATTCTAATTCCGAACAATAGTTCGTATGGGCTGAAACCTTTTAGAGAATTTCTTGGCATGTTGTTAAGACTAGTTTGGAAACTTATTAAATGTTTGACCCACCCAGCGCCTGAACCTAATACCTTCGTTGTTATAGATTTCTTTATGTCACGGTTTTTTCTTTCTACCACACTATTCCCTTCGGGGTGCGACAGACAAGAATACCGCAACCCAATTCCCATGCTAGCCATGGCCTCCTTATAAGCTCGAGAGCTGAAAGCAGAACCCTGGTCAGAATGGAACGTGGTAATTGCGTATGTGCCGATAAAGACTCGCAAATCTTTTATAACCGTTCTAGCGTCAGCCGAGCGCTGGGGGCCTCATTTTTTAAGTGCGTTTAGCCTTAACTGTGTACAATGGGACGCGCTTCTCTTCTTTGATTGCGCAGATAGACCGCCTTATGCTGTCTAGAAGGGATCCTGAAACTACACTGGCCTGTTCATTACTGCGATCTCTGTTGCAGTTTTCACAATTTTGAGCAAAACATTGAATATCTATGCTCATTCCTGGCCACCAGTACTCTGATTGTAATTCTTTCAGAGAGGCTTTGATTGTTTGGTGTCTCAGACCCAACCCCATGTGTGCTTCCAATAAGAGGAAGCCCCTCCTGCTCCTGTTTGGAATTACTCTGCCCCCCACTCCAGGGATTCGAGCAAAAGGAACGGAGTTTGCATCGATTATGTATGCATAATTGAGTGGATAGTTCACGGGTAGTGCTGCACAGTCGCCTTTTACGGTCGTTTTTACTGCCAGCATGGTTTCCCCGTCTATGTATTTATCTGTACGCTTTTTTGTGGCTACGGAAGCCGGTTTAGTTGCTTCCGCGGTGGCTGAATTAGCCAATGAATTCCCTGCAACGTGAACGCCATCACGTCGAAGACTCTGTGCGTGAATAACGTGAGTCTTTTGTAGTTCTTTGTGTAAAAGAGCTACCTGTTTCCAGAGCATTTTATGCTTTATTGTGGCACCTGTGTCATCTTTGTAGTCGTTTTCGATCCAACTCTGCAGTTTATTATTGTAAGAGTTGACGCAAAAATGAGAATCGCACACGATAAGTGTGGGGAATTCGCGTTCTACATTTTCGAGCGCCATCTTTAAAGATCTGATTTCAGATCTCTGAACCGAACAGTTTCTTACAGATTCAGTTTTTGTTACTTTCGGTCTGAATTTACCGCACAGCCAACGACCTTTAATAATCGCACATGCTGCATCGTAGGATTTTCTCTCTACGTTGAAATGCTGTACAAAGCTATCTGTATAGATTATACAGGCGTATTGTGGGAGAGGTAGAATTTCAATTGGCAGAGGATATTCTTCTTCATATTGTAAACCATTCAGTTCTTCGAATTGCGGGGCGAAATAATATTTCACATCTTCCGCTCCTAGAGAATCTATACACTGTATCCATTTCGGATCCAGTGACACAGTAGGCAGGTTTACTGGGCTGAATAGCGCTTCGAAGGCGGATTCCGCTGTAAGGATATTAATCCGTTTGCCGTGTGCTAGTTCTCGTTCATTTGCTAATGCGATTTGCACTGCTTTCACAGTTCTTTCTGTGTGACTGAATGTTTTTTCTGCTTGTGTGTACAAGTGAGATTTAATTGAAATAGGTACCTTTTCTCCCTCATTAGAGGTTAGGTACGTGAATCCGCATCTTCCTGGGATGACTCGGATTACAAGATCACGTGTGTTGTCACGTGTATCTAATTTTGTTTTAGCTAACATGTCTGTTTGCAGTGATCTCAAAATTTCTGTGTTTTTGAGTCCAATTGATTTGTTTAAAATCAGGTTCAATTAGTTCGTAGAGAGGTTTAACCCTCTCTGCGTAATTTAGGATGTAAGTTCTTCCGAAATTCAGAAAACCTAGAATGGATTGTAAATTCTTCACGTTTTTGGAGCTTGGAGTACAGCGCACTTCTCTAAGAAGTTGTCCGCTAGGCTTTTCCCTTCACTTGATAATTCGTACCCTAAAAATAGTACTGTCAGATGGGCAATTCGGGACTTTTTAAAGTTGAATTTGTAACCCTCTGCTGCGAACCCAAGTTTGATGGTGTTCACTCTTTTCAAGTGAGTATCCAAGTCGTCGTCTGTGAGATAGATATCATCTACGTAAGATAATGCCTCATCATCATATATTTGTAGTAACTCTGTTACTCTAGCTGAGAATAGTCCTGGGCTGTTCTTGAACCCCTGTGGGAGTCGACAGAATTTTTTCTGCGACCCAAATGCAGAGAAAGCGATCAAATATCTGCTTTCTGGTGCAATGTTTTGACAAAAGAAACCATTAGATATGTCTAATGTCGTTTTATATTTTTTCCTAACTATATTATTCATGAGGGCTGCACTATGCGAGTTTTGTACTGCAAAAGTTTTGCAACATGTATTAAGGTGTCTGTAGTCCAAAACTAGACGATATGAATTGTCTGGCTTGGAGACATTAAACAAAGGATTGTTCATTTGAGAGGTGCATGTTTCAATCACCCCCTGGTATTCAAGTTGATCTAAGATCTCCCTGACTTGTTTTTTAGCTTCTTGCTTTATGGGATACTGCCGTTGGGCAGTTGGTTCACTTTTTAGCTGGATTTTGTGAGGAGGTGAATCCTCATCCCATCCTACATGATTTTTATATAATGCAGGTGCCTGGGCTACTGCCCATTTCCTTGCATATGTATATTTTTGGTGAATCGGAATGTGATTCGAGAAGGCAGGCATAATTACTTCTTCGCCACGAGGGCACTCCCTGACAAACTCTGGGGGCCAATCTTTTTCAGCTAACAGAATATCATAGCCTTTTGAGAGCTTATCCCAAAATAGACCTTTAATTTTCCTAGTCTTATCACCCTCTATACGCAATGTTATTTCGTATATTTTATGGGGCTCGCTAAGTCTGGCGTCGGCAGTTTCAACCTGAATGTATTCATTCGTGTCCACTGTCTCCAGATGACTCATCAAGATCTTGCGCGCTATACTGATTTCTGCTGCACTGTCCAACATTGTCAATGCCCACTCCCCGTTTTTCAACTGTGTCCTCAGTATTCTCGGCATGGTTGATTACTCTAATACTGGCTACCTTCTTTTTCTGAAATTGAGATTTTTTATTTTGAGCAGGTTCCTTGTCTTTGGACTTGGTGTGCTCTCCTGGGTCTGACCGTCCTCTTCTTTCCGAATTCTGTGGAGAAGATCGAGAGGGACGTGTATCAATACTTTGATATCTATCAGGTTTTTTCAGATTATCCCTATTTCTAAGGTTATATCTTTTCTCAGAGGGCTCCCTCTGGGGAGACTGGCGTTCTCGAGTCGGAGTTCTTTCCCTCCGTCGAGGAGACCTTCCTCTGGACTGGAAAACTTTTTCCTTGGGGGTGGATTGTTTATTTCTATCCCAGCTCTTTTTAGGAGTGTTTAAATTATTTTTAATAAATAATTTTTCAGGATTTTCGGGCAGTTGGGGCTTTACCGGTTTCCCACCCAAGCTGTCTCTACCTAATTCTTCATAGCATTTTTCTATGATTTTTGCAAGCTCAACAGGATCTTTTATATCTGTTTCCTTCAACTTCTGGCGGATCGCCACAGATGCTGCTTCTCCTTTAATGTTGGCTAATAATATAGCCGAGACCTGCTTGAAGTCTTTCAGTAATTTCATACCTAGATTTAAAGCGGGCTCTGGACCGAATTCATTTTGAATCTGTTTTAGCACTTCTGGTACTACCGCCATAGACGGAACACCGTGTGTTTTTGTGTAAATGGAAGCAAAGACTGTACCCCAAGTGTCACAGTCCTCCACGTGTGGTGCGATTCCCATAGGAAGGCAGATGGTCAAGATTCTGTGTTTCTCAATAGGGGTAGTATCAGGAAATACTGCCTCTATTTGAGTGATTTTCTGTGCTAACCAGAAAGGAATTTGTTCCCGTTTTACGGGTGTTTTACCAAGACATGACTGTATGTTCTGGGGTGTAATTTTATTTGTGTTCCCCTGGTGAGGGGTCAGCTGTGGTGTATTAACAGCTGGTTGGACTGTTGCAGTCCGCATTACATATTGGACTAATTGCCTATGTATTTTAATTAGTGTTTTTAGCTGTACTAACAGCTCTTCCTTAGACATTTTTACAATGTCAGGATGTGGTGTGTAGCTGGCTAGAACCGGCCACGTTGCTCCTGGTATACCTAGTGGAACGAGCCTAGTTATGTGATCATTGTGTTTTAGGGCGCCATTAAACCAGAGCAGGTGCTCTTGAAATTTAAGTGGAATTTCTATCTCCTCGAAAGGAGCGTACTCTTCCGGAGGTTTCTCTATTTTGTAATAGTGAAACTCTTTTGTTGTAGCGTTTACCGCTGGAAAGTTTATCCATGAATAGAATACCTCTGTCTGCCGATACTCGTGAGCCTCTATCACGAAAATTACTGTACCACCTTGAGGTGTCAGTCCGTTCTCTATAAGTTTTAAAGTTATAGATTTTCTTAAATGTGCCGGGATGATTATTGCACCCGGTACCATATCGTCGGAATCCTGCTGAGTCGCATTTACTGCGGCCCCAGTGGTTCCGTTTTCTCCTGGCATTTGTTAGAATGCAAGGTTTGCAGAGTAGGTCTCCAAGGAGACAAAGATTAGGTGCACAATATTTTGGAACACTGTATCCTTCAACGTTGAATAAACCAGAGCTTTACATAGGAATCTCTTCCTACTAAGGTCGGGCGGATTTTAACCTTTCACCCACTCCAGACGTCTATTGGAGTATTTACGGGAGAAAGGGGTCTGTGTGAAATATGCACGACTGAGTTACTCTAACGTCTTGCGTTAGTTTATCGCCTTACCAAACGTTGGGCGCCATGTAGTGTAGTTCCTAGTTTCCCACTAGGCCCTGCGCATTGGAATAACATAAACAGTAGTATAGACGTGGAACTGCAGATATTCCAGGCCTCCACTGACTATGCTAAACTTAATTGGGTGTGTTACCAACTAGCTCAGAGGTCACTGGAAACTTTCTTCTCTGCATAGGAAGTGATCAGCTTCCTTGGCACAGACAAGAAGGGATTCAGTTTTCCAACAACCGTGCAACATGACAACTTTGCTCCTCAGATCAAGAGTCAATCTCTAGGGTCGTGTGAAACAATAGACAGGTATTTCACTCAGTCAGTCTAGTGCAGTTTACTTTCACAAGATGTAGAGAATAGAGAGACGGGCGTTTGTCAATAAAGGGTTAACATTTATTGAACAGTCTTTCTTCTCGTACAAGAGAAATGTATTGCCACAATTGCAAGAATTGTTATTATAAAAAGTACGTACAGTAAGATAAGTATTGCGAAATAGAACTGTAAAAGCATTGATATGGTTTCTTAGCCATACAATGGTTTAAAAGTAATAAAACATATATACAGTCATATATACATTAGGCTAACATACTCAACTGGTGCTTCTAACTAAGCCTACCCCAGTGTGCCTGACCTAAGCCTAACACGTGGAAGGGGAGTAAGTAAGTAGCTTTAAGTTAAGTTGGTTTTGCCAAGGTTTGTTTCAAGAATTCTCATCTAAGGGTTTAGTCAACACCATACCTCTGAATAGAATGATGGAGGATTGGTATCTCCTTCAGGGGTCACTCTCGATATCCCAGTCACCCGCGAGGGTAGACCGGAAACGCCGGAGCTGGATTTCTCTGCACGAGAAAGGCAGCGGCTTTCTTCAGCGCGTCGAGGAAGGAGGGGGGACAGCGTCCGCGGGCAGCTGGAATCTGCTGGATGTCTTCGCAGAGGGACGGCTGTTCAGCTCCTAAGCGTACTGCACCATCGTTTGCGCTTTAGCAGCGATAATGGTTTCAGTGGCTTCACCACCAAGGGACAGCAGGCTGCAGCGACAGGGTGCTAGCTTCACCAACATGGGGTCTTGCAGGCAGCTTGCATCAGCAACAGTAGCTCGTACAACAGGCATTGCTTAAGGCAACGTTGGTAATATTTATACCTGACAGGTGCCGGGTTTGACGCAAGTTTGTTGGACATAAGACGTCAATTAAAGATGTCACTAGGAAGTGATAGTTATCAGTTGCTCATTAGAGTTCCATTACTAATCAAAACACAGCAAGCGGGGATTTCCAGGTTTGCTGAGTTTTTATCTTGTTGAAGAACTCAGAGTGTTAATCTAGGAATATCAGATAGTGACTTCTGCTCTGTCATTGCACTAATTGGTCGCAAAGGAAGTGGCAGAGAGAACTATGCTGGAATGTGGCTCTGTTCGTGTGAGGCCAGAGATGACTTTTCTGAAAATCGCACTTGAACGGTTATGCCAATATAGGGAATAAATGGATTTATAGCCGAATAGGGGCATAAGGTCACAGTATCGATCAGGAACCTAGATAAACACACTCAAATTACTCTGGGACTTGCCTGTGTCTTCCTTTGCCTTCCCCTCACTCTGCTGGAGGGAATCTGAACCACAATTCTTGGGTTACTCCAAGGTACCTTCTTATGGACCCTGGTGCTGAGACAAAGAACCGCCTTCTTAGAAAGCTCCCTGGGACCAGTGAGCTTACTATAAATCAGGTGTTGGCACAGATCTGCAAAACAAAGACTGAACATGGTCTCTCTTGCAATCAAACAATACATTTCCTGGTAAACTTTCACATCGATGCCTTTCACCCAGCCATCGAGTGCTTTGCAAAAGGAATCTAAACAATCCACCCAGGACTGATAGACCAGCCTCTAGATGTCGCTAAACCTTTTCTTATACTTTCAAGAGAGAGGCCATATTTCCTGACAGGGATTTCCTTCATGGGGGTGGGAGGTAGGGGGGGTGGGTCATCCTGTCCCCCTCCTCTAGAGCCAGGTGGGAGTCCCTCCCCTCACTAGGCATATGCTTCCAGAGGTTTGTCTCATAGTCCTTCTCACTGATCCTATGCATCTGAAAAGCTACCTCATAAGCTACAAACGATTTGTCGATGGTGTCCCCACCACAAAGTCTGGCACCTGACCTGTTGGAATGTGGCCCCTCTTTTCTCCAGAGGGCACTGTAGATACGCTGGCACCATCATTGCTGGACTCTACCTCCTTAGCTCTTATGTCCACCTCTCTGAGACTCCTCATATGAGCCATTTTTCTCGCCTCCACCTCCATCGAAAATGTATTTTCCTCCATGACCAGTTTAACTGGGACACCTGCTGCTTAAACACCCTTTTGGTGTTCCTGTCCTGCTCCTCTGGAGACAGGATTTGAGAAGACACACTGCTTCCTGCTCTGGCAGGGAACTCCAACTCACTCGGGAGACAAGACACCCCCCTCATCTGACTGAATTATCTCTGATCCCTCTGCATCATCCTCACCGTCCTGGTCATCTGTCGTGACTGGCAGCTGGTGGACCTCTATCAATGCCCTCAGAGCTTTTTATATCTCCACCTTCCCGGTGCTCCTTTTGGTGGCAAGCCCTGTCTCGTTACAAAATTCATTGATCTCAGCCACAGTGTAGCTCTCCAGATTGAAGAGCTCAAGTTCGATTCTTACAGGTAAAGCCACAGATGCAGTCAGGTAGAGTAAGGGTGAATTTTGAAAAAGCTCAATCAAGGAGAAATGTAAAACTCAAACTGGTCTCAGATGAATTTTTGGGATTTTAGAGTAATACAAAATCTCTGTATGGCACTGCACAAACACAACTCCTAAACCTCATCCCTGATCACCAATGTAAGAAATTAAAATACTGATTGACGGAGGTGCAGAGCTGAATTTGAGACAGTGGTTTCCGGTGCTTGGCACCAGCACTTTATTGTCAATACCCGTATTTATAACAGCCTGCCATTTGGTGGTGCTGTTTGCCTAATTTTGTGAGAAGCACAATAACAGTTGTTTAAGAGTTAAATATATATTAAAAACACTAATGTCTGCCTCCTGAAGTTATAAGAATAGCTTGGGTGGGAAGTATTACTAATTTTTAATGTATATTTAAAGGGTGAATTGTCACACTTGTATGAGTGTGCTGGTTAGTTGTGAAGGTACCGTCATTGGCTAGTGGGGACAGTGGGTGGTGCAAGCTGCAGTGGCCTCCTGACAAGGTCCCTGGCACTTTATTTTTTCAAATTAAGTACTGGGGGTCGTGAAACCTTAATCAATCAGCAACCGCCATCCTTGACAGGGGAAAGTCACAAACAAATCCCAAATTAACCAGAGATCAACACTCTGGTAGCTTGGCACACAGCAGTCGGGCTTAACTTAGAACCAATGTGCAAAGTATTAATGCAGAACTTCAAACAGTAATAAAGTGAAAACACAACACAAGGAAAATCCTACACCAAATTAGAAAAATAGAATAAAGTTTAATAAATAAAACAACAACAAAATGACAAAAAATCCAATTTGTATAATCGGAGACATGTACTTTTAAAGATTTCAGTAAAAATAGCATCAAAAAGCACAAAGTGCGCCAGACGAGAACAAGGTCACAAGTTCAGGCCTACCAGGATGGAGTGTGGTCCGGCTAAAGGGAATACAGTGCCTTAATCCTTGTTTTGAAGAGATTTAGGGTCCCGCGTTTGTGATGCGTAGCACAGCAGAGGCAATGCAGGGTCCGGGTGAGGAGATGTGCTATGCGCAGTGGAGTTTCCAGGTAGCTGTGAAGCATTATGCGATATCCTTGCATGGAGATACATCATGCAGTGGGGGTTCCGACGGGCTGCGCTGGGAGAGTCAATGTCCTTGCATAGAGATGTATTGCAAAGCAGCGGTTCCAATAGGGTGCTTTAGGTGATGTGACGTCCTTGTCTTGGGGAAGTCCATGCAGCAGAAGTGATGCAGTGGCTCCGAGGGCGATACATCAAGCAGCTGAGGCGATGGACCAGTTCTGAGGAATATGCTTCAGTTCTGCTGAATCCACAGATGGGCTGGCAAGGCAACTTCAGGCCCAATTCCAATGGTCCAGGACTGGGGTACCACCACTTTGAAGGGTAGTGCTCACAGATGGCAGAGTCCAGGTGCTGTGTTTAAGGTTGTTGGTAGCCTGCGCTGTCCCTGAGGCTTCTGATCAGGGGGCCAGTCAACTAGCCCTTGGAGTCACTCTGGGATCCTGGGTGTAGAGATTCAGGCCAGTCTTTTTCATCCTCCCTTTTCCTGTTTTAACTCACTTAGGGTCAGATGTAGGTAAAAGTCATTTACCGATTCTTAAAAACCGAATTTTACCGAATCGGTATTCAAGAATCGGTAAATGAGATGTAGTAAAAAATCGGTATCAAATACTGAATCGGTAAAAATCAGTATCGGACTTTTGGTATTTACCGAATCGGTATTTACCGAATCGGTAATTACCGAATCGGTAATGCCCATTCATCCCTATGGGCCAAAAGGCCCATAGGAATGCATTGGAAATACCGAATCGGTAAATACCGAATCGGTAATTTCTGAATCGGAAAGCAAGCAAAAGTGAAAGTAATGAAAACAGCCAATCAGGTGCTACCACCCTCCCCCTCCCTACCAGGAAGTGGCTACCCAGGCAGCTGCAACTCATTAGAAGGTTCTGGAGAGGCAGTCAGAGCTGAGCAGATAGACAAAGCAGCAGGGAGAGTTTGTTTGGAGTTAAATACAACAAAAATGGCAAGCAGCACTGAGAGCCAGAAGGCAGAGAGAAAAAGAAAAATAAAGTTCAGCAGCATGAAGCTGCAGGTACTGGTGGAGGAAGTGGTGAGAGTCCACAAGCAGCTATTTGGCAGGCAGTCCCTCACTGTACCTGAGTCTGCTAAAAGAAAAATGTGGCTTGCTATAGTAGAGAAGGTAAATGCAGTGGGTGTCAGCAGTAGGAACATTGAGGACCTGAAGAAACGCTTTTATGATATCAGGAGCCTCACAAAAAAGAAGATGGCAGAAATTCATAAGCAGGCTGGTGTCACCGTTGGAGGCAGGAACCCAGCGCCCCCACTGACTGACCTGGAGGAATTTGTGGCCTCAACCATCGAGCCTGACAGTGTTGTGGGACTAGGAGATGTGGACAGCTCAGCCAGAGCTACAAGAAAATGTAAGAGGCATGCGCAGCATGACACCCCATAGCAACCAGCTTCCCTTTAGCCTTTGTGTACAGGCCAACCTCAGTCCAGTACTGCTAGCACTATACAGGAGCAATGCATTATGGGAAATGTAGTCAGCAAATGTAGGACCATGTGTAAGTGCACAGACATCAGCAAGGCACTGAAAGTAAATCGGATAAATAAAAGTTAAATGTGCAAAGCATTTATTGTAGTGACTGTGACACAGTAGCACTCAGTTGACATACGCTTCTTTATACCTAGGGGCAACATCAGGCAGTCGAGCCTCAGCATCAGAAGGGACTACACCAGCGAGGGAGGAGAGTGTGGAGGCAGGGCCAAGCAATGTACAAGCCTCGCAGGAGAAAGAAGACACCACTGCCATCTTCAATGAGGATGATACAGTACAGTCCCTCGAGTTTCCCCACTCCCCACATCTTTCACAATCCCCTCCATTGGTGTTCTCACCCGAGAACTCCCCATCAATGTCCCTGTCTGCACCCTAACCAGCCAGAAGGAGAATCGTGGCCCCACTGCCACTAATGGAGGGAGCAGAGGGTGAGGCTCCAGCAACTGTACAAGTGACTCCTGCTGCACTTCAGTCCACCAATCAGTCCAGCACCTCGCGCAGACGCCAAGGCAGACCCAGCAGTGCAGGTGCACCTGGAGATGGCACTGTGTTCCGTGGCCTGGAGGGGAGCATGGTGCGCATACAGCGCATGCAGGGAAAATCTATACAGGCCTGCCACCGCCAATTCAGAGTCCTAAACCAACAAATAGGATACATGGGGAAGGGCATCAGTGACATAGTAGACAGTAATAGGGAAGTTGCAAAGACAAATGCAGACATTGCATCAGGAATGCATCAAATGAGCACTGCCATCACCCAGCTCTGCGCAAAAATGGACAGCCTGGAACACACAAGGCGCAGGGATGCGCGTGTTCACAATAGAGCCATGAATCGGCTGGCCACTGCCACATCCCAGCTATGCCGTAGAGGCGTCAATATGCAGGAGAGCCTCACACAGAACACGGCAGAGGTCACCAGGGGCATGGCCAGGATCACTAGTGCCCTGGAGGTGATGATAATTTCACATACTGCTGTAAATCCTGCCCTGGACGTGGCAGAGGCAGACAACAGCAGTAGTCGCAGCAGTTTGGCAAGTGCTGTCACGTAGGAGCACCAGGCGCTCAGCTGAGCCTGCAGGCCATGCAGAAAGCAGCGAGCAACATCCCAGTGGTTCTGGGAAGCGCGGCCGCAAATGATATTGCCGGTGTGGGTGAGGAAACCCGGGACATACAGTCCCCACGTTTAATTAGTTTGTTTTGTTGCACATCAGTGCATGAACGTTGTGGCAACATTAAATTACGTTCTTCTCATTCACAACCTGTCTGTGTCTCATTACTCACTCAGAAATAGTTGTGTGTAATCTCCTCACGTCTGTATCTGCCATCACTTGGTGTTGACACTCCAGCAGGTTGTGTTTCAGGCACAGCATTGTCGTCGTCATGATCCTCGTAGTCTGACAACTCCACCTCAGTACCCTTCTACACCGCAAGGTTGTGCAACATGGCACAGGCAGCAATGATCTTACAGCAGGTGATGGGGGTATACTGCCTTGCACCTCCACTCTTGTGCAAGCATCTGACTCTTCTTTTCCAGATGCCAAAGGTCCGTTCAACCACATTCCTTGTGCTTTTGTGGGCTCGATTATACCTCCTTTGGCTGGGTGTTGAGGGGTTGAGGTAGGGGGTGAGTATAAATGAGCTGTGGGCATATGCACTGTCTCCTAAAAGGAAAAGGGAACACATTACTCACATGCATATATGTACTTCTTACTGCAATCGGTATTATGGGGGTCAGACACTGTGTCTTACCTAGGAGGTATCCTTCACCAAATTCCCCTGCAGTCAGCCATGCATAGATGCCGCTGTTTTAAAATATATAGGAGTCGTGGGTACTCCCAGGGAATTTTGCCACAAGGTTATTGATGGCGCACTTTGCATTGCAAATCACCTGCACATTGATGGTGTGCGTTGACTTCCTATTCCGGTATATGTATTCGGTGGCAGCTGGGGGACAACTGGGAATGTGCGTGCCATCAATGCAGCCAATTATATTGGGGAATCATGCCATCTGGTAGAAGTCTGCTTTTGTTTGGACCAGTTCCGCATGGGTTGCAGGAAAAGAAATATATTGGTCCATCCTCTGTAACATGGCGTCAAGGAATTTGTGGAAAAACCTTGACAGGATGCTCTGGGTCACCCCACCAACCGCAGCAACCACACTCTGGTAGCTGCCAGACGCAAGCAGGTGTAGGCTGCATAGCACCTGCACGTGCGGTGGGATAGCGTGTGCCCTTGGGGTGGTGTGCTCCAACAGTGGTTGGAGGTCCCCGATGAGGTCCAAGATGGTGTCTGAGTCCAATCTGTACCTCTGGAGGATCTCTGCCTCTGTGAGCATGAACAAGGTGATCCTCTCTCTGTAGCCCTGCTCATCTCTCTGCCATTCCCTCTCTCCTTCCTGCTGTAGCCGTAGCCGTCTTGCAATGACATAAAATGCCACCACTGTGCAAGTAGAATTGCATTTTGGGTCCTTTTTTATGGGTTGCAGCTGGTTACCACCTGATTCCAATCCATGGTAAATACCGACTCTTAAATACCGATTTTGAGGCTAATTCGGTATTTCTGTGCTTACCTACATCTCAATGATCATTTTTACCACTTCTTATTTTCCGATTCAGTATTTTACCGATTCGGTAACTTTTCCGATTCTGTAAATATACCGAATCGGTATATTTACCGATTCGGTATTTTACCGATTCGGTAACTTTACCAATTCTGTAAGTTTTCCGATTCTGTATTTTACCGATTCGGTAACTTTACCGATTTGGTAAATTTACCGATTCAGAGGGTTTTCAGACTCCTACACCCCAATGGCTCAATACCGGTCGGTAACGGCCGATAATCTGTATTTTCGGTCGTTACCGACCGGTATTGGCCTACCTACATCGGGCCCTTGGTCTTTTTAGAAACCACAACACTACTTTTCTACACTTTAGGGCCCCTTACACATACTCACCATACAGCAAGGAATAAAAGATCTCCGCCAAACAGCCCCCGCTGAGGGTACCCGTCGGATATTGCAGTGCCGACCCGACAAGGAGCATGCACAATGATGAAGCATGACACCCAGTGGGCTGGGTGTGTGAGGGCCCTAATTCCGAAAGGAGGGATTCCCCATCCTCCCTCTTGGTAGCCAGCTATTTGCACTCACTCCAAAGTCACTGTCAGTCTCCTTAGGAACTGCATACTCCTTTCTTTTGGTATAAGTATCAGGGCACGTATGCTGGACCTTCAAAGCCCTTTTTGTCTCTTCTTGTTGTTAACACAGTTCTTTCAGCAGCACAGCAGTCCTTCTTCCAGGCCAAGAAGTGTCCTGAAGCAGTGGGTCTAAGGATACAATATTCATACCTGGTGCCCACTTTGAAGTAGAGAAAGCTAGAGGTCTCCATCCCCCTGAGGTGTCAGGCAGCTCCTGCCTCCCTTCTCTGGCCCAGCTTGTCTGGGCTTACAAAAGACTAGTGTCAAATCCTTTCTGAGAGTGTTCAGGCAGGGCCCATGTGAAATGCTAGTGTGGTAGGTGAAAGCTCCTCCCTTTGTTATCTTAGAGCGACCCTTCCTGCCAACACCTAGCTTCCCTTTGTCTCAATATCTGGGAGTAAGACACACAGACCAACTGCCAGCTATAACTAGTCCTGTGATCCAGGAATAGGCTGTAGGTGCCAAACGGTGCGTACAAGAAAATGGCAAGTTTCTAAAAGGGAATTTTCAGAATTGTGACAAAAATCAAATTTTAGTATTAAAGAGGGCTTTTCGTGACAATTTCATAGGCACTAAACTCGAACTGTCCATCTGCTCCCAACTGAAAGTCATCACAGAATAAATGTAATAAGGTAACCCAATGTCATCCTTTGGGAGAGGTACACCTTTCAGTAACAAAAAACAAATGTAGGAGTTTTTCACTATCAGGACAAGTGCAACTTAAAAGTACATATCCCACTTTTTAAATACACTGCACCTTGCCCTTTGAGCTGTGTAGTGCCTACCCTAGGGGTTACTTATATGTATTAAGAAGGAAGGTTTAGAGTCAGGAAGAGGTTTACCTTGTCAGGTCAAAAACTGCACAGACAGGCTGCAATGGCAGGCCTGAGATAATTTCTAAAAAGCTCCTGAAGTGGGTGGCACAACAAGTGCTGTAGGTCCATTCACTGCTCGCAGCCACCCCCCAGAAGAGCCCCAATTGCCTTCCACAACCCTGATTAACTCAGGTGCTGAAAATCCCGCCCGCTGATCAGATACAAGCAACGATCAGTTTTCAACTTTTGAGCGACCGCTTGGACTCCGGCTACCCACGTTTTCCGACCTGGGTACCACTCACTGGTTCCATCGACAACCCTGTCCTGATGACGATCCCGACTAAAGGGGATCGAAATGCCGTCGACTTCACAGCTGAAATTATATGACGCATTTCACGTTGTGTGCTCCTGTTTAAATTTTGACAAATCTTATTTTAAAGTGATTACAACTTGTTTTGTGGAGCTATTGTTTGATGTAAATATAGCACCTTGCACCAAGTGCCACTGGGTTGTCACATGATCTGCTCTGTACAGTGCTGTTTTAACTGTATTGCCATGTGAAAGACCATTCCCTTCTGTCTCTTGGTGAATAATACTGCCTTTTTTCAAAAAACTCAAATGACTCCTTGGTTTCTTCCTTTGTGTAATGCATATTGCATACATTATTGAAACTGTCTTTTCATGATACCTGTTGGGAATTGTTTTTGCTTACACAGTAGGTCCACTAGTAGCATATATTTTACAGGCCCTGGACACAGGTAGTGCCACTTTATTGGGGACTTACATGTAAATTAAATGAGACAATTGGATGGAAGCCAATTTTATCATTTTTTAAGGAGAGAGCAAAATCATGATAGCACTGGTTAGCAGTGGTAAAGTGTGCATAGTCCTAAAAGCAAACAAAAACAGGTTCAGAAAACAGGGTGGGTGGAGGCAAAATGTTTGGGGATGACCCTGCAGAAAGGACCATGTCCAACATTCAGTAATATTTTAGTGTAAAATACATCTTTGCATCAATTTTCGACACAAGGCATTTCACGATTAAAAAATAGTGAGAAACTGGTCCACCCGGACCAATCAGGGTTCATGCCCCATCGCAAGACCGCACTTGACATTCAACGTCTCAATGGGGTACTGGGGCAACGCCATAGGTTGCAAGAAGACGCAGTGGTGGTCTCACTCGACGCCACCATGGCATTCGACACCTTAGAATGGCCCTATATGATCGCAGTCCTACGTAAATTAGGCTTCGGACCTCATTTTATAACTTGGATCCGTCTCCTATATACGGAACCGTTGGCATAGGTACTAATAAACAACAAGGTATCTGAGGTTTTCACCTTGGAGAGAGGGACTAGACAAGGCTGCCCCCTCTCTCCCCTTCTATTCGCGCTTTCCCTTGAACCGCTAGCTGCCTGGATAAGACAGGATGTTTACCTGAAGGGGATAGCCTGGGCGGAAGGATGGGAAGACAAGATCTCCCTCTACGCCGACGACATCCTTCTGTACCTCTCCAAGCCGCGAAGGTCAATACTGGCGGCACTTGATATCTTCACAAGCTTCGGACGTAACTCTGGCTTTCGTATCAATTGGAGCAAATCACACCTCTACATCCTCCATGGCGACCCCCCTAGGCTCCCCGCCACGTGCCCCATAACAGTGGCAGAGGACGGGTTCAAATACCTAGGAGTCTTCGTTACCACAGATAAGGCTCTGCTGTATGAACGAAACCTAAAACCACCACTAAGCCGGCTTCAACCAGGGGACGTACAGTGACGGCAATGATCCCGGCAACGGGATGGACAGATGGTTGCTCCCTGGGGGAAACTATGAGGTTGCACTCTACTCCAAACTGGGCAAGCACCACCTCACTGGACCTACACAACACTCTGTACAGATATGGCATATTGCACAGAAGAAACTCGGATGGTCGGACGTCCTCACAATGGCCACACCACTTTGGGCCTCCGAAAAACTGGGTAACTTGGGGCACACTAAGGGGTTCCGGAACTGGGACCTGATTGGCATCTCCCAAATCAAAGACATCTGGGGCCCTAAAGGGATCCACATGTTCGCCCACTTACAAGACACATATGAACTGGCACAAACCGAATTCTTTAGATGCATGCAAGTGCGACACTCCCTGCAGGCGAACATTCCACCAGAGACTAGATTACCACAAATCTCCCCACTCGAAGACAGATTACTCGATGGACACAAGACAGAACACGCCATCTCTCTCACATATAAAAAAATAATCAATAACCCCCTGACATGCTCCTTCCTCTAAAAGAGACAAGTGACTCCTGCTGCACTTCAGTCCACCAATCAGTCGAGCACCTCGCGCAGACGCCAAGGCAGACCCAGCAGTGCAGGTGCACCTGGAGATGGCACTGTGTTCCGTGGCCTGGAGGGGAGCATTGTGCGCATACAGCGCATGCAGGGAAAATCTATACAGGCCTGCCACCGCCAATTCAGAGTCCTAAACCAACAAATAGGATACATGGGGAAGGGCATCAGTGACATAGTAGACAGTAATAGGGAGGTTGCAAAGACAAATGCAGACATTGCATCAGGAATGCATCAAATGAGCACTGCCATCACCCAGCTCTGCGCAAAAATGGACAGCCTGGAACACACAAGGCGCAGGGATGCGCGTGTTCACAATTGAGCCATGAATCGGCTGGCCACTGCCACATCCCAGCTATGCCGTAGAGGCGTCAATATGCAGGAGAGCCTCACACAGAACACGGCAGAGGTCACCAGGGGCATGGCCAGGATCACTAGTGCCCTGGAGGTGATGATAATTTCACATACTGCTGTAAATCCTGCCCTGGACGTGGCAGAGGCAGACAACAGCAGTAGTCGCAGCAGTTTGGCAAGCGCTGTCACGTAGGAGCACCAGGCGCTCAGCTGAGCCTGCAGGCCATGCAGAAAGCAGCGAGCAACATCCCAGTGGCTCTGGGAAGCGCGGCCGCAAATGATATTGCCGGTGTGGGTGAGGAAACCCGGGACATACAGTCCCCACGTTTAATTAGTTTGTTTTGTTGCACATCAGTGCATGAACGTTGTGGCAACATTAAATTACGTTCTTCTCATTCACAACCTGTCTGTGTCTCATTACTCACTCAGAAATAGTTGTGTGTAATCTCCTCACGTCTGTATCTGCCATCACTTGGTGTTGACACTCCAGCAGGTTGTGTTTCAGGCACAGCATTGTCGTCGTCATGATCCTCGTAGTCTGACAACTCCACCTCAGTACCCTTCTACACCGCAAGGTTGTGCAACATGGCACAGGCAGCAATGATCTTACAGCAGGTGATGGGGGTATACTGCCTTGCACCTCCACTCTTGTGCAAGCATCTGACTCTTCTTTTCCAGATGCCAAAGGTCAGTTCAACCACATTCCTTGTGCTTTTGTGGGCTCGATTATACCTCCTTTGGCTGGGTGTTGAGGGGTTGAGGTAGGGGGTGAGTATAAATGAGCTTTGGGCATATGCACTGTCTCCTAAAAGGAAAAGGGAACACATTACTCACATGCATATATGTACTTCTTACTGCAATCGGTATTATGGGGGTCAGACACTGTGTCTTACCTAGGAGGTATCCTTCACCAAATTCCCCTGCAGTCAGCCATGCATAGATGCCACTGTTTTAAAATATATAGGAGTCGTGGGTACTCCCAGGGAATTTTGCCACAAGGTTATTGATGGCGCACTTTGCATTGCAAATCACCTGCACATTGATGGTGTGCGTTGACTTCCTATTCCGGTATATGTATTCGGTGGCAGCTGGGGGACAAATGGGAATGTGCGTGCCATCAATGCAGCCAATTATATTGGGGAATCATGCCATCTGGTAGAAGTCTGCTTTTGTTTGGACCAGTTCCGCATGGGTTGCAGGAAAAGAAATATATTGGTCCATCCTCTGTAACATGGCGTCAAGGAATTTGTGGAAAAACCTTGACAGGATGCTCTGGGTCACCCCACCAACCGCAGCAACCACACTCTGGTAGCTGCCAGACGCAAGCAGGTGTAGGCTGCATAGCACCTGCACGTGCGGTGGGATAGCGTGTGCCCTTGGGGTGGTGTGCTCCAACAGTGGTTGGAGGTCCCCGATGAGGTCCAAGATGGTGTCTGAGTCCAATCTGTACCTCTGGAGGATCTCTGCCTCTGTGAGCATGAACAAGGTGATCCTCTCTCTGTAGCCCTGCTCATCTCTCTGCCATTCCCTCTCTCCTTCCTGCTGTAGCCGTAGCCGTCTTGCAATGACATAAAATGCCACCACTGTGCAAGTAGAATTGCATTTTGGGTCCTTTTTTATGGGTTGCAGCTGGTTACCACCTGATTCCAATCCATGGTAAATACCGACTCTTAAATACCGATTTTGAGGCTAATTCGGTATTTCTGTGCTTACCTACATCTCAATGATCATTTTTACCACTTCTTATTTTCCGATTCAGTATTTTACCGATTCGGTAACTTTTCCGATTCTGTAAATATACCGAATCGGTATATTTACCGATTCGGTATTTTACCGATTCGGTAACTTTACCAATTCTGTAAGTTTTCCGATTCTGTATTTTACCGATTCGGTAACTTTACCGATTCGGTAAATTTACCGATTCAGAGGGTTTTCGGACTCCTACACCCCAATGGCTCAATACCGGTCGGTAACGGCCGATAATCGGTATTTTTGGTCGTTACCGACCGGTATTGGCCTACCTACATCGGGCCCTTGGTCTTTTTAGAAACCACAACACTACTTTTCTACACTTTAGGGCCCCTTACACATACTCACCATACAGCAAGGAATAAAAGATCTCCGCCAAACAGCCCCCGCTGAGGGTACCCGTCGGGTATTGCAGTGCCGACCCGACAAGGAGCATGCCCAATGATGAAGCATGACACCCAGTGGGCTGGGTGTGTGAGGGCCCTAATTCCGAAAGGAGGGATTCCCCATCCTCCCTCTTGGTAGCCAGCTATTTGCACTCACTCCAAAGTCACTGTCAGTCTCCTTAGGAACTGCATACTCCTTTCTTTTGGTATTAGTATCAGGGCACGTATGCTGGACCTTCAAAGCCCTTTTTGTCTCTTCTTGTTGTTAACACAGTTCTTTCAGCAGCACAGCAGTCCTTCTTCCAGGTCAAGAAGTGTCCTGAAGCAGTGGGTCTAAGGATACAATATTCATACCTGGTGCCCACTTTGAAGTAGAGAAAGCTAGAGGTCTCCATCCCCCTGAGGTGTCAGGCAGCTCCTGCCTCCCTTCTCTGGCCCAGCTTGTCTGGGCTTACAAAAGACTAGTGTCAAATCCTTTCTGAGAGTGTTCAGGCAGGGCCCATGTGAAATGCTAGTGTGGTAGGTGAAAGCTCCTCCCTTTGTTATCTTAGAGCGACCCTTCCTGCCAACACCTAGCTTCCCTTTGTCTCAATATCTGGGAGTAAGACACACAGACCAACTGCCAGCTATAACTAGTCCTGTGATCCAGGAATAGGCTGTAGGTGCCAAACGGTGCGTACAAGAAAATGGCAAGTTTCTAAAAGGGAATTTTCAGAATTGTGACAAAAATCAAATTTTAGTATTAAAGAGGGCTTTTCATTACAATTTCATAGGCACTAAACTCGAACTGTCCATCTGCTCCCAACTGAAAGTCATCACAGAATAAATGTAATAAGGTAACCCAATGTCATCCTTTGGGAGAGGTACACCTTTCAGTAACAAAAAACAAATGTAGGAGTTTTTCACTATCAGGACAAGTGCAACTTAAAAGTACATATCCCACTTTTTAAATACACTGCACCTTGCCCTTTGAGCTGTGTAGTGCCTACCCTAGGGGTTACTTATATGTATTAAGAAGGAAGGTTTAGAGTCAGGAAGAGGTTTACCTTGTCAGGTCAAAAACTGCACAGACAGGCTGCAATGGCAGGCCTGAGATAATTTCTAAAAAGCTCCTGAAGTGGGTGGCACAACAAGTGCTGTAGGTCCATTCACTGCTCGCAGCCACCCCCCAGAAGAGCCCCAATTGCCTTCCACAACCCTGATTAACTCAGGTGCTGAAAATCCCGCCCGCTGATCAGATACAAGCAACAATCAGTTTTCGACTTTTGAGCGACCGCTTGGACTCCGGCTACCCACGTTTTCCGACCTGGGTACCACTCACTGGTTCCATCGACAACCCTGTCCTGATGACGATCCCGACTAAAGGGGATCGAAACGCCGTCGACTTCACAGCTGAAATTATATGACGCATTTCACGTTGTGTGCTCCTGTTTAAATTTTGACAAATCTTATTTTAAAGTGATTACAACTTGTTTTGTGGAGCTATTGTTTGATGTAAATATAGCACCTTGCACCAAGTGCCACTGGGTTGTCACATGATCTGCTCTGTACAGTGCTGTTTTAACTGTATTGCCATGTGAAAGACCATTCCCTTCTGTCTCTTGGTGAATAATACTGCCTTTTTTCAAAAAACTCAAATGACTCCTTGGTTTCTTCCTTTGTGTAATGCATATTGCATACATTATTGAAACTGTCTTTTCATGATACCTGTTGGGAATTGTTTTTGCTTACACAGTAGGTCCACTAGTAGCATATATTTTACAGGCCCTGGACACAGGTAGTGCCACTTTATTGGGGACTTACATGTAAATTAAATGAGACAATTGGATGGAAGCCAATTTCATCATTTTTTAAGGAGAGAGCAAAATCACGATAGCACTGGTTAGCAGTGGTAAAGTGTGCATAGTCCTAAAAGCAAACAAAAACAGGTTCAGAAAACAGGGTGGGTGGAGGCAAAATGTTTGGGGATGACCCTGCAGAAAGGACCATGTCCAACATTCAGTAATATTTTAGTGTATAATACATCTTTGCATCAATTTTCGACACAAGGCATTTCACGATTAAAAAATAGTGAGAAACTGGTCCACCCGGACCAATCAGGGTTCATGCCCCATCGCAAGACCGCACTTGACATTCAACGTCTCAATGGGGTACTGGGGCAACGCCATAGGTTGCAAGAAGACGCAGTGGTGGTCTCACTCGACGCCACCATGGCATTCGACACCTTAGAATGGCCCTATATGATCGCAGTCCTACGTAAATTAGGCTTCGGACCTCATTTTATAACTTGGATCCGTCTCCTATATACGGAACCGTTGGCATAGGTACTAATAAACAACAAGGTATCTGAGGTTTTCACCTTGGAGAGAGGGACTAGACAAGGCTGCCCCCTCTCTCCCCTTCTATTCGCGCTTTCCCTTGAACCGCTAGCTGCCTGGATAAGACAGGATGTTTACCTGAAGGGGATAGCCTGGGCGGAAGGATGGGAAGACAAGATCTCCCTCTACGTCGACGACATCCTTCTGTACCTCTCCAAGCCGCGAAGGTCAATACTGGCGGCACTTGATATCTTCACAAGCTTCGGACGTAACTCTGGCTTTCGTATCAATTGGAGCAAATCACACCTCTACATCCTCCATGGCGACCCCCCTAGGCTCCCCGCCACGTGCCCCATAACAGTGGCAGAGGACGGGTTCAAATACCTAGGAGTCTTCGTTACCACAGATAAGGCTCTGCTGTATGAACGAAACCTAAAACCACCACTAAGCCGGCTTCAACCAGGGGACGTACAGTGACGGCAATGATCCCGGCAACGGGATGGACAGATGGTTGCTCCCTGGGGGAAACTATGAGGTTGCACTCTACTCCAAACTGGGCAAGCACCACCTCACTGGACCTACACAACACTCTGTACAGATATGGCATATTGCACAGAAGAAACTCGGATGGTCGGACGTCCTCACAATGGCCACACCACTTTGGGCCTCCGAAAAACTGGGTAACTTGGGGCACACTAAGGGGTTCCGGAACTGGGACCTGATTGGCATCTCCCAAATCAAAGACATCTGGGGCCCTAAAGGGATCCACATGTTCGCCCACTTACAAGACACATATGAACTGGCACAAACCGAATTCTTTAGATGCATGCAAGTGCGACACTCCCTGCAGGCGAACATTCCACCAGAGACTAGATTACCACAAATCTCCCCACTCGAAGACAGACTACTCGATGGACACAAGACAGAACACGCCATCTCTCTCACATATAAAAAAATAATCAATAACCCCCTGACATGCTCCTTCCTCTAAAAGAGAAATGGGTCGCTGACGGGTTGGAGATAGATGAAGAAGAATGGACATATGCTCTTACCTCCCCTCGGGAGGTGGCGATATCAGCCCGACTACGACTTATCCAACTGAAAATATTGCACAGAATACATATTTCATGTACAAGATTACAAATGATGGGGAGGGGTGGTGAGGGACTCTGCAGGAGGGGGTGTGGTGGAACGGGCACCTTTTTCCATATACTATGGGGTTGCCCAAAGGTGCAAAGGTACTGGAGACGGGTGGTGCAGTGTATGCAGGAGGTGTGGGAGGGGGAGGTACGTCCAGAGGCCAAGAGGTGTCTCCTGAACATCTGGGAGCCTACAGACCAGTCTCCAAAAGGGAAGATGTGGGTGACGCTTGGACAGATGGTGGCAAAAAGGAACATTGCCAGATTGTGGGGTAAACCTAATCCACCAAAACTGATAGACTGGCAAAGCGACATGGACTGGTGTATGCTTCAAGAAAAGACTGTGTACGTCGCAAGAGGGTGCCCTCGGAAAAGGTTAGAAATATGGACACGCTGGAATGACTTTAGGGGAAACATCTGCGAGCCTCCGCACACCACACAGACTAGCTCAGAAGATATAGAATAAAATTGACTTCTCAGTGGCTTTTGTACGCATGGAACACGCTGTACTGTCAATGCATCATTGGTGCTGCAACAGACTCGATTATGCTGTAACTTGATGACCGTGATTGGGGATTTTTTTCTTTTTTTTCTGTTTGTACTTCTAAAATGAAAAAGATTTTGAAAGGAAAATACTGTTTAAAGTTATAAAATATAAAATCGGACCTACACTAATCCGCTTTCTGAACCTGAACCACATGCACACGCTGATTTATAACGCCGCCGTACCCCGGGGTTGACGGCACAGGGGCTGTGTACTCCAGGAACTACTGCACAACATGAAGAAGTGTTGCGGCCGGCCCGAAAGGTTGTAGGCCAGAAGCTGTGTAATGTTTAACGCTACAATAAAGGTCTTGGAAAAAAAAAATAGTGAGAAAATCACAAGTGGCACAAGTAACAGCACTTGCATTCTGGTTGTCCACATTATTCCCAAGCACTCGGGGTAAAATGTTACTGTGAATGGTACGTAATTATGTGATGTAACGTAATGAATGGTGTAATGTTGAATATTTGAAAATTCACTAAATTAAGTGAATGGTGCTAGCTTAAGTTAAATTTAGCCCAGTTCTAGCCAACACCCATTCTATAAAATTGACCCTCCGATTACCTCTCAAACATATTCTTCAACCAAACTTTTTAAAGTGTGTCCCTCATAATGGACCACAACCCGGTGGCTAGCTATTCATGTGCTTGATCGTTGTATTTTCCCTTTTACCCAAGACCCACAACCTTCAGGCCTCATGCCTGTCTTTAGAAAGACATTTTAATCTGAATCCATGTACCGTACCTGAATTGTGTTTAACAATTGCACTTTGCCCTTTTAATCTATGCTATTGTATATATCATAGACTTGTATATCTTGGTTAGCAATGGACTGGACACAGTATCCAAAGCATCTTATCATTTGCCCTTAGTAGCCACTGTAGTGTAGCCTCAAATATGTGTAACTACTTGAAGAAATGGCAAAATGTGATGACTTCCTCAGTACCTACAAACTGTCTCTACTTACATCACTGCAAACCACTTATCTTAATTATCAGACACATACAAGCAGGCAAACACCTTCACCATCTTTACAAGACTATGATTCTTTTAGTGACGATCCCACACTCATGGTGTCTTATTCTCTAATCTTTCCTTACACATCCCTCTCGGCCATTGTTTAGACAACCGGTTCTTCCACCAATCCTTTCATTCTTGCTCAGCCAACCTGTCTTCCATCAATCCTTTCATCCTAGTTCAGCCAAACTATTCTTCCATCAATCCTTTCATCCTTGTTCACCCAACCTGTCTTCCATCAATCCTTTCATCCTAGTTTGGCCAACCTATTTCTCCATCAATCCTTTCATTCCTCTTGACTATCAAATACAGCTCAAGAGCTGAACTCACTTCTATTTTCCAATTTTGTTATCGTCAGACAAAATCTTTTCACTTACCCCTTCGTGTCCTTGAAATACAGCTCCACGTCCACCTTTGACTACTTCTCTAAAGCGGACAACCAGGATAAATCCTTATCGCACTATACACAACATGCGCAGTTCTCTATAACTGGGGTTCAACCAAATGGACTTCACCAACACAGCACTTGCCCTTGCATCCAGGTCCATGCTTCCTTCCCACCACAAACATGTCTACTTTCTCCATAGTCTTTGAGCGATCAGCACCTTTATTTCTTCCATTCAGTAAAGTATCCTGACTCCTGAGCTATGTACCTATAATAAAAGTACAATTTGTCCCATATGAGAAAAGTGCATAGATTTGTAGAGGACTCTCCAACTGAAGGTGCTGGAGCCAGTGTAAGAGAGATTGTACCTGCTTCTACCTTTGTATTAAAACCCTAAGGTCAGGTGCACTGACCTACAGTCATTCACACTCACGGGTGTGTTACGCAGCACACACTTTTCTCAAGGAGTTTAAACCAAATCCTATTCATTCACGACTTACGTTTCCTAACTTGTTTCATTCTTTTCCAGGAATGAGGAACCATGCAAGGGGCAATAGGTAAGACCCTTTATTTATAGACAGCACACCACATCCTCTAGCCTCAACGCTGCCTAACTATTGCCCTTGTTCCTCCTTTTCCTTCTCCCCTCCCCTTCCTCCCTTGGGTTCCCGCCCCCCTCAGGAAGTGACCACATTGCATCTGGTCTTTCAGAGGGGTCCCAGTGCCCTTCCTTGACCTCTATCTACTGCAACCCCACATAGCCCTCAGTTTCGCCAGTCACTGCGGTCCGGATGGAGAGTGGTTAACTCTCGTTCAATCCCCACTGAGTGCACACTGAGTGTGTGAATATATGTATTGTTTATATACTTACACTAAAAATTCAATTTTTCTTAAGGTTAGTAAATAAAAGATGTCTATTAATAGCTCATTGTTAATATTGTATATTACAAGAGCGGTTACGAGCCCTTTCAATATGGGTAATACAATGTTTATTTTTGATGATGCCTGGCAGTCATAATATAACTGTCCTGTTAAACTCTGCCCTATTTTTAACCTTGGCATTCCTCTTCTTCTTTTAACCCGCCCACTGTTCACTGGATAAAGTCTCTTTAAGTGTCAGGGCTCAGGTATGAGTATTTTACCGTGGATCCAAGCATGAGCGCGCTGTGTCTCATGGTAGGTGTTCACTAAGTGGATACAATGCTCTCTTCCAGCCAGTTGATGATTTTAGTAGAGTGAACCCACACTGGCAAACTGAATCTCCAATGGTTCCCCCTTTACATCTGAGTCATTGCTAAGGTCATTTGTAATCATCTGCATCTATCCCTGAGGAAGTGTAACGCATTACATCGCACTCGCAGTCATCGCACCCCACCTGCGAGACATCATCAACACATCCTTCGACACCGCCATCTTCCCCGAGAGCTGGAAACACGCCGAACTCAGCGCTCTACTCAAGAAACCAACAGCGGACCCCACCGACCTCAAGAATTACCGCCCCATCTCGCTTCTCCCGTTTCCAGCCAAAGTCATCGAGAAGACCGTCAACAAGCAGATGGCCGCCTTCCTCGAGACGAACGGATCCCTCGACCCCTCACAGTCCGGCTTCCGAGCCAAACACAGCACCGAGACCGCCCTCATCGCCGCCACCGATGACATCCGAGCCCTGATGGACAATGGAGAAACAGCGGCCCTCATCCTCCTAGACCTCTCCGCGGCATTCGACACGGTCTGCCACCGCACCCTAATACGGCGCCTCAGCAACATCGGCATCCAGGACAAGGCGCTGGAATGGATCATCTCCTTCCTCGACGGAAGAACACAGCGAGTCCGCCTACCACCGTACAAGTCAGAGGCCTCCGAAGTCATCTGCGGCGTCCCCCAAGGATCATCCCTGAGCCCCACCCTCTTCAACGTCTACATGAGCCCCCTCGCGGCCATCGTACGCAAACACCACCTCAGCATCATCTCCTACGCCGACGACACCCAGCTGATCCTCTCCCTGACCAACAACCCCGCCGCCGCCAGAGCCAACCTACACGAAGGGATGAAAGAGGTAGCCGAGTGGATGACGACCAGCCGCCTGAAACTGAACTCGGACAAGACGGAGGTCCTCATCCTGGGCTCCTCTCCCTCCGCCTGGGACGACTCCTGGTGGCCTCCCGCCCTGGGCACCGCACCCAAACCGACAGACCATGCACGTAACCTGGGCTTCATCCTGGACTCCTCCCTCTCCATGACCAGGCAAGTCAACAGCGTCTCCTCGGCGTGCTTCAACATCCTACGCATGCTACGGAAGATCTTCTGGTGGATCCCCACAGAGACCAGGAAGACCGTCACCCAGGCCCTCGTCACCAGCCGACTGGACTACGGCAACGCCCTCTACGCCGGGACCACCGCCAAGCTCCAGAAGAGACTCCAGCGGATCCAAAACGCCTCAGCCAGACTCATCCTCGACATCCCACGATCCAGCCACATCTCCGGACATCTGAGAGACCTTCACTGGCTCCCCATCAACAAGAGAATCACCTTCCGCCTCCTCACCCACGCACACAAAGCCCTACACGACCAAGGCCCGAGCTACCTCAACAGCCGAGTCAACTTCTACGCTCCCAAACGCCACCTCCGATCAGCCAACCACGCCCTCGCCGCCGTCCCCCGCATCCGAAGAGCAACCACAGGAGGAAGGTCCTTCTCCTACCTGGCCGCCAAGACCTGGAACTCCCTCCCATCCGACCTGCGCCTGACCCAAGACCACCTCTCCTTCAGGAAGAAGCTGAAGACCTGGCTGTTCGAGCAGTAGCGGCACCCCCCCCCCCCCCCAGCGCCTTGAGACCCTACGGGTATGTAGCGCGCTTTACAAGTGTCACTGATTGATTGATTGATTACATGAAACACATGGCCGGAGGGATTGTTGGCTGATGAGGCTGATGAATATGGATTATATTTTCAATTGGATTATTGAAATATTAATTATTCTTAAATAATAGCGAATGGGTGACCAGTTAGGAGAAACAGGCAAGCATTATTGTCACAACTGCACAAGCAATCAGTTAACAAAAGAACAATATCTTCATTTAAAATTATTTCTGCGTGCGAGGGCAATTAGATTATTAATCATTGAGAGAGTGTTCAAGTTCTTGACATGAGGAATCACCAAAAAGCCGAAGAAAACTGATCCCTAAAAGAAAATTGTTTCTGAAATTAGCTACTGGTTCACACTCGAAAGCAGGGCCCAAGCAGGCTGGCTTTCATCAGGTCTACACATATGCAACACGTGCATATATAAAGCAGATATTGTGTGGGGCCACATTATAGGCAAAACTAATGTAAGTTACTTGATGGTAAAGTCATGTTCACGCTGCAAAACCAACTAGTTCATTCCTCAAAAGAGAATGCAGCTGTGCCTTTATTTTTGGCACTGAATGGATGCAAAAAAAAATCCCATTAGCTTGTTCGCTTGAAAATGTCTATTGAAATACAAATGTGCTTAAAAAGGAAAAAAATCTCCGCGTTCTGTTGACTTGAAGCAGAATTACCCAACTTCACAGATTATGTTTTTTGTTGAAAAATACCTTTATAAAAAAATCATCAAATTTGATTCTACAGATCCCAGCTCATGTTTTCATTCATTGGGGTTCGCTGCTTTATGCACACAACAAATTGGTCACCTTGGACTGCCCGCAGCAGCAAAAGCTTCAGTCTACCAGCGTGATGTAATGCACCCTCCAGTCACATAAGGGAAGTTCCTACAAGCAAGTCGATTTCAAAAGCAGGTCCTGGACCTCAGTAGATCTTCAGACAAGCGGGGGACCAGTGGCATTAGTCCTAGAGAAAGTTCATAGGAAGCACAATTTCGAGACATGGCTGGAGACAGTTCTCTCCCTGGGCTTTTTTCAGGCAGATAGCAAAGTTTCTATGGTGCAGCTGGAAATCCTTCTGAACTCTTAAAGGCCCGTTCACCCCTTTGGATGGACCAAGTGGGGTCTTTTTATGTGTAAAACCATTCAGCTATTGATAATGACCCCCTCTGTGAATGAGTCTAACATTCACAGACTTATTCCTCCCACATTTAAATTCAGTGTGATCCAGTACCTATGTCAGCAATACGCTTTCTAGTAAAATGCTGTCCCAGAGTTCTATATGCAACATTATCAAATGTTTCTTGCTGTATCTTTAAAAGAACTTCTCTCCCTCCATGGAAATGGAAGTATTCACCTGGGTTTTGAGATTAAGAAAGCCTGGAGTTTAATCTGCCCTACCCATGCTGACCTTTCTGTGGATTCCATATGGTCTGCTAGAAGTTTGCTCTGGATGTAGAGAGGTGCAAACAGCTCTGAAGTGACAATAACTCAATTCGAGAAAGTAAATGCCCTCTAACAAGACTCAGCTGAGTTTAGAGAGATCTATTTAATATCCCTAGCTAGTAGAATCATTATAGGTAAAGTGGACATTACTACTAGTCTGTTCACACCACTGTAATTATAGGCATCACATTTGGTTATGCTACATCTTTCCTATAATAGCAAATTAGTGTTTTACTCCGTCTTACTTATTCGGAATACGCCCTACAAAATGGCTGCAGAAAACATTCACATCTAAAAGTTCCATTGTATTGTTGAACCTTAAGATTACCTTTTTTCACTTCTAAAAACACATAAGTACACTCTGTACAACTGTATCTGTGTGGACAAGGCTGACATTTCAGATGAATAGTAATGGCATTTTACATTAAAAATCTGTGTATTTTTAAACATGATTCGCAGGCCTTCAGCCCTTGCAGAGTCAAAACATCAGATGCCCAGGGTGAAAAATCGGCTGCGGCAGTGATGTTCTTGGAGTGGAAGGGAGTGAGTTTTTGGAATAAAGGGATGACATAGATTTGATAATGGTTGCTGTACAGATGATCTTGTTAATGTAAATAAGTATTGCAAAATGGGGAAGTCACTTCACCAGCAAATGTTTCAGAGTGGAAAACGTTTTTTATTTTATGTGTAGGGATACCGAAGTAAGCACGCTGCTGCATGGGACAATCAGATTCCAGCACACATCTCAGCTTTTTACGAGCTAACTGATCCGGTTCTTAGTTTAGGTGGCACAAATTGCATCCAAGGATGGAAAACAAAAAATGTCTCCACTTTAAGGCAATTAGACATCTTTTTGCTTCCCTTCATTATAATACTGTCTCCTCTATCAGTGTTCCACACATAAATAAAAAATGTTGTCTAAGAAACATTTACAGTTACTTTCATATAGACTGCTCCTTTGACATGTTTCCTAAAACATATATACATCACCATCTAGAGACAAATGAGTGATTTAAAGATTGGCAGAGCAGGACTCCTACCGAAAATTGTGGGGGATAGAGGTTCAGCAAAAGTGTGGTTTGTATTGTTTCCATTGTCAGAGTCTCAACTGGATCCACCGGTGGAAACCAGTAAACTGGCAGCCCACTAGCCATCATGTAAGCAATTCAAAGCACAGATTGATCCGTTCTGTTGAGGGCAGGTGCAAGCCTGCGAGGCATGGTGGTTGCAGGTTGAGCAATTTTTTGTTGCCCACCCTCCGACCCCGTTACTTGGAGAGACAACTCCTTTCGCATCAGAGCCATTGATTACTTGTTTCGCAAAGACAAACTCTCACTTTTGAAGTGAGTTAGTATAAAAATACAGAGAAATTGCAACCACATCGAAAAAATGTCATCCGCTCTACATCTCATGGATCATAAAGAAGAACCGCCTGGTGCTGCCACTGGATAGTAGTGTTGCCACTGCATAATAGTGTGTCAATCCTCCATAGATTATAAAAAATCTTCATTAGAAAAAAAAGAAATAGGACTGGTGACTAATATGGCAAAGTTTTAACCTTTAAAGGATCAGTATTTGTTTTGTTTGTATTTGTTTTTTTTTTATTCTAATGAAGTTTTTTTTAATAATCTATGGATTGACACTCTGTATTAATGTTTAGTATGTAAAGCTCAATTGATGAATTTCTGTGAACAGGTGAATTTGTATAGGATGGTCAACAATTGTCTATAGTGTATGTCTATAATTTTAAACATAAATATTTTTTGTATATGGCTGTCTATTAATATTTCGGAATAAGAACAGGAGATAGTGGTTGGTTAATTATATTTAGCATTATTCTATTACATTTTACATCTTTTAGTGCATACTCACTGGATTTCCCGTTGATGTGATAGTACAAAAGGGAACTTGTTCTTAAGATTGTCTAATGTACCCTGTCTCTTTTGGCTAAAGAGGGGAACTCTCTTAATTTCGGAGTCACTGCATAGTAGGCTCGGTGAAAACCAGTGGTTGATTCAACAGTAGGCTTAGAGAGTCCCAACTAGCAGGTTGAGTTCTCTAAATTGATCATGTGTGAAATGCTTTGCACCTTCTCTGGCCTGCAAGGCTGGAGAGCCTCACACAGGGACTAAATGGCCCTGAGAGCTCCTTAGGCAGTGACGTTTTTTGTGGGATGTCTAAAACACAAGAGAGTCCCTGAACTTTGTCATGATTTAGTAATGTACTTCCTTGCTCAAATAGTTTTTGCGAAGATTGGATTGGTTTTCTACCAGGGGATTACTGTTAGTAAATTTAAGTTCATTCCAGACGCATGATGCTGGCAATATCGTCAATTGCAAAGTCATCATTTGCCCTTTTCAAATTGCAGTTCATATAATCTCTGTGACTTTAATGTCACCTTCTGGCATTCGTAAAGACAAACCTAAAAACGGAAGGAACAAACGTCTTTTGAAATTCCTGAGGGTTTTATGTTCACCTTTCACTTACAATGACATTTCCAGCAATATCAGGAAATCGAGAACAAAGACAAATCGACTAAAAATAGTGCTATACAAAGAAGATCATTAGAGCTACATTACAATAAAAGAAATTTTAGAAAGTACACTATGAAGTATGTTTAAGGAAGGGAAAGAGAACCAAAATCGACTGCGAATTTTAAAACCCACACAAATTACAGAGTCCCAAAACTTTAAACATTTCAGCATTAAATCACAGAATTGCGGTATTGTTAAATCTGCCTGTTCTATATTTGCCTCACTGCCATTTATGGAGCACTTAATTTATTTTATTTTCAACGTTTTTGTTAAATAACTTTAAATAGTTTTAGAATCCTCTTTACACTAAGGGAAATACAGTAATTTAATTTGTTGAAAAATTAGAAAAAAAAAATTACCTTGCAAGTATAATAATTTTATTAACAAGATAAAAGTATCACCTCGGAAAAGGACTTGCTTTTTAAACCTATTTTGATATAGTCCCTTTTTTCTATATAGTCAGTGAGGCGACTCTGTAGTTATGGTCCCGCATAACACATAACAAACGCACCTTTTGAGTTACATTTGGCCAACTAAAATAGTTTACAAAGTGTACTACAAATTGGTCAAGAGAGGTCAAATGTTATGAGATGAACATTTTTTTTCCCACTCAAAAATGATGACAATCTTTTTCTCAAGCACACAGTAAAAAGTATTCCATTGATTAACATCAAACTGGCAAGAAAATTGTGATGTTCATCTCTAAAGTATTGTTTGAAATGTTGAAGAAAAAAGAACATTACACTGTCATGCCCCGAGTTTAGGTCGTAGACACATGCGAGTAAAAAATGTATTGAAAAGTGAGTTTCTTTTTGGCTGGTATGCATGAATCGTTGCTTCCCTATCCCTTCTTCACCTCCAGTTATGAACCGGACCAGGAAGAGGATGAAAATATGGAACTGCTCTTACCCTTTAGAGCCTATCACTGACCAGAGATTGAGGGTTTAAGGGGGTTTCATGACATGCTCCAAGCTTGCCCAAGGACCGGGCTGCAAAACTCATATGGACGAGACCCACCAAATTCCTGGACCATGTCCAGGGACCAGGTAACAATGTTTGTGTGGACACTAATCTTTTGAAACCCCTTCCCCTCACACTCCTGGAGCCCATGAGCAGATATCACCTGCCTCATTCTCTCTCTCTACCGTAGTTTGTTAGAGTGGGTGTCTACAGTGTGGCTAACACTAAATGTATCTTCTAATATCATCAGAATGCTGGGACATCTGCCATTTAGCCACAAGATGTTTCAAGGTGTCATTAGGTGGTGCATGTCATTTGGTGGTGCTTATGCTATGGATCAGAAAGGCAAATCATTTTTTTTAAAGGAAAAAATATTTTGGATTGTAATGTAAATACCCCTCACTGATGTTTTAGGGACCTCGACAGGCAGACAGACAGACAGACAGACAGACAGACAGACAGACAGACAGACAGACAGACAGACAGACAGACAGACAGACAGACAGATAGATAGATAGATAGATAGATAGATAGATAGATAGATAGATAGATAGATAGATAGATAGATAGATAGATAGATAGATAGATATGAACTAAACTTGCCTTTTTTTAAAGTAAATCTTTAGAGGTGTCAAACACCACATATTTGTCACCAGGACCCAAAAAGTAAACTGTCTTACACAAACCGCACTTTGTGGAAGGACATGTTCTGGGGAGTCAAAATTATAAGCATCAGTAGTGTGGGCATTAATGGTGCACTAGTATATAGGTATTGCTATCTACAATTCAGGTGCACTCCACTTTTCTTGACCCCACTGCTTAGATACCACAATCCATGAACAACAATTTCAAAAATTGAAAAGGAGCGTGAATTATTATATATACATTTTTGTTCGATTAATCAACGTACGTTAAACATAGTGCTTTCCACAGCATATCCAATATCGATAATTCTATGGCATTCAATCATTCAGGATCTTGTATATAAGTTCTGATTCCAACTTTATTCATTATTTCAAAAAAAGCTTATTCCATTTAGCCCAGCCAACGCGTTTCGTCCCTCAGGACTTCATCAGGGTTGTGTATTTCATCAATGTCAAATTTTTGAATAGTTTATAATCTTCTCCCAAGCCAAGTATCTTCATGAGGAACTAGTCATGGCCATGGGTGGTATAATACCCCCCTGTTCAATCTATCTCCTATGTGCTCCAATCTTGAAATGCCACGAAGCCTCATGGCATTTCGAGATTGGCAATAAACAAAGAAAATTCCTTTCTGTGTTATTCAATCCAACTATATTCGAAACCTACTCAGACAGTTTAAGTAGAGAGCTAAACATATAAAATTTCCACAATTACACATAAAAATGCATTCATCTTGATTTGATTGTCCTTAAAAAACAGGCTAAGTGCCTTATTTCACAATTTTTTATATGCAGGGTATCAAACAGTACATTTAATTTTCACAATGCTTCCATTATAACAAGTCACTATCTCCTTACATATCAATCACTGCAAAATACAGATTTAAAAACAAATAAAACAACATTAGTTAAAAAAGAAGTCCGAAACGTGTCGACATAAGGACTTCTTTTTTAATTAATGTTGTTTTATTTGTTTTTAAATCTGTATTTTTCACAGATTGATATGTAAGGAGATAGTGACTTGTTATAATGGAAGCATTGTGAAAATTAAATGTACTGTTTGATACCCTGCATATAAAAAAATGTGAAATAAGGCACAAAGCCTGTCTTTTAAGGACAATAAAATCAAGATAAATGCATTTTTATGTGTATTTGTGGAAATTGTACATGTTTAGCTCGCTACTTAAACTGTCTGAGTAGGTCTCGAATATAGTTGGATTGAATAACACAGAAAGGAATTTTCTTTGTTTATTGCTTGTATTACCCAGTCCTTTATGGTTTTTATGGGAAACTCTCTTTTTTTGAAAGATTTCGAGATTGGAGCACATAGGAGAAAGATAGAACAGGGGGTATTATACCAACCACGGCCATGACCAGTTCCTCATGAAGATACTGCATTGGGGAGAAGATGATACACTATTCAGAAATTTGACATTGATGCAATGCTCAACACTGATGAATTCCCAAGGGACTGAACATGTTGGCTGGGCTGAATAGAATAAGCTTTTTTGAAATAATGAATAAAGTTGGAATCATAACTTATATATAAGACTTCTGAACGATTGAATTACATTGAATTATTGATATTGGGTATGTTATGGACAGCACAATGTTTAAACTAGGTTGATTAATCAAACAAAAATGTATATGTAGTAATTCAAGCTCCTTTTCATGTCCTGGGATTCAATATCTGGTGACTAAGGTTCTCACGTGCATCAGGCTGGGAAATGCTGATGATCGATAGTTCTTTTATTTATAGGCTTAAGAAGAGAACATATATTTTTGATCTGGGAGAAAGAGGAACTGGATCACTTGGTATGGGGGATTTAAAGGTACCCTGCTATTCTGATGATTGTTGATTCCTGTGTGCTGCAAACTTTCTTATCATGTGACACAGATTAGTCAATTTGCGTTCAGACTACATTGTTCTTATTGTTTATAAACTTGGAAAAAGGGAGCAGCACAGTAGTAGTCAACATTTAAACATAGAGAGTCTGATAAATAAGAGAGGGCAAAAATACTTCTGAACAGAGAAACACAAACACAGTAAAAAATACACCCAGTAACACAACACCCACTGGCACTACTCAACCTGAGAACATGTGAAATGGCACAAGAGTTTGCAAACAAACCATAGTAATGCACACACATTACTGGACTCACTACTGCAGGATGTTGCAGCAGCAGAGCACAGCGCATAATACCACTTCACAACACATTCCTCCTCCTCGATCCACGCTCCACGATGGTTTATATAGTTCCTTTGGCAACAAAAAGACCTTGTGGGTGGGCAGGTAGACTGTGAAATTAAATGAACACGTCAAATCACAGCTAATTAAATGACAGGAGCCCTCACCACACCGTAAAACACTATCATGCACATTTTATATGACACTGTGCAGCCTTCGGGACACTCTGTGCCACACCACCAAACAGCCACGCAACACCAAACCCTTACACCGCAAAATAAGCATCACATCAGCAGTCTACCACTCAAAATATACATCTTCCACCAAAAAGTAGGCCAAAACACACAATATAATACAGCCAATATGCTTTCCAATAACACTATGCCACACCACAATGCAAAGCATTGCCATATCCCTAGCAACTCTACGCCACGCTATGTGACCACTGCAAAGCACTAAACCATCCAAAACCAAATGATACAGAGAATAACCCACACACAAAACACCCTACACCCCAGCACAGTTCCACACTACCCAACCCAGCTCCACTCCTATATACCATACTGCAACGATCCCATCATAGAACACCATACTACAGGAGTCCCCATCATGCCATAAGCCAGAAAACAATACACTAAGGATTAAAGGCACTCCTAGCGGCACATAGCCACATCAATCCACATCAATCCAGATCATGTGCCACCATGAAGTATCAGTACAGTAGATTATTTAATGTGATACATCTCCTCACAACACATCAAAATATCTTACTACACGCAGCATTCAACATCATATCAAAAATACCAGAAGTCACTTAACACTAAACATTTCAAATAACACCACAGTGCAACACATATAAAACCATGCTTTTACACACAAACCACAAAAGGAAACACACACCAGGATAAATCACCAACCACATGACCACAACACACTACTGTATAATCTGTCCCACAGATAATCACAGCACAAACCACACACACTGAGGCAATACTGCCCACCTTTTTTTTTGGGGGGGGGGGGGGGCACCTGGGCAAATGGAGGCCCACGATATCAGAACTGTTGGGAGGACAGACGTACCTATCTCAACACAGACCAGTGAGTGAACAGCCAAAGTATCAACCCAACCTGGAGCCTATATCACATACCAGTAAAACAGCCTTTGAATCAACAGGCATCCCACAATTCGGCAGACCCACGCGGATTGGTTGCAAGCCACAGCAGTGTTCCCCACACCACACTTACACGGATATTTGTGGTGATTACCCATGACCAGCAGTCAGGCGGGAATAGGCACAATGAGAATGACACTGCCCACCACAAAATAAAACCCTAATAAACACGCACTGCTCTCAGGTTTTGGTAGCCCACGTTAATTAAGATTAGGAACGGGGGCTGGGTCAGAGTGTATACGGGAGCACACTCTCTGTGGCGAGGGAGCGCCTTCTCTGTGGAACAACGCTGCTAAAGGATTTTGTCGACCAACAGCCACAGGGCACCGTGGGAAACGCCGTGTGTTACGCGCTCCAAAATCTCCATTGCATAATACAGTTATCATTAGTGGGTGGAGCGCGTCACATACGCACAATGCGCCTAGACACCTTCGGTCATTAGTTGCGCTATACAAATAAATAAATACATGAAATAAATAAACAATTGAATTGCATGTGTTTGTAAATTGAAAACACTTTGCGATGTGCACCAATGCGAAGTTTCTAAGTGTTCAAAACTGGTGTTTAGAGTTGAATAAAGCAATGCATCAAGTTATTTGAGGGTGTGAACCTTTTCTAAGTCGTGTGCTTTTCAGATGACTTGCTGTCCCCTGCTATGCATACAATAACAGATAGATAGATAGATAGATAGATAGATAGATAGATAGATAGATAGATAGATAGATAGATAGATAGATAGATAGATAGATAGATAGATAGATAGATAGATAGATAGATAGATAGATAGATGTCTTGCGTTCATATTTTTTCAACGCCTGGTCAGGGGTAGTAAGTGCTATATAAATGACGTTTTAACGTAGCAAAGAAGAACATGCTTAGTTAGATTGCAAAGTGCACATTCACGAACATAATCTCAGTACTGGGTGGACTTAACCTCGTGAATCAGTTTGCCGCCCATCGTAGATTTCTGTGGTTGATTGACTATAGATAGGGGATAGTGCTTACCTGTGCTGGAAATGAGTTTCAGTCACTGGCTCCAGATGTGTCCCCTGCACCGTGGAAATCTCTGGAGCAACACGCTGCTGTCCGTGTCTCGTCGGTTCCAAAACCGCGCAGTTTTCTTTCGGTGTTGTTTCTTTTAGTTGCCTTCCCGTACTCTCGGCTGGAATGGTTGGGCGCCTCGGGTGCTCCATCCACTGGCTGCACGCTCTCCGCAGCAGCCGGGATCCTGTCAGTGTTTCCAGCCACTCTGCTTATTCTTGTACCTCGATGGCTGGTTTCCTGGAGCTGTTTTTGTAACCCTCTGTTGTATGATGCTTTGTACTCCGTTCAGCTACATCCTGGAGGTGCCTTCCTGCTCTCTGTGGTTATGGATATGAGTTTTAATTTCTTCCGTCGCTCAGCTTCGGTTTCCACAGTTGCAGGGTTACCTGTTTGGAGCGGTTTCTGCTGGCGCTACCAAGAGCAGAACAATCGACCTCATATGGGTTGTCTGATCAACAGTGCGTGAAAAGAAGCAAAAAGTAAACCGCTGCCTGAGTTTGCTGCAATTACCGGCGTTTTTTGCAGGGAGTTGTTGCGCCCTCTGCTGGCAAGTTTAAATTAAGCAACCGAATGTGAAACTTACGCAGTATTATTTGTGGCGACCGTCGTATCTAAAATTGAGAGGCTTGTAGAGAAAGCCGAGCCGAGTGACTAACAAATGACACAGGGGCAGTGCTTAATTTGTGAAAAGTTAAGTTTTGGGGCCCTCGTTAGTGGGGTATTGCAGCTTGCATCCGCCCATTGCCTGTGCCAGCTCTGCCAATGCCAGTACCAACACACCTACGACTAAGCATCACACCTCTCTCCAAGTGTGACAATTCAGACTGTTGAAGGCCCTCAACGCTATACGAATTGCTCGAAGGTAGGTATTAGGCATTTTTAACGCATATTGAATAAATAAACTACTGTTATTTTGCTCGTCTCTAGATTAGAAAACAACGCCATGTGGCAGACAATCAAAAAACCACCGAAACCACCTGCTGAAATTAAGGTTGTCAAGGGTTCTTTTGTCCTTATTCATCGAGGGCACTTTTGACTATGCCTTCAAATTAAGGTGACTATTTTCAGTTGTGTTGTGTAGGCAACTGAGAAATTCAAATTTTTGTGCTTGGAATTTTTGCATTCTTTCTGAGAAACAGAAAAGAAAGAAATGGCCAAAAGAGGTACGAGACTGATTTTTAAATCTGGATTTTCACAATTTGCCATCAAGGAATATCAAAGGATTTCAGGACATTTTTTTCCGACTCACCCCAGAAGATACAATATGGTGAGCGTGACAGATTCTCATTCCTCAACTCTACACACCAACACAAGGGCATAGCTGTCAATAGTGCAGCAGATGCAGTTGCACCATTGCCCAGCAGTATTAGGAGCCCTATGCCACCAAATTATAGCTGCCTTTAAAAAAAAATCGATTTACAAAAAGGGGGGTGGTGATGAACAGAGTGTCTGAGTTAAACAGACCACTCTTACCCAGTCCAAAGATCAGGGCTTGATCCATCACCGTTATTTATCTCACTCCCCCATCCCAGCTCAGAACCTGGCTATATGCAAATCAGTCTGTCCCTGGCCCAGTGCATCATGGGAACAGGGCAGACTAAACTACCAAGCCAATTCTTCACCAGAAAGGAGACAAGCTACCGGGGACCGGTTTCTGGCATTTCAGCCTTCTTCGGCCCGGCTTGCTTGAATCCTGATGGAGCAGTGAGAAAGGGACTCATGTCTGAGTATACCCTGCCACACCTATAGTGGCCAAAAACGATTTACAAAAAGGGGGGTGGTGATGAACAGAGTGTCTGAGTTAAACAGACCACTCTTACCCAGTCCAAAGATCAGGGCTTGATCCATCACCGTTATTTATCTCACTGCCCCATCCCAGCTCAGAACCTGGCTATATGCAAATCAGTCTGTCCCTGGCCCAGTGCATCATGGGAACAGGGCAGACTAAACTACCAAGCCAATTCTTCACCAGAAAGGAGACAAGCTACCGGGGACCGGTTTCTGGCATTTCAGCCTTCTTCGGCCCGGCTTGCTTGAATCCTGATGGAGCAGTGAGAAAGGGACTCATGTCTGAGTATACCCTGCCACACCTATAGTGGCCAAAAACGATTTACAAAAAGGGGGGTGGTGATGAACAGAGTGTCTGAGTTAAACAGACCACTCTTACCCAGTCCAAAGATCAGGGCTTGATCCATCACCGTTATTTATCTCACTGCCCCATCCCAGCTCAGAACCTGGCTATATGCAAATCAGTCTGTCCCTGGCCCAGTGCATCATGGGAACAGGGCAGAATAAACTACCAAGCCAATTCTTCACCAGAAAGGAGACAAGCTACCGGGGACCGGTTTCTGGCATTTCAGCCTTCTTCGGCCCGGCTTGCTTGAATCCTGATGGAGCAGTGAGAAAGGGACTCATGTCTGAGTATACCCTGCCACACCTATAGTGGCCAAAAACGATTTACAAAAAGGGGGGTGGTGATGAACAGAGTGTCTGAGTTAAACAGACCACTCTTACCCAGTCCAAAGATCAGGGCTTGATCCATCACCGTTATTTATCTCACTGCCCCATCCCAGCTCAGAACCTGGCTATATGCAAATCAGTCTGTCCCTGGCTCAGTGCATCATGGGAACAGGGCAGACTAAACTACCAAGCCAATTCTTCACCAGAAAGGAGACAAGCTACCGCGGACCGGTTTCTGGCATTTCAGCCTTCTTCGGCCCGGCTTGCTTGAATCCTGATGGAGCAGTGAGAAAGGGACTCATGTCTGAGTATACCCTGCCACACCTATAGTGGCCAAAAACGATTTACAAAAAGGGGGGTGGTGATGAACAGAGTGTCTGAGTTAAACAGACCACTCTTACCCAGTCCAAAGATCAGGGCTTGATCCATCACCGTTATTTATCTCACTGCCCCATCCCAGCTCAGAACCTGGCTATATGCAAATCAGTCTGTCCCTGGCCCAGTGCATCATGGGAACAGGGCAGACTAAACTACCAAGCCAATTCTTCACCAGAAAGGAGACAAGCTACCGGGGACCGGTTTCTGGCATTTCAGCCTTCTTCGGCCCGGCTTGCTTGAATCCTGATGGAGCAGTGAGAAAGGGACTCATGTCTGAGTATACCCTGCCACACCTATAGTGGCCAAAAACGATTTACAAAAAGGGGGGTGGTGATGAACAGAGTGTCTGAGTTAAACAGACCACTCTTACCCAGTCCAAAGATCAGGGCTTGATCCATCACCGTTATTTATCTCACTGCCCCATCCCAGCTCAGAACCTGGCTATATGCAAATCAGTCTGTCCCTGGCCCAGTGCATCATGGGAACAGGGCAGACTAAACTACCAAGCCAATTCTTCACCATAAAGGAGACAAGCTACCGGGGACCGGTTTCTGGCATTTCAGCCTTCTTCGGCCCGGCTTGCTTGAATCCTGATGGAGCAGTGAGAAAGGGACTCATGTCTGAGTATACCCTGCCACACCTATAGTGGCCAAAAACGATTTACAAAAAGGGGGGTGGTGATGAACAGAGTGTCTGAGTTAAACAGACCACTCTTACCCAGTCCAAAGATCAGGGCTTGATCCATCACCGTTATTTATCTCACTGCCCCATCCCAGCTCAGAACCTGGCTATATGCAAATCAGTCTGTCCCTGGCCCAGTGCATCATGGGAACAGGGCAGACTAAACTACCAAGCCAATTCTTCACCAGAAAGGAGACAAGCTACCGGGGACCGGTTTCTGGCATTTCAGCCTTCTTCAGCCCGGCTTGCTTGAATCCTGATGGAGCAGTGAGAAAGGGACTCATGTCTGAGTATACCCTGCCACACCTATAGTGGCCAAAAACGATTTACAAAAAGGGGGGTGGTGATGAACAGAGTGTCTGAGTTAAACAGACCACTCTTACCCAGTCCAAAGATCAGGGCTTGATCCATCACCGTTATTTATCTCACTGCCCCATCCCAGCTCAGAACCTGGCTATATGCAAATCAGTCTGTCCCTGGCCCAGTGCATCATGGGAACAGGGCAGACTAAACTACCAAGCCAATTCTTCACCAGAAAGGAGACAAGCTACCGGGGACCGGTTTCTGGCATTTCAGCCTTCTTCGGCCCGGCTTGCTTGAATCCTGATGGAGCAGTGAGAAAGGGACTCATGTCTGAGTATACCCTGCCACACCTATAGTGGCCAAAAACGATTTACAAAAAGGGGGGTGGTGATGAACAGAGTGTCTGAGTTAAACAGACCACTCTTACCCAGTCCAAAGATCAGGGCTTGATCCATCACCGTTATTTATCTCACTGCCCCATCCCAGCTCAGAACCTGGCTATATGCAAATCAGTCTGTCCCTGGCCCAGTGCATCATGGGAACAGGGCAGACTAAACTACCAAGCCAATTCTTCACCAGAAAGGAGACAAGCTACCGGGGACCGGTTTCTGGCATTTCAGCCTTCTTCGGCCCGGCTTGCTTGAATCCTGATGGAGCAGTGAGAAAGGGACTCATGTCTGAGTAGACCCTGCCACACCTATAGTGGCCAAAAACGATTTACAAAAAGGGGGGTGGTGATGAACAGAGTGTCTGAGTTAAACAGACCACTCTTACCCAGTCCAAAGATCAGGGCTTGATCCATCACCGTTATTTATCTCACTGCCCCATCCCAGCTCAGAACCTGGCTATATGCAAATCAGTCTGTCCCTGGCCCAGTGCATCATGGGAACAGGGCAGACTAAACTACCAAGCCAATTCTTCACCAGAAAGGAGACAAGCTACCGGGGACCGGTTTCTGGCATTTCAGCCATTTCAGCCTTTTTTTTTCCTATGTATTTTTGTGCAACTTTGCATATTTCTATTCATGACATCAATATCTAAAACTGTGATTTGTTCCGCGCGTAGTATAAGAAAAATACAGGTTTAAATCATTTTCATTTAAGGATGAGATAAATAACTCCAGTTCTCTCCTCTCTCCTTCCCATATGATAACAAGATAATCAACGGAGCATGTCCATAGTTTAACTTTTTCTAGTTTGATTGAGTTTCTCTCCATCCAAATGGCTTCAGTTTCCACATAACCCATAAGGAGGTTCGCGTATTTTGGAACGAATGAAGTCCCCATTGCAGTACCCTGTTGTTGTAGGTAATGGCTGCTATTGAAGATAAACACATTGTATGTGGGACAAAACTGTAACATCACAATCAACAGTTCTGTGTGTTTAAGATAGCTGATTGATCTTTCGCATAAGAAGTATCGGACTGCCTTTTATTCCATCCATGTTTCTATTGGAAGTATTTAATGATACTACATCAAATGTAGCCAACCAATAAGTCTCCTTCCAGGTTATATTCTGAATCTTATTAGGAAGCCCTTTCAGTCTTTCAAATAGGAGTGAAGTGCTGTCACATATGATTCCAAGAAGAGATCAATATATCTTGAAGTATTTTCACGAAGTGAGTTTATCGAGCTAACTATATGATGCCCTGGTGGATTAGTTATACTGTTATGTATTTTGGGAAAGAAATAGATAATATGGGTTGTCGGATACGTCACTATATAGGTTCATATTTTATTAACCAGCCTTTGGTGGTAATTCAACATGTATGAAAAAGATAAAATGATATACTCGTGTTGTAAAACTTCTAATCATCCTCACTGAAATTGTTATATGTGTATATAATTTATGGAATCTAACATGATCTATATAATTTTATATGTGAAATTGAAGGGTTTTATTCTGAATTTCATCATTTGCATATGTGAAATTGTGCACCGAATGAGAAAAGAAAAACTGATCCTGTATAGCCATATTTAGTGCAATTATCCTGAAACTTTCAGAATTTGATCTTCACATGTGTGCTAATACAAACCACTTGAAACAATATGAATATTTCATCATTCGAAATAATTTTACATATTGGTACTTTGAAAATGCAGTAATGTGTCATAGTTACATGTGAGATGTACAATACAATTAATAATGTATTCTGAGTGCCTATACGTTGAAAGGAGAATACTGCGTTGCTTTTTATTCATGAAACGTTTATATTCTTTTCTTTATATTCTACACATCCTTTAAAGAAATACAATAGGCCTGCATTTTTCCTCTTCTTGCGCTGTTTTTCACTCATGAGACATTTTCCTAAACTTTCAATGTGAAACGAAACTGTGTCTTACTAGAAAAGTTCTCACTCACTTGCAAGGACTATATGCAACATAAGTTGTTACTTTGGGAGCATCTGCTATGGGAAACTGTCTTCTTGAACTCACTTGTGTGCCAGTTGCTAAAGTGTCATTGTTTGGAGGTTTACATATGAAGAACCGGGTTCTAAACCCAACGGCGCCAGGGGCACGCCCAAAGTCTTCGGATTCACCTGTCTTGGTATACAGAGACACGGAATACTTCTGGGTGGCGTCAAAGACCAAATTTATTAGCTGCAGCTAGTAACAGTAATCTCAGCAATACAACACGGTGTACAACTCAGGAAACTGTTCAACTTTGTAAGGCGAAACATCCCTTTTTATACCCAATATTCACATTACAAATGGACACCCACTGCACAAAATTCTAGCCAATAGCCTGATGCTCTTGCTTTTTGACTACCTGATAAAATATAACTTTAGCTAAAATATAGTTCTGTCTTGTCATGATTTGTTTCCTTTACCTGATTATGCATTCCAATTGATATGTTAATGAAAGGGAGAGATCTGTATAGAGGGATCTTCGAATACCAGGTACTAATGTTTTTGTTTTGCATTGCTTTAACGGAATCTTTAGATTGTATGACTCTGGTCTGACTGAATTTCTTAAGGAGATGCAGATTGGTAGTGATAATTCTTTACTTATATAAGCCTGGTCTTGAGAGTCATCTATATGAATTATATTAATAGCTTGTAAATTGGTAATCCAATGTCTGGTCGTCATTGGATACCAGATATCAGATCCTCGATGTCCAGCCCCTCATCAGCTCAAAGCAAGGTCCATTGGAGGACCAAGTGAGTGTCAGAAAGAATTAGTGGTCAAAACTAATGTAATCCATGACAAGGCCCAGTAAAGCTGGAACAATAATCTGGTAACGAGTCAGATGGTTATTGTCTGATGAAGTTAGAATATACGGAGTCCCTACTGACATCCCTATTAAAATTCTCTGTTTAAAGACTACCCATACCAGCCCAAGTCCAAGCCCCATGTTTAGCTGAAGGAGACTAGGTACCAATACTGGAGGAGTGAAACCTAGACCATTTGGAGCAATGGTGTGAGCATCAATAGGGTTGCGCTTGATGAATGCTTAAGCTTAGATTGCGGTATTATGAAACGGCTAAATGATGTTATACAAAGTGGTTAAAGTCCATGTTTGGGTGATGTGCTTATGCAAAGAAAATGAAGTTGTTATTGGGTCTGGCATGATCAACGATTCTGGGATACACCTAGGGCGGTCTCAGTGTGGCATACGATGAGTGAGTTGTCTTCTGTGTTTTGAATGTGTTGTTGGTGAGACATCGTCTGTAGGTCTACTAAGAGACGGGAAATTTCTTTGTGAGATTGAAGGTCACGGTTGTTACGATTGCTTTCAATGCACAGGGAGTAATTGTATCAGCCTGGGTGAGATTGCACTGGTCGAGTTTTCATCTGAAGTGTACGTAAAAGTATCTATTATTTCTTTAGTGGAGCAGATAGAGTTTATTGAAATAGCTTGCATTGTTTGAAGATTTGTGCTTAGAGAAAATGAGCACAAAGGATTGGAAAGGACGGCTAGTCGCTGCGAGGAGTGCCGTGCTGTTATTGGTCGGTTGGTGTAATGTAAGGTTGCAATAGGTTGGACTACATCCCTGAGTGCCGCACTGGTATTGTATGTGAAAGCGTAACAAGAAAGTGGAAGAGAAATTGATCGCGGAGAGTCATTTGTGAAGGACAAAACAAATTAATTAGTGAGAAAAATGAAAATCCTGAAAAACTTGAAAAGCTTGATGTAGGGAGATGGGCCTGTACCCATTAGAGGAGGAGTAATAATACCACCTGAGGGTACACAAGCAATGTATATGTCACAAGAGAGAGGATATCATACATGCATATAGCCTTAAAATTGGACGAAATACACTGAGAATTATGGTCCCTTGGCTTTTACAATCAACCTCTGGTGGATAACTCCACTAGTTTACCAAGCGCACTCCAGAATGTTTAAAGTATAACAATTTTAAACAGTTGATAACCTTAATGTATCAATTGATCACACGAAAGAAAAGATTTCTTCTTCAAAAACATATATTTTATATGATCTTTTGCATGTAAATCTTATTTGTTTCAACAAATCAGTCTTAAATTCAATTAATGCAAAATTTGAAAAATAATAATAACTTGATATCTCCAAAATACAGTATTTCTATAGTGACTATTATACAGAGAAATATTCTGATGCAATGAAAAACAAAGTTGAGAAGTAGGCCCAATGCATTTCGGGGGGAATCCCTTCTTCAGGGGCACTGCAAAAATAAAACAATATATGAATAACTCACATTTACATTCCTTATATTAAACTAAGAATATAATGAACAACTGATTAGATGCGAAGGCAGTTCGAGAAAAACAACTAATAGTGCATATGTTGGTTCAGACATCTAAGTTACAACATCATTGTGTGGAACACGTACACTGTGGGCATCTTATCCAGGTCAAAAATAGAAAGGCACAAAAGATGAACAGTGAACTTAAGAACTCTACCGCAATTAGTAAATATTACGAAGATAAGTTATAGACAAAAAAGTAGGAAAAGCTCCAGCGTGTGAACTTCATGCTAAATGAAAACAATATTCTGCCATGCTGTGTATGTTTGTAAAAACAAAAAGGTAACTGTTTACTCACATCTCAACTAATCAAGAGTTACATGGTAGTCTGTCGGTACTCCAACCGTGTAGAAATGACAAATGCAAGTCTTTAAGCTAAGGACCAAAACGACAAGATATGTATGTGTCAGCCACTCGTAATCAATGTACTTTATGACACGGTAACACTATACTCATAGGAGTGTAAACTTACTTGGTGCTATTGTAACTGTGGCTGAAAAATCGCTAAGCTCAGTTGAGGTAGTATATAAGGACTGTGTTCAATCGTGCATAACCGCAGAATCCATCTCTGCTCAAGCGTAGACCAACACTGCGAAAAGACTCTTGGTACTCTGTTATCTGTGGTACAATAAACAGAGAAACATGAGGAACTTCCCTTGCCAAGTGAGTGTTGTCCTAATCAAACTGCGTCGTCAGTTTGAACGAGGTGGTTGGGCTCTGTTACAACTACCTGATTTGGAAGTCAACAAAATCTTCATCCTGGAATTACTGATATTCTGTCTCCAACACAGTTATTTGTCGTGGCAAGATAAATTCTACCTTCAAGTAAGTGGAACCTCCATGGGTTTTTCAGGCGCACCAGCGTACGCCAATACCTTCATGGCACAGTTTGAGGACATACACATTTTCAAGCAGGAGATCTGGGCTAAGAATCTAGCTTTCTATATCAGATTCATAGATGATATATTCCTAGTTTGGAAAAGTTCGCAAGATTTATTAGAACAGCTGATTGATGAACTCAACAACAAGCATGAAAGAATCAAATTTACCCATGAGATAAGTCAACAACAAATTCACTACTTGGATGTCTTGATAACCCACAGAGCTAATAAATTGGAAACATCAGTGTACACAAAACCCACTGATAGAAACAATCTTTTGCTGTATTCAAGTTTTCACCCACCTACATTGAAAAATAACCTCCCGTACTCACAATTGTTAAGAGTCAAACGGATCACCTCTAACTCAGCAGACTTACAAGAGGCTTTAAAGCAACAGTTAGAGAGATTTAAACAAAGAGGTTACCCTATAGAAGTTTTGGAGACAGCTTTGAACAAGACAGAAACTAAACCTCGTGAGGAGTTGCTCACTACCAAGTCAAAAGAGAAAACAAACAGACATGTGTTCGTGTCTAAATATTCATCAAGATCTCAAGCAATAAAACACATCATAAAATCAAGATGGGAACTGTTGAAACAAGAGCCTGATTTTAAGGGATTGTTTGATGAAGAGCCTTTATTCGCGTACACAAGAAGTAAGAACCTCAAGGAAATTTTGACGACCACAGTTGTTGAAGATCAACCATCATTCAATGGAATGTGAAAATGTCACAATTGTGTGCATTGTAACAATGTAATAACAGGGAAAGTCATCCACCACCCACAATCGGGGAAAAGCATTTCGTTAAGATATAATGGAGATTGCAACAGTTCGAATGTTATTTATACCATCAGATGTCCATGCGGTCTACTTTACGTAGGCAAAACTTCAAGAAAAATCAAAGTACGCATCTCGGAGCACAAAAGCACATTCAGAACAAAGTCCACTAAGTCCTTTTTTGCTACACATTGGTTAGAACACTAACACACTAACGCACAGCTCAGGTTCACCATTCTTGAAATAGTCACAGTAAAACAAGACTACAATCATTCAATACACTTAGCTCAGAGAGAAGCTTGGTGGACAAAATTTTTGCAGACCATGGTTCCGAGCGGGCTGAATGACAGGATTGAATTACAATGTTTTTTATAAATGTTTTTTATAAATGTACTATTTTTGATCACCTGTAATGTTATTTATTCCAAATGAATAATACCTAATATGTTGTTCTATCTGATTACACTTATGGACTCTAATTCAGGTCAAACAATAGTTATCCATGTTTTCAGCACCAACATTTTTTTTTATGTACTTAGCTGGTTCATTTCGCTTACTTCATTGTCCGTCCATTCACCAACAATTAGGTATATCCATTCTTACCTAATTATTTTCGCTTTAGAATTGGTCACTACATTCAGGGACATGGGTACTTACTTAGGTTCCTGTGCCTCATATATACTGTGTATTTATGGATTACGATAGTTTATCACATCCGATCAACACTATCCGCTCAATATTGTTCCCTCCCGGAGAATTTATATTGTTGGTGTACAACTATTTAAGCAGTAGTCTACGGTGAACACGATGAGAACATCATGTTCTACCAATCTTTGATGGATAGTCATGTTTAGTCCTACTACTCTGCCAATAGTGTTACGCGGGTATATAACAGTTTTGTTACACTGTTGTTTAGCTTACGCGTGTTTGATGCTTTCACCATTACAAGATGGATGATTACTTTTTAGTCCCTTTTCTCTGTCAATGGTGTTCACGCGGGCGCGATACTGTGGACGAAAAAGCGTAGTCTTGTTTTTCTGTTTACCAAACAAACGCGGGTATATAACACTGCCGCACGCTACTGATATTTCAAATCGTGGTGGAGTTTGGAAGAGAAACCGTCGTGAATACATGTAGCCAGAGGTGAGCCGATGTTCGGTTTAGTCAGTATCAGCATAGTGTTCTTTAAATTTAAAATGCTTATAGCGGATCTATTTGCTTTTTCAGATTAAAACTGAGAAGCTAAGATTCCTACTGGTGAGGAATTATACGATTTTGGTGAGTGAAATTTTTAAGGAGTTTAGCACAGCTGTGCAGCCAGTATGGAAAGGGGCGACCACTCGGTCCCCCCGAACGTATGGTCGGGTGCCCCGATCCCCCCGGGAAACCATTTTGGGCGGGAGGCGTGTCACGGCTGGCATGCCCGAAGCGGCGTAGCCGGGGCGCGCCTTTTCCCGCCCAAGAGGGGTTGTCCTAGACACCTACACCGTCGGCCACACCCCGTAGGCGGTCGGAGGAGGGTCCACGCCCTCCCAAAGAAGAATAAGAGGAGCGACAATCCAAAGAAGCATCCTCTTGTTCCTGTGCTTGGAAGCTGCACCTCTTCGTTGCACGTGAGCCCGAGACGGAACCAAGAGCCAATTTTGAGAACTTGTAATTTTGTGTTTCTTCTTTCAGCGATTTCGAAGCTTTGATCCAGGACCTCGAGTCGAATATCCGTGAACGATGCCTGGCAAGAAGGTCGGAAAGAAGGTTGGGACCGAACAGATGCTTCGTATGCTGGTAAAGGACATGGCGAACATGAAGAAGCAGATGGCGGCAATGAATGGTACGGGGAGACCGAAAAAAGTCATCGGACCAGCATTGCCGGGGGTAGTCCCTACCGGGAGGGGTAAAAGGACCAGGAATAGGGCAGCAGGAGGGGAGTCTCCGGTTCCCGAATCACCTCCAGCGAGCCCGGTCAGTCCGGTCGAGGCCCCAGTTCCGGTCCTGAACGCGGGACAACCGATCCCTGTCGTGGTCACACCTGTTAACGAGGGGGATATGCCTCCTGAATTGGCTGCCCAATTGGCGGCATGGTTGGGCAGGGACAACGAGGGGGCCACGGCCGAGGAGGCCAGGTCGATAATTAAGCAGTTGTGGCAATCGAAAGATGCTGCGAAGGCACCTTGTCCTCTTGTTTCCCCGCAGGTTCCCATGGAACAACCAGTATCGAGCGTTGGAACAGCAGCGACAACAGTCACAGCTACTTGTTCGGGTAAGCAGCCGTTGCCAATAGCGGGGGAGGGATCGTTACCCTCAAGGAGGGAAAAGGTGGTTCAACATATCCCGATGGATGTGAAAGAAAGGATTTGGGCAGATAAATATGTGAACATGTTTTCATTATTGACCGATCACTATGAGATAGAGCATGTTAGAAATCAGAAGGAGTTGTTGCATCCGAGTGTATGGCGTGCAAAGATGGCGGGTTTCAGAGTAGATGAAACGATCGCTAATTGGGCCAGGGCGTTTGGAATGTTCACTGCAATTATGGGGGAACGTAGGCCTGAAGTATTGTTGGAACTAGCTTGTTACCAGACACGTATTATGGAATTCTATGAATCGTACGGAGGCAATCAATGGTTTGGTTATGATAACAAATTTCGTAAGGCCAAGGAGCACGACCCATCCCTGACGTGGGATTGTTTCGACTCCATTTCCTGCAGAAACTGGTTGGGTCCAACACGGCGAAGTCGCCTTCTTTGGGCGGGAATGGGGCTGAGCCTTCCCGCCATTCTTTGGGGGCCCCCTTTCGGGCGGGCGCAAACAGTGATCAGAACGCAAAGAGTAATGGGAACTCAGGTAGGAAAGGGGTCTGTTGGAGCTTTAACAGAGGCAAGTGCACTAGGCCACATGGGACATGCAAGTTCAGGCATGAGTGTGCAGGGTGCGGACAGTCCTCACACCCCGAGAGTTCGTGCAGAGCCAAGACTGGTGATACGGGAGGTAGAGGAGGCGCCAAACAGGTCTAAAATCGACCGAGGGGCACCGTTACCTACTCCCGTTGATATCATGGCAATGATTCCTTGGCTGAACGAATACCCTGATCATGTCTCCGCCGGGGTGTTGCGAGACGGTTTCTCATATGGTTTCCGCATCCCGGCGGGGGATTTTCGGGGGGAAGCACAATGTAAGAACCAACTATCGGTTCAACAAAATACGACGGTGGTACAGGCAAAGATTGCAAAGGAAGTGGCCCGAGGTCGGGTTGCGGGACCATATGGCAAGCCGCCAGTTGTCGACTTTGTTTGTTCACCGTTGGGAGTAGTCCCCAAGAAGGACCCAGGTGAGTTTAGGTTAATCCACAACTTGTCCGCTCCTAGGGGTCTTTCGGTGAACGATGCGATTGACCCAAGAGTTTGTTCGGTGCGGTACGCATCCTTCGATGAGGCCGTCGCCATTTTGAATCGCCTGGGGCCCGGAGCGCTGATGGCTAAATCAGATATCGAGTCAGCGTTCCGGTTGCTCCCGGTACACCCAGAGGATCAACGTCTCTTAGGTTTTGTGTTTCAAGGATGCTACTACATGGATAAATGTATGCCAATGGGTTGCTCCATCTCTTGTGCGTATTTTGAGAATTTCAGTACTTTTTTGCAATGGGCTTTCACCAGAGCCACGGGTTTTACACTGGTCATGCATTACCTTGATGATTTTCTGTTCCTGGGGGCGGCCGGGGACACGGAATGTGCTCAGGCCTTGAGTGAATTCGGTAATCTCATGAAAGAATTTGGCGTGCCACTGGCACCAGGCAAGACGGTAGGGCCATCTACTACACTCGAGTTTCTGGGGATTGAGCTCGATTCTGTGGAGGGGTGTTTCCGCTTGCCCAAAGAGAAGGTAATGAAATTTAAGGCCTCGCTCGAAATGTGCCTCGGCGAGAGAAAAGTAGCTCTCCATCAGTTGCAACGAGCTGTGGGTCAGCTTAACTTTGCCCTTAGAGTAATGCCGATGGCTCGTCCCTTTTCCCGCTCTATCGCCCAAGCTATGGTTGGCCTCAAGGAAGGGCATCACCGCACAAGACTGTCAGCAGAGGTTCGCCAGGATATGCGCATATGGCTGGCATTTCTGGCGGATTTCAACGGTCGTGTCGTGTGGAACAAACCGCCAGTTTCCTCCGAAGAGCTGGGGTTGTGGACCGACTCGGCAGGGAGTGTAGGTTTTGGCGCCATTTTTGGTAATCAATGGTCGGCACGAACCTGGCCTGTGTGGTGGCACGACGATGGGCTCACAGGTAACATTGGGTTTCTTGAGCTGTTCCCCATTCTGGTGGCCTTAAAAACATGGCCAGAGGGGTTTCGTGATCGCTCTGTGGTGTTCTGGTCTGATAATATGACTGTTGTGGAATGTATCAATAATCAGGCAGCACGCTGCAAATGGATTTTGAGATTGCTGAAGGAAATTGTCCTGTTATGTATGAGACTAAACGTCCACTTTAGGGCAAGACACGTGCCGGGTGTACTGAACCAGGCAGCTGATGCACTTTCTCGTTCCCATATGCAGGCCTTCCGGGGTTTTCTGCCCTCAGCGGACTTGGTGGCGGCACCATTTCCCAAAGCTCTCTGGTCGCTCGGTGCCCCGGATTACAAAACCTCGTGGGAGAGAGTCTAGCACCCAGGACAAGGAAGGCTTATGAAGGGGCGTTCCGTTCCTATTGGTCATTTTTGGGTGCAGCTAGGGGGGAGCAGTGGGGGCAGGAGGAGTATGTCCTGAAATTCCTGGTACCACTACATCAGGCAGGCAGATCAGCGCCGCTGACGTATTCAAAGCAGGTGACATGATTCACGTGGCTGGGGAATACGGGTACAGGGTGATCTTCCACGGAAGGGGCGGGCTCTGTATTGACCAGTTTCAAAGTTTTATTGAGGGACTGTTAGGGCGGACGAGGTCACCGCCATCTGTAATCATAGTGCATGTTGGGGGCAATGATTTGGTGACCATTGGTCGACGAGTACTTCTCGAGTCAATTTTGTCCACAGTAAGTTGGTTGGCGAGAAGGGTTCCGGGGTGCACAATTGCATGGTCACACATGATTCCTCGGAAGGTGTGGCGGGGGGCCCTCTCTGTGTCAGCTTTGAACCAGTCGGTAAAGAAGGTTAATAACAAAATGGGTAGGTTGTTTCGTACAGGTAAATTGCATTGTATTCCACACGGGTGTATCCGGGGGGACCATATGTATTTGGAGGATGGGGTCCATTTGTCCCGGGAGGGTAATGTCTTACTCATAGGAGACTTAGTTGGTTAAAGAGTTTATGTAGCCATGACCTTTAGTAGGAGCTTTTGTGGGGGGTCCGGATAGCCGGTCAACTATTCGGCCTGTGGCGGTAAGGTCATGATCGGTGAGCAGTAATTGGATGATCCCTAGAGGTGGGGCGCCACCCATTATGGATGGGAGCGCCCGGGGGGAGGCGGCCATTGGCCCCTCACACGGGGAGGCGGTGCCCTTCTAAGGAAGGGACCGCCGAAAGGGAAGGCGGTCATAGGCCCCTCCCTGGGGAGGAGGGGCTACGGGCCCCTCCTTGGAATTTCCCGGGGCCAGGACATCCACAACGGCGGATGTGGTAAGCAGTGTGGGGTGGGAGGGGGTCTACGCTACCTTCTAGACACCTCACACGAGTCCTCGGACGACCACCAAGATGGCGTCGAGTAAATATGGGGCCCCCATTAAGACAAGGGAAATTGGAAGTTGGCACAGAGGTACAGTCCTCTGTGCGCCCGCCCCTCACAAGTAAGGGGGGGAGTTCTAGTATTAGGGATCTGACACCGGTTACGACCTTGCCGTTGGCCCGTAATGTTAGGATGTACAATTTCAATTTTGAGAAATGCATTTACAGGATGTTTTAGAATCGGCTAGGAGAACCTTTGTATTAGAGATATGTTAAGGTTAGCCAATAAACATCGTAATGTATAAATGAAATTGTACATGATATGAAACTGTTATTTTAATGTTTTCATTTTTGTTTCATATTTTAATAAATACGGCCGGGAGGGTAACTCCCTCCCGCCTTCCAAAAGTTCAAGAACCGTTTCCGTCTTCCCATTCTTGGGGATTGTGTTGGGAGGGGGTGACGGGTATCCCGGCCATATGGAAAGGGGCGACCACTCGGTCCCCCCGAACGTATGGTCGGGTGCCCCGATCCCCCCGGGAAACCATTTTGGGCGGGAGGCGTGTCACCGCTGGTATGCCCGAAGCGGCGTAGCCGGGGCGCGCCTTTTCCCGCCCAAGAGGGGTTGTCCTAGACACCTACACCATCGGCCACGCCCCGTAGGCGGTCGGAGGAGGGTCCACGCCCTCCCAAAGAAGAATAAAAGGAGCGACAATCCAAAGAAGCATCCTCTTGTTCCTGTGCTTGGAAGCTGCACCTCTTCGTTGCACGTGAGCCCGAGACGGAACCAAGAGCCAATTTTGACCCACCCACCAGCCCCTGATGACAGCGTTTTTAGTACAATAATGTCGATTAATGAAGTATTATCTCTTTTCAGGTTGTGTTTAATAAAGTTTGGAATTTTGATGTGACAATAAAATGGTTGCTCTGTTTGCATGTACTTAAGGATGGTATCACAACTGAGTTGAAAGAGGGTATTGCTTGAATAAAAGTTATAAGTCGAAATGCCCAGCATAACTATTATTTCATCCTCATTAGGTTAAAAAATGTCGTATTTATTTTTTGGTCGGGCGGTAAGGTCATGATCGGTGAGCAGTAATTGGTGGGCGCCCCACCTCTAGGTGGCGCCCCACCTAGAGGTGGGGCGCCACCCATTATGGATGGGAGCGCCCGGGGGGAGGCGGCCATTGGCCCCTCACACGGGGAGGCGGTACCCTTCTAAGGATGGGACCGCCGAAAGGGAAGGCGGTCATAGGCCCCTCCCTGGGGAGGAGGGGCTACGGGCCCCTCCTTGGAATTTCCCGGGGCCAGGACATCCACGACGGCGGATGTGGTAAGCAGTGTGGGGTGGGAGGGGGGTCTACGCTACCTTCTAGACACCTCACACGAGTCCTCGGACGACCACCAAGATGGCGTCGAGTAAATATGGGGCCCCCATTAAGACAAGGGAAATTGGAAGTTGGCACAGAGGTACAGTCCTCTGTGCGCCCGCCCCTCACAAGTAAGGGGGGGAGTTCTGGTATTAGGAATCTGACACCGGTTACGACCTTGCCGTTGGCCCGTAATGTTAGGATGTACAATTTCAATTTTGAGAAATGCATTTACAGGATGTTTTAGAATCGGCTAGGAGAACCTTTGTATTAGAGATATGTTAAGGTTAGCCAATAAACATCGTAATGTATAAATGAAATTGTACATGATATGAAACTGTTATTTTAATGTTTTCATTTTTGTTTCATATTTTAATAAATACGGCCGGGAGGGTAACTCCCTCCCGCCTTCCAAAAGTTCAAGAACCGTTTCCGTCTTCCCATTCTTGGGGATTGTGTTGGGAGGGGGTGACGGGTATCCCGGCCATATTACCACAGAGTTTAGAAATGCAAGGTTTAGGTACTCAGTTGGGCGTATTTTGTAAGCTTAGTAACTCCTTAATATTAAACGGTTATCTAGACATGCAGTCACAAGATCCCTTTGAAGCAACTTGTTACTTGTTAAGATTTAGAGACATGGCATTTAGAAGTGATTTTGTTATTAGGGTATTAATTGTTGCTAAGGCTGTCCATGTCAGTTAGTTGTTAAGAATGATATCGCTTATGCTCACGATAGTAAGAACCACCTCGTTCAAACTGACGACGCAGTTTGATTAGGACAACACTCACTTGGCAAGGGAAGTTCCTCATGTTTCTCTGTTTATTGTACCACAGATAACAGAGTACCAAGAGTCTCTTTGCAGTGTTGGTCTACGCTTGAGCAGAGATGGATTCTGCGGTTATGCACGATTGAACACAGTCCTTATATACTACCTCAACTGAGCTTAGCGATTTTTCAGCCACAGTTACAATAGCACCAAGTAAGTTTACACTCCTATGAGTATAGTGTTACCGTGTCATAAAGTACATTGATTACGAGTGGCTGACACATACATATCTTGTCGTTTTGGTCCTTAGCTTAAAGACTTGCATTTGTCATTTCTACACGGTTGGAGTACCGACAGACTACCATGTAACTCTTGATTAGTTGAGATGTGAGTAAACAGTTACCTTTTTGTTTTTACAAACATACACAGCATGGCAGAATATTGTTTTCATTTAGCATGAAGTTCACACGCTGGAGCTTTTCCTACTTATTTGTCTATAACTTATCTTCGTAATATTTACTAATTGCGGTAGAGTTCTTAAGTTCACTGTTCATCTTTTGTGCCTTTCTATTTTTGACCTGGATAAGATCCCCACAGTGTACGTGTTCCACACAATGATGTTGTAACTTAGATGTCTGAACCAACATATGCACTATTAGTTGTTTTTCTCGAACTGCCTTCGCATCTAATCAGTTGTTCATTATATTCTTAGTTTAATATAAGGAATGTAAATGTGAGTTATTCATATATTGTTTCATTTTTGCAGTGCCCCCGAAGAAGGGATTCCCCCCGAAATGCATTGGGCCTACTTCTCAACTTTGTTTTTCATTGCATCAGAATATTTCTCTGTATAATAGTCACTATAGAAATACTGTATTTTGGAGATATCAAGTTATTATTATTTTTCAAATTTTGCATTAATTGAATTTAAGACTGATTTGTTGAAACAAATAAGATTTACATGCAAAAGATCATATAAAATATATGTTTTTGAAGAAGAAATCTTTTCTTTCGTGTGATCAATTGATACATTAAGGTTATCAACTGTTTAAAATTTTTATACTTTAAACATTCTGGAGTGCGCTTGGTAAACTAGTGGAGTTATCCACCAGAGGTTGATTGTTACTTTTGGGCTGGCTGCCTTACAACCAAGCAGCACACAAACATTGTGCAAACAATTTATTATTAATTGAAAACTTGTACTAGATAAGGGAGTGCGCAGATAAGAAAACAATTTCCCTTGGCTTTTACACAATATGGAACAATTAATGTTGGAATTCTTTAAAATTTGAGGAGACAATTGTATGAGATCAAAACACTTCATAGACCAATGCAATTCGAAGCACTTAGTGAATGGGAGCACTTAGTTCACTAAAAGGAAAACCAGAAATATCAGGGAAGGTACAAGAATACCCTGAATAGATACAATGAGGCCAGGAGGGATGAACAACAAAAGTCTTAGAGAACTGATATAGTAGGGAAACTAGGATATATTCTGTACTAGTTACAGAGAAAGAAGGGTCAGGGAGGTGAAAAGAAAAGAAAAAACACCTCAAAGAGACAACAACACTTGCTCTGGCTGGAGATAGTGAATTTGATGATGATTTAAAAAATTAATTATTGATGAATCACCCACCACCTTATAATGGGAGTGAGTCCCCGAATCAAGCAAACTCATATCTTGGGAAATTTCCGGATGCACCTGCTGTACCTGTAGATCAAGATCCTCACACACCTTCCGTGCCAATAGAAGATAATGCTGAATTACCAAACACTGCTAATCAGACTGTTCACAATGCTCCGGACATGATAGCGGTTACAGTAACTATAGGTCCTGTAGTCCCTTGAGATAAGGCTAGAAAAGGGGGGAGTCAGGTACACAATTTGGCTGTCTCTAGTAGGATACATTATCTAACCTCTACTCCTGGTGACTTGAGACTAAGACAGGCTACACAGACACCCTTGGTACCAACTCCAGCTGACCTCTCAAATGGAATGAATGTGTGTTTATCTGTACATTCAGCTCAACTTAATTCTTCAAAAGGCAAATCGAGGCAAACGCAACCTTTCTATATAACCTAGAATAATGAGGTCTCTTCACGAGTAACTCAGAGTGCCAAGGAAAACACTCTTCCCTTTGGAACGCCAGATTCTGATGTATCCCATTTACATTCAACACCTATTGCAGGAAAAGAAGATTGTCCTGGGTGTTTGTTTCTGAATACATCAAAAGAACAAACAGGTCCCTCATCTCAAGAAAATGATGATTGGCTTAGAGGTATTGATACTGATGCAAATGATAAAGATGCTGGAAATAATAGAGCAAATAAAACTAGGGGGCATATTATCAAGCAGGGCGTTAAAATTTATCGCAGTTTTAACGGCAGAAACCTGCTGCTAAAGCGGCGATAATGGGTTTGATAATATGTCCTGGATAATTCCAATAGAAACCCATGTTCTGGTGTGAACATGGGCTTCTATTGGTATTTGCCAGGGCATATTTGCCAGGGCATATTATCAAGCCCATTATCGCCGCTTTAGCAGCAGTTTTCTGCTGCTAAAACGGCGATAATTTTAACTCACTGCTTGATAATATGCCCCTAGGTTTCTTGATATGGCAAAACTTAAAGTAGAACTGGAAGAGATGATTGTAGGAAGAAACAGCCAAGCCAGGATAGGCGCTTATTAGGACGATGAACTACTGTTCATTTATAAAGACCTTACTAGACGTTCTCAAAGCACTCATAAGAAGTTGTCCGAATTGGCTCAGAAATCAAGGGTAGATGTATAGAAATCCAAGGCATTGCAGAAACCCTATAGGGTAGATTTCAGGTACAGAGATATTGAAAACATGAGACCTTCAGGAATGAGATTGCAAGTTAAGGAATTGCAAGCTAACCTTAAGAAATGGAGAGAATTAGAAAAATGGGAAGGTCGATGGGCTAAGAAGAAGGATACAAAGAAGGTTACAGTGCTTATGCTCCCAGCTATTGAAGATGAAGGGGTGAAGAAATACGGATGCTTCCTATGAGAGAAGTACCTGGAGGAGGATATGTACATGTCCCTTGGACTAGGCCAGACATATTGTCCTTTACAAATGTTTTACCAAATTGAAAGATAGTCCAGTTGAATGGTACAAACAGGTCAAACAGTTTGGAGAGGTTTTGAAGGTTCTGTGAAAGGATTTGGGTACTTTTTTGACATTGTAGTTCTAAGTGATTTGTGGACAAAATGTAAAATTGTTGTCAAATGGCCTGAAACAGAACCAGTTAGAAATGCTTGTACAGGTGCACCATCTGTTTATGTGATGAAGAAATATAATCAAGCAATCACCTATTGAAAAGGGAAAATTAACCCTAAAGGAATTGATTGGGTGAAAATAGATCGAACTTTCCAACATTTGTAAGAAGCAGTATATGCCTATTATGAAAGATTGTTGCTGGCATTCAAGCAGTACAGAGGAATGAAAAGTGTGTCTGATAAGGATATGGGACATTTTGTTTATTGATTTGTATATGGCTATATACAGCAGCATTTGATTTATTGGCAAGCAAAGCCTGTAGATGAAATTCCTCTCGTATGCAGCATATTGTGGAGATGAGATCGAAATGAAGCATAAGAAGCCTAGGGAGAAATTGATGGTTTTACAAATGAAAGCTGTTAAGAATTAATCAGGTGTTGACCGCATGTCTGCCATGCAGGGAGGTTATCAGCAAAACCCTCCGATGCAAGCGTTAGGTGGAGTACAACAACAGGGTATGGCACACCAAGGTAGAGGTCGGGTCTTTCAATTGTTGTATTGAAAAAGACCAATCCATGTCACGTTTGCTGCAAGTTAGAGCATTGGAAGTGTGAATGTTGATTCAGTCCAGTTAATCAGGGACATGGAGGACAGGTTCAGAATGCTGGTCATGCACAATCACAGGGAAATGGCATGACTCATACTCCACAGGGTCACAGAGAAAGGAATCAAGCTTTGAATGTACCCCAAGCCCCGATGCTTCCAAGGAATGGCAAAGTTCAGAGACATAATTTTTTTTATTTTTTATTTTTAATTGATTTTGTTGAGCGCGACAGCTACCCGTAAGGGTTTCCCGGCGCTAAGAGACAGACAGACAACATGAGACAGAAGAATTAGAGGTCAAAGAGCCAGGTCTTTACTGCTCTGCGAAATCGCGTGTGACTATTTTCCATCCGTAATTCAAATCAAGGGTTCAATGCAAATACAGAGAACCTTGTAAATCAGAATTTGTCTCAATAATATTCTCGGATCCAGATAGATGATGCAGTCTCAGCTCTGACCCAGTGACAGTGCCTGAGGGGGTGGAGAAATGCATGCTTGGCGCATGCTTAGCAATAAACCAGAGCGGTCCCTATGTGGATGGTTAAGTAAATGGCACGCCCATCTAATTTTTGCTGACACTGGTGCTACCCGTTCCACTGTGAGAACAGTAGAATTTCCAAACCTACCCCTATTGGGAGAAAGAATCCAAGTCATGGGAGTTGCAAAGAAGCAGATGTCAATGCCAGAAACGAAACCTGTACCTGAGAAAATAGATTACTTTGAGGATTTACACACATATTTTGTGTGTGTTTCAAGTCCAGTTAATTTGTTGGGACAAGATTTGTTGTGCAAGCTCAACTGTTCAATTCACTATACTCCAAAAGGAACTGTATTTCATACAAATGATGTGGATTCCGTTCTCCAATTGGCTGTGTCACCAGAAGTCTGGGACGTTACAGGAAAATATATTGGCCTGATTAAATGTGTTGCTCCAGTTTAAATCACTGTGAAGCCTAATGCTGAGTTTCAACGAATCTTTCAAATATAACTTGATTCCAGAAACCCTTTTATGGGTCACTCCCTTGATTAATTCAATGATTGACACAGGAGTCCTGAAAAAAATAATGGGAAGTCCATGTAACTCTCCTATTATAGCGTGAAGAAAGTGAAACCTAATGGTAAATACCGCATTGTTCAGGATTTGCAATAGATTAATCAGATTGTGGTTTTATGTTGTCCTGTGGTACCGAATCCAGCTGTGATTATATTTCTAATTCTATGTGAGACTCAGTAGTTCTCTGTCGATGATTTGTGCCAAGCCTTCTTTTCTATTTCTCTTCATGAGGATAGCCAAATTCTGCTTGCTTTCCGGTTCGGCAGTTGCGTTTTGGCCTGATGCTGAGTCACACAAGGGTATACAGAAATCCCCTTCAATAGATAATAAGAATTTGAAGAAAAGTTTGAAGTCTCTGGTGATGCCTAATCATTTGATTCTTGTCCAGTACATTGATGACCTGTTGGTAGTGTCAAGTACACAGGATGCTTGCACATGAGATACCATTGCATTACTGAACCATTTAGCTGAGAATGGACATAAAGTGTCCCCGTCCCGATTTCAATTTTGTCAAAGAGACGTTCTCTATAATGAATATATGAAAGTGTCCCAAGACAGAATCACAGCTTTTCTGAACATGAGTCTACCCAGTACTCAAAAGGAATTCTGCATTTTTTTGGGAATGGTGGCTATCGTTGTTTCCAGACAGCTGCCTCCCAGGCCAGCCAGAGGTCACAAAATCCGCCGGACTGGTTGGAGTTAAGCATCTGAGATTTTCTCACTTTTGTGGTCACCCATGTTAATTCCATTCTTGGTATTCATTTCTTTCCAATAAACCTGGACTTTCTTTGAGTTCGTGCTGCACAGAGAAGCAAGGTATCTTCAACTGCAGTTTTGCTTGTGGAGCAATGATTTTAGAATGTTATGAACAAAATCTGTGGGTAGCGTGATTGGTCACTCATCTCAGGGTCTCAAATCTATAATACCTTTTCCCCCCCTAGTGGGAACTAATAGCACTATTTTATACTCCCATAATCCTCAGTAGCCCGCTATCCACAAGGGTGATTCTTCACACTCTGAGGGGGTGGTTCTCTGTTGGGCAGGGTGTCTGCTGATCAGAGGTGCCCACTCGGGGCTCTGACACAGTGAGGCCATCTAGCATGCCACCCCACAACTCTAGATGTCATTCAGCATTTTCATCTCTACGTACTGCTCTCAACCCTCTTTCCCCTGTCACTCCCCATCGGCGGGGTGAGCTGTGGACAGCGATGCTTCTTAGCCATTACTAGCCCTAGTGGAGACCTAGCTTTTTGACCGATGCCCGGTGGAGCTACTTGATAGCTAAAGAGGAGATGGCTATGGACTACCACTTCAGGCGTCACCTACCCAGCCGGTCTTTGGACAGAACTTACTTCGTCTCCTCGTTGTATTCTCCCTCCTACCCCTGTACTCCACCCCCTTTCTCATTTACGCTCAATTTATTCCTCCTCTTTGCTCTTTAATTGTTTTCCTGTTGAGACCTTTCTGTTTAGCTGATGCCCGGTGGAGCTACCCTATAGCTAAAGAGGAGATGGGCTGTGGACTTCCCCCTCGGCCGTCACCTACCAAGCCGGACTTTGGGCAGACTCTCCTTCGTCTCTCCATCCTATCTACCTCCTACCCCTTTACCCCACCCCCTTACCCTTCTAAGCTCCATTTATTTCATCTTCTACTCTCTTGAAATGTTTTTCGAGTAGCTGATGTACCTTGTAACTGATGTAATTTTTTAATTTCTGTGGAACCTTATGTAAAGCCCTCGAATACCTCCTGGTCTAGCCAGCGCTATATAAAATGCTAAAAATAAATAAATAAATGAATAAGTTAATGGATTTCAACATTTTCGCTGACAGCTAAGCCTCTTCAGAGGCTGACACACAATGATGTGTCTGATCTCATACCTTGGAATGATGACTGCATGTGCTCTTTTACTGAACTGTGAGAGAGTCTTTGTTGAGCTCCAGCTTTCTGAATGCCTGACTAGAACAAAAGTTTTACTCTGTTCTGCATTGAGCGCGAAGCTTGTGTGCTGTCAGTGCTAGCTCAAATGCATGGCACTGCACGTAGACCTGTGGCTTATATTTTGGCTACTCTTGATCCTGTAGCCGACGCATTGCCTGTATGTCGGATAGCCATTGATGCAAGATGTGTGACTTTGGAACAGAGTGAGAGTATTGTCATGGGACATCCATTGAAAGTGCATGTTCCTCATTCGGTGGAGGTGTTGCTTACTCTCACTCGAATGCAGCATCTTACCAGCAGCCAGCTCACAAAGTATGAACAGATTATTTTGGGAGCAAAGAATGTCACTCTTATGAGATTGTCATTAATGAAGCTTACCATGTTTGCATGAACATGACTGAGCTATGCACGAAGCCCTGTCCCCACATACTTGATACCCCTTTGCATGAACCAGATCATGTGCTATTTCTTGAATGGTCCTGTCTGTGAGATACAGAAGGAAATCTGAAATCTGCCTATGCTGTATGTACGGTTGTAGGTGTGGTTGAAGCTTCATGGTTGCAAGGAGTGTTTTCTGCACAAGGTCAGGAGTAGGCCTGGGTGTGAAATTCCACTTCACTCCACTCATGGAGTTTGTGAGGTTTTTTACGCTCTGTGCTCTGCATAGCGTGCAGTGTTCTGAAAAACTCTGCTCTGCATTGCAGAGTTTTTTCCTTGCTCATGCTCCCCAGTCTTAAGCTGGGGAGCATGAGCTCACCTCCAGGTGAGATTTCTCAATGCAGGTGGTCACATATGGTCACTACCGTTCGTGTTGAGAAACATCTGTTCACGTTGAGGGAGCTGTTGCTCAAGTAGAGAAGCTACTCGATCAGCAGAAAGAAGCATTACCCTCTTGCAATGCATGTAGTGGTAACTCTGAGGTCTTTTGGTCACTTCCTGGAAGACCACGTAGCAGAACTCTGCAAACTCCGCCCACGCCTAGTCAGCAGGTCCTTTTAACTGAATGCAGCACGATTTTATAGAGATGCCCATGTGTAATGGTTTGAAATATGTACTAGTGATCGTCTGTATTTTCTCACGTTGGGTGGAAGCTTACCCTAGAAGACAAAATTATAGTTTAATGTTAGCAAAGCTGTTATTGATGGAGTTGACACCATGTTTTATATTCCTGAATTCTTTGAAGTCAGACTGAGGAACTCATTTTTAATAATGCGGTCTTAAATGTGTTATGTGCAGCATTACAAATTGACCATAAGTTCCATTGTGCTGATCGTCCAGAAGCTTCTGGAATCGTTGATCAAGTGAATGGGACACTGAAGTCCAGGCTGGCAAAAGTGTGTGCTTCAACTTCTCTGAAATGGCATGATGCGTTGCCTCTTGTGTTGATCAGTTTGAGAAGTACCCCAGACAGAACAGGATTATCCTCACATGAAGTTATTTTGGGGAGGGATATGAGATAGTCTGCAGTTCTTGTCAATGCCTTAGGGAACATTACAGATGACTTGGTGCTCGAATACTGAAAAAAGGTCTGGCTGACGTGGTACATTCTGTGTCTCAGCAGGTTGGGGAAGCTGCAACTTCGCCTCAACAAGAACAGTGTCATGACCTCAGTCCCGGTGACTGGGACTTGGTGAAGAATGAGTAAGCAAGTCATGCTTGGAGCCTCATTGGCGTGGGCCATTCCAGGTGATTTTGGTAACCTAAACTGCTGTTGAGTGTGATGGTCCCCCAAACTGGGTGCACACTGCACATACTCGCAGAGTCCAGAGTCCTCTGGAAGATACAGCACCTGTTTTGGATGTGCCATTAGTTGCAGAGAGACAAACGACTCAGGTCAGCCAAGCTGTTGAGGGCACACAAGCTACTGGGGTTTCCGTGCACTGGTCTTGAGAGGGGTCTGAGTGAGTTGACTCTTGTAGGTAATGAAGGATCACAAGAAAAAGGGCTGACTAGGTACTATTTTGACCCCACCAAAGGGATTAGTGTGCCTGAAACACCGATAGTGTTTATTGGCCCAGAAGACAAGAAAGATTGAGACACATTTTGACAGAGAGAAAATTATTACGGAAAATTGCAGAAGTCTCTAGTCAGTCTGATCAGAGCGAAAGTGATGGTTAAGGGCCTTCAGTGAGGAGGTTCAAAAGAGCAAAATACTGAATACTCAATGGAGTGCCAAGTAAGTCTTAAATGGACTTACTTGGCACTAAATGACTGGACGAAACCATATCACTCCTTTTGCTGCAACAATTCAAGTCTATATGAGCCACCTAGAGAAAATATTGTGTTCCTACTGAAACTTTGATATTAATTGATGAATAATAAAGAACTTGAGTCAATTTGTGCGAGAAATATTCTAGAGCAAACAAAAACCGAGCCTTTGTCGAGATATTAATTTACAAGGTTATAAAGAAAACGTAGACTGTACAATAAAAGGGCTGTGTTGAAAAGCCTTGTCAGGAAAGCATTTTGAACTATGCCTGTGCAGCAACGCTACTAAAACATCTAATCCAAATTCTATAAGAAGTTACAAGGTCTGATTCCAAGGAAATTATGGCTCCAAATGCGGTCTAACCAAAACACAGATATAAGTATTTATATTTTTGAATTTGCCACATCATGTGTATATGACAAAAGTTAATCCTACTTCTGTGCCTAAACCTGTTGTAACGAATCATATCAAAATAAGCATTTCAGTCGATAAGGTATTACGTGGAGAAGTGTCCACAGGTGACTTTTCAATGAATGTATTTCAAAAATTTCTATATGAATATGAAGAGACTATGTATGCTTGTAATTGTTATGTGTGCATGCAGCTGCCTACATCAGTATCTGAGGGAGTGACTTATCACCACCTTCCTGTGACCTATGGAATTTCTTGCAGTGTATTAACAAGTTTGTTTTATGGCAAAGGACAATTTCAGTGTTATTGCTCTAACTATGTTCTAGTATTTTCTGAAGTACCAGTGAGCAAATACTTAAATCCTGTGCTTGATACTAATACAACGGAAATGATGGGAGAATTTTTTGAGCCAACACAAAGCTGTGACACAGCTTATGCACACAGACATAACCTGACCTGTATTTTATAGCAAGTAGGGAAGGAATTTGTGGACTCAATAGAAGATAGGTGAAGCAAAATCATGAGCAAAGCTGCAAATCATTCAAAAAATCCATATTGGGTGCCTGAAGAACCAGAGTTTAGAGTAATGGTAACTCAAGCTTCTATAGTAAGGAATCTAAAAACCGTAATACACACTTGATCTGTCTGGAGCTGTTGTAAATGGTCTAAAGCCTCTTTACATTTCCTAATATATTTTTTTAAGTGGCTTTCAAAACAGATTTATTTGATATTTATAGAGATCACAGAAAAAAAGACAAATGAATTTCAGATTGGGGAGTAACTGCGATGCATGGGCATAATTCCAGATCCTTCTCAGAAAAATAACATTAGAAGGGTAGGACACCAAAAAGTGGGCCTGACCAATTTTACACCTCCGCAAAATAACTCTATGATGGTGAGGTACTCTTGGAAGATATGGTTCAATATTAGTCAGAGTACATAATGGTAAATACATCACCATCCTACTCTTTTTTGCTCGCCCTCCCATCTGTACTCCATCCTATGCTCTCGTAATTCATTTTTAACCAAAAGCCTAGTCTGGCCATCAATAGCAATCCGATTAGTGAACAACTCTGTCCTACCAATTAACTGAAGTTGGCTTTTGATATAGGTCAACCACTTAAACTTATGGGCCTGAGAGAGTTGTAAACTGTCTTTTTATTTGTAAACGTTTTTATTCATTTTTCCATGTGCATACAGAGCATACATTGCATAATGTCATTGATAGCTATGGAACATTCATCTAGTCATATTACCATTAAAACAGAAAGACATCAGGGTCCATTGTTGTTCTTGTAGGCATCTCGTGTCTGATCATGTATGGGTGCCTAGTGAGACTGGGTCTCCTCCCAGCTTGTTAGTTACCAAGGTCTATTCAGTTCAACTGACTACTCTGATTGGCTATAAAGAGTTCACCTTTTTGGACCCAACTGGGGTAAATAAATCTGGAATGGAAAGAAGGGGCGCTGGTAATGAGGGCATTGGTTGCTGCTGGTCTGTTGGCACTGGGAATCACTTTCACACCAGGACTTATAAGAGAGTGTCGGCGGTGGGACCCTTTCGGGGAGTTCCTGTGCTGCTCGGGGTGTTACGGGGTCAGACTCTGCTTGTGTGAGTGCTGGGGAATTCGTAGGAGTGTTATGTGTCTGTTTGAAACTGTGGAGGAGCACCGACCACTCCATAGATATGGCACATCTCTGCGTGCCCCGTGCTTCCTTGCGCCTTATTGCATCCTCTTTGGCTGCTCCCCATTTTTGGACTGCTCCCCTCCAGGCCGCTATCCAGGGGCTGCTTGAAGAGCGCCAATGTAGTGTAATATTGTGCTTAGGGAGGAGTAGGGCCATAATCGCAAACAGAGTCGCCACCTTCCTCTGTTTCTTTCGTTTAATCACATCAATGCTACAGCATTTCCCCCTCTGTGCTGAGAGTCATTGACTCCCATGGTTCATGACGAGCTCTGTTCGTGATGAGCACACAAGCAGTGTACTGCATGACAAGCTGAGCTCGTCAAGAGCATGGAAGGGGTTAAAAATCCCCAGGGCGCTGGCTTCCCAGGAGGCGAGGCCTGTCAGACCTGTAACCGTCAATAGTGCGGCATGCACCTCTGCCCAATAGGGCTGCAGGGTGGGGCAGGGGCATAGCAGGTGAACAAAGGGAGCCTCCGGTGTGTGGCAGCGCACAATCAAAGTGCGTAGACCGTCTTTTAATATAGACTGGGTTAGTACCTCCTCAGGTCTTGACCAGATTGAGAGCAAAAGTAAAACAGGGGCAAGTTTGATGGCATCTCCAATGTACCGCAAACCTAATTACATGTGCGCAATTAAAGGTGGGGAAGTGAGAATAATCTGTGCAAAAATTGTTTTTCACTGTTTTGTAAAGCAGCTTGATCAGGATAACCCCGTACGCCAGCAACGTAAGTACGTAAGGGAATAGGTCTCGCTTTATAAATAGTAACAGCAGCATTCAACGGGAGACACCTTAATTTGGAACCATATTTAAAAAGGGCCCCAATTTCCTGCACCAACTGGCTATCTCTTACGGTTTTAAAATGTACCCATGTGCTATGATGATCTAATGGCATCCCTAAATATGTGAAAGTGGCAACAGTTTAGAGGGCAGGGTCACCAATGTGGGATACTGGGGTTCCTCTACGTGGGCAAGCACAGATCATAGCATATGATTTTATTTTATTAGTTGTCAGCCTTAGGTCAAACATATGTCCCACACGGCGACACAGCTGGTGGGAGAGTGATATGCAACAGCTGAGACGGGGCAGAGAGGTGAATGGAACAGATGAACCGGGCTAAGACATTTTTTTTAAATAATATATCATGCTATAAAAGTATACCAGGGAGCCATTAATGATTTACAGTCTCCTATCTCTTGTAAATATTATTGCTGTAATGTCCAAACCTCACCATGTACAAACACACGTGATCCATGTAAACCATGATCTTCTGAGCAATGTTAATAAAAAGAGTTAAAAAATAAATAAACATAAATCCCACAAAGTGATCCTGTCATTTTTTAAAGTCTTTTCCTGTCTGAGCCATCAGTACACAATCATCTGCGTACATTAGGACCGGTAGCTTACAAGTTCCTATCCAAGGAAGATCAATAAGAGATAGTTTTCCAACTCTATATAAGAAACTAAAAGAAAAGGGGCCAGCACACACCCTTGCCTTTCCCCTTTTTTGATCCTAATAAAAAGGGGTACATTCCCTTTGTGGCCCAAACCTAATCCTAGCTTCCACATCAGAATGAAGTTGAGAAAGGAGATGAACAATTTGTGGACAATAGCATAGACCACAGCTCCCCTCTCAAAATGTTTATGAACACTGCACTTAACTCCGCTGCCCAGCAATACACTGGAAAGCCTTTCAAATGCCATAAATACTAAAGGAAACCAAAACAGGAACTGCAAATTACTCTCCCAAGCCCTTTCCTTGAAGAACGCTTTTGCATTCTGATGGAGGTGTTGTTCAAATGGATCACAAGGTATGCTTTTCTTTGGGGGGACATTCCATATTTATCTTTTGCTTTCTACTAACAAGTGAAGCACACCATGGACAAGGTGCAGAAGGTTTAGGATTGATCAATGCATGCATTTTTTGCCATAATATAGTACAATTCATACAGGGAGTAGCCAGGAAAATAAAATACCCAGTACTTTGCTTCTTTTTTTCTTACACCCTTCTTTATATCCTTCATTCATTTCTTTCTTCTTTTCTATCTGTCTTTCCTAAACTCTCTATATCTTTCTTTTCTCTTTTCCTTCTTTCTATTCATGGGGAGTGTTAGTCCTTTCTTTACTTCCTTCAACTCTACTTCCTTTCTTTCTAACCAACCTTTTCACTTCTTTGCGATTTTGTATCCTTTCTTATTTCTTGTTCTCTCACTCCATTGGCCCCCATTTTCTTCTTTGCCATTTTCATAATTTTGTTTAATTTTGTCAAGTGTATGGGCCCCTTTGCAGCACTTTGCCCGCACCCCAAAACAATGTATGTAAGTTTCTTTCTTGCAATATTGATTTGCTTCTATCTTGTGACCTGGGATCCCAGATCAAAGTCTATTATAGGCAGGGCCACTAGAAGTATGCAGCAGGGAAAGGCCAAATTATGCAGCTTAATGTGGCACATTTTGGGATGGTATTACTATATTATGTTCTCATTTTTACACTTAACAGTTAACAGTGTCTGGGCAGAGGTTGCAACTCATTTGTACTAGCTTAACACCAAAACATAACAATAAGCAGGAGAAAGGAACCAGTCAACCGCTGAAAACTGTGCAGCAACACGAGTCACTGCCTTTTCAGTAACTTTTGACCATTTGAGCTAGAAACTATCTTTTGTTGAAATCTGCACATTATGCAGCAGATTATGTATTATGTGGCAAATGGAGCAAATTCATAATTATGTAAAAAATGCAATGGCCACACAATCACATAATTCCAGTTGTCCTGATTATAGGCCAACCAAGAGCAAGTCATTTTAAACCCCACTGGAGTTAGTATAGCAACGAGTGCTTCACTAGCCATTACATCCATTAATAAGAACAGGTCAAATAATAGTTAAAGAACACAGTTTAAACTAAAATATAAACTAATATAAACTATTTTCTGTATATTTTTACTTACATAAATTAAAACATATCAGAAATCTGCTCTTTTTTTACTCTCAAATTACTTCTTTTGGATTGTTTTCAACACATTTTATTTCACTTCAGTTACTTAAAGCTAATGTGACTAGTAGGTGTATGCCTTTACTTCAGAGTGTGTCATCTTATTTTAGCCTTATCAAGGCCAGCTGAGATTTGGCTAATTGTGTGGTGGGAAATTTAAGTAAAGAACCTGGATACGAGCTGTCCCATGAAGGATGTCAAGTGCTGAGGGGTCGGTGTCCGGTGGGAGCACCAATAAGCCTTGGCAATTGTAACCCACGCAGGAAGTCAAGAAGGTACACGGTTTGGACCAGAAAGGTTGTGGAGACGCACCACAGGCAGGAGAGTCAGGACAGGCCCGAGCAATCAGTGGAGACCAAGGAAAACAAAGGTGATCCTCAAATGGACCAACAGCCCAGAGGCACAAGAGTCACGAGGAAATCTCAAGCATCTCACCAAAAGATGGAGGCCACGATGCACACAATCTGGTGTGGCCGAAGATTCTGGTCACTGGAGGTTCTCACGGTTGGGGCTACTTGGTACCCAAAGATCTTCTTGCAAAGACAACAACAAGCCTTTACAAATGTAAAGGGGACGCAACACCCAGGGGGTTGGTAATTGCAAACCCCTTAGGGACTACTGGCCTCAAACTTGGTGAGAAGGTAGAGCAGGCATTGGGAGATGTCAAAATCCTCCACCTGGATTGCAGAGCTATGGAGTCCGGAGGAGCTCAGGATCTACAGACAGGTCAACTTAGTTGCGGTGCCTGTGAATGCAGGGGAGTGACTCCTTCACTTCAAGGGAGATTCCTTCAAGTGTTTACAGATCCTGTATGGTGCACAGGCACAGACGATGCAGCAGACTGAGAGGGAGACAAAGTCAGGCTCAAACAAAGTCCAGCGAAGTCCAAAGTGCCCAGACAGTAGAAATGCGGTGGCTTCAGTTCTGAATCTTATCCCATGATACATCTCGGGGCCTACACCCAGGTAAGCCCTTAAGTACCCAGGGAAAGGGTTAGGATGATTCAGGGGACCATCCCAGGGGAGTGTCTAGACAGGGGGGAGTTTACTCCCATGTGCTTTGTCCAGTTTCGTGCCAGAGCGGGAGACAATGGCTCTCAGTACTGGTTTCAACAAGAGTGTGCACAGGAACCCCAAATGTGTCCCTCATGCAGGGGCAGCTCCTCCATGTAGGTGGAGGAGTGTCGCCACACTGCTTTCTCGCAGTGTGAGAAGCAAAAACAGAAAATTATATTATGAATACCATTTTATGTTTCTGCTTCTTGCACTGCAATAAAGCAGAAGGGGTTGGTTGGCGGCGGGTGCATGGGTGGTCCTGCTCCAGACCGGGGAGGAGTGGCTTGTCCACTGTTGTAGGCACTGACTGTTTGGTCAGCCACAGGGCTGACTAATCCAGTCATGCACATTCTCCGTTTTCCACATGCAGGCTGCATGCAGCCTGCAGCCTGCATGGAAAAAACAGCCTCCCCACAGATGCCTGTGAAGTCAGCACCCTAGCCAATCACAATGCTGCAATGTGTGATTGGCTTAGGGGAGGAGAGGCTGCCTGCTTCCTGGGACTCGGAGGGATACGACGCGATGCGAGACCGGACGGGGCAAGCAAGATACGTTGGATTTTTTTTTTTAATTAGCACCACCCCTGCGTGACTCCACTCGACCCCCTGCACCCCCACCCGCAAATCATGCAAGCTGCAACAGTCCTCATGCCGACTTTCTGGCGCTGGCAAGCACACCCAGCCAGCCCTAATATACTAAATCCTGTCTGGGAGGTAGTCACACTTCCCTGTGACAGGATGCTTATTGTTCTACCTTTCCCTGCTCGAGCTTCGCTCAGCAGCAATAGGGCAGAAAAGTGTCTCTGGTAGGCAGCAACCATTTTGTGCTGTCCGGATCAAGAAGGCTGGTACCAGGAAAACTGAGAGCCTAACGGAGGGCTCTTCGAGTGCTTAGAATTATACCTCCCACACCGTTTAGGGTGTGGGGTTATGATTCCAACGTGTTTAATACTAAACTTGATAGGATTCGTTGTAGCCGTTTTAGAGATGGTCATCTCGCGATTACTTGGTGCCCCTCTACATAATATATGGCTGCTTCACTGACAACCCAGGAGAATTAACTCCTTAGGCTGCAGGGGTGTCCTGCTCATGCAGGGGCACCCTCTCACTTAGAAACAAGCACCCTGCCTTCAGGATTGCAAAGGCCTGCTATAGGGGTGACTTATAGGTTTTCAGTGCAGTGACCCTTAGATGTAGTACACCTATATCTTTAGTAAGTGGTGCATGCACCAACTTACACAGGCTGCAATGGCAGGCCTGTAGTTTCAATTCGAATGGTCTACCTTGGGTGGCATATTACATGCTTCGGCCCATGGGGGACATCTGGGGCACCTATACCCTGGGTACATGGGTACCATATACTAGGGACTGACCAGGGTACCCCAGTATCCAATCTGAGATGTACCTATGTACTGAAATTACCAATTTAGGGAGAAATCAGATAGACTGGGGTCCTGATTAGAAGGATCCCAGTCTGACTAGTCAAAAACAGCTTAGGCACCAGGCAAAAAGTGGGGTAACCATACAGAAGGATCGAACCTTCCTACAATGTTGCAAGGAATGACAGATGAGTCAGTATTACTGAAATATCTGTTGGTGCAAAACTGACGCATTGCTGGAGTTGTGTCGAAAGCATGACACAACTCCAGCAATGCCGGGGGAAGGCTATGATTTTAGCACTGCGTCCCCCTTATGCTTGCTATGAGGCAGGCGTAAGGATTTGATGCAGTGGCGTCCTAGAAGTGGCGCACCGAAATCCTATAGATTTCAATGCGCCAATTCTATGAGGTTTTGATACAGGGGAATGCCTACCGTGCATAAATTATACCTGACGCAGGTATACTGTAGCGCAGGTTTTACGAAGTGACGCATATGCCTAGATGCATCACTTCGTAAATATGGATCAACGTGTCGCATTATGTTTGCAGCTGCAGCGCTACCAAAAGTGACGCAACGGCAGCGTAAATGTGATGCAAGGGCTCATAAATAAGCCCCAGAGTTTCTACAGTAATATTAATCGGGGTATTTTGCCTATCATGCCCTATACATAGTGCCATATGTACACAGCCAAATGTCATGACTGCAAAGATACGGAGCCCCCTGCTGCTAATGAGAAATTCACCTAGGCAGGGCAGGGAAATACATACTGTAAAGTTCCTAGGGCAACTTCAACACATGTTTAAATATACATAATGAAAATATTTATAAGAGAAGAGACCATCACTCAAAATTAGAAAAATACAAATATGTATTTTATTAAATACTATCTCAAATTATTGTTCACTATATTCACTATTGGAACAGAGAAAACAATTTCAATCTATATACATAGTGCAAATACATCTATAAACTCAAAAATCTGAAACTAAATAATCACCAATTTCTGCCAACAAGGTCTAAAAGGTAAGTGCTGAAACTTCTCTAACATTTCAGAAATGGTACATTTCTAAAACTAACTGTTCGTATTTTCCTATTTGAAAAATCAATAAATATGAATTATAATTTTTAGGTCTTTGCTAGACAGCGCTGTCTCTTCGAGACATGTTGTTTATAATTTATTTTGGGCTTCAGCCCGCCCATAGGAGTCCCAATTGCTGACTCCATCATCGCTTTCATATTCTTTCTCCCCATTTTTCCATGGCATGCCTTTGCCAGGCCTCTTCCTGTGTTTAGGTCTCCCTAAGAGAAGGGGCCAATTACACTATCTCTCAGCTGATTTGATTTTAGGATTTGTTTCAGGACTTACTTTTTCTTTGTTAAAGAGCACCTAACATGAGTGCACATATTTTCGCTTGCTCCAAACTCTTTTGTAAACATTCTTGTAAATCTTGTTTTTATCTCATCATTTTTGCTGAGAATTCAAAATAAGAGGTCAAATGTTCCCAACCCCCTACTGCTTCTCTGCTTCTTTAATACGGCATGGGTGAGTAAAAACATGGGTGTAAAGTTATTGAGAAGGCAGGAATTAGTACATAAATGAAGATTTATTCACAAAAATAGAAGCACCAAGGATACAGGTCTGGATACAAAGAAAGCTTCAATCAACTGTCCTTCTGTGGAACACACGGATTGTGCCCTAAAAGATTATACTTAAACAACAACAAGTATACATATGTACAAAGAGTACGCGTGCGAAAGTCACACGTGCAACAGCAATTGACGTGTGCAACAGGCACGCGATAGACATAACACACCTCCCCCCTTATAAAAAAACGAATTAACAATTTTTTCTTTAATCATTGAAATAAATTCAGACATCCACTTGGGTTTTCTTATTACTCTTCTACCTAAAACATTAGCTTCAATCACATTAGTATTAACAGTGTTTTCTTGAGGACTATTATCACATGCATTAGACACGCAAAGATTTTCTCCAACATTTTCATCTAGTTCATCTAAATAATCAGAGTCAGAATTGTTCAAACTGGTGTTACCATTATCCTCGGAATAAACATAAGTTTCTTTGGCAGCTTAGAGAATAGCAATTCTTCTTAAATTCCAAACTCTGTTGTCAGGTAACCTCACCGAGTTCTTTAATACCTCAATAACTTCAAATGGACCCATATATTGGCTTTCCACCTTCCATGGTTTTTTAACTTCAACTAACATACCAATCTCAACATATGGATCTAGTTTGGAACCTTTTCTTTTATCAAAACTCTCTTTATTCATTACATATGTTTCTGCTAATTTATTCTTCACAGTATTCAAATCTAAAGTAGAAGAAGTAGACGGAATTTACCATGAAGGATTAGATTTTGTCCTAGGAAGTCTCCCTCTCATTTTCTCAAACAGAGAACATCCTGTCATAGAATTCATTGTGGTCCTGTACATCCAGAGAGTTTTATGAACTTGCAACTCCCATTTTTTCATTTTCTATTTCAGCAGCTTGTATAACATTTGTAAGTACCCCATTAAATCACTCAATGACACCGTTTCCACTAGGATTATACAAGGAAGTAGTGGCGTGAGTAATACCAACTCTCTTAAAATAAGTAGTTGCTTTGTTAGAAAGGGACTCCATTATTGGTGATTAGTTTGACTGGTAAACCTTCTTCAGTGAAAATCTCGTCTAAAAACATCAAAACAGAATCAGTATCAATTTTCCCTACAATTTTGATAATAGGCCATTTTGAAAAAACATCTATAGGTTCTAAAATATATTTTGAGCTGGGACCAATCATATGCATGCCCATGTCAAGTTTAAGTGTAACTAGTGACTTTTCAGAATTAGCACAAATAGTGCAATTTCTTACAATACGTTCAATGAACACATCCATTCCAGGCCACCAGTAAAAACTTTTCACAGTTTGTTTAGTTCTAACAATTCCACTGTGTCCTTCATGACCATGTAAAACAATTGAACGTCTTAAGTTTTTTAGAGGAATAGGTCGATCACCTCTTTCAATTATATTGTTATGACAAGATAACTCACTCCTAATTTCCTAATAACTTCTTAGTTCAGGGTTAATGATTTTCTTATTAGGCCAATCATTAGAAATGTGAAAAGCAACTTGCTTTAATATCTCGTCATTGTCAAATTCCTGACACCACAAATTATGATCAATTGACATGGCCCCTTCATCATGTACCATCGCGATGTGTAAATCATCCCATTCACTATAAAGATCTTCTTTAATGGGTAAAGGCATCCTAGATAAAAAATCAGCTGTAACATTTTCTTTACCTGGAACATACTCAATCGTGTAAATAAAGTCTTGTAAACACATTGATAAGCGAGCAATGCGTGCAGAAGCCTTCAACATTCCTTCTGTGGTAAGTAAACGCACTAAGGGTTTATGATCGCTCCTAATAATGCGCTCTTTGCCCCACACAAACACTCTAAAATGCCCAAGAGCCCATACACAGGCCAAGGTTTCTCTCTCTATTGTAGAATATTTTTCTTCAGCTGGGGGAGCTCTAGAGGCATCTGCAATGATACATTCCTTCCCAGATTCACATTTCTGAGCAAGAACAGCGCCCAAACCTTTAGAGCTGGCATCAGTAGTAATTATAGACATCAGAGAAGAATCAAAAGGTGAAAGGGTGGTAGCTGCACAGATGGCTTCCTTAACATCCTTACATTCTTTCTCACAATCATTTGACCAAGCAAATTTATTAACATTTTTAACCAATTGTCTAATGTTGAAGGTGCGACAAGAAAAATTAGGAATATATTTTACGTAGAATTCAGTCAAACCTAAAAAGAATCTAACATCATCCTTTGATAAAGGATGTGGAGCTGCTTTGATGGCCTCAACTAAATCTGATTTTGGCTTGATACCTTCCTCACATTACTCATGACCAAGGTAAGTCACAGAACGTTCCCCAAATTAGCATTTTTCATGCTTAATGGTTAAGCCATTGTCGCTAAGAGCAGATAGAATATTCTCAAGAGCAGACAGATGTTCATCTTCACTGTTACCAAACACTAGAATGTTGTCTTGAAAGCAAACTGCATTTTTACATTTTATCAAAATGTCTTGCATAACTCGTTGAAAGATTGAAGCAGCAGACGCAAGTTCAAATGGCATCCTATTGTATCTGGAACATCCAAAAGGAGTAATGAATGCCGTAAGATCCTTGCTTCTATTATGTAGCTCAATCTGATTATAAGCTGCATATAGATCTACAGTTGAAAAATATTTTGATCCTTCCACAGATTCCAATATTTCTGATATTTGTGGATGAGGAAACTGATCAATAATTATATTATTGTTAAGATGGCGAAGGTCAATGCAAAGTCTAACCTTGCCATTGGCACGTCTGGCTACTACAATGGGAGAAACCCATTTTGACGATTCAATTCTTTCAATGATACCCTTTTTAACTAAACCATCCAACTCAATCTTCACCTCATTACGTACAGCCAAAGGAATATTGCGTGCTTTATGTATTTTAGGACATGCATTCTCTCTTAAATGTATCTCATGTTTAAAATTAGCAAGTTTACCAATTTCTGACTTGAAAACATTAGGATATTTTTTTTGCATTAAGTGACCATTCCCATTTTGTTCATCGACCAACATCACCGGTTCAGGACTATTAGGGTTAAGAATGATGTCCAATTTTCCCTGATCGAACCAACTTAACACAGAAGGGCCCTTTTTTGATATTTGGCAGTGCACTTGCGATTTTTAAACCTAAAAACTAAGGTTCTGTAACCAAGAATGTCAATACTCTCCCCAGAATATCCTTCTGGATTTATATCTTTTTCCTCCAAGTGACTCCCAATCCTGTTTATGAAAAGAGTTTTCCAAATTGACTCATTAACAATGGAATAAGGTGAACCAGAGTCAGCATACATATCTATTATCACTCCTCCAATAGTCATTTTACACAGAGGTTTTTTTCTGATAGCCGCCTCATCAATATTTAAAACAGTAACACTAGACTCTTTTATATTAAGTACAAAAGAATTAAAATTATGCTCTTTTGAATCCTCATCTTTATCACTATCACCATTATATTCAATGCATTTGACTCTGTTACTATTTTTGTTTCTTTTGCACGATGAGGTAAAATGTCCAATTAAACCACAATTAGAACATTTCTGTTTTAGGGCATGATAAAACTTTGAATTTGCTAAGTGAGTTTTACTATTGCACCTAAAACATTTTCAGTCATCTTTGTATTCCTCAAGTCAACCCTCATGGTTAAAGACTAGTCTTTTTTTGTTGAAAAATCATTACTTTTGTTTGCTGATTTGGAGTACATTTTTGAAACAATATCCTTCCTGATATTAGTATCGTTACTTGTACTGTCATTTGCCTTAACTTGTTGCGCATTCCTGCGTGACAATTCTGATTTTCTCACAATGGCTAATATTGTGTCAAGATTTTAATCACCGTTCACCCATAACCTTTCCTGGATGGTAGAATTATTGCTATGCATCACAACTTGATCCCTTATCAACCCTTCCTGAAGATTCTCAAATCTACAGTCTAAAGATAAAGTCCTAAGTGCTGAGACATAATTATCAATAGTTTCATTGCTAAGTTGTTTTCTTTTGAAAAATGTATACCTTGAAATACCAATGCACACTTTAGGTAAACAACATTTGTTAAAATCAAAAATAGCTTTGTCAAAAACATTCATATCTCCACTACTTTCTGTCATTGGTAATTGATTGAAGGCTTTAAGTCCTTCAGGATCCAACGAATGTAAAAATATACCTTTCTTTTCAGCAGGCTTAATTTTTCCATTAGCATCCAATGTTTCAATATAATTTATGAAATAAGCCTTCCATTCAATCCAAGGCATACACGGTAAACTGCCTGCAGCCCAAAAACACTGTGGTGGAGCTAGCGTATAACCCTGGGCACACATGTTTTTTTTTGTTAAAATGAGCAGTTAAAAAATATGTACTCAAAGATTGGGCAACCCAAGAATCAAAAGAAGAAAAGGAATTAAACAACAATGAATGTACATCAATACATCACCCATGAAAATAGCATCTTGTCCAGTAATATTAAATCCAGGAGAATAAACAGAAACTAAATAATCCCTTTTTTATACAGTATGATGAATCTGCTAAACTCGATGAGACTTCTTCTCTGGAAAGGTTTGCGTTAAATCTGCTTCTCCAGAAAAAAAAACGTTGAATAGTGGAAACGAAGAGAAGCTTCTAAAGTATCAAAGTGCAGTTAGATACCAAATAATCTTCTTGAAAGAAAGAAAAAAAAAAAGAAAAAAAAATCTTTATGAAGAAACTGCCAAGCCTGGTAATACTGTTGTTGAAGGAATTCCTTATGGCGAATCTGCTAATTCCCAAAGAAAAATGCTAAAGCGCATGCTTGTGTAATTTCTTCAAGCAAACACAGCACGGCAATGAGAACACAAGTACTGAAGATGTGGAAAATGCCGGGGAGTGAATGGAACACTCCGACCGGCTCTCCATCACAGTCAGTCTGAACTTGTGACTGTGTGAATAGATAACTGTGAGTAGGGTTTATGTTATTTGGCCCTTTTTTCACCTTAAACTTTAGAAATTCGAAATTTGATGCTACCAATCGGATTTTTGTCATTTTGGTGTTGTTTTATTTATTAATATGTATTCTTTTTTCCTAATGCGATTTGGTATTTCTTTCATGTTGTGTTTTTTTACCTTATTCCTGTTTGAGTGCTTCATAAATACTTTACACATTGCCTCTAAGTTCAACCTGTCTCGTTTGTTGCCACGCTACCAGAGGGTTAAGCACAGGTTTATTTAGTGACCTTTGCGGTTCACCCTCACAAAGATTGTGTTTATTACTTGACTTGGGCTCTCACCCCTCTCAACTAATATAACCCATTTTGTTATACACATGCATCACCCACCCTAACCATATGGGCCATTGGTAACTTTGGAAACAGGAAGATCACATGTTAAGGAACTCAAAAGCAAAATTAGAGTTTCTGTAGTTAGCTGTTCTGGCTCAGCTGTTAAACATTTTATAATATAAATTCTATAGTTTTGGAATTCAGGACAATTCATATCCCTTAGACATGGAAGGGTTTGAAACTTTGAAGCCTTTGATTTCTTTGAGAACTATGTACACTGGAGAATGTGGGCCTACTGAAGCTCCTTCCACCAAGCCATGCCATGCTGAAGAAGCCAATCAAGAGAGATTGTTGCACAGAAAATTCCCATGCTCAATAACAGAAAGCAGGAAATGATTTACCCCCACTGAAGAAGCCATTGTGGTATCCAAACATTTTCTCACACTCCTGTGCATGCAAGAAGCCCACAGCAATGTATAATCCTCTAAAATGGTGGCGTTTTAATCTCTTGCTGAAAGGTCTCTTTTGCGTGCTGACGGGTGGAAATTGTCGTACAAGTCTGTTAAGAGTTGAGGAAGGAAGAAAAAACAGTAAGAGCACATTTGTGATCATTTTTCACGGGAGATTTCTCAATGCAGGTTATTGTGGCAGGTCACTAATATTCGTGTTGAGAGTTGCAGCTCAAGTAAAAAATCTACTCAAGCAGCAGAAAGAAGCATCGTACTCTAGTGCGCCACATGGTGCTGTTCATGCTGACTTTACAGTTTGGAACAAGCTCCCAGTGCTAAAAATTTACAAGAGCAGTGCGATGTGCAGAATTCCACTCACTCGTGGAACTCTGTAGAAACTCGCACAGTTTTTATGTAACTTTGTGGAATTCTGTGGAGTGAAACTCGACAAGTTCCTCCCACACCTAGATATATTCCCCCTTAAAAGGAATCTATGTCTGATTCATTGTGAGGAGCAAAAGTAGCCTTTATGCTTATTCATTTTATTATCTTAAGAAATCATAAATAAATATGTGTTTAAAATAAAGCCATTTACACACTGGATAGATCTATTATTAAATATTGTGTGTTGTGTTTATTGAGACAGAGGGCAAAACCAAGTGTGGGGTGCTTGTTTGGTGAATTTTACATCCTTTGTCATTAGATTCTTGAGTTTGGCATCAACAATGAGGTAATGCAGTCAATTAATAATAGGCGGAGTATCTTTCTTTACACATAGCAGCTTTCATGTTTACCATTAAGCTCAAAGGGCCTGATGTACAAAGCATTTTTTCGTTCGCAAAGAACCTGATTTGCAGAATCGGGCTGCTTGTGACTTGAAAAATGATTTTTCAAATGTACAAAATGCAAAATATGATTGGACTTGGCCCTTTTTGGCTAAAGTGCCTTAAACTTTTTGCCTTCCTTCTAGAACTTTTTCTGACATAATGTTGCCGACTTGGATGCTTTGGGCACTTGCCACTGCTGATCAGTGTCAAAGTGCAAGTGCTCCCTGTATAAAGTGTTATGGTAATTGGTTGTCTGTAATTCTTATGTTTGCCTTACTAGTACAGTCCCTAGTAAAGTGCAGTATGTGTGCCAGGGCTGGTAATGCAAATACTACTAGTTGGCCTGCAGCACTAATTGTGCCACCCACACAAGTAGCCCTAAGAAGATATCTAGGCCTGCCACTTTGTTAACCGCCTTGTTGTCCTGGCAAGTACACCCACTTGCCAGGCCTTACCGACCTACACACCAGACACCCCGATAGTAGGCCCAAGGTACCTCCCTGGGCAGGGCGCAGTGTATGTGAAAGGTAGGACATGTACTGAGGTGTGTACCATGTCCTGACAGTGGAATACTACCAAATTCATTTTTCACTGTTGCAAGGCCATCTTGCCCATGGGAAAAAATGGGGATGCTGTGTCCCATGTTCCCAGCATATCTTCCCATAGTCATAAGATGGCGGGATGGAGTTTAGTGTGCCTGAACTCAGAATTTAATAACACATCATTTTGTGAAGATGGTTTTTGAATTGTATGTTTAGAAACCACGCTTTTAAAAGTGTCTGGTTTCTTGTTTTAAACCATCCAGTGTGCCTCTGCCTGGTTGTGTATTGCCTGTCTGGGTTTGGATGTGACAGGGTCTGGGAAGTGCCCTGACCCCAGGGAGGAGTAGGTGAGACAGCAACAGGCTGGCCTGCGTTTGATGTGGGAGGAGGAGTAGCCCCCTGGATGTGAATAGGGCTGTATTGCTGCCACCAAAGGATGCCTTCACCTCCTGCTGAGCATCTGGTTTGGACCGGGGTCAGAGCCCCTGAACACAAAGAATCCAAAGGCATTTGGGGGTATAAATGTAAGAGCTGAAACCACTGAACTCAAGACTGACATCCATACTGAAAAAGGATTTACACAACTCGTGATCAAGAGGATCCTCTGCCAAAGAAGAACAGCTGAAGGCACTGAACAGAAGGACTGGCCTTGCTTTGTGTTCTGGGGCTGGCCTGCAGTTTGCTGATTTGACTAAGGAGAGGACAAGGGACTTTGCTGTGTGCTGTGTCCCGCTGCTTGAGAGGACATGGCTGTGTCCTGATGTAACCTGTCTCCAAGGCCCCGAGGAGAGCTGGTCCCCTGTTGTGGAGTGGTGTGGCTCACTGGTTAGAGGTGGCATACCCGGAAGCAGAGGTCGGCCCGGGACCAGAGTTCGATTCCCGACGCGGCAGGGTCTTAGGCCATGGTCAGCAGACTCGATAATTCTCACCTCGGTGCCTACTCTAACCATGGGTCCCACTCAGCAACTCTGGGCAATAGCTTGCTTAATCTCTACTAACGGCCCCATCAGCGCCGGGGATGCTTGTCTTCACCTTGGAGATGCCCAGGAGGGACCATCTCACAGGGAAAGCCAGGATGGGTTCCCCAGCGGTATACAGCGCCGGGACGCCCCTTTACTGGGGCAGCTGTGCGCTTTACAAGTATACGACATTTAACATTTAACATTTGTGGAAACTCAGGAACATAAAAGTTTCCAAGTGTGTCTCAGCGGCACTGTGTGTGTGTGCATTTTGCACACCTGAGACTGCCGTGTGGTCTGTGATGCCCATTTACGAGGTGACCCTTGACCGCATTGCCCGCGCAGCGTGAAACATCATCCATGCTAAAGGCTTACTTGAAACTAAGGACCGTATCTCAGCGACGCTTGGTGCACGTGCTTTTTGCACACCCAAGACTGCCGTGCGGTCTGTGGTGCTGTTTACGAGGTGCCCCGTGACAGCATTGCCCCTGCAGCGTGAAACATCGTCCACGCTGCTACATTGCTGTTTGTGGTCCGAGCCGCAATATGCTAAAGTATTTCTTGAAGATAAGGAAGCTACAAGGTGAAAGGGATCATGATCATTGTTCGTCGAAAGGACTCTGCCCAAGATTGTCAACGAAGGAGAAGGCAGCGCCGTTGATGGAGCAAGGATTCGCACGTAAAGTGACTTGCTCTCACTCATGAACCTCGATTAAATTATAATCATATTAATCCAACTGTCCGTCTTGTATTTAGCATTTCCCGCAACACACGGGTGTTCCCCAGAGGCTTGCTTATGTGTCTTTTCATCCTCACAAAGCTTGCACTAAAGAAATGGCCGCTTCGCTGAAATTCAGTCTGCGCATGCGTCGGTCATACCCATGTGATGTGACGCACTCGCATTCTAGAGGGAATCTGTGCTCATGCGCACTGTTGCAAACATGGCCGCTTGTCTCTTATCACGCTCTACGCTTGCAACTGCTGCTTTAGCCTATCTGTCTTTTCGCACTAAACTATAATACTATTGCTGTCATAAAGTAAGGGGTGTGTAGAATTTGCCCAGGTATACAGTGTGATCATTTTTATGTATGATTCTAATTTGTTCTCGCTTACTTTTCATGTACCGCGTCTCTGGGGCTGGGAAAATCGGGAGCGGAGCCATACTTGAAGCTCTGCTGGGCATCATCATGTGACCGGGGAGAAACTCCACTGCGCAGAAGCTGAAACAAGCCAGCTGGCTCCTGAAGCCTGATGCGCCTGAGAACTCCTCGCAAGGGACTAGAACTTACCTTGAGCAAGAGACAATGTTGCTACACTTCATATTCCTGTATTGTATTCTGTATTCCTAGGCTTGGGAACGTGAACCCAAGGGGCGGGTAGGAAAATTTTAATATTGATGATGAGAAAGTTCAATTCTAGGAGGTGGTAATGACCGCATCGCCTCTCCTGACCAATCATAATGTGGGAAACTGTCACTTGCAACATTAGTGGGTGGTCTGAGGGACCCCAAAACAGTATAACTGACCCGGTATTCAATAGAAAAATTGTCCGACTTGTCCGAGTAGCAGACCTGTCACTGACCCTACGAACTCTATAGGTGCTCAATCTAGAGTGCTGCGGAGCACTCTGTCCAGATTTTCCACAATCTCCTAGGGGTGGAAATAGTCTTAAGTGCTGGCGAAGCACTTTGCTGGGAAAATTTGAAAACCCAATCGGGGTTACTGGCGGATTACTTGCAGAGAGGGGCAACGCAGGCGTTTCATCCGAAGCTGTGGGTGTTGGTCGTACCTTGGTGAGCCCAGTCCTGTCCCAAAATCCTGAGGGGTATCCTGTCCTGACTGCCCGTGAGCTGTACCTGCTCGCATTCCGGCATTCCTTTTCTGAGGGTCCTTGTCCCCGTCCTTCCAAACTGACCCGTGGCCAGGGTTAGTCCTCATTCCTAATTAGGTAATTATCACCTTGTGGGTTGCGTCTTTCTCTTCTTTCTCTCCTTTTCTTAATAAAGCACTCTTGCCCGTTATATTGTTCCATCACTTGTTATGCGGATTAAAGCAATTGTTTATTAGAATTGTTCCACTTTTCTCCCCACCTGTAGGAGTTTATCAAACTGTCATATTTTCATTAGTATGTTCCCGTTTTTCCTTTACCTTTAGCATGGTTGCAGTGAATCTAATAAGTGTATCTTGAGTAGCCTAGCTTAAAATTATTCATTCAAGATTCTATTCATGTCCCTCGCCCTAGTTTAAACCTGTGTTGAATAACGTGCTCCTTAAATGCTCAAATCTCATAGTGTTTCCTCAGGCTTAGATGGTTCTTGCTTTAATTCACAGTTATATTTTGATCGTGATCCTAATGCTTGATGTGTTATTTTGTATTTTGCTTATTCTGACATATTCACTTTGAAATCATTAGATAAAACTTTTAACCCCATCAGGTGTCCGTGGTTATTTTGCAGATTACAATGTGGAAAATGTTTGTTAGTTTATAAAGTATATTCTTTCCTAGGAAACCTGTCTCCGTCCACTGCTAGCTCCTGATCCGTTGGGAGTAATGTGCCTGTGGTAAGTCAGGTACATAAATAGTAAGTGGTGTAAGAGTCACCCCCCAAATTACTCATAGTGGCGTGCAAGAAATCACCCGGTTCACTGCAAAACTTAGTCTTGGTCACTCTCGCGTCGGGGCCCAGTGCGCGAAGTGAAAAATTAGTAAACTTGTGACCCGGGTGACCTGCGCGCTCTATCAGTAATTTTCTGGTAGCAGAGGTAATGGTTAGGACTAGTTAAGATAGGTAGACAGGATAGCTGATAGACAAACCGTGAAAATAAAATGTGCTGCTAAATTTTTTTTCTTCTCTCTACTGTATTGGTTCAAAATTTTGAAATGTGTAAAGATTCATAGTTAAATGTATATGATTTTTGCATTGCTGCTATAAATGTTACATGTCGTATTAACTAAGAACTATTTGTAAGTGTTCAGTGTAGTCCGAATCCCCGGGGAAGTATATGGCCAACGGTGAGTAGAATCCGTTTGGCTGGAAAAAGTCACTTGTTCGGAGTCATTGGTGTAGGGTTAAGAATACCTGGAAGCACTAATTAGGATCTTTTGGTTGCATCTGTATAAATGATAGCTACGAGTCTTTTATAAAACTTCCATTGTGATATCACCTAGTAAGGGTCACATACGGGAGGAGTAATAGGGTCTCCGAGGCTTGATTGGTAAGTAAAATAGTCCGCTGGTGAAATCCCGGCTCAGTACATATCCCTGACAAAAGTGGATGAGTCGGAAGAATAACGGAGTCTATATTACTCGTGTGTGAGGTTAGGCAAAGGAGTCTATCCAGAGTGAATGAAAAGTAGACAGAAGTGGTTTACTTGCAGTGAGAGGAAGTTTTTCTGTCTCTTTAGAACACTCAGACATAGTGGCAGACGTTGTGTGTTAGTAACTAAGTTTTACATTCGCACTTTAGGAAAAGTTAAAAGTTTCCGTTACCCTGAAGGAGGGAGTCGGTCGGAAAGCTGCTCTGACGTCACTCCGTGCCGCGCTGGCATTGGTCAGAACAGCGGGGGTGTAGTGAAGAGGAATTTGTAAGGGAGGGGTGAGTGCCGGAGCGTGAGACTTGCTCTCGCGAAAGGCCGCGCACCCATTGGACAAGGATTTTTGTACTCCCAGTATTGATTGGTCTCTACAAAATAAGAGTCGCGCTAGCATTGGAAGTACTAAAGTAAACAAAATTAATCAGGCTGAGTTAGAAGCGAGCCTGGAAAGGCATATGTGGTATCCTGAGTTCTTACCTAACCCCCAAAACTCAGGCTTCTATAGGGAACAGATTATACGAGGTAGACCACACATGATGTATGGAATAAAGAGGAAAATGTCGGTTGTCGACAAGGTAAAGAATTTCTTTAAAACAGATAAGCCCATTAGAACGAGAGAGGGTGTGATCATTCCTCCACCGAATACCCCTGCTTCCTTCATGATGTTTGAAAAGGGGTATCATACCTGTGTATGGCTAGAGAATTGGGCAAAGTATACTGCAGATGACGGAGTCCTAGCATTTCCTATTGATGGTACCTTTAATGGTAGGATCATGTTTAATTTACGGACCCGCATGAATGAATTGCATCCCAGACCCAGATTGACCCAGTACGAAGCCTTAGAAGAGTGGGAAATTGAGGCTCTGGAGAGAGATAGACCCCGGATGGACAAGGGAGTGAGCAAATGGTATCCGAGGGTCCATAGGGAGACTAAAGAGCAGAAAATGAAACAGTGGAGACAAAGCATGATGACAGAGGGATTGTTTCCAATGATGGGGGTGTTAGAACAAACGAAAGGAAAAAGTAAAGAGAAAACTCACCACTTAATGCCTGTAGGAGACTCAGAAGATGAGCACCTAGAAGATTTGTTGATGAAAAACCCACCTCCCTATGTAGCAGAGTCCGAGCCTTTAAGTTCACCAAACCCGTTTGCCAAATATCCTAGATGTCGGAGGGATAGTGAGACAGATGGGACAGGTACAGATAGTAAGACCAGTGAAGGGGATGGGTTTTGCAGACCTAAGACCACAGTCCCGAATTATCAGCCATTTGGGGAAGGTCCTCCACGATTGACTACTCCGACTGCCCCAAGTATTTACCCTCCTTTAGTTCCCCAAGTATTGCATGACAAATCAGCAGAAAAGGCTTTGCGAGAACAAGAGAAGGAAGCCCTGGCTAAGCAGCGAGACGATTTAGTCCGGACCATAGCCCAGATACATCCCCATCCAGATTCCCTGACAATTCCAGTAACCATTGGGCCCGCTATTCCTCTTTACAGGGATAACCTGGCTAGTCCTCGTCCTCCTGTTATCTCCCCAATAATGCCTACTCCTAGCATTCCACCCCGAGAAAGGAAGTATTCATAGATGACGATCAAGAAAGTGAATGTGAATCTGTGGTCCTGATGGATATGCCCATTAGGGAACCGAGAACTAGCATGTCGGGGACAAGAAGTCAAGGTAGGCCAAAAGAGGTTTTGATTGAAGGTGCATCTGGGGTTAGGAGGGCCACAGTAGTAACCCCAGAAGAATTAGACAGATGGACCAAAGAATTGGAGAAAGAGACCACTCCCCAATCCAGACCGTTGGAGATCTATAAACTAAGGATAGAGATAGAAGAAATGATGGCTGGAAACGTAGGTTTAGAACGCTTAAACTCATACAGTGAAGAAGAGTTACTGTTCATCAGTAAAAATCTTACCCGAAATGCTAGATTGCTCCATGAGAGATTAATGGACACAGCCACAGAAATGGGAATCGATGTCAGTCGCTCCAAAATCCTTCAGAAACCCTACAGGGTAGACTTTACGGACAAAGACTTAGAGAGCTTGAATACGGGAGGAAAACAGATCCAGATAAGAGAATTGCTAAAACTCTTGCAGAAATGGGGGGATGTGGGAAAATGGAGAACCCGATGGGCTAAGAAAAAGGAAGACAGCAGGGCAAAGTCTCAGACTTCTGAGTACGTGTTAAAAGAAGTAGCCCCGACAGAAAAATTGTGTCCCATGAGAGAGGTCCCGGGAGGAAAATATGTTCATGTCCCTTGGTCCCGACAGGATATTGTGTCATTTACAAATGACTTCCCGAAATTACGGGAAAAACCTGTTGACTGGTACAGGCAGGTTGAACGCTTCATAAAAGTTCAGAAATGTCTGCTGAAAGACCTAGATGGGTTTTTCGACATTGTGGTCCCTGTAGATTTGTGGACCGACTGCAAAATTGAAATTGATTGGCCCAGTGAAGAATACCCAAGAGATGAGAAAACAGGAGCTCCCGCACCTGAAGTAATGAGGAAGTATGAGCAAGTCATACAATACCTCAAGAAAAAGGTGCCCGCAAAGGAGACAGATTGGACTAGAATAGATAGAACCACCCAAGAACGGGATGAAACTGTCCATTCCTTTTATGAAAGGTTACTGCAAGTATTCAAAACTTACAGTGGTATCGATAATGTGGACATGAAAGACATGACCCATTTCAGTTACAGATTTGTACTAGGATTAAGGCCTGAAATATCGCAATGAATTCGAGATAATAAAATAAGTTGGCAGGGAAAGCCCATAGATGATGTCCTGAAATACGCAAAATACTGCGAAGATGAAATCGAAAATAAGAAGAAAGCCCTCAAGGAAAAAGTGATGTGGGCACAGGTGAAATTGGCTGAACAGCAAGAAAAACAGTTAAGTAAATTGAATTCCAGTAATAATGCTCAAAATGCCACTGCTGGGGGAGGGGGGAAGCCCCGGGCAAAGATGAGTCGGGAAGAAGCTATGAAGAAGTTCCCATGCCACGGGTGCGGCCAGTTAGGGCATTGGAGAGACGAGTGTCCACACCTGCAGGCCGGTAATGCCCCTATAAATGGTTTAAATCCACAGGTGCAGAAAGAGGGGACGAAAAAGAACCAGCAACAGGTAAAGCTACCTCCAGTACCTCGCGCTCCTAGACAGAATTACAAGAACCAGGGCCAGCAGAATGAAAGGGCGGAAATATGGGAGGGAGAGAATGGAAGCAATGCAGCAATTCCACAGTACCTGTTAAATGATTCTTTCCTCTGTGATGAACAAGATTGACCGGGCCTGAGGGGGTAGGACAAGGAGTGCGTACTTGGCGCCTCCTTACCGGTAGACCAGACTGGACCATACATTGAAGGGAAGGTTGAGGGAAAAGACATCACCTTTCTGTTGGACACTGGTGCTACCCGGTCCACTGTGAGAACAGTGGATGTTCCTAACCTACCCCTCTCGGGAGAAGCTATCCAAGTAGTGGGTGTCTCAAATCAGATAATAAGTACTCCAGTAACTGAGCCTATGGAAGTCTCCATAGGAAACTTTAAAGAAATGCACAGATTTGTGGTCTGTGATTCCAGTCCTGTGAACCTGTTAGGACGTGATTTGTTGTGTAAAATGAACTGCACCATCTTTTGCTCACCAAAGGGCGTCGAAGTTCAGACCCCCGATGAAGATGGTTTGTACAAACTAATGTTAGTAAGACCCGATGCTGACATTAAAACGTTGTCTATTGAAGACCTGCCTGAAGAGCTTCAGTTAAGAGTGGTACCTGAAGTGTGGGATTTTTCGGGAAAAGATGTAGGCTTAATGGCAAACGTGGACCCAGTTAAAATAGCAATTAAAACAAATGCAGTATACCCTAAAACAAGACAGTACAAAATGAGTGCAGAAGTAAAGGCAGGAGTCGCAACTGAAATTACCCGACTGCTCGAAGCAGAAATCATAGAGGAAGTAATGAGCAGCCCCTGCAATTCGCCAATCATTGGAATTAAAAAGCCTAGTGGAAAGTACCGAGTAGTGCAAGACCTGCGCAAGGTAAACCAAATTGTTGTACCTTGCTGTCCTATTGTGCCCAACCCTGCAGTGATCTTGTATCAGATTCCATGGAATGCAGAATGGTTCACTGTCATTGACCTATGCCATGCATTCTTCTCCATCCCATTGCATCCCGAAAGCAAGTTCCTTTTTAGTTTTGAATTTGACAGCCATATCTATGTCTGGAATCGCGTCCCTCAGGGGTACACTGAAAGTCCTTCGATTTTCAACCAGATATTAAAGAAATGTCTTGAGACCCTGATACTGCCCGGAGAGTCCGTTTTGGTACAATACATAGATGACCTTCTAGTGGCATCTAAAACTCAAAATGACTGTGTCACTGACACCATTGCCTTGCTGAATCACTTGGGAAAGGGAGGACATAAAGTATCCCCTGACAAATTGCAGTTCTGTAAAAACTCAGTAAAATATCTGGGGCACCAGATAGAAAAAGGGATCCGAAAGGTCACCACAGAAAGGATCAAGATAATTAAAGCAATGGACCTACCCCGAACTCAGAAAGAGGTGAGGATGTTTCTGGGAGTTGTGGGGTACTGCAGACAGTGGATTGTGGGCTTCGCAAATCTAGCCAAACCCTTGATAAAAATGACCAAGAAAGGAGTGGAAGATCCAGTCAGTTGGGACAGCGAAAGCATGTCCGCATGGGTAACATTGCGAAATTGCCTATGTACTGCACCTGCATTAGGCATGCCAGACTATTCCAAGCGTTTTGAACTATTCTGTGACACCAGAGAAAATTGTGCGCTCTCAGTCCTGACCCAGGAGCATGGGCTGGTCAGGCGTCCTGTAGCCTATTTCTCAGCCACTCTAGATCCAGTGGCTGCTGGATTGCCCGGATGCCTGAAAGCAGTAGCTGCCACTTGTGTCAGCCTGGAGCAGAGTGAGAATATTGTCATGGGACATCCTGTCACTGTGTATGTTCCACACTCTGTTGTAATTTTACTGACAAGAACCAAGACCCAGTATCTCACACCTAGTCGGATGACTAAGTATGAGAGAATTTTGATTGGTGCTGAGAATGTAACTATTTCTCGGTGCAATGTCCTAAACCCCGCCACTCTGTTGCCTGTTCCTCTGGATGTAGACGACGAGGGTGAAATGGAGCATAATTGCATTGATCTAACAGAGTTCAGCACTAAGCCCCATCCAGACATCAGAGAAGTAGCATTGCTTGATGGGGAGCATACTATGTTCGTGGACGGCTCATGTTTAAGACATGAGAGTGGTGGTCTGTGAGCTGCCTATGCTGTGGTCACATTGACAAATACCATAGAAGCCTCTTACCTAAGTGAAGTAAAATCTGCCCAGGTAGCCGAGCTCATAGCCATGACAAGAGCCTGTAGGAGGGGTAAAAACAAAAGAATAACTGTTTATACTGACAGTCAGTATTGTTACGGGGTTGTTCATGACTTCGGCCAATTGTGGTTACAAAGAGAATTCATGACTTCCTCAGGTACCCCTATCAGAAACGGAAAAGTGGTACAAGAATTATTGGAAGCTATTCAATTGCCCAAAGAATTGGCTGTGGTCAAGTGTGCGGCTCACAAATCAGGAGATGATGATGTGACAGCCGGGAACCGTTACGCTGACCAAATCGCACAGTTTTGTGCCCAATACCAAATGTCCCTCCAAATTGGGTTATGGGGTGGACACAGCTGCCAACTGATGTTGTTTGATAGTGTGTCAACGTGGGATGAATTGAAAGACTTACAACAGTCAACAGGCAGGGAAGAAAAAGCTAGATGGAGTGAAAATGAATGCAGAATGAGGAATGACGGTGTGGTGGTAGACAAAAATGGAGTGCCCGGGCTGCCCGACAGCCTGATAGATCCCATGGTCCGAATGATACATGAACCAACACATATGGGAAGGGATGCCATGTGCCGTGTGTTTGACAAGGTGTTCTGTAATTCAAAATTCAGGAACCAGGCGGAAAGGCTTTGTCAGAGGTGCCTAGTGTGTCAGCAATTCAATGCAGGAAAGAGGACTGTAGTGGAGCAGAGTACCATCGGAAAGGCAGTAGGTCCCTTTGTCAGAATGCAGGCAGACTTTATAACCATGCCCAAATGCAAGGGATATAGATATATCCTGGTCATAGTTTGTCTGTTCTCCCGGTGGGTGGAAGCTTACCCAGCTAAGAAAAATGATGCCCTAACTACAGCCAAGCTGTTGCTCAGGGAGTTGATACCTAGGTTTGGGATCCCAGGGACGATTGAAACGGACCAAGGTGGGCATTTTGCCAACGACGTCCTAGAAGAGCTCTGTAAGGCCTTTAAAATGAAGCAAAGACTGCACTGTGCCTACCATCCCGAGGCGTCAGGGGTGGTTGAACAAATAAATGGCACGATAAAGTCCAGATTGGCGAAAATGTGTGATTCCACCAAAATGAACTGGACAGAAGCATTGCCCCTTGCGCTGATGAGTCTGAGAAGTATTCCAAATCGAAAAACAGGTCTGAGCCCCCATGAGGTACTAATGGGGAGAGTGATGCGACAAGCATGGGTACCTGGACACAAACTGCTAAGCATTACTGATGATTTGGTACTAGAATACTGCAAGCAGCTGGGTGACCAAGTGCGTTCTATCTCCCACCAGATTGGAGAGACAGAAGACGAATGGCCCAAGACTCCAGCGCATAAGCTACGACCAGGCGATTGGGTGGTGTTGAAGAAACACACCCGGAAGAGTTGCCTTGGACCAAAGTGGGGAAAGCCGAGACAAGTGATTCTTGTCACCACTACTGCTGTAAAGTGTGCTGGTGTGCCGAAGTGGATCCATGCCAGCCACACCAAGCGGGTAACAGGAGAAAACGCGACTGAAGCTGAAGGCAGCCCTGCTGAGGTGACTCCCGAAGAGAGTCCGGACCTCGCTGACATCGAGTTGCCGAGCACAAGTCGAGACGTTGAATGGTACCCTGCTGATGACCCGGTTCATGATCCAATACGAACCAGGAAATATTCCTACCTAGACAGTGAGTGGGATAGTCCAGGTGAGCTAGAAATAGAAGAAGAAGGTCAGGGCGGCGAGACTCACATCACACCTGATCAGGAAATAGGCCAAGTAGGGACAGATCAAGACATCGACACTCCACCTGAAACTCCGGAGTCTGGGAAGGGACAGATAGTGGTAAGAGCCGAAGTTCATGCCGAAGACAGTGAAGAGAGCGAAGTGCATGAACCAGAGCAGATAGAAATAGATGAACGTGTTCAGGAATCAGAATCCAGTTCACCTAAAAGTAAAGAAAACCTACAAAGTGAACCTGAACAGGACCAGTTTGAGGACCAGGCAGAAGAAATAGATGAAAGACCTGGAACTAGTCAGACAGGAAGGGAAATAGACTCTGTCAAGCACAAAGTGAAGATTAAAAGAGTGCACGAGGAAGGTCAAGTATCCTCGACCACTGAAAGTCACGGAAGCAAAAGTACACCCAGGTACGTCAAAAGGTTAAGACTCCGAATAAAAACAGTCGAGGAGAAACTGAAAGACCGTGAGAGGGCGGAAAGTGAAAGAAAATCTGCCTGAGGCAAGTTTCTGAGAAAAAGCGACAGAGTGAAGAAACAGAATAAACTGTATCGGAGCCCTGAATGGACATACCTGGTGCTGGAAGAAATTGATGAGCCCAATCACAGTGGCAAAAGTGACGAAGAATCTATCACTGATCGGAGTTCGGACGAAGACCCTCATTGAGACAAAGCAGAGCAAAGCTTTGGTGTAAAGACAAGAAGAGGGGTTGCAAAAGCCACCTGTAAGCTAAAATGTCTGATTCAAGCGTAGCTGGGAGATCCAGATTTGGGTGTTGTAAAACTTGCTGTAAAATATGCTTATGTAGTATAGCTATGCTAATCGTGATGTGGATAGGATTAACAGTCTTTTTACCTTTTATGATAAGTAAAAATCCTAACCTGTCCTCTACTGAACCTGAAGTATTAGACACAGATGTTACACGGACTGTAGAAACACCACGAAGCTTAGAACGACATGACAATTCAGTTAGGCTAAGACAGACACGACAAAATTCAGAAGCATCAGATGAGGGTGAACTGCACTTTCACAAAATGAAAAACAGGACGCATTTAAATGTTTTCCCTAACTTACTAGTGCATTATGTAGAAGCTATGGAAATAGAAGACTGCTATGTCTGCATGAAGCTACCCACATCTGTAGCTGAAGGTGTGACATACCACCACTTGCCCCTAACCTATGGAATTTCCTGTAGTATATTAGCTAGCTTATTTTATAGAAGCACTTTGCAGTACTACTATTCAAATGCTGACGTAGTGTTTTCTGAACTTCCTATTAGAGGACATTTGAACCTCGTACATGTTAAAAGCGAGGTGACCCGTTATATGGGAGAATATTTCCTGACTATAGGTGACATAGACTTAGATGAAGCACGACAAGAAAATCTGACCTGTTCCTTGCAAGAGCAGGAAAATATGTTTATTAAAATGGCAGACAGAAGGAGGGAAAAGTTTCAGAAAAAGGCAAATGATGAAAAAGATAGAATCCCTAGGTGGGCTGAGCACATGGATAACACCTCACAAGGCGAAGCTAATCCTGCTTTATTGCTGGATTTTGAACGGAAAGGAAAACTTTGTCTCCATAGAGAAAGGACAGAATATTATAACAATGTATTCATTGGTTCCAGCGAGTGTGAGCATAATTATAAAGTAATTGGAGGTTGGGGTTTCAAAAATGGGTCAGAACCTGTGTTTCCCGGAATATATTATATATGTGGGAACAAGGCTTATTTCAAATTGCCGGATCACTGGTATGGAAGCTGCTACTTTGGCATTGTTTTCCCGAAAATATACCATGTGAATACTGCTGCTGGAAGCAATGATGAAGATACTAATGGCTTAGTGCGTAGTAAACGTGAGAGTGTAGGAGAAATCATAGGTGATATTTTTAGTGCACTGATACCTGGAATGGGGGTATTTCTGAATACACACAGAATTTGCAAATTGTCTACAGTAGTGGATCGGTTATCTACTGACACTGCTGCTGGATTCCTGCTGGTCAATACTGAAATGGTTGCGATCAGATCAATGGTTTTGCAGAATCGCCTTGCTCTTGATACCTTATTGGCAAAAGAGGGCGGAGTCTGTAGAATGCTGAAGGCGCAACATTGTTGCACCTACATACCTGATAAAAGTATCGAACTTAAAAGGTACGTGAGAAATATAACTAATTTGGAAAAAGAGCTCAAACCATTAGAGGTTGACAGTGCCTGGACGAGACTGACTGGAGGTCTCTCCTCAATAGGTAGTTGGTTTTCTAACCTAGGTAGAAACATATTGTGGAAAATACTGATGCCAATAATCGGAATAGGTGTGGTTGTTCTGATCATATTCATCTGCTGTAAGTGTCAAAAATGCAAAAGAAAGTTCTCTGCAAATAAGAGAGGGGTGAAAAGGAACATTGATGAATTAGAATTGGAGGAATTAAGGAATGAAATATACAAAAGGGTAAAGAATCACCACTCTCATAGAGAAGCCGAAAGAAAAATCAACAATAAGTTTGTTGAGATAGAAATGAATGATATGGAAGAATGAGAGTTGGCATCTGTTTCCTTTATATAGTGATGATAGTAGATATCATCAAAGAGGGGATTGATGGAGCAAGGATTTGCACGTAAAGCGACTTGCTCTCACTCATGAACCTCGATTAAATTATAATCATATTAATCCAACTGTCCGTCTTGTAATTAGCATTTCCGGCAACACACGGGTGTTCCCCAGAGGCTTGCTTATGTGTCTTTTCATCCTCACAAAGCTTGCACTAAAGAAATGGCCGCTTCGCTGAAATTCAGTCTGCGCATGCGTCGGTCATACCCATGTGATGTGACGCACTCGCATTCTGGAGGGAATCTGTGCTCATGCGCACTGTTGCAAACATGGCCGCTTGTCTCTTATCACGCTCTACGCTTGCAACTGCTGCTTTAGCCTATCTGTCTTTTCGCACTAAACTATAATACTATTGCTGTCATAAAGTAAGGGGTGTGTAGAATTTGCCCCGGTATACAGTGTGATCATTTTTATGTATGATTCTAATTTGTTCTCGCTTACTTTTCATGTACCGCGTCTCTGGGGCTGGGAAAATCGGGAGCGGAGCCATACTTGAAGCTCTGCTGGGCATCATCATGTGACCGGGGAGAAACTCCACTGCGCAGAAGCTGAAACAAGCCAGCTGGCTCCTGAAGCCTGATGCGCATGAGAACTCCTCGCAAGGGACTAGAACTTACCTTGAGCAAGAGACAATGTTGCTACACTTCATATTCTTGTATTGTATTCTGTATTCCTAGGCTTGGGAACGTGAACCCAAGGGGCGGGTAGGAAAATTTTAATATTGATGATGAGAAAGTTGAATTCTAGGAGGTGGTAATGACCGCATCGCCTCTCCTGACCAATCATAATGTGGGAAACTGTCACTTGCAACATTAGTGGGTGGTCTGAGGGACCCCAAAACAGTATAACTGACCCGGTATTCAATAGAAAAATTGTCCGACTTGTCCGAGTAGCAGACCTGTCACTGACCCTACGAACTCTATAGGTGCTCAATCTAGAGTGCTGCGGAGCACTCTGTCCAGATTTTCCACAATCTCCTAGGGGTGGAAATAGTCTTAAGTGCTGGCGAAGCACTTTGCTGGGAAAATTCGAAAACCCAATCGGGGTTACTGGCGGATTACTTGCAGAGAGGGGCAACGCAGGCGTTGCATCCGAAGCTGTGGGTGTTGGTCGTACCTTGGTGAGCCCAGTCCTGTCCCAAAATCCTGAGGGGTATCCTGTCCTGACTGCCCGTGAGCTGTACCTGCTCGCATTCCGGCATTCCTTTTCTGAGGGTCCTTGTCCCCGTCCTTCCAAACTGACCCGTGGCCAGGGTTAGTCCTCATTCCTAATTAGGTAATTATCACCTTGTGGGTTGCGTCTTTCTCTTCTTTCTCTCCTTTTCTTAATAAAGCACTCTTGCCAGTTATATTGTTCCATCACTTGTTATGCGGATTAAAGCAATTGTTTATTAGAATTGTTCCACTTTTCTCCCCACCTGTAGGAGTTTATCAAACTGTCATATTTTCATTAGTATGTTCCCGTTTTTCCTTTACCTTTAGCATGGTTGCAGTGAATCTAATAAGTGTATCTTGAGTAGCCTAGCTTAAAATTATTCATTCAAGATTCTATTCATGTCCCTCGCCCTAGTTTAAACCTGTGTTGAATAACGTGCTCCTTAAATGCTCAAATCTCATAGTGTTTCCTCAGGCTTAGATGGTTCTTGCTTTAATTCACAGTTATATTTTGATCGTGATTCTAATGCTTGATGTGTTATTTTGTATTTTGCTATTCTGACATATTCACTTTGAAATCATTAGATAAAACTTTTAACCCCATCAGGTGTCCGTGGTTATTTTGCAGATTACAATGTGGAAAATGTTTGTTAGATTATAAAGTATATTCTTTCCTAGGAAACCTGTCTCCGTCCACTGCTAGCTCCTGATCCGTTGGGAGTAATGTGCCTGTGGTAAGTCAGGTACATAAATAGTAAGTGGTGTAAGAGTCACCCCCCAAATTACTCATAGTGGCGTGCAAGAAATCACCCGGTTCACTGCAAAACTTAGTCTTGGTCACTCTCGCGTCGGGGCCCAGTGCGCGAAGTGAAAAATTGGTAAACTTGTGACCCGGGTGACCTGCGCGCTCTATCACCGTAACCCGTCCGGCTACTGCGTCGCTTAGCAACAGAGCTGCAACGTGATCGGGATCGCCCAGAAGGACGTCCGATCAGTGGAGAGGGAGAGCGAGGCAGTGCACACCCCAGGTAAGGCTTGAACTCCGGTTGGGAGCTGCGTGTGTGGCCTGGGTAGGCGTGCAGGAGGAGTACAGGAGTGCTTCAGTCTCTCTCCCGATGCACCTCGTTAGACGCACTGAGTCCCCAAGCGACCCGTACCTGCCCAGTAGTACCGGGGCCGCCCCTTAAAGCTTACAACCATTGTCTCTGCTGTTGGGGCCTAGTGGTGCCCGAGTTGACCACGCAGATTGGCTAACCGCTTTACTCTTGCATTACAAACTGCCTGATTCTTTGCATTACGAGCCGCATTATTCTTGCATTATGAACTGCCTGATTTTTGCATTAAGGACTGTCTTATTACTACATTACGAACTGCGTAGCATTGCTTAGGACTGCATTAGAGATTGTGAATTGCTCATTAATACTGCAAGAACCTACAAGTGATTGCTAGCCTAATAACCGGCAAAGTGAAATATTACGAAGGCGCATATGTTGGATTTCTATCATTTGGTCTCATCGTATTCCTTTTTATAAAGATACCGCTATTTTTATGAAACCAATGTGGTGTCTATTTGTGGTGTTATCTCTGTGTTACTGGGAGTGTGGTTGCAAATACTTTACACATTGCCTTGGAGATAAGCCTGGCTAATCGTGCCAAGCTACCAGGGGGTGACAGGGGTTATCCAAGAGTGTGTCCCTCCTTACCCTGACTAGAAGCAAGTGTCCCAATTTGGACTAAGGTACCTACCTCAGCCAACTAGAGACCCCCATTTCTAATAGGCGTGTTTAGAGCGTCCCTTCCAAATACCGAATTGGGATGGTATGCATTACTATTTTGCAACCTACTTTTGGTCGCAAAGCAGTAATAATTTACCACCAGTTTCAACCCGGTGGTAACCCATGCACAAAGGGAGTGGAGCTCATAAGGGACACCTTTCCCTTTGAGATTGTAAAAAATAATATTTTTTAGGAGCAGGCAGCGGTCATACGAATCACTGCCTACTCTTACAAAATGAAACTTCAAGGCTTCAGTTTTTTTTTTTTTAAATGCATTGTGTTTTCCATTAAGGAAAATGGGCTTTATTAAAAAAAAAAGATTGCTTTATTCAAAAGCCATCACAGACATGGTGGCCTGCTGACCTTAGTAAGCCACCATCCCTGTGATGACTGTGATTCCTAATGGGACACAAACTGCAACTTACCCCATTATTATTCATGAGGTAGGTCGATTTGTGACACATAAGGAATCCCTAAATGAAACTCAATGGGTTTCTGACATTAGGAATACTGATTTCGTATCTGCTATTTGGAGAGAATTGCAAAAAAGGAAATCGTATTGCTAATGTTTGTACATCTGGACCTAAATACTTTACTTTGTGTACTTAAAATTTCACATCAGCTGAGAGTCTGCCACTGTTCAGTTTTTTATAGTCGTGTGTTTTTCAGTGTAAAAGACAGATGATTTACTAGATAAGAATGCAAATTTAAAAGCACTAACGGCCAGAGGTACAAAGCTTTTCTGCAGTCGCAAACGGCCCAATTCCCAGATTCGGGCTGCTTGCAATCACAAAAAAGCTTTTTAAAATGTACAAATAGGTCAATTTTGACTCTGTAACTTGTTACTGAATCGCAAGTTGTGTTTGCTCCCAAATACCTATTCAGTAATTGGAAGGGTGTCCCTTCCAAACACCGAATCAGAATGTTGTGCGACCAAATTCCAGTCGAAAAACAGTAATATTTTACCATAACCAGTTTATAACTGGTGGTAACCCTTTCGCAAAGGGAACATTTGTCCCTTGGGATCTCTTCCCCTTTAACAATGTAAAAAAAAAAAGTAAGAGCAGGCAGTGGTCTCAGGGACCACTGCCTACTTTTAAAAAATGAAACTGAAAAGCGGTTTTTTTTTATATGCATCCTGTTTTCCTTTAAGGAAAACGGGCTGCATTTAAGAAACAAAAGATTGCTTTCTTAAAAAGCAATCAGAGACATGTTTGTCTGCCGACCTCACGAGGCCCCCATCCCTGTGATGGCTGCTGTTCCTAATGGGTCGCAAATTGCGACCTACCTCATTAAAAGGCAAGGAGTAGGTGTATTTCCAACCCACTTGTGATTGCTAATAAAGCTCAAAAGAGTTTCATATATTAGGGATACCAATCATCTGATTTCAATCGGAGAGAATCACACACTTAGAAAATCGGTATTCCTAATGTTTGTACATCCGGCCCTATTTTTACATTATCATTTACTTAAATACACCAAATGTGCCTCGGTGCTAATTTGAATATAGCAGGGTGGGTGGAGCAAATCACATTTTATACATGTTCACAACAGATTTTTCACCTTGTCCAGGACCCTATTTTTGCTGCGGTTCTGACTCTGTGCATGTTACCGGTTCCACTACTAAACAGCTAAGCTCTTGGATGTTTTGAAGCCAGGAGCTGAAATGGCATAGAATATTGTCATCTCAAAGCTGTAAGTTGCTGTCTATCAATGATAGTCCTAAAACAGAGTTTTAGGTGGAAACTTGCACCAACTATGCTGGGAGCACCCCTGAAGATACATTGGATGCCAGGCATGTTTGTATGAGGACCAGCACAGTCCATGCTTTTGAAATTTAGTGTTGATATCTTAAAAAATCTAGCAGTCATCAATCCGACTGAATGCACCAAGTTACCTCCAAAGCAATCTGTGGGCACTATGTAATTTGAAAATCACATGTTTTTCCATGTTCTCTGCAGAGGGCCCATGTTGAGCCAGTTTATTAGCACCAAGCCTGCTTCAGTCTATCCTAAAACGGTGGCAACTCGAGAGAATGTTGTCCAAGAAACGACCATTGAGAAGTGACAAGAGCAACATTTAATCATGCATCGACTCTAGTAAGCCTGCTCTTGCTAGTACAAAGTAAACTGTTCAAGAACTTCTACCGCTAGCATCTAGGATTATGATCAATGTTTGTAAAATCCTATTCTGGGACCTGCTTAGAACAGATTTTCGAAATGTGATGACCAGACGCCTCCAGGTGCGGTACCTGCCAGAGCCTTTCTGCAAGGCTCCAAACTGGCATATTCCCTCTGGGATGCAGCCTAGGGTGGCTGCTTTCAAAGTTGAATGGGATACTATAACCCAAGTATTAAATGCCTCACAGCTCAATTCTAGACATAAAGTCCTGCATTGTGAAATTGGTTTGAACCACAGACACCACTTTGTGCATCATAATTATTAAAAAACCTCTCCATCCAGTCACTTAACACCAGAGGGACATAGGAAACCCAATCTTTACATCAATGTGTCTTGATTGCATCAACCTATTGCCTATAGTGCTCAGTTTAAACTTGGAGGAAAGGAGTAGCAGGAATGAGTAGTGTGAGGTGATCATAAGTGGTCTAACTGTTGAGAGGGTTTACTAATTTCTAATTGCCTGTAGCTTGCTTGTTCTATATTCTCTACACGTATCATAGAATGCAGAAGGTGATTGCATGCCTGCTCATTAAGGAGACCAGCAGTTTCATGAATGCTCTAAACAAAAGCGTTGCATCTGTGGAGCCTTTAAGGATTCTAAACAAGGGTATTAATAAGAAAGAGAGAAGTGGTCAATATTCCCAGTTGCCAAATTACTGAAAAAAGAAGTGAATGCTCCTAAATTAAAGTTATATTCCATAAATAATGCAAGTGAATGTATGACATTACAATGCATGCTTTCACAACGCATGCCATTACAACGCATTTTTTACAATGCAAGTACCATTACAACAAAATTTTTTACAACGCATACCATTTCAACGCATATTAAATAATATTTTTAAAATAAATTTGTAAAATACCTCCTGGGACCGGATGCACGGAAAATAGCGGTTTTGGGTGGGGAAGTGTATTAAAATATGTGAAGCAACTGAGCACATTTTTTTAAAAATTCAAACTCATCTACAAAATTAATACTCGAGTATTAATCGAGTAACAATCAAGTAACAAACAATTTTAAAAATTAAAATCAAAACTATATAAAAAAAGAAAGTAATATAGAAACAGAAATATTTCACGTTTATCTAAGACATCCTCATTATATTTCCTAAAGCATAAACAGAGCCGCCATTTTAAAACGAAAGGAAAAAACAAGTCCTACCACAGTTTTCATTACCCAAACACCAAGCCTCCGAAAACAAAATGGAGGAGTAAATACTGTCGACTTCATTAAACACAAACAAATAAAGATTGAGGACCAGATGTAGGTCGCCAAATACCGGTCAGTAATGACCGATTTCGGCCGTTACCGACCGGTATTTGGGATTTGACATGTAGGGGGCCTCATATTTACAGAATCGGTATATTTACTGATTCCTTAAATTTACATAATCAGTAAAATACTGAATTGGTAAATATACCGATTCTGTAAATCCATATGTCGGTGGCACTGTAATCAGTGCCACAGGCCCTTACCGAATCGTTATTTACCATGGAATACTATTCCATGGTAAATAACGAATTCCAGTGTACATGCACATCTGTGCATGTACACCTGTGCCATGTGACACACACACATGCCCTTAGGGCATGTATGTGTGCCACATGGCACACAAGCCTGGAATTGGGGTGCTACAGGGTGTCAAAGTGACACCCTTGCAGGATTCGGTATTTACCGATTCGGTAAATACCGAATCGGTATTTCCCATTGATTCCTATGGGCTTCAAGGCCCATAGGAATCAATAGGAAATACCGATTTGGTATTTACCGAATCGGTAAATACCGAATCTTACAGATCTTACAGATTCGGTAATTCTAAAATAAGAATTACCTACATCTGCCCCCTTCCTATTTACCTACTCTTAAATACTGAATCGGTAAAATTCGGTATTTAAGAGTAGGTAAATAGGAATTACCTACATCTAGCCCTTAATGTAAAATATAAGTTCTCAAATCAAACAAATCAGAAAAAACAGGTATTAAAACAAAACGTTTCCCTAAAATGATGGTGACACACACACAAAGCTATAAATAGTAGTAAGCCACCATTTTGAAGCCAGTGGTCAACTGACTACCAGTGAGAGCAGACGGATTTTCCGCATACTCTTACGTGAACCAAGAATCTTGAACTGCACAAATAGCGGACTTCAAATCAGCAAAATTCAAGTAAGTATAACACATAGATATTGAAATCAAAACATTCAAGAAAATAATTTTCAATAATACTTATAATTGAAATCATTATATTTTCCAGTTTTCCACACACCGGAAATTTGAAACGACAAATTAGAGAATACTGATATTCATTTTAAGATATTAGTAGTAAGTATTTTTTTACTAATACATTTTATTTTAAATACGGTACTATGTCGAACCAATGAATTCTTTCATGTTTAAAAAAAATGTTAAATATATAACATGAAGTAGGCTTGTATGTATAGGTGTAACTGAGAAAAAAAGGCTTTTAAAAATTAATAACTAAAATGTTGAAGCCAAAAATGTAATTATTGCTTAAGGACAGAAAGATATTTAGTAATCTAAACCTAGTGTTGTTTTTGAATTTCCAGCTGACTAAAACGATTTTTTGAAACAAAATCTTTTCCTAAGAAAAAAGATTGAAGAAAGAACACTAAAAAATTATGAAGACATCTTTTTCAACGGTAAAGAAACTGAACTGTAAATAAATAATTTTAAATGAAAATGTTTGTTAAATTTAACCAATGTTGATATTTGCAAAACATACGTTAATACTGCTCAAAAACGATAGTATCATAGAAGTGTGACAAAACAATTCCATTCATTTTGCTATCTCTAATTTATAAACTCAGAATAACCATGTCCTAACGATATTATTTTGAAATCCATGAATTAGAGATGTGAAAAAAATAAAATAAAACATGTGTTTTACTCATGTATCCCGGAACAGATGAACACAAAGAAATTGCACCTTTAAAAAAAAAAGCATTACCCAGCAGAAGACCATCTTCTTCTTAAGAGGAAACCATCCACAACTCATCCCAATAAAACAAAAAAGGTAAATGATACTATTAAATATACAAAGTTAACATTTAACCTATTTTATTTCCTCTTACAGTTAGTTACTCTCCTAAAAAAAGCACACAAAACTAACATTTTCTTGTTTATATTTCAAAGTGCTTTATGAATTCCAAGATGATCCAAGCCAAAGAAAGATCAGCAAATACATCAACCGAAAGAAGAAATCAAGTCAAAAAAGGTAAACAGGAAATTCATTTTATTTTTCATGAAAGTGTAAAATAACTAATTACTATCCAAATACTAAGAGAATGTAAAGTAGAGTAAGTGCTGGTTAAGGCAGGTGTATAAGTTACAATTCAAACTCCAAGGGGGTGTTGAAGCAGGGTAAGTGCTGGATAGTGCAGGTGTATAACTCACTATTGTAACTCCGGGTAGGTATTGAAGTAGGGTAATTGCAGGATAGTGCAGGTGTATTTAATTTACTAGTCTAACTCCAGGGAGGTGTTCAAATAAGGTAAGTGCTGGATAGTGCAGGTGTATTTAATTTACTAGTCTAACTCCAGGGAGGTGTTGAAATAAGGTAAGTGCTGGATAGTGCAGATGTATAATTTACTATTCATACTCCAGGGAGGTCATTAAGTAGGGTAAGTGCTGGATAGTGCAGGTGCATATCTTACTAATCTAACACCAAAAAGATATTGATGTAGGTTAATTGCTGGATGGTGCAGGTGTATAACCTACTATTGTAACTCCAGGGGGGGGGGGAATTGAAGTAGAGTAAGTGCTGGATAGTGCAGGTATATAAGTTTCTATGCTAACTCCAAGGGGCTGTTAAGGTAGGGTAAGTGCTGGATAGTGTAGGTGTATAAGTTGCTATTCTAACTCCAGGGGGGGTTGAAGTAGGGTAAGTGCTGGATAGTGTAGGGGTATAACTTAGTAATCTAACTCCAGGGGGTGTTGAAGTTTTGTAAGTGCTGGATGGTGCAAGTGTATAACTTAGTATTATAACTTCAGGTGGGTGTTGAAGTTTGGTAAGTGCTGGATAGTGCAGGTGTTTAACTTACTACTTTACCTCCAAGGGTGTGTTAAGGTATGGTAAGTGCTGGATAGTGCCGGTGTGTAAGTTACTATGCTAAAAACAAGAGGGTGTTAAGGTAGGGTTGGTGCTGGATAGTGCAGGTGTGTAACTTACTATTCCTACTCCAAGGGGGTGTTAAGGTAGGGTTGGTGCTGGATAGTGCAGAGATATAACTTACTATTCTAACTCCAGTAGGGTGTTGAATTGTGTTATTGCAGGGTAGTACAGGTGTATATCTTACTATTCTAATTCCAGGGGAGTGTAGAGGTTTTGTAAGTGCTGGATAGTGCAGGTGTATAACTTACTATTCCAACTCCAGGGAGGTGTAGAAGGAGGGTAAGTGCTGGATAGTGCAGGTGTTCTATATCATATTCTATCTCCAGGAAGCTGTTAAAGTAGGGTAAGTGCTGGATAGTGTTGGCGTATCAGTTGCTATTCTAACTCCAGGGGGTGTTGAAATAGGGTAAGTGCTGGATAGTGTAGGGGTATAACTTAGTAATCTAACTCCAGGGGGTGTTGAAGTTTTGTAAGTGCTGGATAGCGCAAGTGTATAACTTAGTATTGTAACTCCAGGTGGGTGTTGAAGTTTGGTAAGTGCCGGATAGTGCAGGTGTTTAACTTACCAATATACCTCCAAAGGGGTGTTAAGTTATGGTAAGTGCTGGATAGTGAAGGTGTGTAAGTTACTATACTAAAAACAAGTGGGTGTTAAGGTAGGGTAAGTGCTGGATAGTGCAGGTGTGTAACTTACTATTCTAACTCCAAGGGGGTGTTAAGGTAGGGTTGGTGCTGGATAGTGCAGAGATATAACTTACTATTCTAACTCCAGTAGGGTGTTGAATTGTGTTATTGCAGGGTAGTACAGGTGTATATCTTACTATTCTAATTCCAGGGGAGTGTAGAAGTTTTGTAAGTGCTGGATAGTGCAGGTGTATAACTTACTATTCCAACTCCAGGGAGGTGTAGAAGGAGGGTAAGTGCTGGATAGTGCAGGTGTTCTATATCCTATTCTATCTCCAGGAAGCTGTTAAAGTAGGGTAAGTGCTGGATAGTGCAGGTGCATTTCTTTCAATACAACCAACAGGAGTAGTGTAAAAGTAAGGAAAATGCAGAAAAATGTAAATGTATATAACACTTATCTATCTGTAAGCGGAATGAGGAAGTTTTACAAGTTTATTATAGAGAAGGAGAGAGTAAAAGTAACTATTTTTTAACAAAAACTTTTACATTACTATTAGTAATTTCTAAAACCATTTTTTTCATTTCGGATAATGTCTACTGATAAAACAGCCAGATACATTTCTTCTCAAAAGGAAACCGATTGCTAACACATACAGGGTACATATATTGCAAGGAGAGAATTACTGAACCAAGAAGATATTAGAGGTGCGCTGCAAAATTACTCAAGCCATTGCAGAGGCAGAGCGGTTACCCTAGGTGACACAGTTGTAAAAGCATCTGAGCATAACCACTCTGCCTCTGCAATGGATATTGCGGTTAGAGAAACAATTAACAAAATGAAAGATATTGCAAGCACCTCCAATGATTCTTCTGGTTCTATTTTAAGGGAGGTTGCACAGCATGTCCCCACTCATGTTGCTAGCAGTATGCCAATCATACCAAATCTGAGAAGAATTATTCAAAGAAAAAAACAGGTAAGTAACCCACAAAGAATTACTCCTCAAACCTATTCTGATATTCAAATTCCTCCTGAACTCTCTCTCTCTATTTCTAATGAACCTTTCATCCTGCATGATAACAAAAACCCTCAAAAAGGAATTATTATCTTCAGCACACCCCGTAATATTGCCAAGTTAGAGAATAGTGAAATTTGGATGATGGTTGGGACATTTAAAAGCACACCCCATCCATTCACTCAGATTTACACTATCCATGCAAAAATTAACAACACAGTGATCTCTTAGTGTACAGTTTGCTACCTGACAAACAATCCACAACATACACTGAACTTTTGACAGTGATTAAATCAAAAACATCAAACATAAGTCCGAGGAAAATAATAATCGATTTTGAATTTGCAATGATAAATGTGATCACCAAAACGTACACGGATACCCAAATTTAGGGATGTTTTTTACATTTTTCCCAGGCATTTTGGCTTAAATTACAAAAAACATCCCTAGTTGTGGATTATGCCTCAGATAGCAAACTGCAGTTCGAATTAAAAAAAACTAACTGCACTTTGCGTTGTACCTCCTGCTAGTGTAGACGAGTCCTACACTTCAATGACTGATTCTGATTTATACACTGCAAACGAAGAAAAATTGGCACCCTTACTAAATTATTTTGAGGACACTTGGATTGGCCACCTAAGCAGGTCGGGTCGCAGGAGGAAGACACGTTTCCATGTGGAGTGGTGGAACTGCTACACGAGCTGCTTAGAAGGAGGTGGTAAGACAAACCATGCCATAGAGGGATGGCACAACTCCTTCAACCATACAATTGGCAAACCTCACTCCAACTTTTATCATTTTTTGGAACCTTTGAGGAAGGAGCAAAGTTTCCAAGAAATGAGAATGTAACAAGCATTAACAGGTAGCCTTACCCCACGCATATCTAAAAGATCAAAAGAAATGTCTGAAAGACTATTGGGTGTAATACAACAATTTCCATTGTGTGTGGCTTCTGACTACCTAGATAATTATGCTCACATACTACACTACTAACTGTACCCACACCATTACTTTCCTGTTTTAACCTAAAATATTTTTACAATGTAATTTGATTGACATTTTTCTAAAATATTTTTCCAAAATAATAAGTTGGGCCACCTTACCTTAGTTGTCTTCATTTTTCTTTTATTTTCTTTCTTATTCCAAAAAGGAAACATTCCAAACCAAATCCATCATTTTTGAAATACATAAACAAATCCAGCCCACAATTTGAAAAAATCCATAAAAGGAATGCTTCAATTAAAAAAAACATTCCATATCAAAAACATTTTTTTTAATTCTCCAAACTTTGTAATCCATTCGAGAAAAAAGTGACTTAATGAAAAACATCGATTTATAGGCATCCCTTTTAAAATTCTTCTCCAAAACCAATCGATCGCCAAGTCAAAATTCCATTTAAAACATCGATCCATCTTCTTTTTTCAGTTTTGAATCCCAAACTTCAGAAATCACAATCCAGTTAATGCCCCCCAAAAAAACAATGCTTTCTCCATCCAAAAATAAAGGTTCCAATAAAAAAGACATCATCCAGGTATAAATCCAATCCTTCGAAATCGATCTTCATCTTTGTCCGGTTTCTCGAAATCCAAGGTTTTTTTTCCAAAACACGTTCTAAAGCATGTTTTAACAACGGCAACTCTGGCAACAAGATCGGTAACATGCAAAAAAGCAGTTAAAACATTAAAATAAATCTTAACTAAACCTCCCACTTCTCTCCTTGAAATATATGTAACTCTATGCAACATTTTTTAGATATAAAGGGGCATAGTATGAAGGGGGTTTATCTCCGCTTTTGTGGCTTTAAAAGCCAAGAAAGCGGAGATAAAATTATCTCCCTATTACCTAGCTGTCGCTAACACCAGTTAGCGACAGCTAGTAGGAGATAGCGATCATCTTGGGCCCCACTTTGCATGTCAGTGATATTTATCACTAATGACATGCAAAGTGGGCGTGCCAAGATGTTAGCGACTGAAAACAGTCTCCTATTACCAACTTTTGGAGATATTCGCGCTAAGCGCGAATATCTCCAAAAGCTAACACCTGCCCTGAGCAGTTCTTAGCCATGATATCCAATGGGAGGTGGATAACATGGCTAAGAGCATTAGCTCGCTAATGCATGAATATCGCTGACTTTTCAGCGATATTCATGCATTGTGGCCGATTTTTATCGCATTTGCGATAAACCTTTGTAATACCAAGGTTTATCTGCGATAAAAATCGCCGCAGCTCAGCGTTAATTTTTTCACGCTAACCAAGCAATAGCGATAATTATCACTATTGCTTGGTAATATGCCCCCAAAAGTTTAAAAGTTTTCCTACCTGAGCGCAGTTCTCCATGCTTCTGATCTCTCCATCGACGCTCCTCAAAATGGCCACGACAAGTGACGTCTACGCGTATACGTCAACAAATGCAACGAAGATAAAAAAAGGACAATGTATCATACATTTTCTAAAATAATTAATTTATGTTTATTTACTTAATATTTAAATGTAATATTGTACACAAATATTTTTTTTAATTTTAGAAAAAATAAAAAAATGTCATTAAATAAAAATTATGTTTTATAATAAAAAGAAAAGTAAACAGTCTTGCATTGTAGTTATTTACATTTTATGTATTCTAATGTCACTACTAGTAATAAAGGTAACTATGTCATTATTTTAAAAAAAAATGTACTTACCTGTATGCTACTTCCATTTGCTTATTTACCATCCAGCATCAGTGTGGAAATGAAGTAAAAAATGATTTACGCGGCAAACACATAGGCAGCTATGGAAATAAAAAAAGGACAATATAATACATTGAAATCAATGGAAAAGCGTGGGAAAATTAATTCTTTTATTTTTTTAAATATATTTAACTTAGCAATTTCTTTATAAATAATAAAAAAAAATTATACTTCAGCATACAAAATATTAATTTTAAATTCTCACTTTATTAGAAGTATAAGTTTTGGATAGTGTAGGGGTATAAATTACTATTCTAACTCCAAAGGCGGTATAATAGTAGGGTAAATGTTATATAGTTTAGGTATAAAAATTACTATTCTATTCCAGGGTGGTGTAATAGTAGGGAAAGTGCTGGATAGTGTAGGGGTAAAAATTACTATTCTACCTCCAGGGGGGTGTAAAAGTAGGGTAAGTGTTGGATAGTGTAGGGGTTAAAATTACTATTCTAACTCCAGGGGGCTGTAATAGTAGGGTAAGTGCTGGATAGTGTATGGGTAAAAAATACTATTCTAACTCCAGGGGGATGCATTAGTATGGTAAGTGCTGGATAGTGTAGGGGTAAAAAGTACTATTCTAACTCAAAGGGTTGTAAAAGTAGGGTAAGTGTTGGATAGTGTAGGGCTAAAAATTACTATTCTAACTCCAGGGGGGTGTAATAGTAGGGTAAGTGCTGGATAGTGTATGGGTAAAAATTACTATTCTAACTCCAGGGGGATGTAATAGTAGGGTAAGTGCTGGATAGTGTAGGGGTATAAATTACTATTCTAATTCCAGGGGGGTGTAATAGTAGGGTAAGTATTGCATAGTTTAGGGGTTAAAATTACTATTCTAACTCCAGGGGGTGTAATAGTAAGGTAAGTGCTGGATAGTGTAGGGGTAAAAAAATTACTATTCTAACTCCAGGGGTGTGAAATAGTAGGGTAAATGTTGGATAGTGGGGAGGTTTTAATTTCTTTTCTAACTTTAGGGGGGTATATTAGTAGAGTATGTGTTGGTTAGTGGAGGAGTATACATTACTAGTGGAGTAGTTAATATTACTTGTAAAAAAAAATCATGAAATATTTACTTTTTTTATTACTCGAGTATTAAAAAAATTAAACATTAAAATTATTAAAGTCATGATTCATTAAAAGAAGTACTGGAGTATTAAAATTAATACTAGAGTATCATTCTAGTCATCAAAATTAGATTTAATTAAGTGTCTGGTTTCAAAATCTTTTGTTAAAAAAATTATTTAAGAATAATTAAAATGCATTTAAAATATTCTAAACAATATTTTTTAAATGTTTATTTTTAAAAAAAAAAGATTTATTTAAAAAAATACATATTTGGAACAAAGATTATAAAATTTTAGTAATTTAATAAAAAGTCTAGTATTAAAAATAATACTCAAAAATAAATCAAATAATCTAAAATTAGTTAATTTAAAAAAATAATTAAAAAAAGATTTAATATATATAATATAATTATTATAATGTAAAAATGTTTAAATGAATTAAAAACGTACCTATAAATGCGTTGTAATGGCACGCGTTGTAATGACATCTTCGTTGTAATGGCATGCGTTGTAATAGCATGCGTTGTAATGGATCTTGCATTGTAAAAGTTGCATTGTAATGGTAGTGCGTTGTGATGGTTTTTTCCCATTCAAGTATTCGTTTGGCACATACAGTAATCATAATTTTAAGCAGATATATCTCACTGTGATTCTGCAGGTTTTCGTGCATTTCCTGGTGTCATCCCTGAATAGTTTATAGTTTATTAGCATCAAGGAATGACTGCATCTGGCTAGCTGATGCTATCCTCCTGACAGTTCTGCAAGGAATATGAGGTTTATACCGTATTAGAACATTGGAATGTGGAGCACTCCATTGAATACAATGGAGTACTCCATGCTTCTACGGCAGGTAAAAGCCCACAGAGCAACATTCCAATGTTGCTTTTGTTCACAGCTGTTGCTGTGAACAAAGGCCTCTCAGATCCCAAGGGGATTTAAACCCCCTCGGGCTCCCAGAGGCCTTTGTTATGTTTGTTAAAACATTCTGCCCTCTAGTGGCTGAATGTTCTAATAGCCTTATAACCCTTCGTAGCTGGGCTATGCCGGCCATTAAAGCCCCACTCCCTTGTTAAAGGCCCTGGCCTTCGGCTTGGCCCTTTAACGCTGCAGCAGGTATTTAATAGCCGGTATAGCCCAGTACGGCAGGCTATAAGGCTGTAAGTTCTACCATTACCTGAGATGCCTTTCCAGGTTCTGGAACCCAGAAGTGGGTTCTGCAGCTGCTTTGCTACAAAACAGATGCATTGTCCTTTGACTAGGGCTGGGCGTAGTTCGCCAAGTAGTGCTATGCGTAGCTACGCGAAGTGCACTTCGCACTACCTGAGCTACGTGTAGCACCACGCAAACTGTGTAGTACCCTGTTCGCACTGTGCAAGATGCCATTTTCAATGATTGCACAGTGCGGACAAGCATCCAGCACTTTGCAATCATTGAAAACGGCATCCTGCACAGTGCGAGCTGTAGTTTTCTGCTGCTCAAGTAGATTTTTACTCGAGCAGCAGCTTTCATAACGCGGACGGGTAGTTTCTCATCGCGAGTGGTCGCAAGCTTATGCGACCACTCGCAATGAAAAAACCTGACCTCCCCGCGTTGAAAATCTCGCTGGGAGGTTTATTTTCCACGCTCGCGATCGGCAACTTGATGTTGCTGATCGCGAACGAGGAAAAAGTCTCACCGGGATTTAATTTTGCTTGCTCGCACTTAGCAACTTGACGTTGAGGACCGCGAGCAAGCAAAAAATTACTGCTGCACTACGCTACGCGTGTTTGCACTGTGCTACTTGCAATTCGCGTAGTGCGAAGTAGCGCAAACTTCGCAAACTACGCGAGCGTTGCGTAGTGCTTTGCCCAGGGTTACCATCGATGCTGGCACAGGGGCTGTTCAATGACAAAGGTTCTACAGCCTGCGTGGCCCGATGATGATGCTCTGCGCGACTCAATGATGATGCATTGCCTTCACCTCAACAAAGCTCAACAATGACCAAACTGTGTGGAAAAGATTGACGCACTGTGCCTTGAGCATCAACACCTTGCTCCACACAAGATACTTTCTCAGCAGGCCCTGCGTGGGTCCTGTAGCTAGCCTGCTTTCGATCATGGTCAGCCTTAACTTTGGATTTGCACTGGTCCCTCGTGACCTCAAGTAACCTTTTGACCTCTATTGACTGTAATCTTTAAAAATTCATATTTTGACTTTCAGCTAGTTTTGTTGATTTGGTCTTATTTTGCTCATAATTATTCTCTGTTTTTCTGCAATATGGCCTCTTTTGATAAGCTGACTGCCTTGTGCCAAACTACCAGTAGGTGAGCACGTTTTAATTATTAGTGTGTATTTAGCTCACTCTGACTAGAGTGGTAGTTCCTGCTGGCCTGGATGCATACCAGGAATCCCATTTTTAACTCTACCTGTTCCAATACAAGCACAGTGGTACAAAATTGTATCTCCTCTTTGATGCAAGCAACATGCATTGGGCAGTCTAGCAAATCAAATGATCTGTTGTAGTCCTGATTGAGGATGAAGAAAAGGATAGGTATGTCACAGTGGAAGGGATTGTCTTTAATGTCCTTTAAGGGAATTGGGAGGCTTTTTTACTGCACACTGGTCCAATCCCAATTCTACTACACATGAGCTAAAAATGATGGGGCTGCATAAGTCAGCCAAACACAAACACACAGAATATAAAATGCACCCCCTAGCTAAATACATTTTCTTTTTTTTGGCAAAGCAGTTTGACCATAAATAATATTAAAAAAATTCTAAGGTGGCCTACTCTCAGCCAAACCTTCTGTGGTAATCAGGAACAGTGTACATTTTTAGTATGAAGTATTGGTTCATTTTGATCATTGTCACTCTCTCCATATTTTGAGGAGAGAGACTGGTCCTTCTCACTGTGACAACTGTGCCAGTGGCACTGAACACACACTCAGCAGGCACACTGGCTACCAGACAAGCCCAGACACTCTATGCTGTGGCCATTAGCATATCTTCCATTGCTAATACACCAATGGGTTTTGATCCACATAGACCTCTCTTGGGTCATCCCGATAGTCCTGGAAAATACTCTGAGTGGACTTGCTCATCCTCTTTTTCCCTTGCCTCTACACTGGACGTAGGACCTGCCACATGAAACCAAGCCAATAAAGAGGTTGAGGTTTATTCCTCTATTCCTGTTGTTCTTGCTGCTGGTGTTCTTGTTGCTGGTGTTGACTTCTGTGAGACAACAGGACTGCCCTCTCTTGCAGTTGAAGGCAGCACCCCAGAATGTCTGCCCAGGAGTGGGACTCTAATGTCCAGCCGTTCTTCTTCCGGGCCCCTGGCTTGCTCAACAATCCACGACTTGTATTGTGAAACATCCCCTTCTGAAAAAGAAAAGAAAGTGGCCAGTATTTTTTGTACTCTTTGGACAACACAATGTCTCTTTGTAGCCTTTTATTATCAGCAAAGTATAGGATTAAGCCTTCATTCAACTCATGTGCATCTTTGTTTTCATTCACGCTTGCTAGTAAGATCCTTTCAGACATCTTTTTAACTGCTCATATAACAAATGCAACAATGAGATAGCTTATCCCATCATACTGTTCTCCTTGCTTACTTCCAGTGTGAAAACCTCAAAAGGAATTAGCATCTCTGTCAGGCATTTGACTCAGACCCACTTGTCTATCTCAATGAGCATGCTTTTCCCAGTTGCAACCTCTCTTTGCATGACATACTCATTGATCCATTTGTACTGCTCAAGCAGACGTTGCAGCATGTAGGTGGTGGAGTTCCAACATGTAGGCATCTCTTGTATGAGAGCATTAACTGGTACTCTGTTAGCATGCTGAATGATTCTACTGCTTAAAGACTTCAAAAGAATGGCTGGAATGGATGCAGATTCTCGTGCAAGTGATCAGTAAGTTGCTGAAATGCCTTTTTTGAGAAAGTTCTGCACAGCGATGTTGATGCAATGGGCCAAACACAGGACCCTGAAATATTTCCCATCTGCTATGGCCTTAACTATATTGCTGCCATTTTCCATAGCAGCAAAGCCAATTCTGAGACCTCTAGGTCACAGCCATTCATGTACCTTGCTGCTAAAGACTTCCAATATGTTTGCAGCTGTATGGAATTTCTCCATGGTGAACATGGCTACTATTGTATGCTGTTGAACAGAAAAGCTCTTAAAAGTTTCTTCAGTGACAAGACCTGTCAATAGCTGTTGCCTAACACCCAAAAACGAGATCCACTGTGCCGTGACACACATGTACTAATCCAGACAAAGGTTTGTGAGCCAAACTAAAAAAGAAGAATAGGTTGCATATACAATAGAACCTAGAGTAGAGAAAGCCAAGTGCTAGCCAAATATCATATTAACAATGCACCAATAGTCATGTCAGAAAAATAATGTTTAATATATATTAAACAAAAAACATATTACAAATATATACACATTAATAATGGCGCTCATACGGTTACACAAAAGTGTTGAAGTTATAGACAATAACAAGTGTAACTAAACAAACAGTGGTGGAGAAAAAACTACAAAAAAACAGGTCTTAAAATAAAACAACCTTTGTCTGGATTAGAGCATTTATTACCCCAGGTTCTTTTTCTAGGGTTGCCCTTGTTGTTCAAAAATAGTGATACACATGTAATCTTGACAACTGGTCCACTTGTCTGTTGTCAGGTTGATAGTGTGAATAGCACCTTGCTATAAAGATTGGCCAACTAGTTCCAGCACATCATGATGGAGTGCTGGAACATAACACAACATAACATAACATAACATAACATATTATAACACAATATAGCATGTGTATTTTTAAAGCGCACATTCACCCAAGGGTATCTTGGTGCTGAATAACAGTTTCTTATTGTTACCCAACTCAATGTTACTCATTCTATCATCCTCAGAAGGATGAAAGGCTGAGTGGACCCACAGTATATGAACCTGTGCCCATGAGGTCAGACACAGGCCCCGACAGTGGACGCATTAGTCCACTAAGCCACCAGACTTAGCAACACCAACTCTGGCAAAATAGGTCTGACAGGGAACCTTCCATTTCAGGCAGATGGTCACCACAAATTCTAAAAAAATTGCTCTTCCACAAAAGAAAAAGTGAGGAGGTACAGTGCTAACATTTTATCCAGCTTCCCATTCTACTAATGTGCCATTGGGTGGGTGCATTCATACAGCCCCTCCTGCCTAAACATGCCAGTAATGGGAGCCTGGATTCTTTCTTTTCTGATGCCACTGATACAGGGACATTCGAAGAGAAGAAACAGCAGGTTGAATGAGTCCCCCATAACATGTTTGCAGATGGTGTACTCCATCACAAACGTTACAGATATCCCGTCGTATTACAAGTTCCATAGGATACAAGGGAATTAAAATTTGGCAGATGGGTTTTCAATCACATTTGTAATAGAGTAACACAGTCCGCAAAACTAGTAAGCAGGTCCTCAATGTGTGTCTTCAGGCAATCGCTGTATGCTGTTGCTGTGGTGTCTCTATAAGATTCTTGTGCCATGTTGAGGTTCCTGATGCGCGTGATACTGGTGCATTGCTCAGGAAAGGGTTGCTTTGTGTAAAGAAGATGTCAGCCTCTTCTTTCTCATCATCTCCACCTTCCACCGTGATTGGAGCAAAATCCTTGCTTTCATCACCTTCACAACCCCAACTGCAGCTATATTTTAAGGTGCGACACCCAGGGGGATTGCATGATGTTTTTTCATTTGAGTTGTTTGGCCTCCAGTGCCATTGTGTGAACCATTCAGAAAAAGGGGTGGTGATGAACAGAGTGTCTGAATTAAGCTGACCACTCTTACCCAGTCCAAAGATCAGGGCTTGATCCATCACCGTTATTTATCTCACTGCACCATCCCAGCTCAGAACCTGGCTATATGCAAATCAGTGTGTCCCTGGCCCAGTGCATCATGGGAACAGGGCAGACTAAACTACCAAGCCAATTCTTCACCAGAAAGGAGACAAGCTACCGGGGACCGGTTTCTGGCATTTCAGCCGTCTTCGGACCGGCTTGCTTGAATCCTGATGGTGCAGTGAGAAAGGGACTCATGTCTGAGCATACCCTGCCACACCTATAGTGGCCAAAAACGATTCAGAAAAGGGGGTGGTGATGAACAGAGTGTCTGAATTAAGCAGACCACTCTTACCCAGTCCAAAGATCAGGGCTTGATCCATTACCGTTATTTATCTCACTGCACCATCCCAGCTCAGAACCTGGCTATATGCAAATCAGTCTGTCCCTGGCCCAGTGCATCATGGGAACAGGGCAGACTAAACTACCAAGACAATTCTTCACCAGAAAGGAGACAAGCTAACGGGGACCGGTTTCTGGCATTTCAGCCGTCTTCGGCCCGGCTTGCTTGAATCCTGATGGTGCAGTGAGAAAGGGACTCATGTCTGAGTATACCCTGCCACACCTATAGTGGCCAAAAACGATTCAGAAAAGGGGGTGGTGATGAACAGAGTGTCTGAATTAAGCAGACCACTCTTACCCAGTCCAAAGATCAGGGCTTGATCCATCACCGTTATTCATCTCACTGAACCATCCCAGCTCAGAACCTGGCTATATGCAAATCAGTCTGTCCCTGGCCCAGTGCATCATGGGAACAGGGCAGACTAAACTACCTAGCCAATTCTTCACCAGAAAGGAGACAAGCTCCCGGGGACCGGTTTCTGGCATTTCAGCCGTCTTCGGCCCGGCTTGCTTGAATCCTGATGGTGCAGTGAGAAAGGGACTCATGTCTGAGTATACCCTGCCACACCTATAGTGGCCAAAAACGATTCAGAAAAGGGGGTGGTGATGAACAGAGTGTCTGAATTAAGCAGACCACTCTTACCCAGTCCAAAGATCAGGGCTTGATCCATCACCGTTATTTATCTCACTGCACCATCCCAGCTCAGAACCTGGCTATATGCAAATCAGTCTGTCCCTGGCCCAGTGCATCATGGGAACAGGGCAGACTAAACTACCGAGCCAATTCTTCACCAGAAAGGAGACAAGCTACCGGGGACCGGTTTCTGGCATTTCAGCCGTCTTCGGCCCCGCTTGCTTGAATCCTGATGGTGCAGTGAGAAAGGGACTCATGTCTGAGTATACCCTGCCACACCTATAGTGGCCAAAAACGATTCAGAAAAGGGGGTGGTGATGAACAGAGTGTCTGAATTAAGCAGACCACTCTTACCCAGTCCAAAGATCAGGGCTTGATCCATCACCGTTATTTATCTCACTGCACCATCCCAGCTCAGAACCTGGCTATATGCAAATCAGTCTGTCCCTGGCCCAGTGCATCATGGGAACAGGGCAGACTAAACTACCAAGCCAATTCTTCACCAGAAAGGAGACAAGCTACCGGGGACCTGTTTCTGGCATTTCAGCCGTCTTCGGCCCGGCTTGCTTGAATCCTGATGGTGCAGTGAGAAAGGGACTCATGTCTGAGTATACCCTGCCACACCTATAGTGGCCAAAAACGATTCAGAAAAGGGGGTGGTGATGAACAGAGTGTCTGAATTAAGCAGACCACTCTTACCCAGTCCAAAGATCAGGGCTTGATCCATCACCGTTATTTATCTCACTGCACCATCCCAGCTCAGAACCTGGCTATATGCAAATCAGTCTGTCCCTGGCCCAGTGCATCATGGGAACAGGGCAGACTAAACTACCAAGCCAATTCTTCACCAGAAAGGAGACAAGGTACCGGGGACCTGTTTCTGGCATTTCAGCCGTCTTCGGCCCGGCTTGCTTGAATCCTGATGGTGCAGTGAGAAAGGGACTCATGTCTGAGTATACCCTGCCACACCTATAGTGGCCAAAAACGATTCAGAAAAGGGGGTGGTGATGAACAGAGTGTCTGAATTAAGCAGACCACTCTTACCCAGTCCAAAGATCAGGGCTTGATCCATCACCGTTATTTATCTCACTGCACCATCCCAGCTCAGAACCTGGCTATATGCAAATCAGTCTGTCCCTGGCCCAGTGCATCATGGGAACAGGGCAGACTAAACTACCAAGCCAATTCTTCACCAGAAAGGAGACAAGCTACCGGGGACCGGTTTCTGGCATTTCAGCCGTCTTCGGCCTGGCTTGCTTGAATCCTGATGGCGCAGGGAGAAAGGGACTCATGTCTGAGTATACCCTGCCACACCTATAGTGGCCAAAAACGATTCAGAAAAGGGGGTGGTGATGAACAGAGTGCCTGAATTAAGCAGACCACTCTTACCCAGTCCAAAGATCAGGGCTTGATCCATCACCGTTATTTATCTCACTGCACCATCCCAGCTCAGAACCTGGCTATATGCAAATCAGTCTGTCCCTGGCCCAGTGCATCATGGGAACAGGGCAGACTAAACTACCAAGCCAATTCTTCACCAGAAAGGAGACAAGCTACCGGGGACTGGTTTCTGGCATTTCAGCCGTCTTCGGCCCGGCTTGCTTGAATCCTGATGGTGCAGTGAGAAAGGGACTCATGTCTGAGTATACCCTGCCACACCTATAGTGGCCAAAAACGATTCAGAAAAGGGGGTGGTGATGAACAGAGTGTCTGAATTAAGCAGACCACTCTTACCCAGTCCAAAGATCAGGGCTTGATCCATCACCGTTATTTATCTCACTGCACCATCCCAGCTCAGAACCTGGCTATATGCAAATCAGTCTGTCCCTGGCCCAGTGCATCATGGGAACAGGGCAGACTAAACTACCAAGCCAATTCTTCACCAGAAAGGAGACAAGCTACCGGGGACCGGTTTCTGGCATTTCAGCCGTCTTCGGCCCCGCTTGCTTGAATCCTGATGGTGCAGTGAGAAAGTGACTCATGTCTGAGTATACCCTGCCACACCTATAGTGGCCAAAAACGATTCAGAAAAGGGGGTGGTGATGAACAGAGTGTCTGAATTAAGCAGACCACTCTTACCCAGTCCAAAGATCAGGGCTTGATCCATCACCGTTATTTATCTCACTGCACCATCCCAGCTCAGAACCTGGCTATATGCAAATCAGTCTGTCCCTGGCCCAGTGCATCATGGGAACAGGGCAGACTAAACTACCAAGCCAATTCTTCACCAGAAAGGAGACAAGCTACCGGGGACCTGTTTCTGGCATTTCAGCCGTCTTCGGCCCGGCTTGCTTGAATCCTGATGGTGCAGTGAGAAAGGGACTCATGTCTGAGTATACCCTGCCACACCTATAGTGGCCAAAAACGATTCAGAAAAGGGGGTGGTGATGAACAGAGTGTCTGAATTAAGCAGACCACTCTTACCCAGTCCAAAGATCAGGGCTTGATCCATCACCGTTATTTATCTCACTGCACCATCCCAGCTCAGAACCTGGCTATATGCAAATCAGTCTGTCCCTGGCCCAGTGCATCATGGGAACAGGGCAGACTAAACTACCAAGCCAATTCTTCACCAGAAAGGAGACAAGCTACCGGGGACCGGTTTCTGGCATTTCAGCCGTCTTCGGCCCGGCTTGCTTGAATCCTGATGGTGCAGTGAGAAAGGGACTCATGTCTGAGTATACCCTGCCACACCTATAGTGGCCAAAAACGATTCAGAAAAGGGGGTGGTGATGAACAGAGTGTCTGAATTAAGCAGACCACTCTTACCCAGTCCAAAGATCAGGGCTTGATCCATCACCGTTATTTATCTCACTGCACCATCCCAGCTCAGAACCTGGCTATATGCAAATCAGTCTGTCCCTGGCCCAGTGCATCATGGGAACAGGGCAGACTAAACTACCAAGCCAATTCTTCACCCGAAAGGATTCAAGCAAGCCGGGCCGAAGACGGCTGAAATGCCAGAAACCGGTCCCCGGTAGCTTGTTTCCTTCCCAGTATAAGAATTTGCTTGGTAGTTTGGTCTGCCCTGTTCCCATGATGCACTGGGCCAGGGTCAGACTAATTTGCATATAGCCAAGTTCTGAGCTGGGATGGTGCAGTGAGCTAAAAAACGGTGATGGATCAAGCCCTGATCCTTGGACTGGGTAAGAGTGGTCTGCTTAATTCAGACACTCTGTTCATCACCACCCCTTTTCTGAATCATTGTGTGAACCAGGCTTACCTCGACAAACACTTGTTCAGCAAACGGAGTATATTGCAATGTTACCCTCCTGCTTGCTTATCGTAAAGAAGTCCCAAACTGGAGAGGTGAACCTTTTCAGTAGGCAACTAGTGCCACTGCAAATGCCCGAAGAATTAGAGGTATGTAGGTGTGTCGACAATTGCCTCTCTACAATGTGTACTTCTATTGAGGTAGTATTAGATGCAGGTCTCAGCAGGGGCCTTACAAATATGGGAGCTGGTGCTGGCATTGGTGGTAGCATCCGTGCCACATCCCTCAGAGCCGGTTGAATAGGAGGGATAATGACAGCCTCCTCTGGGCAAGCTTCTATGACAATGACTAGCTCATCATCCTCATCCCCCATAATTGTAAGACTTTCAGGAACTTTCCTTTTTCCTTGCCTCTCTTGGCCTGTTTCAGACTCTGCCGGAGTCCAATCCATGTCCTGATCATAGGAAAGGGGGCTTGGAGAAGATGCTAGAGTGCCTTTCCCTTTTCTTGCTGGAGATCTGGAAGCCAATAAAACAGGAGGTTCTTGCTCAGCAGGAAGCTCTACTTCCTGTTCTGCTCCTACTTTGGGAAGATCTACTATTGCTGGTGGCTCTTGTCCATTTTGCTCAGCTTCCTCCAACAATAGGGAGCTACTTTGTGCAAGAGCCAAATCTAATTTATTTTCACAGTTCGTTGGAATCCCTATAACTGCAGTGGCTGCCTTGCTGACAGACATGGGCTTGTGCTATGGTTGGGTTTGTGCCTTGATGTGGGAGTGATACTCCTAGTTTGCTCTCTGGAGGCCAGTGGGACAGGGTATGCACCTGTTACAACGCAATTTTTACAACGCACTACCACTACAACGCAGGCATTACAACGCATACCATTACAACGCATTGCGCTGGGGGGCGCTCTAGGATAAGAGGTAAGTTTAATTTACTATCCAACACCTTCCCTAGGGTCCACGGGGACTGGAGTTAGAATAGTAAATTATACTTACCACTATCCAGCACCCCAAAGCGCTATGCGTTGTAACGGTATGCGTTGTGAATACCGCGTTGTAATGGTATGCGGAGTAAAAGTATGCGTTGTAACGTCATACATCCGTGGGACAGGGTTAAGTTTCTGGAAAAATGTCTGGTCGGCACACCAGTGTTGGAAAGCCACTTCTTCTCGCTGGCCACTTTCTTAGCAGCACCTTTCTTTGGGGCCACCTTGAAGCTGTCAGATGGCAGTGGCACTTAGCTGCACAAGTGGAAGAGATTTGAGTACTCACATCACTTGTTGGCTGAATACACTGAGTCACTTTGATTGCAGTGGCGGCTCCTGGAGGGAGTGCTGTGAGGCTGTGGGGCAGGGGAGTGGCAGGGTGAGGGGGTAATAAACATCCAGCATACGGCCTACGCCATTTGGTGTTGCAGCATGCGCAATTTAATTTGCTTTATTTATTTATTTATTTATTTACCTAACTCCGTATGGCCGTATGCCAGAGTTTACTATCCCCCCACCTTGTCCCTCCCCCGCCCTGCATGACTCCCTCCAGGAGCCGCCACTGTTTGATTGTAAATCTGCCACCCTGTGTTTAACCTGGTCCAAGCGAATGTCACTGGCTTTGCCCACGAACGTCACTGCTCTTTGCAAGTTGTGGGAAAAACGAGAACATTTCTTAGCTGATCTGACAGTCCTTGTTTCAGTTTAACTCCGTTATAACAAGTACTCTACTGACATCTAGTGGGCGAGTCATTAATTACAAGATTGGAGACGCACTCGTAATGTAAATTTCACTCAACTGGTTATTTCGAATTCTCACTTGAGTGAAATTCAGTACAAGCCAATGCCAGTTGCATGTCCTACTTCTGGATGTCTGTGAGCTACACAACTGGCACCGGAGAGCCACTATTCCAACATGGGCTTCAACGTCATGGTCACGAAGTTTGTTATAACATTTAAAAAAAAATAGCAGGTGGACAAGCATCGATTGGTGAAACAGAGAGAACGGAACTGACTTTGGATTCGGGCATTCAATTGTTTTTTTTTACGAACTCGCATAAGAGGATCTACAGACAGTTGGCCTTTCTGGGCTTGCTTGCCTCGAGCTAGATAGAGCCTGAGAGGTGCTGCCGGTGCAGACTGCCGATAATGGAGCGGCGGGAATGTATTATTTGAAAAAAAACTTGGACACTTCACAAACTTAGAAATATACTGCTATTTTGCATCGATTAAGAGGCACAGAGCACATAGTGGACAGCGCTGACCAACATAGAAAAGAAAGACAATGTGGCACTAAGAGGAATTAAATGTAAACTTTACAAACAGTGTTATCAGTCTTAACTCAATCGATTTCTGATCAGGCATATGAATTAGTTCTGTACTGAAGCACATTAGAACTTGCTGAAATTTGCAAAGAAGAGATAGTGAAGAAACAGGACTGTCCCAGTAAATTCGAGACACCTAGCCACCCTAAACTATAATGACTGCACTAAATGTCATAGAAGGACTGCATAGGTGCATTCCACCAATCTATGAGACAAACTATGGGCCATATTATCAAGAAAAGAAAGGGTGATACATTATTGCCGCTTTTATCTGCAGGAAACTGCCGCTAAAGCAGCGATAATGGGCTTGATAATATGCCCTTGTGATTTCCCATAGAAGCCCAGGTTTTGGTGTTAACCTGGGCTTCTATGGGAATTCACAAGGGCATATTATCAAGCCCATTATCGCCGCTTTAGCAGCAGTTTCCTGCCGATAAAAGCAGCAATAATGTATTGCCCTTTCTTGATAATATGGCCCTATATTTCAGAGCTCTAGGAAAGAATTAGAGGCAGTCACCCTTCATCATTAGCCTCAAATGTCTCCGTATAGCATATTCAGTGTACAAAAGACATATCTTTTGTGAGAAATCCAATCACTTTAGGTCCCTCCGGGACTCATCCAAGAACCAACAGAAATAACTCCACTATCTAGTCAAAACTGCCAACAGCCCTGCACATTCATTACATTTGATGTCACACCAAAGAAAGCAGGAGAGTTTCAACAGTTCTTTGACTCCAACTGTCCAGGGGGGGCTGCTCGTGCACGTGTGCACCTGGGACACCTCAGAGCTGCCCTCCTGCAGGGAGCCCCAAGAAGAAGCTCTGATCTCCCTTTTAATTGTACTTTCTAATTTTGTTGATGGTAATTGATTCTTGATGTTTCCATTCTCCAGTATGTGGTGAGGGTGTCAGACATCCTCGTCACCGGTGAACTCAACAGATTTCAGCCTATTTAAGCCAGTGCTAGCAAGCGCACAATAAATAGGCTATTGGTGCCTCAGCAGTGTTTGTTTCCTGGAAATGGCAGAAATTTCGAGCGGCCAGAAATGCTCTAGAAGACTAACTTTCTTGGCCGTGCCCGTTGAATCCCATGTCAATCCTCTGCTGGGAGTTCCTTTTCTTTTCCTGTTGCCCGTCGGAGGTCAGCCGTGAAGGATGCTATTGCACTGCCGCATCAACACCCTGGGTGAGGATTACAGCCCCCAGGGTGCACCAGTAACTTCACCGCTGCCGCGAGTGAGGGGAGACATGGTCACCCCCGCATAAAGCGATGCCTCTACCCCCGCGGGACTCACGTGGGATGGCGCCCGGACCAAGCCAGGACCAAGGGTGGTCCCGTTTGAGCCTGTTAGAGACTGGTAGAGATTGGGGCTGGGCCAGCCCTTAACATCTAACTTGTAAGCATTACACTGGTAAATCTTGTCGCAACTGCTTTTATACACTGGCCAAAATGAACAAGATGAAGGTGGGTGTGGGTTCTGGAGTTGTAGGAACATTAGATGCGTTCCTCTCTAGGGCTGAATCAGCATTGATTCACGAGATCCAGCTCACTGAACGCAGACTATCGCTGGACCCTCACTACCCTTGACCAACTTCGTGTCGAAGCCCCTCCTTGAGGGCAATGTCACCACCGATGCAGGTCCACTGATTAGCCAGGCCTCACTGGCATCATTAAATCTACCATCCCCAGATACGGGGAACAACGCCCAAACCCCGACACCCCTATGGTACATACAAGGAGTCAAAAATCAAGCCAGGTTCGTGGTGGGGAATCTAAGAAAAGGAAATAGCGGGGCCTCACAAAGTCCGTCCAGCAGGTATCCAGACCGAACAAACGTAAGGCGGGTGGAAATGGGTGCACGGGTAGTTTAAATGATAATACTTCCACCAGTAATGATTGCACTACCCCCATCACCACTGCAACAATTGACCTACCATCTTGTTCGTCTGAGGATGCTCTCATCACATGGGTAGAAAAAAAACCTCCTAAACTTGATGAATCCACTTTTAGATATACTGGCCCTAATAGAAGGCAGGTTGACCAAAATAGAGCAGACCATCTTGAACGCCCTGCTAACCAATTCCAACGTGCAACAGTGTGAAGGGACATCTTCTCAGGTGGCGGGAAGAGCACGCTCAAGGGCACTCACCAACACTGCACACTGTCACCCTCCCCTAGTCCCGGCAGCACCTATGACTAATCAATCCCTGTACCCAATCAATAGTGGCACACATTCTACCTTTGTTCCGCCTGTAGAGGAACCACGCAGTCGGGCCCCGCAAAATAGTATTACCAGCAACTTCCAAGCTCATATGTCCCTATATCTCCCCTCTGACGCAACAGCCTACACAATTGTTTTGGGCAACGTCCCAGTGTTACAGCCTGCAGTACAGGAACACTGGTCTTCGTTGAGGAATAGGGCTTTACATCTGCTGACTGCCAGGACAGGTATCAAACATGACCTCTTTTTTTAACTTTAAAATGGTCCATGGATCGGCACCTCACACAAGTCCCTTACTGGGGACTCTGTGGTGTTAAGCTTTGGGTCTCCAGGATTGGTCCAATATATTTTGAATAGGGCCGGAAATCGCCAAAGAAAGACGAATGAAAGTAATACCCTCCCTCTGGGTTTCTTCTACCAACCGACCACAGCTAACAGGGGATCACATATACAATGTCTTTGGCACTTTTGCTTCCCTAGATGATATTGATTGACTCAGTTCTGATACCAATTCACCGTTTATGGGATCATATGATCTCGGGGGCACTTGCAAGAATGGTTTTAATCCATACCTGTTGACCATCAAAGAACCAATCTTAATTGGGGACCACTTATGTGGGTGGTACCCCAGATTTTGTAGAAAATTACCAAGGTGGGGTGGATTGGACTAGTGCAGTGGAGGAGGACCACTTTTCTAGCCCCCTTCTTGCAGGGCTCTCAACGTCTAGTGATGGATGGAGGCAGGTGGTTATGGATAAGGACATCGTTCGGAACCCTGTTGACATTTCCAGTATTCACATCCAAGGGCCTAATAAATCTAGTTTAACACTGGTTTGCTGGAATATTGCTGGTCTCTCCTTCGAAATTCCCTCATCTGAATGGTTTGCATTCATTGATAATCATGATACTTGGGCATTTCAAGAAACCTGGGCCCTAGAACAAATCTGTCACCCAGGTTTTCTAAACTTTTATAAACTAGTCCTGGGGGGGAAAGAGGGGCAGACCCAAAGGGGGACTCGTCATCTGGATCAGACAGCAAGCATGCTACACAGTGGAGGAAGTTAAGATCGATAATGGGGATGTCATAGCCATTAGACTGCGGATGGGGATGGCTCCAGATTTATCGGTCATCAGTGTCTACGCAAGAGGGTTCCCTGGGCACAAAGGGTCCGGCACTGTTGCATCTCTAGAAGGGTTTTTAGACAAGCACAGGGGACTTAACATGTGGAGAAGTGAGGCTCAATGATTAGAGCAAAAAACACAGTTGATGGACAGAATGTAGAACAATGTCATACATTCACCCCAGTACAAGGATCTGGGCCTAAATCCATCGTTTTTTTGCACTCCACACCACCCTGGGTTAGACACTGGCTATATGCAAATCAGCCCTGACCCTGTGCATCATGGGAACAGTCCAGTCCGAACTACCAAGCCATGTCTTTCCCAGACCGGAATCAAGCATCCAAGGACCAGTTTCTGGCTATCAGCCTTCATCAGCCTGGATAGCTTGACTCCAGTGGTGTGGAGAGCCTGGGACTCACGTCTGAGTATACCCAGCACACTCGGGGTGAAAATTGCGAAAAACACAGTTGATGGACAGAATGTAGAACAATGTCATACATTCACCCAGTACAAGGATCTGGGCCTAAATCCATCGTTTTTTTGCACTCCACACCACCCTGGGTTAGACACTGGCTATATGCAAATCAGCTCTGTCCCTGTGCCTCATGGGAACAGTCCAGTCCGAACTACCAAGCCGTGTCTTTCCCAGACCGGAATCAAGCATCCAAGGACCGGTTTCTGGCTATCAGCCTTCATCAGCCTGGATAGCATGACTCCAGTGGTGTGGAGAGCCTGGGACTCACGTCTGAGTATACCCATGAGGCACAGGGTCAGACTGATTTGTATATAGCCATGTCTGAACTGGGGTGGCAGAGTGGGCTAAAGAACGGTGATGGATCAAACCCAGATCTTTTGTCTGGGTATGAGTGTTTGATTGGTTCAGATGCTCCGTCCATCACCACCCCCTTTTATACCACTTTTGGCCACCATAAGTGTGGCAGGGTATGCTCAGACGTGAGTCCCTTGCTCACTTTGCCACTTGATTCAATCAAGCCGGGCTGAAGACGGCTGGAATGCCAGAAACCGGTCCTCGGAAGCTTGTTTCTGGTCCAGGGAAGGCATGGCTTGGCAGTTCGGGCTGGACTGTTCCCATGAGGCACAGGGTCAGACTGATTTGCATATAGCCATGTCTGAACTGGGGTGGCAGAGTGGGCTAAAGAACGGTGATGGATCAAACCCAGATCTTTTGACTGGGTGTGAGTGTTTGATTGGTTCAGATGCTCCGTCCATCACCACCCCCTTTTGTACCGTCAATGATTAGAGCGGCAGACCCTGATGCAGAGGTCTGGCCCGGGACCAGGGTTCAATTCCCCGCCTCAGCGGGTCTTGGGCTCAAAATTCCACAGACTTGATAATTCTCGACTCGTGCCTATTCCAATCATGGAGTCCCACTCTGCAACTCTGGACAATAGCTTGCTTAATCTCCACAACGGCCCCCACAACGCTAAGGATTCCTGGCCTCCACCTTGGGGGTGCCCAGGAGTGGACGCCTCACAGGGAAAGCCAGGATGGGTTCCACAGCGGTATAGGTACAAGCGCCTTGAGACCCTTGCAGGTGAGTAGTGCGCTATACAAGTATCAATTAAACAACCTGATAATCGCAGGGGACTTTAATTGCACCTTCGAGCCCCTAGATTACGAAGAAGGCAATCTCAGTACCGAGGAGGATGCACAATGGGACATACTGTCACTTGTCCTTACTCCCATCAAAAAATGGACTGAGTCGGCATTAGAAACTGAAAGGGCTATGTTTGCAACAAGGGATTTGGGCAGTCAATGGGAGATCCAAGCCAGACAGGCGGGGCACACACACTTTTAATAATAGCACAAGAAGTAGCCGGATTGTTTACATTTTTCTTAACATGGAATTCTGGTCGTCCCGACAGGACATGGTAGTTCATGAACGGCTTGAAAGTGACCACAACCCTTTAGTACTTTTTCTGCAGGTCCCTGGTCTTCCCATCTATGACTGCCAGGACATAGAAACGGCCACAATAGAAGTGGAGCTCACCAATGACTCCAGGAGAGTCAAATGGGCAAAGGTTGTAGTTAATGAAGGGCATTTAGAACAGATGAAGGCACTTATTGAGCACTACTTAGCAATTCTCCAAAATTGTGAAACCCAGGAGGACATAAATGTAATTCTTTTGCAGATTCACAACGAGCTGTTCTCTAAACTTAAATCCTTTTTTACTAAAAAGCCCCAAAAAATATGAAAGAACCATGGCCAAAAGCAGCCTCGTGGTACAATAAACGATGTAGAGAGGCTTACAAGAGTCTATCAAGAGCTATTACACTAAAAAACATGGAAGATATCAAAAAGGCAAGGGCCGGGTGTAGGCAAGCACTATCACAAGCCTAAAGGGAATGGGATGAAAACCATTGGCAAAACTTGCTTAACGCTAGCAAGGAAAAGAAAATGGCCACATTTCGGCATCTCGTCAAATGAGGCAGCGGTGTATCAAACCCAGCCCCTGTAAACTATGTTGCACCTGAGAAGTGGACTTCTCATTTCGAAGCCCAGTTTCACCCAAGCAATGATAGCACAGATAAATGTATAATGCCTAACACTACCACCACCCTGCATTTTTTTAAACAAGAGGTTCAAAAGGCCATTAAACTAATCCCAAAAGGCAGGGCCCCAGGCCTCGATTGTATACCTGCGAACCTGTTCATGTACGATGAGGATAACTGGACGACCTATATCCAACAACTTGCTAATGCCATAGCAAGTGGTGCCCCCATCTCGGAGTCGTGGTCTGGAGCAGAAATCATCCCGTTTTTTAAAAAGTGGGATCGATCCAAACCTGGCAATTATAGACCTATAAGCCTCATTGACTGCATCCAAAACATCATTGCCAGACTGGTTTTATGTGAAATCCAGACGTGGAGGGATGAAACAGAGATTTTGTCACCAATCCAGGCAGGGTTTCGGCCGCACACCGGTACTATTGACCAGGTTCTTAGGTTTGTGACCATCTACTGGAAAGTGGTAATTATAGGAGGGGGCACGCTATTTGCAGCCTTTATCGATCTTAAATCGGCTTTTGATCTGGTGCCCCGTGTTAAAATGAGGAGAACCTTCTTGGATATGGGGATGCTATTAGAAATATTGGCTGTTCTAGTTACCCTGCTTAATTCAAACATTGCTCAGGTATGTTGGGGCATCAACGGGGAAGTTACGAACGAGTTTCCAATTGCCAAGGGGGTCCGTCAAGGATGTGTTCTAGCCCCGACCCTGTTTTCCCTCTTCATTATTAGGGTCGTGGAATACTACACAGACTACCCCACAGATGCCCCCTCTCTAGCAGGCCTGAAGATACCCCTGTTAATGTTCGCTGATGACACCATGATATTATCTAAGACCCAGAGAGGGTTGCAGTCAGCCCTCACCAGGTTTGAGGAGTTCTGCAGCGATTATGACCTTGAGGTAAATGTGGAGAAGACAAAGTTTATGGTCTTCCATAACCGCAAGGCCATTAAAGTGAATGTTTTTATGAACAAAGTCCAGCTAGAGCAGACCGATGATTTTACATATCTGTGAATTACACTAGGAAGTAAACTAAACTGGAAATCCCAGATCGACAGGTTGGTTCCCAAACATGCCCAACTGACAGGAGTCCTCATGAAGGAGCAGAGACTATCCCACACAAAACCAGTGGCTCCTGTCATAAAGATATATAAAACTAAAATTAGCACTTCAGTACCTTATGAGGCGGAGCTATGGGGGTTCAAAGATTTAACATCCCTGACTGCAGTTCAAAATAAGTTTGTGAGAACCCTGTTATATCTTGCATCTTCAACTCCACTCACGCCTCTTTATCTTGATTTGTGCTGCAATCAGTTTGAGGACATAGCCCGATTCAGACCTGTGGTGTATTGGAGAAGGCTATGGGTTACCCCTGAACTGTCCCTGTACGCCCAAGCTCTTCTTGAAACCAGACGGGCTGACTGCTCATGCAAGATCTACTGGTTTAGAAGGATAAAAGACACCCTGAGTGGGGATGATCAGTTTATGGGACAATCTCGCAGGTACCACTTTTCCCTCTAAGAAAGAGCTTAAACAGCTTATTGGAACATGATTACGATGAAACGATTTTCTTCTAGAACGAGTCCTACCTTGACAAGGGACTTCTTGGAGAACAAACACGAGTTTTTGTATGAAAGCTATTGGGATTTTATCACTGTACCAAAAGATAGGAAACTGTATCATCAGTTCAGAGTGGGTTCACTTCCTATTAAGTCCTTCACAAGCAAATGGCACACCCTGAACAAAGCTAATTTTATTGTATGCCCATTGCAGAAGGAAACAATTGCACATGTTCTTTTTGCCTGCCTGGCTTACAAAGCCCCCGAAACAGATGTCTCAAACCAGTCTGTTTAAATTTTGGCACAAGTTCGGGTGTAGGGGCACTAAGGATCTTAAAGACAGATACTTGTGAGCCTATAGAGATTGCTCTTGCAAAATTTCTGGGATGGATGTGGGCCAATCATGCGAAATTAACAAGGACTTTGTAGTAGTGAATGTCTTTTCATATAACACTAGCATTCAAGAGCTCATAATCTGTTCTCTGCTCAATGATCATGTATATGGTTTTCTTTTTTCCTACAATGGACCTAGTGGTGTCATTCCTCAAATTATGATAATTTCTTAGGTGGTTTATTAACACTTTCAGGCAAATCATATTTATTCCGCTTTTATCATTCTGACTAATAAATGTTTTATACTTGTGATTTCACTGAATATAAATTTTAGTACATGTTGGATTTTAATGGTTTATATAATGAATTCTTAGATTTCTTTTTATTGATTTATAATGTCTTTAATGATTTGATAATCAAAAGACTAATTGACTGACTGACCGACTGACTCCAAAGTTAAGCTGCTTCTATGCCAAGATGTCCACCCTTCCCCTGAAGTGCAAATCCAAGTACACTTGGCAAATATTTAACACAATGATGGAGGAAAACATACTCAAATTCATCCTGAAAACCAAAGCCTCCATCGTCTTTTTGGACCAAATACTGGGCAACATTGCCACAGACCTTTATACTCACATTATCCCTAACTGGACTAAATTGGTAATGTTTTCCTTCAGTTATGGAGTATATCTTGACTGCCTCAAAAGTAGACACGTCACTCCTTTCCTCAAAAAACCCTCTGCAGATACTAATTACCTAAACAGCTATCGCCCGTTCCCCAACCTGACTTACCTCGAAAAACATTGAAAGAAGAGTAGGGGAGCAGCTCACCCAACACATAAAGATAACAGCCTCTTAGATGAATATCAATCCAGTTTTAATCAGGGCTACAGCACTGAAACAGCTTTACTGAAAGTAGTCAATAATGCACTTCGAATCCCAGACCCAGACAACTCCTGCCCCCTCATTCTTCTCAAAATATCATCAGCCTTCGACACGGTACACCACCACATGCTCTTAGATACCTTCGAAAATCAAATGGCCATTGATGGTATGACCATTACATTTTTTTAATCATTCCTCATGGGCATATCTCAGGGGATAAAAATTGATGACTGTCTCGCTGTGCCCATGGCGGCTGTACACTGGATCATCCAAGGACCTATCCTTACCCAAGCCCTATTCAAGCAGTACTTTTAGCCACTTGGCGTCATCCTTAAGAAAGCCAGGATTTCATATCAACAATATGCAGATGAAACACAACTATAGCTAAAGTTCTTCTCACCAAACAACATTGTGTATCTCGCCATCACTCTGTAGATACCTGCTGAGTAACTTGCTTCCTTTTGGAATTTTGTAGTTCTAGAGTTTATATAGCTATATTTGGTAGTATTTGGTCATTCTCGAACCCTCTGTAACTATCCATGTAATGGCTTAGATCTACTGTAAAGTACTCTGGCACCTTTGGGTAGTGTTTATATAAAAATGAAACAACAAATAAATAACTGAATTCCTAGATGTCCCCCCCCCCCCCCCCCGAAAAAAAACCCACATTACAGCAATCTCATTTTACTACATGAATAGCTCAATCAATTTTGTGGCATTCAGGGACCGGTATGTTTGCATCTTCAAAAAGTAAAAACAGACCTGAAAGCTCCTGAAAGAAAATTATAAACCAGGATTTAATCATTTTAACTATGTGCCTACGAGGCAGCAGGTTAGGTGGTAGTGAGAGGCACAAGGATATTTAAAAAATGCCTTTTCTACAATATGGAACTAAAAGAAAACATGGATTAAATGGGGACTGTTCATATTCATTCAACTTTGATATTTACTATCGTAACCACATCCCTGTTAGACTATATTCCCGTCCGGTGCTGCATTTCTCAAAATCCCATTGTTTGTGACAAGGTCAACTCGTCATAAGCACAGGGCAGGTAAAACTCATGACGAGTTGACCTTGTCACAAGCTTAAACATTTTTACTCATGATTTGAGCTAAGAATAGAAATTGTTAGGCAATCGATCAATTATGATGTAATTGTATGTTTTGTGCATGTTATCGCTCCATAATTCCACATTGGCCGTCTTCACTGGTTGTTAGAAATTGTTGTTTCAATTTGAAGGGGTTGTGAGCCCTCCTCAAGCAACAGCCACAATCTCTGGCAGGGTAAACCACAAAAAAACAACTAAAGTAACCTGTGCTTAACCCTCTGGTAGCTTGGCACAAAATCAGTCAGGCTTAACTTAGAGGCAATGTGTAAAGTATTTATGCAGTACAAAAACAGTAAGAAAGTGAAAACAAAACACAAGAAAAATCCCAAATCAATTTAGAAAAATATATTGTGATTTAAAAAATAATTTGACACCAAAGCAACAAAAATCCTATCAGTAGAACTGGAGATATTGATTTTTAAGGTTTAGTTTAATGTAGGGCCAAAAAGCGTAAAGCACCAACTGAGGGTATCTGGTCATGCTGGACAGGGGCAAAGTCACAAGTTCAGGTTGACTGCGATGGAGTGCACACCTGGCACAGGACCAAGTTTGGGCCATTGAGGATTGTACCTTATGTCCTTGGTGCATGTTCTGCATGGTGTTTCTTTGCAAGGTCTTGCGTTGTCCAGCGTTGATTCCAGTGAGCTGAGCTGCAAGGCTTTGTGGGGTCTGGCATCACTTGGCATCAGTTCTTATGAAGCTTGCAGCTCTGCAGCAAGGCTTCACAGTGCATTGCATGGCTCTGTGTCTGTTTCGATGAAGCTTACAGTTGTGCAGTGAGACTTCGCAATGAGTTGTATCATCCGCCATCAGTTCCTGTGAACCTTTTAGCTGAGTGACGAGTCTTTGCGTGGCTTTGTGTCATTTCACACCAGTTTTGATAATTTTTTCAGTTAGACGAGGAGAGGTCCTCTCTGATGCCTGACAAGGGTCCACCATTTGGGGATCATGAACTCACTCCAGCCGAGGCCAGCAGGGCTCAGGCAGGTCCAGTAGCAGGTCTGGGGCAGCATGTCAGGGGCAGTTCTAGGTAGGCTTCTGGAGCTTGTTGTGTCCTTGAAGCTTAGAACATGTCAGCCACCTGACCCTTGGAGTCTCTTTGCCAGGGATGAAGGGAACAGGTCTGTCTTTCTTCTCGGAGATCAGGACAGGCCTCAAGCAGTAGCACAATTGTCTGACAGCAGGGCATTCTTTTAAGTAGTATCCGCTGGTGCAGGTGTGTACTGAAGAATGGCTCCGAGGGTCCTATTTTTATACCTGGTACCAGCTTTGAAGTGGAAGAGACATCTGTAATTTTCCCTCACAGATAGCTCTGGAAATTCCTTCTTTTTCGTCCTGGTCCTAGGATGGCTGAGATTACCAAAGGCTAGTTTAGTGTCCTTTGTGAGTGTGTTAAGTCATCTCCTTTGAAATGTAAGTGGGGCTGTGCACAGCTTTTACCTTCCCACCCTGGCAGGGTGACCCATCTTGCCAACATCTAGTCTCCCTTTGTGCCAATCTTTCGACGAAGGAAAACACAAAGGCCAACTGGCAACTACACCCAGTCATGTGATTCAGATTACAGGCTGCAGTCACTAAATGGTTAGGACAAGAAAATGCTAATTTTCTAAAAGAAACATTTTTAGAATTGTGGCTTCAAATCCAACTTTAGCATTAAAGAGAGCTTTACATTAAAGTAAATTTGAGTGTAAAAACAGCATTCCTAACTTCCCACAATCAAAAGGTATCACTTATTAAATATAATATGTTAACACCCAATGTTATGCTATGAGAGAGGTAGGCCTCACAGTATTGAAAAATGAATTTGGGAGTACATGTCCAACTTTTTGAATGCATTGCGCTGTTCCATAAGGCCTGTTCAGGCCTTCTGTAGAAGTGATTTATATGTATTAAAAAGGAAGGTTTAGGCCTGGCAAAAGTTTTCTTTTGCCAGGAGACAAAATGGCAGTTTAAAAACCACACACAGGCAGCAGTAACAGGTCTGAGACATGTTTAAAAAAAACTACTTAAGTAAGTTGCACAAGAAGTACTGAAGGCACAAAGTAGCATTTAATTTGCAGCCATGCAGGCCCTGTGTACATGTAGTACCATTTTACTAGGGATTTATGAGTAAATAAAATGCGCCAAGTGGGTATAACACAATTTAACTGTTTAAAGAAGTGAGCAGAGCCACTTTAGCACTGGTTAGCAGTGGTAAAGTGTATAGGGTCAGATGTAGGAAGGCTATTACCGGTCGTTAACGAACGAAATTAACGAATTTCGGCCGTTACCGACCGATAATAGGCTTTTCTGATGTAGGTGGTCAATTTACAGATTCGGTAAATACCGAATCGGTATTTACCGATTCGGTATTTACCGAATCTTCATTTACCGATTTGGTATTTACCGAATGTGTAAATGACATGTAGGAAGCACTTTGAAGAGTGCTTATGTGCCTTAAGGATTCGTTATTTACCACCAACTATTAGTTGGTGGTAAATAAGGAATACCTCTGTAAATGCAAATCTTTGCATTTACATCAGTGCCATGTGGCAGACACACATGCCCTCAGGGCATGTATGTGTGCCACATGTGCACACAAGCACTATACAGGGGTGCAACAGGGTGTCAAAGTGACACCCTGCCACCCTTGACTCTTTCTCTATTTTACCGAATCGGTATTTATGGATTCAGTAATTGGCATTCATTCCTATGGGCCTCCATGCACATAGGATTGAATGGCAATTACCGAATAGTTAAATACCGATTCGGTAAATACCATCTTAACGATTCAGTAATTTTTACCCAATTTTTATCTACATAGCATTTACCGATTCAAAAATACTGAATCGGTAAAATTCGGTATTTTCGAATCGGTAAATGCTATTTACCTACATCTGGCCCGTAGTGCCTTAAAGCCAACACACATCTATTCCACCAGATCAGGAGGGGAGCAGGCAAAACATTTGGGGAAAGGCCATCCTCAGGCTGTCAAGCCTAACACTGGTCATCATATGTCCTCCTTTCAATACATTACTTAGTGTTTCTAAGTTCTCTTATAGACTGTGACTCATCTCTAAGGAACACGTCAATCCTTGACGTTTCATGATTAGCTTTCTTTTTAAACATGCACACTGTTTAGTTTTATCCTTTCTTTTTACACTTGTGGTTTAACAATTGAGTTTTTTGTGGCTTTAATTATCAGTGTCTCACTTTTCTACCTGCATCCAATCTCTTTCAGTAGCTTTCTCCTTCACACCTACTCTTACCTTTCTGAGTTTTCTTTAGTTATTTCATTTGAGGGTTATCTGTACATATTGATGATAAATATATTTTTCAGCCTTGAAAAAGGTCCTTCAACTATGAAATACAAATTTTCACAATGCAATAGTCATCCGATTCACACCTTATGGTTTTTCACCAGAAGTGTTCCAACTTTGGACTATATGAATAACATTACTCTCTGGTTCTTTTACAGCTTATGACATATTGCATTTTGAATTCCTATGTTTTTTAATATCCAACAAAGATATGTATATATATTTGTTTATGACCTCTGACCCTGCTCACAGGTTGGTCGCTCCCCACGCTGCTGCATGGCTCTGCCTGCATTGTTTTTGCCTAATCTTGTATTTTTCCCCTGTGCCTAACTTGCTATCTTGCCCAGACTTGATTTTATTCCCCTGTGTACTTGCTTTCTTGCCCAGACTTCTTTTTATTCCTCAGTGCCTACCTTGCTTTCTTGCCCAGACTTGTTTTTATTCCCCTGTGCCTGTACTTGCTTTCTTGCCCAGACTTGTTTTTATTCCCCTGTGCATAACTTGGATTTTTGCCTAGACTTGTTTTTATTCCCCTGTGCCTGTACTTGCGTTCTTGCCCAGACTTGTTTTTATTCCCCTGTGCCTAACTTGCTTTCTTGCCCAGACTTGTTTTTATTCCCCTGTGCCTGTACTTGCTTTCTTGCCCAGACTTGTTTTTATTCCTCTGTGCCTGTACTTGTTTTCTTGCCTGAACTTGTTTTTCCTTCCTGTGCCCAGTTCTCCCGCGGCCTGCCCGTTTTACCCACCGCTGAGTCCCTGCGGCCCGCCCCCTGCAATCCCATTCGCCGCCCCACTCCCGTCTCCCAGCTGCTCCTCCCTCCCACATCCCCTCATATGGATGCAGCGGACGCGCGCAGCTGGTACGCTGTTGGTGCCGAAGGCACGCCAAAGGCAAGCCCGTTTGCGCCCGTCCGCGCCCGGACTGCGCCCAGCGCCAGGATCCCTGGACCCCGCGAACGCCACAACGCCCGACACTGCTACAATGCCAGAACCCTCCACGCACTCAACGCCAGACAATCACAAACCTGCTTCCTGGCTGCCACGAAGCGCACCCACGGAGCTTTCACCTGCTGGAACTGCAGCTTCACAAGCATACACCCCACCATACTGCTGACCAGGAAAGTACCCAACCACCTCAGATGAATCTTTCTAAACACCTGCTCTGCCCGCAAACACGCCGTTGAACTCTGGGACCTACTTGACTCAACCTTCCGAGACGTCGCCTTCCTTACGGAGACCTGGCTGAACCCCGCCTCGGCACCCGACATAGCCATAGCCATAGCCATCCCAGTAGGCTACAAGATCACCCGCCGGGACTGCACCAATGGAGCAGGAGGAGGAATCGCCATCATGCAGATGAACACTCTCAGAGTCTCGACCAACACTGACGACACCCTCAGCACCACCGAACACCTGCACTTCCAGATCCACACCAACCCCAACACCACCCTCAGAGGAACCCTCAGCTACAGACCCCCCGGACCCGACCACAGTTCAGCGACTCCATCGCCAGCTTCGTCAGCACACATGCCCTCGCCTCCACGGACGACATCCTTCTCGGGGACCTGAACTTCCACCCCGAGAACAACAACGACACCAATTCCACCACCCTGATCGACAACCTAGCCTACCTCGGACTCAGACAACTCGTCACAATACCCACCCACTCCGCCGGTCACACCCTTGACCCCCTCTTCTCCACAAGCCCCCACGTCTCCTTCAACCACACCACTGTACTCCACTGGACCGACCATCGCTGCATCCACTTCACCTTCAAGAAACCCACCATGCACCCCGCACCCAACAGATGCCTCGCCGCTGCTGGAGCAAAGTCACCGAAGACCAGCTAACCACTACCCTTGCCGAGAGCCCACCCTCCGACCCCACCTACCCTGACACTGCTGCCGCAACCTCAGACAGTGTATCAACGATTGCGCGAACACCCCCGCCCTGATCACGAAACCCTCCAACAGTCACACCAAAAAGAAAGCCAGCTGGTTCACTGAAGACCTCCGGGTCTCCAAGCAAATCTGCTGAAAGCTGGAGAAGATCTGGCTCCGTGAACGAACACCGGACAGCCACCTAGCCCACAAGAATGCCACCCGCAGACACCATCACCTCATCAGATCCACCAAAAGGGCCTCCTTCAAAAACCACCTAGACAATAATGCGCACAACAGCAAAGAACTCTTCAACATCGTAAAGGAACTCTCCAGCGCCAGCTCCAACACCAACGACGTCCCACCTTCTTTCACCGCAAGATCGCAGACATCCCCGACAGCTTCAACGCCATGATCGCCCCAAAAACCACGGAGAATTCCGCCCCCACGACCACCATCCGCACCAACTGCCTGCTCTCCTGGACCAATATCAACGACGACGACACCATCAAGATCAAGAACACCATCCACTCCGGATCTCCGTCAGACCCATGCCCACACCACTTCTTCAACAAAGCCAGCACATCTATTGCACCCCATCTACGGAAAGTCATCAACACCTCCTTTGAGACAGCAACCTTCCCGGAGAGCTGGAAGCACGCTGAGATCAACGCCTTACACAAGAAACCCAAGGTGGACCCCAAGGACCTCAAGAAATTCCGGCCCATCTCCCTGCTCCCGTTCCCAGCAAAGGTCATCGAGAAGACCGTCAACGAACAACTGACCTGTTACCTTGAGGAAAACAACATTCTGGACCCTTCCCAGTCCGGGTTCCGCAGCAACCACAGCACCGAGACTGCCTTCATTGCCACCACCGATGACATCAAGTCCCTGCTGTACAGCGGAGAAACGGCGGCCCTCATCCTCCTGGACCTGTCAGCCGCCTTCGACACGGTCTGCCACCACACACTACGAACACGCCTCCAAAACACCAGGATCCACAAGAAGGCCCTGGACTGGACCACTTCCTTCCTCTCTGGCAGAACACAGAGTGTCCGCCTTCCGCTCCGAAGCCACCGAGATCATCTGCGACATACCCCAGGGCTCATCCCTCAGCCCAACTCTGTTTAACATCTACATGGCACCGCTCACCCACGTCGCCCATCGGCATGACCTCAACATCATCTCCTACGCCGATGACACCCAGCTGATCCTCTCCCTCACCAAGGACCCCCACACTGCCAAAACCAACCTTCACGAAGAAATATAGGCCATTGCTGAATGGATGAGGAACAGCCGACTGAAGCTGAACTCGGACAAGACAGAGGTCCTCATCCTCGGATCCACCCCTTCGATCTGGGACGACTCCTGGTGGCCGACCTCACTGGGAACTGCTCCAACACCCACCAACCACGCACGCAACCTAAGGGTCATCCTCGACTCCACCATCTCCATGACTAAACAGGTCAACTCCGTCTCCTCCTGCTTCAACACCCTCCGCATGCTCCGCAGGATCTGCAAGTGGATCCCCACTGAAACGAAAAGAACAGTCACACAGGTCCTCGTCAGCAGCAAGTTGGTCTACGGAAACATCCCCTATGCAGGAACCTCGGCCAAACTCCTGAGACGGCTCCAAAGCATCCAGAACGCCTCTGCACGCCTGATCCTCGACATCCCTCATGCAGCCACATCACACCCCACCTGAGAGACCTGCACTGTCTCCCGGTCGACAAGAGGATAACCTTCAAGCTCCTCACCCACCCACACAAGGCACTCCACAACACCAGACCAATGTACCTCAACAGACGACTCAGCTGCTACACCCCCACCCGCCAGCTCCACTCCGCCAACCTCACCCTCGCCACAGTCCCCCGCTTCCGAAGAGCGACCTCCGGTGGCAGTTCGTTCTCCCACCTCACCACCAAGACTTGCAACACTCTCCCTATCCACCTACGGCAGACCCAAGACCTGCTGACCTTCAGAAAACTCCTCAAGACCTGGCTTTTCGAGCCAATATTATACATAAATAAGCGGTGCCATAAACATATATTCTCTTGCATGCATTGTCTTACGGAGCACATACATCAAATACTCAGTTGGCGTATAGTGAATAAATAAGCGCTGCCATCAACTTAAAATCTCTTACATGCACTGTCATACGGAGCACATACCTGAAACTGACTTCAAAGTCATCCGTACTAAGATCCTCGTGCATGCGTATCGGCACATGAACACGCGCCATCTTGGAGAGGCGTCTTAAATATCCAAATTGTACCGTAATAGACGACACACCACATGTTAGCTCGCTTCCAGTAAGTACTACGTATAGGAAACAGCAAGCGTCATCTTGGGATGTGTATCCAAGCATATGCTCCCTATATCAATAAGTGTTAAACTAACTCCTAACAGAGGATAAATTGCGAATGGAACTTGAACATTTTGCCATTGATGGCCAATATAACAAACATGTCTATAAACTGGTTTGATCCAGAAGGATTATTAGCACCAGATATTAGCAAAGTATAAAGCTCGTAGTAACTCAAATCTAATACTACCCACATGGATTATTAATACCAACTATTGGCGGAGTATAAACCTCTTAATAAAACAAATCTCATGCTAACCCGTCTGTCCACATGTGAAACCATTACCGTTATGCATGCTAGAGTTACTTAGCAATATAAAAAAGAAAACCATACCCTTATGAAACGGTGCCTAATATATGCACCTTCCATTAGTTCAAAGAACCAAGCTACCATAGCCATAAGCAATGAATATAGATTCCAATAGACAGTTTTTCTTGAAAGCTTGCATTCGCATAGTCACACAAAATCTGTCTCAATGTGAAGGCAACCACTCAAAGATCAGTTAATTAAATGTAGCGTTTAGTGGTGAGGAAGGACAGCATAGGTACCAATAGAGTGAAAACAAACAGAAAAACGATCAAAATAAATATAAAAAGAAAAAGTAAAGTCAGAATATATAGTAAATAGAGTAAAATAAATGTGAAAGAATAAATAAACATAAATTACATATCAGTTTAAAATTCTGGTCTGATCTAATCACACTTCTAAGAGCTCCAGTCTTAGTTATGTGTGCATCAATACATGTAAGTACATTACAACTCCCAAACATGGATGGTCTCAATCATTACAATAGACCTTAGGACAGAATATAGGCCAGATGAGGGCGTACACAGGTAATGTACATGGTTGTCTATCAGGTTACTGGGAGGTCTATGGTATCAAATACCTCAGAAATATTGCAATTCATTGTCAATATTAATTCCCAGATCGACCGCATGTAATTTGAGAATCCAGCGTGCATCAGCCTGCCGCAGTCTCAATTCACAATTGCCCCCCTACAGTCAATAGGTACAGTTTCTAAGCCATGAAATTTAAATAACAGCTGTTTACGTTGCTCTGAGCATTCCAACGCATGATGTACAATAGGGTATATCTCATCCATATTTTTTAATGCTCTAAAGTGTTTGGAAATTCTTACCCTCAGATTTCTGATCGAACTTCCTACATAGATCTTAGTACACTTACATATGATAATATAGATCACAAACGTTGTATTACAATCTATATGCTGATTGATGTAGTGTTTTCTAGACCCTTCGTATTGGAAGTATCTTGTTCCTGAAAGAGCAAATTTGCACATTCTACAATTCTCACATTTGTAGAAACCCAAGTAGCATTTATGTAGCCAAGTCAAGTTATCCTTGTTCTTATTAGGGTAACTGGGGCTAACCATATTACGGATTGTCTTTCCTTTACAGTATATCAAACTGGGGTGCTTAATTATGTGCTTATTCAATTCTGAGTCTGTAGTTAACAAGTTCCAGTGATGTTTTAAGATGTTGAAAACTTTGATGTGACCATAGATGGTAATTAGTGATCATTCTCACTGGTCCTGTTAACCCCGTTGTTTTAATTGTTTGGGCTTAAGTGCCTCATTCCTAGTTGGTGCATGAGCTCTTCTTTTTGCTTTGTCAATAACTTTCCTATCATAGCCCCGATCCGAAAATCTCTGCTCAAATATCTGAAGAGCATTGCAAGAAATCTGAGTTTTTACTGCAATTCCTACGTGCCCTATACGATTCCCCATAAGGTATTGAGTTGATCTGTGTCCTAGGGTGGGCACTGGCTGCATGTAATACGGAATTACAGGCTGCCTCCTTTCTATACATTCTACAATGTATTCCACGTCCGAGAACACAATTTTCTCAACACAGTAAGACATTGTGAATTTCATATTGTACATGTTGGTTTTGAAATACTCCAAGAAATCATGTAGCTCACCCACGTTCCCGGTCCAAATCAGGAGGCAGTGGTCGATATCTCAACCAAAATACATAATATAATCCTGCCAAGCAGCTCCGGATGGGCCCCAGATATGCCCTGCCTCGAACCACCACATAAAGAGGCAGGCAAAAGACAGTGCAAATCTGGAACCCATTGCAGTACCGCACGTTTGTTGATACCATTCTCCACAGAACAGGAACACGTTGTGTTCAAGAATCATTTGTGACATTGTTATGATCATTTCAGAATGCTCCAGAAATTCCTCTGGTCGCTAGTCGAGAAAGTGACGAAGTGCTGACAACCCTTGTTCGTATAAGATATTGGTATATAGAGACACCACATCCAATGTTACCAAAATCATGGAATCGTTCAATGCTATATCCGTGATTGTATTCAGGTTGTGTTTAGTGTCTATGATCGTGGAGGGTAGGTTGTTCACGTATGGTTGTAAATACGTGTCCACAAATTCAGAGATTCTCTCTGTTGGACCTCCGATACCGGACACTATCGGCCTCCCTGGGGTGGGCAGTAGCATTCTTATGAATTTTAGGTACAGAATATAGACAAGGATATCTTGGTCTATCTATTAGCAAATACCTGTATTCATCATTGTTAAGTAAATCCACTGTGTTCCATTTCTTTAGTTGTTCATTAATCGTTTTCATGATTCCAAACACAGGGTTATTGGACAATTTCTTGTACCACAAGGCATTATTTATTTGGCTCATAATGTCACTTTCATAGGTATCTCTTGCCATAACCACAATGTTGCCTCCTTTGTCTGCTTCCCTCGTAATGATTGTATCATCAGACATTAGTTGTTTAAGTGCTACTCTTTCTTTAGGTGTTAAATTGTCAACAGGGGGCAAACGTTTACGGTGGTTCACTGTGTTCTCAAATTTGACCAGCTCTTTAGTGACAACCTTGTAAAAAGCATCAATATTGTTGCCAGAGGCAAGGTATGGTACCCATTTGGATGTAGGCTTAAGGCAACGGTCTTCACTTAAATGCGTAATACATTCCAAGTCTTGTAATACGCTATGCATAGTTATTGGGTCTTGCTCATCTTCTGTAATCAACAGAAGTAAGGTTGTGTCTCTTATGTCTTGAATCGATAAGTCACCAACAGTCGCATCAGATGTACATTGTTTATTGGACAGCGTACAGGAAGCAAACATATTTTTACGTTTCAAGTTCCTCACGAACTTATATAGATCTATTTTCACATCAGTCATATCACAATGTGCGGTTGGACAAAAACTCATTCCTTTACCAAGGACAGAAATCATATCAGCAGAGAGTGTTGTTTTTGATAAATGCATGACCTGGATCTTGTTCTGCTCATTAACTATTGTTTGACCTTGCTCCACGAGCGAGTACTCACTCTACCTCTTACTTCTGAGTTTGCCTCTACCCCTGCTCCCTCTCTTGGTCTTCCTAGTATGTCTTCTCTCTGTCTGTTGCTGTTCTCCTTGTTGCAGATATGTATACTCTGAACCTCGCATAAAACAATACATTGCCCATAGCTACACTTGACGCTCCCTCTACTGATCCCTCCTCTCCTGTCACAGATATATTATTTATTTATTTATTTATTTATTCCACTTGTATGGCACAACAGCTACCCTGAGGGTTTCCCGGCGCCTTGGATCGGTACAATACCAGGGGGAGTAAGCTTATTATTATTCTTGGTTGAAAAGCCATGCCTTGATACCTTTCCCGAATCTTGTGTAGTTGGGTTCCAGGCGCAGTTTTAGCGGAATTGAGTTCCACAGAACTGGCGCCATATATCCGAAGGAGCGTCCGCCCATTCGGGCTCGTTTAAATCTCGGGACAACAAATCTTGCCTGATGTGTTGATCAAAGATTACAAGCCGGAATGTATTTACGAACCAATTTACACAGGTACGTTGGTGCTTCCCCTGTGTTTATTTTGAACATATAACATAATGCTTTGAATTTAGCTCTGTTACCCATCTTGAGCCAATGTAGATTACGTAAATGTTCAGAGACATGCGACCTCCCAGGTAGATGTAAAAGCACCCTAGCTGCCGCAATTTGGACAACCTGTAGCCGGCACGTGATCTCTTTGTTGGCACCTAGGAAAAGAATGTTCCCATAATCCAGCCTAGAGCCGATAAAGGCCTGAACTACTGTTTTTTTGCGCCCCTTCGGGGAGTTGCCACAAAATTTTCCTCAGCCATTTTATAATGGCGAAACAGACTGAAGCTGTTTTAGCAGCTTGAGCGGGCATCGTCAATTTATCATCAATTATGACTCCTGGATTTCATGCCGAAGGAACTGCTGCCGGGGGAGGGCCCTTTTCCGTGGGCCAATGTGCTGGTCCCCACAGCTCTTTTTGTTCTCCAAAAATTAGCAGTCCAGTTTTATCTCCATTTAATTTTAATTTCTTGGAGTGCATCCATTTTGCCATGCTCTGTAACCCAGAGCGGAGAGAGGAGGTGTTACACCAATTGTGTATCATCTGCATACGAAAAGATTGTAAGATCAAATCTTTCCGCTATGCTCGCTAGAGGGGTAATATAAATATTAAATAGTAGCAGGCTCAGGATTGACCCTTGTGGTACTCCATACGGGGAGGTTAGAGTATTGGAGGTGTTACTTTTGGAGAATACCTGATAAGATCTATCTGATAGAAAATTTCCTGGCCACTCCAGCGCTGAGCCTCTTACCCCTATTCCCTCTAGGGTTTCAAGTAGCGTTTCATGGGATATGGGGTCAAAGGCGGCACTCAAGTCTAAAAGAATGAGTGCCACCATTGTTGAGCTTATGACGGATAGTTTCCGTAACTCCTAGTAGGGTGGATTCAGTACAGTGCCCAGCTCTAAAACCCGACTGAGAGGGATGCAGTAGCTTGTTGGTGTTAACAAATTCCACCAACTGTCTATTGACATGTTTTTCTAGAATTTTAGAGAATATGGGGAGAAGCAATACCGGTCTAAAATTACAGAAAATCTCTGGATCACTGTTTGCTTTTTTCAGTAGCGGTACTACCATAGCGTGCTTTCATTCGGTAGGCACTACCTCTTCCCTTAATGATGCGTTTAAAAGTATTCTGATGACATTTAGTGTATCGGGATCAAGTTGTTTAAAAAGGCCTGCTGGCATGGGGTCGTTGGGGGAACCTGTCTTAATGCTGTTAAGAGTTTCTACAAATGTGTGCTGGTCAAAAGGCTGCCAGACTGTCAGTGATTTCCCATGATTGTCTACCATCTCGCTAGGCCCACTAGGACTCAGGGCTACTTTTGGAGTTAGGTTAGGAACATCATCTCCACTGAGGGCTGAGTATATGTTGGCTATTTTATCATTAAAATACTTCACAAGGCAATTACATTGCGTTGAGGATAGCGTTTGGGGTTCTGGTTGATGCGTAGCACCTGCTAAATCCTTTAGAACCTTAAATAGGGTTCTGGGGTTGTTTTCTGCCTCTAAGATGGTGCTTTTAATAAAATCTCCTTTTGTTATTTTGCATAACAGATGGTAGGTCTTTAAGGCTTGCTTGTACGTTTCCTTACTGGCCGCGTCATATTCTTTCCTCCATTGTCTCTCCAGCTTTTTACATTTGCTTTTTTCTGTTTTTAGCCTTTCGGAGAACCAAGGGCCTGGGGGTCTGTAAGATTTCCGCTTATTCCTCGTGAGTGGGATAACTGCCTCTACAGCTTTGGCTAACCAGTTATTAATTTTATCCTGATCCCTGACTTTGAGGTCATTTAGGCTTACATTAGGCCTGGAGTTTGTTAGCTGGGAATTCAGGTCCTCTATATAAAGTTTTTTCCAATTTCTGAAGCAAGAATTCTCGGGCCTATCCAAAACTTTAGTTTCAGGCAGCCTGATCTCAAATCTAATCAAGTGATGGTCGGACCATAGTACGGGTAGTGCAGGCTCACATATAAGGTTATCAAAGTTGGCAAAGATCGGGTCTAATTGATGGCCTGCTGTATGAGTGGGACCTGTATTACATAGATGTACGTTGAGGGACTCTAGGTCAGCTAGGAGGCTAAGAACCGTAGGGCAGTTACGGTCCTCGAAGTGCAAATTAAAATCTCCTAAAATCGAGAAAATGGACGCTTCTAACAAAAAGGGGTGATGAACTAAGGAAGAGCTGCCCCCCATTCTCCGGCGACCCCAGGGGGGCGATATATCAAAATTCCAGTAAAAGTGATTTGTGGTGTGAGAGTGAGTTTAAAAAGACCTGCTTCGCAATTGGCCAGCGTTAGGTCTTCCCATTTACAAGAATTTTTTTTTATAAAAAATGATTCCAATACCGCCCCCAGTTTGATTCATCCTATCTCTTCTGACAAGGGTATAGATTGGCGGTAGAGCTATAGCAATATCCGGGCCCGAACTGGCGTTAAGCCATGTTTCAGTGAGAAACAAAGCGTCTGGTTGAAGATCCATTAATAAATTAAAAATACCCTCCTTATGTTTCGGAAGAGATCTACAATTTGTGCTAATGAATGTAAAGTGTCTGAATATATCTCTATTTGACTTAATATTTTCCTTCTGAAACCAACCATTCTCTCCTGTTATTCCCAACTCTGAGTGGGAGAAGGAAAATTCACATTCATTGCATTGGGGCGTGAGGTCCTCAGGGTTCAGAATATTGCAATGTTGGTGACCCTTGGGTCTTAGGCTATACAGCTCTCTCTGTGAATAAGTGACTGATTTTATAATTTGGGCAGGGGGGTGGCCCCTGGTCCCGGGCGGGTGCGGACGGGCGCAGACGGGCTTGCCTTTGGCGAAAGCTTTCGGCGCATAACCGGCGTGCCCGCTGCGCGTTGAACACATAGCCTGGTTATATGTTGTTCTGGCAGTGTTCCCGCCCCCCCAACCTCTACCCCGGAAGAATGTCGCTGCCCCGCCTTCACTCCCTCCACATCAAGCGGAAAAACCCGTGGTGGACCGGGGAGCTTGCGGACAGGAATGTGACTGGAGGTTCTGGGCGAGGCAGTAAGTGCTTTTTTTTAAAACAAACAGAAATGGTTTTAAAATAGTGCAGCTAAAATCATTGTTACATTAAAATAAGACGATCAAACCAATGTGCAAAATAGCAATGTCTCACTCACACGACTATTCCTGGCACCTGGTGTAAGAACAATCCAGCGAGTGCTTACTCAAAGCTCGCTTTTCTACTGTTCCGGCAGTGTTCCCGCCCCCCCAACCTCTACCCCGGAAGAATGTCGCTGCCCCGCCTTCACTCCCTCCACATCAAGCGGGAAAACCCGTGGTGGACCGGGGAGCCTGCGGACAGGACTGCGGGTGTCTGGAGGATCTGGGCGAGGCAGTAAGTGCTTTTTTTAAAACAAACAGAAATGGTTTTAAAATAGTGCAGCTAAAATCATCGTTACATTAAAATAAGGCAATCCAACCAATGTGCAAAATAGCAATGTCTCAGTCACACCACTATTCCTGGCACCTGGTGTAAGAACAATCCAGCGAGTGCTTACTCAAAGCTCGCTTTTCTACTATTCCGGCAGTGTTCCCGCCCCCCAACCTCTACCCCGGAAGAATGTCGCTGCCCCGCCTTCACTCCCTCCACATCGAGCGGGAAAACCTGTGGTGGACCGGGGAGCCAGCGGACAGGACTGCGGGTGTCTGGAGGATCTGGGCGAGGTAGTAAGTGCTTTTTTTTCAAACAAACAGAAATGGTTTTAAAATAGTGCAGCTAAAATCATCGTTACTTTAAAATAAGGCGATCCAACCAATGTTCAAAATAGCAATGTCTCACTCACACGACTATTCCTGGCACCTGGTCTAAGAACAATATATTACTTAAAGAAGCAGTGCTAACTGCACTAAGTAGGGCAAAAGTAAAAACTCTGCCATTGTGATAGTCTATTTCGTCCCGTTTAAATTTGCAGGCTTTTTTCTCCTTAATTTCTTCCTCAAACTTCTTTAATATTTCCTCCAGAATTGCATAGCTTTTTTGGAGACCTCTGGCAGATTATTATCAATAATCTCCTTTTCTACCATATCTGCTTCTTCTGCAGCCTTAAGCACCTTTCTCTCAGCATTCTCTATTAGGGGATTCATGAGGAGCATAAAATTCCCTATGAGTTCTTTTTCCCAGAGGAGGAGCAAGTCCTCCTCCAAGTCATCATATGTAGGAAAAATATTGTAGAGGAGACCCCGTGGGATCCTCTCCAATTTAATGTACCCCTTGAGTATTGCCCCATCCCACCATTTTCATATCTCAATCTTTTTGAGTCTCTCTACCATGGAGAATGTGGCTTTTAGGCCTTCATTAGACCTAAAACTGCCCTGATTCACAGCTTTATTCACTGATATTCTCACATTTAAATTTCTAAATAGCTCTTCCGCCACTTTGCTTCTTTCACTCTTAGAACTTTATACTCTGCTAATATTTGGTGCAAATAATCCTTCTGGATTAAACAAGTTTATAGACAGGTTAGTTATAATGGCCATCAATAACAAAATGTTCAAGTTTCTTTTGCAATTTCTCCTCTGTTAGGAGTTAGTTTAACACTTATTGATATAGGGAGCGTATGCTTGGATACACATCCCAAGATGGGGCTTGCTGTTTCCTATACGTAGTACTTACTGGAATCGAGCTAACGTGTGGTCCTTCCTCTATTACCGTGCAATTTGGATATTTAAGCGCCTATCCAAGATGGCGCATGTTCAGTACTCCGATATGCATGCATGAGGATCTTTCTGCGGATGACCATGAAGTCAGTTTCAGGTACGCGCTCCATATGATAGTGCATGTAAAAGATTATAAGTTGATGGCAGCGCTTATTTATTCACTATACTGCAGCTGAGTCTTTGTTGTATGCGCTCCGTAAGAAGATGCATGCAAGAGATTATATGTTTATGGCAGCGTTTATTTATGTATAATAGTGGAGCTTAATATGTGATGGCCTTAGTGGTTTAAATGCTGCTCATTCAGAATTAGGGTTGCCAACTGAATTTGGGCGTTTTAGGTTTTTTATGATTCTTAGACAATTATGTGCATCAAGCAACCTTTTTCTTGTGGCCGGTTAGTGCCTCTGTAATTTTGATGCCTCCCTTGATCTCAGGGTTTCCTTTCCGATGCACTAATTGCCCGATCTAGGTGGGACTAAAGCATATCAAGAATTCCAACAATAATTGTTCATCCTCTTTATGTGGAGTACTACCTTATGAGTTTCCACTCAGGATTTACGGTTTCCTCCTTTACTAGTGATTAGATAAAGGAGTATGTTTCAATAACAGTTTAAGATGGGTTTGTGAGAGTGCTTTCTATTTTCTTTGAATTCTGTTTTCTCTCATTTATAGGATATGTGCCTGGCAGCAATGACTTGTAACCTGTAATATTGAAGTTGGGAAGATATGGGTTTTACCAGACGAATGGATATGCTTTAAATATTAAATTTTAGGTATGGATTATTACTCTTTTGTTCACTTTGCTTGTATCCAATTAACTATGGATACTTTCTGGACTTTAGGTATGGGCGATTAGCCTCCTGCCCACTCTGTGTGTATTTACTTAGTATGTACTCATGCACGACAGAATTAGTGTTGCCGCCTGACTTTGCGCGTTTTAGATTTTCTTTGGTCCATAGATCATTATGTGTCACTAAGCAACCTTTTACTCGTGGCCGGTTAGGGCCTCTGGAATTATGATGCCTCCCTTGATCGCAGGGTTCCCTTTCGGATGCAGTAATTGCCCGATCTAGATGTGACTATAGCATATCAAGAATTCCAACACTAATTGTTCATCCTCTTTATGTGGAGTACTACCTTATGAGTTTCCACTCAGGATTTACGGTTTCCTCCTTCACTAGAGATTAGATTGAGGAGTATGTTTCAATAACAGTTTAAGAATGGTTTGTGAGAGTGCTTTCTATTTTCTCTGAATTCGTTTTTTTCTCATTTATAGGATATGTGGCTGACAGCGATGACTTTTAACCTGTAATATTGAAGTTGGGAAGATATGGGTTTTACCATGAGGAACCGGAATTGATTTCCGGTTCTGCGAAGCAAGGTAATCAATGTTTTAGAATTAGCATGATGTATCTAAATTACTTACCGCAAATACGCAAACACTAGCATAAACCTGAATTGCATTAATATTGGGTTCTAACATACACTGCTTTGCACGTTTTACACTTGCTTGACTTGACCGACGCCATTTTGTGGCCTCGCTCGAAGCCCTACATTAGCAGACTCCATTCATTTCTTGCACCAAAGTCGTTCTCCTGAGAAATAGCCCAACTGTTGCAAAAACTGCTGTCTCTGCTCGTTAGGCCTGTCAAGGTTATAGGTAGACGAGAGAGGCCCAATAGGCCCATTCCGGGAGGGGTGCGGGGCGGACTGTCTCGGAGTTAGCAGAAGAGAGTCACCCGTACGACCTTGCTAATCTAGGATGAGCTAAACCAAGAGCGCTTTGTCTCCCATATATGGTCTTTCCCCCTGTACCAACCTGTACCAACTTGTATTTTTCCATCTTAGGTAACGGTTTTGAGAAATGCAACTGTATATATGTGATGTTCTGATAATGTGCCAGCAGTCTTCTTGGCGGACCTCGTGGGGTTAGGTCGGAAGGAGCTCCTCTGGCAGAGTTTGTTTGTTATAATAAACGATTGGACCTTCTGCACTGCCAACTGACTGATTATTGGTAATGGGAACGGGATTCGTTGTGAATATAACTGTAATTGTGAGGTGGTCAATATTTTTCGATACATCAACCAGACGATTAGATATGCTTTTAGTATTAAATTTTAGGTATGGATTATTACTGTTTTGTTCTCTTTGTGTGTATCCAATTAACTATGAATACTTTATAGACTTTAGGTATGGACGATTATCCTCCTGCCCACTCTGTGTGTATTTACTTAGTATGTACTCATGCGCAACTGTCTTTTATATCTAGATTACGACATATTGCTACGTTTACAAGAAAGGACATACGTTTAAGATTGTATTTATGGATTAATTTCTTCTGTCTATTTGGCGAGGTCTAATTTAATCACACACAGATTCTTGACGACCAAGGAGTGACTCTATGATGTCTAGATCTATTTTAGCAAGGGCAATTGGATTGTATTATATGCCCCTTGGCTATTTTAGTAGATACTTTGTATCCCTACATCTGAGGTTAAGGACTTGTGTTTTTGATATCCTAGGAATTCAGTGGAATCCTTTTTACGCTAGCTTCTATTTTCGATACTCAAGAATATTTGTTCTTTTGGTAAGGGTTAGCTACACTTACAATGTATGAATTGAGGTGCACTGGTGTTATATATTATTAATCATCACTTTATATTTTTGGGGATTTTGTAAGGTGCACTAGCATGCTTGATTTCAAACTCTTCACTATGGGATACTGTTGTGGTGACTCTTTTTCAATTCTTTGGCACATGTTAATATGTTCTTTGGCTCTGCTCAGGGACACGTAGAGATACAGAAAGTCACCCTGTGTTTCTGTAGACCATGTTGTATTCACTTTTTCACCACTGAATGCTTTGTTTACTGCACTTATGGAACTTTAACTATGGAGAAGGATGTAATCAATCCCATATGTTTCAATGGAGTTGTGTAATGTAATTAGGTCATTCTTTCTTGTTTTTAGCCCTGATGAAGTCCGTGGCGAATAGCCACGTGGACGAAACACGTGTTGGCAAGGTTTGTGGCTTGAAGTCACTTTGTTAATAAGGTGAATATAATTGAAAGATACCTTGTAATCTTGGAATAAAACAAAAAGAATAAATCCAGGATTGACATTTTGACTTTATTTGTTGCTTCTACTTACATGCTATTTGCTCGGGCTACCAAGTGTTTAATTTGCATCTCCCCTTCTCATTGCAGAGGGAGAAGCAAGACCTCCTGCAGAGCAGCCCGAACCTCTCATCTCTGATGACGAAGAGGACCACCATAGTTTCGACTCCGACGCCCTCCAGCAGCTCGTGGAGAGTCTCTGTAGCCCCCCTCCAGGAGCAGGGCATCCCAGCTGCTCCGAGGAGACCCCATCCCCTGCACAGGCCACACAGCACGCAGCACCTACCACCAAGGCTGACTCCCAGGACCCCCACGAAGAACAAATGGCCTTCCAACACCGTGTGTTGGGGTGCCAGGAGAATCTGGCTGAACAGGTGCGGGTGGGCTTCGACCGCATGGCAGCCAAACTAAGTGCCATACTTGGATGTCTAAGTCCCATCAGGGACCACTCACGGTCCCTAATGGACACCCACAGTCCACCAGCGTACTGGAAGCAAACACATTTTCCATGGCTGACTACGCTGGAGCCCTGAATCAGAGACTAGAGAAACTGTCCAGTCAGAGTGGCTCTAGCGATGTCACCCGGGAGTCGGGACACATGCGGAGGTTAATGGAGACCATGGAGCAGACGCAGGCGTAAAGAGCGGCTGTCACGGCTGCACACCAGAGAGAGGTAGATGGGTTTCTCAATGACCTGAGGACCATTCTCATGGCATTGCTGCAACAAAGCCTGGCACTGATGCATGCTGCTGCTACCAGTACATCCACATTTCCTCCCCATGAAGTGTCAGTGCCACACAGTGCGGCAGACATTCCACCTCTGGCCCATAGGTATCACTGACACACAGTGCTGAAGACAGTACACCACTGCCCACATGTGAGGCACATGAAACAACAGAGGACGATAATGCGGATGAAACCGCCTTACTGGTAAGAAGAAAACTGTAGCATTCATCTCAGCCATATGGCCTGTTTCTGTTTGGTTCTGCCCTCTGCATCATCACCTTCCACTGTCCCCCGATACACTCTGCAACACTCACCTTGGACCTCGATATGGACTGCCATATTCTGTTTGATCACCAATGACACAGCAGTCACACTGTGGACTGAACTCTTCCTCTTCCTTTTGACTTGTCATTCCCGAAGGATTCTGGCTGGCCCTCCATGGGCCAACATTGTAAAGTGGGGTGTGCATGGCCCTGTACTGCTCCAGCTGCAACACTCCACTGAATGTACAGTAAACATTCATAATCACACAGATGTGTCATGTCTAATATCTTTCAAGTGTGGAAGTATGGATGAATGTAGGGTCATTGATTCCCCCTTATGTCCATGTTGCTCATTTTGTGGGACTTGGGTCACAGGGTGACATATTGCTGAATGAGGTCTGGGTGGCACTGACACAACAACAGGGACACACACATCAGTTACTTCCTTGTCCAGCCCAGTATAGAACCACGCCCAGAGCCCCCGGGTCATTGTTCAAACCCTTACGCTGGACTGGGGGGACAACAGCGCTACATGTGCAAGGTCTTCCCTGTAGTGATCTGTAGATCACAGGTCTAGTTGTCAGCATGCGACAGCCACTCCCTCACGGCTGGTTTACACCCACACCACACCCATCCAGCACACTCATCATAGGACATGTGACCCTGCCAATAAAAAGGGCCGGGCGCAAGTGCTGCATGCCATTTCCACTCTTTATCTGGGTGTATCCGTGTGGTGTTAATGTAGGCATGAGGGCCTAGGGCACTGGGACATCACATTCCCCAGGGCCAGAGGTGAAATGCTGTAGTCCGCACAACGATACTCAATCATAGAGTGTCGCTGACTTGCGGGGCAAAGACTTGGTGACACCGGATAAAATGCGGCCGACACAGGCACACCGCCACAGGATGGTGACTTTCGGTGCACTGAGGTAGGGGCTCCTTAAGTGCTGAGCAGGTGTGCAGCCTGCGATGCTGCCCTGTCCTGGCTGCCCGGACTGGTGTCAATTGATGTGAGCCCTGCTGGACCGGAGTGCAACCCTGAGCCAGCTGACAGTTCTAGTCTACCGCCACGTGGCGTTGCCTCGCAGGTCACAGAGTTAGTGGCACCTCAAGGGCTGAGCAGGTGTACAGCCTGCGAGGATGCCGTGTGCACTGGCATGTCCTCTGCCATAGTGAAATCAAGACCCAGAATCAAGTGTGAGACCTGGCGGCCTGTGGAGTGGGGCTACATGATCTGGAGGGTGCCATGTTCGCGGGCCCCAGGCTTGGGGTTTACACCGGCACGTGGTGGGCCCTCTTCGTGACACGCCTATGGCGGAAGGTGAGCAGTGAGGCCTGGGTGCCCCGGGGCGGGCATGCACTGCTGGGTGGCGGGAGGGACTGGGGTACAGCTGCCTGGGTGTGCAGGGGCAGGCATGCACCGCTGGGTGGCGGAAGTGGCTGTGGTGCAGCTGCCTGGGTGTGCAGGGGTGGGTATGCATGCTGGGCGTTGTTCGGGGTTGGGGTGCAGCTGCCCGGGTGCGCAGGGGCAGACAGGAGATGATGGCATGTGCAATTAAATGTACTTTGCCATTCATTTATCTGGACTCTGTTTCAGACGAGGGATCTGTTTCAGATGATGGACCTGGTGAACTGCACTACATACCGGCACGTGGTTGGAGACACAGCGGTGGCAGCAGGTGAGCAGTGAGTCATGGGTGCACAGTGTCGGCACTCTCTCTCCCTGTCCCTCTCTTCTTTTCACTGTGTGTCTCTCTCCCCCTCTCATTCCGTCTTCCTCTCCCTCCCTCTCTTTCCGTCTTTCTCTCTCCCTCCCTCTCTTTCTGTCTTTCTCTCTCCCTCCCTCTCTTTCCGTCTTTCTCTCTCTCTCCCTCTCTTTCCATCTTCCTCTCTCTCTTCCTGTCTTTCTGTCTCTATGTATCTTTCTCTGTCCTTCGTTCTCTCTCTGTCCTTTGTAAGCGCATGACACACTTTCTTATCTGGATTTTTGTCTTGCAGGCTGTGACCTACAGATTGTCCCAAGGAGAGCCGACATGTGTCTTCATTAATGATCTTCTGAGTTTTTTAAAATAAAGTTTTGTTTGGTAATTCAAAGGTGTATGTGTGATTCTCATTTTTGTGACGACACATGCATGTTACCTGTTGTGATTGATGTGACATGTCTTTGCCTGAGTGGGGGGCCGGAGGGAGGGTCCCGGGGTGGTTTCGGTGGGTGTTGTGGGCCTGTTGGGGCTCCCAGCTGCATGATCAGTGGCTCCATGGCATGGCATCTGTTGCCCTTCAGGTGTGGCTCTGGGCTGGGCTCCCTTTTCAGGTGCAGGGTGTCATCCCATTTTACACCATTTCAGAGCAGGTGTAAATTTCCTGCTGCTAACGCGCCTTATCGCCTGTTTTGGGTTATTATCGCCGACCTGGCTGGTCGTTGAGAATGTTGCGGAATGGTATTGTCGCGGCTTTTGGCACGGGAATTCCTACTCTGAATTTCATTTGCAATAGTTGCCGGGGTCATCTGTGGCGATGTTTTTTTGTGGCTGCTATCGCAGGTAAACTGGTGATATGGGCTGTTATCACCAGCTTGTGAATGAGGCGTTAGTTTTATCGTGACTTTGGCTGCGATAAAGTGCAGTTAACTCAGAGTTAAATCTTTGAGAATATGCCCCAAAAAGTTAGGATAAAGTCTGTTCTGGTAAGAATACAAAACAATTTATTAAAATACTTGTAGAGAGATTAAAGAAAGACAATAGTAATGAAAGCAAAAAGAACATTTTTAGAACAAAGCACAAGCAAATAAAGAGATGTAATAAAAAAAACATTCATTTTAGGAAAAAGAACACGCCACAAAAACAGTTAAAACAGATATGTGTACAAGTGTTTTGATTTAGAGTGATTCAAAATTTAATAAAAGATTGTAAAAAATATCAAATAAGACCAGCAGCGTATAAGAAGAAGGAACACATTGAACGTATAGTAGATACTGCTTTCGAATTAAAACGAAAATTATTTATATTAGTATTAAAGTGAGTAAGATTATTTGATCAAACAATGCTGTGTATGAAGGACAAAAGAAAAAAAAAAGACAGATCAATAGAAGTAACTTTTGTAAAACTTTCACTGGTAGCGTAGTCTAGTACTGAGACTTTCTTTAATGAAGAAAGCTATATTCAACAGAACACATTAGTTCATGCAGTTGATACTATTGGACGATGCTATGAGACGAAAGATGGTTGTCCCATTCCAAAAGAAAAGATGGTTCCTAGGAATGTAGAAGAAGTAATAGCTGAAGAAGTTTAAGGGAGGCGTACAAGCTCTGGTATATGAGTGGGATTGTAGTAGTATTTGCAGTATTCGACAGGGATCTATTGACATATTACAAATTTTTATACGAGGATATGCCCAAAAAAGTCTTAAACAGATTAAGATGTTACAAGGTCTAGATCCATGTAAAATACGAAAAAATACTAACTTTCATTGTCATTCTCTGGTTTGTCTTTCAAGAAAAGTGTGCTGAAGTACGTTATGAGTACACCACTCAGAAATGCAGAAGTTAGTAAGGAGACTCTATTATGTAAAAAGTCCTGCATTATGTTTAAGTGAGAGGAGCACAGCTCTTTTGCACAGTTCAGTATCAGATGTACAAAATGTTTGTGATGATATACAGTTTCGTTTTTTTGGTTCACAGGAAGAGTGTATAGAAAGTGAGCGCTTGATAAGTGTAGGTGTTACAGAACAGGTGGAAGATATTGGTATTGATGAGTTTGCATAGGAAATTACAGAGTTTAAGACAAATTCATCTGAAAAACCAAACAATGTTTGCATTTGTTGTCAGCGTAGTCACTGTACAAAGCAAACTAGGAATGTTGATTTATATTTAAAAAGTGAAAAGGAAAAAATGATAAGTGACAGCAATTTGTTGGTAGAAGGTCAGTTTGAGTTGGCTACCGATCAACTTATTTGTAAATATTGTTACAACAAATTAGAAGAGAACAAAATGCCAGCTAGAGCACTACATACCTAGTTGGAGTTGGTAGCTATTCCTCAGAAACTGGCAGATTTAAAAGCATATGAGTCCATTCTTATTCAATCTGTGCACCCATTTTAGGCTATAGTTCAAATGCAGCCTTAAAAAGGTAGGCTGCCACCAACACATTTACAAAGAGGTCTCAAAGGAAGAGTTGAATACTTACCTTTAGATTTTAAGAAAAATAATGAAACTGTTGGTGTAGGAGGAAAATGAGCCAGTAGTTATTCTAGTTAATGGTGTACCAATAAACAGTCAAAAAATAAACTTCAGAAGGCCACATTATTTCTGGTACAGAATAATATTTATTATAAGAATGTAAGTGTTGATGTACAGGTAATATGCTTAGAAGATGAAACAGAAATGTCAAGTGGCCAAATAGAAAAAGTGGACAAGTCCAGGAGTGAAGTGATTTATGAACATTACACTATAAATCCTCTACATTCAAAAGAAGTGATAGGGAAAAGTATTGAATTATTTCATATGAAAAAAGCAAAGGGAACTCCCATGAGTGTGTGGGAAAAAAGTTTAGAAGCTCGTTGTATTGCAGAGCTATTCCCTACTGGAGAAGGTGGACGATTTGATGAGCGAACTGTACAGATTCTAGCTTCAGAATACTGCTCGACAAGATTGTACTCTAAAGATCCAAGATTTAGACAGTGCATACCATATCTGTTTCACTACGCCCGTCGGCCAACGGCCATCGCGAGCACTGCCTCCGTAGTGCTGCGCACGTCCATTGGCCGACGCGGCCCCGCCCACTCAATCAAACCCCTGCACCGCAGCGGAATTGCCGCCGCGGTTAAATGCTTAAATATTTCATCTTCTGTTTGAAAGTGACTTGTCAGCACTTTCATATGCAGTGAACCACAAATTAAAAACAGGAGTTCATCTTCCACATGTTTCTGTAAAAGAATTCATGGACAAAGTTCAACAAAGAGATGAACATTTAGAATCTTAGTTAATTAATTTGATGGCGTGTCAACGTGGTGCCAATGAGTATTGGCATCATTGTCACAGAGAAATTCAATGTATGTTAAGAAATATAGGTACTCCTACATGGTTTGTAACACTTAGCTGTGCTGAATATGTATGGGACGATTTACTTGAATTTCTATGAGAAGCAAATTCCAAGGTTGAAAACATTGAATTGAAGAGAGCTGGAGAACTTTGTTTCTTGGATCCTGTAAATGTCTGCAGGTATTTTAACCATAGGTTTCAAGCTATGATGTCATTTATCTGCAATAAAAATATTCCACCTCTTGGAGAAGTAATAGATTTCTTTTATAGAAAGGAGTACCAAGCCAGAAGTGCTCCTCATATACACATGCTATTATGGATCAAGAATGCTCCGAAATTTGGAACTGATACTGATGAAAGTGTTTTGTCTTTTATCGAACAGTATGCTACTTGTACCATTCCAAGAAAAGGAGGAGAAAAAAGCTTGAGACAACAAGTTTACGGTTTCAAAGTCATCGATGTGGAAAATACTGTTGACGAAAATACAAGTCTAAAGGGAAATTTGATACAAAATGTTGTTTTGGATTTCCACATCCAATATTTTCTAATGGAAGAGTAAATAGTTTTATGTCAGCAGTAAGGCACTCAAAAACTCAGTAATCTCAGAAGAATACATACAACTTAAAAAGAACCAAAGATTCAAACTATATTAATGACTACAATCCAGTGATTTTGAAAATGTGGAATGCAAACATGAATATTCAATATGTTGCAGATAATTCAATTGCTGTTGCTCACTATGTTACTTCATATTTAACCAAATCTGAAAAGACAGAGATTAACAAAATGTAAGAAGAAATTTCACAAGAAAAGGCTTAGCAACAAATTGTACAGCTTCAGTTTGAAAATGCTTTTTCATCGAGAGATTGGATCCTATGAATGTTTGGATCGCTTGACCTCTGCCAGTACATTCTAAGTCTAGAGGAATCATTTGGGTTAGTCTAGGTCTTGCTGCCACACAAAATAGATTATTGAAAACATTACAAGAAATCGAATACTTAGCACTGAATGAACCAGAAAGTACTGATATTGTTAAAACTAATATGTTGGAAACATACTATCCCAAAAGGAGTCCACATCTCGAAAATCTATGTCTGTATGAAATACTTCAACATTACAGGTTTAAAAGAAAAGTTACAAAAAATATTGAAGAAGAAACATATGCAAATAATTGGATGTGAGAGATGTTTGGTAGACCACGCCAAAGGAAATCTTATTAACCACAGAAAACTGAGTTGTGAAAGTCCAGATAAGAGGGAATTTTTCAATTTAGCACTTCTGCAACTGTTCAAGCCTTGGCGAAGTAAAACAGAGTTACTTGGAGATTTCGACTGCTATGAAGATTCTTTTAATGCAAGTAAAGATATTATCCAGTGCACAGTTTTTCCTATCTACAAATGTTAAATGATGAGATTGAACAAGAAAGTACTATTGCAGCAGAAATAGCTAGTGAAAGTTCTCAAGATAGTCAAAGTTCTGGTCCACTACGTCAAGATCCATTGGGACAACCAATAATCGAAAATGAAGCAGCAATAACCATCAATCAGGTAGAAACTGCAATGTAACAAGCACAACAGGATAAAATTCAATTAGAAAAGTAAGAAGAACAACTAAATATTGAACAGTAAAAAATATATCTACAAGTAAAAGAACAGATACAACATGGTTTGCTACATGAAAAAAAAGAATGCCAAATTTTTTCATTTAAACCTATTCCAATGTACATCAGTAGTCAACCTGGAACAGGAAAAAGTTTCTTGATTAAAGTTTTGGCCAGGTATCTACCCAAACTACAGAATCACATTTATTTTGTGTTAAAACAGCTCCAACTGGATTAGCAGCACACACCATTAAAGGAATTACTTTACATTGACTACGTATGCTACCAGTTAAACATGATAATAAATTGGAATATCAGAAGCTATCTGGAGAAGCTTGTTATGAAGTCTCAAGAGTACTGACATTTTTTTTACTTTTAATCATTGATGAGGTAAGCATGGTCTCAAACGTAATGCTTGCCTTTGTACATTTAAGAATGCAACAGATTTTAAAAAGAAATTACAATGTTCTGTTTGAACGAAAACATTTAATTATGTTTGGAGATCTACTACAAGTTACTCCTGTAAAAGGATAACCTGTTTTTTAAAACACTTGTCTATGAAGACACTAGGAAAGCGCTGGGAAGGAGGCAAGATGGCCGCTGACTGATTGCAGCGGATAGTCGCAGCTTACTCTCCCTCCTCCCAAGGAGAAACACTGCCCACTGGAAATGCTGATATGAATGAGGTTTCTTACCTGCTTAATACCTGGGTTTTGGAGTGTGCTCCATCTCGTTGGCTTTATCAGCTGAAGACAGCTCTGGAGATCCGCCTTCGAAATCTTTTTCTACGACAGCAGCGTCGATTCAGGGGCAGCACTATGGCACCAAAAGGGTCCAAGCAGCAAAAGAATCCTGAGGGCCAGAAGGGTCTTCTCCTAACGGCTGGCAGCAAGGAGATGTCAGCAACTTCAAGTGCAAGCATCTCAGCACAGCAGCGGAGAGCATTAACAAAGAAGAAAGAGGCGTCTCGATGCAATGGCGCCAGATCTGAATCACAAACTGCTGGGAAAGACACAAACAACGAGTCCAGGAAAGGCAGTATTAACCCAAATAACACTGCTAAAGCTAAAGAAGCCAAAGATCCAGCACTCCGGCAAGTAACTTTGAAGGAGTCTTTTTCTGTAAGAACCCCGGAGATCATAGCGGATCCAGGCGCAGAGCGCGGCATCTCTGCCAGAAGACGTCGGAACCACGTTTGCTGGGCAACGAGAACGTGAGCATCGGCACAAACTCCTCAGCGAGAGTCAGGATGCCGCAGTTCGTGCAGAGGAAGCTGTTGAGGTGATCGACGGTGAACAGACCCCACAGATCTCACCGGCCCAGGCTGCACAAGGTACTTACTCTGACAAAGCGGCACGATTAGGACCCAGAGCAGCGAAAGCAAAGACGATAGCGCAAGTCATGAGCAGGGCCCTAAGAGGGCTACCGGAGGGGCTGTAGGGGGTGCAGAGAACTTGCTGAGCAGGCATCAAGGTGGTACAAAGATACACGGAGATGCGGGGTGGCTGGAAAAGAAGGAGGAGCACCCTTGGTGCAAGGCACAGTTCTAGACAGGGGGGTCCACGGTACCCCGGATGGAGAGTGCTTTTTTTCGTTAAATGAGGACTCAGACTCATTTTTGTCGAGCGATGGAAGCCTGCTTACTAGTTCAGACTCCGATTCTGCGGCAAGGTCTTCAGTCCAAAAAGTTCCATCGGGACACAAAGGCTTTCAGCAAAAAAAAAGAACAAAGTCTAAATCAAGTCCCCCACGCAGTCCATCAGTAGATGCTCCCAATAGAAAGCTATGTTGGGATTATTCAGCAACTTCACATCTATACGAAGAGGGCATTGGAGAGGATAAAGTAGGCAGGCCACCCCAAGCCACATCACTAGAATTGCTATACACAACTTTGAACCAAATTCAGGCTGCAGCTAGGTCAGAGAACCGTAGAGCTAACGTGGCAGCAAAAAAAATCCAGACCTCTATGAGGTAAATGAATAAATTATACGACGAGATGGCAGACAGGGTTGCCCATGTTGAGGAATGGACCGGGAAGCTGGAAGATGATGTCAGCAGATGGCAAGTGTTTAAAGATCCCAAGGAGAAGATTACTGATGACGTACAATGGAAATTGGAGGATTTCGAAAATCGCCAAAGGCAAAACAATATAAGACTTTTGGGGGTGGCAGAGGGAGTTGAAGGACAGGATGTTAGATCATATGTAATTAATCTGCTTAAGGGAGCATTCCCTGACGTGACAACCTGGAACTGGGAGAGCGTAGTCCAAAGGGCACACCGCTACCCGATGATTCAAAAGAGGACATATGGGACTGCACAAGCTGTCAAGCCAAGAGGAATTCTTGTATATGTTGGTAACTTCCTTGCTAGACAGCATGTTTGAAGAGGTCACCTTTTTTGCTCGCCCTGATTTTTGTCATGCCACAGTAGAGAGGAGGTGGGGGCTTAGGCAATTGATAGCACCACTTCAGAACTTAGGGCATGAGGCATACCTACTGTACTCAGCAAGGCTTAAGATTATCGTTAAAGGGCACTTAAGGATCTTCTCATCAGAAATTAAGGCTCAGCAGTATAATACAGAGTTAAAGGAACAGAAAGGAGGGTAGGGAGGGTGGGGGGATTCCCACCTTTTTTCTTTTTTGATTTTTGGAGGATACGGGGGCAAGGTGGGCATCATAGGGAGGTTACTATGGGAGGAGGGCGAGTTGAGGCTGCTGCACTCAAAAGCTGCCTGTAGGGGGGCTTGGAGGGACTAGGGGGTAGTTTTAATGGGGGACAGGGGAGGGAGAGGGAGAGGGGGATGGGAGTGGGGATGGTCTGGGGAGTTTCAAAGTATGATACAGCAGTAAATTGGTCTATAAGGTGTAGTATAGCACCATTTTTTAGACAGTTAACTAGAGTTACGAGATGCATTAATAAAGTAAAAAAGCAGACTCTGCTGAAAAGCAAAAAGAGAAAGAATAAAATAGTGGTTGACTTCAGGCCCGGACTGGCCATAGCTGGCACCGGACATTTCCCCAGTAGGCCGTTAGGGTGGGATCCGGTTTTGGGCCCCCGGGGGCCGTTTTTGTTACCGGGGGTCGGCAGTATCGACCCCCGGTAACAAAATCGACAAAACCGGCCCTTGCAAACTGCTCGGCTGCACTCCCCCTTACCCCAGGGGAAGGTCAGCTGAGCAGTTTGCCAGGGCCGGTTTCTGTTCTCAGTCCGGCACTGGTTGACTTGGTCGGAAAAGATCATGATGTGTTTTAATGAGTATTAGAATTGCCTCTTTCAATGTATGTGGGCTGAATAATTACATGAAAAGGCAACGGGTGGCGGCTGCCCTAAGGCTAATGCGACTGGATTTTCTTTGTCTTCAAGAGGCACATTTAGAAGGTACTGTTGTGTTTATATCTATGACCCCAATTCGATATTCCCGATTCTTGGCCTTTTGAGGTTATAATCAATAATGTCCTGATAAAGGCATAAGAATCATATCCATATTCAGTAATAGCCCATGCAGTCCAAAGCACAGCACGGCTACTCCCATCGACTCCTAGAAAGCACAACGCGTTCTTTAAACAAACCAAGCCTCCAGCAGCCCGGGAAATCCCCCCTGCTTTTGTTTTGATTTGAACAAGAACTCCTGGAGTCCAGAAAGAACTGCTAGTTCTTATTGACGTCTTATGTCCAACCTTACATCAAACTCAGCACCTTTCAGGTATAAATATACCAACAGTTGCCTTAAGCAAACACACGGTGGTTTGGAGCAGAGTGGCCAACTACTTGCCCGAGAGCCCAGCTGATGCGAGAAGCCCGCGGAAGCCGCCCCTCCCGTTTGACGCACTGAGAGAGACGCTGTCTTTTTCTCCAGTCGAGAAAATCCAGCTCCGGTGTTTCCAGCCTATCCTTGCGGGTTGCTGGGAGATCGAGTCCTGAGGATAGAGATACCAGACCTCCCACATTCTATTACCAAGGTACGGAGCTGACTAAACCCTTAAGAGAATTCTTGATGCAGATTCTTGGCAAAACAATCTTAACCAACTTAACTTAAACTGCTACTTACTTACTCCTTCCCAAGTATTAGGCTTAGGTCAGGTACACCGGGGTAGGCGTAGTTAGAAGCACCAGTTGAGTACGTTAGTCAAATGTTTTTATGTATGTATATATTTTATCCATTTTAAAGTATCATATGGCTAAAAACCATATCAATGCTTTTATAGTATTATTTCATAATACTACTTTTACTGTACGCACTTTACTTCATGGTAAGTATTGCAATTGTGGCAATTCACTTCTCTTGCATGAGAAAGAAGACTGCTCAATAAATAACACCTTTTATTGAAAACACCCGTCTCTCTATTTCTCTGCACTCTGGTGAAACTAAGTATGCATGGTTGACTGAGTGAAATAGCTGCCTATAGTTTTCACACGACTCTAGAGACACACTCTTATTCTGAGGGAGCAAAGTTGTCATGTTTATGCGGTTGTCAGAAACTGAATCCCTTCTTGTCTGAGTCAGGGAAGTTCATCCCTCCCTATTCATTCAAGAAAGTTTCTAGTGACCTCTGAGCTAGCTGGCGCAAACCTAAATTAAGTTTAACATAGTCAGTAGAGACCTAGATGACCTCAGTCCTACATCTACACTGCTGTTTATGTTATTCCAATGCGCAGAGCCTATTGTGAAAATAGGAACTACACTACATGGCGCCCAACGTTTGGTAAGGCAATAATCTAACGCAAGACACTAGAGTAACTCAGTCGTGCTTTTTCACACAGAACCCTTTTTCCCGTAAAAACTCCAAAAGACATCTGGAGTGGGTAAAAGGTTAATATCTGCCGGAACTTAGTAGGATGAGAATCCTATGTATTAGTTTTTGGTTTGATCAACGTTGAAGGATACAGTGTTCCAAAATATTGTGCACCTAATCTTTGTTTCCTTGAAACTCGATCTGCAACAGAAAACTTTCAGTCAGTAAAATGTCAGAAAGTGACGAAGAGAGAGAAAGAGAAGCCTTAGCAGCTCGACTCTTAGAGGAAGACACAACCCTCCAAGAAAATGACCCGAGTGTTATAATCATTCCGGTCAATATAAGAAGAACTATAACTCTTAAACTTATAGAAAACGGACTGACACCACGAGGTGGTACAATCATATTCGTGGTAGGGGCACATGAATATCGGCAGACAGAGGTATTCTATTCATGGATACATTTTCCAGCAGCACACGCTGTGACAAAAGATTTCCACTATTACAAAATAGAGGAACCCCCGGGAGAATACACTCCTTTCGAGGATATGGAAACCCCACTAAATTACCAAGAGCACCTGCTCTGGTTTAATAGCGCCCTAAAACATAATAATCACATCACCAGGCTAGGTCCACTAGGTAGACCAGAAGCAACGGGGCCGGTCGTATGCAACTACACAACACACCCAGACTACGAAACAATGTCAAGCGAAGAACTCCTAGTTAAACTAAAAGAATTAACAAAGGCATACAGAGAATTAGTTCAATTGGCAAGGGATAATATAAAGTACCTCCAGAAATTAAAGGAAACTGATATAGCAGACCAACCATTTGAACTCGCCAGAATCATAGATAAATCCTATGAAGAACTAGGAAAAGATAGTTTGGGTGTAAACCGGTAAAACCCCAACTAACTGAAAATCCTGAAAACACATTTATTAAAAATAATTTAAAAACTCCAAAAAAGAGTTGGGATGGTAATAAACAATCCACTCCCAGGGAAAAACATTTCCAGTCCAGAGGAAGGTCTCCTCAGCAGAGAGAGAGATCTCCAGACCGAGAAAACAAGTCTCCCCAAAGGGAGCCCTCCGAAAGAAGATATAACCTTTGAGATAGGGATAAAATAAGAAAACCTGACAGATATCAAGATGTTGATACACGTCCCTCTCGATCCTTCTCACTCAATCTTTCTCGATCTTCCTCGCAGAAATCGGAAAGAAGAGGACGGTCAGAACACAGAGAAGAGCACATCAAGTCCAAAGACAAGGAACCTGCTCATCAAAGTAAAAAATTACAATTTCCCAGAAAGAAGGTAGCAAGTATTAAAATTAAACATGCCGAGAATTCTGGGGACACAGCTGAAAAACGGAGAGTGGGCACAGACAATGCTAGACAGCGGAGCAGAAGTGACAATAGCTCGCAAGATCCTGATGAATCTTCTGGAGACAGTGGACACGAATTAATACATTCAGGTGGAAACTGCAGACACACCAGTTAGTGTGCCCCATAAACTATATGAAATAACAATACATATAGAGGGAGATAAAACTAGGAAAATAAAAGGTCTCTTTTGGGAAAAACTTTCTAAAGGCTATGACATCCTGTTAGCTGAGAAAGACTGGCCACCAGAGTTTGTCAGGGAGTGCCCTCATGGCGAAGAAATGATTATGCCTGCCTTCTCAAATCATATTCTGATTCATAAAAAATACACATTGGCAAGAAAATGGGCAGTGGCCCAAGCTCCTTCTTTATACAAAAATCATGTAGGATTGGATGAGGATTCACCTCACCACAAAATCCAGTTAAAAAATCAGCCCACTGCACAAAGGCAGTACCCAGTTAAACAAGAAGCCAAAAAAAAAGTCAGGGAGATCTTAGATCAACTTGAATATCAAGGGGTGATCGAAACATGCACCTCTCAAATGAACAATCCTTTGTTTCCTGTCTCCAAGCCAGACGATTCATATCGTCTAGTTTTGGACTACAGACACCTTAACTCCTGTAGTAAAACATTTGCAGTACAAAACTCACATAGTGCAGCACTAATGAATAACATTGTGCGCAAAAAATATAAAACAACATTAGATATCTCCAATGGATTCTTCTCTCAAAACATTGCACCTGAAAGCAGGTATTTGACCGCTTTCTCAATAATGGGATCGCAAAAACAATTTTTCTGACTCCCACAGGGATTCAAGAATAGCCCAGGATTATTCTCAGCAAGGGTAACAGAGTTACTACAAATATATGATGATGAGGCATTATCCTATGTCGATGACATCTATCTCACAGATGATGACCTGGAGACTCACTTAAAAAGAGTGAACACCATAATACTTGGGTTCGCATCAGAGGGTTACAAATTCTACTTTAAAAAGTCACAAATTGCCCATCTAACAGCCCTATTTTTAAGATATGAATTATCAAGTGAAGGCAAAAGCCTGGCAGACAATTTCTTAGAGAAATGTGCTGTACTCCAAGCACCGAAAACGCTGAAGAATTTTCAATCAATACTAGGTTTCCTGAATTTGGGAAGAACATACATTCTAAATTATGCAGAGATAGTTAAACCTCTCTATGAATTGATAAGACCAGATTTCAAACAAAACAATTGGACTCAGAAATATACAGAGATTTTGAGATCATTGCAAACACACATGTTAGCTAAAACAAAATTACAAACTCGCGAAAACATACACAATCTTGTAATCTGAGTCATCCCAGGAAGATGCGGATTCACATACCTGACCTCTAATGAGGGAGAAACGGTACCTATAGCTTACAAATATCATTTGTACACTCAAGCTGAAATGAAATTCATCTCTACAGAAAAAATTCTGACAGCGGTTCAAACTGCTGTAGCAAAAGAAAGAGCCCTAGCCCAAGGCAAAAGAATAGCTGTTTTTACAGCAGAATCAGCTCTTGAGGCATTAACAAGTCCACGTAATCTGATTACAGTGGCCTTAGATCCAAAATGGATAGAATGGAAAAATTATTTTGCTACAGAAGACGTAAAATACTATTTTGAGCCGAAACTGAAAAAACTAGATGATCTAGAATATGAACGAGAATATCCTCTGCCAATCGAAATTCTGCCTCTGGAACAATACACCTGCGTAATCAATATGGACAGATTCGCACAACACTACGATGTAGATAAAAAATCCTACAATGCAGGGTGCGCGATTGTTAAAGGTCGCTGGCGCTCTGGTAAATTCAAACCGACAATCACCAAATTGAATCACTGAGAAACTGTTCAGCTCAGCGAGCTGAAATAAGATCTTTAAAGATGGCGCTTGAAAATGCTGATCGCGAATTCCCCACACTAATAGTGTGTGATTCGTATTTCTGCGTCAAATCATACAACAGTGGCATGCAGACATGGAGTAATAACGGTTACAAAGATGACACAGGTGCCACAATAAAGCATAAAACGCTTTGGGAACAAGTAGTTCTTGTAAACAAAGAACTACGAAAGACTCACGTGATACACGCACTGAGTCATCGACGTGATGGCGTTCACGTTGCAGGGAATTCTAACACAGCCAAAGCGGAAGCGGTTCAACCGGCTATCGTAGCCACAAAAAAACGTTCAGAAAAACGCATCGATGGGGAAACCATGCTGGCAGTAAAAGCCTCACTAAAAGGCGATTATGCAGCATTACCTCTCAACTATCCACTCAGCAATACATACATAATTGATGCAAACTCCGTTCCATTTGCTCGAATCCCTGGAGTGAGGGGTAGAGTAATTCCAAGCACGAACCGGAGAGTTTTCTTGATTGGAGACGCACACATGGGATTGGGTCTGAGGCACGAGAGAACCTGAAATCTCTGATGGAATTACAATCAGAGTACTGGTGGCCGGGGATGAGCATAGATATCTACAATTTTGCAAAATATTGTGAGGACTGCAACAGAGATCGCAGTTGTGAACCGGACCAGCCAATAGCCCAGATACCACTATTAGATAGCATCAGGCTATTTATAGCGCAGAAATCCAGTCGGAGGAATGTGTCCCCATAATTATTAAGACTGAATTCACTTAAAATGTAGACCCCAGCACTCGGCTGACGCCAGAACTGTTATAAAAGATTTGCGAGTCTTTATTGGCACATACGCAATTGGCATGCTACATTCTGATCAGGGTGCTGCGTTTAGCTCTCGAGCTTACAAAGAGGCCATGAACAGCATGGGCATAGCATTGCGGTATTCTTCTCCCTTCCATCCTGAGGGAAATGTGGTAGTTGAAAGAAAAAACCGGGACATAAAGCAATCTATAACGGCGAGGGTATTAGGTTCAGGTGATGGGTGGGTCCAACATTTAACAAGTGTCCAACGTAGTCTTAATAATCTGCCAAGAAATTCTCTAAAAGATCTCACTCCATACGAACTATTGTTCGGCACTAGAATGCTCATTCAGGATCTTGATTGTCACACTTCAGTAGTAGAAGAAAAATCCTTTGATATAAAAGATCGTTTGGCTGTTTTACAGGATTTAAATAAAACAAGAAAAAACCTGAGTAACATAAAGTTGAAACAACAGCCGACTGCCACTGAAGAAAAACTACCTGTCCCAGCAAGACCTGTCTGGATTCCAAAGATTGGGGATCTGGTCAGAGAGAAGATCGCAGTGAAGAAGGAATTTGGGCCTTCTTGCGGAAAAGCAGTACCTGTCTTAGCTATCAGCGGAACAAGATCAGTTGTACTACCGCCCCATGCTGGTAAAAAGGAGAACAGAGTTGTATCCATCAACCTGGTAAAACCACAATCATGTGGCCAATAATAAGTAGTAGGCCAAGTGGACTCCCAAGAAATAGCAGAATACCGAAATTTGCTACAATCCAAGAGGCTCATACTGAGAGACTAATCACATTTGATAAACCTGCAGTGAATAACAAAGGACTATGCAATAATGCCATGGAACTAGTGCCTCTTGAAACCCAAATTGCAACAGTTCGTCAAGAAACACCAGTCTACAATGATGTAGCCTCTGACTATGCTAATGAAACAAAGAAAAATGCAAAAGCAAATGAAAATCTGGGACAAATTCCAACAATTGACAGAACTGCATCTGGCTACTTCATCAATTTCGACGACTTCTCTGAAGATCCAAGCGAGCATGAAGAAACGCCTCCAACAAAAACTTTCAAAGACAAAGTAATTGAACTTTTTCACCAACCAAAAGAAACATATCTGATTTCACCATGGATTGAATTTTGGATTGTGTTAGTTGTACTTACTCTCCTGCTTTGGCTCATCATGGTTATATGTTTGGGAAAATTCATTGATGGAAAATATAGTACAATGGACACAGCAAGTCAGAACATCAACTTGGTCCTAAAGCCTCACACATCCTCTCACATCGAGAAAAGAGAACTGACATCTGTAAATATCTCAGCCAATCCGATACCCGGTGGGGTAGCATGGGACAGAACTGATTATGACATTTTTGGCCCGGTTGAGCTCTTGAAGTATTCACACCAGTTCAAGGTTTCATTAGGTGACTTTGTGACACCAAGTACCTTCTCTGATTATTGGGACTTTGAAAACATTAATAATATGATGTCAGATTTAGTAATGTCAGCCAAATTTACAGAACATGATTACTTACAGGGTTCATCGAATTATGAAGAGTTATACTGTTACAACCATTATGGTGATCACTATTTGCATAAAACTGCTCAGCCTAGAAATGTTTTATCTTATAACCTTTGGGAACACAGTCCAACTCCACCAGAAGGCAGTTCGAAAACATTTTATGAGAAATTCCAGTACTTCTCAGGGTTTAATAACAGTGATCCAGAAACATTTTATTTTAAAATGTTATTTAAGACAGGAATTAAAACAATGTTGACAAATACAAAATTGATTTATTCTGAAAAATGTTATGACAGAGTGTCTACACTTGGTTTCGAATTTTGGAAAAACACCATTGAAACAAAAACGATCTGGGGTTCTAAAGATTGGCAAGTACAAGGCCTAGAAGTATTATTTAGGGCCTGCATGATCCTAGAACAAATGATATTCTTGAATGACACAATTCAACAAACTACTTGTCTTGGCCTAGCTAAGATAAAAGACTTAAATACACCGTCTATTCCGAAACCCATAACTGATAGTGACAGCACTACAGATGTGGACATAGACGTATCCCATATTTTACACCAAAACAAAACACATTCTGATTGGAAAAAGTGGTTGATCTGGCCAACAGACACGAATAACTGTCAAGATAGATTCCTGAACAAACCACAGGGGTTCAAAATGACCAGGCCAGACCCAAGATACTCCCAGAGACAACATCCAGGGATAGTTACAACATACAGTGTAGGGAAACTTTGCCTTGAGTGGCTAGAGAAATCCACACTGGCTGAAATTAAGCAACACTTGACTTTACTTAAAGACGGTGCTGACCTGCTTGATTTCATAATGGGACCAATCAAACAGCGTCAAAAACGTTTCATAGCGGCTGGTATATACGCTGCGTACAACGAAGCTTGGAAAGTAATGCAAATTGAAACAGCAGAAAAAATACGAGAAATTGATTGTATAAATTTGGAAAAATCACTTTCTGTTGTGGACAATTGAGGTTCCGTGACAATTGTAAGTGGTGTTTTTGAATAGAACGAATATGGTCGAGTCTGGTATCTATGAACCGCAAATGACGAGTTTAGTGGGTGTACGCGTTTACGCTGTGCTAACCTGAATCGTTTGTTTGTTTCGTGGGTTTCTTCATCTGAACCCACGGGTTCCATCTTAGATACGGCATCCATTTTGTTTCTTGCCCTCAAGTAGCCAGCGAACGGACGCTGTCCGCTTTGCGACCCTGGGATTCCCAAACTCCTGCGGAAGACACGTTTCCTCTGGAGGTGTCTTTATGATGAGGGGGATGGCACTGTAAGGCAGATGGCCCCGCTCGAGGCTCATCTTGCCGTGCCGCTCTATTGTCTTAGCTGTGCATTCATTAAGCACGTCCTCTTTGATGCCTGCAACTCGTGTTTCCTGGTACCACCCCTTTTACACCCTTTTCGATCTGCTTACTGTTCTCATCTTCCTCTGCACCTGTTTCTGTCTCTCCCTCGATTCGTTTACTACTGATTGGAATGTACTTATGGTGGGAAGATGCGTTTTTCACAGTTGGGAACTACCAAATGTTACTGTGATTATGTTCCGGGCCCTGAATACATGAAAGCGACCCCTTTTTCCTTTTACGATGGGAACCAAGTTGTAAACCTTTGTGCACCATGTTATCCTATGCATGAAAACTGTATAAAAAGGAGCGATCCACAGGTACAAATTGAATCAGACTCCTCGAACCTACACGTGTTGTACTTCTTGTGACTTCTGTGTTCCCTGCAGTAATAAACCTCGAATCTTTGACGCCGAAGGAAGTGTCCCGTGTCTCTGTCATTTGTACGCCGGAACAGGTTACCCACGAAGGTTTTAGGTGTTATCCCTGGCACCGCTGGGTCTTAGCAGAACCCAGTCCTTCAGTTGGCACCCAACGTGGGGCTGCATCAGTGGTACCGGTCCAAAGCCCGACGATCGTGAGGAACTTCGTGTGAAATCTCCGAGGGAAGGTGCACCCCGCTTCATCGATCCTGTTGTCGAAACAAGTGGCCCGACGACTTTTCCCGCGAAGATCCCCGCCTCCTGACGGCTGCGACGAACTGTTGCCCTGACTGTAGACCTGTTTTGGCGCCTGGCGTAGACCTTGGTACAGCGAGACGATTGACGGGCCTTCCTGGTGACGCCATCGATCTTTGAGTTAAGTATTTGTGGGTCGCTCCCATAGTCCTTAGTTGTGGGTGCTTAGTTGTTGCATGGTTCCATTGCATTTGTGGTTCTTGGTACTTTGTTCTTTGTGGTGATATTTGACGTCTGCAGTCGCCAAAAACCGAGGGTTTTTGCTCTTTGTAGGGATATTGTGATCCTATAACCCTTGACGTTTGTGAAACTCGGTTAGTGAGCACGATGCCTGGCCGTAGTACTTTGTTTAGCTGCTTTAGAAATTGTAGAGCGGATTCCCGATTGGAGGACTCGTGTCCGATACCTCCGATTGGAACTCCAACTTACGAGCTGTACAGTAAGCAGGGATTAGGTCCAATTACATTCAACGAGTGTTGGGTCCGTTATACTAAAAAGGATGGTGTAGTCAGTTGGCCACCTCATGGTAGTTTCGATACTCCGATTTTAGATAATCTTGAAGCTAAATTATTTCAAAGGAAAGCAAGGCCGGCCATGTTTGATTCCTTTCGGTTGTGGCGTAAAGAAGCCAAGCAGAGGGAAATCAAACAGATCAAACGTAATAAGAGAGAAGGTATCGTTACTACGGTAAGAAATGCAGAGCAGTTCCAGCGAGATAAGGAGGAAAAGGAAAAGGAAGTTTTCGATAGATTGCAGCGCATGTCTATAGATAAGTGCTATCTCGCTTTACCGGCAGATACGGATAAGAAGGAGGAAGTTACAGAGGACCCCTTAATGTCCTATCTCATGAAGTCACCACCTCCGTATGTACAGGGTACCGCAGATCCTGTCCCTGTTCCCCAACCTGCTCCTGTTCCTGTACTTCCAACTGTTCCTGCTCCTCTGCCTGTTTCTGTCCCTACTGCTCCTCCGCTTGTACTTCCTCATACTCCTGCTCCCGCTGCCTCTACTGTCCTGGTTTCTCCTGCTGTTCCCTCTGTTTCTGATACTTCTCTTGTTACCCCGTTGTGTTACCCTACTACCCCGTCTACTGGACGTCGTGTCCCTTCTGTTGCTGCTAACTTCTTTAATTCTCTTGGACTGATTCTTGAGTCCGCTGGTTCCGATGGTCCCCAAAGGCGAAGTCAGCTTCCCGGTAGTAGGGAACGTGACTGTCTATATAATATGGCGATGGCTTGGATGAAATATCCCCTTAGGAATCCTCCACGTGTGGTGATTGACACGTTCTCTCAGTTCAATATACCAACACAGAGGTTCGTGTTTGAGGAAATGTGCAAGGTTTTGCGTGACCAAATATCGGTTGATGCGTCTGAGGATAAAATGACTGCTCTAACTAATCTTCAGCTTCAGTTTGCGAGCGGAATGATTGTGGGTAGCAATGTTCGACGTGCTGTCGAGCAGTTGCTGTCTTTTCGTCCTTCTATAATGCCTCGAGCATTGTTTGTAGAAGACATTGAGGGACCTCTAGAAGTGCCTGGTCAGTATCCCATGCGCGAAGTTCCACCAGTGTGGATGCCGGGTGATTCTACTCGAGCTCCGCCGATCTTGCCACACTTTCAGAGAGTATGGATACATCTTCCGTGGAAACGATCGGAAGTTTTGCAGGTAAAGCAATCTTTGCCTGAGCCTCGCAAAAATCCTGCGGGGTACTATAAAGAATTGTCTCAGTTAGTGGATGCTACGATAATGAATCTTGCCGACATTGATATGTTGTTTGGTAACGTCGTACCGCAACCGGTATGGGCGAAGATTCGTCAGGAAAATCATGCAAACGAGCTAGGTGGTGACTGGCCTGCTCCTGTGGCAGCAGACGCCCGTCAAATTGGTGGGGCTAAACCTGAACAGCTCATTACCGATCTCCCTCAGAGAATAATCACTCTTATGAAGACGCTTATGCCAGCTATGAAGGTGAATTGGGACAAGTTGTCCGCTTGCAAACAAAAGAAGGACGAGAGTGTCTCTGATTTCTTTACGAGATTTGAGGAGGCATTCATCGATCATAGTGGTCAGGATATGGGCACTGAGGGAGGTCAGAGGTTGTTTGTGGACAAATTTGTGTCTAATTTGTTACCGGACTTAAGCAACAAATTAAGAAATTCTGAGAGTGCGTGGGCTGTTTCTACTTCTGCTCAAATATTGGCTACGGCCCAATATTATGAGAATAGAGAGAAAGAGGAAAATGATCATGCCGATAAGAAGACGAAAGAGCTCAAAACGAAAGTGCTGTTGCAGCAAGCGTATCCTCCACGTTCGAATCAGAACGATTCGCAACAGCGGAATCGATCGCAGTCTCAGTCGAATAGGTCACAATCCCGAAATGACTCCTCTTCTGAGAGATCTTCATTGGGGTACAATCAGTGTGCCTATTGTAGGAACGAGGGTCATCTGAAATTCGATTGTCCAGTCTTGCGTGATCGAAACAGTGGTAATTCATCTAGAGGAGGTCGTAGCGGCCCCCAACAAGCATCACGTGGTAGAGGTCGTGGTGTTCAAACTGATCGTTCCAATAATTCTTCCGATTCTAACAATTGTTTTGATCAGCGTGGATCATCACAAAGCAGATCTGCTCAGTACAATGTAGACGATTATTACGTCGATCACAACACTGACGACGGTAATTACTAGGACAGCCATAGACAAAGAGAGGGAGTAGTATCAGTTCCGGTCGATCAGAGAGGGCCTTACGTCGCAGTTGCCACCTCGGGCGTCGTTGAGCCTTTTCTGTTGGACACTGGTGCAGCGAAAAGTTCCATCATGCATGCGAAACTCCCTGGCGCACCTTTGTCTGGCTTAACAAATGTTTCCGTTGGATTCTCTGGCGCCCCTGTTAGCAATCCTGTTTCGTACCCTTTGCTCCTTACAATTGGGCCTCGTGAGCTGAAAGCTCCCTTGATTTTGACTACTGGTTGTGGTGAGAATCTTTTAGGCCTGGATTTGCTGAAACATCTGTATGCGACTTTGTATTGCTCTCCTGCGGGGGTAAAGCTTACATTGGGTGAGAAAGTTATCTCTCCTATGTACTTGTCCCTCGTCAAGCTTCCACCGGAATTGAGTTCTCTTCCTGCATCTTTGTGGGCGACAGGCCCCAATGACGTGGGCCTACTTGATATCTCCCCTTATGTTGTTCACTTGAAATCTAATGTGCGTTTGCCACGTATTCCCCAGTATCGTATCTCCCTTGATGGTGAACGGGCACTGTTAGCAATTATCTACGATTTGATCGAGAAAGACGTTATTGAGGAGACTCGGGGAAACGTGTGCAATAGTCCTGTGCTACCAATTCTGAAGCGTACTGATCCATCTAAGCCTCCTGTTTATCGTTTTGTTATTGATTTACAGGAGGTGAATAAAATTGTGATTCCTCAGTTCCCTGTGGTGCCTGACATTACGGCTTTACTGACTCTGATTCCAGCTTCTGCATCTTGGTTCTCAGTGATCGATCTGAAGAATGCGTTCTTCAGCATTCTGATTGCTGAGGAGAGTAGAGACCTTTTCGGTTTCTCTCTTGGTGGCCGCAGCTTTAGGTTTAAACGTGCTCCTCAGGGCTACTGTGAAAGTCCATCGATTTACAGTCAAGCCTTGAAAGGCCAACTTGATGCGTTTGTGTTGCCGGCCGGTGCGGCCTTGATCCAATACGTCGACGACCTATTGGTGGCTGCAGATACTCAGGACATTTGCAAAATTGCTACGGTGTTTGTTGCAACATCTCTGTGACTTACATCACAAGGTGTCACCTTCTAAACTGCAATATTGTTGTCAAGAAGTAACCTATCTAGGTCACTTATTGTCAAAGGAGGGAAGAAGGTTGACCCCAGAGAGAATTGCAGCAATTGCTCGAATGACTGTGCCAACAACTCAGAGAGATGTGCGTGCCTTTTTAGGTATCACGTCATACTGCAGGCAATGGAGTCCAAATTTTTCATTGCTAGCGAAACCATTGGTGGCTCTTACGTGCAAGGATGTTCCAACTCCTTTGCCATGGACGGAAGAATGTCAGAAAAGTTTTTCTGAACTACGTGACGCGTTGTGTTCGGCTCCTGTGTTAGGTACCCCTGACTACAGTAAGCCGTTTACACTATACATTCACGAGAGGGAAGGTTGTGCGTTGAGTGTTTTGACGCAACAATTCGGCGGTAAGCAGCGTCCATGTGCATATTTTTCCTCGACCTTGGACCCGGTAGCTAGAGCATTGCCGAGTTGTTTGAGAGCAACAGCGGCAGCTGCGGTGTCCATCCGACAATCTGCAGGATTGGTCATGGATAATATGCTTACGGTGATGGTTCCGCATGCAGTTGACACTCTTTTGAATCGTACGAAAACCCAACATCTGACGAGTGCAAGGTTGTCTGGGTACGAGTTGACGCTTTTGGCAAGTCACATTCAGATAAAACGTTGCAATGTCCTGAACCCGGCGACTTTGTTGCCAATTAGTATGGAATCAGACGAAGTAGCACCTCATGACTGCTACTTACGAACGGAGGAAGAAACAAAAGGTCGTGTGGACCTGAAAAATACTCCTTTGGAAGATCCCGATGGGACTTTGTATGTGGATGGGTCGTGTTTTAAGTTGCCGAATGGCGACGTAACTACTGCATATGCTGTGGTGACATTGAGTACTGTTGTGGAAACTGCGAGATTGAATCAGAATTCTGCTCAGGCGGCAGAGCTGATTGCTTTGACTAGAGCGTGTGTGTTGTCGAAAGGGAAACGGGTGAATGTGTTTACCGACAGCCAATATGCTTTTGGCGTCGCACATAGTTTTGGACGATTGTGGCGAGAGAGAGGTTTTATGACGTCGCATGGCACTAAGATTCAGCATGGACAGCTTGTGAATGACCTTTTGGATGCACTTACATTGCCTGAACAGGTGGCGATTGTTAAATGCAGTGCGCACCGTAAGGTGACAGATGATGTGGGTCGTGGCAATGCGTTCGCGGATGAGACTGCTAAGGAGACTGCCCGGAACCTTAGCACTAAAATGTATGTGACGAGTTCGGTTAGGTGGCCTACAGAGACTGGTATGTGTGAGGACACTATCGAGAGTGTGAAATCGATACAGAACGAGGCCACTGAGACTGAAAAGATGAAGTGGAAAGAGAGTACGGGAAAGTTGGATGCGAATGGCTGCTGGATCGATTTGTCGGAACATAAGAGGTGGATGTTGCCGGATGCGTATGTGCTGGCTGTTGTGACGATGGCACACGGTTTAGCACATATTAGTGCGAAAGGTATCTGCAAGTTGTTGTCCCCTGTGTGGAAGAATGACGGTATTACTAAATGTGCTGAGAGATTGGTTAAACGTTGCATGATATGTATGATGTACAACCCTGGTAAAGGAACCCCTACACCTCCTGGCCATTTTGCTCCCCCTTTATGTCCCTTTGAGGTGATTCAGCTAGACTTCATTCACATGGAGCGATGTAACAACCTGAAGTACGTTTTAGTTGTGGTTTGCGCATTCTCCCGATGGATCGAAGCCTACCCTCTCAAAGATAACACTGCTCTGTCCACTGCGAAAATCCTACTGAAGGAATACTTTCCTCGGTATGGAATGCCACGGATTGTATGGTCTGATAACGGAAGTGAGTTTGTGGGGAGTGTGATGAAGAGTGTGTGTAAGGGCCTTGGAATTACTCAAAAATTCCATAGCGCCAATCATCCTCAGTCAGCGGGTTTGGTTGAAGGGTACAATGGCACCCTTAAATTGAAGTTAGCGAAGATTCAGGCTACGACTGGTCTTTCGTGGCCTGACGCTTTGCCTCTAGCTCTTCTGTCAACTAGGGCAACTGTACACTCCCGAGTAGGGCTCAGTCCCTACGAAATAGTGTTCGGCCGCCCTGCGAATGTTTGGGGGGTCCCTAGACCCAGTGTGTTTTCTGATCTTGAGTATCCAATGTTGATCGATTATCTTCATGATCTGACTGCTAAAATGAGGTTAATTCACCAACAGGTCTTTGAAGCACTGCCGACGCAGACGGAGGGTCCAGGCCACCAGCTCCAGCCTGGAGACTGGGTGGTAACACGCAACTTTGGACGGAAGCGCAACCTTGAACCCCGCTTCACTGGACCCTACCAAGTGCTCCTTGCCACGAGGACTGCTGTTCGTTTGGAAGGACGTAAAAACTGGGTGCATGCCACCCATACTAAAAAGGTACCTATACCTTTATCAGCAGACTCGTGGGTGAGGAAGGGCATTGCCTCGTCTGAAACAGAAACGTTGCCGACCTTCGTCCCTTTTAGCGACGCTCAGCCTGTCGGAGAGCCCTCAGTGCAGCAGAACGACATTGTTGAACATTTGTCATCGCAAATCTCAAGATCTGAACAATTGACTGATCAACAGAACTCTGTCCCATCATCAGATCCATTGTTTGACGAGCAGACACGTCCTGGGAGAAGCCGATATTTTCTCCGCTCCAACCCTAAAAAGACTAATAAAGATTGAATGTTTGCTCTCTCCCCTGGACATCCACGTTACCCCATTATCACTGACCAGTTGAACACACCTATATATATATATGTTTGTGATTTTTGTAAATTTGAGTCTTTTTCACATATGTGTTTTGTTTCCACAGCTAGCAGACTTTGTACATACTGTTGATTAAACATACCTTACATCCGGGTGAACCGTAAGGCCGCGCGGGTACTTCCTTCTGGTTAGTAGGTCTTGACACTAGGTCAGAGACCGTCGATTCCTAGGAACTCCTGGGGATTGACTATTGCTACACAGAACGAAGTGCGTCAAAAACGTAGCGGACGGTTTTAGAGGATGGCTTTTTCGAAGCTGATGGACATGGAAAAGGCTCAGGCTAGAAGATTCGAGTTGCGTAGAATTGCACACACAAAATGCTTCATGTTTCAGGTGTTCCTTCTGTTTTTAACTGTTTCTTCGTTATTGGTGGGTGGGGTGTATTACATGATACAGTCATTGTTGCCTTCTGCCTTACCTACCCCTACTTCTGAACCTAAACCTACCTCCACTGTTTCTCCTCATTCCTTCCACATCTTACCCCAACACGAGCAGGTTAGACGTGCAGAATTCATGAACAATTCCTTCGTTCAGCTCCTTCATCAGCATCAGTTAGTGGTGAACACTACCAATTGTTGGGTGTGTGGGTTAATGCCACATACCACAGATAAGGGAATTCCATACTTGGTCCTCCCTTATAGTTCCCAGGGTTCAGCTCGAGCATTGCAAACAATGTTTCGAAGTGCACTAGATTCTTACCCCAATCGAGAGCCACGTCCTCCACACTTTGGTCCTGGTCCGTACCATAAGTCTTTGGCAATAGCGATTGCAGATCTAGATAGGGATATCTATGAGCCGTCGCTTATCCCAGAGGAAGAGGTGCGAGCCTATAGGGATCTTAGTGAGGCTGAGTATAGTGCGCTCGTGGGCGAGAGACAGCTTAGGAGCTCGTCTCCAATATGGGTCGTACCCCACCTTGGTAATTTCTGTCTAAAAGGCCGTGGCCGAAATCAGAGGGCTCACCTTGGAGAGAGTGTTTGCTCTAAGACGTATGTCTTACCAATGCTCTCCTCCCCTGTTCTCCTATCTGCCAAGGGAACGTATTTTGTCTGTTATGACCGTGCATATACATAGTTGCCCCTTGACTTTGCGGGCACCTGTTATATTGCAAACTTGTTGCCACCGACTTTTACAGTCGCCGCTGATTATCACAAGACCAGAATTGTGAGGGGCGTGATTAGCGAAGAGGACACTGCAGGTCAAGAGGCAGGAGACTTTTTCAAGGGTTTCTTTCCGTTTTGGGGTCCTATGATCAATAGTAGGAACCTGAGACAATTGACTCGAGTGGTGGAATCGACAGCTAATATCACTGCCAGTGCCCTTGGCAACATTACAGCAGAGCTTCAGGCGGAAAGGTTGATGACGTTACAAAATCGTATGGTTTTAGACGTTGTCTTAGCAGATCGAGGTGGAGTATGTAGAGTGATCCATTCGAGTTGTTGTGTATTCATTCCAGACAACGCTCCGACTGTCTATCAAGCTATCTCGAAGTTGCATAAGATCTCCGAGTCCATACACGTGGACGTAGGGGATTGGACGCCACTCGGGTGGTTTGGGGGCCTGATGTCGACTTGGGGTTGGAAGATTCTGATGATCATCGGGGTTGTTGTAGCATTCCTGTTCACGTGTTGTCTTTGTGTGCAGTGTGGTCCTGCTTTATGTGGCCTCTGTACGATGAGTATAAGGCAGCCGCCTGTTACCAAGGAAGCATTGGTGGATAGAATTATGTTACAGCAGCATCTGGACGGTCTGATGAATATCGAGATCGATTATGATTCCGACTAGTGCTTGCCTACATGAGGGCAAAAGGAGCGTCTGAGGTTCCGTGACAATTGTAAGTGGTGTTTTTGACTCGCACGAATATGGTCGAGTCTAGTATCTATGAACCGCAAATGACGAGTTTAGTGGGTGTACGCGTTTACGCTGTGCTAACCTGAATCGTTTGTTTGTTTCGTGGGTTTCTTCATCTGAACCCACGGGTTCCATCTTAGATACGGCATCCATTTTGTTTCTTGCCCTCAAGTAGCCAGCGAACGGACGCTGTCCGCTTCGCGACCCTGGAATTCCCAAACTCCTGCGGAACACACGTTTCCTTTGGAGGTGTCTTTATGATGAGGGGGATGGCACTGTAAGGCAGATGGCCCCGCTCGAGGCTCATCTTGCCGTGCCGCTCTATTGTCTTAGCTGTGCATTCATTAAGCACGTCCTCTTTGATGCCTGCAACTCGTGTTTCCTGGTACCACCCCTTTTACACCCTTTTCGATCTGCTTACTGTTCTCATCTTTCTCTGCACCTGTTTCTGTCTCTCCCTCGATTCGTTTACTACTGATTGGAATGTACTTATGGTGGGAAGATGCGTTTTTACAGTTGGGAACTACCAAATGTTACTGTGATTTTTCCTTTTACGAAGGGAACCAAGTTGTAAACCTTTGTGCACCATGTTATCCTATGCATGAAAACTGTATAAAAAGGAGCGATCCACAGGTACAAATTGAATCAGACTCCTCGAACCTACGCGTGTTGTACTTCTTGTGACTTCTGTGTTCCCTGCAGTAATAAACCTCGAATCTTTGACGCTGAAGGAAGTGTCCTGTGTCTCTGTCATTTGTACGCCGGAAGAGGTTACCCACGAAGGTTTTAGGTGTTATCCCTGGCACCGCTGGGTCTTAGCAGAACCCAGTCCTTCACAATGGGTTAACGGCTCTGTCCTCCAGAATGTATTCACTGGACAGCATTGTATCATCTGCTTTTGATATAATAGAGCAGGACTTACTAATGTTACAACATGGTCAGTCTCAATTACGTTCTATTGTACAGCTTGGTTGGACGTTGCAAAATCTGCGTTCAGGCTACGTACCATGGCGTTTAATCAACACAACGTCATTATTCGGTATCTTTAACCTTACTGATAAACAAATCAGTTTGGCACAAAAAGGAGCAGACTATACGATTCTGAGCATTGAAAAACTTGAGAGATTACCATTGACAATGTCAGAGAGACCTGTCATTGAATGGATAATACACGGAACGATTACAATTCCGATAACAACTTTCCAGTTTAAATACTGCCAAGAGTATATACCTGCAGGCCAGTATGAAAGGTTGGGTAAAGAATACATCAAATCAACCTGGGATTTACCTTATACACACAGATGTTATAGTGAAGGGAACAAGGAGGTATTCCTTAGTGGTAAAAATTGAAAAAAATCACTAAGCGGTACACTTCTGTGTCAAGGTATTAACTTACATGGAGCCTGTAAAGGGTCTTCGAATAACCTTTCATGTCACCTGCATGGCACGCCTGCAAAACAGAAAGAGACATTTTTTAGACCACTTTCTAACGGCAGTTACGTTTTAATAAGTGACCACAGCTGTTGTGGCATGCTGCCAGGAAAAGCCTATCTGACAACTGTGACTTCCAGGGCCGGTTGCTGTATGCAAGTATTGTATCCACAACGCAATCCAGATATGGGGGATGCGTTATGGCCTTAGTTGAATATCTCTTCTATTCGAATTAATATTTTAAGCAGAATGAAGTCTATTCTTTTACAGACAACTGTGCCTTTAACGTCATCCAAAGAAATGTATGATCTGCAAGTGGCAAGGACATTGGCAGAGATACATTCCCTTTTATCGACAAATTGCCCTGTGCATTTCGTAAAAATGTTAAGCCAAATCATAAACATGTCTGATACCAGTGGCATCGCACATGTATTTAAGACAGTTTTTTCGGGACTGTTAGCACCCTTTGAAACAGTCCGGGCATCTTCCCGAATTTTGTCCATTCTGTCTTTGGCGGCCTACCCTTAATCTTGGGACTCGTGGGAGGAATTTTATTTTTGCTCCTTCTGCATGGATATGGCAGGCCAATCCACAGCCAAGACTCCAGAAACGATGGAAGAAACGATCCTAGCAATACGATACCAAGATCGTATCACTAAGGTCCTCGGATTGGCCCGGCTAAGAGATCTGAATACAACCTGGTTTCTTTCATTCAGACCGATCTGGCAGAATTGCATCTTATCTTTGCTTCGATGTCTGCTATGCGGAGAAGAATGCGTGTTGGACGTCTATCTTATTCTACAATCAGCAGTACCAATGGATATCGAAACTTTGCTAGGTCCTGTAACGACTCATGCATCGTGTTGTCCCCAGCGGCTACCGATTCTGATGACGGCATTCGTTGAGACTTCACCACTACGAGTAGGTGGCGGTGAGGTACGAGAGGAAAGCAGCACCAAACAGGTACAGCCTTCTGTGAGCATTGCTGATCCAAACATCGATGATAGCAATCACGCAGAGAACTGCACAGTTGCAGTATTTTCGAACTTGGTCGAACTTTCACCTGATGTTGTAGATCAATTTTTTACGGGTCTGTCTGAAATAATGTTCTCTCCAGTCAACGATAGTAACTCTAACAAAAAACAATGAGCACACAGCGTTCCCTGAACTCTGAATTCGGCCTTCAGTTTTTTTAAACAAAGCTACAGAAAATATTTGGAACTATTTTTCCCCTGTAAGCGAAATTATTTTTGACCATTTTCCAAAATATTTACCTTTTTTTTTTGGCACATGGTACTCTGCTTAAAGTAGAAATATTCTTAGAGAACAGAGCTTCTATTTTTAGGATACTAGAGACAATATTTTACCTCAGCCTCTAGCACATATACAACATTTTGTATTAACATGTGATGGAATGGTCTCGACCTTCTTTTCTGTATTTAGAGCCATTTCATGTGTAGTTTTCGCAATTCATTCAGCTGATATATATATGCATTTATCTGAATGATGACACTGCTTGAAAAGCGTACAGTACCAACACTCATTTTCGTGTATTTACCATATACCATTTCAAATGCGAAATATGTATTTTGGGGTGGGTCGGAAAACACACATGCATCGTTAAATGTTTACTATTGCTTAGTTTTTTAGTAATGATGGACATTAATCCGTGGTGTGGGTGTTGTGTTTATATCTAGGACCCTAATTTGATATTCCCGATTCTTTGCCTTATGAGGTTATAATCAATAGTGTCCTGATAAAGGCATAAGAATCATATCCATATTCAGTAATAGCCCATGCAGTCCAATGCACAGCACGGCTACTCCCATCGACTCCTAGAAAGCACAACGCGTACTTTAAACAAACCAAGCCTCCAGCAGCCCGGGATATCCCCCTGCTTTTGCTTTGATTTGAACAAGAACTCCTGGAGTCCAGAAAGAACTGTTAGTTCTTATTAACGTCTTATGTCCAACCTTACGTCAAACCCGGCACCTTTTAGGTATAAATATACTAACAGTTGCCTTAAGCAAACACACAGTGGTTTGGAGCAGAGCAGCCATCTAGTTGCCCGAGAGTCCAGCTGATACGAGAAGCCCACGGAAGCCGCCCCTCCCATTTGACGCACTGAGAGAGACGCTTTCTTTTTCACCAGCTGAGAAAATCCAGCTCCGGTGTTTCCAGCCTACCCTTGTGGGTTGCTGGGAGATCGAGTCCTGAGGAAAGAGATACCAGACCTCCCACATTCTATTACCAAGGTACAGAGCTGACTAAACCCTTAAGAGAATTCTTGATGCAGATTCTTGGCAAAACAATCTTAACCAACTAAACTTAAACTGCTACTTACTTACTCCTTCCCAAGTATTAGGCTTAGGTCAGGTACACCGGGGTAGGCGTTGTTAGAAGCACCAGTTGAGTATGTTAGTCAAATGTTTTTATGTATGTATATATTTTATCCATTTTAAAGTATCATATGGCTAAGAAACCATATCAATGCTTTTACAGTATTATTTCATAATACTACTTTTACTGTACGCACTTTACTTCATGATAAGTATTGCAGTTGTGGCAATTCACTTCTCTTGCATGAGAAAGAAGACTGCTCAATAAATAACACCTTTTATTGAAAACGCCCGTCTCTCTATTTCTCTGCACTCTGGTGAAACTAAGTATGCACAGTTGACTGAGTGAAATAGCTGCCTATTGTTTTCACACAACTCTAGAGATATACTCTTATTCTGAGGGAGCAAAGTTGTCATGTTTATGCGGCTTTTCAGAAACTGAATCCCTTCTTGTCTAAGTCAGGGAAGTTCATCCCTCCCTATTCATTCAAGAAAGTTTCTAGTGACCTCTGAGCTACCTGGCGCAAACCTAAATTAAGTTTAACATAGTCAGTAGAGACCTAGATGACCTCAGTCCTACGTCTACACTGCTGTTTATGTTATTCCAATGCGCAGAGTCTATTGGGAAAATAGGAACTACACTACAGTACAAGGGCTTATTTAACGGAGCAACTAGGTTTTACTCTTCTGGCGCCCTCAAGCTAGGGGACTAGGACAAAAGGGGTAGCCATTTTGTCAAAAAAGAAGAATGTCAAGGTTAGTAAAAAAGGAAGATCAATGGGGAAGATGGTTAATACTGAAATGCAAAATAAATAACAGGTAGTTACTGTGGTTTCAATATATGGACCTACTGAGTCTGATCGGACGTCTTTGATTGTTTGGACGCAGAGTTGGCTTCTTGGCCTGAATCAATTATTCTCTGTGGAGATTTTAATATAAATGTGCTGGGGGGCTTGGGCACAGAGCATGGGCAGATATATGGAGGATATAAGAAGAAAGTACGAAGGGCAATTTGTAATTTGGCACAGCATAACACCCTTGCTGATGCATGGTCACGATTGAACCCTGCAGATGATGGTATTACTTTTTACTCTGCCCCACATAGGGTCTGTGTGCGACTTGATTATTTTTTTATCTCTAATTCTCTGTTGTCTAAAAGTAAGATAGAGAAGTTTCCCAGTTTAACCTCTGATCATAACCTGCTCGTCTTAACACTTGAACTGGTAGGATTGAACAGCAGGACATTCTTCTGGACGTTTGAAAGGAAATTGCTGTTGGATGAGGGCTATGCTGCACATATGAATAATTGGATAAATAACTTCTGGCAAATTAATCAGGGGACTACGACTGCAGGATTTACCTGGGATGCCTTCAAAGCTGGCATTCGAGGTGAAACATTAAGCGACAGTATGCATAAGCAAAGACAAGAAAGAGACAGAGTTAGCACCCTGGTTAAAGCAGCCTCAGAGCCAGAGGGGGAACTATGTCTCATGAATCGGAATGGTATTCCCGTCGATACAGCACTTTTAAATATAGTGAGTATTAAAGCAGAGATGAATGAGGGCTTTGCAAGCAAGGCAGCTGCATTGTACCTGACACATAAGGAACAGTGTCACGAATTGAGAGAGCGGGTAGGACATACCCTAGCGGTCCACACAAGGCAGAAGTTGGCTCTAGGGCAAATTAAGGAAATACTAGATGGTCAGGAGGGACTAACTACTGATGTTGAAAAAGTAAGGGAGGTATTTAAACACTTTTACACTGAGCTATATAGCGAGTACCAACCGGGAGACCCAGTAGAAATCCAGCAGTACTTGGGGGACATTACTGTGCCCCTACTTGCGGAGGAGGATAGAGAGGCTCTAGATACACTATTGACTCTTGAAGAAATTTTGATGGCTATTACTAGCCTCCCTTCAGGTAAAGCGGTAGGGCCAGACCAAATTCCTTTGAAATTCTATAAGACCTTTCAGACTGCAATTCAGCTGGACTTGTTAAATACAATCTTCAAGGCCCAGGTAGGAAAATCAGTGCCAGGATCATGGGCAGGCGCCAATATTGTTGTAATTCCTAAAAAAGGGAAATCACCCTTGGAACCAGGGTCATATAGACCAATTACCTTAATGAATACGGATGCCAAGATTTATTCAAAGGCTCTGGCTTCAAGGTTGAGTAAGAGAATAGATCAACTAGTTAGTCCTACTCAACATGGTTTTATTCCTGGGAGGGGAACAGCTCAACATATACGTAAGGTTATAACTTTACTTGATGCCACAGAAGTCTCAGGGGACCGTATGGCGGTCATGGTTTTAGATGCAGAAAAAGCTTTCGACCGGGTCTCCTGGGACTTCTTGTGGGCAGCTTTAAAGTGATACCACATCTGTGAAGGGTTTCTTATGGGTATTCTGGCGCTCTACCAGGCCCCTGCGGCACGGCTTAGAATTAACGGAGGCTACTCCTCTGTAGTGTCTATTGGACGGGGCACTCGTCAAGGGTGTCCGTGCTCCCCGCTGTTATTCGTGGTGTACATAGACCACCTAATATGCAAATTAGAACTAAATGATAGGATTCCCCCGATCAGGATTCAGGGACAAGTATTTAAAACTTAAGCTTACGCGGATGACGTGGCAATTGTGACTCCCTCCCCGATCAATGCCATCCAGGAAGTTGAAAGGGAGGTGACTCTTTTTGGTAGGATCTTGGGGTACTCCTTGAATGGCCCCAAGACACAGATAATTAAGAACAGCCAGGTGGTCTGTCAGGATGGATGGGTAGTACACTCTGCAGGATACCTAGGGATTAATATCTCGTCAGATTTAAATAAAATAGTAGAGCAAAATATTGCACCTATAATAGCAAAAACTAAGACTGACCTTGATCGAATACATAATCTACATCTCACTTTGGTAGGAAGTACTAATGTTGTCAAGATAATTATCCTCCCAAAAGTTCTTTATTTATTCAGGACAATTCCTTTGATTTATGAAGTTAAGTGGTTTGCAGCGATTGAGCACCTCATAAACAGATTTATTTGGTCACAAGGAAAGACCAGGAGGGCCCTTCACTTTTTGACCCTCCCTAGAGATAGAGGAGGATGGGCAGTTCCTGATTTTAAATTATACTACTGGGCCGCGGCCATCCAATACATGGGTGGTCTGATGGGCGAGATTCCTCAGATCCACAGACAAAGACAGGTTCAACTGACATATATGGAATACTTATGGGGGAGAGTGCGGAGAATTGTTTTTTGAAGTTGTCAGACCCAAGTTGTTTTAAAAGAAGTAGGTTTAAGACGCTCAAAGCAGCTTACAAAATCTGGGGATCTCTTTGTAAAAAAGTGGGGATTGGAAGGTTTAGTGATTACACGTGAATTGACGGAAATACCTCTCTTCCTAGAGAGATTTTCGCAGATTCGGTTATGACAGATTGGGGGCGGCGAGGGGTCAGGAAACTGGGGGACTTGATGGGGGTCAACGGTGTTCTTCAATACTCCGTTATACAGTGGAAGTATGGTATTCCTAGTAATTGTTTCTTTAAATTTCTGCAAACTTGGAGTTACCTTACAAATGTAATTGCTGTTGGATTTGGAAAAATCAGGATATTAGATGTAATTGAGGGAGGGACAGATTGTTCAATTAGGAGATTTTATGCAGAGTTGGCTGCGCTCAAGACTGATGATTTGGAAAAATTCAGTCAGAAATGGGCAGATAAGTTACAGGTGGACCAGGAAAGTTTCCATAGCTCTCTTCAGAGGGGGCATACCTTATTATGTTCCGCATCTCTACAGGCACAACACTATAAAATAATATACTTTTTGTACCATACACCAGCTAGGATATCGCAGTGGGGTACATGAATTTGCTGCCCCCGGTGTGACAGTAGTATACATCTGTTTGCAACATGTCCTCAGCTTGGTCAGCTGCATAAAGCAATTGAAGCTTTTTTGGATCAAACCCTAGGAATCAAAATTTCACCTACACCAGAATGAAGTATGGTCGGGGTTGGCGGGGGTGAGCAGCGACACCAATACTTTTTGTTTATGACTATGGCAGTTTTAAGACTTTGCGTAGCATCTGCATGGCTGGATAAAGAACCCCCACAATTCCATCTATGGCTGGCTAAATTACTGGCAGTATAAAATTTAGAAAAAGGGATATATGATAGGAAAGGGAAAAAGGCTAAATTCTTGGGAAAAGTATATGCGAACCTTTTATGAGATGGAAGGAGAATATCTAGCGGGGGAAGAGTGATATGGGCTGGTTTCTGTCTTATTCGCTATTTTTTGCTTCTAATTTACGTTCGGCTGTAACTAGAGATTTTATATTTACATGTCTTTTTTATTATTTGGTTTCTTTTTTTTCTGTCTGTTTATTTTCCGAAGATGCATCTCAGATAAAGTGAAAAAATGATAATGTGACAAAAAAAAAGGAAAGCGTTGGGAAGTATTGAAAATGTGATAATTTGGTTACATTTTCAATATAAAGAACTTTGCGATAAGCGAGTGATAAAGATTATGGAAATATTCAAGACATAACAATTGGTGTTTTGACAAAACATGGTAAACAAGCTTTAGAAAGTCAGCTACTACGGAACTTGTTTACAACGGAAAACACAGCAGCTGAAGTAATATACAGTAAGCTTGGAGAAAAGAAGTCTATAGTTTGCCTAATGCCTACACTGCAAGACTGTTCTACATTTAATCAAGAACTCTTGAAACTGGAAAAACAAGAAATAGTGGAAATTGAAGCTATTGATAAAATTGAACACCAGGGAGTGACTATTCTTCTTACAGAGAAACTACATGCTAAATTACATTCTTTGGAAAAGTCTGTATCTTAAACTGCAGGCTTAGAAAAGACTTTACATATATGTATAAACTGTTGGATAATTTTACGGTGTAATTTGAATATAGAAGAAGCTTTAGTAAATGGAGCAATGGGAAGAGTTGTTGATTTTGTAACATTTCAGAACAGAGATGGTATAGAATTTTTGATTATAAAATTTGATCAGATTAAAGAGGTAAAACAGACTGGGCATTGTGTTGTATGTTGTTTTGCCTGTAAAAGATTTGTATGTTCACATAAAACAGTTTCCTCTGACTTTAGCATATACAGTAACTATTCATAAATTTCACGGTTTAAGTTAAGACACTTCTTTTGTAAATGTCGGAATTACAGTGTTCAAAGAGGGAATGGCATATGTTGTATTGTCTCCATAGTCTGCTTTGTAGTTGATATATATATATTTTTTAATGTTTTTTATTGTAAACTTAGGGCATCATAAAATCACATACGATACATTTTGTTCAATAATCATTGGCACAATGAGCTGTAACAGCACTTACATCATTACTACCCGTGGCAGCACAAGCGAATCCAGGAACAATAGTAGTTGATATATTTTGATGAGAAAAGGATTAGTACTGATGCAAATTGTGTAAGAGAGTACAATCGTTTAAGAATACTTTAAGATCCTGATTTAGGTGAATATTCCATATATGAGAAATGTGCAGTCTGTCCAAAACAGATATATTTCAAAGATGCAATTGAAGTTCAAAAAAAGAAAACAAATGAAGAGAAATTTGACCAAGAAAAGAAAAAGAAAATAGAAAGTTTTGATGATATTGTTGGATACCAGTTAGAAAATAGTTCAGGTATCAACTGTTATGCCAATCTGATTCTGAATGGTGTGTTTTATCTACAAGATCTTCATCATGAAATTATGGGAAGTCGTGAAAAAAGATTCTGTTCTTTACTACATCATGTATTTCAACAGTTGATAACTGACAGAAGCAAAATTCATACCACTTCTGGCATTTAGCATCTTTTGGATATTTGTACTGGTTCTTTGACATTTACTCTTAATATACAACAACATTCTAATCCTTAAGCTTGGAGTATTAGAACATGAAGGAATACAAATTGAAAACTTTTTGGGAGCAGGTTATCGATGGGATCATAAATGTGAAGAGTGCTCATTTATTTCTACAACTGAAATACAAACAGAACAATTCATATACTTGACGATACCAGACTGCAAATCAGTACCTTTTAACAAATTGATAAAAACAGCTAATCAGGACATGAGATGTTCACATTCCAGATCAGAGATGATGTCTGCATTATGTATAGAAAGATTTGGAAAATATCTCATTTTAATGCTTCAACACTGTAGTGCAAATGAAAGAAAATTGGAAACGAAAATTAAAGTTTTAATGCAACTCAAATATCTATTTCAGGAAGAACCTTTACAGCAGTGGCTATTTTTTTTGATGATGGACCTACTACAACATCTGGACACTATACTGTTTAAAGTGTAATAAAGGATAGACACATTGCAATGATGCACACTTGGAATTCAAACCTAGATTGCCTCATAAATTACCAAATTCATATTTGTTATTTTTGAAGCCAAAGTTTTGAGTACATCATTCAGCCTATTGGGAAGCTGTGAACAGAAAGTAGACAGGACTGGAAACTATTAGTATTTATAATTAGTATTTGGAATATTATTTGCGCTAATTGATATTGCATTTGGAAAATTGTGTTTAAAGGAAAATGCTTTTTATATTTACTGTCTATATTGTACCAGATGTAAACAAGAGTCTCCATTTTGGGAAATGTATTTGAAAAAAATAATAAAGTTAATGTAGATGAAGGAGGTAATTAACAAAAGTGTAGTTAGGAAAACACATAGCTACACATATTGATGATGATGCTTTACGGTGATCTGTTTTTTTTCTGCAATCAATTTGATTGTTTTTTCCCCCGCTGTTCAATGATGATACTACATTAAAATCACTGTGTATGGTGAAGTTAAGTGGAATCTGAGAACAGCAAAAAAGGGAATCTGAAAATGTTATGTAATTCTAAATGTATATTGAGTTCTGAAAAGTATATTATAATTTCTGTAATATATGTTATCATTAAATAAAAGTTTTTCTTTTTCTTTATAGTAGGTATTGTTGAATTTGAATTTGAATTTAAAAACATTTATATAGCGCTCTACTACCGTGCGGTTTCTTGGCGCTTTAGGACTGCGAGGGGGGTGACAGGAGCGGAGGGGGATCAGACCTTGTAGGCTTGGGAAAAGAGCAGAGTTTTAAGACCCTTCCGAAACTCTATGTAGGAGGAAGTCAGTCGGAGTTCGGTCGGGAGGGAGTTCCAGAACGCAGGAGCCAGAACTGCAAATTTTGTTCGTCCGGCCTTTTTCTTACGGAAACGGGGGATGGTTAGCAGGGCCTGATGGGAGGAGCGGAGCTCTCTGCCGGGTGAGTAGGGTTTGATGGCGGAGCAGATGAACTCCGGGGCGGTGCCCATTTTGGCCTGGAAGGTGGTACAGCCGAGTTTGAACAGAGCACGCTCTTTCACCGGCAGCCAGTGCAGTGCCTGCATTAAGGGGGTAACCCGATGGAATTTAGGCAGGCCGTGGATCAGGCGGGCAGCCTGGTTCTGCACTAGCTGCAATCGGCGAATGGCGTAGGCTGGGGCGCCGTTGTAAATGATGTTACCATAATCAAGGCGCGAGAGCACCATGGCCATCACTATGATTTTTAACGCAGGCAGAGAGAAAAAGCGAGAGATCTTCCTAATAGTTCTAAGGGAGAAAAAACAAGAAGAAACAACTGAGGAAACCTGTGAGTGAACGGAAAGTGAAGAGTTGAGGAGGATGCCAAGGGTTTTGACCTTGGGAACAGGAGGCGGAGGGACACCAAGTGAGGAAGGCCAGTGGGAGGGGGACCAGGGACTGCAACCACCTCCAGTCAAGACTAACTCCGTCTTGTCTGGATTGAGTTTGAGGTGGTTGCAGTTCATCCAGTCCTGGATGAACAACATGACGGACTGGACGTTCTGGGAGGAGGAAGGGGAGTGGGAGAGGTTGAAAATTAGCTGGAGGTCATCGGCGTAATTAAACACCGTGACCTCGAGCTGCTGTAACATAAAAATTAGAGGGTAGATGTATAAATTAAACAAAAGAGGGGAAAGTGAGGAACCTTGGGGGACTCCACAAGCAACCCTGCGAGGAGCAGCGGTGAAACCAGCTAGGTGGACCGCCTGAGCCCTGTCGCTCAGGAAGGACTCAAGCCAAGCGAGGGCCAGGCCCTCGATGCCCGCCGCCTTGACACGGGTGAGAAGGGTGGAATGGTCCACCGTGTCAAAAGCGGCGGACAGATCTAGAAGGATGAGGGCCTGCTGACAATTAGTGTCGATGCCCTCGCGTAGGCTGTCCATCACTGAGGTCACCACCCTCTCGGTGGAGTGGAGCGGGCGGAAGCCCGCCTGCCTGGTAGAGAGGCAGTGGTTGGTTTCCACATAGGTGCTCAGGGTGCTGGTCACGTGGGCTTCTAGAACTTTACCCAAGTAAGGCAGGAGGGAGATGGGGCGGTAGTTGGAAGGGGAGGAGGGATCTGCACCAGGTTTTTTTAGAATGGGGATGATGGCCGCGAATTTGTGAGCAGTGGGGACCGCTCCATTGCTGAGCGAGTCGTTCAAAAGTGTGAGGGGGGGAGTGGGGCAGTTTAGGAAGATTTCTCTTAAGATGTGAGCGGGGCAAAGTCAAGGGGGGAGCCTGACTTTACCTTTTGAAGCAGGGGGAAGAGCGTGGCCTTGTTTAAGGGGGGAATGGAAGTGAGTTTAGACGTGGTGACGGGCGGGGAAGGGTTAGTAAAAGTGGGGGAAGGGAGAGGAATGTTGGCTTTAATCTTTGCGACCTTGTCAACGAAGAAATCGTTGAGTGAGTCGCAAAGCGGTTGGGAGGGAGGAATGGAAGCCACAGCTCTATTGGACGAAGCGAGTTCGTGAACTGTGGCAAAAATCTCCTTAGTTTGAGATTCCGCTGCCAATATCCTGTTGGAATAGAACAGGGTCTTAGCATCAAGGATACCCTGCTTGTATGTCTTAAGCACGGAGAGGTAGATTGTTGAAGTTTCAAAAGAGTTTTACTGCTGTTTAGGAGAATACTATTCTAATATAATTCTACTGAGTAATGTATCTAAATTACTTAAATAATATTATGAATGATAACGTGATTTTTTTAAAAGTTTCATTATTTGTTCTTTGTTTCTAATATAAATAATGTTGAACCTTTACACTTTTTGCAAACTGTCATCATGTTGCTGATGTACTCACCACACAGTCCTCCTTTCATGCACACACTACCTGTGCTCTCTCTTAATTCAGATGCTCCGTCCATCACCACCCCCTTTTGTACCATCATCTATTCTCTCCAGCACAAATCTTGCACTAATAGGATACCCATGGGATTATCCTTGTATTCGTCCTTTCAGACAGCCTCAATGTATGTACTTATACATTTACCCAGGCAGTACCCCTGTACTCATACATACACTCAGGCACTACTCTTGCACTTACAATTTCACTCATATACAACCCATGCACTCATCCATTCTCAAAAGTACTAGACATGTACTCATGGAATCATCCAGGAATTACTCTTGCACTTATCCTTATATAAAAGCACTACCCATACACTGATCTAAGCACTCACACATTACTCTTACAGTTATGCAATCACACAGGCAGCACCTCTGCACTTATAAAATCACCCATGCACTACCCATGTACTTCTGCAATCACTCTGGAAGTATTCTTGTACTCAAGCATTAAGTGAGGCTCTCCCATGCACTTGTGCAATCAAAGAGGCACTATCAATACACATATCTAATCACTCAGGTATTAACTATATATTCATGCAATCACCCAGGCACTGCACTTCCACTCAAACATTCACTCAGGCACTACCCAAGCACTCATCTATTAACTCAGGCACCACCTATGCATTTGTGCAATCACCCAGGCATTACTCTTACATTCGTACTTTCATTCAGTACTTCTCAAATTCATCCAATCACTCAGGCATTACCCTTGCACTCATTCAATTACCAGGCAATACCCTTGCAGCCATTCATTCACTCAGGCACTACCCATGCAATCTCACAGGCACTACCCCTCCATTCATTCAATCACCCAGGCAGCATTTTTGCACTCATACAATTACACAGGTACTACCCATGCACTCATGCAATCACTCAGGCACTACACTTGCACTAAATTATTCACTCAGGCACTACCCATGCACTCATCCATTCTCTTAGGCACTACCCATGCACACATCCAGTGACCCAGGCATTGCCTTAGTACTCATCCTTTCACTCAGACAGTTCTCATACACTCATCGAATCACTTAGGCACTTCCTATGCACTTATTCAATCACCCAGGTACTACCCTTGCACTCATCCATTTACTCAGGCACTACCCATGCACTCAATCACTGTCCAAGGCAGTACCCCTCCACCCATGCAATCACACAGGCAGTATTTTTGCACTCATGCAATTACCCAGGCACTATCCATGCACTCATGTAATCACTAAGGCACTGCGCTTGCACCAAATTATTCACTTTGGCACTACCCATGTACTCATCCATTCTCTCTGGCACTAACCATGCACTCATCCAGTGACCCAGGCATTACCCTTGTATTCATCCTCTCACTTAGACAGCACTCATGCTGTCAGCCAAACACTCAAGCCCTACCCATGCACTACTCTGACACTCACCCATTCACTCAGGCACTACCCATGCACTCATGCAATCTCCCAGGTAGTACCCCTCCACTCATGCAATCACCCAGACAGTATTTTTGCACTCCTGCAATTACCCAGGAACTACTCAGACATTCATGCAAACACTCAGGCACTAGTCTTGCACTCAATTATTTACTCAGGCACTACCCATGTACTCATCAAGGCACGACCCTTGCACTCAACCAATGACCCAGTTATTACATGTGCACTCATCCTTTCACTCAGGCACCTACCCATGCACTAATCCAATCACCCAGGCAGTACCAGTGCACTCATACAATCAATCAGGCACTACCCATGCACACATGCACTCTCCCAGGCAGTACCCCTCCCCTCATACAATCACCAAGGCAGTATTTTTGCACTCATCCAATTACACAGGCACTACCCATGCACTCATGCAGTTACTCAGGCACTATTCTTGCACTCAATTATTCACTCAGGCACTACACATGTACTCATCCATTCTCCCAGGCACTACCCATGCACTCATCTAGTGACCCAGGCATTACCTCTGTCTCATCCTTTCACTCAGGCAGTACTCATGCACTCATCCAATCACTCAGGCACTACCAATGCACTCATTCAATAACCAAGGCCCTACCCTTGCACTCATCCATTCACTCAGGTACTACCCATGCACTCATGCAATCTCCCAGGCAGTACCCCTCCACTCATGCAATTACACAGACAGTATTTTTACGCTCATGCAATTACCCAGGTACTACATTAATTATTCATTCAGACACTACCCATGTACTCATCCTTTCTCTCAGGTACTACCTATGCACTCATCCAGTGGCCCAGGCATTACCTTTGTACTCATCCTTTCACTCAGGCAGTACCTATGCACTCATCCAATCACCCAGGAACCACCCTTGCACTCATCCATTCACTAAGGCACTACCCATGCTCTCATGCAATCTCCTGGGCAGTACCCTTGTTTTCATCAGGGCACATTCATTAAGTAATCAGGACACAATCACCCTTTGTGATTTTCCTCTCATGTCCCACCCAAGGCACTCTACGCACCATCAGGATCTTACTCGAGTAATGAGGCGGCAATGGCCGGTTTAAATTAAGTCAATGTTGGACCTTGTTTTTTAAAGACCAGCTAGGTTCCTCCACGGCGTCTGCAAGTTCCGGGACCCCCGTCATGACCACCACATAAGAACGTGCCTCAGGAGGAAGATTGATCACATGTCTCCTGTCTGGAGCTCCCTTATTCTCATTCCCTTTAGGGTGCAAGGTAGAGGCCATAGGTGAATTTACCCTCTGTCTAATAGGCGCAGCAAGATCTTTACGTTTATCCGCCACCTTCTTAGCTGGGGCTGTGATAGCCTTTGATTTTGCCCTAGGCATTGGGGTGGTGGGTTTGTTGTTACTTAAATAATAATAATAATAATAAAGCGTTTTATAAAGCGCATGGCTGCACAACTGTGTATCCCCGCGCTAATTGCTGACAAAACTCCCTACGGCCCACCAGAACAGAGTACAGAAAAATGTTAATGGGGGAAGAGATGAGTTTTTAGTTTAGCTCTAAAAAGGGTTTCTGACGGTTCCATTCTCAGATGAACTGGGAGGGCATTCCAATGTTTTGCTCCAAGGAATCGAAAGGAGCGGCCACCCAGTTTTGCTCTATAGATCCGGGGAAGTTTAAATTGTGACATACCCAAGGATCTGAGGTTTCTGGTAGGACGATGGATAGTGAGAAGATTTCTCAAATAGGTAGGTCCTTTGTTGTGTGCAATTTTATGGGCATAGCAGAGACTCTTGAATCTAATTCTTTCTCTAACTGGGAGCCAATGTAGCTTAGACTTACTTGATCTACAGGTTTGGGATTGCTAGATTTGTTACCCCCTGCTTTTATTGGCCCATGAACTTTTGGATTCTTGGACAAATCACAAAGATCAGCTAGCTGTTTTTCTATGTGTATTAATCTTTTCTCGATCGGGGAGAGGTAATTTTTGAGAAGCTCCCCCATTTTTGAGAAAACTAAGCTATCAACCTCATTATTTACGATTTCCCAAATCAGACTAGGACTAGTGGAGGCCTCTGGGTTTCCTGTACTCGTCACCTCCATTATCACTTGTATACGGGGTTGATCATTCCCTCTATGTAGAATTTCATCGGATCCCTCCCCTATCTTTTTATATGGCTGCGTTGCATTCGCATTTTTTTTCTTTGATTTTTTTGGGATGGCACCCTCCCTTCTTCCCCTCAACTGACTAGTGCTTTTGTAATCTGAAGTAATATTAATAACTAGTTCAGGGGTCTTTTCTAATTCGAGACTTAGTTGAGAGTCGGATAATAGGTGCAAAGTGACCCATAGACGATCTTTTTGCCAAGGCAAGATCTTGGGATACTCTGCGCCCCATAAGGGTAATGCCTTGGTCTATGACTGAGTTTGCCCTTATGATAAAATTGTCGAGCGTGCCTGTTAGCAAAGCCCCCCCCCGCAGCCGTTTTACTCCTACACCCGAGAGAACTGAGCATTTAAAAAACCTTACATATTCACTGAAAAAACCACAGGCTTCAGGGACGTTATAGTTAGGTTAAAATTCACTCATACAAAAGCAGAGAGATTCAGCCATTATAGTTAGCTGAGCTAACTATAACTCGCGCTCCCGCAATGCACTGCTGATGATGTCACATATTACATCAATCATGAAATGGTCACTGACATCACTGATGAGATCTCAAATGACATCACTGATAACATCATATACTTAATACCTGATGCACCTCCTCACACCTACGATACACCACTATAAAATACACAGTAACATTCTTGAAATGATAACAACACCAATACCAGTTAATACATACCCACTCACTGATTCATAGGTCTCCATACATCCGCTCACTCACCCATACAGTAACTGATTGATGCAGTCACTCATCAATACAGCCACTGATATATGCAATCATGTACTCATACAGACACTCACACACTGCCACTCACCCATACAGTTACTCACACACCTAGTCAGTCACTCAAAGAATCAGTCACATTGCCATTTACTCACCTATGCAGTTATATGCACACCACCTCACTTATTCATACAGATACTAACACATACTTACTCTATTACAAAGTAACTGACACAAGCACACTCTCATCCATACAGTCACTCTCACAATCCTCACTCTCACATAGAGTCACATATATACTTCAACACTTACATATCCTGCCTTTCACATATGTAGTTACTCACACATATACCACTGTGATATCCATTCACTCATAAACACAGCCCAGCAGACACTCACTCACCCATATGGCCCCTGGCACTTGCACTCATGAACCCATACACCCAGTGAATTACCTACTCACACATCCATGTGGGGAGTCACACCCCCCACCCAACCACAAAGACACGCAGCACCCATACAGGTACTCAGACAACCACTCATGTGACTACTCACCAACCCATGCAGCCACTAACACACCAACTGACAGACAAATACAGACATTCACACAGATTAATGATTAAGTATAACGATGGATTAAACCCAGATCTGTGACTGGGGCTGAATGTTTTGCCAATGTGCAACATTCCGTCCATCACCTTGTGTGTTTTGCTGTATGCCCGGTGTGGCAAGCGTATGCCCAGACGTGGCTGCCGTGCTCACTACGCCACTGGAGTCAAGCTATCCTGGCTGATGACAGCTGATAACCAGAAACCTTGCCTAGGATGCTTGATTCCGGTCCAGGGAAGACATGGCTTGGAAGTTTGGGCTGGACTGTTCCCATGAGGCACAGGGTCAAGACTGATTTGCATATGGCCATGTCTGAACTGGGGTGGCGTGGTGAGCAAAATAACGATAGATTTAACCCAGATCTGTGACTGGGGGTGAATGTTTTGCCAATGTGCAACATTCCGTCCATCACCTTGTGTGTTTTGCTGTTCGCCCTATGTGGCAAGGGTATGCCCAGACGTGGGTCCCGTGCTCACTATGCCCTGGAGTCAAGCTATCCTGGCTGATGACAGCTGATAGCCAGAAACCGGTCCTAGGATGCTTGATTCCGGTCCAGGGAAGACATGGCTTGGCAGTTCGGGCTGGACTGTTCCCATGAGGCACAGAGTTAAGACTGATTTGCATATGGCCATGTCTGAACTGGGGTGGTGTGGTGAGCAAAATAACGATGGATTAAACACCGATTTTTGACTGGGGTGAATGTTTTGCCAATGTGCAACAGTCCATCCATCACCTTGTGCGCTTTGCTATTCACACAGATTAGTCATTCTCCCATGCATTCACTATGACATGTTCAATCACTCACTTATACAGTCAGTCACGCACCCACTAAATCATCCATTCATACACTCACACACCCACTCATTCCTCAATACACCTTGGTATATATATATATATATATATATATATATATATATATATATATATATATATATATATCAAAACAACGATTCCTCCCACGAGAGGATATCATGGAGTCTCAAAAAAAAAAACAATTGTAATCCACAAGGAAGTTGGTTACAGTTCGTTTATTTTCTCAATCCATGGGGTGTCAAAAACAAGGCAACAACCAACGCGTTTCGACAGCCTCCGCTGTCTTGGTCACGGTTAATTTGAAAAGTGTATCGCCACAGTTTTATAAACACAAATACATTTCTTGAAAACAACGTCACACCCCCAGGGGGTGTGACCATCATCACATGGTCTTTACACAACATAATACTCCCCTTTGGGATTTGTGGGTCTTGTAGTCCATAATAATGCACAATATTGTGTTTTACTGTTTTGGGTCACAGAAAATAATCGTATGTTTTACAGTCATCATTTATATTGTGCTTGTTTGTTGAACCATTACTAGGTGGGGGTATGATGTGTATTTATTTACAGAAATGTTCTGAAATTTTCTGAAATTTTCTAAGTTTATTGCCCTCCAGTGGCAGAATACATTTCCTGAAAAACAACGTCACTTCTGGGTGTGACCATCATCACATAGTCATTACACAACAAGGTCCTCCCCTTCAGGATTTATGGGTCTTGTAGTCCCCGATAATGCACAATATTGTTTTTTGCTGTTTAGATCACAGAAATTGTCAAAAGTTTGGCAATCACCATTTGTATTGTGCTTATGTTTTGATTAAACCATTCCTGGGTGGGGGTATGTTGTGTGTATGTTTGCAGAGGATTTGAAAATGTTGGCCCTCCAGTGGGCTTTTCACTAGCCCTCTGTGATGTTGCTTTAACGTTTTATCATTTTGTGTTTATGTGGCTTTGTACATAAAGTGGGGGATGTGAAAGTGTCAATTAAAAGAGTTCAAAATTGTCTGTAAACGGGATTCTTTTCAGGATTTAGGATAACAATTGTAGGTTTATCAAGACATCTTCATATTTACAAGTGTATATATAATTCCTCCGGTTGAGGCCAAAGGGAGTCATTGTCCTGAAATTCAAGATGTGTCTCGATTCCTTTTGCCGCAGTATTTTCTCATTGTGTCCACCTCCTTCCGAAGGGGCCATTGTTTCTATTCCCAAAAAGCGTGCATTATTATGGACTACAAGACCCACAAACCCCAAAGGGGAGTATTATGTTGTGTAAAGACCATGTGATGATGGTCACAACCCCTGGGGGTGTGACGTTGTTTTCAAGAAATGTATTCGTGTTTATAAAACTGTGGCGATACACTTTTCAAACTAACCATGACCAAGACAGCGGAGGCTGTCGAAACGCGTTGGTTGTTGCCTTGTTTTTGACACCCTATGGATTGAGAAAATAAACGAACTGTAACCAACTTCCTTGTGGATTACGATTGGGTTTTTTTGCGACTCCTTGATATCCTCTCGTGGGAGGAATCGTTGTTTTGATGTATTAGCGGTTGGGCTCAACCCCAGGAGTAACACGGCCACAGCTAGCAGCGCCTACCTGGAAAGAAAGGGAGCCATATGGAATGATATATATATATATATATATATATATATATATATATATATATATATATATATATATATATATATATATATATATATATATATATATATATAACATTCTTAAACTTTTTAGAAACACTCAGACAATGGATGATGTCATCATTGATGTCATCAGTGGTGTCATTTGAGATGTCATCAGTGATGTCACTGGCCATGTCATGACTAATGTAATATGTGACGTCATCAGCAGTGCAATGCGGGGGTGCAAGTTATAGTTAGCTCAGCTAACTATAATGGCAGAATTTCTTTGGTTTTCTCTGGTTTTGTACCAGTGAAATGTCAACCTAACTATAATGTCCCTGAAACCTGTTCTTTTTTTCAGTGAATACAAATATGTATATATAAAATGTTTATATAAATATCAGTGATCAAGCCTGCTGGTCAGGCGAAACGCGTCCGAAGGGCTGACTGACAAATAAATTATTAGAGCCACAACAAGGTAAGTGATATTCCAGCATTTATTCACAAAGGTGTGCAAACAGCGTCAATCCAGCAGCATCTCGTATGAGCCAAACACTTTTCAAGTCTTTTCGACCCTTCGCCAGTGGCAGCTGAAGGTATGCTTCAGAACCAGATTCGAACAACTTTATTCACACAAACACCTCCCATGTGGGTGTGGTCTCACCTGTGGCCTTCTGGTATTTGAATTTTTTCGATACAATGAAACTCGAGTGAGTCCGTCTGAAGTATACCAGTGCATGCAAATAAATTAAATCCAAGTGGAGTGAGGCAGTCCAAATAAAACCACTGCTGCAAGAATAATGCCTTGGTGATGGATTACCTTCCCGTTGTAGTGAGCAGCCGCATGCGCTCACCTCGGGGACGCCTCTTCTGCAGCGGGGCTCTTTCCGTGGCCGGGATAGACTGCTTAACATCCAACAAGCAAGGTACCCCCATGTGGAAAGAGCCACAACAAGGTAAGTGATATTCAAGCATTTATTCACAAAGGTGTGCAAACAGCGTCAATCCAGCTGCATCTTGTATGAGCCAAACGCGTTTCGAGTTTTTTCGACCCTTCGTCAGTGGCAGCTGAAGGTATGCTTCAGAACCGGATACAAACAACTTTCTTCACACAAACACCTCTCATGTGGGTGTGGCCTCACCTGTGGCCTTCTGGTATTTGAAGTTCTTCGATACAATGAAACTCGAGTTTTGACAGATCAATGCCTGAGGTCCAGGTCAAGAAAATGTGGTTATCCAAAATGTTTTTTTTAAGTGTACGTCATGCCGTGGTTGCACCTTTGCTAAAAATGGTACCCACTAAACAACAGCTTTTATCGAGGATAAGATCGCAATTCAAGAATATTTAACATGCAGGTCAGAATATGTGATATATATAAACTCAAATGCACTTGCAATCTTGAATATATTGGCAGTACGAAGCTCCCAGTTTACAAGCGTATCCTGCAGCACATACGAGCCATCGTGAATTCAGATAGCATTTATCCAGTGGCAAGGCATTTCAAGTCTATACATAACAACAAACTTAAGGAATTTGAATACACGGTTCAGTCCCTAGCCCCGGACAGGGGGGCATTCGTGACAAATTACTAAGACAAAGGGAGACCCATTTTATCTTATCTCTGAACACTAGAGTCCCAAATGGACTTAATATGAATGAGGACCTACATAACTTTCAATAGGACCTGCCCAATTGCTATCTCAGCTGTATCGCTCAATTCAGGAGGGTTTAACATCTATCTCTGACTCCACTGGTCTCTTGATTATGTAACAGTTATCCATTTTTACACAAATTTGGATTTTTGACTGTATAATGATGTATCAGTTTCAGTCACTGTTGCTCCTATTGACAATTTTACCACTTGTAGGCTACCAGTTCACAAGCCTCAACTCGGCTTCTATTCGCTATGATCACTTTTTTGCACAATTCTTGCACACTTTTCAAACCACTTCAAAGCACTTATGCACTTTAGACTATTATAATGGCACAATTTGATAACCTAATTATTATGAAGTTTTTGTATTCTGATATTCAATGAATGACCAACAACCATGACTTATGTATTATTCAGATTGTGACCCTTTAGAAGCTATACACACATGTTTTACTTGGTTTTGTAGCTAGGCCCTTGGTCCGTTTGTTTGTTGTAATTGGTAGCAGAACTATTTTTCAATGGGCCTGATGTCTCTTTTTTTAATCTACCTCGTCCAAGGTTGCACTTGCACTTTATTGGTATAGATTATCAAAACCTTTTTAACATTGTCTCTTTGCCTGTACATTGGCCATTTGATGAGGACATTTCATGCTTGGTCCAACTGTCCATTAATTTTAGCAGATATTTCTATATAGGTCTACAAGCACTATCATTATCTCAGACCTTCTAGGGGCCAATAATTAGGGCACTTGCCCTTAATTAGATCAACCAAACATGAATATTTGAATCTTAAAGTTTCACTTATATTTTTTCTTTGGGTTGCTTCACAGGGCACTTGCCCAACATACATTATCAATATGGTTGGTTGCCATTAACGTGCATTGTAAATATTCTCTTGTATGAATGATGATGTATTTACTCGTTTTTATTCAAAATTTGCACTGAAACGTTTTTTGTAAATATGTAAATTGAATTGGTCACTTACTTTGCAAAAATCGATATACTATTGGAATATGTGCTGCCTTGTTACAGTATTTCTCTATATCTATCACTGTCAGTTTGCTGCTGGGCAGTTTATTTTTAAAGCTAGTTGGGCTTTTATTCCACTTTAAAAATGCTATGTTTGCTTGGGCGCGTCATGTGATCAAGCTCCTTCGTGGAGCGAAACACGTCATGGAAAGACACTTGTCTTTTAATGCTGAATACATTCATCACACTGCTTGCACCTTGATTTTGGTTGGTGGTCTGTGATTTTAAGGAGTCTGAACGAGGTCTGCACCTGCTCCTCGCCCGTCACGCATCTGGCGGTCAGGAATATATATATATATATATATATACCAAGCCTTACGGCGAAACGCGTCGGCTTTTTGTGAACCTTGTTGCTGAATAAATTTACTTGAAGCATCTTGGAGTGTCCCGACCCTTTCTTTGCCTAAGTGGTTTGGAGAAAGCCTGTTGGTATATTTTAAAAAACGCCGGTTTTTTGGAAGGGACCGCCGCATGGACAGAGCCCGAGACTACCGGTAACTGTTGTACGACATACATATATATATATATATATATATATATATATATATATATATATATATATATATATATATATATATATACACCTTGGTAGGTATTTGTTGATTATGCAGTGGTGGCAATGTTCATAATCCCGGAGGCAAGAGGGAACCAGCCAAGCTCCATGCTGCGCTGTAAGGTGAGGCGCTGGACACCGCTGTATGCGCGGGGGGGCCTCCCGCGACCCTGGTAGGCCGCCATTAATATCACAAAAAAGAGACCAGACTTGGGAGGCCACGCACTTGGTAGGACTCTTTACTCCAATGAGGCAACAAAGCTCGAACACTGTAAAAGCACAAATGTTTATCTTGCCGGTGAGTTTCTCCTTACGCGTTTCGGGCGTCCCTGCGCCCTTGATCACAGGACTCTGGCAAAGTGGAGGGCAGAATGCCGTTCCTCCAGCTAATCAGTTTTCTACCCCGCCCAGGGGCGTGGCTGCAGTTTGCATGCTGGTAGTTGGAGTTCTACTGGTAGTATAGTACTTACATCAAGCGGCTGCTTGCTCCACAGTAAATTAGTACAATCACCTTGGTAGGTATTTGTTGATTATGCAGTGGTGGCAATGTTCATAATCCCGGAGGCAAGAGGGAACCAGCCAAGCTCCATGCTGCGCTGTAAGGTGAGGCGCTGGACACCGCTGTATGCGCGGGGGGGCCTCCCGCGACCCTGGTAGGCCGCCATTAATATCACAAAAAAGAGACCAGACTTGGGAGGCCACGCACTTGATAGGACTCTTTACTCCAATGAGGCAACAAAGCTCGAACACTGTAAAAGCACAAATGTTTATCTTGCCGGTGAGTTTCTCCTTACGCGTTTCGGGCGTCCCTGCGCCCTTGATCACAGGACTCTGGCAAAGTGGAGGGCAGAATGCCGTTCCTCCAGCTAATCAGTTTTCTACCCCGCCAGGGGCGTGGCTGCAGTTTGCATGCTGGTAGTTGGATTTCTACTGGTAGTATAGTACTTACATCAAGCGGCTGCTTGCTCCACAGTAAATTAGTACAATCACCTTGGTAGGTATTTGTTGATTATGCAGTGGTGGCAATGTTCATAATCCCGGAGGCAAGAGGGAACCAGCCAAGCTCCATGCTGCGCTGTAAGGTGAGGCGCTGGACACCGCTGTATGCGCGGGGGGGCCTCCCGCGACCCTGGTAGGCCGCCATTAATATCACAAAAAAGAGACCAGACTTGGGAGGCCACGCACTTGGTAGGACTCTTTACTCCAATGAGGCAACAAAGCTCGAACACTGTAAAAGCACAAATGTTTATCTGGCCGGTGAGTTTCTCCTTACGCGTTTCGGGCGTCCCTGCGCCCTTGATCACAGGACTCTGGCAAAGTGGAGGGCAGAATGCCGTTCCTCCAGCTAATCAGTTTTCTACCCCGCCCAGGGGCGTGGCTGCAGTTTGCATGCTGGTAGTTGGAGTTCTACTGGTAGTATAGTACTTACATCAAGCGGCTGCTTGCTCCACAGTAAATTAGTACAATCACCTTGGTAGGTATTTGTTGATTATGCAGTGGTGGCAATGTTCATAATCCCGGAGGCAAGAGGGAACCAGCCAAGCTCCATGCTGCGCTGTAAGGTGAGGCGCTGGACACCGCTGTATGCGCGGGGGGGCCTCCCGCGACCCTGGTAGGCCACCATTAATATCACAAAAAAGAGACCAGACTTGGGAGGCCACGCACTTGGTAGGACTCTTTACTCCAATGAGGCAACAAAGCTCGAACACTGTAAAAGCACAAATGTTTATCTTGCCGGTGAGTTTCTCCTTACGCGTTTCGGGCGTCCCTGCGCCCTTGATCACAGGACTCTGGCAAAGTGGAGGGCAGAATGCCGTTCCTCCAGCTAATCAGTTTTCTACCCCGCCCAGGGGCGTGGCTGCAGTTTGCATGCTGGTAGTTGGAGTTCTACTGGTAGTATATTACTTACATCAAGCGGCTGCTTGCTCCACAGTAAATTAGTACAATCACCTTGGTAGGTATTTGTTGATTATGCAGTGGTGGCAATGTTCATAATCCCGGAGGCAAGAGGGAACCAGCCAAGCTCCATGCTGCGCTGTAAGGTGAGGCGCTGGACACCGCTGTATGCGCGGGGGGGCCTCCCGCGACCCTGGTAGGCCGCCATTAATATCACAAAAAAGAGACCAGACTTGGGAGGCCACGCACTTGGTAGGACTCTTTACTCCAATGAGGCAACAAAGCTCGAACACTGTAAAAGCACAAATGTTTATCTTGCCGGTGAGTTTCTCCTTACGCGTTTCGGGCGTCCCTGCGCCCTTGATCACAGGACTCTGGCAAAGTGGAGGGCAGAATGCCGTTCCTCCAGCTAACCAGTTTTCTACCCCGCCCAGGGGCGTGGCTGCAGTTTGAATGCTGGTAGTTGGAGTTCTACTGGTAGTATAGTACTTACATCAAGCGGCTGCTTGCTCCACAGTAAATTAGTACAATCACCTTGGTAGGTATTTGTTGATTATGCAGTGGTGGCAATGTTCATAATCCCGGAGGCAAGAGGGAACCAGCCAAGCTCCATGCTGCGCTGTAAGGTGAGGCGCTGGACACCGCTGTATGCGCGGGGGGCCTCCCGCGACCCTGGTAGGCCGCCATTAATATCACAAAAAAGAGACCAGACTTGGGAGGCCACGCACTTGGTAGGACTTTTTACTCCAATGAGGCAACAAAGCTCGAACACTGTAAAAGCACAAATGTTTATCTTGCCGGTGAGTTTCTCCTTACGCATTTCGGGCGTCCCTGCGCCCTTGATCACAGGACTCTGGCAAAGTGGAGGGCAGAATGCCGTTCCTCCAGCTAATCAGTTTTCTACCCCGCCCAGGGGCGTGGCTGCAGTTTGCATGCTGGTAGTTGGAGTTCTACTGGTAGTATAGTACTTACATCAAGCGGCTGCTTGCTCCACAGTAAATTAGTACAATCACCTTGGTAGGTATTTGTTGATTATGCAGTGGTGGCAATGTTCATAATCCCGGAGGCAAGAGGGAACCAGCCAAGCTCCATGCTGCGCTGTAAGGTGAGGCGCTGGACACCGCTGTATGCGCGGGGGGGCCTCCCGCGACCCTGGTAGGCCGCCATTAATATCACAAAAAAGAGACCAGACTTGGGAGGCCACGCACTTGGTAGGACTCTTTACTCCAATGAGGCAACAAAGCTCGAACACTGTAAAAGCACAAATGTTTATCTTGCCGGTGAGTTTCTCCTTACGCGTTTCGGGCGTCCCTGCGCCCTTGATCACAGGACTCTGGCAAAGTGGAGGGCAGAATGCCGTTCCTCCAGCTAATCAGTTTTCTACCCCGCCCAGGGGCGTGGCTGCAGTTTGCATGCTGGTAGTTGGAGTTCTACTGGTAGTATAGTACTTACATCAAGCGGCTGCTTGCTCCACAGTAAATTAGTACAATCACCTTGGTAGGTATTTGTTGATTATGCAGTGGTGGCAATGTTCATAATCCCGGAGGCAAGAGGGAACCAGCCAAGCTCCATGCTGCGCTGTAAGGTGAGGCGCTGGACACCGCTGTATGCGCGGGGGGGCCTCCCGCGACCCTGGTAGGCCGCCATTAATATCACAACAAAGAGACCAGACTTGGGAGGCCACGCACTTGGTAGGACTCTTTACTCCAATGAGGCAACAAAGCTCGAACACTGTAAAAGCACAAATGTTTATCTTGCCGGTGAGTTTCTCCTTACGCGTTTCGGGCGTCCCTGCGCCCTTGATCACAGGACTCTGGCAAAGTGGAGGGCAGAATGCCGTTCCTCCAGCTAATCAGTTTTCTACCCCGCCCAGGGGTGTGGCTGCAGTTTGCATGCTGGTAGTTGGAGTTCTACTGGTAGTATAGTACTTACATCAAGCGGCTGCTTGCTCCACAGTAAATTAGTACAATCACCTTGGTAGGTATTTGTTGATTATGCAGTGGTGACAATGTTCATAATCCCGGAGGCAAGAGGGAACCAGCCAAGCTCCATGCTGCGCTGTAAGGTGAGGCGCTGGACACCGCTGTATGCGCGGGGGGGCCTCCCGCGACCCTGGTAGGCCGCCATTAATATCACAAAAAAGAGACCAGACTTGCGAGGCCACGCACTTGGTAGGACTCTTTACTCCAATGAGGTAACAAAGCTCAAACACTGTAAAAGCACAAATGTTTATCTTGCCGGTGAGTTTCTCCTTACGCGTTTCGGGCGTCCCTGCGCCCTTGATCACAGGACTCTGGCAAAGTGGAGGGCAGAATGCCGTTCCTCCAGCTAATCAGTTTTCTACCCCGCCCAGGGGCGTGGCTGCAGTTTGCATGCTGGTAGTTGGAGTTCTACTGGTAGTATAGTACTTACATCAAGCGGCTGCTTGCTCCACAGTAAATTAGTACAATCACCTTGGTAGGTATTTGTTGATTATGCAGTGGTGGCAATGTTCATAATCCCGGAGGCAAGAGGGAACCAGCCAAGCTCCATGCTGCGCTGTAAGGTGAGGCGCTGGACACCGCTGTATGCGCGGGGGGGCCTCCCGCGACCCTGGTAGGCCGCCATTAATATCACAAAAAAGAGACCAGACTTGGGAGGCCACGCACTTGGTAGGACTCTTTACTCCAATGAGGCAACAAAGCTCGAACACTGTAAAAGCACAAATGTTTATCTTGCCGGTGAGTTTTTCCTTACGCGTTTCGGGCGTCCCTGCGCCCTTGATCACAGGACTCTGGCAAAGTGGAGGGCAGAATGCCGTTCCTCCAGCTAATCAGTTTTCTACCCCGCCCAGGGGCGTGGCTGCAGTTTGCATGCTGGTAGTTGGAGTTCTACTGGTAGTATAGTACTTACATCAAGCGGCTGCTTGCTCCACAGTAAATTAGTACAATCACCTTGGTAGGTATTTGTTGATTATGCAGTGGTGGCAATGTTCATAATCCCGGAGGCAAGAGGGAACCAGCCAAGCTCCATGCTGCGCTGTAAGGTGAGGCGCTGGACACCGCTGTATGCGCGGGGGGCCTCCCGCGACCCTGGTAGGCCGCCATTAATATCACAAAAAAGAGACCAGACTTGGGAGGCCACGCACTTGGTAGGACTCTTTACTCCAATGAGGCAACAAAGCTCGAACACTGTAAAAGCACAAATGTTTATCTTGCCGGTGAGTTTCTCCTTACGCGTTTCGGGCGTCCCTGCGCCCTTGATCACAGGACTCTGGCAAAGTGGAGGGCAGAATGCCGTTCCTCCAGCTAATCAGTTTTCTACCCCGCCCAGGGGCGTGGCTGCAGTTTGCATGCTGGTAGTTGGAGTTCTACTGGTAGTATAGTACTTACATCAAGCGGCTGCTTGCTCCACAGTAAATTAGTACAATCACCTTGGTAGGTATTTGTTGATTATGCAGTGGTGGCAATGTTCATAATCCCGGAGGCAAGAGGGAACCAGCCAAGCTCCATGCTGCGCTGTAAGGTGAGGCGCTGGACACCGCTGTATGCGCGGGGGGGCCTCCCACGACCCTGGTAGGCCGCCATTAATATCACAAAAAAGAGACCAGACTTGGGAGGCCACGCACTTGGTAGGACTCTTTACTCCAATGAGGCAACAAAGCTCGAACACTGTAAAAGCACAAATGTTTATCTTGCCGGTGAGTTTCTCCTTACGCGTTTCGGGCGTCCCTGCGCCCTTGATCACAGGACTCTGGCAAAGTGGAGGGCAGAATGCTGTTCCTCCAGCTAATCAGTTTTCTACCCCGCCCAGGGGCGTGGCTGCAGTTTGCATGCTGGTAGTTGGAGTTCTACTGGTAGTATAGTACTTACATCAAGCGGCTGCTTGCTCCACAGTAAATTAGTACAATCACCTTGGTAGGTATTTGTTGATTATGCAGTGGTGGCAATGTTCATAATCCCGGAGGCAAGAGGGAACCAGCCAAGCTCCATGCTGCGCTGTAAGGTGAGGCGCTGGACACCGCTGTATGCGCGGGGGGGCCTCCCGCGACCCTGGTAGGCCGCCATTAATATCACAAAAAAGAGACCAGACTTGGGAGGCCACGCACTTGGTAGGACTCTTTACTCCAATGAGGCAACAAAGCTCGAACACTGTAAAAGCACAAATGTTTATCTTGCCGGTGAGTTTCTCCTTACGCGTTTCGGGCGTCCCTGCGCCCTTGATCACAGGACTCTGGCAAAGTGGAGGGCAGAATGCCGTTCCTCCAGCTAATCAGTTTTCTACCCCGCCCAGGGGCGTGGCTGCAGTTTGCATGCTGGTAGTTGGAGTTCTACTGGTAGTATAGTACTTACATCAAGCGGCTGCTTGCTCCACAGTAAATTAGTACAATCACCTTGGTAGGTATTTGTTGATTATGCAGTGGTGGCAATGTTCATAATTCCGGAGGCAAGAGGGAACCAGCCAAGCTCCATGCTGCGCTGTAAGGTGAGGCGCTGGACACCGCTGTATGCGCGGGGGGGGCCTCCCGCGACCCTGGTAGGCCGCCATTAATATCACAAAAAAGAGACCAGACTTGGGAGGCCACGCACTTGGTAGGACTCTTTACTCCAATGAGGCAACAAAGCTCGAACACTGTAAAAGCACAAATGTTTATCTTGCCGGTGAGTTTCTCCTTACGTGTTTCGGGCGTCCCTGCGCCCTTGATCACAGGACTCTGGCAAAGTGGAGGGCAGAATGCCGTTCCTCCAGCTAATCAGTTTTCTACCCCGCCCAGGGGCGTGGCTGCAGTTTGCATGCTGGTAGTTGGAGTTCTACTGGTAGTATAGTACTTACATCAAGCGGCTGCTTGCTCCACAGTAAATTAGTACAATCACCTTGGTAGGTATTTGTTGATTATGCAGTGGTGGCAATGTTCATAATCCCGGAGGCAAGAGGGAACCAGCCAAGCTCCATGCTGCGCTGTAAGGTGAGGCGCTGGACACCGCTGTATGCGCGGGGGGGCTCCCGCGACCCTGGTAGGCCGCCATTATTATCACAAAAAGAGACCAGACTTGGGAGGCCACGCACTTGGTAGGACTCTTTACTCCAATGAGGCAACAAAGCTCGAACACTGTAAAAGCACAAATGTTTATCTTGCCGGTGAGTTTCTCCTTACGCGTTTCGGGCGTCCCTGCGCCCTTGATCACAGGACCGCGCATACAGCGGTGTCCAGCGCCTCAACTTACAGCGCAGCATGGAGCTTGGCTGGTTCCCTCTTGCCTCCGGGATTATGAACATTGCCACCACTGCATAATCAACAAATACCTACCAAGGTGATTGTACTAATTTACTGTGGAGCAAGCAGCCGCTTGATGTAAGTACTATACTACCAGTAGAACTCCAACTACCAGCATGCAAACTGCAGCCACGCCCCTGGGCGGGGTAGAAAACTGATTAGCTGGAGGAACGGCATTCTGCCCTCCACTTTGCCAGAGTCCTGTGATCAAGGGCACAGGGACGCCCGAAACGCGTAAGGAGAAACTCACCGGCAAGATAAACATTTGTGCCTTTACAGTGTTCGAGCTTTGTTGCCTCATTGGAGTAAAGAGTCCTACCAAGTGCATGGCCTCCCAAGTCTGGTCTCTTTTTTGTGATATATATATATATATATATATATATATATATATATATATATATATATATATATATATATATATATATATATATATATATATATATATATATATATATATATATATATATATATATATATATATATATATATATTCGTGCCATAACGAACAGAGATAAAAACTACCCTGTGGCACGCCACCTTGAAACCCACCACAACAGCAATAGGGATATATTGACTTTCTTCCTCATAGATCAACGAGAGAGAAAAGAACGAGGTGGGGACAAAATCAGATCATTGAGGGCACTAGAATCCAAATACATTATTGATCTCCAGAGCATGCAACCTAGGGGGTTAAATAACGATGAAGAACTCTGGGTACACCTCGAATAGATAAAGGGTCTGGCAACTTGAAATGGGGTCCTCTAGATACAACTTGAATAATGAATTTTAAACGAAACGTAGAAAGGCTGAAAAAAAGGAAAACATCCCAACATCTCCCACTCTCCCAATACTGTTGTATTTGAATGTAAGATCACATTGACATCTTTGCCCATTCAGGGCGAGACAAAAGGAGGTGATATAAATGAAAAAAATGAAAAAAAGAAAATAACGAACACAACCACAAATGCCTATACAGGGTGGCAAAACATCTGCATATCATAATCTAAGATAATTTGAATAAAGGGGAGTCTCTTAATATGCTGCTGATCAAATAATTTATTATTCTTTTGAAATGGGACTACTACCAATGAAAATGCTTTATATTATATAAAACTGTAACAAAAATTCAATTGTTGTTACATGATGCATATGAAATTCATGAATTTACGAATGCAAACAGGTATATTCGCGTTTGAAATCAAAAGTAGTTGATTTTCTGTTTCCCCTTAAAACGAATGTGGTGTGATATGCAATACAATGAAATGTACAATGAATTTATGTTGTGGGTACCACATTGTTTTTAATTGCACAAGCACTTTATTGACACCATTCTCCTTGTATTTTTACTTCAATGTCTTTTTTTCGATGGTTTTATAACAAAACATACTGGAAGATGGCTGCCATTAAGAACTCGGCGCTTCAGTCCTCTTTCTAGCACTAGAAAGGGGTGGAGATAAAATGGTGTCATTTCCTATGCACTGGTTGACACTGAGGAAGCCTAATCGGTGAACCGTGTCTGTTGTCGTGGGGGCAGGGGGGTCTGCCAATAAATCATTTTCAAATCACAGCTCAGAGTGTGGTCTACTTTTGTGACAAGAAGCGAGTGTGTTTCACAAATATATATATATATATATAATTATATATATATATATATTTATATATATATATATAATTATATATATATATATATATATATATATATATATATATATATTTATATTTATATATATATATATATATATATACTTGAAGATGAAGGATCACAAGAAAACAACAGCCAGCCAGGGCAAAAATCTGTATCCTAAAGGATACAATAAGTCACAAAGAAATAAAATATCCAAGAAAGAAGTGACTCAAACAGATAGATTCACCAAGCACTAGAAAGGGGTGGAGATAAAATGGTGTCATTTCCTATGCACTGGTTGACACTGAGGAAGCCTTATCGGTGAAACGTGTCTGTTGTCGTGGGGGCAGGGGGGTCTGCAAATAAATCATTTTCAAATCACAGCTCAGAGTGTGGTCTACTTTTGTGACAAGAAGCGAGTGTGTTTCACAAATATATATATATATATATAATATATATATATATATATATATATATATATATATATATATATATATATATATATATATAATTATATATATATATATATATATATATATATATATATATATATATATATATATATATATATATATATATATATATATTTATATATATATATATATATATATATATATATATATACTTGAAGATGAAGGATCACAAGAAAACAACAGCCAGCCAGGGCAAAAATCTGTATCCTAAAGGATACAATAAGTCACAAAGAAATAAAATATCCAAGAAAGAAGTGACTCAAACAGATAGATTCACCAAAGATCAAAAATATATTTCCACTACAATGTTTCAGCTTCTGCCTTCCTCAGCTAGTTTCAAGATCGATATATATATACATCAAACTGTGTGCCTAACAAGGAAAAATCCATAAAGTGTACTGGAAGCAGCCAAACGTCTGACTTTATTTCACATTTCACCAATTCCATGCCTACTCTGCACCTCCTGACCAATTCAATTGCCACATCTACTAGTGCAAACTGCACTACTGTGTCCGCTTCAGCAAGTTTCTAACTGATGTCCCTTCTGGTACTGAAAGGTGATGGATCATTCTGAATTCCCCTAGTATCAAAAGGAGATATCATTAGGCCATATAATGGCCTATGATCAAAGGGGTCTGACATTCTACCTTTTATCACCTTTTTAGCCAACGTTTCTCTCACCACTTGTGGCATATCTCTAGTGGACCATTGATAGTCCACAAGCTTCCTATGTCTCTGCCCTTGGTATCCTAGTCTGAAACCCATTGAAACCCTCACTCAAGAAAAAACTACCATCTCTCTGTCCTGGTAAAAGGCTAGACACAAAACCAATTCCTCCAACTTAACTGATGTAAAAGCCCTTTTTACCTGGGTGTTCTTTCCCTCCTGTTCTTGCCCCATGTTTGTCGACCCAGCTGGTTCTCCAAAAAATTGCAGCACTGCATGTTTCCTCCTCTTTTGTCACATTCATGTTTTTATATGCAAAGGTTCTGGGGACACTATCAACTGTTTATTCCCCAACACGCTCTGGGATTAAGTCCTTGACCTAGTCACCAAACTCCCATCCCCCAACAGTGGGACGTCCCAGAAAGGGGTGAAATTGCACTGCCCAACCAGTTGCTATATGCAGCACTGGTGGTGGTTGTGTTGGATACATTCAATGTTGCCACAACTTTTTGTTTACCTCTCCCCATGGCTTATTCGGTTTCAACTCCAATTAAGTTCTAAACTCATCGTCAGGAGAGGTATGTCCAAGATGGTGACCTAATAAGTTGCATCTCGTGGAGCTCTGCCAGGTCCACAGGCCTGAGCCGCAATAGCCGCAGAGGAGGATTTACTGCAGCTGCATCCATCCCCATCCGCCTGCCTCCAACACCCACCCCATTGGGAGTGATGGGGTGGGGGTAGGAGACTGGGCGGATGGTGTATGTGACAAGCATGTGGCCTGGAGAGGCAAGGGAGCCGTGCTTGAGGAGGCTGGCAATCGGAGGATGGGTGAGGAAGAGCTTGTGGGCTAGCCCACGGCCTTCACCCGGCAGCGGAAGGTGACCCCCCCTCTTGAGAATCCTGCTGGTGAATGACTGTAGCAGATACCCAAAGGGCGGGGTGTTGCAGTGAGTTGCCGGGCCCTGAGATCCCGGTCCTGGGGGCTGTATTTGTGGTCTGTGGTGGACTTTCTGCGCTGCTGCCTCTGGGAGACTGGGCCATGGTGCAATTGGAGCAACGTGGTTGGTTCCTCTTGCCCGCTGCCTGCCATTGGGGTGCGGGCCTCTGGTGCGGACTGTGTAGCCTGTGGGGGACTTGTAGTGGCAGTGCTGTGGTATTGTTGGGCCAGTGTGGGCTCCTGGTGGAGAACGGCAGCCTTAAGGCCCGGTGGCGCAGGGTATGCCTAAATACCCGGGATTCACCCGCCTTGTGAAAACAGAGACACGGACTCTTCGCCTGGCATAAAAGATGGTATATATTAGCTGCAGCTAGTACAGTGGTCTTAGAAGTCGTCAGTACAACGAGGTTCAAAAGACCCTGCCACTTAACTCCGTGGCGCACAGGTTTATATATCATACAGCACAATGTAAAAATGCAATCACACACGAGCATGAGCTATAAGCAAATGTTACAGACAATGTTTTATAGCCAAAAGCAACTCAAGTTCCCGGTTCTGTTTGTCATTCGACCCTTTAAGTAAATCACAAGTGAATCCACACAATTCGGTTTACTAGCAGAGAAAACACAGCTGTGTGTTGCAGAAGGACAGTCGAGAAACAGGAGAATGCATGAGATGTCTAGCGAAGGACAGCAGATAAGATAACTTAAAGGAAACAATGGTGTGAAATGACATGTAGTCCGGAAGGGGATTAATCAGCTCAGACAGGAATTAGTGTACTCGGCCAGACCTTGACACTCATTAGTAAACATAGGCGCGGAAGCCACCTGACACGCAAAGCAGAAACGACAAAAACATTGCGTTTGCCGAGCTGCCTGAGTGAGGGCAACATAAAATGGCGACAATCTCAAAATTGAGGCTGAGCACGAACGAATTCATGATTTACAGAACCTCAGCCCTCCTTTTGCCATTACTCCGGCAAAAACAAACCAACTCATGCTAATCTGAGTCAGAGTCAACGCTGATATTCATGAGATCTTCAAATTGTTGCTGCAACATCATTCTAATGTTCTCTGTCTTCTGAGCAGCAGATCGTGGAACAAAGTAGCCAACAGGCCACAAACTGCAGGACCACACTGAACACACAAACAACAAGAGAATATGACAGCTAGAATTACTCCAAGGAACGTTAAAATCTTCCATCCCCAAGTTGACAACATTCCCCAAAACCATCCCATTAAAGACCAATCTCCTTCATCCTGATGTATCGACTCGGAGATTGTGTGCAATTTGGAAATGGCTTGGTATACTGCTGGGGCGTCATCTGGAATATAAATGCAGCAACTATATCCGATCAATCTACAGACACCTCCTCGATCTGCTAGAATCACATCTAGCGCAATTCGGTTCTGAAGCGTCATAAGACGGTCCGCTTGAAGTTCTGCTGTAATGTTACCTATCGCACCTGCGGTGACAATAATAGTGGTCTCAACCGCTCGAAACAATTGCCTGAAGTGTCTGCTGTTAATCATTGGACCCCAAAAGGGGAGGGATCCTTTAAGGAAATCTCCTCCCTCTTGCTTTGCTGTGTCTTTGGCATCAAATACGCCTCTGCTATGTCTAACTCTGTGATGGTCTGACGAAGCCGTATATGTAGGGGGAAGGAGAAAAGCTATGTAGCAAGTTCCAGAAAAGTTATAAGGTAACCAAGTATAAGCTCGATTGTTACAAACAAAATATGTTCCTTGAGACGGAACTAGCGGAGGAAAATCAAGAGATGAAAGGACGTATGTATATGTACATTTCTGGATATCATCAATTTTCTTGCTATTAATCTGTAGACAAAGATTTCCTTTATGAGGCACAGTCCACACTGGGGAAGACTCACCTTTTCTAGTTTTATCGCTGAGAATGGAGACATAGTGGGTAACATTCCATCCATCATAGGCTTTCTTTTAATCCAAAGGAATCTTACTCTTCTCTACAATCTTGGCCATTACCACTATGCTTTTTATTAAGGAGCTATGACTAAAATCTAATCCATTCCCAGGAGTTCTCACAGGGCTTCTAAGTCTGTTGTGGTATGCGGCCGAAAACATTGTCAAATAGGCCCAAGCTAAAGCTTCGTATGAAAAAGGAAGAACCAGGTATGGCATTCCCTTTTGTGTATTATGTGGCATGAATCCGCACACCCAACAATCAGTCATATTAATGGCCAACTGATGTTGGTGCAACAACTGAATAAACGTATTGTTCAAAAAACTCGGCTCTCCTTATCTGTTCATGTCGGGGTAAAGTATGCATTTTGTGTGAAAATACAGAAAGTCGAGAAGACAAAGAAGTTGTAGTGTTAGCAACATTTCTTGATTGGCAAATATGAACAATCCATCCTGTGCAGGCTAATAAAATACACAAAAACATAAGAACACACAAAGCTACGCCAAATCGACTACGTAATAATTTACAATATTTTGATCTCATTTCTTGCTTACTATTTTCCCTACCTACAATTATTGTACCATCCATCTTTATCTAAAACAAAATGTCGCTCACGGCACTCTTCTTCGATCATTCAGCTAATCACTTCTGTATATCCTGAGGCACTAGCCGCTTACTAAAGAACAGAATCAGGTTACAGTCTGAGTCTCCTACCGTGACCCTGCGGCGGAGACAGATGGCACATCTTATACTAATGCTACACAAAAAGGCAAAAAGATGACAAAAGAATGTCTTTCGTTAATAAAAAAGTTCAAGAGTTCAGTTCATTAGGTCTTGGTCTTAAATTGTAGCGTATTTTGCTCGGCACGGTCTGATCTTTAAACAGTATTTCTGGGTTGGTGGTGTCTATTCGACGTTGTACAGGCACAGCAGCTTGAAGAATATCGTCATCCGCTTTTTCGGAATGAGTCCCATAAATCTGAGCATCACTGACCGGGACAAAACAAGGAACGGCTGCAGTGTCCGATTCTCTTACGCCACTGCGAGTCCACTGATCAAACGGTAATGGAAGTGGCACCTTTTTGCAGTGCACTCCATGCACCCAGCTTCGTTTTCCCACCACCTTGACAGCCGTGCGAGTGACGAGCAACACCTGCTTAGGCGGGGACCACCTAGGCTCCAAATTCTTAGTCCGAAGAAAATTCTTCTCACAGACCCAGTCGCCGGGCACGATGGTGTGACCTGGGTCTGTGGAGGCCTCCGGCAGAACACTCTGTACCTGTTGACGAATAACACTTATTTTAGTAGTCAAATCGTGCAGATAATCAATTAGCAAAGGATATGGTATGTCTGAGTATCTTTTGGGACGGGGAACACCCCAAACATTAGCTGGGCGTCCGAATACCACCTTATATGGGCTAAGTCCCATACGAGAGTGCACAGTAGTTCTGGTTGACAAAAGAGCTAGGGGCAAGGCATCAGGCCAAGCAAGACCTGTACTGGCTTGAATCTTCACCAGCTTAATCTTGAGCGTACCATAGTAACACTAAACCAAACCCGCTGACTGTGGATGGTTTGCCGCATGGAATTTTTGTTTGATTCCGAGACCAGAACATACTTTCTGCATTATCTGGCCTATGAATTCACTTCCATTGTCACTCCAGACAATGCGCGGCAAACCGAACCTAGGGAAAAATTCTTTAATTAGTACTTTAGCAGTTGACAAAGCAGTGTTATCTTTCAAGGGGTAGGCCTCTATCCAGCGGGAAAAGGCACATACCACCACCAGAACATACTTGAGGTTGTTGCAGCGATCCATATGAATGTAATTGATCTGCAACACCTCAAAGGGATATGACGGGGGAGCAAAATGACCTGCTAGAGTTGGGGTTCCTTTTCCTGGGTTATGCATTAAAAAACAATGCAATGTTTAACCACATTTTCTGCACATTTCGGAATTCCTTTATTCTGCCATACAGGAGCCAAGAGCTTACATTTGCCTTTTGCACTAATGTGAGCTGGGCCATGAGCCATAGTCACGACCGGCAACACATAAGCATCCGGTAATAACCATTACTGATGTTCCGACAACTCTGTCCAACAACCCGTTGGATCTAACATTCCTGTCCTTTCTGTCCACATACTCAATTCTTTCTCAGTGGCTTCTCCCTGAATCGTTTTCACACTCTCAATCGTATCTTCACACATTCCAATTTCCTTCACTCAATTTGCAGGGCCTGCCACATACATTCGACTAGTGGTGTTTCTAGCTGTAGTTTTCGCTACCTCATCTGCAAACGCATTTCCGCGACCCACATCATCTGTGATTTTCTTATGTGTGCTGCACTTTATGATCGCTATCTGTGCGGGTAAAGTAAGTGACTCAAGAAGATCAGTCACTAACTGACCATGCTGAATCTTTGTCCTGTGGGAGGTAAAGAATCCTCTCTCCCTCCACATTTTTCCAAAACTATGCGCAACACTGAACTCATACTGACTATCCGTGCACACATTCACTCTCTTTCCCTTCGACAGCACACATGCTCTAGTCAAAGCTATTAATTCAGCTGCTTGGGCTGAATTATGTCCAATACGTGCCGTCTCAACAATAGTACATAAGATGGTGACAGCATAGGCAGAAGTGGTTTCTCCATTTGGAAGCTTAAAACAAGAACCGTCCACCCATAGGATCCCGTCCGGGTCCTTGAGCGGAGTGTCCTTTAAATCAATCCTCCCCTTTGTTTCTTCTTCTGTTCGAAGAAAACAATCATGCTTTTCCTGATCGTCTTTCTCAGCTGGGAGCGGCAACAATGTAGCTGGATTTAACGTGTTACATCTTTTGATATGTACATGGCTCGCTAGAAGTGTCAGCTCGTAGCCAGACAAACGAGCACTCGTGAGATGTTAAATCTTAGTTCTATTTAACAAGGTATCCACTGCATGTGGAACCATGACAATGAGTGTGTTATCTAATACTAATCCGGCAGAATGTCTAATAGAAATTGTGGCAGCTGCTGTAGCTCTAAGACAACTGGGCAAAGCTTTAGCTACTGGGTCTAAAGTAGCGGAGAAATAGGCACATGGCCTTTGCTTATCTCCGAATTGCTGTGTCAAGACTGACAACGCGCAACCTTCTCTCTCATGGACGTACAATGTAAAGGCCTTACTATAATCTGGGGTACCCAACACTGGAGCGGAACACAGGGCATTATGTAGATCAACAAAACTTTTCTGACATTCATCCGTCCAAGGGAGCGGATGGGGTATATCTTTCAACGTTAATGCCACCAATGGTTTCGCCAAGAGAGAAAAATTGGGAATCCATTGTCTACAGTAGGAAGTAATACCTAAAAAGGCACGTACTTCTCTCTGTGTGGTGGGTACAGACATCTGTGAAATAGCGTGTATACGTTCTGGGGTCAATCGCCTTCCCTCCTTCGACAAGAGATGACCTAAATAGGTCACTACTTGTCGGACATACTGTAACTTGGGGGGCGATACTTTGTAATTCAGATCAGCCAGATGATGCAACAACGCAACTGTCACACTCCTACACACATCTTCCGTATCAGCAGCCACCAGCAAGTCATCCACATACTGAACAAGCGTAGCACCTGGAAGCAAAGGAAAAGTATCAAGTTGACATTTAAGAGCTTTAATGTAAATAGAGGGACTTTCACAATAGCCTTGAGGAGCTCTCTTAAAGCGAAAACTTCAGCCACCTAAAGAGAAACCAAAGATATCCCTACTCTCCTCAGCAATGGGGATGCTAAAGAAAGCATTCTTAAGATCAATCACTGAAAACCAAGCCGCCGAAGCAGGAATCATCGTCAATAAGGCTGTAATGTCCGGAACAACAGGAAACTGTGGTGCCACTATTTTGTTGACTTTCCTTAAATCAATAACAAATCTATAGACAGGAGGCTGCGAAGGATCCGTCCTCTTAAGGATCGGAAGAACAGGGCTAATACAGACATTGCGTCTAGTCTCTTCGACCACACCTTTCGGAATGAAGTCATCAACAATAGCCAACAGTGCTCTCTCTCCGTCACTGGAAATACGATATTGAGGAATGCGTGGCATTCGAACATTATCTTTAACTGTGACGACGTACGGTGGGATCGCAAGACGACCCACGTCATTCGGACCCGTGGCCCAAAGACTTTCTGGGAGGGAACGGAACTCAGGTGGAAACTTGTCCGGATATAAATACATAGGGGACATCAATCTTTTCCCCAACGTGAGATGCACACCAGAAGGGGAACAATACAATGTTGCATGCAATCTTTTTAACAAATCTAAACCCAATAAATTCTCACCACAACCAGTTGTCAGAATCAGAGGAACTTCCAAATCATAAGGGCCAATCGAAACAGGCAAGTGACAAGAAACCGGATTACAAACTGGAGCACCAGAAAATCCCACAGAAGTATTTATTAAGCCAGACAAAGGGGCTCCAGGGAGTTTAGAATGAATAACCGAACTTCTCATTGCACCAGTATCCAAAAGAAACTGTTCTGAAACACCCATGGCATTGACAGTGACATACGGCCCATCTTGATCTACTGGAATCGACACAACTCCCTCACTTCGTCCTTGGCTGTCCTATGCGGTCTGAAAATTGTCAGCCCTTTCTTCAATATAGTAATCATCATTGTAATACTGCGTAGACGGAACTGCCTGCTGGTCAAAATAATTCGATGTAGATGGGACACGAGAACACTGCTCCTGAGAGGGCGCACCTCGTCCTCTTCCCCTATATCCTGTCTGAAAATTCCCACGACCTCGAGAAGCAGACATCCCATTATTACGCTGTAATAAGACTGGACAATTACTTTTGAAATGTCCTTCCTCCCTACAATATGCACATTGATTAGGACCTAATGAAGGTCTCAGCGCAAAATACTCAGGTTTTTGCAACAGTCTCTGAAACTGTGGAGGTTGCTGAAACTGAGTGTTTTGCTGATGCTGATTCGAACTAGGCAGATACGCCTGCTGTAGAAGAACTTTAGTTTTCAAATCCTTATTTTTCTTCTCTTGCTTCTCCTTCTCCTCCTTATCCCTATTCTCATAATACTGTGCAGTAGCCAATATTTTGGCAGGAAAAGAGACAGCCCATGCACTTTCAGAACTCTTCAATTTATTCGACAATTCGGGGAGCAAATTATATACAAACTTGTCCACAAAGAAATGCTGACCACCCTCTACACTCAAGTCCTGACCACTGTGGTCTATAAACGTTTCTTCAAAACGAGTGAAAAAGTCCGAGACACTTTCATCCTTCTTTTGCTTACACGCGGCCAACTTATCCTAATTTACTCGTACCGCCGGCATCATTGTCTTCATTAACTCAATTATTCTACCTGGGAGAGCCGTAATCAAATCCTCAAGTTTTGCACCGCCCACCTGATTCGCATCCGCAGCTCTAATTGCAGCCCAATCACCACCCAATTCAGCCAAATGATCTTCCCTACGAATTTGTGCCCATATACCTTGCGGAACAACATTTCCAAATAACATATCAATGTCGGCCAAATTCATAATACAAGCATCAACTGTTTGGGACAACTCTTTGTAATATCCAGCAGGATTTTTACGAGGGTCAGGAAGAGTTTGCTTAAGCGCCAATACTTCAGACCTCTTCCAGGGTTCGTGAACCCATATACGCTGGAAATGAGCAGGGATAGCAGGTGGACCAACCACCGCGTCTCTCCATAAGGGAGGGACTTTGCGCATTGGATAATTCTTGCTACCCTTTTTATTAACAGGATCAACCTCGGAAAAGGACAGGGATAGAAACATTGTTCGAAACGCAATGAGTCTAGTTACCGCCTCCTCAACTCGGTGCCCTACAATAAAACCTTTGTCGAAATCACCTTGTAATTTCAGGAGGTCCGAAGGGACTGTATCTAACTCCATATCTTCCCAAATTCTAATAAGAGTTTGACACAAAATGTTGAAAACATATCTCTGCGTGGGCTCCTCCCATTGATGAAAACAACTCGTAATATAATCGGTACTATATTCTGGTCCATGCTCAATCCATTTGCGAGCGAGAGAACACAAAGTTGCTTTCTCGCCCGCAAAAAGAAGCTGACAACGAGATTGTCGTCTAGAAAAAGCTGGAGACATTTTTAGGGACCTAACAAAAGGAGAAAAGAAATTTGTAACAGCATCTGCTATCCTCCTCTGTGAAATAGGAGAATCCCTCGAAAGAATAGGAGGTATTACAGATGTAGAAGGTAATGGAGACTGAGACGTAGCATGCTGAAGAACAGGAGCGGGAGAAGGCGGGGGCTGAAGTACAAGCTGCGAGGGCAGAGCAGAAGTAGACGAGGGAGCATTAAGGGACTGAGCTGGTTGCTGGACAATCGGTAATTGAGCAACCCCTTGTTGAGCAACAGGAGGGGGTAACGGAGGTGCATTCGCATTCTGAACATAGGGCGGAGGTGAATTCAATAAACAAGTCATTAGAGAATCTTCTTCTAATTCCTTACTCTTATCTGAAGAGGAAGTGGGCAACATCGGATAGCATCTATCTATCGCCATACGATGTTGTCTCACTGATATCTCCTTTGCATCATCTACTTCATTATCTTTAAACTGCTGAGCAGCCTGAAGGACTGACATGTCTTGTGCTTTCTTATCCTTTTTCGCTTGCTTTATTTCTTTCTGTTTGGCTTCTTTACGCCAGAGGCGAAAGGAGTCAAACATAGCCGTCCGGGCTTTTCTTCTAAACAGAATTGTTTCCAAATTGTCTAATATAGCGGGATCGAAACTACCATTCTGGGGCCAACTCAAAACTCCACTATTTTTCGTATATCGGACCCATGCCTCGTTAAAGGTAATGGGACCAATACCATGTTTCGAATAGCGCTCATAAGTCGGAGTTCCAACCGGAGGAATCGGACATGACTCCTCCAACTGGGAATCCCTTGTACAACCCAAACAACAAAATCTTTTGAACTTACTCAGCCCAGGCATCTTCACTTCTCTAGACTGATCACAAACAACAAGGGGTATAGATCAGTAAAACAGTACAATCGTACTTTCCCCTTGGCTTCAGCTATTGCAATATCTGAACAGAGACTAAGAATAAAAAACAAAACAAAGGTCTGTGGGAGCGACCCACCAAATACTTAACTAAGAATCGTTCTGCGCCAGCGAAGGTCCGTCTATCGTCTCGCTCTACCAAAACTTCAGAAGGGTCCAAGTCAGGGCGACAGTCAGGGCAGCAGTCATCAGCAGCCGTCGGAGAGGAGTAGCCGCGCCGTCAAAGACCTTCGGTCCACTTTCGACATGCAGGGGTCGATCACGTGGTGCGCTTCCTCCGGAGTTTTCTTGCGGGGCTCCTCATGACCCTACGCCTCAACCGCTACCACTGAAGTTGACCCATGTTGGGCGCCAGTTGGAGAACCGCAGCCTTAAGGCCCGGTGGCGCAGGGTATGCCTAAATCCCCGGGATTCACCTGCCTTGTCAAAACAGAGACACAGACTCTTCGTCTGGCGTAGAAGATGGTATTTATTAGCTGCAGCTAGTACAGTGGTCTTAGAAGTCGTCAGTACATCGAGGTTCAAAAGAGGCTGCCACTTAACTCCGTGGCACACAGGTTTATATATCATACAGCACAATGCAAAAATGCAATCACACACAAGCATGAGCTATAAGCAAATGTTAAAGACAATGTTTTAAAGCCAAAAGCAACTCAAGTTCCCGATTCTGTTTGTCAATCGACCCTTTAAGTAAATCACAAGTGAATCCACACAATTCGGTTTACTAGCAGAAAAAACACAGCTGTGCGTTGCAGAAGGACAGTCGAGAAACAGGAGAATGCATGAGATGTGTAGCGAAGGACAGCAGATAAGATAACTTAAAGGAAACAATGGTGTGAAATGACATGTAGTCCGGGAGGGGATTAATCAGCTCAGACAGGAAATAGTGTACTCGGCCAGACCCTGACACTCGTTAGTAAACATAGGCGCAAAAGCTACCTGACACGCAAAGCAGAAACGACAAAAACATCGCGTTCGCCGAGCTGCCTGAGTGAGGGCAACATAAAATGGCAGCGATCTCAAAATGGAGGCTGAGCACGAACGAATTCATAATTTACAGAACCTCACTGGGGGTGGCATGTGCGGGCCAGCCTGCCCGGTTATCCAGCCAAGGCTTGCGGCCTTCTGCGGCTCATCGGTTGTGGGCTGGCCCTTCCTTTGTGGTGTCCCCTCCCTCCCTTGTTGCCTTTGGCTTGGCCTCAGGGGGTTGTGTGCTGTGCACAGGGTCACTTGGAGAAGACTCCTGGCCTCCATAGAGGCACTGTAAATCTGGAAGAGGATACTACTTCTGGTGACGTGGCTTGGGGGGGTCACAATTCTGCGCCCGTGCCCTGTTGGATGGGGCCCTTGGCATAGCGGGTGCAACTTGTGGGGACTGGTCAGCTCTTGTAGCCACACAGAAGAGTTGGTTGGGCCTCGTGGTGCCTTGAGGAGACAATTTGGGCTACACAAATTAGAGGCCGTAGCTACTGGCAGCCTGCTAGTATTTTGCTGCGGGGTGAGGGTGCCCGAGAGGAGGCTCAGTGTCTATGACCTTTTGTGTCCCACTGGCGGTGGGTCAGCCAATTTTGGTGCTGCCTCACTTCCTCTTTGTACAGTGGCTCTTTAGTAGCAGCGACGCCTATGCGGTAACACTGGATGACTTCCCTTGGCGCCAACCTCTTGGCCACTTGCAGTGACAATGCAGTGTGTGTGGCAACTTGGAATGTGCATTATGCCAGTGGCCGGGGGACATTGTGGGGTGGCCGGGGTCTCGGGGCCCTGTGACCAGGTCCGGTAACCCATGAAGTTGCAGTCAGTGAATGGAGGGGGCACGGGCTACCCCCTTGGTGCAATTCGATCTTCTGGGGGCTGCACCAGTGTGGGCATCACAGTCCTACTCTCCTTAAGCACCTCTACACCGGAACGCCCAACTGGTGTTGATGATCTCTGGTGTGGTGGTGAGGTGACCTCTGCGTACAGTGACCCCTTTGCAGTTCGCCTATGTCTTCCCACCGCGCAGTGAAGAAAGACCCTTCAGTTAAATAAATATTTGCCAAAATTGCTGCAAAGCAAACACACATGGCACCTGAAGTCGCAGTGCGAGAATCATCTGTGGATGTTGCTGGAGTGGGGAACACTGATCGAGATGACTCCCCCATCACCAAAGCATTTCTAGTCAAGGATCTGGAGGCAGGCCATGCCCGGTCAGGCTCAGTGGTTGTTTACCATCAATTGACAGCTGCATGGAAACAATTGCAGGTGGTGGATATGGAAGGGCAGAATATTCCCTGCTTAGAATATGCCAGAAATATTATGCTGGTGGTAACAAGGCAGGACGCATGCTGGTGCACCGTCTCCGAGCCCAGGCAGTGGATCGAAGGATCCATAAAGTACAAGGAGTGGACGGCTCCATGTGCTATAAGGACGAAGACATAGCTGAAGCCTTCAGGGCTTTTTATAAGACCCTCTAAACTGCTGACGCCCTGCTGGAATCTGTTGTGAGGAAATACCTCTCCCAGGCTATCTCCTCCAATGCCAACACAACTACGTTCACAGCCCTGGACATAGATATCAAACAGTTGGAGGTCCTGGCTGCCATCCAAAAACTACAGCCAACAAGGCACCAGGTTCGGATGGCTATAGTGTGAAATTTTTGATGCCTTTAGCACACGGCTGGCTCCTGCTTTGGCACGTCTGTTCAATTTGTTTAGTGTGACTGGTACATTACCGGACTCCATGCACGTAGCCACCATTATGGTGATGCCAAGATGGACAAAGACCTCAGTGTTACACCTCCTACCACCCGATCTCCCTTTTAAATGTGGATGCGAAGATCTTTATGAGGGTTCTGGCCCATAGGCTGGTGCCTTACATTCAGGGGTTGGTTGAACCTGACCAGGCCGGATTTATTCCGTAGCGAGGATCGGTACAACATGAAACGACTATGCCACCTCCTGGACAAGATGCAACACTCAAGATCGCAGGCACTTCTGCTATCGCTCAATGCTGGAAAAGCCTTTGATCGTGTGCATTGGCCGTATTTGCATCGGGTTCTAAAGTGTATGGGCTTCGACCCACGGTTCCGCAGTTAAGTCCATTCATGTTATGAAGACCCCCAGGCTAGAATATGCTTGAACAGCAGGATGTTGCCTCCATTTCCTATAGAGCGGGGAGATAGGCAGGGTTTCCCCTTTCCCTACTGCTTTTTGTGCTCTACATTGAGCTCTTCGTGGAGCAAATTAGGACCAACGCTCACTTCGCGGGCATCGAAATGGGTGGGAGGGAACATAAGATTATGATATACACGGATGATGTCCTTATGGCCCTCACCGACCCAGATACCTGTTTGGCAGCCATCTCAACGGAGCCGCCCACGTCTGGCGAGGCCTCCGGGTGCAAGACCAATCCACAGAAGTCCTTGATCTTTGGCCTGACCATCTCCGAGCCAGAGAGAGCCCAGCTTCATATCCATTTCCCCTTCCTCTGGCTGGAGGGTGGGATCCCATATATGGGGATACAGGTTCCCTCAACTCTTATGGCGACAGCTGCACACAAGAATGGGAGGCTGCTAGCGATCACGCGGGCCGGCCTCACCAAATGGAAATCTCACACCCTCTTCTGGCTCAGTCGAATAGCGGCTGTTAATTTGACGTTACTCCCTAAACTCCTCTATGTCATGCAAAATCTGCCCCTCCACCCCCCACAGCCCTGTGGATACCAGACAAATTACAATCACTTATCTGGGACTTCATCTGGGAGAGTAAATGAGTGCGGATGGGTAGAGCCCGTGCTTTCCTTCCAACGTTGTCAGGGGGGCTGGGAATCCCAAATATGCGCTGCAACTACCAGGCGGCGCAACTATTCTACATGGTGGAATGGTCTTGTGTCCTTTTAGAGAAACACTGGAGTTTCATACACCAGACAATTGTGGCCATCCATATCTGGAAGGTACCCTGGATACCAATATCCCACAGGCCAGCCGGTGTTCATGTCTCCCCAATGGCAAGGTGTACGGCAGATTTGGGACAAGGCAGGGCCTTTCTACACCAATCACTCCACAGACACCACTGATAACTAACCAGGACTTCCCACCAGTCACTACAGGCTGAGCGTTTGGGTCCTGGCAAGAGGCTCATTGCAAACAATTGGGGGACTTGTTTGATGCAGAGGGGCTCATCGACTTCCCTACATTGCAGACACACTATGGCCTTCCTGACACGGCACAATGGCAGTACCTGACAGTAACACATTGGGTGACTCAACCCTGGATCCGACCACACACTAGAAGGGTACTTACACCTTTTGAGAAGTGGCAATTCACAAGCTCCACAGACAAGAAACTCCTATCTGACCTCTATGCCTTTTTTATTACACCTCAGAATCCCCCAAAATCACCTGCTTAAGCTAGATGGGAGGGAGAATGTGGGCGCCCTTTCATAGATAGAGAGTGGAATGATATTCTACATCACGCACGTGCCTCCTCTCGTAACACCACTAGTTAAGAATTGGTCCTAAATATTTGCCACTATCGGTACCTCACCCCAGCCAGGATCGCAATATGGGATCCTTCGAGCAGCGGACATTGTTAGTGTCATTGTGGAAACCAGGGTACTCTTACTCATTTCTCATTGCAATGCCCTAAACTGGATTCTTTCTGGGCAGGTGTCTTGGATGCCGGAAGTGTTATGTTTGCAACACATATTCCCAGATTCCCGTGTCAGTTTCTCCTGGCTCCCCCTAACCCTCTCACCTACCTGCTGTGGTCCAAAAGAGGCAGAGCAATCACCCTAGCACTTGGAGCGGCTAAACAGATTATCCTTGCTAAATGGTATACAGACGCCATACCTACACATTTGAACTGGTTACGCAAATTATGGGATATACTAGGAATGGAAAAAGTGGCTGAATATAGCATGTTACATCGCATGCTACTACATCGCGTTCCTTTACAACGTAGTTGTTACAACTCCCAAACTTTTTTAGACGCTTGTTCTTATTGCACCTCCCTATGTAGCAAATTGTATACATCACCAAATTTCCCTTTCCAGGTCCCTTATTTTAATGTGGCCAAACGCACCCGAAAGGCATGGATTCCCCATGTAAGGTAGGTTTTTTCGAACCTTTTGACTTCTGTTTAGTCTAATCTTTCTTTTGTCCATTACATTTTTCAGTAACTTGGGCTTATTCTACCTTGCTCTTACCGGGACACATTTTGGAATCTTCCCCTACCTTTTTTTACCTCCTCCTTCACTTACCATTCATTCTCTGTATCTACTCCTTTAGCCAGGGAATCAGGGCGCACTCACAAGACATACAACTTCGGGGTTATCATCATAGAAGAAGGATGGTGAGGACGAGGAAGGAAAGAGGTAATGGTGAGGAGGGGGCAGCCACGGCAGGTAAGTACCTATTTTCTTACTGTATAATTACTTTGGGAGGGTGGAGGGGCTGGCTAACTACGCTCCACCATGGAGTCATAGTTTTGCCTAAACTCCGCGTTCACAATGCAACGCGGAGTATGCAAAACTATATGAACTGCTCTGGTGGAGCATAGTTACCCGCACAGGCTTAGGCATAACATGACTGATTCAGTCATTCCATTAGTTATTAGAACCTTATCACTTACTTTACGCTTCTTATAATTTTTTACAAAATCATCGGGTCATCCATTTTGGCTACCAAATATCACCCCTCACTTACCTTTTAGTTACAGTTGACCCAAATGTCCTGAAAGCACTGGTTCAATGACATTCTGATGAAAACACAAAGGTGGAACCAGTTTGTCTCCACCCACTGGCTTTCCATTTTCCACCGACAACTCATCCGATATTTTCCAAAACATTTGCAGCTCCTCTGCCAAGCTTCTTTCTTTTAGCCAACCTGATTTTTACAAGTGCATTGCCTCTTTCAAAACTTCACCTTAATCAATGACTCTTACCCAGTCTTCATTTTTCTTACAAATGCTTACACCTCTAATATGTGCTACAAACACTCTTCTATTTCAAACTCCCACTCATAACCCCCAAGATCTTCAATCGGTAACGTCGAAAGGCAGTCCACCTTGCAATCGTTCTCACCTGTGATATACTCTACTTATAACATGAATTCTAACTATCTAGTTGATATTCTGGCCATTCTAGCAGTCAAGCATTTCAACTTCCTTCCTGAAAAAATGTCTACTAGGGCCGATGATCTGTCTTTAAAAGAAATGGGCATCTCCAAAGATGTGGTCTGAGCTTCTCTACACCCTGAACCCCCTTCACTGACTCCATCCTAGACCTCATTCAACGCCAAGCTCTTACATCCATCGACTACATCCTACTTAGAGACCTCAACTTTCACCTGGACAACCCCAGTGACCTAAACACCACCTATCTTCTGGAGTACCACGCCAAAATCATACTCAAGCAGCTAGTCACCGCCCCAACCCACACATCCGGACACACACTCAACCTCATCTTCTCTGCCAGCAGGAACATCAGCTACATCCACACTGCCGAACTCTCCTGGACTGACCATCACTGAGTACACCTCACCTTCGACACACCCACCATACATCACCACCATCATTACGCCCCCAGCCATAGCTGGATCTAGGCCACCAAAGAACTCCTTGTAAACATCACACAACTAGCCTATAAACAAATCCGAAGGCAGCATTTACAAAGGACAAACACACAAGCCAATTAAAAAAAAGGTGGGACAGTGGGCAAAGCTACTCTCCGTACTCAACTACCACAGCTCTTCGCAGAGCAGCGCTTGCGTGCTAGCTCACGCTCTTCCTAAAAATGGATGTACGGCCTTCAAGCGCTATGCATCGCTGGCCGTCACGTTTCCAGAGAAGGTTGAAAACAAAAGAACTAAGGTCTATAATAAAAGCGTGACAGTTATTTTCCACCGAAATGCTGCTCCACAACTCTCAACTTTTATACAGATTAAAAAACAAGATAGCTTGCCTTCGTGTTCGAAACTTAACTTCCTGTGCTAGCCACCATCTGGCCCCTGCTTACACCTTTACTCAGCTCACAAATACCTTCTTCACCCCGGGTCACTAAAATATTGAAGTGAAAACTAACCGCCATGATTTTCAAGTAGTTTATTCCATAAGTAGAGTTACATCCTTAAAGCAGGGGCACAGAGATAGCTGGAAGATATAGAATGCCATAATGTCAAAGATCATTCTATGACCTTGTAACACTCCATTTACTACATCACCACCCTCCCCTAAATTGGCTTCAGGGCCACATCAAAACTCACACTACCCTGACACACTGAGTCGGCACTAACTGACACTGGAACCCGGTTCCTGCCTATAAATTATCCAATCCCTATCTCCCCTGGGCCTGGCCTGTGCCACTAGTCTGGAAACCCCCAGGGGTGGACCCCTTTCAGGGAGCCACCCCTGGGATCCCCATTCTGTCTTCATACCCTCTGAAAATGGCATAGAGAGCTTCTAAAATGTATAAATCAAGCACCTTATAAAATGATAGAAAACAAAGCCTGCTAAGCTTACGCTCCCTTTTAGAATGACAGGTACCACTGAGCCATCTTAGTATCCTTCTGATGATTCTAACTCTCATTGATTTTCCAGCATCCATCTTCTTAACCTTTTTAAGCCCAGCTCTGCAGGTTTCTTTGGTACAAACCTCTCACTCCCCGTAGGCTCGAGGCTCATTAAATTCTGTCATAAAATGCTGTGAGGGGCACGTTTTCCAGATACAGTAAAGTAAATAAATCTTTGTTATTTCAAACTCAAATAATATGTGATTAAATTGCCCCTCTTCTCTTCTCTTTTGACCAAAAGTCCCTCTTCCAATATCGTATTTTAATTTTTTCCTGTATCTATGTGTCACTATTGTGACTGGGGTGGGGCATGGCCATTATCATGGCAGACAAGACATGATTCCTATGCACTCGTCCTCAACATACCCGGCATCTAACATTATTGGAAGGATTAAGCAGCCATCACCCTCGCATAATGCCCGATTTGTGTATCAGGCACAGAGTTGTTGGTTCCATTGGTCGGGTCATTGACTGTATTTGAGCTAGTGAAATTATTCTGAAGAGGCACGCCCATTGCGGAATATGACACGTTAAAATGCATGCGTTTACAATTCATGCCATTACAACGCGGCCAGTACAACGACCGCGTTGTTACTACGCATACCATTACAACGCAAGTCATTACAACGACTTACTGTAGCAGGGGCACTGGAGTTTGAAATAGCATAATTTACCATTCCAATTCCAGTCTGTGCAACAGTAGAGAAGGTGTTGAATTTAAAATCCAACACCTACTGCCCCTGCAGCAATTCGTTGTAACGACTTGCGATGTAATGGGATGCGATGTAACAACTCTGTTGTTGTAATGACAGCGTTGTAATGGCATGCGTTGTATCGCATGCGTTGTAAAGATGTTTACCACCATGGCTACCATTGGCATTGCCATTGATGGCTGGGAATGTGACACCTGCCGTGAATTCAGTCTGAACAACTAAAGACAATGGTGACACTGTGCCAGAAAGTTATTTGAAACTGAGCAGGTGAAGATACAGTCTTTCTGCAAGTCAGTGAATCCCCATCTTTCATTTGGCTTCCCTATTTCTATTGCAGGTATGGTGGCATTGCTGTGGACTTGGCTGACTGGAAGGTGGTTGGGGCCTGGCAGTCAGCAGAATATGCCAGAAATTAGATCACTGCACCCTCATATGTGGCTGAATTGTGAGTGCATTGGGTTGGACCTCCAGAGCCGTGTCCAATTGCGTTGTGACCTCTAGCAGTCACAGAGAGGGCAGATTTCTGACCAGATTACGGGGAGACTTGAAAAAGGAGAAAAAATTACCCTAAGAAATAAGAGCTGATTGTCGAGATAGCATCTGGCAAATACCTCTTATTAGACAAGTCAACAACCCTATGACTTGGTGAGCATGGTGGATAGGGGCATATAAGTCCTGCTTGAGATTTGATACTATATTGTGCAAAATCTTTAGGCCATATATAAAGGTTTTAACTGCCCAACTCGCTTGAGGCATGGCCCTGGTTAGGCATGTTTGTGGCTTTCTAGTGATCTTGCTACACACAAAGGGGCAGATTTACAAGCCCCATGTGCCATATTTACTCTGCCGTTGCGTCACTTCTGTGATGCAGCGGCGGCCTAAACAATGCGCCACATTGCGCCTTATTTACAACATGACGCATCTAGGGAGATGCGTCACGTTGTAAAGCCCTGCACCACATGAAACCTGCGTTAGTTTTCAGTGGCGTTCTGGCGCAGAGTGGGCGTTCCATTGCAGTAAAGCCTCGTAAAAAGTGACGCAGTCAAATCTGCAAGTTTTACTGAGTCACTTTTACTTCCATGCTGCATCAATACCCTGCGCCTGCTCGAAGCAGGTGTAAGGAGTGACGCAGCATGTTAGGCATAGGACGTCAATGAGCATTGCTGGAGCCGCATAGCGCTTGTGACACAACTCCAGCAATGCACCGCCCTTACGCCACAGGATGCGACACCCATCGCCCTATCCTTGCCCCTTGGTGCGCGGCATTGTAAATGCGATGCATTTGTGGTTGCACAGGGAGGGAATTGCGTGTCGCATCTGTTCTGGCGCATCCCTGCTGATTTGCAGGGATGCGCCAGACCTCGTAAATATGCCCCAAAAAATGTAATACCAAAACAAACACACCAGGCACACGTGCGTGTAGTGGACAATGCAAAGCAAGATTACCTTTAATTAGTCTTCCCTGGTGTTCAGACACCTGAGGTGGAATGCTTCTCACTTCACAGTTCACTTGATATTACCCTCCAGGCAACACAAGAGACTCATACCACATTTGAGGCAAAATAGATACAGTAGCCATAGATGTTGGACTTGTATGTGCTGAACTGTGCATGACAGTTGATAGCGTGACAATGACAGAGCCATCGCTATCAGGACTGAGGCCTAGGGTCCAAGAACTTTATAAGCAAGCCGCTCACTTGCAGGAGTCTATTTTGTAAAAAACATGGCAGAAGATGCTAAGGGATGACCCTAGAATTAACACCAGGGGTGTATTAAACAAAGTGCACGGGGGCACAAGGGTGCATTAAAGTCTGCTCTGTGCCCCTGGGGCACTTTGGTATTACAGAAGGGGCAGCAGACACTTGTGCGGCCCTTTCTGTAATACAGATAGCACTGGTGCACATATAGCGCCAGCTCTATCACTAAAGGGTGTTCCCCCATTTGCATGGTGGCCCCATGCAAATGAGGCAATACTTTTGCCTTTGCATCACACATTATAAAAGACATGGGCGCAGGGGCAAAGAAGAGATCAAGAGGCGTACTAACGGTGCACCACCTTAAAGGTAGCGCCCTTACAGTGATCCCCCTGATGGGTGCCCTCTGGAGGAAGTGAAGCAGGTCCTGTGGACCTCCTAGACAGGTGCGTGAAATCACTCACTGCACCCGCCTGCAAGGGGATCTCTCACCCATCTTAAAAATGCAGGGGGGTTGCCGCCTGATCGGTGAAACATGGAGCGGCTGCTTCAAAGCCACTCCGTATTTCACTTAAATATGCTGCCTCTAGAGCAGCACGAGTTTGCAGCTGCCCTGGGGGTAGTGCATTCCATCCAATACGGTACACTATCCTTGTTAGCACCGAGTGCACCTTTTGGAACCATGCCAGAATGAGATGAAGGGCCTAGCACTGAACTGTTTGTGGGACACTGGATAAGTAATACTATGGTCCCACAAACCTTGACCAAATGTTCCCAGTGGAATGAGGCACCCAGAGCCACCAGGATCAGCTCGCAAATTATCAATGCATCATGATGGCCTGAACTACGGTGGCAGAATTTATCATACTACAAAGCTCAAGAAAATGGCATCTTCACAGAAGGAAACACAAACTGATTGATATTTCTAGATTATACAATGGTGGAGAAGCGTCTAAGAGGTTGTTCCTCGAGTTTACGTTGAAACTCCGTGTATTGCAAATGCAAAGAGTAAGCGGATAGGAAAGCTCTTTTTTCACAAACCCATCAGAAGTAAGGCACTACCTTGCACAGATTGAGCATTGACCTTAACACCTGAGTGTAAAATATGAATGACATAACAGGAAGTCTGGAAAACATTTCTCCAGGCAAATGATTGCTTGCAAGACAGCAACGGCAGCAGCAGCTACGAACTGAGTGGGGTTCTCCACAATAGCAAATGATACAGGAGAAGTGGTGTCATCAACTGGGTATAGCATGGATAATCCTACTACTGGAACATAGATGGTTCTAGCGGTCACCCCATGACATCCGATGATATCATTTGAATTGCGCATCGTTGATGTTGTCCTATTTATATCATTGTACTGGGTCTCCTGTTAGGGAAGGATCAGGCTGGTTGTCTTGTTGGTTGTCTTGTCATGTTGCAATTAGCACAGGTGATGAAGTATTGGTTTGACTTACTGATGCTTCAGTAAAGGTTTGGAAAGAAGAAACCCATTCCCTGGATCATGATTTTTTCTGATTGCCAGTGACTTACAGAACTACCATCCGGCACCTTTTAGAGGAATAGCCTGCTAAGTGGCAAGTCATACTGGGTACTGACCACAGCAAGATGGTGGATGTGCTTTTGACCGGCTCCGTACCCTGACCCAAGATCCGCCCTCATCCTTCCTGATCCAGGCTGTGATCCCCTTGACCAAGGCAGCCTACAGGGTGCCAGCCTCCCGGAATCCCAAAGAACAATTTGCCCGGTCAGGGGCAAGATCATTCGTCCTCATTAGCTTCTGATCCACAAACACTTGGACGGCCTGAGCCGGCACCTCCATAGTGGAGCGGGAAACTTGGCTGCTACCTGTGCTCCGGACTCAAGGAGCTCTCAAGTGACCAATCTGCTGGCATCCACTTATACCGGACATGCCAGGTAGAACAGCTGAGACGCTTTATTTGTCCCCTTGGATTTAACCTGAATTCCTGGTTCACGACACTTCTGGTCGTGTACTACCCCTTTGATTTAATCGCTCCATCAACCGGACATTGGTTCCCCTGTTGCCGGTAGGATTGAACTCCCTGGTAAGATCATGGTGCTATACAGCGCTTTTACTTAGAGGCTACCGACCCACTCCCTGTTAGTAACCACCGTCCGTGTCTGCTTTCCTTCGTTCCTCAGACCGCAGCCCAGCCACCTACTCGCTGCCTTCCTTCGGTTGACGCTGAATTGAATAACAAGTTAAGACCACAGTGCTTTACAGCGCTGGTCGTTTTACTTGTTCCCTGTTAGTAACTCCAGTCCATGTCCGTTTCCATCCATTTCGTAGACTGTAGCCCAGCTACTCACAGGCTGCCCTCATTCAAGTGACGTTCTACAGGTAACTTCCAGGCAGACACCAGTTTACATTGACACGCTGTGCCCCTGTCTCTTTACCCTGACCCCCTGCACTTTCGTTTTTACAGCAGATCCAGACCAGCAGAATTCTCCCCTGGATTCCCCCCCCACATCTGGGGCTCGTCCCCCACATAGTCCCATCAGATATTCCAACGACTTACCCAGCGTTCTCTCTCGTTCTTTTGCTTTTCTTCCTTTGGGCTCTATTCCAATTGATTATCCCTTGTTTCCTTCCTGATTCTATAGAGCACTATTCAAGAATTTTGTAACCATCGCCCTGATGATGACCATGATTTAAATAGGTCGAAACGCTGTGCAAACAATGAAATTGTACCTGTTATTGTAAAAACATTTATTGTTTTACTGTTTTTACGCCCCCTCACGTTATTCCTTAATCACTTGTGTTGCTGCGCCGTTTACTCACTGCAACACTTCCTGTGCACATTTGGTTGGTATGGTTACTGCAATCTAGTTGTGTCATAGTGCCTCTATAACTATTTGCAATAACAACCCTTCCACTTTAAATAGGTCTCCTTCGTCCTCCTTTCCCTGTGCTGCGTGATTGATACACCTCCCATGAACAGTCCCCCCTGAATGATACACCAGTTGAGACATTGTTCTATTGCTATAATACTTACCCGGTCTCAGCTGGATCAACGGGTTTACTCCTGTTCCATTTTACCGGTCTGCAAGGAGGCACCTTCCTAGGGTGGAGCGCATAGGCCCGTGGACCCCCTTTAAACGGTTGGTGGTGCATGGTGAGTTTTCCCTGGTAATACAGGACTGCACATGCCTGCCTGACGACAGGAAGTATGATGCACTGTGGACAGAATAGAGAGGTCCCCTGACCCTGCGAGCCTCACAATTGGGATTAGGTACTGTCTTACTTCCTGGAGTCAACGCAACAAAGGGCCTTACTCCTCACCTTGGACCGCAACAGGATGTCATCTCTCACTGCTGTGGGGCCCATTAGGTGTGGGGGGGGGCAGTCGGCCCTTGATACGCACCAGTGAGGACTAGAAATGGAATCACCGGCCTCACTGTGTCCCATGGAGTGAAATGACTGTCATGACTCTGTCATGCTACAATGGACAGGAGTGATATCGCATTACATTTGGTGACCTGCCTCACCTGATCTCAGTGACTGCATGACTTCTGCACAATAAGGGGCAGTGAGAGGCCGCTCTCACACCAGCTTTACTATAGCTCCAGCCTGCTTCTGTTGCAGTGATTCACTGCAGTGGTTTGGTGGAATATTCAAGGCACCAGTTTCTAGATTGGGGCAACTGAGATTTCCCCTCCACTCTGCACAGAGTCGCTCGCTTCGCCTCAGCCCAGATCCACGATGAGGGAAACTGGGTACTGCGTGATCTGTACGCTACATCAGCCCCCGTACCCTGCCCCTTTACTCACAAAGCCCCTGTAACCCACCCTTGGCCCATGTCCTGAGGGGACACAAGAAGAGGCCCCCACAACCAGAAGAGAGACATTAACATACTGAGTGGCCAAGTGACTTGGGAGGGAGAAAAGGGCCTATTACTACTCTAATCAGAGACCTACAACTATGACAAGGCCTCTCAGCTACATTGCACTTACGACTCCTCTGAACACTTGGCAATGACCTGAGCTGCTTGTGCCCCTTTCCCTGGCCACACTTGGATTATGCAGGGAGGGGTGTGGTGGGTCCCATACACAGATCCGAAACTGTGGCCTTGGAGTCTGTGGTGACCATATATGTATCTATCACACAGTTTCCTTCCACTACCTCGCCACTGAGGTTAACCCTGAGCGGCGCTACGTCCTGGAGGAGGGAGAGTTGGATGGACGCCCCTGCCTCCTAGGCTATAAATGAGGGGGTTACCCAATTGTAGTCACTGGGACCTGGGTTCAGTAGGTACTAGGAGGAAGGGGTCCCAGTGTGAACAAGGAACATATAATACAATTCAATGAATTAATCAAAAACAATTATTTTGATCCGCAAAGTTTTATTCACTGTGGGATCCAGTGTAATGAATACACGTAGCATAGCAAACAGTCAGCTGTATTGGAGGTCATACAGTGCCCCAGGAGGGAGAAGGGAAGTGATAGTGAAGAGGTAAGGGAAGTGGTGGGATTATATGACAGTAAAATCAATCTTTCAATGAACTTTTCATGCTATAATTGGTATAGCATATTTACAACAAGGGGCCAGGGACAGACTGATTTGCATATAGCCAGGTTCTGAGCTGGGATGGGGCAGTGAGATAAATAACGGTGATGGATCTAGCCCTGATCTTTGGACTGGGTAAGAGTGGTCTGCTCAATTCAGACACTCTGTTCATCACCACCCCCTTTTCTGAAACGATTTTGGCCACTATAGGTGTGGCAAGGTATACTCAGACATGAGTCCCTTTCTCACTGCTCCATCAGGATTCAAGCAAGCCGGGCCGAAGATGGCTGAAATGCCAGAAACCGGTCCCCGGTAGCTTGGTTCCTTTCTGGTGAAGAATTGGCTTGGTAGTTTAGTCTGCCCTGTTCCCATGATGCACTGGGCCAGGGACAGACTGATTTGCATATAGCCAGGGTCTGAGCTGGGATGGGGCAGTGAGATAAATAACGGTGATGGATCTAGCCCTGATCTTTGGACTGGGTAAGAGTGGTCTGCTCAATTCAGACACTCTGTTCATCACCACCCCCTTTTCTGAAACGATTTTGGCCACTATAGGTATGGCAGGGTATACTCAGACATGAGTCCCTTTCTCACTGCTCCATCAGGATTCAAGCAAGCCGGGCCGAAGACGGCTGAAATGCCAGAAACCGGTCCCCGGTAGCTTGGTTCCTTTCTGGTGAAGAATTGGCTTGGTAGTTTAGTCTGCCCTGTTCCCATGATGCACTGGGCCAGGGACAGACTGATTTGCATATAGCCAGGTTCTGAGCTGGGATGGGGCAGTGAGATAAATAACGGTGATGGATCTAGCCCTGATCTTTGGACTGGGTAAGAGTGGTCTGCTCAATTCAGACACTCTGTTCATCACCACCCCCTTTTCTGAAACGATAATTGGTATAGCAACAGCTGCCATAAAAAATGGCGACATTATTTTTGGAAAGGCATACAACACAAGGTACAGTGTATATACAAAATATTGGCGTGAGGTTGCCGCAATTGGACAAACAGTCGACGTTTCGACCCTCTGAAACTGCAGGAAAAGTTAGCCTTGCTGCGGGGTCTTCATCAGGACCAGGGGGAGGGGCAGGGAACCTAATGAAATGGGTATAATAGACTAAAGTTAGAAGGTTGCTACTCCAGCCTCTAATTATCACATAGGTAGATTTTGGCGTTGGACAACATCCTAATTAGAGTATTTAAATAAACGATTAAATGGGAATTTAATACAAATCAAGAATAAATTATAGAAAATAACGAGGTTTGGGCATGTCCAGAACATGGAACAAAGTCTGAACCCAGTTAAATGCAAGGGTCAGGGCGCCTGAGTGGGGAAAGCGGCACGATACAAGGCGGCCAACCACTCACACAATAAGGCATGCATTGATTGAATTTACCTAGAAAAGAGAACTTGGACTAAAATTAAAAGGGGTCATGGAAGAGCCTAAAATATATTGAATTTAGACTATCCCAAATTACTCCCATATATAATGACAACAGCGTGAGTCAAAGATTAAAATGAAAGACATACCACAGGGTAAAAAGTCCTCCGTGTGGTCTTGTGAGTGATTAGGGCAACGACGGTAGTAAAGCTGCACCTAAAGTAATGAGCATACACTGATTACAGGTCTGTATTCGAGGAGGACAGTCACAAGAGAATCACAGCGATATCCGGTTGGATACAGAGAAGTGATGCTTACCAATAGCGGCGTCCTGCACTCTATCGGTGTTCGGTATATTCAGACATCATGGGGAATTGATCCAAAGTTAGTCTGATGAGGCAAAACAATGGGACCATGAGAAAGCGAATCACTGTTAAATGATTTAGGGCGGAAGGTGGAACAGGAGGGGAGTCATACTCACTAGGTTAGATTTAGTCTGGGAGCTCCGTACGAGGGCAGCCGATGTGTGCTGCGTTTCCTGGTTTGGTGAAATAGTCATGGCAACGGATCACGTGGTGACCGTAAGAGCCGTGAAACGAGAAGAAAGACTATCAGTCTCGTCAATGATGTTTAGTGGAACTGAAGGGGCCTAGGTAGATTGAGGAGTTTAACATATCATCCGTCCAATACATTATCATCAGAGAATAAATAAATGCGAGACCGCATTCAGAGCATTGAGTCAAATGGAAAACAATGTCGTCTCAAAACAACCAATTAGTATATTCAGGGCGTACCTCTCGAACATGAGGGTAAGGCCCGTCGAGCAGTCAATCAACACATACAATCACAGACCATGTGATACACACCAATTGAACAGTAGCGTACCTCTCGAACATGAGGGTAGGGCCACCTTGTTAAGACTAAAAAATAGTTAGATGGAATTTTACTGGGAGAGGGAACCCTACTCAGGATGGTAAAAAAGGGAGGTTCAAGTAAATTCAATGATGAGGGATTTGAAACATATATGAGCAGACAGCCCCATCATGGTAGTGTAGCCAATTGGGAAAATGAGCTGTCAAGTTCATTGAGGCCAGTTTCAATTGAGTTAAAAAAGTAGATCCATTTCAATTCTCGGGTGTTTAGAATGTCACCTCGTGGTCCCAGCGTTGCTTTTTCAATGACCAGCCATTGTAGACTTTCAGGGGGATGGGAATTCAACTTGAAATGTTCTACTAGAGGTGCGCCAGGGACATCACATCGGATTCAGCTCATGTGTTGTAGGATCCGTGCTTTTATTTTTTGCTGAGTCTGGCCAATGTAGATTTTTTGACATGGGCATACGATGGCGTAGATGATGTTGTTAGAGTTACAGTTGCTGAAGGATTTGAGTTTAACAGTAAGGTGAAGATGTAAAAATTCTTTGGTCTGAATAGCAGAATCGCAAGCCTTACAATGGCCACATTTGAAATGACCAATAACTGGTGGTAAGTTCCACATGGAGGTGATCGTGGGTTGACTGTGTGTGGATAAGAAGGAGCAGACAACATAGTCCTTAATGCTCTTAGCCTTCTTAAACGCATGGAGTGGTGTCTCAGGTTGTTTGATATCATCAGATACCAAATGCCAGTGCTTGTTGATGATCCGTTTGATGCTGTTGCTTTTAGTATTGAAGGTGGTAACACAGACAATACGGCTCTCTTCACAGTTGGTTCTATCTTTTGGTGTTAATAGTTCTTCACGGGGATAGAACCACGCACGTTTGCGTGCTTTTTTTTTTTTATCAGGCGTCTTGGGTATCCCCGGTTTAGCAAGCGGTTCGAAAGATCCTCTGATTCAGAAAAATAGTCGTCTTTATTTGAACAATTCCTTCGTATCCTCAGAAACTGCCCGAAGGGCAGGTTGTCGCGGAGAGCTCGAGGATGATGACTATTGTAAGCCAGTAGAGAATTTCTCTCAGATGGTTTATGATATAGTTTCGTACAGAGTCTTCCAGAGTGATGGTAAATTGTGACATCCAAAAAATCGATGGTGTTGCTGTCCGATTGGATCGTAAACTTGACATATTGAGATTGTTGGTTTAGCCAAGTAAAGAAACTGTTCAATTGGTCATGACTGCCATTCCAAATCATTAAAATGTCATCAATATACCTCATCCAGAGGCCAACCTGGTCTCTGAATGGGTTCAATTGATTAAGGATGGTATCTTCTTCAAAAGCTGCCATGTACAAAATGGCTACATCGGGAGCGAAGGGAGCACCCATGGCTACACCGGAAGTTTGGAGGTAAAAGTTATTGTCAAACAAAAAGAAATTTCGGGTCATCGCGATTTTGAGCAAAGCTACAATGAACTCTGAAGGAACTTGAACAGGTGCAGGACGTTTCTGAAGACATTTGGCTATCACTGTAAGAGCCTCTTGTTGTGGAATGCATGTGTAGAGGGAGACTACATCACATGTGGCTAGTCTTTGGTTCAACGGATCATAAGGTATACTTTCAACGATGTTAATAGTGTGCATAGTGTCTCGAAGATATGACGGAGTGGACTCAGCAAGTGGTTTGAGGAAAAAGTCAATATATTTCCCCAATGGTTCCAGTATGGAGCCGCAACCAGAAACAATTGGGCGACCCGGAGGGTTTGTCATATTTTTGTGGATCTTAGGCAAGGTGTATAGTGTTGCCAAGCGAGGATGTTTATTATTCAGAAACTGAAATTCATTCTCAGACAAAAAGCTACATCGAGACCTTCCTGGGTTACTTCTTGAATCTCCATTGCGATGGATCTGGTGGGGTCGGACCTCAATAGTTGGTAGCAATTGTCATCCTGTAGTTGGTGTAGAATCTCAGACTTGTAGGCAGATAAATCCTGAATAACAATGATTTGCTTTCTCATGGTCCCATTGTTTTGCCTCATCAGACTAACTTTGGATCAATTCCCCACGATGTCTGAATATACCGAACACCGATTGAGTGCATGACGCCGCTATCGGTAAGCATCACTTCTCTGTATCCAACCGGATATCGCTGTGATTCTCTTGTGACTGTCCTCCTCGAATACAGACCTGTAATCAGTGTATGCTCATTACTTTAGGTGCAGCTTTACTACCGTCGTTGCCCTAAACACTCACAAGACCACACGGAGGACTTTTTACCCTGTGGTATGTCTTTCATTTTAATCTTTGACTCACGCTGTTGTCATTATATATGGGAGTAATTTGGGATAGTCTAAATTCAATATATTTTAGGCTCTTCCATGACCCCTTTTAATTTTAGTCCAAGTTCTCTTTTCTAGGTAAATTCAATCAATGCATGCCTTATTGTGTGAGTGGTTGGCCGCCTTGTATCGTGCCGCTTTCCCCACTCAGGCGCCCTGACCCTTGCATTTAACTGGGTTCAGACTTTGTTCCATGTTCTGGACATGCCCAAACCTCGTTATTTTCTATAATTTATTCTTGATTTGTATTAAATTCCCATTCAATCATTTATTTAAATACTCTAATTAGGATGTTGTCCAACGCCTAAATCTACCTATGTGATAATTAGAGGCTGGAGTAGCAACCCTCTAACTTTATTTTATTATACCCATTTCATTAGGTTCCCTGCCCCTCCCCCTGGTCCTGATGAAGACCCCGCAGCAAGGCTAACTTTTCCTGCAGTTTCAGAGGGTCGAAACGTCGAATGTTTGTCCAATTGCGGCAACCTCACGCCAATATTTTGTATATACACTGTACCTTGTGTTGTATGCCTTTCCAAAAATAATGTCGCCATTTTTTATGGCAGCTGTTGCTATACCAATTATAGCATGAAATGTTCATTGAAAGATTGATTTTACTGTCACATAATCCCACCACTTCCCTTACCTCTTCACTATCACTTCCCTTCTCCCTCCTGGGGCACTGTATGACCTCCAATACAGCTGACTGTTTGCTATGCTACGTGTATTCATTACACTGGATCCCACAGTGAATAAAACTTTGCGGATCAAAATAATTGTTTTTGATTAATTCATTGAATTGTATTATATGTTCCTTGTTCATACTGGGACCCCTTCCTCCTGCCTCCTAGGCAGCATGTATGCGCCAAACGTAGTGAAGAAGGCTGTTACAGGACCAGACACACAAGCCCACACCAAAGAGCTGAGGTAAGTGGTTTGTTGTAGAAATTCTGAGCAAAACGAAATATGTATCTAGAAAAGAGCACAATGTGGGAGACTCACCCCTAAGTCGTGTGTATGCAATACAATAGAGTTAAGTGTCCAAAAAGACCCTGCTCCCATGGTATTCCGCTGTTGTGTCTCATGCAAGGGACACTATATCCCCACCAAGTATGCCCGTGTAGCAAGCAAAAAGCCAGCTGCGCATGCGCTCCTTTGGGCCACTTGCCTAATGTTGTGAACTTTTGAAAGAGTCACAGCTACCTTGTCTAACTCGCCTTCCCTTAGATACTCTGGATCAGCGTTGTGGGATAGGTGCTTCTCCTCACAAATTTCCGGCCATGCCCACGGCTCGAATACTCCTCCCGGCCTGGTTTTGATGTTCGCTTCTGCTCCTTCCTGAAACTCTGCTCCCTCGTGCTCTTTGTCTCGATCCTCCAATGAGCCTTTCTGTCCTGTAGACATTGTCAGTCCCACTCTGACCATGTGCTCCTCTCCCATCCTGATGGTAGGACTATGAGGCAGTTGCTACGAAGAAATGGACGATCACGCACTATTAGAATGCCAGTCGGTGCATCCACCGTGCCCCTGGGGTCCCAGACATCAGTTGCCCAGCAAGGAATCCCACCTCCTTGCTGGAGGACGGCCCACCATCCAGGCCTTCCTTGCCCACCTCCCAGCATGCGCTCACCAGATGGGCATACACATCCATGGATTTTTTGACACAATATCAACTGCATCCTAAACCCCAACCTGGAGCGATCACACCCTCCACTGCCAACCTCACCTATTGTGGTGGTTGCAGCAGGTCTCACTCAATGACTTACCCACTGGTCTCTCTTAGATAGATGGCTAACCCTATTCCCTACCACAAAGGGCTTATTTTACTACTCACCCCCCATGATTTGCACATGCATCTAGATCACATTCTCTGCCACCTGACTATCCTCACACAAGTCATCTGCGCGGAGTGCGGAGTACCAAGGCAAGACCTTCTCAGACCACAACCCACTCCAGCTACACCATGAGTGGGGCGCGCCCCACCCACCCCTTCACACATGACATCCTCAACCATCAATGTTAGAGGACACTGCATTCCAAAACACGGCCCGAGAAGTGTTATCCCGTTACCTGGTGAGAACTGGGGTACAGCCACCACTAGGAACATTGAATGGGAAGCCTTGATGGTAGTTCTATACAGTCACTATATTAATGCAGCGGTGAGTGCGCAATAAGACCTTCATAAAGACTTATTCTGCCTAGAGATGTCTCTGAACACAATGGAGATGGAGGCTTGCAGGGCCCCTCTGCTTGGCGTGCACTGAAGGTGGCTAGGGATTGTCATGCTTGCCTGATCGAGCACCTCAGATGCCTGGTCTTTAGAGCCTACCAGGCAAAGACGCATGCTGAGTATGATAAATCTGGTCAATTGTTGGCATGGTTGCTGCTCAGTGCCTCACCGGCCACCCCAACAGCAATGATCTGTCAATTCCTGACCTGCCTAGCCACCACCCAATTTTACATTTATGCAACATTCACAGGCCACTCCAAAAAGCTATATGGCCCTCCTCCCTTCAACCACGAAGCCCATATACAGGCGTTCCTTGAGGGAATCACACTACTTATCATAGATTATGTGGTCTGTGAGGACATCTATGCACCCAGAATGGAACAAGAGATTAGGGATGTCATTTGAGGATCTGCCACATGTAAAACTCCTGGACTAGACGGACGCCCAGTTGAGCTCTATGAGGCCTATGAGGATCTTCTAGTCCCCAAAATGCTTGAGTTATATCAGTGTGGCCTAGCAGAAGACCGACTTCCTCTGAAACTTTGAGAATCCTTGATTGTCTTGCTACTAAAACCAGACAAAGATCCACTTAAGGTGACGCCATACCGCCCACCGTCCATGTTGGGGACTGAAAATATAAACATTTTTGAAGTCACTGCGGGCCTCTCGTAGTGTGTGTGCCCCATCTGGCTCATAAGGACCAAAATGGCTCATCCTGAACTGCTCGTTCACCCTAAATATATGCAGACTCCACAGAGTGAGGGAACATGTGCTTGTCCACTGTCCATATGCAGCTAGCTTGTTTAGTATTAGACCTAGAGAAATCGTTTGACATGGTGGACTAGGAGTTCATGTTCGAGACAAGCAAAACTGGGTATTACAGGCCAGTTCTTACACCTCATACGCATTTTTTTACACAGACCCTATGGCCCAAGTAAAGATTGGACAGGTCATTTTAGACCCCATAAAGATCAGCAGAGGAACGCGCCAGGGGTGCCTCTGTCTCCGCTCCTCTTTGCTTTAGCAATGGAGGCATTAGCCCAGTGATTGTGGGTGGGTGAATGGGCCATCCTGTTGCGAGATGAAATGCATACTGTCTCCCTTTATGCAGATGACATGCTCATCTACGTTTGAGTCATCTGATAGGGGATAGGAGAGATCGAAAAAGTCCTAGGGGAGTTTCATATGTGGAAAAATCCTAGGACGTCTAGGTATATGGGTGTACAGATAAGACAGGCCAGTTATCAAGAAGGAACAGTGGTGGAGGATTAAAGAAGTTGTATAAAAAGTATCTTTTTATTTTGTATATTTAAAAATCATATTAGAAATGACAGGGGGTCAAACCAATATGACGAGTATTAAAACAGCTTTGTCAAAATTACATACAATAGTCATAACAAATTAACATAAAATTCAGAGTACACAAAATAAAAGGATATGTTAACCAAAGCATACAATTAATCACATCACTAATAAAACAAACATAGGAACTCGACGCGCGTTTCGGCAGGGGACCGCCTTCTTCAGGAAACACAGTTTTAATTCCTGAAACACAATTTAAAAGAATATCTATGTTATCTAGACATCCATAGGATTTATAGTGACACCATACACAAATATCGTTACAAATCAATTTAAAAACCTACATTCCTAGCTTGAGGACTGACCTTGACTATTGTTATGTACACTCAAGGCCTTCGATGGGCACAATATTTTACCAATTGTACAGTATCTGACTCATTTAGGGCTACCGTGCCTAAGTTTGTACGGGCAGCCCCTTCCACTGAAGAAAAATGACCTTAGGTCTCACTCTGAAACGCTAAAGTAGAATCACTTCTAGGTTGTTGTGTATAGGAATAGCATGTGGTAGATTCATGACATATTTTTCTAAAATGACTCTTTCTTGAAAAAATGAAACAACAATACAGATCTGAAAACAGCAATGCTCAGTTCACAGGGTATACTCACAGAGGTAGACTTCTATCCATACAGCAAAAACACCCAAGTGTAGTCTTCATATAGACATGAAACGTATATGGAAAAGGTTTTGGTAGAGGGATTCCTAATGATGAAATTTGCATAGTTAAAGGGCAGTCATATCAAGATGTTCTTCATACTGCCAAACACATAAGGCGTAATAAATTGCTCATGACATGTGGAAGGCACTACAGGATTTTTTCCTTTTTTCTTTGATGATGGAACAGAATACTGTGTCTGTTCATACATATAGCGCCCACTAGATGACTGTCCTATATTACTAGTCGTTTTGCATGAATCAGATAGCGTCTCAGGTGTTAACAATGGATTTTCAGGTACGATCTATTTTTTACTAAGCAAAAGAGAGGAAGAACAGGTATTGGCTAAATAATATTGTCAAATGATATAATGCACCTAGAGCAAAAGAGATGGTAATGTTAACTTAGTACCTTATGATTCCACGTATGATGGATGAATATTGCTGTGAAATTATTCATAAAATAGGCACTTGATGACCATAATCAAATTCTCCCAGAACAATGTGTACCGTAAAAACACTATGGGTAAAAAACGGAAACAGAAATAGACTTATTCCTCATATAATATGACCAGGGTCACTGCAAATATAAATCAATGTGTGAAAAAAAAATAAAAAGAAGAAATATAGTAGTTACCTATGGCTAGAGCCTACATTAGATGGTAGACGTGACGCTCGAAAACAAGGTTGCTGTTGATGGCACCCTATCTCGCTGATAATTAACCAGGCTCTACAAAAAACAAATTTCAGATTCGAAAGTGATGCCTTAATGTGTCTCGAAATTAGTAGCATATTTAGGTACAACTCGACACATCTGTGTGTTATTGGCTATACTAGCTAGTCCTCAAATAATTTTTAGTAAAGTTTACCTTGGTGTATTCTAAAGCGAAGTAGTGCCTGTGTTCGACGCAAGTCTCAATGATGACTTTGAAATCGCGTCTTGAAATGTGGAGAAATGAAACACTCTGAAAGAAAATAAGGTCAGAGTGCTCAATTAGTTACTAGTAAATCTAGTTATTTTATTAAAACCAATTGCTGCACAACAGAAAGCTTGTAGCGATCTGAACGTGCTCTCGGTCTCTCCTATGGCCAGGGCTTACCGTGATGAGGCTCGATATCGGCGGACAGCAAGATGTAGCTGCTTCGTCTTCCGGCGTGTGGGGGCTCGTCCTCCCGCTAGATACAATGTATCAAGCGCTGAAGAACTCCCATATTTAAAGGAAGTAATTAGCGCGCGAAAAAGATCGCGGAGGAAGCTGATAGTCAGATCGAGGAAGGACTATGTTCCTATAACTCGGTCCTGATTCAAGATGGCGCTTAAGGAAAGCGCGACCAGTGTCTATAACTCTAAAGTTTCCTTATATTTAGTAAGAGGTTGCAATTGCAATGCAACGTTAAAAATATATATGGACGTGGGACGTCGGATAATTGTATAATACGACAGAACAAAATTAATAATAATGTGGCATGTAACATCTCGTTCAACCTCGATTATTAGTATTATTTAATTGTTCCCACGATGGCATTAAACTACATTACTAAGGTGATGGGAAGCACTACTTATATTTTTACTATAATGCCATCGTGGGAACAATTAAATAATACTAATAAGGAAACTTTAGAGTTATAGACACTGGTCGCGCTTTCCTTAAGCGCCATCTTGAATCAGGACCGAGTTATAGGAACATAGTCCTTCCTCGATCTGACTATCAGCTTCCTCCGCGATCTTTTTCGCGCGCTAATTACTTCCTTTAAATATGGGAGTTCTTCAGCGCTTGATACATTGTATCTAGCGGGAGGACGAGCCCCCACACGCCGGAAGACGAAGCAGCTACATCTTGCTGTCCGCCGATATCGAGCCTCATCACGGTAAGCCCTGGCCATAGGAGAGACCGAGAGCACGTTCAGATCGCTACAAGCTTTCTGTTGTGCAGCAATTGGTTTTAATAAAATAACTAGATTTACTAGTAACTAATTGAGCACTCTGACCTTATTTTCTTTCAGAGTGTTTCATTTCTCCACATTTCAAGACGCGATTTCAAAGTCATCATTGAGACTTGCGTCGAACACAGGCACTACTTCGCTTTAGAATACACCAAGGTAAACTTTACTAAAAATTATTTGAGGACTAGCTAGTATAGCCAATAACACACAGATGTGTCGAGTTGTACCTAAATATGCTACTAATTTCGAGACACATTAAGGCATCACTTTCGAATCTGAAATTTGTTTTTTGTAGAGCCTGGTTAATTATCAGCGAGATAGGGTGCCATCAACAGCAACCTTGTTTTCGAGCGTCACGTCTACCATCTAATGTAGGCTCTAGCCATAGGTAACTACTATATTTCTTCTTTTTATTTTTTTTTCACACATTGATTTATATTTGCAGTGACCCTGGTCATATTATATGAGGAATAAGTCTATTTCTGTTTCCGTTTTTTACCCATAGTGTTTTTACGGTACACATTGTTCTGGGAGAATTTGATTATGGTCATCAAGTGCCTATTTTATGAATAATTTCACAGCAATATTCATCCATCATACGTGGAATCATAAGGTACTAAGTTAACATTACCATCTCTTTTGCTCTAGGTGCATTATATCATTTGACAATATTATTTAGCCAATACCTGTTCTTCCTCTCTTTTGCTTAGTAAAAAATAGATCGTACCTGAAAATCCATTGTTAACACCTGAGACGCTATCTGATTCATGCAAAACGACTAGTAATATAGGACAGTCATCTAGTGGGCGCTATATGTATGAACAGACACAGTATTCTGTTCCATCATCAAAGAAAAAAGGAAAAAATCCTGTAGTGCCTTCCACATGTCATGAGCAATTTATTACGCCTTATGTGTTTGGCAGTATGAAGAACATCTTGATATGACTGCCCTTTAACTATGCAAATTTCATCATTAGGAATCCCTCTACCAAAACCTTTTCCATATACGTTTCATGTCTATATGAAGACTACACTTGGGTGTTTTTGCTGTATGGATAGAAGTCTACCTCTGTGAGTATACCCTGTGAACTGAGCATTGCTGTTTTCAGATCTGTATTGTTGTTTCATTTTTTCAAGAAAGAGTCATTTTAGAAAAATATGTCATGAATCTACCACATGCTATTCCTATACACAACAACCTAGAAGTGATTCTACTTTAGCGTTTCAGAGTGAGACCTAAGGTCATTTTTCTTCAGTGGAAGGGGCTGCCCGTACAAACTTAGGCACGGTAGCCCTAAATGAGTCAGATACTGTACAATTGGTAAAATATTGTGCCCATCGAAGGCCTTGAGTGTACATAACAATAGTCAAGGTCAGTCCTCAAGCTAGGAATGTAGGTTTTTAAATTGATTTGTAACGATATTTGTGTATGGTGTCACTATAAATCCTATGGATGTCTAGATAACATAGATATTCTTTTAAATTGTGTTTCAGGAATTAAAACTGTGTCTCCTGAAGAAGGCGGTCCCCTGCCGAAACGCGCGTCGAGTTCCTATGTTTGTTTTATTAGTGATGTGATTATTTGTATGCTTTGGTTAACATATCCTTTTATTTTGTGTACTCTGAATTTTATGTTAATTTGTTATGACTATTGTATGTAATTTTGACAAAGCTGTTTTAATACTCGTCATATTGGTTTGACCCCCTGTCATTTCTAATATGATTTTTAAATATACAAAATAAAAAGATACTTTTTATACAACTTCTTTAATCCTCCACCACTGTTCCTTCTTGATAACTGGCCTGTCTTATCTGTACACCCATATACCTAGACGTCCTAGGATTTTTCCACATATGTTGCTACCCTGCCCTAGGAGTCTATAGATTGTTACTACCCAGGGGGTCCTTGTTTTTCACACTAGGGGAGTTTCATGCCAGTTAGGGCCAGGGAGTGAACTGGGCTAACTAGTGCCTTTTTTCCCTAAGCCGCTACAGCTTTTAATGGTGGATACCCATCCTATACATTGGGAGCCAGGTGCATTACGGTACCTTGGCATCTGCATTTACCATAACAAGTGGACCTGATCAATGGCAATCTCACTAGGGTCATGGACTCCTTCCACTCCCAAATGACAATCTTGAGCCGGCTTCTGCTCACAGTTCAGGGCTGTGTATGTCTGTCTAAGATGGTGATGCTCCTTCGCCTTGTCTGCATTTTTCACAACATTCCAGTGCATATACCCAGAAACACATTTCGTACCCTAACTGATATGCCGAGGAACTTCTTTTGAAACAAATGCTGATGCCGTGTCACACTACATAAACTGCAGCTCTCAGTGGAGAGGGGAGGAGTGGGAGCCCCCAATTTTGAACATTATTACTTGATGGCATCAATGCAATGGCCATCTTGCTGGTTAGTGGGACACCTCTTGGAAGAGCTGGGTTCACCTATGTCAGATCGAGCTTTGTGTATAGAGAGGCTCGGCTGGGGTTTACACCCTGGGGGTGCTGTTTCTAAACACTAACCTCTTTCCATTTGCGTAGGTGAAGTCAGATTATTATTTACCAATGGGCCACTTCCTCTTCGCTACCCCAGAGACGCACAAGACTCGACACATCTGTCACTTCGACTTGCTAAAGGGCCACCTTTGCTATCCTTTCATTTGAAGCACCTCATGTCTACACAACCTATGGGAGATCTTCCTAGACATGAATGTCTAATTGACAATCCATCCTTCCATATAAATCTGTTGAGCGGCAAGATATAATTCCTATTCGAAGTGACCGAGAACTCGACTTCGTTTTGATATACACAGACCTTACGACACTTAGAGAATGATCCCCCTAAGCTATCAACTATTTTCTCTCTGACTGGTCAAATCCCTTGGCCCACGGTTTTGCCGACAAACTGGGCTTGCAATATATAGACTACTAGAAGTTGTATCTTATAACGAACAAATGAATCGGGACTGATTTCCTGATTCTGCTATCTGTACAAATTGCCGCCCACATACAGTTAGCTTATGGTTTTGGGTGTTCGATTCTAAATTCTGATCAAGCCCACACTTGCTCAAACTCAAATACACATCAGCAAAATTCCGCATACTTTTTCACATATACATGACATACATGCAAGGCTTATCAATCGCCGTCTTTCCATCACTTGTGCTGACACTGCTTAAAAGCTCGAAAGCAGCAGGCGCAATCGGGCATCCTAACACTGAATGGGCAGGAGCATTAGATCACTGTATTAAGCAGCGCGCATGACTTTCCGCATTATTTTGAAGAAAAACGCAGGACGGCAGCGGCGCATGCGCGTCATGATAAAATTTAACGGGCATGCGTGATATTATTAGCGTAATGGGCACACGCATGCGCAGTGTGTCCTGAAACACCATGACGAGCCGCGATATTTTAAGACAGCGGCGAGCCTGAATTGGATAATTAAATAATCAGTTCTCATTGTCCAATCAGCGCTAGTATAAGAAGGGACTCTTGACCTTCCTCGGTACCTCCCAGATTGCTCGCAGACTGCGTTGAGGTACAGACGGATAGGTAAGTCCAGAGCTCTGTTACTCGTAAGGAACTTTAACCTGGGTTGTTGTTGTTTGACTTGCCTCAAGCCAGATTAGCATAGCGCTAACTTGCTGTTAATTTTCACCACTCTTGACTTGGCCCCTTTGGTGAAGAAATCTAAAAGTAGCATCACTATGGCCATTAGAGAATATAGTTCTCCCATTCTTTAAACATTGCTATTGAAACAACTATTACTAAGAGTTTCTATTATGTAAATGTATTTGAGCTTATATAGCGCACAGCTACCCGCAGTGGGTGTCCCGGCGCTTGCTTAGGGAACCCGTCCTGGTATTCCCCAGTGAGATAGCCCCGACAGGGTATCCACAAGGTGAAAGCCAGGCATCCCGCCGCGAGGGGCCGTTGTGGAGATTAAGCAAGCTATTGCCCAGAGTCGCAGAGTGTGAACCCATGAGTCGAGAAGGCACCGGAGCGAAAATTATGGAGTCCGTGGAATTTTTAGCCCAAGACCCGCCGAGGCGGGGAATTGAACCCTGGTCCAGGGCCGATCTCAGCTTCCGGGTCTGCCGCCTCTAACCCCTGATCCACACTTCTCCTTTAAAGTCAGCAACATTGTACAAATTCTTGTTGTGAGGACCAGTTCCCCACCCCCCTGTTTTTGCCTACCCTGAAGTACCGAAAATTATTTACCACCTCTCAATTATAGTTATATTCATAACCAATCCCATTCCCATTACCAATAATCAGTCAGTTGGCAGTGTAGAAGGTCCAAGCATTTATTAGAACAAAAAAACTCTGCCAGAGGAGCTCCTTGCGACCTAACCCCACGAGGTCCGCCAAGAAGACTGCTGGCACACTGTCAGGACATCACATATATACAGTTGCATTTGCGAAATCATGGCCCAACATGGAAAAGTACAAGCTGGTACAGTTTGGTACAGAAAGGAAAGGCCATATATGGCACACAAAGCACTCTTGGTTTAGCTCATCCCAGATTAGCAAGGTCAAACGGGTGACTCCCTTCTGCCAGCTTTGAGACAGTCCGCCCCGCACCCCTCCTGGAATGTGCTTATTGGGCCTTCTCCTGCTACCTACAACCTTGACAGGCCTAACGAGCTGAAACAGCAATTCTGCAACAGTTGGGTTATTTCTCAGGAGAACGCTTTTAGCAAAAAGGAATGAATGGGGTCTGTTAATGTAAGGCTTCGAGAGAGGCCACAAAATGGCGCCGGTCAAGTCAAGAAAGTGTAAAATACAGAGAGTGGTGCAAGCTAGAATTCTAAAATATGACAGACGGATGTATGCTAATGTTTGCGCGCATATTCTAAAACATTTAGATACATCATGCTAATTTTGAAATATCGATTATGGGTACTGTATAATCGAAAATCGATGCCAGTTCCTCAACCCTTGGTTGCAACCACAGAGTCTGGCATAAAAAGTTATGGTCAGATTTTATGCAACATCTTCAGTGGGGGCTAGCTGGGTCCGGTTTTCGGAATAATACGACATGTGGGCATATAAAATAGAGGTTTTGTAGTGAGTTTTTTCAGGGGTATATAAGTAAGATTATGTAATCACTTGTGTTTCCCCCATGATTTTTCTTGTTCCACTAGAGCGGGGCCTCATACACCGAGCAATTGCCGGGCGAGGTGAGGATTACCCCCACACAAAGCTAGGTGAGTACTTTTTCTTCTATTTTTCTTCTATTTTTCCCACCCGTAGCACTTTATGGCTAAAGGGACTGGTCGCGTACAATAGTTGCACGACAATGTGACAGATTGAACCTCCCTGTTTTTTGAGCACTGTTTTCCGTTCACTTCCTCAAATTGAGTAGCATTATCCTTGATAAATATTTCTTTTTTCACAGGTATGAAGAAATTACTTTGGAACCACACACATATGAGATATATGTCTGGTAGGGTGGTTAACAACCACTGATCATTTTCTTCGTACAAATTTACTATTGTTTGTTTTGATATAAATTGATATATTTGCAGTAGCACAGAACATCTCTTAGATCCTAAAGAAAGCCGGGTTAGTAACCCTCTCGGCTGAAACATGTTGACCTCACCCTTAGCCAAATGATAGTAAAATAAATTTCCAAAACTATCAGGCGGTTTTTAATACATGGCATTAGGACAATCCCTAATAATCATATTTTTTGTCCTTCTAGTCATTTTTATTACACTTGCACTTTTCACTTGCACTGCACTCCACCGGTCCTACACCTTGGATAAACATAGAGGCTGAGTCATCCAGAGAGTAAGAGGTCCAGTACCTTTGTACATGTAGTCTGTGTACTATCTTGGCTACATGTGACCCTTCTCTCTTGGTTTTCCAAATGATGAAGCTCCGCCAAATGGGTGGGCTGATGGAAACCTTACTCTAGCCTGGGATGGGACAAGTAATGTATAACTGGTGAACTGTATGTGCTCTAACATAGGTACCCTCTGTCACACTCCTCAGACCGTTGTTCTTCCTTTAGTTAGTTAGGTTTTGATTTAGGGGTATGGAGTACAACTGGCCTCTAAACATTGCCCCCTAGACCCTCCCCCACTTCTCTTGTTATTTGTTACACACAAACATACCCTGAGGCATCCTCTGTCCCTATATATTTAATGATGCAAAATCCACATTACTGACAGAATGTTCAGTATCGAAAGTGCATTTTAGAACTGCAAAATTCCCCTAATCTTAATTCTGTTAATGAGGATGTGGAATTACTATTGTAAATTAATGTTTGTATGCACCTACATACATTGTAAGCCGTGAGACAAAATTTGCATGAATGGGGCTGATAGATATTTTACCTGTTGTGGTAATCACAAATAGAAACACCACATTTTGAAGCTTTCATTTTTTTTAAAGATTATTCACTGGAACCAAGGGCTGACATTGTCTATGATGTCAGTTTTAAGTTTGTGCAAATGTGCCACTCTAACTTTGGGACTGACATAGAAAGCAAACAATCCAATATGTAGGTTGCTACAGCAAAAATGTTTTTTTTAAATATACTTATCCCATTTTGGGGAATCAGTAAACCTTTACTGACTCCTAAATTGAGATTGTGACCCCGTACCAATTCTTTATTTGGAAGGGGTGTACTGTAAGTATCTCTTCCAAATTCCAAATGGGTATACAATGTATCAATGTTTTGCGACCGAAAACAGTTCATAAATCATAGAAAATGACTGATTCCAAGTTGATTCGATACTACAGTCACAAACGGAAAAGGTTGCCTTCCTTAGTGAACATAAAACAAAATTGTAAGGGAGTATTCAGTGGCACCAGGAGACCACTGCCTACTCTCAAACAAACATTAAAAAAAAACTTTTCTTTTGAAACACAGCCCAGTTTCCTTTCAAAGAAACAGCCCACATTTTAAAAAAAAGTTTACTCTATTGAAAGGTGATTACGTATATAGTAATATACTAAGCCACCATCCCTGTGATGGCCAGCAATCAGAGTGAGTCTCAATTTGTGGCCTACCTCATTAGTGTTCATGACACAGGTAGAATTGCAATCTCCTCTTTTTTGGAATATAGCAAAACAACCTATTAGTACACAGATTATGTTGGTTAGTTCAATTCTTTACAGGTTCCAAAGCTGGTCCCAAATTGCAATCAGATTTTTTACGACTAGTAATGAGTACATCAAGCCCTAAATTTCCTGGGCTTCATTTACAGAAAAATGATGCAGCGTGATGCCACAAGCCATTTTTCTGCGATGAGCTGCTTTCCTTTTAAAAGCACAGGGATGCCTCATACTAACAACAATATGATGCATCCGTGTGCTTTTCCCCCGTGCTGGCATAGAATTAGCTGCCATGCTCCAGTGCAGGCATCCTTGGGTCATGTTGCAAGGGTGCCTGCATTGCGCGGATGATTGTTTATATGCAGGAAGAGACACTTTCCTGCTCAAAACAATCTTCGATGGCATTTCCTCTTTCTATGCATGCTGCAGAATGCAGCACGCATATAGAGAGGAAAAAAACGAGGAGAAATGTAAGTATTTCACCTCATTGCGCCACTTTTACGCCTCTCCTGGGGAGGCGTAGGATTCTGATGCAGTCCCAGTTTTACAACACTTTGTAAATCTGGCAATGTGTCAGGTTCCATGAATGTTGTGTGGAAACAACCACAGAAACGCCCGTGGAACGTCTCTTTCACACAGAGTGATATGTGAAATAGGCCCATATTTATAAGGCCATGAAAAGCCATGCAGAGTGACTTTACCTGGCTTTGTGAAAATTTGCAGGCACACTGCGCCGCTGGTACGTAAAAAACGAAGTGATGCATCAGCAGTGCAATGGCCTTGCAAACGAGGCCAGATCACAACTGAATTGGAGCTTCACCTCATACACAATTCAGTTATTGAGCTAATTTGTGTTTTTTAGGAGTATCTGTAGATTTTTGTGGGAAAAAAACCTGCACAAGTTTTCTCAATGCGGTGCCCACATAATTTGACCTTGTGGACTTTCACATCAAAATATCTGTCTGTCCATTCCCTCTGTCTTACACCTTTTCTTTCCTTTTTTTATTCTCCCCTTTAATGGCTATACCTGCAAGGAAAAGTCCATCTTTTTAGATGGACATTTAGGTCTGATTAAATTATGTTTACCCCAAATCTTGGCATTAAGCTATTAAAATAGCAGGACGTGTTTAAAAGAATGATGCTACAATTGTAGAATTTTCTGCTGGGACCCACCTACAAGGCCGATTGCGAGTTTTGACCGGTAACAAACGCAGCTGACGAAATTAGGGGTGGGCGGAATTTGCGTAATCGCGTTACGCAAATCTCTGCGAAACTGTAAAAAATCTCTGCGAACATGCAGAATTGCTTGTTCACAATGCTTTTTTACTGTTTGCAATCATGTTTGCGTGCTCGGGGGGATATATCTCGCGAACACGCATTTTGAGAACGCGAACAAGCAAAAAATTTCGCGAAGTCGCGGAATGCAGAATTTAGGGCAATTTTGCGTTCTCCGCGGAAAGCAAAATTACCTGAATTCCGCAAATTCCGTGAACGGAACGTAATTTACCGCCCAGGCCTAATTAGGATTACGTGTCCCACTCAAACTGTGCAAATCAGGAGTTTTGCACCAGGCATTTTATCTGCTCTGCCCCTTTGGCTATATGTTGTCATGGAATACCATACAGCTGTCATGGTTTACGATATGGGTTATACACTAGGAATCAAATCCGACGAGTTTATGCACTTTTGATATGCTGATGCTTATAGAGTGAAATCATTTAGCTGGGAGGCCAAGATGCATGCCTATCATTACTTGTAATGACTAGCCAGGTCTTCATTTGTAAAAACAATGTCACAATAGCTATTTCAACGCTGTCACACTCAGGAATAATTAGTTTCCATCAAAGCAATAGATTATCTGCTTATGTTGGCTACTGGGTCATTAGACCGAGCAGCCAATATAGATAAATTGGATCTAATCTGTTTTTGCTCTCTCGTTGTACAGATTGATGGTTATAACATCTCCAATTTTGTAAAGTAGAAAAATGATGCTGCCATTTGGAGGCAACACCAGAGAAAGATGATAGCACAGGGCACATCAACAGCAAAGAGTGAAATAGCTAAGAACAGAGAGTGTACAACAGATTGACTCTTAGAGCAAAGTAGAGATATGCAAGCGCATAGCCACCGCAGCTAGGTTCGATAAGGTTAGATGTTTTGTGTTGTAGAAGTGGAAATGGTGTATGCACTTTAGGTATGTGTGCGAAAATTCTGTAATTAGCTTTTGCAAACGTTCTGAAAAATAGTGTGATATTAGAAAAAATGCAATTCTGACATTTGGTGCTAAATTTTAGCGTGAAATCCATCTTTGTGTCGAAAATTGTAACACTGCTTTGTGCGTAAAAAGAACAACAAATACAAATGTCACAAACAGCAGCTGATTCTGTGCTTACCATTCATGTTGTTTCCATGCACTCACATATAATTTTTGCTGTGAACTTCGTACAGCAAACAGACTTAAACACTTCTGGAACTCACTTAACTTTGCAGGTCAAATTGAGGAGGCAGGGTTACATATGAGCTACTGTATTTTGTCTGCAGTTATCGCCCTGTTCCATAATATTTAAGCGTGTCCATGTGCACCTCAGCATTTCTGTACTTGAAACAAGTGAAGAGGGTTTGTGACCTAATCACTTAATGACAATGTGACTTTCGGTCTCGAAGGCTCTTCACCATGGAATACTTTTTAAAAGGCTTTGGGGCATATTATCAAGCCTGTGCGCTAAAATTATCGCCGCTTTATCGGCCGAAAACGGCCGAGTAAGCGGCGATAATGGGCTTGATAATATGCTCTATGGAATTCCAATCGAAGCCCATGTTAGATGTGAAGACATCTAACATGGGCTCCGATTGGAATTCCACAGAGCATATTATCAAGCTCATTATCGCCGCTTTACGCTTAGCGCACAGGCTTGATAATATGCCCCTTTGTTTCCAAATAAACTACTGCGCTTCCAAGACAGAGACCGAATGTGAGGCAATGTCTTTGACAAATTGCTGCGTACATTTTTTAACATGGGGACTAGTGTTTACAAACGCCTCTCACTTTGGAGTCAGATAAACAAAAAGTAAAGTCAAGTATATGACTGGGGTACTAGGATTGTGAAAGGAAAGGGTGTAGGATGTAATTTTTTCTAACACATGACAAATTGTCATTACGTGTAAATGAACTGTACACATTCATCAGTTAGGAAAGGAAATATTTAAAAAAAATGTGTGATGTAAACGAAGATTTTAATAGGGTGAAAACAAACAAAATACTTTACATGGTGATGAACAAATGATAATTATTCAAAGAAACATGATTTCCATACATTATCGTTTGCTTTCAATACAGTTTTATCAAACTGTATGTCTGTGAAAATGTAGTGCCCATTTCAGTGCAAAATGTGCTGCCATTAAATGAGAGAAACAAATCTTCATTTACAGTTAAAAAATTGCAGCCCTCTTGTCCATTAAAGCTAGGTGGGTCACGAACGTTTGTCTTTTTAAAAATTGGGTGCTTCTAAAAAGTTTGGGAGCTATGATATAGGGATTCTTTTGTAAACATTATTCATTACCTCAAATGATTTTGATTCTAAAAGGGTGAAGGTTGACAAATAGGCGAATAGTGAAAGTGCCTCTAGAAACAAAGGGGCAACACTAGGGGGCATATTATCAAGGGATTTTTCTCCGCTTTTTTGGCTTTAAAAGCCAAGAAAGCGGAGATAAAATGATCTCCCTATCAGCAACAGGGTGCTAACACGCAAATTCACATGTTAGCACCCTTTTTCTCTACGCTTCCCCTTGCATCTCTAATGAGATGCAAAGGAAGCGTTCCAGAGAAAAATAATAGGAGAAATGTTGTTAAGCGACATTTCTCCTATTATCAAGGATTTCGCTAACCCTGTTAGTGATTAAAAAAAAGCAGCGATAACCGCGCTTAGCACTTCTTTTTTTACACCTGGTATTTTCCTGACTTAGCCATGATATCCTATGGAAGGTGGATATCAAGGCTAAGTTTGTGAGCCCCTATCATCAAGCTAACGCCAAACTTCGAGAGATTATCGTTGGTTTTCCAGCGATATTCTCTCAATTGGCAGTTAGCGTGAGGATTTTTATCACTTCTGAGATAAACCTTGCTAATAGCAAGTAATCTCTGCGATAATTTCCGGCGATGCTTAGCGTTAAAAAATTCGTGGCTAAGCATTGTTCGCGGTAAATATCGCTAAACGTTGGTAATATGCCCCTAGGTTACTTATCCAATTTCTCAAAGCAATGCTGTTGAATTTTCCGTTTATTTTGCGTTCACTACATCAGATAAAACATGCTTATAAAACCACTGGAAAAGTGAGTGATTCTCTCACAGCTAAAAGGACTGAGTGAGATAGAGCCTTTTCAGATCAGCGGTGACATTTATTTTCTGTATTTTCTCTGTCAGTAGACACTTGACCCTTTTTTGGTTACTTTGTGACCCTTTGTCGCTTCATATTAATGCCTGACTAGAACAGTTTTTGTCTAGATAAATAAGTTGTTCCATTCACACTTGTTTGCTACTAAATTGCCACTCTCTTGCCAAACACAGGTTTGAGATTGCTGAGCTACTGACTAGCCAACAGTCATATGCCTTGTTTGTTGTGAACACTTGACTGAATGATCAGTGTTCACCGGAGTTTCTGGAAGCTGTGCCTCATGATTATGCAATTCTGAGAGTGGACAGACCTCACCAAAAGGGGAGGGGCCTTGCAGTGATTGTTAAGCAACATCTTTGCCGCAGTCTAACAGAACTTACAATCACTGGCTGCGAGGTGGCCTTCTGTACTCTATCATTAACCAGTTCCTATTCCTTGTCTATCGTCCACCTCGCCATGGTCCAGCATTCACAAATGCCTTGATGGACCTACTTCCCTCATACGCCACTCGCTACGCAAATTCCATGATCTTCGTTGATCTAAATATACATTTTGAAGATGCGAACTGCCATACAGCTTCTTGTTTAGTTAAGGACCTGGAGCTGCTTCAGTTTGATCAGTTGGTACAAGTCCCCTACCACATTTTTGGTCATATTCTTTACCCCATATTTTCTAATTTTTCGTTTGTGAAAGTGCCCCCCCCCCCCCTTGTTCCCATCACCTGGTCAGATCATTTCATTCTTCCTTTTCAGATTGTGGACACCTCTTCAATCCCTCGCGCTCCTAGTGTCTCTGCTATAAAAACACGCAAATGGTCTTTGATTCCACCATCTGCTTTCACGGCTGAGTTGAAGCTTAACACCCTAGAACTTCACAGATGTCTGCAGACCGCTAATCGACAAATTGTAATCTGGATAACTAGGGCTCTGGACACACTTACTCCTATGAAACCTAGTAATAGCACATGTCATAAACTGGCAACTGAGTGATTTACTGAGTAATATTTCATTATGAAAAACGCATGCAAAAGGCTGGAACATCTGTGATTGAGAAGCTACAAGTTAGAAGATCAGAAACCTGAACTTCCAACTCGAAAACCCAAGCGATCCCAACTCCATCATCTTCCGTGACAACCTCAACAAAATCAGACTAAAACAACTCATTACCACACCGACCCATAGGGCAGGACAAACCCTCGATCACATCTTTGCAGATTGAAACAGTGTCCACTTCAGCTACACAAAGCAACCCCCATGGACCGACCACCACTGCATACACTTCCTCGTTGACAAACCCAAGGCACTCAAACCCGCCCCACACCCCCACAAAGGAACTGCAGCAAAGTCTGCGACGAGCAACTTAACTCCTACCTCATCAGCCACAACCCCACTGCGGCAACCAACGCCAACCTCGCAGCCAGGATTTCCACACTTGGATCTCCAACTGCGCAGACAAACTCACCTCGCAACGCAACCCTGACAAACAGCGCCCCAGAACGCGCCTGGTTCACCACCAATCTCCAAGAAGCCAGACGCACCTGCAGATCCCTGGGGAAGAACTGGAGAAACAGCAGGACACCTGAGAAACTCCACCACCTACAAGGATGCCATGACGGACTACCACCACTGAATCAGACCCACCAAGAGGACCTTCATCCACAACAAAATCCTCGCCAACTTCAGCAACTCCAAAGAACTCTTCAGCGTCATCCAGGAATTCACCATCCTCTGCAGTGAAGCCATGGACCTCACCCCCTCCCACCACCTCTGCGACAAGCTTGGATCCCACTTGCACCTGAAGATCAAAAACTTCTACGCCAACTTCATCGTCCATACGCCAGACTCCGAAGCCAGCCCGCCCTCCAGCCACACCAGCCAGCCCACCATCTCCTCCAGGACACCGATCGTGACTGAAGAGACCGCCTCGATCACGAAAGGCATCCACTCAGGGGACCCCAATGACCCCTGCCCACCACACATCTACCACAGATCCGCCATCGCGCTCGAACTACAACGCACCATCAACACCACCTTTGAGACCGGCACCTTCCCAGACGACTGGAAACATGCAGAAGTCAGGCCTCTGCTCAAGAAACCCTCAGCTGATCCCACACACCTCAAGAACTACTGGCCCATCTCGCTTCTCCCCTGTGCCACAAAAGTCGCAGAGAAAACAGTCAACTCAGAACTGACATGGTTCATAGAAGACAACGCTGTTCTCGACCCATCTCAATCCGGATTCCGAAGCAACCACAGCATCGAGACCACCCTACTCACCGCCACAGATGACATCCACACCATCCTTGACCAAGGCCACACCGCTGCCCTGATTCTACTCGACCTATCAGCAGCATTCGACGTTGTCTCCCATCACACACTCGTAGCCAGACTACACAACGCCGGCATTCAAGAAACTGCCCTTGACTGGATCCGATCGTTCTTCACCGGCAGAAGCCAAAGGATCAGACTGCCGCCCTTCCTCTCCAGACCCACAGAAATCAACTGCAGTCCCACAGGAGTCATTACTCAGCCCAGCCCTCTTCAACATCTACATAGCCCCACTCGCAGCTATTGTCCGAAAACATGGCCTCATCATTGTATCCAACGCCGATGACACCCAGCTCATCCTTTCCCTCACCAAGGACCCCGCCACCAACAGGCTCAACTTCCAGGAAGGAATGCAGGACGTCGCAGCCTGGATGACCAACTGCTGTCTAAAGCTAAACACTGAGCAGACAGAAGTCCTCGGAACCACCACATCAGCATGGGACAACACCTGGTGACCCACCGCCCTCGGCAGCCCACCGACCCCCACGGACCATGCCAGAAAACTGGGCATCGACTCATCCCTCTCCATGAACCGACAGGTCCACGCCGTTGCCTCCTGCTGTGTCAATACCCTCTGTATCCTTCATAAGACTTTCAAATGGATCACCCCCGAGTCAAGGAAGACAGTCGCCCATGCACTCATCACCAGCAGTCTGGACTACGGAAACGCCCTCTATGCCAGCATAAACTAGTCTCTACACCTACGGAAACTCCACTGGCTCCCTGTTGCGGAGAGTCACTTTCATGATTCTCACGCCCACAAATGCCTACACAACACCAGACCCCAATACCTCAACAACAGAGTCACTCCTCACGTACCCAAAAGAAACCTCCATTCAGCCAACCTCATCCTCGCCAAAATCCCACGCATCCTTAGAGCGGGGAACAGCCTTTACAACGCGGGTATTACTACGCGCTACCATTACAACGCTGCTATTACAACGCAAGTAGTTACAAGGACTTGCGCTGGAGGGCGCTGTTGGATAGGGAATAGTTTAACTTTCTATTCCAACATCTTCCCTACTGTAATGTGGGCTGGAGTTGGAATAGAAAATTAAACTATTCCACTATCCAGCGCTTACAGCGCAAGTCGTTTTAACGACTTGCTTTGTAAAAACAGCGTTGTAATGGCACGAGTGGTAAAAGCCCGCGTTGTAATGCCATACAACCCACAGAGCTAAAGCAGGAGGAAGATCATTTTCTTACAGCTCGGCCAAGACCTGGACAAGCTCCCGACAGACATCAGAAGCGTCCCCTCCCTGAACACGTTCAGGAAGACTCTCAAGACCTGGATCTTCAGCTGAATGGCACTGCTGATCCCCCCAGCACCTTGAGACGCTTACAATTCCCCTGATTGTTTGATTGATTGATTGATTGATTGAGTAGACAAAATAATATACCTTGATGCACTGAAAAACTATCCCAAACAAATCAAAAGAACAAGCATCAAATTCTTTACCCATAAGATTGAGCTATCTGGAGGCTCACCTCTGGAGATCTTTCACATAGTCAAGTCTCTTACTTCCCTCAGCAAATGCCAGTCACTACTCCTCTCACAACAGGCAACTGTAACCTGGCTAGATAGTATTTATCGGAGAAGATACATACTATCCATGCATCTTTCCCTCAACCTGTCAGGAACTATACATTTTCTCTACCTGAGCAACCATGGCTCATCTCCTTAGAGGGTTTTTCTAATCTTAAGACCCTAACTGTGACTGAGACTGGCAGTCTTCTTTCCCAAAGTGAAATCAGGATCCCCCCCTTGACTCAGTTTCCCCTGACATGATGAAGTGGGGTGAGGAAGCCATTGCCCACCTGCTCTACAAACTACTAAACTTGTCTATTTCTACTGCCGTGTTCCATTAGACTGGAAACAAGCGATGTTATTTACTCTGCTAAAGCAGCCTTCCTTGGATCCCTCTCTACCAGAGAATCTGAAACCATTCTCCTTACTCCGCCTTTTTGCCATGGTTGCTGAAAAATATATAATTCAGCAACTGACTCCGTTTATCGAATAAAATAATCTACTCCATGAGACCCAATCGGGGTTTAGGCCCATGTTCAGCACTGAATCCCCTCATCTTCTGGCTTCTGAATCCCTTAGACTCACTGTGGATGGAGGTAAGACAACAGCCCTGATTATGCTGGACCTAAGTGCGGCCTTTTATACCATGTCCCACGGCCTACTACTTCAGCGACTCAGAAGCTTGACGTGGGGGGCTGCTCTCTTGGCTGGATTATGGATTTCCTCCAGGATCACACCTTCCAGGTTTTTCAGCAGTCATACACCTCGGAGATCTTTCCACTGCATCAAGGAGTGCCTCAGGGTTCAGCTCTGAGTCTGACCCTGTTTAATGTATATATGTGCTGCCTGGCTGAGGTAATAGAGGGTAACAGAGTAAATGTAGCCTCATATGCTGATGACACTCTGCTGATCATTACTTCAGGCCTATCTCTCTGCTGGCGGGACTTGGTAAGATCGCAGAAAGACTGATTAATCACTGATTGTCAGACTTTCTGGAGTCCAACGGTCTGTTACGAGAGTCACAAACGGGTTTTTGGCCAGGGCAGGGCACAGACACCGCCCTATTGGCGGTCGTTGAGGAAGCCAGGAGCATTCTGGATTCAGGAGGGTCAGTAGCAGTGATCCTCCTGGACCTCAGAGCGGCTTTTGACACTGTGAACCACCAAGTGTTGATCCAACGGCTGTCCAATGTGGGGGTTGCAGGAGTGGCGCTGCAGTGGCTTCGGTCATATCTGTGTGGCCGGACCTATCAGGTCTGGGAAGGCAGCGAACGGTCAACATCTATCCCCCTCCAGTGTGGGGTGCCACAGGGCTCTTCTTTAAGTCCTACATTGTTTAATGTTTATATGGCCCCCCTGGAGGATGTGGTGGCCCCATTTGGGATAAAAATCGTCAGCTATGCTGACGATACTCAGCTGGTGGTCGTATTGTCCCAATTGGTGAAGAATCCGGACTCGCTGTGCCTATGTATGGCCAAAGTGCACACCTGGACGTGCGAATCGGCGCTTAAAGTAAACGGTTCTAAGACCGAAATAATGCTGCTAGGGCATAAGTCTCCCTCACTCCCTTCGACCATCTGGCCTAGCTGCCTGGGCGAGCTCCCCAGCCCTAAACAGGAGATCAAGAGCTTGGGGGTTTGGTTGGAGCAAGACCTCTCTTTTAAGACCCAGGCTAAGAAAACGGCAGGGGTCTGTTTCGGGCTTCTCCGTTCAGCTCGTAAAGTCTTGCCTCTCCTCCCTTTGACATCGAGGAAGCTACTTATTCAGGGGCTGATTATTTAAAGGCTCGACTATTGCAATGCTATTTTCCTTGGCGCCCCTGAAGCAACGTTCAGTAAGCTTCAGCGGGTCCAAAACGCCGCGGCTAGGATGCTGACGAACGTGTCAAGGAGGCAGTCAGCTAAACCCGCCCTGAAGACACTGCACTGGCTTCCAGTGCGGGAGAGAGTTAAATTCAAAGCTCTTTGCACAGCACATAGAATCCTCCAGGGGAAGGGACTTTCCATCCTAAGGAATTTAGTGGTGCCCTATAAAGCTAACAGAGCTTTGCGCTCCGACCAGAAATATCTGCTTCAGGTTCCTAGGGTTAATAAGGCCCGTACTGGTGGTAGAAGATTTTCGGTTCACACAGTCACTCTCTGGAACGTGCTTCCGCTGAGGATGCGCTTAGAGACTTGCACTCTTCGTTTTCGGAAGCTTCTGAAAACACATCTATTTCCTATGTGATGTGACTAATCTGGCTCTGTGGTTATTGTTGCTGCCTGGACAAGCGCTGGGATGCCCGAGGGTAACTACGCACTATACAAAATTCCAAACAAATAAATAAAATTACCTTGGCACGGGGTGAAGGTGAAACTGCTTCCAACTTCAAAGCATGTCTGTTTGACCTGGAAAAATCGATAGATTATAGCTGCCTTTGACTTAATGCAGGTAAGACCGAAGTCCTAGTGGTGGGCAAGCACCCATCTATATAGATGACTACATGATGGCCATCTGAATAAGGTCATGTACCTTTTACCGAATATAAGATAAAAAACCTTGGGATCTGGTTTGATTCCTTGCTGAACGTTGATCACCAGATTTCTACTCTTGCTGGAACTTGTTTTGGAATCTTGAAGATGGTTTGTAAAATCTTTGGGTTCCTGACAGATTTGGCAAGGAAATAAGTCATCCAAGCGCTTGTAGGGTTGCGCTTGGATTATTGCAATGTACTCTGCCTTGGTGTCTCCAAGGGCAGGATAAAAATGATGCAAAAGGTCCAGAATGCTGAGGTGAGGATGCTCTTGAATATCCCAAGACACTTCCCTATGGGTACTACTCTTGCTAAACTTCACTGGCTTTCTTTGCAGGACAGAGGAGCTTTTAAAGTGCTATGCTTCTGCCTCAGAATCTTAAATTGGAAGGGTCCTCGCTATCATTTCCCTATGATTAAACCTTATATTCCAAATAAATGCCTCAGATCCTCAGGGACTGCCAGGCTAATGATACCCATATTTCAAAGAGTTTATCTGGGTGTTGGTTCCTTTAGCTTCTTGACACCCAAGATGTGGAACCTCCTTCCTGTGGACCTTAGAATGCAACACTCTGAAGTTTTGTCTTGCAAAAAAACTAAGGGACATATTATCAAGAGATTCTTCGCCGCTTTTTCAGCGATATTCCCAGAAAAAGAGGCGAATTTTCCATCGCACTATTTACAAGGACTCGCTAACATGTGTTAGCGCTTGCTTCCTTGGGAGTCCTGACGTTTTTTTTTTCTACTTTGCATGTCAGTGATATTTATTGCTAATGACATGCAAAGTAGGTGTTCCTCACCTAAACTTCATGGTAACAGTCCCAAACACAACTTCGCCCTATTAACAATACCGGCCCGGACCTGTGAAGCGATTGGAAAACTCGTGCTAAGCGCATTTATCTCAGGAATCTAACACCTGTTTGAAACTTGACTTAGGCAGAATGGGAGGTGGATTAAATGGTTAAGTACATACATGCCTATTATCAAGGTTTACATTAGCGATGCATGATCATCGCAGGATTTCACACAATAATTCTGCTTATCACCGTCTATTGCAGGTTTTGACATCGCCTCTGTGCAAAGCGTTGCTAATACGTCGCTAACACGGCGATGTCAACCAGCAATATACGGCGATAATAGAAAACGCGCTAAACGCGATTTGCGATAATTTTCGCATGCTGTTGTTAATATGCCCCCATAGGCCTGGCTCTTCAGGCAATCTATGCTAAACTAGTTACTATGGCAGGCTCTCATGATGCTTTAAGGAGAATCCGAGTGCGGGGACACTCCAAATGGAGTAACCAGGCACTCTACAAGCTTCTAAAATAATACACTATTAGGGGCAGAAGAGTTTAAACTTTGCCCATGGACCCGAAGTTGGGTGAAGACTAGTGAAAAGTCTCTAGGCAATGCCTTACCCTCTGCCATCCAAGCCTGCTGGCATTGATGATTTGCTGCAACAGAATGTACCACCCAAGAAGGGGGGGTGGATCTCGACGCTGGTCGTCCCAATGTCATCAGCTGAATGGTGCCAGTGGCCCCTGAGTTGGGGACAGCTACCAAACCGTACCAGAGCCCTGAGTGAAAGTGGGACATGTTTCCACAATCACCGTGGTCACTCAAAGATCGCCCCATTGCCATTTACCTGCTCAAGACTGTGAAGGTGAAAATAAATGATGGGATGTTTCAAGACAGGGGACTTCCCATGTCGGTATACCCCTATACATTATACCAATATACCCCGATGTAGTCAGCTGTCCCCCATCCGTTCTGGACAGCGTTGACATTACAGCGTTGACCTTTCAGATTTCGAAAACACTGCGATATGGGATTTTGCATTAATAAAGCATCAATTCAACCAGCCCAGGTCTTGCAAATGCAAAATAACTACCCTGCTCTGAAAACGAACGCAAATGTAGGTTGGTTTGCAAATGCAGTGTGCAAACTGCTTGACGTCAGTCTTGCTAATTATTTTTAATATAAAGCCTGAACAGCTAGATGGCGGAGTATCCTTGCACGGCAGCGGCAGCACAGATTCTACAGACTGCTGGGCCTTTTTCAAGAGGGTTCATTATTTACTTGATTGCCCAGCAGACACAGGCTGAACGACATTCAATTAAAATGGTATTAGCAGTTCAGGAGTGTTTTTATTTAATTTTCTCCTACACAGATGTAAAAACATTAGCGATTTCTTTAAAAATGGACCTCATAATGCCCGACTCCTACTCAAATTCAATGAAATTAAATACTTTGGCGGCTAAATACAGTTTAATTTACTCCCATCCTGCTGTAATGACATTAACGATGCTTTCGTGTAGATATCATTTCCAATCAATTTTGTTCCAAAGAAATCTGAGCTCGTTGGTACAGTATTAGGGCAATAATGCAATCAAAACAGAAATGTATCTTTGCATTAGGTTGTAGGGTGTTTTTTCACTATTATTAAAACATAATGATTTTCAGTCGTAAAAAACAGAAAATTAAAATGGAGTACCGCAACAAAGACATATGCCTGTGTTTTCCTGTTCTTTTGTAATAAAAAAGTGTCTTCGTTCTGCCAAAGGGCAGATCTACGTTATTTTCTTCATTACTGTGCTCTACTTTCTGTGCCACTGAAATTATTTCTAGTAAAACTTCCAATTAAGCTACTGTGAGTTTAGTCATGTTGTTAATGTGTTTGCTCTTTAAGACTATAGCACACGTTTAGTTAATGCCAGGGTTTTACAGGGTCTGTGTGGTGTAACACTACAATGGGTTAAGTCAATGTAATATTGTAAAAAAAAATAGTTTTTTATAGGGCAGTGTCACTATGGAGTCAGCTTCACGTAGATACTATGTCATTCAGAGACCCACATTCTGTAGAAAACGGGTGGGGTTCACTGCATCCAGAAAATACTAACGCTCAACGGTATAGTGTTGTAAATGCAGTTCAGAATGAGGCATAGCATGTGATATTAGTATTTTGCGCAATGATTATCATGTTTATATTTTTTTTATAATTCTCACCTGTACATTTTTGCCAGATTTGTTCTACTGAAGTGTCTCTAGGGTAAACTGTGGGCATGTGGTAATTACCCAGTTATATAATTACCAGCGAGGTAATTGCCACGTCCTGCAATCAGCCCACAACTCGGTGTCCTGATTTGTGGACGCACTCCCCAGCGTTTTTCCCCAGGGTGCTTCATGCGGGGCCACGAGAGATAGAGGAGATAGGGTAGTTTAAGGGGAAGTGGTGGGTTCTGAGTGTGATACATAAGCACTGAAGGAGGCAAATCCAGTCTCTTCCGATGTCTAGAACCACAAGGGTAGGGTCAGTTTCTTTCCGCTATCTGGTGTTAGGCCTGGGGATTAGTGCTGAGTGTGGGACATGTGAGGCTGACACCAGCTTGGGTGGGAGGTCTGGAGTTGGGAGGAGCAGCATGGCGACTCCCACCAGTGAGGCCGTCAGGGCTGCTCATTTGACACTGGGAGTGGCAGGGTGAGCTGATCTGCTCAGGCCTGTTGTTCTTGACCAGGCCGCATGGGTGGGCATGGAGCGACCTGCACACTTGCCTTCGGGTGGGGTAGCAGCGTGAATGGAGGAGCTGCTGCTGCTCGGGAAACAAGGCACAGGACAAGGCAGGAGTGTGAAGCGTGCTCCTGCTGCCTTCAAGTGTGGGGGCAGGTGAAAGAGCCTCCCGGCCAGGGCGTATGAGACACTAAAATTCTGGGGGGGACAGGGACAACCTTGTGGACTTTCCATTGACCCTATACAATTCACCGCCCGTTAAACAAATGCAGTCTTATAGTTTTGAAGTGAAATATTGAGAAAAGCAGGCATGTAGTCACACTTTGCATGTATGCTTTATTGTTATTTATATTCACATAGTAATCAGACCAAATCGTGCACCAATCAAAAAAGGTCGCTGATTTCAGATGAGGGCGTCATGTTTGTAAATGCATTATGGTTTGAAAAGTACCTGCTGCTGTATTCCTGGTAACCAGCAATTTTCAGGCAACAATAAAAATGTGAAGATAACTTCGGTGATTAATGATCTTTATTGCCCTTTACTGCCCTAAACCTTCCAACTCGGCCAGAAACCTTGGTGTCCTCATAGACTCGGCCCTCTCCTTTGACCTTCAGGTCAACAGAACAGTATCCACCTGCTGCAATACCATCCGCATGCTGAAAAAGATCGACCCATACCTGTCATTTGACGCCGCAAGCAGGCAACAGTCGCCCTGGTATTTTCCAGGCTCGACTACTGTAATGCGTTGTATGGGGGCATTAATAAAAATCCCTCCATCGGCTTCAGATGGTCCAAAATTCTGCTGCTAGGATGGTCCTAAAGCTACCGAGGCTTACATCCACAACTCAGGCCAGGAAGGATCTCCATTGGCTTCCCATGCATGCCAGGATTTCCTTCAAGCTCATTTGTTTGACCCACAGGGCTGTGTTTGGCTCCGCCCCCGAAGGTATAAAGACTCTTGTTAGTCCTTACTCTCTTAAAAGATCCCTTCATTCATCCTCACGACATCTGCTCGTCGTCCCCTGATTCAAAAAGGTGAGATGGGGTGGCAGAGCCTTCTCTACTTTGGCTCCCAAACTGTGGAACAGTCTCCCCCACGAACTCTCCAACCAACCCTCTTTGGCCATTTTCCGGAAGCTTCTGAAGACTTGGCTTTTCTCTCAGGCTTATTATTAGATTTTTTCTGTATTAGTATAAATATCTATGTGTGGACTGCGCCTTGATGCCGGCCAGGCTAAGTTCACGCAATACAAATCAACTTTCATTGATTCATTATTGAGAGAGATCAGAGGTCTGACTACTGGAAGTTTTGACTCATGGTAAGGTAGCCACAATGTGTTAATATGCCTGCTGCAAAGAATGTGTACCAGGCAGATCACAAAATGCATATAATGTAAATAGGTCAGTGAGTTACTGCTTTTGTCTGAGAGATTCTTGTGCTATTTGCAGTTTATAAGTTAAAATCCTAACATTGAACAGTGAGCTATTAAATGTCATCAAAGAGCTGGATGAAAAGTGCAAGGTATAGATTAGAACGTTATGATTTTTACCCAGTCTTTCATTATTCTAAGGTTGGAAAATGGGTTCATTAGGATGGAAATCAATGTTGATTATTAAAGAGAACCCCCAACCATGGTGTTATGTTTTACATTCTGGGTTTGTGCTTCTCTAGTGTTGCAAAGCCATCTGTGCCTTGGGCACTCCCCAACTTTTTGCTGATTTGTACTGGTGGTACCTGACTCTGACTGACCCTGGCCTCTTACTAACCAGGCCCAGGGCCAGTGCTATGTTGAAAAAGACAATTACAAATACAGTAAAAACACCTACATACAATAGGGTGCACTATGGGTTAGGATACCTTAATGATTGACATGACCTCTCCTATACGGCACTAGTACATATTAGGGCATGGGGATTGAAACTACCTTTAAGTCCCTAGTATATATTAGGGATTAGTGGTTTAGAGGCCAGCAGCCCTTCCTGCACTTGCATGTGTGCACTGCTGTAGCCTGAGGTCAGTTTAAAAGCAGGCTCATGTTGGAGGACTTTTTGGGTTTGGGGCACTTACAAATTGATAAACAACAATGTTGGGGCATGTTAGATATCCCCAGGGGTTCCCCATGGTGTCCCAGGGGCAAGAGGTCAGGTATCTGCAAGGAGGACCCTTATACAATGAGTATTATATGCCCTGGGTTTAGTGAAATTGCACATTTCACTGCCTACATTGTAGTATAGTGCTTCCCAAAATCGGGTTTTGTGCTAGGAGCACTGTGAAGTGAGGATCTGCAATATTTTGATATAATCAGAACCCCTAAAGTCCTTCCTATGTATTCTAGGGGTGGGGGTTCTGTAGGTATAAGGAGGATCCTTATATAGGCCTTGGTATTGGAGAAATTGGCCAGTTAATTTTTCCATTGCAGATCCCCAGCCCATAGGTTAACATTGCAAGAGGTTATTAATTAATAACTGGAGAAAAGAAAGCCATACAACTAGGATTAAAGAACTCAGAAGAATGATGTGGTATTGTTGAATTTATTCTAAAATGTACAGACAAGAAGTTATAAGATTTTCTTGTCTGCAAGCCACAAGTCAGCCCTCTAGTGCCCTGCCTTGATTTGTCAGAAGTAAGTGGATTGGACTGGCTGTTTGAAGAGGTGATAAATGACCCCTAGAGTTAGGAGGCCTGTCTGTGAGTAGAGGTTGCTGGGTATAGGAATGCCAGGGGAAGGGGTAGTAAACAGTGCTCTTCAAGAGAAGGAGACAAGCAGGAAAAATCACTTACATTTACAGCTCTCCCACAGCCGGGTGGGGGGGGGGGTTAAGGAGTAATTCTCAGATGCAAGGGGAGTGGACCTAGGTAGATGAAGCCATCCTGTAGGCTGGTTTAGTTAGTTCTGCTCCCTCTGCTGGAAAATCAGCCATGATGAAGTTTGGAGAAATTGTGCTCTCCTTGGCAAAATAATGCTACACTTTAGAGGATGTGGTCATACCGTGGAGCATTGCACCGTACCTCATTGGACAGGAGTGTCCTCCGTCTTGACCCAGAGAACTTGGAATAAGTATCTGAAAGGGACAAAGCCTCTCAGATGATGGTGCTTCAAACTTGGGAGAAGAAGGGTCCCTGCTGAGGAGTTTAATTTGCACCAACCAGGCAGTGGACTGAAGATTGTGCCTGTTGCATAATCTGGAATTACAGTCCTATGGACTACCTTGCTTCAAAAGGACTAAAGAGTGGACTCACTGCAAGCTGAAGGTTAACAGAGCACACCTGGACCACCAAGAATCCCCAGCCTGGAGAACTACCAGTGAATTTGAAAGGGTTTTGTCCATGGGTTTTGTGGTAACTGAAGTCCATTTCAAGGACCATCTTGGAGATTCCAGACCCTTGGAGTAAGATTTGGACACTATATGGACCCTTTGGAAAACTTCAGGAAGAAGTTCCAGAGGTGTGGAGAAGTTTGGAGCAACTTTGGTGAAATAAAGCAACAGAAGCACTCCTGCAACCAGAGCGAGCATTAAGGGAAATCCACCAAACAGGCTGGAACAAATCGAATAAAAAAATGCAGGGAAGACACCAAATTATGGGCCACATTAGGATGGTGGTGAATCTGCATCCTCCGGGCCGGTGGAAGCCACGGCCAGGCCGGAGGATGCGGATTCACCGCCCCGGCCACATAAAACACCCACTGCCAGATTAGGATGGCGTTGGGATTGCGATGGGACCAGTGGTGGACGGCAGGTCCGCCTGCCGCTGATCTGCGGGTTTTGGAGGGCTATTTGGCGGCGGTGTCTGCAAGACACCGTCAGGCAAATTAAGATGTTCATTGCTACATGCTTTTCCACGGCGGCTTTTCGGCCGTGGAAAATCATGTGGTCTTTGGTGTTTGGCGGCCCGTTGCGGGCTCCGAGGGTGTCGGGGGGTGCACATGGGAGGTACCTATGGTACCCCCCAGCATTTACATGCACAAAGCAGCAGGCACCGTGCGGTGCCTGCCGCTTTGTGCATGTAAATGTAAGACATGCTTTTTTAACCTTGCGGTGGGTGCTGCTTCAAGCAGCACCCGTCGCAAGGTTAAAGATACAGGATTTGACCGCCAGGGTGGTGGTCACATCCTATTTGCACTGGAGGGACCACCGTTGCCCCTGCGGACGGTCCCTCCACCTCTGGGGTGGCGGACGGACGCAGGTCCATCCGCCATCCTAATGAGGCCCATAGTTTGGAAAGAAGTCACAAGGCCGCTACTACCAACTTTAAAAAAGTGAGCCAGCCCCATGGTGGAGGAAGCATTAAAGATAGTGTAAATGAATTCCCCGAAATGCAAGGGCAAATCCCTATTTAATAAAGCATGCATCTCTGTGCGGGTGTTTGCCACGCGAAGGACACATTTTTCACGAGCAGATGTGAGGGCGACTTCTTTCTGAGACGGCCAGATGGAAACATTCAGCTTTCCATGTGGAGGAGGAAACATTACGTTTTTACAACAAACTACACGTTCAGATACCGTAACGACGTAAGGAATTCCAGCCACCATCCCACAACAATCGTCATTATTTAAAAGTAAATAACTACCATTTGCTAGTAATGTGAATGTGGGTATGATAGCAGGCGTAGGTGTACCTTTCAAAACACAGGCTAAATTAGGCGCGTTTTGGTTGCAAGAGCCATGCAATTGGATATTCCTACACACTAATGAGTGATCTGGTGTTGTTGTGCAATCCTCACCATTCAAATAAACCTCTGATCCCTCCCTCAGGCACCTATAGGTAAAAGGTAGTGACCAAGCATCATGGAGATAAGCTGTGCCCAGAGGTTCATATCTGCCAATTTTGTAGTACTTCATAAAACTTTCGAATTTGAACAAAGGGAAAGGTAATGTTATTAACCCGTGGACTAGACACACAGCAGAATTTGTTACGGCCACAGAAAACGGTAAAGGTTCAAACTTTTCAATATGTAACACAGAAAAAGTTGCATCTTTCATAGACCTAAAACATTGCTTGTCAGTCAAGTTAAAAGGAGCAAACAAAAATGATGTGTTCATGTAGTGCCAAGGAACTTTTCCTGCCTTTAACGTTTGCAAAGTCCATGCAAATTGCATAATAGAACGCAATTGATTTTGATTGTGGTACAAAACAGAGACATCTTATTGCACAATATCAACAACAGATGAAACAATATTATCTAAAGTGTAAATGAGGGAAGAAAGTGTGTTAATGCTGTTGTATACAACTGCTAGCACCTTTTCTAAATTTGCTTGATCTATAGCTCTTAAGCGGGAAGCAGCCTCAATCTGGGGCAGTTTCCATACTTAGTTGTAAATAGCATATATTCACCTTTTGGATCTGCCGGAAGCAGGGCCCTTGACAAAATCATTTAGATCAACATTGTCAGTCAAATTAGACAAATAAAGCTTAACTGACGCTAAAGTGGAGTGTTTGAGCCAATTCTGACATAACTTGTCCACAGAGTAGGTAGTCACAGAATGACCACTCTCAAAACGGGGATCCACCCTAACCTGTGTGTGGCCAGGGGCTAAACCCAGAAAACGATGTTGCCAGGAATCTGCACTTTTGTGCCACAACAACCAACCATTAGGATACAAACTTGGTATATTAAAAGTGGAATTCAGCAAAAGGGTCTGTAATTCCCTGATAGAAAAACTGGCATTATTATCCCAACCAGGGTATTCTTCCAATTCTGGAAAAGATGGAGCATTTAGTTTCTTAGTAGTAGCTAATCCAAAGCAGGTGGTTTGTGAAATAGTAGATGACTTTGATGTGGTAGAATTAATGTCAAATGAAAATCTGGACTCAGTTGCCAAATGTGTTTGTAGATCAGGCATCGATAAGTCTGTGGGGTAAGTAGTATACTCAGAGTCATTAAGATAATCATCAGGTGGGATACTCAATAAAGGACTTGAAACAGCAGGCTCTCAATGGAAATGTCAGGCCTGGTGTTAGGAGCCGGAGCCAAAACAGAATGTCTCAGTGTAGATGGACAAGATACCGCAGGTGTCATACTAAGAAGAATCAACCACTCTGTGTAATTTGACATTGTCAATAGAGATGTACCTCTTTTCCTTATGACCTGGAAGTGGAGGTAAAACAACTGTTCTTGTGCCCTGCATGCCAAGTACAGGGACTGGAGCTCGATATGAGGGACCAAATTATTTCTTGTTTTCGATCTTCTCTCGAACCAGTTCTCCAACTCGGGGTAGCCAGCCAACTACCGGAATCTGCAACGCAGCATCTGATGTGGAAGGCAAGTGTTCCTTTGCAAGACTGTCTCTTGTCTCTTGTAGATTCTGTAAAACATGACAATATTCATCTACGTCAAAGGGGGCAGCAGCCGCCGCCTGGTCTAGACCTTCAAGGTCTGGGACGAACATTTTGATAACAAAGAGCATTTCGTATGGGGTCCGTCCACCCAGAGACCTTCTAGGGAGATTATTAAGTGCACGCTGTACGCTATTGAGATGTGCTAGCCAGTTCCTGCCAGTGCCTATAACCCTGGCTGTCAAAGACTGCTTTAAATCTCGGTTCATTTGTTCCAAAACACTATTACCCTCAGGTCTGTATGGAGACAAAACTTGACTTGGATCCCCAACCAACTCATGGCATCCTTGTACGCCTTAGAGGCGAACGCTGGACCCTGGTCCAAATGGAAGGTGCCACAGGCAAAAATTCCGACAAAGACACGCAAGTCTCTTATGACAGTTTGCGAATCAGAGCTGCGGTGCGGCCAGACCCTACAAAGCATGTGCATGAATCAATTGCAACTAAGATGTACTTATATGCAGTATCAGAGGAAAAAGGACCGCAGTGATCTAAATAGACACAACCAAGTGGTCTATTACAAATGTACAACTGTGTCTGAGGCGGACGCGCAGCAGTTGAAGGCTTAATCTGCTGACAAATGTCACATTGAAGGACATAATCATGCGTCTGTTTGTACAGTCCCCGCTGCCAGAAACGTTGTTGTAACTGAGATACAGTAGCCGAAACGCCTGCATGCGTAGACGCAACACCCTCATGGGCAGCTGTAATCAGTGTGGACCTGCGGTCCGCGTTGGGAATCAATCTTTCACCAACGTCCGGTATTTTCACATAAGGAACTTTATCAGGACTTAAATGATAAGAATTCTTTGAAGGAAATCCAGTAGGATATTTTCTTCCCTTCTCAGTAGCGGCAATTGCTGCCAAGATGTCATCATCAATCTTACTTTTGGAACGTGTAACTGCTGCAACCATATATGTCGAAACTGCTGACTTTGCGGCCTCATCGGGCAAAAAATTGCCAACAGCGTGAACTCCCACACGCTGATGACCGAGAGTATGAATTACATACACAAGTGGCTCCTGCTCTTTAAGTTCAGCCACTCGAACCCAGATAATTTTATGTTTTATTGTGCTTCCCTTCGAATCACGAAAATCATTTTGAATCCAAATGAACAGGTATTCATTGCAAGACTGTACACAGTAATAAGAGTCACTCACAATAAGAGTAGTCACACCAGGATCTGCGTAATCCAATGCAAGCAGTAGAGCACGACATCGGACTTGAATTCATCATTTACCATGGTACCAACCACAATGGCACAAGCTGAGACATATGCGTGCTTAGACACATGCGCAACTTGCGCTGAACCATCAGTGTAAATGATACAATGAAAATTCTCCAAAGGCCGCATAGTCAATGGGCCAGGATAAACAAACTCATACTGCAAAAACTCCTGCGACTGTAAGGAGGCATCAAAAATGAAAGTGACATCCAGAGACGTCGATGATGACGTCCATTGTATCCACTGTGGGTGCAAAGCTTTAGAATTAGGTACACTGGCCTTCGTCACTGCCTCTAAGGCAGGATACGGGGTAACAACCAACATGCGTTTTCCCTGCGACAGTGCACGTTCCTTTAGAATCGCCATTTGCACTGCTGTCAAAACTTTTTCCACAGTGGAAAACCGCATTTCTGCCGAAGTGTACAAGTGTGACTTGCAAGCAATAGGTACTGTGTCACCTTCGTTAAAAGTAAGGTATGTGAAACCCACCGCCCCAGGGATGATTCTAATCATCAAGTTGGTGTGGTTATCACAAGTCAGTAAGAATTTAGATTCTAGCAGATCAGCCTGCAAAGATTGCAAAATGGCTGAATGTTCAGGCAGCCAGCTCGATTTGGTAAAAGTAGGTTGTATTCAAGCATATAGTGCCTTGATACGCTGGGCATATTCGGGAATGTATGTACGTCCGAAATTCAAAAATCCCAGCAAGGATTGCAATTTTTTCAGTGTTGTCGGAGCGTGCAGCTGTGCGCATTTCTCCAAGAAGTGAGGAGCCAATCCTCTACCCTCATTGTTGAGCTCATAGCCCAGGAACAACACTGTGTACTCTGCAATGTGAGACTTTGCAAAGTTACATTTGTAACCGAAGTCCGCTAAACAGCAAATTATGCGATCAACGTGACACAGATGCGCCCATATTTTGTCGTCTGTGAGATAAATATCATCCTCATACGAACACGCATCCGGATCAACTCCCTCAAAAAGAGAGACAATACGGGCAGCAAACACACCTGGACTATTCTTATAGCCCATGGCCAGGCGTTCAAATTGGTGTTATTCACCGCCACTGGTAAAACTGGTCCATTGGGAATTGAGACCAGACAAGTTGTGGGCAAAAAAAAACGTTGGAAATGTCAAGTTTGGTTTTAAACCTTGTACGCACAAGACCATCCACCAAAGCAGAGCCATGGGTATTCTGTACTGCACAGGTACGGCAATGCGAGTTTAAATGCTGGTAATCCATTACCAAACGGTACAAACCATCAGGCTTGGTTACAATAAAAAGCGGGTTATTCATCGGAGACACACAAGTTTCAATCACTCCTTGATATTCCAATTGTTCAAGGATTTCTGCCACTGAAGCTTTCGCCACACAAAAAACAAGGGAACCCTACCCACCAAGGAACCAGGGTACATATTTTATATAAAAAAACAGTGGTTCCAGTGGAACGATAAAAGTATATTCAATGAACACAGAGCAATGTCTAATAATAGTATGAAGGTTACCGAGGATGTAGGAAGGAAAAACAAAACTCATAACACCAATTGAATACCATCATTTGTTATTTTTACAAAAATTCAAAAAAATGTTCAATTATTTACATATTGCAATTTACATATACAATGTGAAGACTTTTGAAAAGGAGTCCCAAGTGTAAAGTGTGAACCGAAAGAGTGGTTTAAGCACACATTAAAGTGACAGCAAGTGACAGTTAAGTACACAGTTTCAACAGGGGTATATTTACAAGGGAATGGGAAAATGACCATATCAACAATATTTAATAACATATACAATGACTATTGAATTCATAGACATTGATTAGTAGGTTCATTCCCAATGAGTGCCAACGGCGTTTCGACCCTTTACAGGATGGAGGGTCTCATCAGGACAGGGACGGTGTCGGACATCTGTGGGGGTGAGAAAAGGAGTGAGCTCCGTGTATAGGAAGGTGATTTCACAAAAAGGACGTATTTACAAAAAGGACTGTATGTGAAGGGCCTGGCACCTGTAAAGTTTCAATCATGGGCTCAGTGATGAAGTAGGTGCCAACCATGCATGAAAAAGGGAGAAGATAAATGTACTCACAATGAATCCAGCCGGGTACTTTGGTAAAAGGGAACAAAATGAACAGGGATGTGGTCACAGAGAGTAAACAATGGCAACATGCTGTATGGGCGAGCTCAGGTTCGGTACTTACCACTGTAAGTAGCCGAATGATACGATGAGTATTTAATCGTATGTGGCAACCACACGAAACTTGCCTGTTATTAGAACGATTATGCCACTAAAGTGCTTCAATGAGCACGGATGGGGCGGTGGCCAGGAAAATGCCTGCAAAGATTAAATAGGGTTAGAGGGGGCTCCCCAGCGGGTGCTGCTGCAGGGTAGGTTAAATGCGGAGAACCGGCGGGTACCTGGGAGTAAGCGCGGTCTGCCTTCGTCCGACTGCTTAGAGGTGATGGCAGCGCCGTGCACAGGGGAGTAGCCGTGTAACATGTGCGCAGGCAAAACTGAAGAGAGCAGCGCGCTCGATCTTCTTGATGGAAGGGAAAAAGGTTGGCACAGAGTTAGCGATGTGCTCTGATAGTGGAGATAGGACCAGGCGATAGGGAACAGAGTTATATAACACAATATCCTAGCAGTTTAGTAACACTGATTACAAACATATTAAAATGTTAAAAACAAAACACCATATTTAATTGTCATATAGTGTAAAGTTATTTTACAGAGAGGAAGTTCAAACAACAAGGCTCAGGATTTTAAGGAAAATCAAGGTTAAATTAGAAGGTTTGCAGGGTGACCAGAGTTGTACATGTCAGCCGACATGTCCTCAATTGGCTATTGTCCTAGAGTAGCAACCAAACCTCTCCATTCCTCAGAGGAATTGAGACCCTCATTGATGGAGTTGGTTCTATCGATCCAATGACATTCACGTTGTTGCAGTATTCGTGATATACTACCACCTCTTTCAGGTAGTCTAGCAATGTCAATCACCTGCCATTTTATTTCATCAGCAGTGCGATTTTTGTCCATGAAATGTGTGACAAGTGGTGCAGAGACAACAGACCTTTTGATGCGGCTGCGATGTTGTCCTATCCTTGCCTTGATAGGTTGTTGGGTCTGTCCAATATATGGGAGACCACACGGACACCAGACGCAATACACAACATTGCGTGTGTTGCAATTGGAGAAAAAATCAAGTGTGTGTTCGCCATTGCTGTATGTAAAGGTGGTAGTATTTTCTGTAAAGGGACAGTTCACACAGTTCCCACACCTATGATGACCAAGGACGGGGGGAAGGCCCCAGGCTGATTCTAACGTGCCCGTATTCTTGACGACATCAGTGGAGGACCTTACCAAGTGATCTTTGATGTTTCTAGCTCTTTTGTAAGCAAACAAGGGGACCTCCAGTAAAGGATCTATACTTTTAATGATGTTCCAGTTTTTTGTAATGATGTTACGGATCGTATTCGTGTGAATACCAAAGGTGGTAACACAGACGATTTTATTCATCTGTTGTTTGGTCTTTGTTCTTAACAGCTCATCTCTCAGACAATACCAGGCACGCTTTAATGACCTTTTCACAAGTTTATTAGGATAGCCTCTCGATAGTAATTTCTTTTTCAAAATTTCAGCCTCCTTCATATAGTCTTCCTTGCGGGTGCAGTTCCGACGAATCCGCAGGAACTGACCGAAGGGAAGGCCATCTCTCAACGCTCTGGGATGTTGGCTGCTGTAAGATAGTAGCATATTTCTCTCAGTAGGTTTTCTGTGAAATGAGATGAATGGTTTGCCATCAGCCTGTTGGATGTTCAAATCTAAGAAAGCTATAGTAGATTTGTCTAGTGTTGAGGTAAATGTGAGGTGTGGTTGGATTTGATACACGGAGCTCACTCCTTTTCTCACCCCCACAGATGTCCCACACCGTCGCTGTCCTGATGAGACCCTCCATCCTGTAAAGGGTCGAAACGCCATCGACGCTCATTGGGAATGAACCTACTAATCACTGTCTATGAATTCAATAGTCATTGTATATAATATTGAATATTGTTTATATGGTCGTTTTCCCATTCCCTTGTAAATATACCCCTGTTGAAACCGTGTACTTAACTGTCACTTGCTGTCACTTTAATGTGTGCTTAAACCATTCTTTCGGTTCACACTTTACACTTGGGACTCCTTTTCAAAAGTCTTCACATTGTTATATCTAAATTGCAATATGTAAATAATTGAAAATTTTTTGAATTTTCGTAAAAATAACAAATGATGGTATTTAATTGGTGTTATGAGTTTTGTTTTTCCTTCCTACATCCTCGGTAATCTTCATACTTTTATTAGACATTGCTCTGTGTTCATTGAATATACTTTTATCGTTCCACTGGAACCCCTGTTTTTTAATATAAAAACTGAAGCTTTCGCTTCACGCCGCATGGGATATTGAGGTTGAGGCTGCTGCATAGACCGTAAGGGAATCTTGTGGCGGGGGAGAGTTTATCCCAACCTCAGTGAGTACGGTGCAAAGCCGGTGCTAGTGCCTTAGCCCACTCCTCTGGAAAATTCAGGGCATGCTCTTTCGACACTGTGTGCGCAAAACTAGGGAGGATTACCTCCTCCCCTCTCAGAGCCGCGAGAACAAAGGGTGGGGGCCAGTCAGCCTCCGCTAATAAAATGTCATAGGTAGATTTTCCCAAAATACCCCGTTTATGGTACGTTGTATGTCACCTTCAATTAAAAGGCCAATTTCAAAAAGCCTATCAGGGGGATTTACTCTAGTATCAGCAGTCTCAACAACGATGAATTGGTCAGTCACTTTCACCTTCAGTAGTGGACGCAGAGCCTCGCGGACAATGGTAATCCCCGCCGCGCTGTCCAACAACGTAAGCGCCCATGTCAGATTCCGAAGCTGCGCTGTCACTATCTGTGGCATATCTCGCTGTTAAAGCAGCAACTTTCTTTTTCTAAAACTGGGTTCTTTTCTGCGAAAAATCGCCCTGCTTGCCTTTTCCGTCTTTCGGGCGGGGCTGGTTGCGACTCTGCTGGCCACCCCGACCTCTGCCGCTTCCTCCACCACCGAACGATGAGGCCGATGTGTCCTGTAAATAATGAGGAGAGCGTTGATCAGGAACCTGAAATCGATCAGGTGACTTAATCGTAGAGCGTTCGCACAAATCATAAGTGCGCTCAGTAGACGCAGGCACGGGTGACCCGGGACGGGACTCCTGTTTCTGTTGTTGTTTTCCCTGTTTTTTATTTTTGTTCCAATTTTGCTTTGGAGCTTTGGGCTGAACGTCTTTCTCAGACTTCGAACCATGAAGTTGTTTTTTATCTTACAGAAATGGGCTTGACACCCAAACTATTACGGCCACTGGTCTTATAAGCCACAGTGATAATTCTCAGTAACTGTCGGGGTTTGTCGGCATCGGGGACATCGCGCAAGGCATTAGCCACTTGGAAGTTCACTGCATCCCCCTTTCTATTTGAAAGGATCTAATCGGAAAGTACATCAAATGTGCCAACAATTCTCATTCCCAATTCAACCACAGCCTCAGGTCCATGTTCATCTTGAGCACACTTAATGACCGTTGGAAGGACAGCCATTGACGGAGTGCCGAAGCACCTCGTGTACACTGCCGCAAAAATTCTACCCCACGACTCACACTCAACAGCTTCTGGTACCAAGTCCTTTGGTAAACTAATTGTAAGAATCCTGTATTTTTCAAGGGGAGTCGAATTAGGAAAAACTGCCTTCAGCTGGTCAAATTTCTCGGCAAGCCAAAAAGGCCTATCATCCTTATCTAGGGGAGGCTTGCCCATAACCGCATTAACCATCACGGGACTAAGCTTCATTCCGCTCGGTCCAGCTGGAAGTGCCGCAACACCAGGGGCCCCGCCCTGGAAATTGCGGGTGATATATTGAACTAGGCCCTGATAACACTGATTGCAGAGTTAAAGAGGGGCCTCAATTCAGCAACTGGGACTACCCCCGCACGAGGATGCAGGGTAAATCCAGCCAAAACAGGCCAAGAAGCTCCTGGAATGGACAAAGGACCTGGTCTAATCGCTGTTACACTGTGAGGAAGGGCGCCATTAAACCAAACACGGTGCTGCCTTGCAGAAATCGGAATCTCCTGTGTCCTATAAGGAACATATTCCAAGGGCACGGCTGTGTGAGTACAAGTTTCAAACACCTGAGTAGCTGCCTCCACAGCAGAAAATGTCACCCAAGAGTAGAAAATCTCAAACGGGTAAGCTACCTCAGCACTCACCACCAAAATAACGGTTGCCCTCCAAGCCAACGTTATAAGCCTACAAATGATTGCGGACCGCATTGCGACTATGCTGCGGTATGTCAACATTAGCCATAGCGACACAGAGAATTAGAGGTACAACGCAAAACAATGTAGCACAAGTGGGTAGTAATTCAAAAGGAAACCATTTTGAAAGATTCAAGCTTGAAAAGACCTATGTAGCTACAGGTAGGTTTATCCGTCACCACTGTTAACCCGAAACAATAGTGAAGGGGTAAAGGACTGATATAAGTACTACTCAAGAGTCATGTAATAAGGCCACCATCGTTAGGGCGCCGTGTTGCAGGGATTCTGCTCCTACACAGAACTGTGCACAGAGACTTAGGACATTAGTGAATTAGGGTGTGCCAAAACTCACCTTAGTACCCAACATCCCCTACCAGACTAGCATCAGTGTCTCATTAGCTCTTAGTGGTATAGCAAAGAAACCAATGATTAGACAACCCAGAACATGCAACTTAGGTTACCTCAGGCAATGTGGAAAAGAAGAACACTCTTTCGTTATACTCTCATACCAGTCCAAAACAGGGAGTAAAAAGAGACACGAGCAAGTTTGAAATATTTATTTCTAACGCCGTGTTCTCATGCGCAGCAGCTTAGCTAATACAAGCAGACATATTATTAGAAACAAGATTGTCAGCATAGTTACTATTCCATAAAATACAAAGGGAGAAAGCATGTTATAATGCTAAATGGAAACAGGTTAAATATATACCTATATTTCACCCTCCCTTGCTAGTAGGTTATTTTATAACTAAAGAAGGTCTCTTTGGGATTACATAGGCGGACCCTCTGGTATTTAGCAGCAGTGGATCACATCAAATTCTGTACAAGCTCTCAGCATACAAATGTTCTCCAAGTGTGTTTGATCATGCCTACGCGGTGCATTATTAAACGTGCCAATATCAGAGGTGGCCACAGCTGCATATGTGTTATGTCTAGAACGTGCGCTGATCAGTCCGAACAACAACCAGTGTTGAAATAACCTTGAAGGCCTCGGCACTCACTGTTCAGACTACGCTTACCAAGCAAGGCTACTAATGTAGAAAAACATATTATTCTCGTGTGAAGCAAAACACTCTGCTAAACTTTAAGCAATTAATAAAGTGAATGTTGTGTGCAAAAGGCAGCAGAAAGGAAAAATTGTGTTTAAACTTCTAATAAGCTCATGACAACTTAACAATGTGTGAATGCAAGGCTCAGCCCCACAACAGTATCAGGACTGTTCCTACTCCAGCACATGCAGAGGAATATGGAGGCAATCAAGAGAAATTTCTCAGGAACATGTTTAGTTTGGACTGAGCTGGTGCCACGAAGGATTTGGAGAGGGGCTTTGAAACGTGATAATTGACAAGGACCAGAGAAAACTGAACAGGGCAATTAGGGTTTTTTGCCAAGCACATGACATCAATGTATTTAAGCATATATGGGCTCAAGGAAGAAGAGCCTGTGCTGTTCAGGCACAATGGAGTGCACCTTTCGCAGCTGGGAAAAGGGTACTACATGATAAAAATGAGAGATGCAGTCAACGTGTTGTAGAATGAGTCCATTTGGTGCCGTAGATCATATTGTTGAAGAAGTGAAAGGTGCATGTGAGTGGTGGTCAGAAAACTGCCCTACTGGGTTTTCCTGGTTGGCGCTATTTTGTGGAGGGATGAGTCACATGCAGGCAGATACTCCAGTCGGGGTGGGGGGTAAGGGAGCACAGGTGACATAAGGAGGTGCAAGGGATGCGACGACCAAGGGAAGGGTCTTTAAGGGAGGATGTCTTGTAGGTCAAGCGAAGGAATGACTGGGTATAGAGAACGAGGTCAGTGAGCTAAAGGGGGAGGAATGAAAGAAAGGATATAGACTCTCTGGGCAATTGCAAGCCGGTGAGTGTGAATGGTGTGGGGGGAATGTAATGTTTGGGTACATGTCAAGATGCACAAAGTTATATTATTGTTGATGTTAATAAAGTTCATAGAATGTTAGCAACCCTGTCCTAATAAATGGCCTTTTATGCTACTACAACAGCATGGAGTGTGGTTATTGCACAATGTTGGCCCTTGGGGGCAGTGAGGGTCGTAGACCAGGCTTCCCCTGTGGTGCTTTGTGCGGGGACCATGGGACAGGATGGGGATAGGGTAGTTGAAGGGGGTGGGTTCTAAGTGGGATATATAGGCATTGGAGGAGGCCTCCTCCGACGCCTGGCACCACCAGGGCAGGGTCAGTTTATTTCTGGTCCTCCTACCCACCCTACAGATTGTAGGAAGCCAGGGGTGGTGGTTGATTTCCGAGTGTTGGCAGTTTAGGACAGGATGCAGGTGTAGGCCTGTTTTGGGGAGTGAGGAGTCATATGTGGGCAGATACACCCCTCAAGGGGGAGCGAGCACAGGTGACAGAAGGAGGTGCGTGAGATGCAATGACCAAGGCAAGGGTCTTCATGAGAGGATATCTTGTAGGGCAAGCAAAGGAATTGCGGGGATGAATGGAACGAGGCCAGTGAGAGAAATGGGGAGGAATGAAAGAAAGCTTATGAACTATATGGGCAATTGAAAGTGGGTGAGTGTGAATGGTGTGGGGAGAATGTAATATTCGGGTACATTTGAATATGCACAAAATTGAATTATTGTTGATGTTAATAAAGTTCATTTAAGGTTAACAACCCTGTCCTAATAAATGGCCTTTTATGCCAATACAACAGCATGGAGTGTGGTTATTACATGAATCGTAATTTACTTCACTACTTAAGATGAGGACTAACATGTTTTAAAGGAAGATTGAAGAGGGGTAAGGTGTTTGAAATCACGACATTGTACCGGTGAGTTCTTGTCTTTTGTTAACATTTTACAGGAACAGATGTGATATTGTTTCTTATTTTAATCTTCCTTGGCTAATTTTCTAATGTATTTTTTCAGTCAACTAAAGTCTTGATTAAAAATTCTACCACAAAAATGAAAATGTATGTGCCCCACATCTTCTAAAAATGCACTCATTAGGTGAAGTGTGCTAACACTGGATAATCCAAAAAGGAGTAGCAAGATCATTTGCCCAGTATTGAGAACTTCCACCAGAGAATTCTGCGCTAGAGAAAATGCAGTTGCCTTGCCAAAGCAAACATAAATGCCAGCCACTCTGTACTGTGTGATTCAGGGAAATTCATGCCACCAGTCCAATACTAGTCTCATACCATACTAGTCTTAGTTTACAAAGCTGTCAGTGGTCCCTCCCAAATTTACTAAGCAGTAAACATACATGTGTGAGGATCTCCTCATAGAAAAAACAGAAAAAGTGAAGGTGGAGATTTCCACTTGTAGGTTTGTGGATAGCAATTACTATTGTAGTTTTACTACATGCACTACAAAATGCAGTTTGTTAATACTTCCTAAAGTATTAAAGTACATTGTGAGTTGCAATTCTAACTTCAACTCAGAATGAGAGTCCTTGGGAACCACAAGGAAAAGGGGGTAATAAAAGTGTATTCCCACTCCTTCTCACAGTTTATCATCTGCCAATCCATTAAAAGGGTAGTGAGTGGCCAAGTAGTGAGTGGCCAAGTCAGAGGGTAATCATGTTCAAGGTGAACATCTTCCCAGGACCCTTTTACTGTGCAAATGACAGTTGCAGGTGTTGACAAAAGCAAACAGCCCACCCACCAACTACTGCACCCTCTACTTCAAAGACATTTGATGCTGAGGTACTTTTATCATGGCATTCCAATTCCTGTTCAGTTAAATGTCATGGGGTACAATGTTGGCACTTTCGGAAAGTGAATGCAGAGATGGAGCACTTCTGTTCTTTTCAGACCAATTTTTTTAAATGTTCTGAGCCCTCAGAGAAACCTCAAATATACCAGATGAGGCACACGTTGGCTACAGGGTATAAGGCAAAGGAACTGCCAAGGAGTAGAGATATTCCTGTGAGTTTATATTTGTTGACATTTTTCTCATTGTCTAAATTTTGTAGAATATATTCTAAACGGATATTTGCTGCATCTGTCCTCAGCCGTGGCTGCAGCAGGTAAGAGCGGTGAGGTAAGGGGGGCTTTCGAGAGATGACAACAAGGGAAAATTAAATAAATAATTGATTTTCCCTCGTAGTCGTCTCTCGAATTCGCCCTTCACCTGGCCCCACCGTTCTTACCTGCAGCGGCCAGGTCTGTCCTTGGCTTTGTATGTACAAAGGCAGGAGTTAAAGCTGCCTTTACGTTAACAGTTCTAGAGTCTTATCAGTTTAGTGCACTGTTTGACGTGGCTCCTTTAGTGCTACCAGAATTGATGCCTGACTGTGTATGTTGATAGTCAGGCACACAATGTCATTGCATCTGTTTGTGAATAAGAGTGCAGTGCATCTGCTGTGTTTAAGGGATTGGCTAGCTCACAGTCTCGCTTTGCCATTTGCCTCTGTTGGACGTGGCCCTTTCTGTAAGGTCATCACCAGACTTTTTGCCTTTTACCCTGCTTTTTTTGCTGAATTTGTTACTGTTGGCTTTAGGACTCTGTGCACTTTACTGCTGCTAACCAGTGCTTAAGTGCTTTCTCATTAAAACATATTAGATTGGCTTAAATCTAGTTACCATATTTAATTTACTTACTGATCCCTAGTAAACTGGTACTAAATATTACTAGTGGGTCTGCAGGACTGATTGTGCCTCCCACCTAAGTAGCACTTTAAACATGTCTCAGGCCTGCCATTGCCATGCTGATCTGGAACAATAAACTATTTGCCAGGCCCAAAGCCACCTTTTTAATAAATATAAGTCCACCGCAGAGTAGGCCTGGAGAGCCCAGAGATCAGGGTGCAATGTATTAAAAAAGTTGGACATTCACTTGTAAGTTTTACATGTCCTGGGAGTGAAAAACTCTTACATTTGTTTTTTACTACTGCAAGGCCTACCTCTGGATATCTGCTGCTAAATGAGTACAAATAATATAATTGAGACTCCTTATCAAAATATGTTTACAACCAAATTTACCTCATAATGAATTTCTATACACCCCTAATACTGATGTTTACAAATCGTAACTACATAGGACTTGGTTATGAAACAGTTTTAGCCAACCTCTGCATTGTACTCGACTCTCACTCACCATGAACCGAGAGGTCAAAGCTGTCACCTGCCTTCTGCTTTAACACCCTCCTCATCCTCCGCAAGACCTTCAAGTGGATCCCCCTGAGTCAAGGAAGACAGTCACCAACACACTCATCACCAGCAGACTGGACTATGGAACGCACTCTAGGCTGGCATCAACAAGTCCCTACTCCGCAAACTCTAGACAATATAGAACACCAATGCCAGATTCGTCCTCGACATTCCCCGACACGAACACATCAGCCAACACCTACGAAGTCTCCACTGGGTCCCCGTGTAGAAAAGAGTCACTTTCAAAATCCTCACTCATGCCTACAAATGCCTACAAAACAACGGACCCAAATACCTCAATGACAAAATCAACTTCCACATACCCAAAAGAAACCTCCGATCTTCCAACCTCGCACTGACCGAAACTCTGGTCATCCACAGAGCCAGAGCACGCGGAATATCCTTCTCTCACACTGCAGCCAAGAACTGGAACGAGCTACTGGCGTACATCCCTGAACACCTTCAGGAAGGCCCTCAAGCCCTGGCTCTTCGGCTAATCAGATCTGCAGACCCCTCCTCGGCGCCTTAAGATACTCACGAGTGAGTAACACGCTTACAATTTCCTGATTGATTGATGGAACTAAATTCAATTTAGGTATATAAAAAATTACTTGCAAAGGCAAATTTTCAATCAGGGCAAATTCTAGAGAATTAACATTTGTATACCAACAAATGGCATTTGGAGAATTGGGTTACGTGTGGGTTTGTGGGACTTTCAGAAGGGATCAACAAGTAGACAAACACCCATAACTACTCCCCTTATATATGAAGTCTAACTCTGGAAACACAAATCTATTACTGTTAAGGGCAAGTTTATTGTTGGTGCAAGAAATGGGTGTATACACCTATAGGAAATCATTTCCCGAAAGTGGAAAAAACACCCAAAAGGTTATATTGGCTTATGAGCATTTGTGTGGTATTTCTGCAGTTGTCTGACACAATATTATAGTAAAAAATATTAGGAGACACAAATATGCAGGTAAAAATATTGTTCACCATAATATTGCGCTCCTATACTTATAATGGGAACAAACAAAATATCATGTCAAATATATTGTGGAAGAGACTACCGATCGAAAATACGTAAGAATGTCATTTTTAAAAAATAAATATAAACTTTAAAGTCATATATTTTAAATACTTAATTAGTTACAAAAAAATTATATTAAATAAATAGTATTAATCATGTATTTTATTTATATATGTATGTATACATATATATTTTTAGGTTTAAAGCATTTTATTGAAACATTCACAAAAAAAAAAGGAACAGTTGTCACAAAGAAGCAGTGTTTAAGATACAACCGTATAGTAGCGCACCAGCGCGTAAGGGCTCTGCAAACGTAACGTCCATCCAAATGTGATGCTTGGCGTGTATGCTGCAACAAAGTACTTCAAAAATAAACAACCCCCCAAACTCCCCCTCCCCTTCCCAACCCATCGAACGCCCCCTCTCCTCCCCCGTCCAGTGCTACGGTCTCCCTCCCCCGTCAATCCCCCCCAAGCCGCTCCTCCCTCTCAGCTGCCCACAATCCTAGGCGCGCTGGTCATCTGAATCCACTGGTGAAGTCAATCTCAACAAACGGAGATATCGGGGGGATGTAAGTTCGGTAAATTCCTTAACAAGCAGTGAGTGAAACGGCTGCCACAGGTCATTAAACTGCTCCACCTCCCCTGCCACCATAAGCGACAACTTTTCCATTCCCAGGACATGCCAGTGAATAAGTATATTTTGCATGGCAGAGCCCAGTGCTATCGCAATTTGCCTCCCTTTACGAGACCTCAGAGGATACATTAGCCCATTGGGTAAGCCCAACAATACGTATGCAGGGATACGAGGCAGTTCAATATTGAAGTTTGAGTTAATCTCATCCAGGACTTCCTTTCAGTAGGGGCACAGTAAAGGGCAGTCCCATAAAACATGAGTGAGGGTGCCTATCTGCCCGCAGGCCCGCCAACAAGTGTTCTCGATGTTGCGATTCATCTCATGCAGTCTTTGTGGTGTGTAGTACCAATATGTGGTCACTTTAGTGAATGTTTCTGTAAGCCCAGTGTGGTATGCAGAGTGGCGTGCTCGGTAAGAAATGTGGTCCCACTCCGTGTGACTTAAGGATCTCCCCAGTTGTCGTACCCAGCGTTCCCTACCAGGGTTATAAAGACCAGAGGAGGAAGGCTGCAAGAATTTATATAGATCTGAGATGAGTTTCGTGTCTGAGGTACGTGTTACAAGCCATTTCTCATAGGGAAGGAGCTTCCTATCCGCCGACTCACGCACCTGTGGCTGCAGCACCCAGTGGCGCACCTGCATGTAATGCAACCGTTCCGTTTCAGGCAATTGGTATTCCTTCCTGAGGTCTGGAAACGGAATGACGACGTCCTGACTATATACGTGAAATAGCGCTTTGCATCCCGCAGCTCGCCAGTGTACAAAGGCCCCCCGTTCCATTCCGGGATGAAAATCTGGGTTGTCGACCAATGGTGTGAACGGCGAAGGGAAGGTAGTGAGTGCATGCATCGCGTTTGTGGAGTCCCACACTCTCATCGGGACCCGTGCGGTAAAAGACGCGTATAAGTTGGGTGGGCGATGTGCCCTACGTAAAAAGGGCACCTCTTGCAGAGTCCGGCCCGCCACCGCCTGGTCTTGAAAAAGCTAGTGTTTATCAGACCCCCACTTGCTCCACTCCACCAGATAGCGTAATTGAGCTGCCTGAAAGTATTTGCGTAAGTCTGGTACCCCCAGCCCCCCAGCCTCAGGTGCCAGTGTGGTCAGGGCCCTCTTGAGCCTGGGTTTGTGACCCTGCCATATGAAACGTGCAATCTCCGCCTGAGTCTGCTGGAGCCATCCTTTTGGGGGCTGAAGCGGCAAGGCCCGGAACAGGTATAGCGCCTGCGGCAGGATGGTCATCTTCATCGCGGCTATTCTGCCCAGCCAGGACAAGGTGCCTTTGCTCCAACTATCCAGTTCTTCTTTTATTTTCTTACCTAGGGCGGTATAGTTAGCGGTCACCATGGCGGGCAATGTGGGTGCCAGAAGTATGCCCAGATAGGGCACCAGATCTTTAGACCAGTGCATGGGGAACCGGCCCTGCAAGTCAGTTCTAGTGACAGCATTCAACGAAACGTCAAGGGCCGCCGACTTCCCCATGTTCATCTTGAAGCCTGCGACGGCAGCAAAGGTCTCTAATTCATCGATGCACGCTGGAAGTGCCCTCGCTGGATCTGCTAATGTCAATATGATGTTGTCTGCATAGAGGCTAATGGTGTGAGTATACCTCCCCATCCGTATACCAATCGCATTCGGGTTTTGGCGTATCCTCTGGGCGAGGGGTTCCATATAAAGTACGAATAGAAGCGGGGACAGTGGACACCCCTGCCTGGTGCCCCTTTCGATCGCGAACTGCTGGGAGCTGCAGCCATTAACCCGCACCACTGCCAATGGGAATTTGTAGCAATTGAACACCAGGGTGCGAAATTTCTCTCCTATACCCGCTTTCGACAGGACCTTCCCCAGATATGCCCAATGCACCCGGTCAAAGGCCTTCTCGTGTCAACAGCTAGCAGCATTCTCTCCCCGGGTATCCGGGAGGCTTTCTCTAGGATGTGGACCACCCTCTTGGTGTTATCCACCGTTTGCCTCCCGGGGACAAATCCCACCTGATCCGGGTCCACCAGTCCCGGGAGATGAAGTGCCAAACGGGCCGCAAGGATCCCAGTCTACAACTTGAGAACGATATTCAAAAGAGAGATCGGTCTGTAGGAACCACATTGCGTCCGGTCTTTCCCCGGTTTAGGGATGACCGACACTGTTGCTCAAAGTAGATCTGGAGGGATAGCTCCAGGAGTGGAGAAGGAGTTAAAGAAGCGCATGAGAATCGGGGCTAGCACGGGGCAGAATGTTTTATAGAAAAGTGATGTGTAGGCGTCCAGGCCCGGAGACTTCCCGTGTGTAAGCCTGGAGATGGCTGTAATCACCTCCTCAACTCGAATATCCCTTTCTAGGTATTCCGCCTGTTCTGGAGTGAGAGAGGGAAGGTCAACCAAGGCCAAATAATCCGCTTCTGCCTGTGCCGACGGGGTTCGCCCGTATAGAGGTCAGCATAGAATCGGCGAAAGCCCTCCGCTATCTGGCTATTCTCCGTAGCCATCACCCCATTAGATATCGATAGCTCCTTCACCAAGTGCCTTTGATGCGTTTCCCGGAGCTTGTGCGCCAGAAGCTTGCCACATTTGTCTCCACCCGTGTAATATGCGTGCTTCAAGCGTAATGCAGCATATTCCGCCCTATCCATATCTAAAGCTGACAGGAGTTTCCTCACTGTTTTAAGTTGCTTCCAGATTCTGGGAGCTCCCGTCCTCTGGTGAACCTGTTCCAGCTCTCGCACTTTACTGGTGAGTTCATCCCGCTTTTGCTGTTGTTCCCTATTCTCCGCGGAGGAGATGGCAATGAATTCCCCTCGGAGCACTGCTTTCAGTGCCGCCCACTGTGTCGCCTGGATGGTATCAGCATTATCATTGTGTGTTTGGTAATCACGTATCGAGTCATGGATGTGCTTCACCACTGTCTTTTTATGCAAAAGAGTATCCCTGAGGCGCCAGATCCGACGTTTAGGCAACATCGGTAGCAACTGAAACGTCCCTGTGACAGGGGCGTGGTCCGACAGAGAGAGAACCCCTATCTCGGAAGCTGTGGCCAAGTCACAGACCGGCCCCGTGACTAACAGATGGTCCAGCCGTGCATAGGTCTTATGTGCGTGTGAGTAATAGGAATAGTCTCGCGTGGTGGGGTGGAGACGGCGCCAGAGATCGCGGAGATCTAATTCCTCCAACTGGCGTCTGCCTACCTGCAAAATTTCCCCTGTCTCTCGGATATCTCTGTGTGGACCTATCCAAGGAAGAATCGAAGACCATGTTCAGGTCCCCCCCTATAAATATGTGCCTGTATGGGGTGGCGGTGATATCCACCATGGCCGAGTGAAGGAATCGTTCTTGGTGTTCGTTGGGGCCATACACTGACCCGATGGTGAATACCAGACCCCCAGATTTAACCCTATAAGCGAGGAGTCTACCTTTCTGTTCAGCAAATTTATGTAGGACCTCCCCTTTAAATGTTCTGGACACTAGGATTGCTACCCCGGCTGTCTTGGTAGTGTTGGGGGAGAAAAATTGTGTGGGGAATTTGTGAGAGCGCATCCTCTGACAGTCTTGGGCCAGGAGGTGAGTCTCCTGCAGGAGACAAATGTCTGCGTGTGTGTTTTCCAGTAGGAATAGCACTGCCCTCCTCTTGACAGGGGTATTTAACCCTTTCACATTAAGGGTGACTACTTTAAGGGCTGTCATCTGTGTGGGTGAAACCAAAGATCAAGCAGTGTGTCACAGCCCAGGAGGGGCGGCTCTGGTGCAGATAGCGTGTAGGAGCACCGGAAGGCTAGAGCGAATGAATCAAAAGCACTGGACGGTCCCTGTTCCTCCCCCCCAACTCCCCTCAAACTTCCCCCAAACTACCTACCCCCCTCACCCCCCCTCCCCATCTCCCTCTACACCTCAACAAACCCCTCATGCAAACAGCCAAGCACCCTCCTCCCCCTCCCTCCTTCAGACCCCTGAAACCCCAACAAATTTCAGTCCCAGTCATGTCCAGCGGACAAGTCGGTGGTGAGTTACCAAAGTGGACGTCCGGCCACTTACTCCTCCCTCCCTCTCCCCATGGCCCCCCTCCTCCCAAGACCCGAACCTGCAACATCAGTAAGGCTGTGGTGTTCTCCCCCCGGAGCGTCGCTATGCTGTCAGCGCTACATCACCAATGGAAGCAGTGTCTCTGGCCGCCTCGAAACTGCGTTCGCCATGCCAGTTCTAATGGTAGGCGAGTCCGGTCTTCTGGAGTTGGCGGACACCCGTCTCCGCGATACCCTCTGCCAGCTGTCTCTGGGGCCGCGTCTCTGGCTCGGTGTAGTCGTTTCTTCCTCCTCCGCCAGAACCTCGCACGTTTCCTGCAGCGATCTCAGTTGGACATCGTGCCATTCCATCTGAAGATGAGGCGGAAGGGGTGTCCCCAGGCATAGGATCTTTCATGCTCTCTCAGGAAGTCAGTGGCAATCTTAAATGATTTCCGCCTCTGGAGGGTGATGGCGGACAAGTCCTGATACAGGGCCACAGAGTGACCACGAAAAGTGAATGAGGGTTGCTTCTGTGCCTCAGCCATGATGCGTTCTTTCAATGGAAAGTCCGGGAGAAACGCTAGGACGTCCGGAGGTGGCGCTGACGCTCGTCGTGGCGGTCCTACCCTGTGTGCTCTATCGATCCGGACTGGGAACTCCGCGGGTTCGCCCAGGATAGCCCTAAACAGGTCTCGCAAGTAACCAGCCACATCCGAGCCCTCTTCTGTAGACGGAATTCCCCGGACTCGGATGTTGTTTTGTCGTGACCTGTTTTCAAGGTCCTCATTGTGCGTTTGCAGGTCCAGATGCTGGTCTCTGAGGCACCTCCTGTTGCAACTGCACGATGTCCTCGTCGAGACGGTGGTTCGTGCTCTCCACTGTGGCCACTCGCTCCCCCAGTTCATCCACCTCTCTACGCACCTCCCGAACTTCACCCGCCACTTCCTGTTTTAGTGTCTGAAAATCGTCTCTGAGGGTGCTAAACAGCGATTCAAGGAAACGATCTAGTGACAGGCGGTTCCCCTCCACTCGCACCTTGCGATCCTCCGGCTGAGCTTGGAGACGGTTGCCCCCTGTCTCCTCTCTGCTGGGGCCTATTAAGCATTTCGGGGAGAGTGCGATCTCCTCGTTTGGTGCCTTTGCTGGACGCCATCTTGGAACGAGTGTAGGCCAGTTCTCCCCGTCTCCTCGGCTCGACACTCCCTGCCCCGTGGGTGCTTTCCTGGGCTAAGTAGGGGACTGTCGGTCGTCACCAGCGGCAGTTTCGAGTACATTCGAGAAAAGCGCTTCTAGCACCGCCGTACTAGGCTTCAGCCGCGGCTGCGACTGCGGGCGCCATTACATCACTCCCCCTTCCGTTAGGCCCCGCTGTTCTCTGACACTGGTTTGTGGGCCACAACTGCGATCCGCGATATTGCCTCCGTGCCTGCCGTCTCCGCCAGACCTCGATCGCTCCGGGCTGGGTAAGCGCTGTGGGGCCCACCGGTTCGTCCAGGAACCCCTCAGGCCGCCCCTGCTCCCGTTCACTCCAGCCCAGCCGTGCCTTGTGTTGCAAAATCAGCAGCCGGTGGTCGATCAGCGTGCGTCAATGCAAGCTCCGGGACCTCCAAGTCAACCGGTTCTCCACTGCGCCTTATGTTCGCCTACCAAGCCGGAGGGGGCTCCAGGGGGGACTGGGCATGCAAGACTCGACGTGGAGCCCCGGGTCCGCACCCCTTCCGCTCCAGTTCTCTCCCAGCGGGCGCTCACTCGAGCAGGCCGAAGCCGCGACCTCGAGCGCACCCACAGCCGCTCCGACGGAGCAGGCCCGCCGGTCTCCGCTAGTATTCAGGGCCGTCCGGGCACTGTGGAGCAATACCTCCTCCGGTGGTGCACGCTGATCGGTGGTGGGTGCGGCGTGTGGTCGTTCCGTCGCCTCCCGACGTGCTTCGGGGGCCGGCCTCTTTCTCCTCCGACTCCCGGTCCGGACCTCCAACGCCGTCTGACGGGCTGTCCTGAGGCCAATTTAAGACTAGTTCCAGACCAGGCTCTTCACGTCTGGTTACGCCACCTCTCCCTGTGCCGCAGAGCTCTGGCGGGGGGAGTAAAATCTATATTTTAAGGCTCGGGCCTAGTCGGATCGGGGAGCTGCGAGAAGAAGCGTCCTCTCATTCCGCCATCATGGCCACGCCCCCATATATAAAAAAGTATTTATGCATAAGTATATATATACTTGATAAATATAATGATATATAATGATAAATGTTTTTAAAATACATTTGGGGGCTGATTACGATGTCAGCCGGAAAGCCTCCGACTGCTAGTCGGAAGCATTCCAACCATGTTGGAAGCTTTCCGACAGACTCGGTCGGTTTGCGATCCAACTGCCCGATTACGATGTTGGCCATAAAGAAGTATACCAGCCAGCCATCCCGACTCGATTCCAACTGGCTCTCGGAGTCTTCGAGATGGTCGGAACCGCATCGTAATACCCTATGGACGGCGTCGGCCGTCGGGATTCTGAAGTCGGATTCCGACAGCCTTTCCGTGACAGCCTTTCCGACGCAGAAAGGCTGTTGGGGAGTGACATTGGGGGCACCTAGCAGGGCCCCCTTGCCTCTGTGGCCTACAGTCAGTGGCCTAGGGGGTACCTAGGGTACCTATCCCGGTAAAACCTTGCACCCAGTGGCAGACACGCCTTGGTGCCTGCCACAGGGTGCAGGGTTTTACACACACACACACCCCATTTCTCTATGGGAGACTGTATTATGGCCGGTTTATGGCTGTGACACAAGCTTCGATAGGGAACAATGGGAATCCGACCGAAAGGTCACATCATAGTCAGGGGCCGGAACCGCCAACCACCCGACGGTTTCCCGAGTCTGAGACGGTGTCGGTCTGAGGCTTTCCGACTGACATCGTAATCGGCTCATTAATTTTGAATATTAACAGTAAAAGAAACTGAAAACTAGTCAAAATATGTACAATCCAATACAATATGTAACCTAATTTAAATAATAAAATAAACATATTAAGATATTGGGGAATTGCAGGCTAAGTATCAGCTGAATGAGACAGAACGATTCAGGTACCTTCAGATCAGACATGCTTTGAGCGCTGTTGTCCCCCAGTGGCCTCCCCAATCGAAGATAGTTTGCTTGATGGTCTAGTACCCACTAGGGCTATCTCCTTAACATATAGCAAGTTTATTAACCATGCCGAGGACCCCTTGGTGTTGTTGCGTAGACAGTGGGTCGCTGATGGCTTTGTTCTTGATAACGAGGATTAGAGGGAGGCGGTGGCATCCCCCAAGGAGGTAGCGGTCCCTATGAGACTCCGTTTGGTTCAATTTAGGATTTTGCATCGCTCCTATGTCACGGGCCCGGGATTGCAGAGGATGGGCCTGGCTGGGTCTGCTGACTGTCGAAGAGGGTGTGGGCTACCTGGAACGTTCCTGCACATATTGTGGGAGTGCGAGTGGGTTTGTGACTTCTGGACTAAGATACGTTCAAAAATGAGTGAAGTATGGGGAGTGAGGGTCGAGCTGGAAGCCAGGAGATGCTTGTTGAATGTGTGGGAGCCTACGGACCTGCCGAACCATGGTAAGGTCTGGGTGGCTCTCGCATGTGTAATTGCTAAACAAAATATAGCGCAGGTCTGGGGTGCCTCTCGGGCACCTCGGGTAAGGAAATGGATGGAAGATCTTGACTGGTGTATGTTTCGTGAGAAGTCAGTGTATCTATCCAGGGGACAACCCCGCAAATGGGTAAAGATCTGGGGAACCTGGAATGCCTAGTGTGGTGATATCTGTGAGCCGCCGGACCTGGAACCTACAGATATGGACAGGGAGGACTTCTGGGCCCTTTTCCTTTTTCTTAATCTCACGCTGTCATTCTTGGGAGCAGCATCCATGAGTATGTAACAGTAGTCACCCGATACACCCTGGTCATTGTTTGTGTGTTGTATTGTTGATTATATTTGTTAATAAAAAGAATTAAAAAAAAAAAACATTAAGATAGTTTTATGTAGAGGGATCTGATTTAGTATTCCTACATCAATTTGCACAACAGTAAGGAAGGCATTAAACTTTTGAGGGGTTAGATTTACTCTTCCCACCCCAGTCTAGCTAACGGTAGGGAAAGCGTTGAACTTCAGGGGGTGGGTTGCAATTAATATTCTCACTCAAGTCTAAGCAACAGTATGTAAAGTGTTAGAATTCGAAACGGTTATATTTTCTATTCTCACTCCAATGTATGCAACAATACTAAAAGTGTTGGACTTCAGAGGGGTAAAATGTACTATTGCCACTCCAGCATAAGCAACCGTAGAGAAAGTTCAGAACTTTGGAGGGATTCAATTTACAATTCTCATTCCAATCTAAGCAACTGTAGGGATTTTGATGGACTTCAGAGGGGTTGGATTTACTGTCCCCACTCCAGTCTAACCAAGCGCAGGAATAATGTTGGACTTTGGAAGGGTTAGATTTATGACTCCCTCTTGAATCTATGCAACAGTTGGTAAAATGTGTGAGTTCAGATGGGTTAGATTTACTATTCCAACTCCAGTCTAAGTAACAAAAGGGACATTGTTGGATTTCAGAGGGGTGAGATTTGGTAATCCTACTCCAGTCTAAGCAGAAGTAGGGGAAGTGTTGGACTACAGAGGGGTTACATTCACAATTCAACCTCTAGTTTAAGCAAAAGTAGGGACAGATCTGGATTTCAACAGGGTTTGATTTACGATTCTTACTCCAGTTTAAGCAACAGTTGAGAAAGTGTTGGACTTTGGAGGGATTAGAATTAGTATTTTCACTCCACTCTGAGTAACAGTAGGTAAACTGCTTGACTTTGGATGGGTCACATTTAGAATACCCACTCTACCATATGCAACAGTTGGAAAAGTTTTGAACTTCATTAGATTTACTTATACCAAATTTATAATTATTTAATAGAAAACATTGCAATACCTAAAAACTAAGTCAATTTTAAATAATATTTTACTTAGAAATGCACACAATATATAATCTTTAAAAAAATAGAAATTAACAACAACAAAAAAATAGAACAATTAATATTAAATTTGCTTTTCTTCTTACAATCCCCAAAACACAAACACGCCAAAATATAAATACATAATGAAAAGATTTGTTATATCAAACAAATAAAAAAAAAAACATCTGTTTCCATTTTACAAATATTCATATGAAAATATGTATCAATAAATTAATTAAAAAATGCAAATAAAATAATAATAATAATAATAAACAATAATACAAATAAAATTAATAAACAACAATTAAAATATACAAAATATTATGAATATTTCAATACTTTCTCACCTCACTTCTCTCTAAACACAACAAACTACTACTAAAGTATAAATTACTAACCAATGCAAAATAATTTAAATACACATTATAATTTACAAATTAAACTTAAAAATCTAAAATAATAATTAAATGATTACATAATTAAAAGACACAATAAATGAAAAATGTAATTCACAATAAAAAATAATTAACACATCAGTTAAATATTTATATTTAATTTAATGTCCACTCTATTCCCCTACAAATCAACATCCTGCAACTAAAATATAAATTATTATTATAACAGTAAACATTTAAATTTATATTATTGATATGAAGGTAAACAAACAAAATACAAGTTAAACATTTACATTACTAAAAATCTATTGAATATTTCATTTTACAATAAAAAAACAGCTTGCTACTACATTATAAATCACTAATGATATAAAAAATGAACATTTTTAAATTGCAAACCATATTTAATAAAATTAATAACAATTACAAGAACAATACTAGCAGCTAAAGTAATATTCTAATATATGTTAAATTAATCAAAAAACGATATTGATAACCACTATATTATCGATAAGTACAACAATATTCTTAAAAATTATGTTGTATACCAAAAAAAACTCTCTTTTACCTTAGATATTCTGTTCCACGATATTTTGGTAGTCGCAATATTTTTTACATTATATTCCTGTTACACAATATTTTTTATCTGATATTTTGAGTGCATTTCCAAAGGTACTTTTTTGGATTTCCTGTGAATCCCAAGACAACTCAATAGAAGGAAATAGGTTGTGAATGTAGAAATAATCATTTGACAGAAACATTGCCACTTTTCCTTTGAAATTTGTGAATCAGGCAAAACAAACCGACAGCAGAAAATGTTTACCCATCCAAACTATCTTCTGTGTCTATTTTGCCGCCTGCCTCAAAAACACATATTCTACTGAACAGTAGGCCTGGGCAAAGTTTGAGAAGTTCCAATATATGGGAACTCCGCAAAGTAAAAAGAAAACTCTCGCAAAGCCATGCGGTGTTCTGCGAGCCGCTCAGTGCAATACCTTGCGTCATTCACGCAGATTTTTTGGCGTCAGGTGTTTGTCCCACACTGTAAAATACGCGCACACTGCATCACTCACAGAGCAAAAGGGTGTAGCTCCATTCTGCTGTTCGAGTAGAAGTTCTACTCGAGTGGCAGCTTCCTCAACACGAATGGAAGGTATCTCAACCCGAGTGGTAGCAACCATCTGCAACCCCACGCATTGAGAAATCTCGCTGGGAAGCGTTTGATTTTTCTCGCCCGCTGCTTGGCAAGTGCGAGCAGGGTAAAAACTCCACTATGCTACATGGAGTGGAGTTTTTCAGAACTCCTTTAGCTCCGCACAGTGCAAAAAACTCCACAGACTATGCGAATGGACCAGAGATCACTGCCCAGGTCTACTGAACATCCTCAATTAATAAATGGCCCAAAAAGTGAAGGACCTGGCTATTCTACGATATAAATAAACAGTGGTCCAACAATATTTCTGGAAACCTGATTCAATCAGTATACAGTCATTCATTCATATGCCATTTTGGAGCATGTCCCTTAGATCTGCTCAAACCAATAAATGTACTAAGTTTTTAAGAGAATAAACGCTGGAAAGATTTGATTCGAGTGTTTCGGAGAGCATTGGATGCAGAACGCTGCCTGATCAATTTCGACGGACCTTTTCACAATTTTGAGCACAGCCGATTCAAGGATAATGCCCAGCTATTGAAGATTAAGAATTGCCTTGACTGGAGTGAGTGGTCACTATACCATCTATTGTGATAAGGAGTGAATAATACACTCTGAAAATAGAGGATATATACCCAGCGTTTTCTCTGCCCTAGGGGTCATCTACTACCTTTGGTTGCCCTGTTTCTTTAGTCCTGATGAAGACTCGCATGGCCCAGGCTTAACTTACCGCTACGCCCTAAGTCGAGTCGAAACGTCGACGCCTTTGTTTTTTACCTGGACCCAAATTTACTGTATCATGTGCATATAAATGACATATATGTGTCCTCTTTAAAATCTTTGGAATTAGTGGGTACAATATATATTTTTTTGTGTGGCCAGGTATAACTGGCCAGAAAATTAATTGTATCCGTTTTTGTATAGCTTTATTGTGAATATTTTATATTATTACCTTTCTGGAATTCTTCTTTTCTCCTACTCACTGAACACACCTTCTATCACTTTTTTTTGCACGCCTTCTTGGGGCAACCCATAGACTCTTAAGCAATGTACAGTTGTGGATTTTTTTATATGTAATCTAGGGAGAATGAATTAAAATTGTTATCTGTTCTTGTATTGGTGCTGTTGCAGTTTATTCTCTTAAAAACTTAGTACATTTATTGGTTTGGGCAGATCTAAGTGACATGCTCCAAAATGGTATATGAATGAATGACTGTATACTGATTGAATCAGGTTTCCAGAAAAGAAATATTCTTGGACCACTGTTTATTTATATCGTACCTAACATCCTCAGCTCTGTTTTTCTTTTCACTTGTTTTTCCAATCTGCTATTGTTTATCTATTTTCATTTTCGGCAGAACATAGTTTCATTTACTCAAATCCCTTTCTGTGAAGAACTTATTTTTATCATCCTTAAGCCTATGCCAACAGTTTGCCTCTGTCAACTTTTAAAACCAAACTTCAACATAGGCACCAAATAGCGGAAGCATCAGGTAGAGGCCAGTATTTAATTGGTAAAAAAAAAAACATAATTGCAGATGCACAACGTTTTTTCACTTTCGCTATTTGACACGGTTTACCAAATAATACTGCTGCCTGCTTTTGATTCCAAGTCGGACCTCTTTTTCTACTACCCAACAATTTCTTTCTATCCGTCACTCTCCATTGAAGGTGCTTTCCATACCAATCTTTCGCTTCCTAGTTGTTCCTCTTTTAACTGCCTTTCTCTTGTTCTTGGGTCAAAATCTGAAGATGAAGAAAAAGGACTGGTCTGAAAAAGTTAATGCAGGTGCCCAGCACTTGCATCCAACAGAATAAACTAAGCACTCTTAGAGTAGCTACCATTGAATTTGCCCTTACTACTACAGGCACTGCCCATGAACCCCCTGATTTCATGGTACCCACAATACCTCACAGACCTCTTGATATCAAAATATTGTTTCTATGGTTGCCCCTAATGAAGAGCAATAGAGTACGGATGATTGGTTTTACTTTTCTTGATAATAATTTGTACACTAAGGGCCCTTTTACAATGTTGGTGGAGTTTCCTCCACTTGACACCGTCTCAGGCACGGGACAAACCGAAACTCGGTCGGCTGTCTCGACCGACTAATTAGCATGTGACCGAACACTGTTCAGTCGCATTCCCATACTTTACAATAGGAGCATGTATTCCGGCAGAAATGCATGCTCCCATTGTAAAATACGAGGTGCATTTCATCCTTGCATCCTGCAGGGAACCTGTGAGGCTGTGCACCCAATGGGGCCCAGCTGGGGTCTCCCAAAGTCGAGTCCCGATAACCTTTCTGTGTAAGAAAGGCAGCGCGGAAAGGCGGCCGAAACCTGACATCGTAATCCCTCATGCGGAAAGAGCCGCCCTTGGGATTACTGGCCGTATTCTGACAGTCGGAATGATCATTCAGATACCTTTCCGACCACCTCCATCGTAATGAGGGGGTTGGAAAGGATTCCGACCGACATATTACGATGCAGTCGGAAAGGCTAAGACCGTCTGAGCCTTTTACAACCGCATCGTAATCGGCCCCATAGTCTGTACTGTCACAGTACTGTAACTATAAACTTTTTTATATATTTTTTTTAAGTAGCATACAATATAGAATCGAATGTCTGGATGACAGAACATGTAAAGAACCAGAAAATAATAGCACAACAAGAGGTTGAGAATCAATCTCTATACTATCTAACAAAATGTACCATTAATCTTTCTTGTGATGCACTTCAATACACATAAATTACAGTAACATCTTGAGGAACAGATTCCTCACTTATTGCCACAAAATTGCTGGTACTCATCATTTGCTGCAATCTATCACATACATTTCTGTCCATTCAAGCAAATCTTCACCATCCACCCAGTAGGTCTTTGCACTAGCCCTCAAACCTATCTTGGATCTAATGTATAACGATAAGCATGTTTACTAGGAGAAGTGACAGGGCCACCAATTCAGTTTCCTCATTCCTTCGTGGTGTGCAATGCTAATAGAAAATTTTGGGAAGTCAGACTGAAAGCCCTCCCCATGACAGACTTCACATGTGTTAGCATCATTTCCAAAAAGGTAAACATCTCTCAGCATTGCCACATCATGGGATAAAGTCTGCATTTGGGGCCCAGTACCTGGGATACTCTCTAGTACCAATATATTCCAACTAAGGTTTTGGGGGTAAGGTAGGACCTGCATAGGAATTTATATTGGGTGTACCTAGATCTGGCTTTAGTAGTCACTTGCTTATTGTATAGAAGCACCCTGTGCGAATCTGTAAATCGCATCACCCTCTGAGGTAAGGCTTCCATTTTTCTCAGATTTTTGGAGAACTCACTGGATTATCACTTCACATGGTTTGTGAATCAAGAAAAAAGGTGTACCACCCTGCATCAGCATGTACAATTCTATGGGCGTGTGTGCTTTTGATAGTCTACCAGGGAAGCCTTCAGAGGAGCACCACACGTCTTCCATCTCTTGGTAATACAAAAAGAACATGCCTGGTCAGACTCAGAAGTGTTCTTGTGTCAGGTCAAATGTAAAAAAAAGCATTATAATTGGACAGAACTCCCATCTTATTGCAATCACACACCTTCCACTCTGTTTTGTTGGAGTGTATACTGAAGGAGACCTAACTCCGAACCACCTCTGCAAATGGGGTTCAATGGATCTCCATGCCAAGCAAACTGTGCCAACTATGAGATGTTCAGGGCTACCAGGTAGGGAATCCCTAGGCCTTCTTGCCTTGCAGATAATAATAAGGGTAAAGGTGTCCACACTTGTAGCGCCAACACAGAGCGCTCCCTAGTCACTCCCTAGTCGGCTGTGTACCCAACCATTGGAGCAGGAATTGCTGCTGAGCAGATATATAATATTATTCCTGGTCAGGAACTGCCAGCCCCTCACCCCCATTCATAGGGTTGCTTTAAGGTATCTGTTTTTATTATCGCTCTTTATCTAGCCCAAATCAAAGAAATCAGTACATGATCTAAATCCCTGAACACCAGCAACAGTAGGAGAAATATCGTACCCTTGAACAAGTACAGGTGTTGTGAGAGGACCAAGATCTTTAGCAATCCACTCAGTCCATCAACGACAGTGGCACACAAGTCCAAAACGGGAAAAAACCTTTACAACGAAACTTTTACAACGTAGTGCTAATACAACGCAGGTTTTACAACGAAAACCATTACAACGCATTGCGTTGGGGGGCGCTCTAGGATAGGGAATAGATTTAATTTACTATCCAACACCTTCTCTAGTATCCACGGGGACTGGAGTTGGAATAGTGAATTAAATTATTCACTATCCAGCACCCCAAAGCACTATGCGTTGTAAAGGTTTGCGTTGTAAAACTGTCGTTGTAACAGCATGCGTGGTAAAAGCATGCGTTGTAACGTCATACATCCGTCCAAAACGATATATTTCCTAGTATCCCCTCCAGCACATGGGAAATATTCAGCTATATCAGGTTTTATATTTCTTACCTGGATCTTCACTCAATTGGCAGCCTAGCAAAAAATGCAGGCACCCTTGCACCATAGTGCTAGGGTTTCCGTGTTAGGGAGGATTGTTTTTGTGGAGGAAGGCACACTTTCCTGTACAAAAACAACAATTGATGGCGTTTTCCTCCTTCTTTGTGTGATGTGTGCTGCAGAATGAAGCATACATAGTGCAAAAAATGAGGAGAAATAAAGATTTTTCTCCTCATTGCACCATAGAACACCCTTTTCACACAGAGTAATGAGTAAAATAGGACCATATTTACAAGGCCAAGACAAGCCACACAGGGTAGCTTTGTGTGGCATTCTAAATATAGCTCAGCATTGTGCGCCACCGGAGCTTAAAAAAAATGAAGCTCCCGTGGCACAGGGGCCTTGTAAATATGCCCCATGGTGATTCCCCTCCAAGAGGCAAAGGAGGCATAGGATCGCTCATGTAGGCTGTGACAAATACACTTCTATAGTGTGTTTTATCTCCTATGTTATACCCCAGTTCCACATCTCAAAGTGGAGAACACACAATGGCAGACCAGTGTCTCAACCACTAGCGCAAAGAAAGGGGATACAAGTGGGCATCCCTCTCTAGTTCTGGGCTTTAGCTGTCAGACATCATGCTTTGTTTTGACTCGAGCTTGGGCAATTGAATACAATACCCTTATCCATTTTATTAGGCTGGAACCAAGGCTATACATCCTAAATGGATCGAGCAAGAATTTTGGGCCCAAAAAATCAAAACGCTTCTCAGTATCAAGGGATCCTGTCACATAATCATCATTGCTTGCTTCTAAGTAGTGTGTGACATGTAGTGTGTGACATGGACAAGACTCTGCAAGTTTCCTATTGTGCTTTTGGACACAAAACAATACTTATTTACAGACAAATGTGATGACCACTCTCTTAGCTAATAAGTTTGATATCTGTGTTAATCATATAATTCAATAATTCCTTACCAGTCGTAGGTATCATATCTATGGTCATCTCCAGCATCGAGACTGGAAAGTACCCACAAGCCAAGGCCTAGACCCACACCAGCTTTTTATGATTTCTCAAAGTGCAATTTTTTCATGAAATTTGAGGGTGCTTGCAATGCCCTCTATTTTAACACATATACCACAATAAATCCTCACTTCATATAGTTTGATTTGTGTTCATCAGCCATGAGTGTAGCTGTCCACTAGACAAAGGACAGGAAAAATCACTGTCTCAGAGTCACAAGTATGTTTACGTACAGCAGCATACAAATCGCTTTCCTACCCCATTGTAGCAATTGTTTGGAAGTGAAAGTGTGGACTCCAGGATTGTCATTTTGCGACAAAGCAAGAACTCCATGTGTCTATTGCCTGAGAAGCATATCTCAATGGTTGTGATAAGCAACTTAGGGGCCCATTATGATGTCGGGCAGATTCCCCCCGCCAGGCAGGCGGTAGCCACCGCTGGCCTGGCGGGGGCAATCCGCCTGGCATCCTCTCCAAAATTCCCCCCCGCCATATTAGAATGGCGGGGGGACCGTGGCGGACAGAAAGACCGTCCACTGCTTTTCAGCCCCGGTCACCTTGCGGCCGGGGCGGAAAATGTTTAATATGGTAGCGGTGTCTATTCGACACCGCCAGCCATATTAGCATGGGCTTTCAGACATGCCTTTCAGTGACGGTAATGCCGCCACGGAAAGGCATGCGGTCTTCACTCTGGGGGCCCCCAGCGGGCCCCCAGAGTGAAAGAGGGGTGCGGGTTGCACACGGGGGTACCTGTGGTACCCCCCTTCATTTGCATAAACAAAGCGGCAGGCACCGCGTGGTGCCGGCCGCTTTGTTTATGCAAATGCTAAAAATGATGGATGTGCCCGCCACTGTGGCGGGCACATCCTAATATCCCCCGCGGGACCCCCGCCCTAATGGCGGGCGGTCCCAAACCCCGCTAGGATGACGGGTGGACAAAGTCCGCCCGTCATCCTAATAGGCCCCTTAATGTTTAAATGTGTATAGATGATGACTAGCTGTTTCTTGATCAATATTGTTTTTAGACTGAGGTTTGTCACCCTTTGAGGCAGAACCGCATTCCGGAGCAAGCATTGAGACGGAGGACTTTTAAAAGGATTATAGCTGCTAAATGTATCACTAATTTAAATAACTCCTTTAGAGGAAGACAATAAATATATACCATTAAAATGAAGCAATGAACTGTTTCACCTTTCTATTTAAGAAAACTTGACATCTTCCTGCAAAAGTATTTAAGCAATCAGCAACAAATTTCGGGGCTCGTTTAGAGTTTAGCAGAGATGGAAACCCCATTGCAAGAGCTTTGAATAATTTTGACGAGTGACCATAATGTTTGTGACAGTGGTTTTTGACAATGTATAGCAATGTCCATGGGTTAGGGGACATCTCTAAATTTAGTTGGCGGAGTAAAGGTAGTGGGCGGAGGTAAAGTCCTCCACCACCCTCTCTGCCTTTTACTCTGTCCATCAACCCCTAAATCAGGCCCTTCATGCGTTATAACTTGTAAACTTTGTAATCTCAGTGATGCCCCTGTAGTCACACTATCCATAACGGTGACATATTGCTGTTTGCACCTATGTTACACACCGCTCACTACTTGACTGGACTCCATACACCTTTGAATCCATGGAGGCTGTATGGACACCAAATCCCACTAACACCCACACACACCAATGTTTAACCACATCAAAGACACCCTCCATTCAAGGCAAACCAGGGTATCTAATACTACGTCAGATACATTTCAAAAGTACTCCCTGGCATATGGTTGAACCCATCCTGGTCTATAGGATCCAGGATGACACCCTATGATGAAGCATGCACTAATGGAGTGGGTGACGATCCAAAGAACACCTTATAGAAGCTTCCCCTGTGATTTCATCCATGGCACTTGATCCCAAGACATGAATAAATGAGAGGGCTATAAGATACCCTTATAAGTGAATATTTTCCTCCTCCCTTTAAAAGAAAAACTAAAGATTGATCTGGGATAATAGGTGATAAGTGAGCTATTGACAAATACACATTTATTTAGGACTTTTATATAGCACTATACAGCACCTGAATCACTACAGAGGACACTCATGTGAATATATATATATCTCTGGCTCTCCTGCATAGCTTACTGGTCAGATGTTTACTACATGAGACTGGTACTGCACAATACTGGTGATCGCACACAATAAAACAATCTGGCAAGTGAGAGTGACCACTGTTCTTTGTTGAAAAGGACGCTGAGGAGATACATGTGCATGTGTACATACAATCATGTATATGGACAGAACATTCTTATAGCCCTAAAGAGAGATTGGGGACCATTCCATTCACATTTCTTCTACCAAGGTAAGCGGTAGTTTAAACCTAAGACTCTTTTTTTTAAATACATTTTTTATTGATATTGCAAGAGGCATATAAGATAGATACATTTACAATCCATAACATAATTATATAGTGAATATTTTCCAAAAGAAAGAAAAAAGCAGAATACAAGATCATTGCAGAGAAAAAAAAACAGAAAAAATCTATAAAAAACATACAGAAAAGAATAGCTAATCGTCAATGTGGTCTCAACCACCAAATCTAGTCTTCCAAAGTTATTCTGATCCAAATACAATGTCCCAAACCCCTTCTTTTTTCCTCAGAGAGTTGGGCCCTCTTAGTCTAACTAAAGCCATCTCCATGGTATGTATTTCATTCACCAAGGCCCACCATTACATAACGTGCGGCAGATCTGGAGCTATCCATGCCCTAGCTATGGTTAATCTTGCGCAAACAAATAAAATAGAATTCAGATCTTTATTTGGGCTACTCAGTTCCTGAAGGTCTATTAGGATCAGATGAGCTGAGAGAGGCGGAAACACAATATGTTTCCTATCTAATACTTCTACTACGTCCTTCCAAAACTCTGATAATGCCGGGTATGAAAAAAGCATATGGCCGATATCAGCGGCCTCCAATTTACATTTAGGACAGCTTGTGCGTTCGTTTAGACAGTTAATTGATGCCCAGCTAGAAATTCTCTGAGGGGTATAATATAATTGGCAGACAGTTCTATAAAGCTGCAGTCTAATACTAGAAGACTGTACTACTCGATTAATCTGAAGGAGAGAAGCAGATATCTGCTTGGAAGTTATATTTAATCCCAGCCTAACCGACCATTAGGATGCTAATTTTCCACAATCATCTCCCTTTGCCTGATTCAGAAGTCCGTAGCTTTAACTAATCAGTGACTTGGTCCGATCTGAGTACAGGCATTGCAAGATGTCCGAGTGTTTAATTTCTTTGACATTCATTCTCCGAACAAAAAAGTCTTGAAGTTGCATATATTTAAAATACATCCTATCATTCAGATTATGTATTAATTTAAGTGAAGTAAACCCTAATAAACCATCAGGGCCAAAAAGATCTCCAAGGGTATTAATGCCGCAGCTAGACCAAACTGCCCCTGCCCCGTCTGAAAAGATTCCAGGAAGTCCTGGATTCCCCCATAACCTCAATTCTGCATTAAAAAAGGATATCTTATCAAGAATCATTATCTGTTTCCAAATTTGTACAATATGCCTAGCAGTCTTAAACTTTACTCGTTTGAAGTAATTTGGGTCATTGGCTCGGGCCATAAATTGTTTACTATCAGGCCCTAGCATTAGCTGATGAAAAAATAAGGAGTTATCATTTCTCAACAGACCAAAAAAGGAAGCAAAAAAATATAGTTTGAAATCAGGAAACATTAGACCGCCCTTTTCAGTCAGAAGTTTTAGAAGATTTATTGATCTCCGAGCTTTTTTGTAGCCCCATATATAGCTACAACAAACTCCATCAAGTTTTTAAAAAAAAGAGTTATTAAGACGTAGCGGAATCGATCTAAATAAATAAAGAAATTTGGGTGCAATTTTCATTTTTATTAGATTTATACGCCCAATCAGACTAAGCGGTATCTTGTGCCATTTTTTAAGAGACTTAGCAACTTCCTTTAATAATGGGTCATAGTTGAGGGCTATTATTTCATCAATCTTTGCAGATATTTTAACCCCCAAATATACAGCATTAGCACACAGGCCCAATACCGTTGTTGAAGGATTATAATTAGCGATGACCTGCGTTTTATTTATATTTAGTTTGTACCCGGATACGTTGCCAAAATCTTTTGCTTCTTTTGTTATTGCAGGTATAGCCTTAACTACGTCAGTGGTAAATATCGCTAAGTAGTCCGCGTATGCTGTGATTTTTAGACTGTTCCCCCCATGCTGAAGTGGAATAATATCGTGCTGTGTTAAAAGTGCGTTCAAAAATGGCTCCAATGATAGCGCAAACAGCAGGGGAGAAAGGGGGCACCCCTGCGGGGTTCCTCTTCCTATTGGGAAGCTGAGAGAGCTCTTTTCTGCATAACTGAGCTGTTCCATTGGTTGATGATATAGTGACTGAATCCACCGAAGGTATTTACCCCCCATGCTGAATGCTTCCAATACGCCCCAAAAATACTCCCACCCCACTCAACACCCCACTCGGCCAAATGCCCTTTCAGCATCTAGCATGACCATACCAAGTGGGGTGGAGTTGGTTGACGCTACATCAAAAGCCGTAATAGCCATATTTATATCAGCAGTGGTATCTCGTCCTGTAACAAAACTATGTTGTTGCATATTAACCAATTCAGGCATTAAGGGTGCAAGTCGGTTCGCTAATATTTTAGCGAAGGCCTTAGCGTCCGTATTGATCAGCGACATGGGTCTATATGACCCACATTCCTCGGCCGATTTCTGTTTTTTTTAAAAAATACTATCTTAGCTATTCTCCAAGAAGGAGGAGCTCTCCCAGTTTCACGGATAGAATTTACAACTAATTTAAATAAGGGAAGCAATTCCGACAAACAAATTTTATAAAGTTCCATAGGAAGTAGATCCTCCCCTGCTGCCTTACCCGAGGGAAGAGATAAAAATGCAGTCTTAATTTCATCCGATGTAATCTCTGAGTTTAGAAGCCCAACCGCTTCTTTATGTTGTTGTACGTTCATATAAGAGCTAAGGTATGATGATATATCTTCCTTGGTAGGCACTTTTTCTGGAGTGTACAATTTACGATAATTATCAGCAAATTGTTCTAGTATCTGATCTGGTTGATTATATGTGACCATATTGCTGCCTTTAATTGCTTTATTATTGGTCCTAGCTCTTTTATCCGCTACTTTGTAAGCGAGCACTCTTCCAATCCTATCCCCGCTCTCGTACTGTGTCAGATGATATTTATGAAGCCTGGCGCTACTTTTCTCCCTCAGGGTCCTCTTAGTATCTGATTGCAATTTCACTAAGTCCATTCTTATCCTATCACTATTCAGCTTCCTCTCCATTAAGTCATTTGCTAAATTTCGTTCCAGAGCCAGAATGTTAGAAGTCATAAGCTTCAACTCCTTCCGGGCCTCAGCATTTTTTACACATATTGTTGGGCGAGGCCTCTTATACATACTTGCTTTGCATGCATCCCAGACAGTTGTTCCTATTGTTGTGTTTAAATTAATGTCTATGAATTCCTTGATGTGTTCTTTCAGTTGTGAGATAAATATTTGATCAGAAATAAGAGATCTGGGAAATGTAAATTGCCGTACCTCTCGTTTCTTATTATAAATATTACATTCCAGTAGTATAGGATTATGATCAGACGTTACTCTAGGGCACAATTCTATACTACACCCTTCCATACCAAGTCTATTCGGGAACATAGTTTATGAGGGGCTGAGTAGTAAGTAAACCCTGCTGCATTAGGAAACTTAAATCGCCATACATCTGTCAAATTATGCAATCGACTGAGTTCCAATATTGCTGCTCTAACTTTATGCATACGTTGTAATATACAATGTCTAGTGGAATCCACCACATAATTCATAACGCAATTAAAATCACCCATGATCAACAGCTCCCCCTCCCATTCCAGCAATTCAATATTTAACAAATCAAACATTTTTGGTTCGTCAATATTAGGCCCTTAAACCACACAAAATACGTATTTACTGTGTTCAAATTGTGCTTGAGCTATTGCCCATCGACCTTTAGGATTAGCAGCTGTCTTCGTGATTTCTATAGTAAAATACTTCTGTTTAATATTGCCACCCCTCTAATTGAAGCCCCCAAGGTAGAGCAAACAATATGTTCATATCCAATCTGTCCCAATAATTTCCTATCTTTAAACCCAATGTGAGTTTCCGATATCACAGCTAAATGCGGCTTGTACATATTAAGTTCTTCCTGAACCAATCTTCTCTTTTGTTTACTGTTGATACCTGCCACATTCCATGCAAGCCACCTAATCAGGGTCATATGAAAACCATAAATAAATACATTTTCTCTGCGTTTTTAAATACTTCAAAATACCGAGTTTACTTTTTTTCCATTTACCATTTCCCACCTCTTGCAATATATATTTAAACCTAAGACTCAAATCAAAACTGTGCTAAACAAATGAATGTAAACAAAATTAATTGCTGCAAAAAAGCTGCTAAGTGTACATTAGTGTGCAGAATTTTTCACATATTGTGACAGAAAATATCCTTATCTGTGCCGCAGTATCCTGGAAGGTCTGATACATCTTCCCAAACCTATGATCAGTAGCACTTCGGGTTAAATTTTTAGAATTCACCCAGACCATCTAGTCATGGCGTCTTAACACCCTGCATGTGCTTGAGAACTGCCCTTAGCTCATCTCCAGTTAGTGGTGCATTCTGTTTGTCTCTCTGTGCAGGTGCGAGCTTCAGAGCCTGGCTCCTTCAATGCAACACCAAATACTGCTAAGGTATTCTGTCGCCATGTTGAATTATAAAACTAGTGGGCTGCTAGGGCGACTCTAATGTATGCTGCAAGAGTTAAAATAACATGAATTTATCTTCTTGTCAAATTAATTCTTAATTTATTTCACAGGAACATATATTGCAAGCAAGTAGGCGAACAGTCCTGCTGATAAAGCAAGTAGGGGGGTTAGCAGGAGGAAACAGATCTGATTATTTTCTCGTGGTTTTATAATAAATCCTTCCTGGGATTGAGAGTGGGTGATCATTTGAGGGTAATTGAAGAGATCTTGCACCTGCTTCAGGCGCACTTTAGAAAAAGAGACGTTTGCTCTTGATCAAATGTAACAATTACAACCGAAAGGCTCCAAATGTTTTTCACATCAGCAAATGTTTCTTGTGTCATTTGGCTTCCTTTCGTTATGAATCATTAAGAGAAATTGTATTGCATTGTATAGCAGCTTTTACATAGCGATTACAACCCTTATGTGGAACACTGAAGCACTTGCCTACATGGGCAGCAAGCTATGCCATGTAAGGTGTGTGTTGGAAGGGTGTTGTATGTGTTCTTTTATCCTATGTGGGCAGTGTTCCCATGTCATGCATGATGACCACGTAGGTGTCATGTTATGAAGAGGTGTGAGAGAGAAAAGCACAGTTTATGCTTTTCAGTAGTTTGGAAGCTTTGAGCAGCTGTATAGGTTCATCTATACTACTATTATAAAGAGAGAACACAAACCTTTTGGCAAGGTAAACTCGGGAACAACAGCACCAATCCACACACCCAATACATTGTTGTAATCCTCAGGGTGTGCAGATGGGCATAGGCTATAGAAAATAAAAAAAAAACGTCAATTTAAAAATATAACTTAAAAAAAAGTAGTGCCCTGAAAGTAGCGCCGGCCGCGACGCTGACGGCCACGACGTAGCGCTGGCCGCAACATACGTGATGACGAGGAGGAGCGGCGGTGAAGTGAGGAGTTCGGGGAGGAGCGGCGGCTCAGGTAAGGCTCTGGGACACGGGACGGGAGGGAGCCGGTGCGGGAGGTTGGCCCGGAACAACTGCGGTAAGGCTCGGGGTCTGGGGGCAGCATTTCAGGCTTGCGTGTGCTCCCGCCCCGGCCCCCGGCAGCCACGACATTGTCCGGGACACTGACTATGTCGTAGCGGGCGGGGGCCGGGGCGGGAGTGCACGCAAGCCTGAAATGCTGCCCCCAGCGCCCTTCTGCAACACTGGGGCGGGCTGCTAGTTTACTGTATTTCCTGTATTCGTAGCACCAGGTCTTCCAACTTAATATTGTTTTTTTATTTTTTGGCCCTGAGCAGGCACGGTTGGTAAATAGAGACAGAGATACGCTAGGTTGGCTTTTGTTAATATCAACCCCTGTCTGAATATCATTGAAAGATGTAAAGAAAAGATCATAGTGTGTAGCTAGCCGTGACCAGCAGTGGTAGACTAGATTAGAGACCTCCAGTTGGGCAGCAGCATGTGACAGATATCTTCATTTATTCTGTGCCTGTTCAGTTGGTGAAGGCTGGCTTATTGGCTTGTACAGTATTGGGTGATGGACAAGACCCATTACATATATGTCTTAAGTGAATGAAAGTTGATTAAGCTATAGTTGGCTGGGACAGCTGCGTGTTATGGTATTAGTATTAGTGTGTGCCAGAAGGGTTATATATGATTTTACATTATTGTATAATACACAGGCTAACCATAGGTTAGAACTTCTTATCTTACCTGGATCAATTTTAATATAGCATTCCTACATATGGGAGAGACATGCTAGTCCATACGCTGTTGCTAAGTGGTATGCCCAAATTATTCACTGTTCTCCACACAAATGCAAATGTCCTTATGGTAAGCATGATGTGGTGGTTCTGATATTCCATGTCTCCACAATCCACACACATAGCTGTCAGTGCACAATGTAACAGGAAATACCACATCACTATATAATATCTCTAAACAAGGTCCCTGTACTCTGCTGTTGTTTCATTCCTATACAGTTCCTCTACCGCGGTGAGGCCCATATCCAACCAATCAAAAAGGCCGCTCTAATTTCCAGTGAGCTAGAGGTGATGTCAGAAGGAGATCACAAGTGTAAGGCAATATGATACGCTTTTTCAGCAGCGCTCTTGACCATTCATAACTGAGTGTTCTGACTAGAATCTCAGTGCCCCAAAGCTGGGATTTTCTGATAGGCAGAGGCCTCGAACGTGTATCCCCATTGGGAGCCTCTAAATAAACTTTTTTTTTCCATGCACCCCAGCAGTAGTCACACTATCTGGCAGCTCAGTATAATTGCACAGCCAAGAAATAAAGTTCTGGACCCGGAAATGCCAAACATCCCTCCCTTGAGGGCAATCTCATCGTTGCTAATGATATTATTTTCCACTGTGTGCCCCAGAGTAACTGAAGGATCAAGCCATATGTTTCCCTAACGAGACTCCTAGGTGTCAGTATTGGGAGAGTAGTATAGTAGTCTTCGAAGCAGAAGGGTCAATCCATCCCATCACCGATACTGGGAGAGTGTGCCAGGACCCAAGATATTGCTGCACGGAGGACAGAGGCGCTATTACGTTGCCATCCAACAAACAGTCCGCAGATCAATAAATGCGTAACCCCAATCATGAGATGAACTCTGGTTCACAGCGAATGGTGTTCCCTATCTCAGACGGCTTTTCAACCATTTCAGGGGACTTATGGGATTATCCCAATTCACCCTTAACCTCAATGTTTTGCTCAACTGTTCTAGAGCTTCAAAGGCTCCACCCATGTCTGCTTCTTCACCATGTAAATACAACAACATGTCTTCAGCATATATTGACAAGTATAGATGGGACCCACTGAACATTAATCCAAGATAATGATACTGACAAGTTGTTAGAGCCAAGGGTTCCAATGCCATTGGAAACAAAAGTGGTGATAGTGGACAGCCCTGACAGCCTTGACCAGTGCCATTTGTACCTGACATCAATCGAAAATGAATCTACCTGTCTTGACGCGTGCTGTGGGATTAGTATATTATAGTCTTGCCATTTAATTAAGCCACTGCACAAGCTCATACTAACAAGCTCCACATAGAGAAACTCCCATTGTATAGAGCCAAAAGTCTTGTCGATATCTGTCGCCAGCTCAAGGACATTCAGACAGTATGGTAGGTATTGATGTAGTACCTGCACTATGCTGCAGTTATTTGGCGTTGTGCTAAGTTTGGGAATGAATCCAGACTGGTCTGGGTGGTTCAGATCCTGGAGTTCAGAGTGCAATCTATAGGCCAGTATGAGAGTATTTTATAGTCCATATTTAGCAATGACAACAGCCAGTAATACTATCTCCGCCTTTTATCTGTAACACTAGCAGCCTGTCCCGACGTTATCTGGGTATGAATTGCTACCGGCCAGTAGTATATTGTTTTGTAGGATTTCGTTTTGATAGCATTTCTTATCTGTGACAGGCCTGCGAAACGCTCCGATTCACAGTGCACTGCTGATGCACTTAAGAGTGCGCGTTCAGTAGTGTGTGAACTCGAGTTTCCCTACTTTATTTTTCCTTGCAATATTATATAGCGCGAACTTGACAACATGGCATGAGCACAATTTACATTACAGAAGAACACATTCATTTGTGGTAGGCACGGGGAGACAAAGAGATTTGCCTGGAATCACAGGTTGTTGAGCCGATGCCGACATTCCAACGTAGCTCCCCAGCTCTAAAGTTCGCAATTCTAGAACTTGTGGCGGGAGATGTGTCTAAAAGTGTATGTCGGTGCTGGCCATCAATGAGAGAGACCTGTGCATTTTTCAAATGGGTGGTGAAAAAAATATGAGTATGTTGCTGGAGATGTGGGCCGCCGTGCCACCAATGTACTTACCGGGGGAGGGTAAACACCCATTATTCCGCAACTTTCTTTCCGAATACCATCACTCCGCATACTTTCAGTACCATGACTCCGCAATGCCATTATAACGCATGCCATTACATTTTATATGCTTTTACCACGCAAACACTTACAACGAAATTCGTTGTAAATGCATGAATGGTAAAAGCATGTTTTTTTTAAATGTTTGGATAAGGTAAGTAGGGGTATGGGGTATATGTTTTGGGGTACTGAGGTATATGTTTTGGGGTATTTGGGTATTTTAAGTGTTCAGATATAGTTTTGGGTTATGGGGTAAAGGGGTAGTTTCAGGGATTAGGGATAGGTATGGGTTTTGGGGTACAGGGGTATTTTAAGGGTTCAGGGCTAGGTTTGGGTTTTGGGCTACAGGGGTATTTTTAGGGTTCAGGGCTAGGTTTGGGTTTTGGGGTACATGGGCATTTTAGGGTTCAGGGGTAGGTTTGGGTTTTGGGGTACAGGGTTATTTTTAGGGTTCAGGGTTAGGTTTGGGTTTTGGGGTACAGGGGTATTTTTAGGGTTCAGGAGTAGGTTTGGGTTTTGGGGTACAGGGGTATTTTAGGGTTCAGGGGTAGGTTTGGGTTTTGGGGTACAGTTGTATTTTTAGGTTTCGGGGCTAGGTTTGTCTTTTTGGGTACAGGGGTATTTTTAGGCTTCAGGGGTAGGTTTGGGTTTTGGGGTAGAGGGGTATTTATAGGGTTCGGGGCTAGGTTTGGGTTTTGGGATACAGGGGTATTTTTAGGGTTTAGGGATAGGTTTGGGTTTTGGGGTACAGGGTATATTTATAGAGTTAAGATGGGTGTGTTTAAGGGTGTTGGGGTATTTTAAGGAGTAAGGGTGGGTTATGATTATGGGGTGCAGGGGTATTTAAAGGGATCAGGGTGGGATTAGCACACAATATGAGACATGGCATGAAGGGCGGAGCCTATGTTCTTCTGCTGCAACTGCCCTTTCCAACGCTGTATTGGGTGTTGTGATTGTTGCTGTGGTTCCTGAGATTGACCGCCTCAAAGGTTTGGGCTCTCTCTTTATTATATTAGTATGGATAACAATTAGTGGTTCACTCATTGTTGGTGAATGGGCGCTCAGATTCTTGAAGTCATTGTTTAGTTCCTTCTGTTCAAGAGCACGTGACTCACTGTATGTGGCATACAATTTTATTGGCTGTCCAACCATCCCAGGCATCTTGTCTCTTGCTAAAGCCTTTCTTTCCATCCAGTTCTTCAGCAACAGATAGTGTATGGGGCAAAGCTTGTATTACATAGTAATTCACATCTTAAGTGTTAGGTAAATCCCTGGAAGCATACAATTGTGCCCTAAACAATGCATTTATATCTGCCTGTGTATAAACTAATTTCCCCTCAGCATTATTGAACTTCAGAACCAGGGATCCCTGTTTGGGGCCAGTCATCTACACAAGACGTCTATTTGTTTGGTCTTCTTCATTGTGTGCTTTGTTGATATATTTCCCATAATCGTAGCCTTGTAATGATCCATTAGAGTTAACAATGCTTCCATTCGCATTCAGTCTAGTGTCAAAGGATGGATTACACACCGATTCTTTGTCAAGCTTATGGAGCAAAGTCTCCTGCACAATTATGCCATTGTTAAGCTGTCCCCTAACTCCAGTCAAAGTGAAAATACAAGTCCTATTATAACAATTTTAAATGCTTCCCATTCTCCAAAGGAATAGGATGCAGTACCATTGTTCTCCTTAAAATAATTTGTAATAGTTGTTCCAGATCTGTTCGAAACACTTGATCATCCAGTGCCTCCACTTTAAGTTTCCAGCTCGGGATCACACAAACTAACAACTGAATTTTAAAAACCCCAAATACAACCTCCCAGAACTGAGCTGTCGACCCACTGTCAGCACCATTAGTAACTAACACATTAGTACACCTCCAGTAAGGCCCCACTTACAAGCAGGACAAGTGAGCCTGCCAGCTTCAGTACAACCAGGGGGAGGAGTCTGTAAAGCAAATAATAGATGAACATGCAAATGTGTGATCATTAAACATCCCTACCAACCACCACTCAATTCATGTGCAATAAATAAGGAAGGATATCTGGATGCCTGAGTCTCAATTGTGACACCGATGGCTACAAACATGTATCCAAACAAGGGTACAAGTTCACATGATGCCATTATCAGTGGGTGGATTTACTCAAGTAAGCATTAAAATATGCTCTGAGTTATCTATACTGTCCGTGCCAGACCCAGAATGCTCCTGCTCACCATTTTTGTCTTGTTCTGTGGCTTCTGGATCTCTGGACCCGACTTCACAGTCCCTATTTTAACTGTATACGTCCTGCATGGCAATTGTCTAGTCACTTTGATCCTTCAAGGGGAGCAGTGAAGAAGTGGGCCCTGTTACCTAACTGGACCTGCAGTTTGGCAGATCACACAATTGTTTCATTACAGCTGAGTAAGATGCATTTTCAACTATGAAGGGTTCCTTAGTGCTTAACAAATGATAACATTTCTATCCCTGAAGTGCAATAGGCTTACTTCCACAGGACGAAGTGGACTCACAGATCTTGGTGGGTGCATTAGTACTCTATGTGCCCTCCCCAAAGGGTAACATTTGGCAAGTCATTCAAAGGCAAAAACCACCAGTATTCAGCCCTTCACAGAGGTGAGCATAGAGGTACCCTCAATATTCTCGGGGAGTCTAACCATCCTTATGTTGTTCCTCCGGGTGTGACCTTTTTGGTCCTCTACCTTTTGTACCAACATGTTCATGTGCTCATTGATGGCCTTTGCAACTCCACTGCAGAGGTGGCAGGGGTGAGGACCTGCATCACATGCTTCATCATCTTTTTATGATCATAAGGATAGAAACCCGTTTCTACAGAGTGTTACTTTTATGTTGCAGCAGATCTCTTGTTGCACTAGTGGTTACTAGTATTGGATCCAACTTGTCTCTCAGTGCAGTACTCCCTGCTGCACCATGGTGGGCAGTTCCGTGGTGATTTTATGGCTCACTGTGGTGGTCTCCCCCAAGTCCTCCTCCTTTCTTTTTTTATTTCTGGCCATCTTTGCTAACGCAATGAGAGGGAGTACAGCAAGTACAGACAAGGTTCTGTGCTCCCAGTGGTGGCAGTTGTGCATCAGTAGAATGTATGGGGGTGCAATGATTCCACTCTGTTCACCCTACAGACTAATACTGGCCAGTAATATACGTATTGGAACCATGAGATGAAAAGCTTGGTGCAAGTTGTTGCTAAAAAATCACCCTCCTCAATTATTAATATTAAACTACTGTAGTGCCTGGTATCAGTATACGTCTGTCTCACCCTCATGGGTACAGGAGTGTGCCCGTTGAATGCCCTTCCAAAGGTAGAAGGCAATTATTTACTGTGGGTTGTAAATAATGAACAGGCAGGCTTCACACCATGCAAGAGCATCTTGGGACACCACACTCAGCGGGCATCACTGCACCAGACTTGGCTCCAGGAGAGAGAGGGGGGTGCAAGGGAGCCCCACCACCAGGCCTTCAGCTTGGCTAAGACAGAGTGTTCCCCTTCAGACCTCCTTGAAGGCTGTCCTTAATACTCCATTCAAGCTCCCTCCTCGTTGAGCAGCACTTCAGCCATGTATTGGTTGGACCTCCCACACGCACCACTGATTAGCTGCACAAAGTTCAGGGAGTTGCTACGCAGTGCATCCTAACTGCTTACCAATTGGCTGTGCAGATGCCGTTCTCCAAGGCTACGATCAGCTACCGCCAGCGTTTTCAGCATCTGGCCCCACTGTAACCAAAGTGCTCCATTCCCAGAGTCGCAGCTATCCCAGCATTGTGCTCAATATAACGGAGCCTTTCCACCTCACCCTTCACTGCAAGGCAGGAGCCTTGTTCCAGCAACTTCATCCTACTGTGGCCACCACCTTAGGCTCGACTCCTCAATTCATCTGCATTTACACCCCATACCAATGAGCCCAACACAACAAGGGTGTCTCAATTACAACCACTACATCGATACTGCTAACTATTGAATCCCACCCTATTTAGGTGCACTCTGGCATCAGTGCTAGGTGGACATGGGGCAGCCAGGGAGCACAACACCGAGGGAAAAGACTTTCCCCATGCATCTGTAGAGAGTGGATTCCTGCTCCACGATCGTGGGTGGGCCTGGATCATGGAGCAGGTATCTACATCTCTAGACACCAGGGATGTTTTTTAGTTTTATTTGGGGGAGAGACCCTTTAGGCAAGGGTTGTTTCATGAGGGCATATTTGATCCCTGTTTTGGTCCTCACTGGGGGGCTGATTTATTCATTGTTTTGGGTGATCTGCCCCCCAGGGGTGTGGGACAGGGTCGAAACCCACTGGAGTGAATATGTTGGGCGCGTTCTGCCCCCCTTGAGTCAGATCAGCCATATTTGAGGCCTATTTGCCCCCAAGTGGGGAATAAGTCACTAGACCACCAGGGAAAGTTGGTGTGTGATATGTAGTTTGGCTGATGGTCTGAGTGTTTTGCCATTTGGCTGGCTGTGCATGGACTTGCACTTGGCTGGCGGTGTGTGTGGCTAGCATTTAGATGATGGTGGGAAGACTTCATGGTGTTTGATAATGTTAACTGTTATTCTTTGTCTTCATTTGTGATCTTAATGTTTTATTTCTTGTTTTTATTCTGGTGCAAATCCTTTGTTTTCCTCATACTTGTGGTTTCAGCACTGGTAGATCTACAGTTTGTGTAGTTGTAAGTGTTTGGTAAGAAAAAGGTTTTTATACTGTTTTGTTGAGTATCAAAGACCTGCATGAATGTGTTTTTTGGACATGCTGTAATAATAACAGTCAATTTAGCTTCTTTTTGAATTTGTGTGAAATTTTCATTGTAGTTGTGCACAATTGTATTGTGTTTCCTTGTGTGTAATTTTGTTTTGCTTTTCTGTTCTAGTGTGATATCGTTGGTTCTTATTATGTCTGTGCAGAGTAGATACTGGTGAGTCTAACTGTCCTTAGCAAGTGAGCACTATTGTTTTCCTGTATATAGGTCTTTGTGTGCTTTGTATTGATTGACTTTACCTTGCAATTGCTCTATGCCTGTAATTTTACTTTTTGTTTTGTAAATCCACATTTTGTTTATTACTTATTTTACACAGTGTGGGGGTATTGTTTACTTGTTTTTCAAGTTACTTTTCTTGGTAAGGATTATGGCTGACCACATGATTATGAGACTGACTCTGCATCTGAGGGAGAAGAGGAAGCCCGCGGTTCTGGCAGTGAATTTTCTGTGCAAGAGGAATCCTTTGATGAAGAAGCCACTTTCAGTCCAAGTGAAATGCCATTTTTAGAGAAAGACACTGGTTTGCCTATAGTGCAGCAAGAGCCATCTGGAATGAAGCCTGCTTGGCTTTGGGTTGACCCCAAACATGATGGAGCTGGTGTTGCCTGTCTTTAGTGCAGGGTGTAGAATGAATGGTGAAACGTTTTTGCCTATAATTTTATTTCACTTGTTTATGGACGATGTATTTTTAAATGAGATTGTTAAGCAGACTAATTAGTATGAGGGACAGTATTTGAGAGACAACAGTGCCAGACTTAAGCCCCATTCTAGAGCTATCCGGTGGACTATCACATATCCGGTTGAGTTGAAGAATTTCTTGGGTTAACATTTTTGATGGGCCCAATAAAGAAGCCATCGCTGTCTTCATACTGGTCTACTAATCCCTTGATTGATGTGACTATATTTCCTGCAACCATGAGTCGTAATCGGTATTTGTTTCTTCTGCAGATGTTACATTTCGTTGATAATGCTTTAGCAATGCCACAAGATCACCCTGATTATGACCATCTTTTAAAGGTTTGGCCTGTCCTCGATTACTTTGTAGATCATTTTTCAAAGATGTATGTGCCAGGGAAAGTGTTAGCTGTGGATGCGTCTTTGGTCTTGTTCAAGGGCCGCTATGTTTTTAGGCAGTCCATTCCTAACAAGAGGGCATGTTACGGAATTAAGATCTATATGCTGTCTGAGAATAGTACTGGATATGTCTATAATTTCAGGGTCTACATTGGTATTGACCCCCCCCCCGGTTGTCTGTCCACTTTTGGACTTTAAAAAAATATATATTTTATTTTTACATCCAACCAGCAGTTACATATCACGAAGTACATCATATTTTCTATGAATTGTCATTACATACCACATGAGAGTACAATCTGTATCATATACATGTCATTCATCACTTTCTAGTCCTTTATTTTGGCAGATGACAACTTGTTTCGTTGAAATTTCCCACACCATCTGTATTTGCTACGGCACTCCATGTATATGCGCAGTCTCCATTTATTTCGCCTATCACCTTTGTTTAATAGATCAATCTGTGGGTTCAGACTCTGAATGTGACTGCAAATATTGGAGAAGTGGTTCCCAGAAATCCCTGGAACTAGAGGCCTGTGGGATGTCTTCTGCTTAGGTCTCTAATGTCGCCATGCAATAGGTCATATCTGCGATCCAGTCTTTAAGTCTTGGGGGTCTTTTGCTGCAGCACTGTATACCTATACGTCTCTTAGCAAGCAGTAGTGCAACTGCCAGAAATTTCCTGCGCCTGGCATGTTTGAGTTTCCTGACTCCTAGTATGCACAACAAGGGAGTGTTGGGAACCTGATCCGACAGCACCACTGTTAATGTGGCTGTGACATCACTCCAGTATATCTGCAATTGGGGGCATGACCATGACATATATAAAAAATCAGCACTAGGTGCATTACATCTCTGGCAGCTAACCGTCTCCCTAAGTTCAAATTTGTGTAGCTTAGCTGGTGTATGGTATAGCTGATGGAGGAATTTGAAGTGAATTATTTGCAAGCTGCAATTGGACGTGAGGAGTGTAAGTTGGGTACAGCTGTACTGCCAGTCCTGTTCGTCTATTGTCTCACCCAATGCTCTTTCCCATCTATTTGCCTTGACACTGGGTGTCTCCGCCTGTTCTTGCTGGGCTGCATGGTATAAGCGCGACACCAAATTCTGCCGTGTAGGCGCTGTTAATATTATTTGTAACATGTGCGTTTGCGTGGGTTCTTCTGGAAATGTAGAGTATAGTGCCCTGTTTGCCATTCACAATCGCAGATATGCAAACTTCTTCAAGGGGGATTGATATGCACTGAGCGAGGGGTCTGCTGATTCAATGAATTTGTTATGTGGAAACATATTACCCATAGTGGTCAGTCCCATCTCAGCCAGCAGAGTGTACATTTTTTTTCCTGCGTGACTGTGAGTTTGGGGTGTCGCACCAAGGGTAACGCCCGTGCATAAATCGGGAGTTTATGCACCCTGTGTGCCAGTGCATACCATGCCCTAGAGGTGCCCTGAACTGTCTGTATCGTATCCTGTGGAGTAAATGTCAACGGGTCCGCCATAAAAGCAGTCAATGGCCTAGGATGTACGCTATCTTTTTCTACCGCTATGTGTGGGATATGCGTGTGTGGTTTTGTCCTATAATGTGCATGCTGAGCCTGCGCACATAGGAAGTATAGTTGGAGGTCTGGCGCCTCAAAGCCCCCCTGTTGGTCCGGTCGGTCAGAATCTTCCAACTAGTTCTGGCTTGCTTTCCTGGCCATGTTAATCTTTGCAAAATAGAACATATTCGAGCAAAGAAAATCTTGTTTAACCATATTGGTATATTCCAAAACAGATATAGAAACCTAGGCAGTATAACCATTTTCTGTAAGGCTAGCCTATCTGCCAAGGAAAGAGGCATTTTAATCCATTTATCCACCTGCTCTTCCAGTCTCACTAGCGCTCTCCCATAGTTTTTTCTGACTACTAACTCTGGATCGCGGTGGATCCAGATTCCAAGGTATTTCACTGGATCTGTGTGCTATTTTAGAGGGTATTCCAGATTAGGTTCTGGGGTGTCAGCAGTCAGAAGTATTACAACTGATTTATCCCAATTCATACAAAGGCCTGAGTATTGTTCATATCGGATATATTCTCTTATTAGTGTATTTAGATTCTTATTGGGGTGGGTGGTGTAAAGGACCATATCGTCTGCGTGAAGCGCTATTCCGTTAGGCCGGAGGTCAAACTGCAGGGCAGCCTCAAAATGTTTCTGTCTAATTTTGCAAGCCAGAGGTTCCAGGATTAATGCAAAGAGCATGGGTGACAGGGGGCAGCCCTGTCTAGTACCTCGCGCTATCTCTATTGGGCCTCATGTGTTCCCGTTTATCCTAACTCGTGCTGTTGGTGCGGATAGAGCAGTGAAATCCATTTTAAAAATGGTTCTGGGAACCCCATCCTCCTAAGAGTGACAAGCATGAAATCCCACTTAACCGAATCAAATGCCTTGGCTGCGTCCAAAAGAGCTGCAGCCGTTGGTGTATCCTGATCTAATTGGTAGTATAACGCAAATATATTACGTATATTGTGAGTGGTGGATCGTGTAGGCATGAAGCCTGCCTGGTCCGGCAGCACTAAATTACACAATAGTGGTTGTATTCTAGTCGCAATTATTTTTGCCAAAATCTTTGCGTCAGTGTTTATCAATGATAACAGCCTGTACGATTCACATTCAGTAGGATCTTTGCCTGGTTTTGGTAGTGCTATCAGGAGCGCCTCATTTAAGGAAGCTGGGAGTGTGCCCTCCTCGTAGGCCTCTTCATACATCTCTGCCAAGTGGGGTATCAGTATATCTCTCAAAATTCTTTATAAAATTCCCCTGGGAGACCATCTAGGCCGGGAGTCTTATTATTTGGGGGAGAGTTAATTGCATCCACAATTTCGCCCTTAGTGATATGGTGGCAGAAGTATTCTCGGTGCGTATCCGATAACCACGCAAGCGCTACATCATCTAGGTATTCATGTATGTCAGGTACAGGGGCAGCCTCCCGAGCAGTGTACAATTGAGCATAGTATTTGGTAAAGCATTCTAGGATAGCTGGGGTGTCGTATATTGGTTGACGCTTCTCATTTTGGATCTGTGTAATGTACGCAGCGGTGTGGGAAGGTCTGATTTTATACGATAGCACTCGGCCAGGCCTCCCACCCCCTCCGTAACTCCTAACCGTGTATTTGCCCGAAATGTATTTTCTCTCATTGTCTGCAAATTCGTTATATTTATCTACCTGTGCCCTAAATTTCAGCTAATAATGTTTTATTGTGAGTGACTTCAAATTCCTGTTCAAGTCTGGTGATGTCTGCTTCTATGCGCTTCAGTTGCTGTTGGATATCTCTCAGAATGCCTGCGTGTTTGCTAATGCAGTGTCCCCTAATAGTAGCCTTGAAGGCCTCCCATAGTGTTTTTTGCTGGTGACCGAGCCTGAATTGTGTTCGAAATAGTCCAGGATCGCCTGCCTCAGTTCCTCACGGAACACCAGGTCCTGGAGCTCTGTTTGTCTCAGTCTCCATGTAAATTGCTGCTGGGTGTGTGTAGGGATCGCCAATTTGAGTCGTACTGGGGCGTGGTCTGAGAGTGCTTTAGGTAAATGGTCAATGGCAATAGTCCATGTGCACAAATCTCGAGTCGCTAGCCAGTTGTCTATTCTGGACCAGGTGAGGTGCGACGACGAGAAACAGGTGCCTTCTCTACGTCCCGGGTTCCTTAACCTTCATAGATCCTCCATGTCCCAGTCCACCAGTCCCTCCCCTATTAATTTAGCTGATTGTTTACCATATCTATCGTTTCCTGTTGATCTGTCTAGTGTAGGGTCTAGGCTAGTGTTAAAGTCCCCGCCCCATAGTATGGCCGTGGGTTGTAAATCCGTAGTTGTGTCCACATTGTGTGGGAAAAAGAGGGGTTGTCGTTATTCGGCCCATACACATTGACAATTGTTATCACTGTGCCTCTAAAACACCCTTTCACTATTACGTATCGTCCCTGATCATCTTTTATAGACTCAATGATTGTAAATGGTGTGTTACGTTTCACCAGTAGCAGGACCCCTCTGGCATATGAGGAATAAGACGATGCGATTTTGAATGTAACCCATCGGGCCCCTATCCTCTGCTCTCTGAGGTCCGTCAAGTGTGTCTCTTGTATACAGGCTATGTCTACTTTGTGCCTATTCAGATATGCAAATACTTTGCGTATTTTCTGTGGGTTTTGAAGTCCTCTGACATTCCAAGCCAGGAATGTCAGTGTTCTATGAGTAGTCAGAGTTTCGTCCATCAGTCATGTCCCTGCCATCTATCCAGGTGTGATGTGTATGTCTGTTCATAGTGTCACCCATGTGTCCATCTACCTGTACGCCACTGGTTGGAGTTTTTTGCTTAACTCCCTCTCCCTCCCCCTCCCACTCCACCTTTCCCCAAACAGTGGAGACAGTCCCAGCAAAAACATCAAACATATCCTGTGGAACAAATAACAAAAAAGGAAAATAGTAAATAACTTGTGTGGTTCACACATAGGGGTCAGAGCTGCCTCCCCATTTCTTGTGGCGAAGGCCACATGGGTAATCGCCCAGTCATTGCATGTGTCAGAACTCAACAGTTTACTGTCTTTTTTGGTTCATTACGTGGATAACAACAATCAGAGCACCGGCCGTGTACTCTTAGCATATCTAAAATGCGTATATTCCTGGGTGTGACAAGTTAAGCATGAACATAAAATTACAGTTATTTGACTGCGAGGTGGAGTCTGCCATGCAGCCAAGTCTCCTACGTCAGGCACCCCACCAGTGGCACTGCAGGGAGAGTATCTGCATTGCAAAGATTTAGGGTGATCAATAAATTGTCAACGGTATGAATATGAAATGTCCACTCCTTCGACATCCGATGTTGTAGATTGGTCGCTGTGTTCTTGGCGGTCTTCTCCGCGTAGTCGTCTGCCCTTTCTGTTGTACGAACTTCAGGACGTCCTGCGGTTCAGTGTAGATCTTTGATCTTCTGTCGTCTGTGATTTTAAGCCTCGCTAGATACAGCATAGCATATGGTATGATCAAGTCCGTCAATTTCTGTTTCGCTATGCTGAACTTCTTCCTCGCTTCTTGCACCAATGCCGTAAAGTCTGGGTACAGGGAGATGTCGATTCCTTCGTGGGTCAATTTTCCTAGCTCCCTGGCCCTGGGAAGCGCTGCGTCTCTGTCCCTGTAGTTTAAAATTCTTGCTATTATTGGTCTCGGACGGGATCCAGCCGGTGGCTTTGGCACTAGTGACCTGTGTGCTCTTTCGACAATGAAGATATTGGAAAAGGTGTCTTCCCCAGCATTTTTATGGGTAGTTGCTCCACATAGCGTTCCATCGGGCCAGTGTTCGTTGTTTCTGATGTTCCCGTTAGGCGAATGTTGTTTCTCTGAGACCTCGCAACCAAATCCTCCGCTTTCGCCGTCATCGCAGCCAGGTGCTTCTCCATCCTGGTCTGTTTCACCTCCATCTGCACTTGCCCATCTTCCGCTTCGGATATTCTGCACTCCGCCATGTCTATTCTTTCCGTGTGTTTATCTGTGCGTTCAGACATTCTGTCTACCCTGTACGCCAGGGAGTCTATATTTCCATCTATGTTCATCAGCGCCGCCTGAATCGTGGTAAACATAGATTGTATATCATTGTTCGACACACCTCCTGATGCCCCTGTCATTGCTTGGGTCGTTGTATGCTCTTCAGGATTATTATCTTGTTGTTTCTTTGCCTGCTCGAAGTTTATTTTGGGCTGGGTGCGGTCAGTTTTGCCCATGGTGTGGTTTGTGTTTAAAGTGACCCGCAGTCCTGCTGGGACTTCAACTTGATAAGTGGGTCCAGTCAAGCTACTGTGGCAGTTCAATAGCACAAATGTTGTATATGTCATTCAGTTAGCACGTCTGTAAGATATGAAGCCACAAACTTATAGATGAAAGTTCAGGTTTTATTCCATATGAGAATCCAGTGCCTCATGACATCAGCGCAGCTATGTCATGAGGCACAGACACACAGAGCCAGGATGCCACACAGTCCTGTATTGCGGATTCTTAGCACGGGTGCAATCCTCGTCTGTCTTTGAGTACAGCACTGGGTTATTCCACCTGGGAGCTTTATAAGTGGATTTTCATGAGGCACTAATTTGTCCCTTATTTGTATTTGCTGTCTTATTTGTACCTCTAGTACTCAATTTTGGAGAGTCATCCACAGACCACTGCTTCTCCTATTACGCAGCGCCACGTCTCTCTCTCGCTGCTCCACCTGGACCGTGGGTATATCCGGTGCAACCTCTCCCAGTGAAACTGTAGTTGTCTATGTGGCTTTAGTGCAGTGATAGCTGGATCTGCCAGGGGCCACGATGTCCCGGCCCTACAGTGGCCGTGCATTTAGAAGTAATGACCCTTCAGTGGTGCCCGGGTTAACTGCCCCTTCAGCTGACCTCTCTGATTTTCAACCGGTCTCTCTCTGAGTAGAGGGCCCGGCGTGGAAGGTCCCCACAGCCACACTTCGCATGGGTCTCCCTGTAGGAGCTGCTTCTGCACCCTCACTGTCACAGGACCCCACAGAGGATTCTCGGTATGTATGGGTCACTGTTTTGGCACCTGTGGTTTGCTAGCAGTGGATCCCCTTCATAGCGCACTGTGCGGTCCATGTCTGCTGCCGATCTCCACACCTGTTAATCCAAGCAAGTGCACCCCAGCCAAGTTTAAAAAGAATGTTGCAGGCATCCAATATTACCGGCCTCAGACTCAGGCTTCAGTTGCACTCTGTGTCTTCAATAACGCACCCCACGCGGTCGTATGGTATAGTAGTTGCATCGGTACACCTCGGCCCACAACCTCCCCCACCAAATGATACACAGACAAGCATGTTGGGATGAAGAAGTTGCAGGTTTATTTGTGGTACAAATAACAGAATGGGTTAACTGACAGGCGACCCCCTACACCCCGCAACCCCTTGTTGCAGGGCGCCTGAAGTTGAGCCAAAGAAGCGGACACCAGCGGCCATAGCCCGGTGTGGTACTTGGGAGGAAATCCTCCCACCGGCGGACCTATCGTCCACCTGCCCCACCCTCCGGACAAGGGAGAGTCAACTCACACCTTGCCCCGCCAGGCGGGGCGTTATCGGCAAGCCCCCGGTTGCTCAGGCTTACAACCATCCTAAGGACTAACGAGGCGCCGTCGAAACCAAGTCCCCAAGAAGGGCCCCTTGGATTATGTATGACTCAGCACGGTGCGTTTCGCACTGGGCCTTCAGGATCTGTTCCTGCACCTGTCCTGTATGGGGATCACCTTGTAACTCCTCCTGCAACCTAGAAACATAAATACATTGTTAATATTCCCCCCTCCCACTTCCCCCCTTTCAGCGGGTGAGCGGCAGGGAGGGGAGCTGAGAAGCGCGGGCCTCGCGTCTGACGGGGGGGATTGAGAGGGGGGCTGGGAGGCCTAGGGACTCTAAGGCTGGCAAGGAGCAGCATAAGGCACGACCGACTAGTGAGGGTGGGCAGCAGCAAAGAGGGCGCCAGGAGGGTGGGGCTCCCCTATAGCTTGTCCCAAAAGGGGACGGCCTTCCCTTAGTTGTCCCCGCCCCCCCACCTCCCTCCACTGGAATGGCCGATCGGTTCCCCATGCCCTACTACGGGGTCTGCCCTCCTATGGGGTCCCCTGCAGGGACCGCGGGCATCCTGCATTCTAGTTGCACCGCCCGTACCTCTCTCTGCATCGCGCACCACATCGACAGCTCCGGAGTGCGTCATACGCGTCTGCAGTGTACCTTCATCTCCACAGGGTCCGGTCAGCAACACTCAGTGGGTCCGGCTTCCTCTTGTGTCAGCTTTACATGCTGTGCGTTGCGGCCGGAGCCAGCACTGCTACCCGTGGCTGAGGATTCACTTTCTCTCCGTAGGCCCCACCGCGTCAGTCCTCCTCTCGCGGCTCAGTGGTTGGCTTGCAATAGATCGCCGCTCTACCACCAGGTTCAAGTGTGCTGTTTGTTGTAGTAAGGATTTTGCAGGGTGTCTATGAGGAGCCCACTCAATCAGCGGCCATCTCGCTCCATGGCTAGCTCCGCCGTCCCCCCCCGTCCCCCCCCCCACTTTTGGACTTAGAGAACATTGTGAGGGAACTTGGCAGAGGACTTTTTTAAAAAGGTCACAATTTTTACGTAGATAATTTGTGCACTGGTGTTGCCATTGTTTTGGCGGGGGGCAGCTGAATTTTTGGTTCCAGGCATAGCGGCCATGTAAGGAAACCTTTCAAACCCAGACATTTCTGAAAACTAGACACCAGGGAAATTCCACTGATGTGTAGCTTGTATGGATCGCCTGCTTTTTCTTACCCAGAATTCCCTGTTAACCTCAAATTTAGCAAACAAATCAAATTTTTCTCACATTTCTGTTTAGGATTACTGTGCCGGCACATATTTCCTATCAGCCTTGGTCTCCCAAGTGAAATGATACTTCACTTGTGTAGATGGGCCAGGGGCCTGAGACTGGGAAAGGCTAAAAACCTTGGGATTGTGGGAATAGCACAGCAAGCTCTAAGCGTTATATTTCCTTTAATATACATTTTCAGGATGACTCTGCTTTGCACAACCACACAAATGAGTTATTATTTGTATCGGGAGACCAAGGGGAATTCTGGGTGGTAGGAAATTTGTGCCGGGGCGGTGATCCCAAGCAGAAATGTAAGGACAATATTTTTTCTTTTTTTTAGCTAAATTTGAGGTTTAGAGGGGATACTAGGCAGAAAAAAACATTTTGGGGATCCACGTAAGCCACACATCCTTGGACTCCCCTGGTGTCTTGCTTTCATAAATGTCTGGGTTTGGTAAGTTTCCCTAGATGGATGCCGAGCCCGGGACCAAAAATGCAGTTGACTCCCTTGCAAAGCAAGGTCTTTTTGTAATCGAAATGTTCAAGTCTCCACAGTACATTTTGGGCCATTTCCTGCCACGGGCACTAGGCCCTCCCACACAAATGAGCCACCAATTTTATTGGGAGACTTTTGGGAGTGCTGGGTGGGTGGGTGGAAGTTTTTGACCCCACGCAGATTCCAGAACAATTCCAGGAAAAGTTTTGTTTTTTTAACAAAGTTTGAGGTTTGGAACGAGTCCTGGGTACCAGAACCTGGTGAGAGAAACACCAGGTTTTCTTTCTTAGCCCCGTCTTTTTGGAATTCCTTACCTCTTTCTCTTAGGTTGCTCTCCCCCTACTCCACGTTCAGATCCTTCCTCAAAACGCATCTGTTTACGGTAGCCTACCACTAGTCTCATCCTCTGTTATGTTATTTTCTGTCTCTCCTCCCGACTCCCTCTGTACAGCGCCAAGAAACCTAATGGTGTTAGCGCGCTTAACAAATTGATTTAACATAACATAACATAACACAAGCCACCCCTCCTTGGATTTCCCTGGGTATCTAGGGGCACATTACCAACAACTAGCGATAATTAGCGCTATGTTGGCTTAGCAGCAATATTTTTATCGCCGAGCTGTGGCGATTTTTATCGCTTAGGAACCTTGCTATTATCAAGGTTTATCTCCTAAGCAATAAAAATCGGCCGAAATGCATGAATATCGCTGAAAAGTCAGCGATATTCATGCATTACCGAGCTAATGCTCTTAGCCATGTTATCCACCTACCATTGGAGAACATGGCTAAGAACTACTATGGGGCAGGTGTTAGCTTTTGGAGATAATCGCGCTTAGCCCGAATATCTCCAAAAGTTGGTAATAGGAGATAGCGATGTTAGCGACTGTTTCCAGTCGCTAACATCTTGGCACGCCCACTTTGCATGTCATTAGTGATAAATATCACTGACATGCAAGGCGGGGCCCAAGATGGTCGCTATCTCCTACTAGCTGTCGCTAACTGGTGTTAGCGACAGCTAGGTAATAGGGAGATAATTTTATCTCCGCTTTCTTGGCTTTTAAAGCCAATAAAGCAGGGATAAACCCCCGTGATAATATGCCCCCTAGTTTTCAAAACCATATAGGTTTTCCAGGTTTCCCTAGGTGCTGACTGAGATAGGGCCCAACATTTACACCTAGACACACTGCAAGAAAAGGGTTACTTTTCTGTGAAAACATGTGATGTGTCCACATTACGTTTTGGGTCATGGGCACAAGGCCAACTCACATAAGTGAGGTACCATTTTTATCGGGAGAGTAGGGGAATGCTGTGTGGGTACAAAATTGTGACTCTCACAGAGTCTAGAATTTTCCATCGAGAAATGTGAAAAAAAAGGGGTTTTCTTTTACAAAGTTTAAGGTTTGTAAGGGATTCTGGGTAACAAAACCTGGTGAGAGCCTCACAAGTCACCCCATCCTGGATTCCCCTTGGTGAGTAGTTTAAAAAATGTACCTGTTAGCTTGGTTTCCCTAAGAGCAGGCTGAGCTAGAGCCCAAATCTGCAGTTAAGCACATTGCAAAAAAGGGTCAGTTTTCTGGGGAAAAATGTGTTGTGTCCATGTTGCGTTTTGCCCCATTTCCTTTCTTGAAAACTAGGCCTAACCACCCAAGTGAGGTATCGCTTTTATTGAGAGACTTAGAGAAACACAGAATAGTAGCACACATGTTATTACCAGCTGTCGTTCTCTGCATTTATGCCTAGCAAACGTAAGACAGTGTGTAAAAAAGAAGAGATTTTGAAATAAATCCCTCCAATTCAAATGCTAGTATGGGGATCCATATATTGAGAGATGTGCAAATAACCACTGCTTCTTACTCCATATCTTGTTCCCATTTCGGAAATACAAAGTTTTTTCTTGATACCAATTTTTTACTATTTATATTTTACTAAATGAATTGCTGTACACCTGGTACACAATGAACAACCATTGCAAAGTGCAGCTCAGTTATTGGCTATGGGTACCTCAGCTTCTTGGTGAACCTAGAAGCCTTATATATCCCCACAACCATAAGGGTCCGGTAAACGTAACAGTATATTGCGTTAAAAAATCTGCCATACTTAAAATGTGTTACAGGTGAAAATGTAGACAAAAAGGCCATTTCTTTTCAACTCAATCTCAATATTTTATAATTTCAACTGTTACTTTCTATTGGAAAACCTTGAAGGATCTGCACAAATGATCCCTTGCTGAATTCAGAATGTTGTCTACTTTTCAAAAATGTATAGCTGTCCTGGATCCATTATTGGTTTAACATCCATTTCTACCCCAATTGGAAGGTAGTTGAAAGCATATAAAAAATATTAAAAATAGCCTATGTCCCACTAGAATTTCCAAAACTTGGTAGAAAATGTTGGTTTTCTGACAAATGTCTGCTGGTTCCTCAAAGCTGGGAAGATGGTGATTTTAGCACTGCAAACCCTCAATTGATGCAATTTCGGGGGAAAAACCAGATGCTTTCTTCTGCATCACTTTTTTCCATGTTTCCCTATGCAATCCTGAGGATGTTCGAAAAAAAGATGCACATTTGGCATACCTTATGTGAACAAAATGTTATATGGGCCTAAGCCACACAAAAAGCCCTAAAAGAGGCATGGCACCAGGTGGAGTTTTTTATTGTTGGTTTTATTAATCTGAAAAATTAATGTGCATGTTATTTTTTGTAGAAGCAGTATGTTTGATTTTTAGAGGATGAGGGTGGGGAGATTTTTAAAAGTTAATATTTTTATTTAAATGTAATGTTTCTTTTATTAATGATATGCAAATTAATATTGTAAGATTTTGATAATTATTTAAAAATTATTAATAAAACTATTTGAATGTATTGATATATTAAATTAATCATAAAACATAATTATTTTATTGTTAATATTAAAATATTTATTTTAATTAAAAACATAGATTTTTTTGAAATACTTCAAATCAAAATTGTGGAATGTAAATATTTATGACCCATAAGTTTCATTACATGTTTACAATGTATTAAATGTATTGTTATTTAATTTGTATTTGATATTTTATATTTGCTATGTTTTAAGTGTTTAAAATAATACTTTCATAGATAATGTTTCAACATTTGAAAAAAATAAATCATAACAATCTTCAAAATTGTACAAAATGAAAGTATGGAAATATAATAAATATTTATTATTTATCATGTGCCAATTAAGATTTCTCTGTACTTTTGTATAAAATTGGTTTTCTGAAAGACGCTTATAAAAAAGTTTTGATAATGACAATATAATTATTTAGATTATTGGGGAAAGTCCTTTTAATAGTATTATATATGCTAATATTTTTATTTTTATTCAAATATCATTTTTTATAATTAAATTATATTTGTTTATATATGTTTTATTTTTATATGTATGGTTAATTTCTAAATGTTTTTTCCTTTAGATGATACATTTATTTTCTGTAGTTTATTTTTTCAAAATGTAGTATTATATATACATATTCATAACAATATATTAATTATTAAAAATAATTAACACATTATTTTAAATGTTAATATTTCATTTGAAATATATGGGTCAAATGGTTAGGATTGGAGTTGGTATAGTAAATGTCATCCCTTTAGTTTCCAACGTCTTCCTGTAAATGGTTTAGATTAGAGTAGGAATAGTAAATGTCACCACTTTCCTGTCCAACACTTTCCCCCAAATGGTTTGCATTGGAGTGGGAACAGTAAATGTTGCCCCTTTAGTGTACAGCACCTTACACAAAATTGTTAAGATTGAGATGGGAATACTAAGTGTTGCCCCTTTAGTGTCCAAAGCCTTCCCCAAAATGGTTTATATTGAAGTGGAAATAGTAAATGTTGTCTCCTTAGTATCCAACACCTTCCCCAAAATGGTTTTGAATAGTGTGAGAATAGTAAATTTTCCCCTTTTAGGGTTGATTGCCTTCTTCAAAATAGTTTTGATTGGAGTGAGAACAGTAGATTTAGCCTCTTTATTGATCAAACCCTTCCCCAAAATGGTTTACGATGGAGTGGGAATAGTGAGTGTACCCTCTTTAGTGTTTAACACCTTCTCCAAAATGATATGCGTTAGAGTGGGAATAGTAAGTGTAACCACTTTAGTAAAATAACAGGAAAGTTATTAATTATGAGAGATTTCTAAGTGTTTCGGTATTTTCCTCATCTTGGTATCTTTTAAGGGCAGGAGGCTTAGCACAGTTTGCTTTTTTAGTTTTTAGTAATGTATGTTTTTATAATGTTTACTACCATTAAGTGAGGCCTGCCCCTGCACTTGCACTCTTGTGTGCTGGTGTTCGAGGCCCTCCTCCACCTTCAGGAAAACCTGCACCTCATCCCTGGTGGTCCGGTGGATCCCTGTTCTCCTATGCCTCGTTCCGCTCTTCTCTCTGTTTTTTTTACTCGTTTTTTTGCTTCTCCCTCTGTCTGTTTCTGTTCTGCATTTTTTCTGACTTTCTAATTTTTCCACTTTTTCTTATGTCCCCATAGCCTCCCTGGTGGTCCAGTGAACCTCTCTTCTCCGTTGTCTCGCTCCGCTGTCCGCTCCATTTTTCACTCATTTTACAATCTCTTCAGGTCGTTTCTGCACTTTTATGCTTTCTGTGCTTTTCCTGCTTTCTGCTTTATTTCACTCTTTTTCTTTTTTCCCCCCTTATTCCTCCTTTCACGCCTGTTTTTTCCCAGTGCGACCAATCCTGCTTCCCTCTATGCTCCCGCCTCCCAGCTGTCAGCCCACCCCGACCCCTTCCTAATGGAGGCCGCTATGCGGGTGTGCAGCGGATGTGCGCAGCGGGCACGCCAGAGGCAAGCCTGCCTGCGCCTATCCGTGACCCGACCGTGACCAGCGCCAGGAAACCTGGATATCCGCACCACGAACGCTACGACCCGATGGCACTCCACACCCTCATCCCAGCCTGAAAAACCCCCCTCCATCAGCACCTTGAGACCCTCACGGGTGAGTAGTAGGGCTTAATAAAATGAGTGATTGTTTGATTATGTAGCTAGATGCTTTTCAATTCATATATATTTACTGCTGGCGGTCGCTAGTATGTATTTATAGTTAGGACCTTCTTTCTATTCAAAAAGCGTTTTTTAATTTGCCAATATCTTTGGCGCCTTTTGACAAATCTTCAGGTCATTTTCAAAACTAATGGGGGCTCCAGTCAGCTCCTGTCTTGAAACTTTCGGGGTGATTCCTCAAGCGGGGGCCGAGAAAAAAGGGGGCACCAAAAGGCGTTATCCCCATGTTAAATTCCATAGGAAACTATAGACAGGGGTACAGCTCGAACTGCTGAATGGAATTCCACCAAATTTGTCAAAAAGGTATCTCTTGGTTCAGAAAGCTACCTTTTTTAAAATGTTATAAATCCGTTCAGTAGGTCCTGAGCAATAAAAAAAATAAAAATGTATATATCTGAGCACCGAGGAGGAGTCGCAACTCCTCCCGAGCACGAGCTGACTTCTGATTGGCTGCCAACACTCCAAACCAGGAAGTGTTGGCAGCCATCTTGTGACTCAGTAACCGAGTCACAAGAAATCAGAAAAAAGAAGATAAAAAATAAGAAAACGGGACAGGGTACAAACCACCTGACTCCCTAGGCCTGCTTAGAGGGTCCCACAAGGAGCCCAGGGCCAAAGAAAGCTTTTTAATAAAAAAGAAAATCAACCATATTCGTGCCGGGTGCGTGAATCCGGGCGAGAATATAAAAAGAAAACAAAGCACTTCGTTGTTCTTAAGCCCCTGGGTGGGCCAGGTTCTGGGGGCAATGTCAAATAATGTTATGAGGGCCCCCGGGGGGCCCGCAGCCCCAGGGACTGCCACTTCCCGGGGCTTCATTTATGATTTGCGGGGGGCACTCAGCACCCCCACAGCTTTGGGGACAGCCACCTCCTCGGGCTCAAGCCCCCACCACCACCACCCCTGAGCATAGAGTTATTGGTATGCAGGGTACGTTGCGAACCCCCGGCCTCCGGGGACCACCACCTCCCCGGAGCTTTACAAATGTTGGGAGGGGGGCCACGCGGCCCCCCTCCTGGAGCTCTTCATGACCCTGGGGACCAGCACCCCCCGGGGACGGCTCCTGCAATGTTCTGGGGTGCCCACCCCAGGACATTGCCATTTACTATGACAGGGCGGTAGCACAGCTCCCGCCCTGTCATAGCAAACTCTGCTTTGCTTCGTTCTGCTCTCCCTTCAATGAAGCAAAGCAGAATTGTTTTTGGGCACGGGGAGGTGCATGTTAGCAGCTCCCCTTGCCCAAAAGCAATGCCGGCTCCGGCAGCAGGCAGGGCTCCGTCAGGGACCGTGGGGGTATTAAGGCTCCCCTCCCTGTCCTCAACATATGGATAGCACCCAAGGGATGGGTCCCCGGGGCCAGCTGTGGCCCAGGAGGGGGGCCACATGGCACCCCTCCCCTAATTGATTTTAAGAGAGGCCAGGCCCCGGGGATGGGATCCCCGGGCCAGTTAGCTTGAGAAGGGGGGCCACACGGCCTCCCATCTGGTTTTCTTTCATAAAATAAAATAATGGCAGGCTTTGGGGAATGCGGTCCGTGGGGCGAATACGAAATAATGGAAGTGGATTGGTTTTTTTTTCACGTTTGGAGTCGCGACTCCAGTACGGCTCTCAGCTTGGCCCCCCATGTAACGTTGCGTTGGATTAGTGAATTCATCTTAAATAAATGATTAAGTAGTATATAATTTAGAAGGTAGTGTTGTATTTGTTTTAAAGCGGTTCTGTGATTGAAGTTAATGACAAGATTACAATTGATATAGTTGTTAAATATATATAAAATTTAAAATGAATAGTTAAACTTGAAAAGTGTGTTGTGTTGTAGTACATTGGATTTATGCTTTTGTTTTGTGGATTTGCGTCGGGTGCGCGAATCCATAAAAAAATATATGTATGTGTAAAAAAAATATCATTAGTATTATGTAATAGGTTGGCTCTAAAAAGAGCCTTTGTTTTCATTGTGTGTTTGTTGTAGCTACATGTAAGTGAAAATGGAGAGCTTTAGGTTGTTGAGAAAGACTCTGTTTCCTTGATCTCCATCCCTTGTGTAGATGTCATCCATATCAAAAGTCGATTGTTGTTATATATGGAGCCCATGCTATTGTCTTTGAGGTAAGCAGAAACATCTTTATTGACATTCTTTCTAGCTTTCTCAATCTATGGACAGAATTGATTTGGCCACTTCCATTTCTGTCTTTGGCATATGTTAGAGTATACAAAGAAATTTTGAGGTAAAAGCAACATCAGTTGTGCAAGGATGTCCTTAATTAGCATTTCCAGACCTACCCCAGTCAATGTGCCTAGGTCATTGCCACCACAGTGCACAATAAGGAGGTCAGGGGGTTGGAGATGCAAAAAGGTTTTAACCAAAGGCATCAATTGGTGCCACTTTAATCCTCTCTGTGCAATACAATTAATATCCATATTTTGCAAAGCTAGGTCTTTTTCAATACCTCTGCGTTCAGCATACCCTTTGTACCAGAAAACATAGCTGTCTATAGCTGAGGTAGTCAGTTGGTAGAATGAGAGGTATGTAACATGGTGGACAAGATGCTGTTTTTCAAAAGTATTGATTGGCTGTTTGAGAACATTTTACATTCAAAAATAGGGTGCATGTTACTTTATTTAAAAAGCATGTTTCTTATTGATTGGTAAAAAATGTGTGAAAGGTACAGTAGATAGGATAAGCTCATATTTTAGAAATGTCAACCGCACCTGCTGTTTGCATTTGTAACATTGTGTGGTGAACTTGAAAATATGGTGAACTTGTGACCTGTCAGTTCAGCAGGGGCGTAACACAGGCCCCCGCAGCCCCCGCAGTGCGGGGGGCCCCCTGCTTCAGGGGGCCAGCAGGGGGCCCCTCACTCAAGCCTCGCACGCCAGGGCCTCTTCATTAATTAAATGGGGACGTGCGCAATGAGGGATTGCGCACGCCCGGGCCCCAGCCGGGCATCTGAGGCTCTTCATTATTAAATGTTGCGCAGTTGACTCCGTGTCTGCGCGGTCTTCGGCCTCTATGATCAATATTATAGGCCTGAATTGACCCCCATCTCATGCTAAGCCACGCGCGCAAGGAGTTACATTTATAAAGAACTTGGAGGTGGAGGCCGGCTGCCCCACTGGTTTGTGGGTAGCACCGGAATCATGGTGCTTGACTGCCACGCAGAACTACCATCGTCCCTGCTGCACGATCTGGCCACCCTTTTTTTGGGGCAAAATAATTTCCTAATGCTGGCGAATAATTATTTCCGAGCCGGAGCATGACAGAGTGAGAGTGCTGCAGCCAGTGACATCACCATCACGGAGTCACACTGGTTGCAGCAGGAGGTACAGGCAGAGTTGTGGCACTGGCTGGTTCACTTCGCAGCTATCCGGGGGTCTGATGGACCAATGGGCCCTTTCCCTGTCAACCGCACAACACTTATTGACTTGAGCGTTCAAAAAACGAAGTAAAGTGGAGACAACAGCTGCAGTTAAAACCATCAAAATACAGAGCAGGACGAGCTGGGTAAGTGCGCCCCCTCCCCACCTCCACTAACAGAGCCACCGGCAGCATGTGTGCTGCTAACCCGATTATCACCTCCGTAGTTCGTAGATATGATTATTTATTATAAAAATGCCTACCTGCTTCCTCCCATTGCAACTGTGGAGCCTCTCATATCAGGGATGTAATGGTGTCTTGTTTATTCTGCGATTCAAGAGTCCCAGTCCGGCCCCAGTTATGGTGCTGTGGATGGGTGTTTTTGAGGGGGCACACTTAGGCCTGCGAGTGCCACTAATTAATCACTGTTTGTCTCAGCCTGTGGAAACCGGAAAATTAACACTACCCAGCGAGGCGAGCTCACACGGCCAGTGACTCTCTGTCGACTCCAACCAAGTCAGGCTGGGACAGAAATTAGGCGCAGGCACCAAAATAAAAGTGCCTCACTAAGTGACCAGACAATGCTTGCAAATTGTGCCAGGTTTCAGGCACATCATACAAGCATTTTGCAAGGAATGGAACACATAATGAATTTGAGCCATGCTGTGTTTGTTTTACTAACAGGAAAAACAACAGTGAAAATAAGAAAAAATAGGGCGACAGACAGACAAAAAAAACAGCGAACACACTGTCCTGGCAGGCCAGGCCTTCGGGCACTGTCTAGTTGCCCAATATGCCAGTCCAACCTTGGCTCAGACACACCTTTCAATTCCTTCCTGCTTCTACAGCCTGTGACCCTCTGTAACGACCGGCTTCTCGGACCAGATAGAATCAGCGCACCAGAGCACCACCAACCCAGCCGGAACGTAATCACCTCCCTCCTTAGGACCTATTTACAACAGGTATCTATGTCTCCTACCCAAGGATGGGGAATTAGCAATATACATGCCTAAGTTTTCTATAATACCACACTCTTACCATATAGTCTCGCGGCAACTCAGGCCCAGACTATTCTACTCTAAGGCAGTTCTGACTATATACCATTACACACTGGCCGCAACCAGTGCTCGCTCAAGCCACAATCTTGTGGGTATAAATACCAGTATCCCCCCTGGTACTCTCTTTTATCTCCGTACAAGCCACAGTCCTGTGGGTTTACACATCAGTTTCCCCCCTGATGCTCTCTTTAACGCCGCCTCACAACGACGATCACTTTCCTATGAATACTGTTAGCTCCTCATGTCTGGGAATCTCTTGTTATTTACTAGAGGTACAATACTACAATATTATAGATCACACAATGATGGCCAAATTATATGATGTATGATTTATTCTCCATTTCAAGGGCTGCTCTCTCCCTCATTATTCAATTACCGTTCACCCGATCGGTAGTTGCAACCGTTCGGGAAACAGTACCTGACTAGAAGAACAGGTTACCTTTGCTATACAAGAACAAGAGGCACATGCCGGTTCACTAAGAACTGGGGTACTTTATTTATCATAACAACAATAGCAATAAAACACTATACTATAACATATAGCCTGCAAAGGAAAATGAAAGGTTAGAATGTGCACGCTAATAAGAAAGGGTTGACATCACCTTATTAATATGAAGTCTGGACTCAGCAGTCATCTAGGTTCCCTTCTCGTCTGTGCCTTGGCTCATCTTAAGGTCACACCTCTGCAGTCACGGATACACGTCTGCACCGCTATGCTCTGTCTCCTTCGCCTCCCTCCAAGTCACTGGAACCTTCCTCGTATCAGCTGCTTTCTCTCTGGCTGTTCTGCACCACTCCTCTCTCCTCTCAATCACGGACCATCTTCACTTCTCGGCTTCGATCTTATAACTCAGTTTCTGCCACTCTGGTATTCATTCCCTCAACTAACTGATTCACTTTATATGCTTTGATCTTAATGTCAAAGTTCGCCAGCTGCTCCAACTAAAATAACTTCAATCTTTCTAAGAGAGTATCAGCTTCTCGGTCTTTCTCGGACTTCAAAATGGTGACTGTCTGCCCTGGAATAATTAATGGCATTGATGCTAACGACTAGCTGCCGCCTACAGACTGAGTGACTCACTACCTCATGCTTTCGCTAATTTGGAAGCTTGTCCCTTCATGGAATGTTACGGCCAGTAACCTGCCGCCCACCAAATTCTTGTACCTCCCCGTACCAAGGACACGTTCTCAGCCGGCCGGCCTGATGTTATGTCTTCGTAATGGAGAAAAATACAGTATATCGATAAGGGCCAGCCTGAGCCAGTTCTCTCCAAGCGCACAACACTTCGTAACTAAAACATTACACTTGACCTAGAAGCATCTCAAGCTGCCGGGGCAGAAAGAAAGATGGAGTCTCTCCCGTTTGAGGCCTACAAGGCCCGAAATAAGCATAACTCCATGGAAAGTATAGTAACACTCTTACAAAAGGACGGATTATCACTAATACTAATGAATCTATCCCCTAACATCAGTTTATAAGCCCTGATCTAAGGAAAAGAGTACGGAATTATATCAACACGCCTTGTGAATAGGCTTTATTTACGGTTCTAATCCCTCCATTAGAATGATAGTAGACTGAAGTCACCTCCAATCACCTTCCCTCAAGGAGGGGCCGAAAAAGTCGGTCAGAACATCCTCCGTCCCAGCCTGGCCAAAGATCACACAGCTCAAGTGGTGAAGAGCTGACCTGCAATGAAGCAAAATAAAAGAGAAAAACATTCTTTTACATTAATCGCATGAAATATTCGATTGATTAATACAATCACAAAATTTTGGCCTATATGGCGCAGTGGGGGATAGTTGGCTAGTGGTGTATTCTACTGCTCCAATGTCCCATGAGCGACTGAAAGCACTATATGATGCATATTGAAAGTCTGAATCAGGTAAAAATTGGAGCCTTGGGAGGTCTGACACAGAGCGTATGGTTGAGAGGCGCAAGTGCCAAAGCCATTTTTACGTCTTTATTGCTTGATTTTGCTCGTGACAAAGTGTCACTCGTAGGCGTTATATGTCACTCATCATTCCACTGAAATGACAAAAATGTCACACAAAAGCAATCAGAAAACTTGGCAGCTATGTTAAACTGCTGGGAGCACCAACATTCGGACGCACGAGACTGCACTATTATTGAGGAAAGCTAGGTTCATCAGCATTGGCATTGGAAGAGTGTTGTAAAGATAGGTGCGTGTATGGTATGAGCACGGAGAAAAGCGTTGATAAGAGCTGAGCTGTTACTCTACTGTGCGCAATTGCCAAAGTTTAAAAGTGCAAGGATCATGTGTGGCATTCAGGAAGGCAGAGGTGACATACTCACTGAAGGACAAGAATGCGATTGGCAGTTCTGCACTGTTGAAAACACTGGGAAGTGGTTAAGACGTATGGGGGAAAAAGGACTAGAATGCTGCTACATTCTCAAGTGCGGGCACAACAGGGTATTTAAAGCGATGGATTACAAGATAATGGAGCCGCGTTGTGTGATATGACGTTGCTGCTGAGTAACATGCACTGACTACATAAGTAACTGGACATAAATGCATGTTTTTAGCATTCTCCAGCGTTCTGAATTGTTCACAAGGTATTTGGGGTAAAGTGCGGAGTCAAGGACTTTTTTTTGTGTGTTGCCATTTGTTCGGGTGAGAAGTCGCTCACCAGGGTGGTGGATGTGAGCTACGTGCCAGAGAATAATTTTAATGCTGATTTCTTTAGAAATGCTGTCAAGTTGCCAGAAAATGTCTGTTTTGACGTTACTGGATATTTAAGTATGATGTCATGTTATACAATTTTGTGCAATGCTATGCTAAATGTCAATTGGCAGAATATTTCTGTTTTGTATTGAGTGCTGTTTGATGCAAGAATTAATGCAGGAGTCTAAGAAAGTGTCTATAGGAGTCCATGTGGGTAAACCATGTATGCTGAAAGGGTGGGAGTTGCTGCAATTTATTATTTAAGATGACCCTTCCTCAGGGGTTGAGGAGATGTTGTAACGGTCATGCTGCATGCTGCATCGCACCCTACATATATGAGAGTCCTTTCTCAGGGGTTTAGGATTGTCATGGTTGCGATGCATTGGTTGTGATGCTGCATCTGGTTTGTATCATCCTCCCTTAGGGGTTGAGGAGATGTTAGCGGGGGTCATGTTATGTTGCACCCTAAGATAACAGGGGTTAAGGATTATCATGATTGAGATACATCTGGCCTGTATTGTCCTTGAGGAGATTTTAGTGATAGTCATGTTGTATTTTACCTAAAGTTTGTAGAGTCCTTTCTCAGGAGTTAAGGAATGTTATGATTTAGAGGGTCATGTTGTGTTGCATCCTAAGTTTGTAGAGTCCTTCCTCAGTGGTTAAAGATCGTTAGGTTTGTGTTGCGTTGCCCCCTGAGCTTGCTACGTCTTTCCTCAGTGGTTAAAGGTCGTTAGGGTTGTGTTGTGTTGCACCCTGAGCTTGCTATGGCCTCCTCAGTGGTTGAAGAGATTTTAGCTGGGGTCATGTTATGTTGCACCCTAAGATTGCAAGAGTCCTTCCTCGGGGGTTATGCCATATCATGGTTTAGATGCATCTAGTCTGTATTGTCCTTGAGGAGATTTTATTTATAGTCATGTTGTACTGTACCCAAAGTTTGTAGAGGCCTTTATCAGGGGTTAAGGAATGTTATGATTTAGAGGGTCATGATGTGTTGCACCCTGAGCTTGCTACGTCCTTCCTCAGTGGTTAAAGATCATTAGGGTTCTGTTGTGTTGCACCCTGAGCTTGCTACGTCCTTCCTCAGTGGTTAAGGATATGCAAGGTTCCCTGGTGTATTGTAATCCAACTTTGATTCCTGCTTCAGTGGTTGAGGAATCATCCATGTTGTATCGTGGTCTATTTGTGTTTCCTCCTTCATGGGTTGAGGAACCATCCTTCCATTTAAGTTTATGCGTGGCTATCATATACTCGGTAGTCATGTATTTTTTTAGTTTGAAGATTTTGTTATGAAGGTATTTGTATTACCTGTGAATGTGTGCAGTGGGATGTATGATAATTGTATTTACCGGCCTTGATAATTTCTGAGTTTGGATATTCATAGGACATATTGATTGTTTTACTTTCCATCTTATGTCCTTTTGTATTTTCTATTTTTTCCCAAGGGGTAGAGATGTGTTGTAACCTGAGGTTGTTATAATGTATCCTCTACATAGTTTATCAGTTCCCTGCTGCTCAGGCTGGGAATGTGTGAGATGTAATGGAATGTTGATGAGTGCTTGAAAGAGTGCCAGTTGGAGAGAGTGGGCTGAGCAGTGAGGATGCTGCTCCTGATGGGGCATTTATTTATACCCTGTAACCTAAGAGACATCTTCTTCAATAAATCTACATTTTGTAACCTACGTGAACTGGCTACCTTAATTACAATACAATCAGGGGCGTAACACAGATCCCTGCAGCCCCCTCACTCAGCAGAGCGAGCAAGCAAGCCTCTTCAAGTCTTCATGAATTAAATGGTGCACAGGGCCTCCCCATAAATTAAATGGTGCACGCACGCCACGGCCTCTTCATTAATTAAATGGTGCTGTGCTCATGCCCTGCGGGCCTCTTAATTAATTAAATGGGTGGTGCCCCTGCCCGGCCTCTGAGGCTCTTTAGAATTAAATGGTGTGCGGCGGCGTGAAGTTGACTATGTGTCTGCGCGGTCTTCAGGGTGGGTGACTATGTTCTGGGTGTGGTATTCATCTGGCAGCAGCGCAGCGTCTCCTTTCTCCATCTTCGATCTGCTCTAGCCATTCTATCCTTGTTGTGTGGATGGCTCTTTCTCAGCTTCCTACCGCGGCACGCGAAGTGCACCACATGGTTGCCAGGCAACAGCGTGACGCGAATCGAAACCTGCTTGTCACGTGACACTTGTCACGGTATGTTGAAGTATTGCTGCATGCGCTATTTTACCCCAGCCACACAGCTCAGTACTGAAAAGAAACATAGCGGAGAAGGGTGAAAGGGGGAGTGAGGGGGGCAGAGAGGAGGGGGTCATGAGCGACAGAGTCATGAAGAACTGTATCACGAGGAGCGGAATTAATAACAGTTTATACATCAATTTAAAACGGTTTCAGACAAATTGAAAGCAAGAAACCCTCCTGTTCTTTTCATCAAAAGAGAAAGAAAAATACCATCTCATAGACTAGAAACACTGATTGGTTTGAAGACGAGAACCCTCTGACACCTTTCGGTAAAGTTTGCACTATATAAAACTGCATAAAATAAATAAATAAGAAAACATCAACCATGGATTATTTAATATGGCGTGGCTACTCCACCTGCATTGAGAGTGATCACCCTATTGGTGCAGTAGAGGTGGGCGAGCCAACAAATTAACAGGGAGGGCTGAGACAAGGGTCTGGCTTGCAAGACTGGTGCTAGGCATGAGCAGCGTCGGCGGTTGCTCAGGGCCCTGTGCTCCGCACACCAGCATGGGGTCTCGCACCTGTGCTGCAGCTCTATGCCAGCATTTGTAAAGCGCATAGCTACCTCCAGCGGAGGTGCATGGTGCTGGGGGCGGTCAGGAAGATTACGCAAGCTATTGCCCAGAGTCACATGGTGCTGGGCTAACCTGCCGCTTGAGCCGGGGATCGAACCGTGAACCATGTGGTCCAGAGTCAGGCATCCTGGCCGCTGCGACATACCTCTTCCAGGAGGCCCAGGGGAGGGGCGCCTCTCCGGTGATGGATCAAGCCCTGATCTTTGGACTGGGTAAGAGTGGTCTGCTTAATTCGGACACTCTGTTCATCACCACCCCCTTTTCTGAATCGTTTTTGGCCACTATAGGTGTTGGAGGGTATACTCAGACATGAGTCCCTTGCTCACTGCATCATCAGGATTCAAGCAAGCCGGGCCAACGACGGCTGAAATGCCAGAAACCGGTCCCCGGAAGCTTGTACTTTCTGGTGAAGAATTGGCTTGGTAGTTTAGTCTGCCCTGTTCCCATGATGCACTGGGCCAGGGACAGACTGATTTGCATATAGCCAGGTTCTGAGCTGGGATGGTGCAGTGAACTATATAGCGGTGATGGATCAAGCCCTGATCTTTGGACTGGGTAAGAGTGGTCTGCTTAATTCCGACACTCTGTTCATCACCACCCCCTTTTCTGAATCGCAGCTCTACGCCAGCATTTGTAAAGCGCACAGCTACCTCCAGCGGAGGTGCATGGTGCTGGGGGCGGTCAGGAAGATTAAGCAAGCTATTGCCCAGAGTCACATGGTGCTGGGCTAACCTGTCGCTTGAGCCGGGGATCGAACCGTGAACCGTGTGGTCCAGAGTCAGGCATCCTGGCCGCTGCGACATACCTCTTCCACGAGGCCCAGGGGAGGGTCGCCTCTCTCCTGGGCCTTGCAGGCATCGGTAGTGCTGGGAGGAATAGAGAAAGGTGCCCCCTTCTCCCCTGGGCCTTGCAGCCCTACACCATAGCTTCGAGCCCAGTACACATTTAGCACTTTGGCCTGCAATTGGCGATCCTATCCTAACTGCCCACTCAAAGGCACAGCATGATGCCAATTGTTGCATTTTGGCACCCTGGCAGTTTCAATGGACAAACAGCTTTCTTTCAGTTTTATGAACTGTGAAAGGGTTAGCTTGTCTGTGGCAGGCAGGGAGGGAGGCGTCGGCACACAGGTGGGGTCCTGCACCTTGCAGGTTCAGAAGCACCTTCAACATTTAAGATGCAAACTGGCTTGAATGAGAGATTGAAACCAAATATTTTTGCAGTTATATGCAGCACGAACTTGGCCTGTAGATACTGGAGTGCTTCACAAGAGCAATGGCTACATTACACAAGGACGCATTCATGAGAGATTGAGGGGCATATTGACAATAACTGGCGCAGCCCTGCAAATCAGCAGGGATGCGCCAGTTATGTGCGCCACAGCTCCGCCATCATGGATGCGCCGCATTTACGATGCGGTGCACCAGGGGGCAAACACGGCACAGATTAGGGACGCATCTGTGCTGTAAAAGTGACGCATTGCTGGAGTTGCGTTGCAAGCGCTCCGCAGCTTCAGCAATGCTCTGGGGGCCCTATCTAGATAATGCTGCGTCAATCCTTACGCCTGCTCCAGGCAGGCGCAGGGTTTTGACGCAGCATGGGCCTAAAAGTGACTGAGTGAAATCTTGTAGATTTCACTCAGCCACTTTTAGGAGGCGTTCCTATGCCGGAACGCCCCCCTGCGCAGGAACACCTACATGTGGTGCAGGGCTTTACAATGTGATGCATCTCCCAGATGCGTCACGTTGTAAGTACCCCGCACCATGGCGCAGGATTTGCGCCGCCGCTGCGTCACAAAAGTGACGCATTGCGACGTAAATGAGGTGCAAGGGGCTTGTAAATCTGCCCCTAAGTGATTTGCTCAGAATCACCGTTGATGTTGAGCTGATGCTGAGAGTCAAACATCGTTCCCCAGTCAGCAGCTCTGGCCTAATTCCGCGTTCTGTCTCCTCCTCTACCCCAGTGGCGTAAAACAGACCCGGCAGCCCCTGTAGAGCGGGGGGCCCATAAGCCACAGAGCCCCCACTCAGCACAGTTCTCTGGCCCGAGAGCTCCTGATTAGGAGGGGCCCCTCAAATGTATCTTGCAGGGGGGGCCTCCTCAAGTTTTGTTACGCCATAGCAGTTCAGTTGAATGTTCCATGAACTGTTACTATGGAAACTGGCATTAAGCAGAATGGGCGGAGTGTTGAAACTTAACTGTGGACTTAAAATGTGAAATTGTAATTTATATATAAGTATTTCCCAAGTCAGTAGTATCTTTAGAAGTGGTGTGTTCCTAAAAATAGTGGTATTTTTATTTGTAATATATTTTTGAACTCACCTATGGATTTGTGGCTCCGTCTCGTTGGTGCACGGTGGAGTCGTGACTCCCAGAAAATTCCATAACCAGTTTGGGCACTTTTAGAAGTCAGTTGGTAAGGGTTAATATGTCTAACTAACAGAAATGAGTGTTAGAATTTGAAATTATGTAGGAAGCAATGTGATTTGTTACTTACATTTATCCACACTCAATTTCCTCCCCTTTCCCAACACCCAGACTTGCTGGCACGCCTGGACGATATCTCCCTCCAGCTGCACCTTCTCTCCCTCGAACTACCTGGTTTGAAAGCCCTCTCACTTGAATATCTCCCCTTTTTAAGCCCCCTCCTCTCTAGCCCAAACCGGCCCAGAGGCCCCGCCAGCATCATTGACACAGCTCCCCGTGAGCATCCCTCTTCACCTACCATCTCAAATTCTGTTCCAACACCTAACGCAGCCTCTCACCCAAGACGTGCGTCCTGTCTCACGCCCAATGAAATTGACAGCCTTCTCAAGTCTTACTTGTCCAACACAGACATCAACACGAGTCCAAAGGGCATAATTCAAACTATTCATTCTAACCCTAACAGAGAACCCTACCACAACCTCAGAGTCATAAACAATGATATCCTCAAGAGAATGAACATCATTCAGACTCCTCCAACCCATACTCCGGCTCCACTCAAATGCATACTACTCAATTGTAGGTCTGCCAGCAAACACACCTTTGATATCTTCGACCTCATACAACAGAATAAGATAGATATCATTATCCTCACAGAAACTTGGCTCAACCCCTCAACCACTCCAATCTTTGATCTCTTAGTGCCCCCCACCCAGAACATAGATCGTCTTGACAGAGTTAAGAAGCTGGGAGGTGGCCTAGCTTGTATACAACGGAGCACGCTTGCAGTCTCCCTTACAGAGTCCTCTTTGCCAGTAACTTGCGTATACCTTTGTCTCAACATCTCTAGTAATATTCATCTGTTTTGCAAACTACACACATTCTATCACCCCCATGGCGATAATCTCCCCTTCATTGAACAATTAATGGAAATCATCTCTGGCAATGTGAATTCAGTCCAGTCCCACATCTACCTTGGGGACTTTAACCTTCATTAGTCTCACACTAATGACCAAGCAGTTTCATGCCTCAATTCCTTCTTGAATGATCACAAATTGATTCAAAATTGTAACCTGCCTAATGACCTTAAAGGAGAAACTCTAGACCTCATCAACTCCAAAGGTTATGCCATCTCATTGGATTCCATCATACCATGTGATTGGTCGAACCATCACATCATTTCCTTCCATATAAACTCGGAGGTTTATCAGAGTAAGGCAAAAAAAAAAGATTTGGAAAAGGGACCTCAGAGCTATCAATACAGCTGACCTAGTAACCCACTGTAATGGGGCCCTCTCTTCCCAATCGGACATACTTGAAGTCCATGCTCTCACAGACTTCTACAACTATCCTATTTCCAACATCATGGATACTATGTCCCCACTCCAACAAAAAAATGCACCTGCAAAAACATCTAAACCTTGGTTCAATGGCAACCTAAACTCGGAACGGCGCAATCTAAGGACCATAGAACGTTCCCGGAGAACCACTCCATCTGCGGACCGTCTAAAAAACCTTAGAGCAGCAAGAAGTTTGTATAACAAACAAATCAAGACAGCAAAGGTGGAGTATTTCACATCCCAACTTATCCAAGGGGCTAATCCACCCAAGAAACTGTTTGAACTGGTTAAACAACAATCGGTGGTACCCCCTAACCGATCAGCCTCGGAAGTCAGACCTCCCTCATGTGATGATCTTGCGGCCTTTTTTACTGAGAAAACTAGACTTATTAACATTGATCTGAAACCAGGAGGGCTCCAATGCTACCCAATGAACCTGCACTTTTCCCTGGTCCTACTAGACAAGGCAGCACCATGTAGCTGGGGTATCAAGAACAACGGTTCCTGGGACACCTTTTACCGCCCTCAATGAAAATGATATCTAAAAGGTTCTTCCGAGTATCAACTCACCTAAATACTTCAGCAACCTGTTACCACCTACCATCTTCAAAGTAATTAAGGATGAAATCGCCCCCTTCTGGACTAAGATCGTCATGTATCTCTGTCGCAAGGCACGATCCCAGAATGCCTAAAAGAGGCTCTGGTAACACCTATATTAAAACAAAACACAGCCAACAGTACATATCTTAACAACTTCCGACCTATCTCCAGCATCACCACTCTAGCCAAACTCCTTGAAAAATGCATCCAGTCACAACTATGTGGCGCATCGAAATTTTCCATCTCCTGGACCAACACTAATCTGGCTTTCGAAGTGGGCACAGCACTGAAACAGCTCTCACTCATGTGATGGATGACATCTTAACAATGCTTGATTGAAATAAATCCTGCCTCCTTATCCTACTTGACCTTTCCTCCACCCTACTGACTACCCAACACTGGTTAATTGAGAACCACCTCCTGCTAAACACCTCCAAAACACAATTCCTTCTCATTTCACCCCCGAAGCATACTCCTAAAATCGACCTCTGGATGAACCAACTTACCGCCTTCAACTGCTCCCCCCGCATTATCGACTCAGCTAAATCTCTAGGAATCACTCTGGACAAGTATCTGAATATGAAGACTCACATTAGCAACATGTGCAAGGGAGCTAACCACCTTCTGAGAACACTCGGGAATCTCAAACCTTTCCTACCTCAAGCAGATTTCAAGTAAGTGGTCCAAGTGCTTGTTTTGCAGAGACTTGACTATGGCAGTGCTACGATATGTGGCCTCCCCAAATACACTTTGGCCCCGCTAAAGGCTTCATTGAACACAGCAGCCAGATTGATTACGGGTACCAAGCGAAATGCACACATCTCCCTAGTTTTAAAATCTCTAAACTGGCTGCCCTACGAAGCTAGAATTCAATTGAAGATTGCCTGCCTATCAAACAAAGCCCTTCACTTCAAAACCCCCATCTACCTTGCACAAAAGCTAGAACTATCCGAAGGGCTAGACTGTAAAGGAGTGCTAATTCCCTCCTCTTGAAACCACAGATCTTCCACAAAAAGAGAACATGCCAACGAGTATTCTCTGGCTCTGCTCCAAAAATTTGGAACTCTCTTCCACCGGAAATTCAAAGGATCTCTTCCAAGGCTGCTTTCAAACTGGAAGCAAAAAGATTCCTCATTAATAAGTTCTTACCTTAACATGAGGGGCAATTGTTAGCTCTAATCGCATCAAACATAATATAGTATTGGTTATTATTCCTGTATATGATTATTATTTGTTTTGGTCATTACTCCTGAACATGATTATCGTATTTACTCCCCTTATGTCATTATGCTCCTTCGTATAGCCCATTCTTTGTTCACCCAGGTGTAAAAATTATCTGTTAGGTGTTCACTATTTGTTTCAATGCCTATTAGATTCCCCATTTGACTCATGTTTTGATTATTGTGTTGGTATTGGTTATTATTCCTGTATATGAGTATTGTATTTAGTCCCCTTATATCATTATTCTCCATCGTCTAGCCCATTCCTCGTTCACCCAGGTTTATAAATAATCTGTTATGAGTGCACTATTTGATTCAATGCCTATTAGATTCCCCATGTTAGACTCATGTTTTGATTTGTTACCTTCCTTTCCCTCAAATTGTAAAGCACTCTGATATCCTTCGGGATCAAGTTTGCGTTATATAAAACTTTATAAATAAATCAAATTAAAATAAAATTTGTGTGGAGTGAGAGAGGGAAAGTTTGCCATTACTGGTTTTACCTTGTTGAGAGCAGTGCATTACATTGATTGTGTGCAAAATAATCAAGAACTTTGATGTTTGAAAATATATTATTAAATGTAGAGAGGTTTATTGTAGTTTGTTTTATTCTAGTTAAATATTGTTTGAAATATATTCTGTATAGTATTATGTGTATATTGGTATATGGATTAGTGATTATGGTAGTTTGTTTTAGTGTGTGGATATGTACATTTGTAGTATGCCGCATAATTTTTGCTGTTGCTTTAAATTTGGAGGTGGAGTCTGTCAAATTCGAAGATCTGCATGGACTTCTGTCTGAAGTATGTTTCTACTTGTATATGTATTTTCCTATGTCTTATACATTTGAAGGTGCCTGATGTATAACAAAGAGATGTTGTTGCTTTTTATGTGGTAGGCTCAATACTGTGAGCACTAGTGTAATGGTGAAGATGCAGCAAGTGTAAATGATGCTGAGAGAAGGTGCTATTAATTAGGCTTCTTTTTTCAAGTTTCTAGAGAGGTACAGTTGAAGTATGCTGCATGAAATTGGAAGTTTGTTCTGTGAATTTTTAAGGTTTGGATAGTGTTATGGTACAGACATTTTCCTGTATGGTTTTAGTAATATGGTGAGACTTGTACTAAAGACATGTGAAGGGTTCCTACTTTGCATTTGGGTAGGTATATTAATATAAGTATTTGTACAATGGCTAAGCAGTAGCCTGAAAGTGAGATTTGAGATGTTTGGCGAGATATCCTTTATTAAACTAATTTGTATGATGTGAGAAAAGTTATATTTCATATATACTGCATACATTTGTCTTTTTTGAAAATGCAAGTGTACTCTGTCATGTTTTGAGCTGTGCATGGTGTTGTGACAGAGATATGTGGCTACTTGCTCATACACTAAAATCACCCAGGCACTACCTCTGCACTCCTGTAATTAGCCAGGCAGTACCTTAGTACTTCTGTAATCAGCCAGGCAGTACTCATGCACTTTAAAATCACCCACTCACTTTTTATGTATTGCCGTAATCCCCCAGATATTACCCTTGCGGGCATGCAATCACCCAGGCTCTGGTTATGTACTACCCCTATAGTCATGAAATCATGCAGGCTGTACCTATGCAGTCAAGTAATAACCCACACACTACCCTTGCACTCATAGCATCACCCATGTCTTTCTGTTGCATTCATCTATTCACCTAGGCAGTACTCAATGACTCATCGATGCCTTTGGTGGTATTTATACACTTAACCGTGCACTCAACTTCTATGTCTGGACTTATTCAATTAGCCAGTCACTTTTAATGTTCTACTGAAATTACCCAGTGAATACCTTTGCACTCATACAATCACCCAAGCACTACCTATGGAGTTATGCAATCACTCAAGCAGATCTATACCATGTCTCAGTTTCTAGGTTTCACTACATTCCAGAAATATTTTATACATATTTGGTTTAGATATCATGATGTTTTGAAAAGGTAGATACATATGTATGTGTGCTTGTAACAATATGGAGAGACTTATACTTGTGTCATGTAACAGTCTGCTGCTTTATATTTGGTTAGGCCCAACTCTCATGCAGTTATCAAAACACCCAGGTACTCGCTATGCAGTCTTCAATACAGACTACATCCTTCTTGGAGACCTGAACTTCCAACTTCAGAACAACAATGATAGCAACTCCACCACCCTGATAAACAACCTCGCCAACCTTGGACTCAGACAGCTCGTCACAACGCCCACCCACTCCGCCGGTCACATGCTCGACCCCATCTTCTCCGCAAGCACCCACGTCACCTTCAGCCACACCACCGAACTCCACTGGACAGACCATTGCTGCATCCACTTCACCTTCCAGAAACCCACCATACTCCACCACTCTCAAAGGACCCCCTCCCGCAGCTGGAGCAAAGTCACTGAATACCTGCTAAACACTGCCCTCTCCCAAAGCCCACCCATCGATCCAACCAACACCGCCGCCCGCAACCTCAGACAATTGATAAATGACTGCGCCAACACTCTTGCCCGATCAAAAAACCCTCCAACAGACAGACCAACAGGAAAGCAAGCTGGTTCACCGGCGACCTCCAGGCCTCCAAGCAGACGTGCCGAAAGTTTGAGAAGAAATGGCACCAGGAACAGACACCGGACAGCCATGCAGTCCACAAGAGCACCATCCGCAGACACCATCACCTCATCCGAACTGCCAAAAGGGCCTCTTTCAAGGACCGCCTCGACAACAACGCACAAAACTGCAAAGAGCTCTTCAACATAGTGAAGGAACTCTCCAACCCCAGCTCCAACACCAACGACATCCCACCATTGCAAGCCTTGTGTGACTCCTTAGCCACCTACTTCCATCGGACGATCGTAGACATACATGACAGCTTCATCAACCAGACCCCTCCCGACAGCCACCAATACCTCAGACTCACTACCCCCCTTCCGCACCAACCCACTGCTCGGCAGGACCCACACGAATGACGACGATACCACCAAAATCTTGAACACCATCCACTCTGGGTCTCCGTTAGACCCATGCCCACACAAGCAGTAGAAGCACCCTTCCCCCACCCCGCCCCCCCTAGCGTCTTGAGACCCTCACGGGTGAGTAGTGCGCTTTACAAATGTTTTGATTGATTGATTGATGGATTCCAATTATGCAGGTACTACATATGCAGTGTTGTAATCACTCAGGCATTACTGCTGCACCGATGCAATCATGTAGGCACTATATATGCACTCATGCAATCACCAAGGTATTACACATTCACTCTTTTGATCATGTAGGCACTACTCATGCACTTATATAATCACCCAGGGACTAACATTGCAGTGCTTCAATCACTGAGGCACACTCCTTGTACTCATGTATTCACTCAGCGAGTAGTCATGCTGTTATAAAGTCATCCAGGCACTACCTTTTGTACTATTACTCAGGCTCTACCTCAGTAGTCCTGCAATCACCCAAGAAGTATCCATGCACTTATAAAATCACCCAGTCACTTCCTATGTAGTCATGTAAATCCCCAGATATTACCCCTGTAGTCATGCAATCACCAGGGGTTACCTGTGTACTCCTATAATCCCCCAGACCTTATCCCTGTATTCATGCAGTCACCAATGCATTAGCTATACAGTGCTTCAATCACCCACACTATCCTTGCACTCTTTCAATCATGCACACACTTTTCTTGTACTTATGTAATCACTCAACCACTTCTCATGTACTTTTAAAATCACCCAGTCACTACCTTTGCACTCCTGTAATCACTCAGGCAGTATCTTAGTAGTTCAGTTATCACTCAGGCGGTACTCAGGAACTTATGAAATCACTCACTCACTTCCTGTGTACTTCAGTAATCCACCACTGATTACCCCTGTAGTCATGCCATTACCTATGCACTAGTTATGTACTACCCCTACAGTTATGGAATCATGCAGGGTGTATCTATGCACTCATGTAATAACTCACACACTACTCTTGCAGTCATAGAATCACGCAGGCCCTACTGTTACACTCACCTATCCACCTGGGCACTACTTAATGACTCATCTATGCCTTCAGGTGGTTCTTATACACTTATCTGTGCACTCAAAGTCTATCTCTGCACTCATGCAACTAGCCAGTCACTTTTCATCTTCTACAGCAATTACCCACTGACTACCTTTGCACTCATACAATCACCCAACCACTACCAATGGAGTTATGCAATCACTCAAGCAGATCTATTACATGTCTCAGTTTCTAGGTTTTACTATATTCCAGAAATATTGTATACATATTTGTTTTAGATATCATGATGATTTGAAAAAGAAGGGACATATGTAAGTGTGCTTGTAACAATATGGAGAGACTTATAGTTGAGTCATATAATAGTCTGCTGCTTTATATTTGGCTTTCCCAACACTCATGCAGTTATCACCAAACCCATGCTTCCAATGCATAATCTGATCCTGGGGCTCAGCCCAATGTGGACCCATTGTTGCATTGCCAAGGACATATACATCCCTTCCTTGGAGTAGATAGAAACCACCATAAACACTACAATCACCATTAACTTCTTAATCTCCATACATCACTAGCATGGATGTGTAGCAACCCTGCCTACCACAGTAAATTTGTGTTTATACCTTCTCTGCACTTGAAAAATGAAAATGTCTTATCTCATGTCAAAGTGTGCCTAAAGATAAAAGCATATTACAATTGTGAATGTAATGTTTAGACCAAACCTTGGTCATGAATTATGCTCACATAGGTCAATACACACTCATAAACATCCTTCAATAGGCAGGGACAATAAAAATAGACTTAAGTTAGATTCATAAAACACATTTTTATATAGAAACATTACAACTCTAGGGGCATGGGTCCTGAAAATAGGTACAAAGGTTGGGTAAAAACGTGGCAGGTACTTAATGACACCAATCATCCCATCTAAGCACTGATATAAATGTTAGCAGTACCATTAGAAAGGGAAGACTCTCCCCTTTTCAGAAATACCCCTCTCTAATCAAGCTTGCTCAGGAATTGCTGCAGGAGGGTGGTTCCTAGACCCAAATATCACAACAACCCACAGCCCCACAATGAATGCAGCATCCCCACAATGATTACAGTTCAATAAAAAATATTTTGATGCTTCCAGATTTATTTTTGGAAAATTTCTGTTGCTGGAAATAGGTCCATCCACTCAAGAGAGATAACATTTTTCCAGGAGGGGGAATTAGGGGTGGGTGGAATATTCTGTTACAACCGCGGGATTGACAGAAGTTTGTCGACTTCATGTTACTCTTGTAACACAGAGTACCGGCCCAATTCCACCAATCGCTGTATGGCAGATTTTTTTTTGAGGCTCCAGAATGGTAAGTTGGTGAGCAAGATTTGGCATCCTCTACCGTGATTTCTACTCGCTAGGAGGACACCCGGCAAGATTTTTCTAATGCTGGCCGTTGCACCCTCCGGCACATCATGTGTGATGTTTCAACACGGATTGCCCTATCGGTGCTAAATCACAGCTTGAGCAGTGTGACATGCCTATTTCCGCCCAGTGCAGGAACTCTGTGAAATCTAGCAATGTTTTATGTAACTCTGTGGAATTACACGTACTCAAAATCTACAAGTTCCGCCCACCCTAGTGGGAATGCTGGGTGTTAAAAGCTTATTAATCCAGGCAGATTTCACAGAAACCTGAGAATGTTTGTGATTTACCCAAGGTTTGATGGTTGCTTGCCATTTTGGTAAAACAGAATGAAGTTGGATGCCCACAAGTGACCCTCCCTCGACTCACCGAGGTGTCCAGTTTTCAGAAATGTCTGGGCTTGGTAGGTTTTTCTCGATGTCGGCTGATCCCCAGTTCAAATCCAGCAGCTACTCATATAATGTGTGAACTTCAAGGAAAAAATCTTGATGATTCCACAACTTATTTTATGGCTTTTCCTGTCACTGGTGATGGGCCCACCCAAACAAGTGAGGTACTATTTTTATCTGGAGAAATACTTTGATGCAGCATGATAGGATATGTGTTATCATTTATTGAATTTCATTGCATTTGGCTTCCAAATATAATTCAGTGTGCACAAAATAACAGATTTTGTAAAATACACTCAGAATTACCTAATATTATAAGTACTTCTAGATTCAAACTGGTAATTATAACCCCTTTCTCTAAACTAGGATTTGTAATTAAATTTCATAAAAGCATTGTGTTCTTTCATACCCATTGTTTATTTATTAGAGTTTACCTTACAAATTGATGCCTGGTCAAAACACATTGAAAAATCATTAAGATCTGTTGATGGCTGTGGGTGTTTAGTGTTTTTGAAAACCAACAAAGACTATATATACCTGGGATTGGGAGTGTTTACCAGATGTACAAGTATGTCACTTTTGTAGCTCAGTGTAATAAATTACAAATAACATCACTATCACCTGTTTATTTTTTCATGATTAGTTTCTTTGGGAAACATATGTGCAACTACAACAATGGCTGAATTGAGATTTGGGGGCTGGGGCGTCCCCTGCCCAGCTTTGTATGTTCTATGAACCCCTCCATTGTATCTTTGGGCAGTCAGACTCAGCTGGTGCGCCTTTGAGGCCTGCGGAGCCGGTTGAGGGCCCTGGGCATTCAATGCCGGCGGCTTCGGCCCCGGTGCCGCAGGGTCCCATGGATCCAGGCCTGGATCCTGATTGACGCCGGTCGACCTTACTCGTCCTTCCCCGGTGCCGATCCTGGCATCGACATCTCAGGCGTCGGCTGTGCCCCCAGGCCAACCCTGTCCCCTTCCTCCTACCCGAGATGGACCAGGAGCTAGATTGACATCACCCATTGTCGAATCCGATGTTGGAGGGTACTTTTGTTCCCTTGTTCATCCCAGATGTTCCCTGGTGTTCCCTATTGCCCTCGGGTGGTGATGAGGACTGGGAGGTGTCGCTGGACCCTTTGGCAGACCAGCTGGAAGAGCCTGACTGAAGAGAGGGATTGGGTGACGCCAGTGGTCAGGATACCTCTCCAGACCGTGGTTATGGAAGAGGGAGAGTCCTATGCGGTGGTGGTGCGTAGGGCGGCCGAGGCTTTGGGCTTAGAGTTCCCTACAGTGGCAGTCAGGACTAACTTCCCGACAGAGGTGCTACAACCGGCAGCAACCTCCTCTGAACTCCTCTTGCCCTTTAATGAAGCCCTCATGGACGTCCTTCTGGGCACCTGGCCCAAGCCTAGCACAAGGGCTCCTGTGGAATGAATAATTGTCCGCCGCTACCGCCCGGCTCCAGGCGATCCCATTTTCCTCTCCACCACCCTTCCCTCGAGAACTTGGTGGTCCAAGCCTCTTCTTCCAAGGGCTCATTCCCTTCCGCTCCCCCGGATAGGCAATCCAAGAAGCTGGACCATCTTGGGAAGTGTATGTTCTCTTCCTCCAGCTTGGCGCTGCGTTCCGTGAATACTGCATGCCTCTTGGGCCTTATACCCATACAGTTTGGGGTAAGGTTGCACGGGTGCTACCTCAGTGCCCAGAGGAGGCCTGCGCCCTTCCCTTCCAGGCAGTTGCAGATGGGAGAGATGCAGCTAAATTCACAATCCGCTATGGGACGCTTTCACACCGTTTATTAAAAGAAATCCAACATTTTGCTACATTTTGGCCATTTTCTTATTTCCTAAACTAAAAGCAGTGGGCATCTTTAAAATCCCAACTTGTGTGGGAATAAAGGATGAAAATGTGGTTATGGTATCTTTTGCTAAAACAAGATTTGAAGGCTTAAGAATGAACTGTTATCCTGGAAGGTCAGTTAAGCTCACTTCTACCGGACAACAAAGCCCACCTCTCCACCAATGACCTCACTGACCGGTATAATTCCGAGCTAGTGTCCATACTTGAAAAACTAGCGCCACTAAAGCTCAAAAGAAGCAGAGCCATCCCATCCAGAACATGGTTCAACGCTGACCTCAACGCAGATAGGAGAAACCTAAGAGCCAAAGAAAGAAAGTGGAGAAACAACCCAACGCCATCCTCCGCGACCAACTGAAATCAGCCCGCAGGAAATACAACAACCACATCAGAAACAAAAAATCCAGCTTCTTCCGCGAGGCACTGGACAAGGCCAAAAACAGACCGAATGAGCTCTACAGCATCATCAGACAACAAACCTCCAAGCCACTGTCCTCATCTGTACAGGCGTCCAAAGAACTATGTGACAACTTCGCCTACTTCTTCATAGATAAGATCGCAAGAATCGAACTATCACTAGACATCAACAAACCACACCCCAAGAAGAGCAGCACAGCTGTATCTCCGGCCCTCTCTCCTGGCTCTTCTCTCACCCCCTTGCTCAGCTTTCGCCCCGTTCTAGAAACAGAGATAATCTTGTTGATCTCGACCTCCAAACCATCAGCACATATCTCAGACCCCATTTCTCACCTACTAATCAAGAAAATGAAGCACGCTTTTGCACCTATATGGGGCAAAATCATAAATAGCTCCTTAAAAAATGGAGTGGTCCCTGATTGCCTAAAATTGGGGTAAGTCACCCCCCTGCTTAAAAAACCCGGTCTTGACTCAACAGACTTGAACAATTTCAGACCTATATCTAACCACCCCTTGCTTTCTAAAACACTTGAACGATGCGTACTTCTGCAACTGACACAGCATCTGGACAACATCAACCTCCTAGACCCTCTCCAGTCTGGCTTTAGACAAGGCTGCAGCACAGAAAACACGATGCTGAACATCATAGATGATATCCATGGATCTCTAGACTCAGACAAATGCTGCCTCCTCATTCTCCTTGACCTTTCTGCAGCATTTGATACGGTGGACCACAAACTCCTCATCAAGGCTCTTCAAGAAAGAGCTGGTCTTGGCGAGGTAGTTCTCAAGTGGTTCTCCTCATTTATACACAATCGCACGCAAATAATAAAAATTAAGAGCTTCACCTCCGAAACCCAGCAAGTCAACAAGGGCGTCCCCCAAGGATCGGTGCTCTCTCCTCAGCTTTTTAACATCTATATGAAACCGCTCTCCAAGCTACTCTGAAAAGCCAACATCCGCTTCCACCTCTACGCGGATGATACACAGATCTATCTGGAAACTTCCTCTCTCAATGACATCCAAAGACTAAATGATGTCCTGAAAGATGTTCAAGAATGGCTGACAAACAATCACTTGAAACTAAATCCAGACAAGACCGAGATACTCCTCATCTCGAACAAGGAAGACAACCCTCAAATCACCGAATGGCTAAAGGCAATCGATGCGCTCAAAGGGAATCTTACTCTAGCAGACTCTGTTAAATCTCTTGGCGTCACCTTAGACTCTAAACTAAACATGATAAAACACATTAAGAACTCGGCCAAAAGTGCATTCTTTAACCTCAGACTTCTGAACAAAATCAAACCCTACATTCCTAACAAGAATCTCAAACTGGCCACTCAATCTCTGGTACTGTCAAGACTGGACTATGGGAACGCAATCCTATCAGGTATTCCTAAATCGCACTGGGCACCGATCAAAACAACATTACATGCGGCAGCCAGAATGATCACCGGCATCAAAAAATCTGATCACATCTCCCCAGCACTCAAAGAACTCAAATGGCTCCCAGTAGAAATGCAAAGTAACTTCAGAACGGCCTGCCTAACCCACAAAGCCCTCCATACCGGCAAACCCGAATACTTGGCAAAAAAACTAAAAAAAAGCAGGGTAAGTCAGGAATCTGAGAAGCTCTAACTCCTTCCTGCTCATCTTACCTAAAACTAGAAAGAAAAGAACAGCGGACTGCTCTTTCACGGGAAACGCCCCCAAAATCTGGAACTCCATCCCCGCACATCAGAACCATACCGTCCTTTGTGGAATTCAAAAGTCAACTCAAATCCCTGTTCCTTATCCGTTCCCTTGGTTGTGATAACTCGAAACAGACAGCAACCCCTGAACTATGCGACTGCACTGAATCTTGTAACCCAAGAAGTTCTGCATTACAACTATGCACCTCTCACTTTGACACTCGTTGATTGCTAATACCTTTCATATGTCATGCTTCTGTTGATTATATGCTTTTCTCTTACTGTAAAGCGCTCTGTTACCCTCGGGTCATGCAGCGCTATAGAAAACTTCTTAAATAAATAAATAAAATAAACTCCCACAAAACACATGCATTTTCAGCATCCTTCATTTCAACACTAATATCTCCATTACTAGTGACTGATCACCTAGACCTATCCAAGAAGAAACGCTTAAACCCACTGATCCCACACTAAGAGCTCCATTAGGATGACGGGCAGACTTTGCCCGCCCGTCATCCCATCGTAAATCGGGACCGCCCGCCATAAGGGCGGGGGTCCCGGGGGTGCCATTATGATGTGCCCGCCACAGTGGCGGGCACATCCTCGCCACAGTGGCGGGCACATCCTCTATTTTCAGCATTGTGGCGGGCGGTGCTCTCTGCACCGCCCGCCACAATGCTGAAAATGCACTCTAACATTGTCATGTGCAAAGCGGCAGGCACCGCGCGGTGCCTGCCGCTTTGCAAATGACAATGGAGGGGGGTACGACAGGTACCCCCCCACGTGACCCCCCACCTGTACTTCACTCTGGGGGCCCGCAGGGGGCCCCCAGAGCGAAGTCCGCATGCCTTTCCGTGGCGGCATCGCCGCCGCGGAAAGGCACTGCACACCAACCATCATATGTCTGGCGGTGTCTATTAGACACCGCCACCATATTATTCCTTTTCTGCCCCGGCCGCAAGGCGACAGGGGCGGAAAAGTGGTGGGAAGTGTTTCCCTCCGTTGCGTTCCCCCCCGCCATTGTAATGTGGCGGGGGGGGAAAGGGTGGTGGGCGGGCATTTCTGTTGGGCGGATCGCCACCGCCACCATGGCAGTGGCGATCCGCCCGACATCCTAATGGAGCCCTAAGTTCTATAACAGGGTTGATGGTATTTAATCTTCCATTCCGATTTGGCAATTTTTTCTAGGTGAATAATGTAATCTAGTGCAACAAAAGAGAGCAATGACCAATCCTCTCCTAAATAAAAATCAAACACAGTTATAAATAAACAAAGCAGACCCACCCACTTGAAGCATTATCCATCATTTAATACAATTTTGCAGACTACTGTCACCAAACAGCTTCAGGCACATTTTAAATACCATGACATGCTATAAACAGGCAATTTAGTTTCTGCCCTTGAGAAAGAAAACGCGGTGGTAAATATAATTGATAATATTCATATGGTGTTTTAACAGAGAATCTTTACAGATGAACGTCTCCTTGGTGTTTAACACAGAAGTCCATCAAATTCCCCTCGAGATAATTACGATAGACTGCAGATGGACACCATTGACTTGGTTCATATCACCTTTGGATGACCCAGTCTCAACAACTATCTTTCTTACAGCCCTACTAGTGGAATTGTGGGATCCTGCCATTTCTCTGCGTGTTATACATATGCATCAGAAGCTTAGCAATATCTAGAATTTTATTTTTGTTATCACTTTCATGATAAAAATACTCAGATCAGCATTGGACTAGATGGATCACCCAATCAATAGAGTTGAGGCTCATATACCTGCCTCAGGGACTTCTGTGTCTGAATGCAGGGTAATTGGATACAAAAGAAATTGTGGTAAACCTGAGATGGTATTGTTTGGGGTTGGATAAAAAAATCCTTGATTTTTGTTTTGAGAGGCTCAATGTCATCTTTTGATGGTCATATACTCATACTGGCATTAAAGGAAGAGAGGGCAGCTGTCAAAATGAATGAAGTCTCCACATATATTGCATAGTTATCAAACTGATTTCTGATTATATGAAAGTAAGGTAGGTGGATCATTAATCAGATGTAGATGTAGAATGCATTTCATTATTTAGGTATAGCTCAAATACTGTCCCTTATGGTCCAAGTGGCTAAGAATGCTGCACAAAGTTGGCATTAGGAAACAAGGGGGCATATGTACAAAGAAGTGGCGGAGTGAGGCGGTAGCCGTCTTGGCTTAACTCCTCACTCCGCCACTTCAGAAACGCAAGTCTGCACCATATTTACAAGAATATGGTGCAGCTCTGCGTTTCCTCCTGCGCTGGCGCCACACTTAGCTGCCTAGCGCCAATGCAGAAACCCTTGCACCATAGTGCAAGGGTGCCTGCGTGCAGGGGAAGATTGTTTATGTGTAAGAATGTGTCCCTTCCTGCACATAAACAATCTGTAAATGCAATTTTTTCACTTCTATGTGTGGTGCTTAATGCTTAATAGAAGTTATGTGAAGTAGATTCAGTGAGTAGTATATTGCAAATTATTCCATCCTTACAAGTAGCGGCGGCCAGCACAGGTAAGCGGAGTGGGGCGGTGGGGCGGGCGAGTTGGAGGAGAGGTCGACAGGTGATGGAATAGGTATAATTAAATAAATAAATAATACCAATTCCGTCGTCCGCCAACACACCTCCCTGCTGCGCCCTACCCCACCCCACCGCGCTTACCTGTGCCAGCCGCTGCTGCTTCCAAGATGTGGTGAGAGGTTCCTAAAATGCCACACAGAGTAGCTACCTCAAAGATATAAAATGACTTTAGGAGAACAAAGGGGCACCATAACCAAGGGGCTGCAAGACTAGTATGTTATGCCCTGATATTCAAAGGAGAAAAGACCTGACCTGAAATGGCAGGAGACCACAGGATGAGAAAATGAACATCGCTTATCCAACCAAGTAAGTTGTTAGGAAGAACATGAAAAAACACAACATTAAGACAATAGAATGGTGAGAATACAAACATTTATTCAAATTTGCATATCATAGACAAAAAAGATGCTTTTTTTTCAGGATGGCCTGTTGCTCTGCTACAGTTTTGGAGTTAGTTTAAATCTTTATCTATACAAATATTATAAAGGAAGAACTTTGAACTTTTGAGGCGGGTAAACTCAGGAACCACAGCGCCAATCCACACACCCAATACATCGTTGTAATCGTCAGGGTGTGCAGATGGACATAGGCTATATAAACGTAATAAATATACGTTATTTAAAAAATTTCCCCCCCAAAAAAGTAGTCTCTTGGAAGAAGCGCCGGCCGCGACATGCGTGCCCGACGTGAGGAGGAGCGGCGTCCAGGAGCGCAAGGAGGACCGGCGGACATGGCGCGGGGAGGAGCAGTGAGGAGCGGCGGACAGGCGGTGAGGAGCGGCGGACAGGCGGGGAGGAGCGGCGGACAGGCAGGGAGGATCGGTGAGCGGCGGATGAGGTAGGTTATTTATTTATTTATTTAGGAGCGGTGAGCGGCGGAAAAATGAAGCAAAAATGAAAATCGTGAGCAAGAGGAAGGAAACAGAGCATTACAAAAGTGAGCCAAACGGTGCATTACAGGAGGAAAAAGTTACATGTGCAGGTTACAAAAGCGTACATCGTGAGCAAGAGGAAGCAAACGGAGCATTACAAAAGTGAGCCCAACGGTGCATTACAGGAGGAAAAAGTTGCGTGTGCAGGTTACAAAAGCGTAGAAAGTAAACATAGAGGTAGAGGAGGAAAAAGTGACGTGTGCAGGTAGCAAGAGGAAGCAAACGGAGCATTAAAAAAGTGAGCCAAAACGTGCATTACAGGAGGAAAAAGTTACGTGTGCAGGTTACAAAAGCGTAGAAAGTAAACATTGAGGTATAGGAGGAAAAAGTGACGTGTGCAGGTAGCAAGAGGAAGCAAACGGAGCATTAAAAAAGTGAGCCAAACCGTGCATTACAGGAGGAAAAAGTTACGTGTGCAGGTTACAAAAGCGTACAAAGTAAAAATAGAGGTATAATACTGCAATATATGGAGGAAGGCTCTGGGGGATCCACGGACAACGTCGGGGCGGGCGGGGGCCATGAAGCCTAATTGCTCCCGGACAACGTCGGGACGGGCTGCTAGTAAACAGATAAAATACAATATTTGTTTAAACTGGAATTTCGGCCATATACAAAACTGGCATGAGAAACTGAATATACATGCACCAAATGCCAAAATACAATAAAAGCAAACACTGCAGGACATAATTTTTAGTTGCCCTTGAAATTTCATGCAGCATTTAAAAAAGTTAGAAGTAGTGCAAGTAATATTCCCAATTTTACAGTAGTTCTGAAATTCTTTGTGAAGTCCAAGTTATTTATATACAAGAGCATTTTCGCCTGTGTAAATATGATGCTCGGGCTCAATGACATTCCCAAGCTCTTTTTTTTCTCCATATGAAAATAAAATCTCAATGGATACGTGTAGCAAACTTCTCCAAACCAACAGTGTTGAGAGTTTTACAACCCAGTGAAATTTTGTATTTCTGTACTTTACAGGAGCAAATATCGGACTATCTACACAGTTGGAATGTGGCTGGCAAGGGATTGTGAATACCAACATGCTTCAACCTGCTGGAAAATTCAAACTTGCCCCTTGGAGCAGATTTGCACACCAGTTGCTGTATTATACAAAGTGCCCCGGGCGTAACAGACATGTGCATCCACCTTGCGCACCCTGAGGCACTTTGGTATTATAGAAAGGACACAGACGCTTGTGCAGCCCTTTCTGTAATAAAGATAGTGCTGGTGCACATATAGCACCAGCGCTAACACTAGAGGGTGTTACCTCATTTGCACAGGGCATGGCCCTATTCAAATGAGGGAATCCCTATGTCTCTGTGCCCACACTGTATTATAGATGTGGGCGCAGAGACAAAGAAGCTGTCAGGAGGTGCACTGATATTGCGCCACCTCAAAGGTGGCACACTGTTAGTGTGCTCGCTAAAGGTAGCCCTCTAGAGGGAGAAAGGAGATCTCATGAACCCCCCCCCCCGACATCCCCTTGCAGGCAGGGGGGGAATCACTTATTATATACGCTTGCAAAGGGATCTTTAACTCCCCTTAAAGGTGCAGGCGGGATGCCGCCAGTGCAGTGAAACACGAAGCGGCTGCTTCATAGCCACTCTGTAATTCACTTGAATGCGCTTACCCCAGGGCAGCACGACTTCATGCCTGCCCTGCGGGCAGCGCATTCCACATAATACAGCGCACTCTCCACATTAGTGCCAAGCACACATTTTGAAAGGTGTGCTTGGTGCTAACAATGAGAGTGTGCTGTATTCTATAATATCATACATATGGCGCATCTTCCTTGTTTGAACCTGGTGCACCTTTGAAAAGGTGCGCTTGGCGCAAATAATGAAAATGCACCATATTAGCCCCCAGGGCAGCCGTAAACTCATGCTACTGGGGTCTGCCCATTCATGTGAAAAAAGGAGCGGATGCTTCGAAGCAGCTCTGTGTTTCACAGATCAGGTGGCAACCCACCTGAACTTTTAAGGGGCATTAGAGATCCTTTTGCAGGTGGATGCAGTGATCGACTGCATCCACTTGCAAGAACCCTCCTCCAGAGGGAAGCTACAAGGGGGTGTGCACTTACAGTGTGCCACCTTTTAGGCGGCACACTGTCAGTGCACCTCCTGACCACTTCTTTGCCTCTAAATCCACATCTGTAATACTACGCAGAGGCAAAGGGATTCCCTCATTTGTATGGGGACATGCACCCATACAAATGAGGGAGTGCCCTCTCATGATAGCGCTCGCACTTTATGCCTGTCAGTGCTATTGGTATTACAAAAGGGGACGCACAAGCATGGGAAGCCCCTTCTGTAATACCAAAGTACCCTGGGGGCATGCAAAGCGGGCACCAGCGCTCGTTGCACCCCCAGGGCTCTTCTGTAATACGGCCCCTGGGGCCGTTTTACAGAATGGCTGTATTTTCCTTGTTAGCACCGGGTGCACCTTTCAAACGGTGCTCTGAGCGCTAACTAGGAGAATGCACAGTATTAGATGGGATGCGCTGCACTCTGAGCAGCCGTAAACTCATGCTGCCCTGGGGGCAGCGCCTTCAAGTGAAATATGTAGTGGCTTTGAAGCAGCCACTCCATGTTTCACCGAGCAGTCGTCAACTTGCCTGCACTTTTAAGAGGGATGAGAGATCCCCTTGCAGGTGGGTGCAGTGAGTGTTGTACCCACCTGCAAGTGGAAGTCTAGAGCGTCCATAGAACCCCCTTCACCCCTTCCAGAGGGCTGCCATCATTGGGCGCACTGACAGTGTGCAACCTTTTAGGTGGCACACTGTCAGTGCGCATCCTTTACATCTTCTTTGACTCTGCACCCGGATCTATAATACGCTACGGCACAGAGGCAAAGGGATTTCCTCATTTGCATGAAGCCATGCCCCATGCAAATGAGGAAACGCCCTCTGATGATAGTGCTGTCGCTTTATGTGCGCCACTATTACAGAAAGGGCCGCACAAGTGTCTGCAGTCCTCTCTTTATTACCAAAGTGCCCCAGGGGCGTGCAAAGTAGGTGCAAACGCCTGTTGCGCCCCCGAGGCCACTTTTTATAATACAGTCTCTGGAATAACACCCCACTCTTGTGTAATATTCCACATGTGACCATATTGTTTTTAAGAGCAAGTTCATGTGTAGTGAATACAGAATGAGAGTTTACGCCAGTAAAGTGCAGTCTTACAAGCACAAAAGCGCAGTTTCTGTGCCTTTTTGAATATACCCCTTTTTCCTAGGGCAACAGGGCATTTGTATGCAAATACTTCCCTACTGAAGAGTTATAAAACATGAAATAACCTAACGAGGTGAATAAAGTATCAAAATAACTAGTAGTGAAATACTAGCTTTGAAATAACCAGTGAAATGAAAGTCAATTCATCAATTCGCAGCAAATATGCAGCCAAGGCAGAGAATGCGATGAAATTTTAAGCCACAAAAATGAAGGCACCGCAATCTTCCCAAGCCATCATTCAAACAGGGAAGGATGCTATTCAGAACTCAGCTGTAAAAATACAATTATTCTAATTTTATAAACTTCTAGCACACAATGAAGCTGTGTCACTTTCTAATTATATAAAGTCTATATTGGTTATGTTTTTTATTTCATGCAATAGAATTGTGAGTTATTACAGCAATCATTCACTCGGCCAGAAGCTGTCAGCCTCATTTCTGATTATTAAGTATCGTGGGCTAACTCTATATTCACTCAGGGAAAAGAGAACATAATGGAGGGACAATAAGAAAGAGAGGCGCTTCACAAGAGAAGACGAGAAGAGCCCTGAATTAAAATATATTTTCAAAATGTTCTTGTAGACTTAGTAGGGAATACCAAGAGATTCCTTTGCCTAAAGAGCACAACTGAGCGACGCATGATTTCCACTCATTTTAATATTTGAGGGGATATAGGATTTTGGATAAGCACAGTAGCTGGAGGTTCTTTTATCACCTCAATTAAACTATACAACCACAGAACAAAAATGAGTTAGTTATCGTCATAATTAAAGATAAGGTGGTAATTGTGTGGGTGAAAATATGCATAAGTGTGCGATGCATATAACATCGTGCAAGGGTGCCAAAATTCCAGGGTACACAATCATCAATTCTAGCTGTAATTGCAGCTCTGCACCATGCAATTATGAGTTGTAATCCTGAAAATGCAGAATAACCATGCAAACCTAGAGTAACCCAGTTCAGATCTGCATTATTATCCATCATTCAGGGGCATATTATCAAGAAACGGCATTACAATTATCGCCGCTGTAGCGGCAGGAAACTGCCGCTAAAGCGGCGATAATTAGCTTGATAATATGCCCTCGAGAATTCCCATAGAAGCCCATGTTCTGGTGTGAACATGGGCCTCTATTGGAATTCTCTACGGCATATTATCAAGCCTATTATATCCGCTTTAGCGGCAGTTTCCTGCCGCTAAAGCGGCGATAATCTTAACTCCGTTCTTGATAATATGCCCCTCAATTGGGCTCAATTCGCCAACATACGCTCTGGGGCCCTAGTCAGGAGGCCACTGAAGCTTGCAACCGCCCATTGCCTGTCCCAGCACTGTCAATGCCCGTACCAGCACAGCAACTAAGCATCACACTCCTCCAAGTGTGGCATTTCAGACTCTTAAAGGTCATTAAAGCTATTAGAATGGCCTGGAAGGTAGATGCCATTTTAAGGTATATTGAATTAATGAACAACTGTTGTTTTGCTCGTCTCTCTATTATAAAACAACGCTGCCATGTGACAGACTGTCATAAGTGCCGGTGTTGATAATTAAGTGCAGGTGCTGAGCACTGGAAACCACTGGCTCAAATTAAGCCCTGGATCAAGTGGTTAATGGGTGTGGATCGTTTCTGAGGCATACTAGGCTGTTGACCAGTAAATGAAAAGCTTGCTCACTCCTACAGTCCTATATCCAGACTGAGAGGATGAGACAAGGAATTTGTGTCTCTTGTGTCTACAGCTCCTGCCCAAACTCACACAAGACATTATGAACTGACTTTTCCTGCCAGGAAAATTGGGCCCAGTGTTCCTTCATTCAGTATATGCAGGTGTGGCAACACCAACCCTCTCGTGATTAGAGTCCTAATTAAACCCTTCGTGGGGTTTGGTGAGCTGACAGTAGGAGAAATGGGGCATATAAGTCAAGGGGAGAGATACATAAACATTACTTTTTGAAATCTTTCAATCTTCCATCCAAACCCAACAGGAAATGTAGGAGCGGCTCTTTGGAACTGTGACAAAACCTGAAATATAAATTAGGCCTGGGTGAAATATTAATTACGCAGTCATAATCTCTCGTAATTACTAGCATTTTGCATTATGTTTGCTATGTGGAATTTCCAAAATGATGCCATTAAGACACAACGCATAAATGTATGTAATTTCAGGTAAAAATCCTATGCAGGGGCATGGGAACATTGCAAACAAACAGAACTCAAACGGCTCGTGTTCGTGTCCCTTGTGTTTATAGCCCATTTTTATGCAAAATAAGCATTTGCATCCAAAATGAATGCAAGGGCTTATTTTCACTAAAATATAACACCAAATGCTAAGTTTGCATTTTGTGTACTCTTTCCAGAATTTCTCATAATTATTTGACATACCCCTTGTATAAATGCAGACTTTGTTTCTGTTTTCTTTAAAAAAATTCATTTTTGCTGGAGTCTAGAAAGTCAATATCTTTGGCGCCGTTTGACGAATGTCGCATAATTTTCAAAACTAATGGGTTGCTCTGGTCAGCTCTTGTCTTGAAAGTTTTGGGGTGATTTGTCAAGTGAGGGCCGAGAAAAAAGGGGGTACCAAAACTCGTTTTCTCCTAGTTAATTTCCATAGGAAACTTTAGACAAAGCTACAGCCCGAACTGCTGAATGGAATTACACCAAATTTGGCAAAAAGGTAGGCCTTGGTCTAGAAAGCGTACTTATTTTAAATGGTGTAAATCCGTTTAAGTACTGGCTGAGAAATTTAAAAAAATCAAATATAGATATCTGAGCATGAAGAGGTTTTGCGAACCCTCCCGGGCACGAGCTTCAGTCTGATTGGCTGCCAACACTCTAAACCAACACATTCTGGTTTAGAGTGTTGGCAGCCATCTTGTGACTCGGAAACCGAGTCACAAGATGGCCCAAGATGGCGCCAGGCCCAAAAAAAGCATTTTTTAATAAATAGTTTCATCCAACCTTGCGCTGGGTGCGCAAATCTGGCTGAAATTCTAAAAAAAGAAAGTTTCTTAAAAAGCCCCCGGGTGGGCCAGGTCCCTGGGGCAATTCTAAATTATTATGTGGTCGCCCATGGGGGCCCCCACAGCTCCGGGGTCTGCCACCTTCATGGGACTTTATCATGTATGCACGGGTGCACACAGGCCCCCGCAGCCCCAGAGAGCGCCACCTCCCCGGGCTTTATTTAAATAAGGGCGGGGGCCTTGTGTGCCCCCCAAGCCCCTGGGACCGCCACCTCCCCGGGCTTTATTAAAATTGGGTGGGGGGCTTGACCTCCCCCGCACTTCCCCGGGGACCGCCACCTCCCAAGTGCATCAAATATGCAAATACGCAGTAGCGGACCACCACCTCCTCAGGGCTATTTACATGTTGGAGGGGGGCCATGCGGCCCACCTTGTGGAGCCCTTTATTGCCCTGGGGACCACCACCCCTAAGGGCCGGCTCTTGCAATGTCCCCGAGTGCCCAGCCCCGAGACATTGCTGTTTACTATGGCAGGGCGGGAGCCCGGCTCCCGCTTGTCATAGCAAACCTTGCTTTGCTTCATTGAAGCGAGAGCAGGTAATCTGCATTCGCTTCAATAAAGCAAAGCAGACTGCTTTTGCACAAGGGGAGCTGCATGTCAGCAGCTCCACTTGTCCAAAAGCAATGCTGGCTTCTGCTGGAGGCGGGGAGCCGGCTGGAACCGTGGGGCCATTGGGGCTCCCTCCACGGTCCCCAACGCTGAGGGCCGGCCCGGGGATGGGGTCAACTGGAACCAGAAGTGGCCCAGGAGGGGGGCCACTCGTCCCCCCTCCCCTTTCATTTTCTTTTTATATAAGAGGCCATTCCACGGGGATGGGGTTCCTGGGGACAAAAGTGGCACAGGGAAGGGGGCCACGCAGCCCCGTATCCCATTATTAAATGGAACAAAGGGAGGCCATGCCCCGGGGTGGGGTCCCTGGAGCCAAAATCAGCCTTGGGAGGGGGGGCAGCACAGCACACTTCCTGTTTATAAAAAATATTTTTATTTTAAAGGGTCAGGCCCTGGGGGATGGGGTCCTCAGGGCCCCAAAAATGCTAAAAGAAGGGGGCCCACAGAACCCCCCTTATAAAAATATATATATATAAAAAAGCCAGCATCTCGCCGGAGGCCCCGCCCCCTCCCTACAACACTCTACAAACGCATCCCTTGGGGCATTCTAAGTTGGGGAATAAAGTCCCCTTGAATACTGAGGGTCCCTGGGGCCCACTAGCCCACCAGGTGCCTCCAGTAAGCGCCACACAGCTGGATTGCAGAGTGGTGGTCCGAGGCCATGCGCCTTTTTACACCACTCTGCAAAGGCGCCTCTTGGTGCACTGCTGGTGAGGCGATGAAGCCCTCTTGTGTCCTGAGGACGTCAGGACTCACATGGACTTCATCCCCCGAGCAGCAGTGCGCCAGGAGTGGGGTTTGCAGAGTGATGTAAAAAGGGGGCATGGCCTCGGACCACTCTCAGCAATCCAGCAGTGTGGGGCATACTGGAGGTACCTGGTGGGCTTTACGTGGCTTTTCATGGCCTTATCAATCTGTGACCCTTTCACTCAGAAAACTGCGTGAAAGGGTCATTTCATGGGTGTTGCTGGGGGTGTTCCCTGCAACATTCATGGCTTTTTGACACTATCCCAGATTTACAAGAAATCGTAACTCTGAGGCAGCGCCAAAAAAGAGAAATATCTTTATTTCTCCTCGTTTTTACTTTTTCTATGTGTGTTATTCTGCAGCACACATAGAAAGAGGAAAAAGCCTCTTGTGATTGTTTTTGTACAGGAAGGTCTGACTTCCTGCACAAACATAATCATCCCTTCAACGCAGGTACCCTTTCACCATGGTGCGGCCACTGCAGGTTCTTATCTCCGTATTCTTAACCTCATCTGAACTTTTCCCAAGCAAATTGCTCCAGTACCAGGGGAAATACTGTGGGCCACAGCGCAAATGTTGTTTCACTGGAAATCTGAAATCAAGCGCAAATATAATTTGTGTCTGATTCCGGAATTTGTACAGGAATCATATGAACCAAGTTCGAATTAAAGTGGCAGCTGAGGAACAGAGACACCGCGAACATTAGGGCACAAACCTTTAAGGCATGGAGTTTACCGCACAACTGTGAATCCCCTTTATGTATTGAGGCATGACGTGCCTTGCCGATCTACGTGCCTGGTTTCAGCACGCGGTATTCTCATGTGTGCATTGCTATTTTTCTCTGTGCCAATTCATTACCTTACCTGCAGAATTCGTTTCTGGCTTGTTCCGTTTTCCAAGAGTGGCCGCAAGGTGTCAGTGTCTGCTCAAACAAATACAAGTCCTTGTGTTTCAACCCTTTATAATACACATTCTTCTATCCTTGGTGCTTATGCAATGAGACTGTTTTCCAGTACTTGTTGAACCTGCCGCTTCTGTAACCCGGGACACAAAGCTATTTGCCCTGAGTTAGATGCCTCTTACTCTTTCAGAAATACAGGAGTAAGCCGCACCTGAGTTTGACGTGTTCAAAACACAACTACTCACAGTAAAAGTTATGTGCACCGAGCCCCTTGTTGCTCAGAGCACCAGCACTTTAAGACAACAGTCCTGAACATAATGAAACAAACGAGTGAGCAGAACGTGCCAATGCCCTTGATTCAAAGAACTGTCTAAAAAGACATGGTTAATGTGAGTGTATGGAAACGGCAACAATTCTTTATTTAACGGGGGCAGTAAATCGACACGGCTATAATAAAATAACAGTGAACCTGCAACAAAGGCCACTGCACTCACACCTGGAGGAAGGAGTCTTGGATTATAAAAACGCTGCAACATCAAACAATCATGTGGGTCTCGCATTTACCAAATTCTGGTAAATACGAGACCTATTGCATTACAAATGCTAGTTTGAAAAAGCGCCCATGCGGCGATTTCACTTTAATGTCGGCCACACCGAGGGGCATATTATCAAGGGGGTTTATCTCAGCTTTTTTGGCTTTAATAGTCAAGAAAGCGGAGATAAAATAATCTCCCTATTACAGCGACAGCTAGTAGGAGATAGCGACCATCTTGGGCCCCACTTTGCATGTCAGTGATATTTATCACTAATGACATGCAAATTGGGCGTGCCAAGATGTTAGCGACTGGAAACAGTCGCTAACTTCGCTATCTCCTATTACCAACTTTTGGAGATATTCGCGCTAAGCGCGAATATCTCCAAAAGCTAACACCTGCCCTGAGCAGTTCTTAGCCATGTTATCCAATGGGAGGTGGATAACATGGCTAAGAGCATTAGCTCGCTAATGCATAAATATCGCTGACTTTTCAGCGATATTCATGCATTGCGGCCGATTTTTATCGCATTTGCGATAAACCTTGGTAATACCAAGGTTTATCTGCGATAAAAATCGCCGCAGGTCAGCGATAAATTTTTGTCTTTAACCAAGCAATAGCGATAATTATCGCTATTGCTTGGTAATATGCTCCCCCGTTCCTTAGACTAGCTGCTTCTAAAGAAAAGGGTGCGGGTGCCATTAAAGTGAAAGTGTTAAGTTGACAAACAAATGCTTTTTTGTCCCATGCCCTGGTTTCACTTTCATGGTGAAAGTGTGGTTTAACTTTCATTAGACAGGGCTAGTCTAAGGAAAGGGGTGCAACTGACCCTGAAGTGAAAGAGTGCCATGGGGCAGTTTAAAAAAAAAGTTAATAAATAGTTTTAAAAAAACATGTGTCCGCTTTCCGCACCACCGCAAATAAACCAAACGCATGGACACCACTGTATTAGTGTGGCGGGCTGTATCATGGAAAAAAATGAAAGCGCTGCGGGAGAGCTTGTCAAACCATTTAAGCAAATTGTGCTCAGAGGCCTTAATTAAAGCCTACCAAGTAACAACATATGAAACGGGGGGTTTCCTCGCGGGAGGTTACAAAATGAGGCAATGCGGTACTATGGAGGGACTACTAAGCCTATTGACCAATGAAAAGCCACATTTTCCAAAGGACAGTGACACAAGCCAATGTAAAATATGGGCGGAGAGTGGGTGGAGCTTCAAGCCCATAATTGATTACATCATCCCTTGCAGAGCAGCACATGCGCTGCCCAGACTCGACCTTAAATCTGTGTTAACATACAGATATTTTTTCTATAATTTTTCACAATGCAGATTGCATTCTATCAAGATATATCCACTGGGCAGTTTAACATCAGAAGGAAACAATATACTTTTCTTACGCATCAGGTTTCTAGTAGCCTGTCAACTTTCCAAGAGAACCATTGCTGGAAAATTGCTCAGCTAACACAAAAAAACATTAATAATTGTGATTTAATATTTTGTAAATAAGTCCTTAGCAACAAATCATTTATCTTACATTCATTTGATAGAACATATATTGAAATTATTTACTTTTTAAGGTTTTTAAAATATTCAATTGTAGCTATTTTTTTCTGTTAATGTACTAATTCGACATGACTTATTTCTTGCTTGTGTTTCTAAAACCAAATAAACATTTTCTAACTCAAAATATTTTGTGCAGGGTCTGTGGATAGTGCTATACAAACAATTTTAGATCTTTGCTGGAGAGTAAAGTTTGCCTATAAAGCATCATTGGAACTTGCTGGAGCAGAACAGCTGCTAACCAGAATGCTTATCCTTTGGCATTATTTTGACTAACAGTAATTTGGGATGGAGCTCATAATCCAGTTTCAAGAAACAAATATAAAGTTTTATTTTTCAGATCTGTTAAAACACAGAATTACCAGATCACTTCCGCTCATGAGCCAATACTCCGGCATTTAACTGCATTGCGTAGTTTATGTAAATGGCTGCAGTTTAGACCCTGTTAGAAATTGGGCTTCTGGTTGGTAAAGGTGTGTCCCCTGTCCAAACAGGAACCACAATCCTTGTTTTTGTAAGCTAGATACACACTAAAAGATACCCCGTGTTCTCCCTCTGGTAGATTGGCACAGAGCAGTCTGGCTTATTTAAATAGACAATATGTAAAGTATTTGTGTAACAGACACACAGATGCACTATAAATAAACCACAGAAAGACCCCACACAGGTTTATGAAAATAGAGTATTATATTCTGAACAAAACAGAAAGAAAATAACAAAATTCCAATGTATAGAAGTCGAGATATTGAATTTTAAAAGAACAAATGCAATAAAGAGATAAAAAGCAAGGAAGCAAGTAGCGTTAAAAGGTTACTATAGTTCATGCTGGACCGGGGCAAAGTTAAAGTTTGAACTGACTGCGATAGAGCACCGTCTGGCTCCAGGACCCACGCAGGCCCCAGTGAATAAAGTAACTTTCCTGGCCGCAAGCAATGTGGTGCGTCGATCTTCTCCACGCAGTGAAGGCGATGCATCGTTCCAAAGACTAGTACCAGAGTTCAGAAGCGTCGAATGATGCGCCAGATGCTGCCATGCATTCGAGGGGATGCGTCGATTTCACCAAGCGGCAGTGATACGCTGGCCGATGCATCGATTTCTGGAGGCAAATCGATTGTTCTGATGCGATGCATCAGTTTTACTCCTGCACCCTGATCAATGTGCTGGCTCTTTGATGCACAGACAGGAGCTGCGCCGAAATTTGTGTTGCAAGTTTCTGGGCCACTTCCAGTGAGCCAGGCACAGAAGCAGGGGGAGAGTCTTTGATTTCCTGGAGTCTCAATCTTCAGGAGGCAAGCCAACAAGCCCTTTGACATCACTTGGAGTAAAGGCAGAGTCCCACCCTCCTTCAGCAGAGTCAGAGAGAAACAGGCAGCAGGGCAACAAACAGAAAAGCAGGCTTTCCAGATCAGCAGTCCAGCTGAGTCATTTTAGCAGCACATCAGTTCCTCTGGGAGAGCTTCTGTTACAGGTCCAGTAGTGTCTGATTTTAGGCGGTCAGAGTCCCAGTACTTATGCCTAAAAGTGCCTTTGATCTGTGTGGTGACTTCAAAGCAGCTCTTTAAAGTGCACAGGTTCCTCTTTCAGCCCAGTCCTGTCTGACAGGCTATCCATGAGGCTAAATCAGCCCTTTTGTGAGGACAGGACACTACCTATTCAAGTGAAGTGTTAGCCCCTCCCTTCCACATGCAGATGTATGTAGATGGGTACTCAGACACCTTATCCTTCCTGTTTTAAGGCTGTCTAGAGGTAATGCTGTCAGTCACCCAGACATGTATTGGAGACAGGCTGTCAGGCACACAGAGGAGTAAGTGCAGAGAAATGTCCTCTTTTCAAAAGCGGCATTTCTGAAATGGCAATGTTAAATCCAACTTCACCAGTAAATAGGATTTATTAATACTATTCCAAACACATGAAACAAGAAAAAAAAAGTTATCTTTGATCAAGTATTACAGCTTATAAGTGTAGTACGGACTTCCCAAGATTAACCAATGAGAGGAGTAGGCCTTACAGTAGTGAAAAACAAAATAGTCTGTTTGTCACTACTAGGATATGCTCAACATAAAAGTACATGTCCTACCTTTTACTTACATAGCACACTGCCCTTAGGGCTACATAGGACCTACCTTAGGAGTGACTTATATGTACTAAAAGGAGAGCTTAAGACTTGGCAAGTAAATTTAAATACCAACTCGAAGTAGCAGAAAACTGCACGCACAGCCATTGCAGTGGCAGGCCTGAGACAGGTTTGAAAGGCTACTTTTGTGGATGGCACAATCAATGCTCCAGCTCGCTAGTAGCATTTAACTTACAGGCCCTGGGTGTATGGTATACCTACAAGTAAATTAAAAGGGTAAATTAGGTATACACCGATTACACACATGTTTAGGGAAGAAGCACATGCACTTTAGCAAATATTAGCAGTGGTAAAGTGCTCAGAGTCCTAAGGCCAACAAAACAATTCAGGAAAACGTGGTGGCAAAAAACAAAAACGATTGGGGGAAGTCCACCCTAAGGTTGACAGGTCTTACAAGCCCTTTCTAAGAAGGTGGGCAACAGTGATCCTAGCAAGAAATCTGGTTTACCAAAAAATCTGACAAAAGGAAATTGCATATAGTCTTTCTTTTCGAAGAAGTGGAGTTAAAGAGTTCTCTGGGAAGAAATTTGATAATTCTTTGAGCGGCCTCTTTAACATTCTCTGGTGTTTCGAAGGATCAAAAGTCACAAATGAAATAGGATATAGGTCCAGATGTGCAAAGAATCTGCAACTCGCAAATCAGTCGCAAATAGGTGTACAACTGAAAAAGTGGTGTTTTACGATGTGCAAATTGCTCTAGCAAATTTTCCCTAGTGATGCAAGCAATTTGCGACTTAGTATTTTTTGCGACCCAAATTTGTGAGTTTCATTTAGAGAGTCTATATTTGCGACCCGCAAACCTTATGTGTCCCGAGTCACAATTGGCCACTGGTTGCAAAAAAATCCATTTGCACATGCAATTTAACATCAATTGGTTTGCAAGGTAGTAACTGTGTGAAAACTATAAAATGTGGCTCAGAAAAGAATGGTATATACACAAACAAGGATTCATCTGTTTAGATTTAGACTCAAGAAATCAGGTTGCAAATCTCTGGCAACCGATATATATTGAAGGGGGAAGACCTGGAAACCCTGGAAACTCTAGAAAATTAACAAACTGATGACAGTAGAATTGCTGGGACTCCTCTTGATGCAGTTCATAGAAAATAACTAGCAGGAATAGAACAAAGCAGCTTTAACAGGCCCTTCAAACTCGCTTCTCAGTTCCTACCACAAATACCAGGGGATGCCACTGAGGTATTTGCAGAAGCCGTCAATAAAGACCTTTTACAGCTAAGGACAAAAGACACAACATGGCAAACCAAGACAAACATTACCAAGGAACAGCAACAAGCATTGGATAATCTATGCAAGGACAAATCTATGATATACAAACCATCAGACAAGGGTGGGAACATTGTGTTACAAACCCAGGCACAATATTCTACTGAAGCACTGAGACAACTGTCAGATGTTAACTGTTACCAAAAAGTGACCAAGAAAGAATATAACCAGAGCATCTCAGAATATCACCAACTAATATGTCGCTGGTACGAAAAAAGCATGCTGGAGACAGACGAATATCTGTTTCTCCGGTGTTTGAATCCAATCACACCTACCTTCTATCACCTACCAAAGAGCCACAAAGATGATAAACATCCTCCAGGACGCCCAATAGTCTCATCACAGGTAAGCCTAACAAAACATTTATCTATCTACATACACTACTTTTTATCTAAAATTGTGATTAGCTTAGCCTCATATATCAGGGACATAAAAGATTTTTTTCTGCACATGAAGGTTATAACATGGGAAGCAGATCTCCAGATTTTGGCTTTCCATATATCTAGCCTGTACACAAGTATCGCACCACAAAGACGGCCTAAAATCAGTAAAAAACAATTCTGAGGAGTAGTCCTTTGAAAATCTTGGAGCACAATGCAATGTTGATGGAGCTCATTGAGTTCTGTCTCAACAACAACATTTTTCTTTTCCAAGATCAGTAATACAGACACATCTTGGACATAGCCATGGGCATCTGCTTCACCCCACAGCTACGCACATTTATTGATGGGCTGGTGGGAGAAGCGGGGGGCCTGGTCAGTTGCCAATGATAGCTGGACAGCCAAGGTGATATCATGGCACAGATACTTAGATGACCTCTTCATAATTTTGAAGGGGTCCCCAGAGTCAGCAAGGGCATACATATATTTATTGAACACCAACAACATACATCTGAGATTCACTGGTGAAGTAAGTTCAACATCAGTGAACTTCTTGGATATAAGGGTCTTTGTGTCTGATGAGAAACTGTGCACTGTGCTATACCGGAAACCTACTGCTGAGAACTCAAAGCAACATGCTACCAGCAGCCACCCACACAAGCTCATTAGCACCATCCCCTATGGAGAGCTCCTAAGAATAAAAATAAACAACACAAGAGATTGTGATTTTCATGTAGCTGCCCAAGATAGCATAGCCAGATTCAGTACTCTGGGTTATGGCAGACATGTTCTGGTTCAAGCTCTGTAAAAGGTCAACTCCATCCCCAGAGAAGAATTACTGAAGGACACGTCGAAGGACATTAACCCCTTAAGCGCTGCCGTCGGCCAACGGTCGTCGCGTGCACTACCTTGGTAGTGCTGCACACGTCTGTTGGCCGACGCAGCCCCACCCGTTATTCGAACGTTCAGCTCTGGGCGCTGAACGTTCGACGCTCTAAACGGGTTAAGGAAACAGGGAAGTTTAGAATGATTACCATCTTTTCAGAGTACTCCAATGAATTGCGGAACATCTTACAAACAAATTGGCGCACTATGAAATCTGACCCAATTATAGGCTTGGATGTACCTCTCAGTCCTCTGTTGACCTTCAAGAAAGCCAGGTCCCTGAGCAGTCACCTGATATGTAGCCATTATGAGAAAGTGGGCACAGGGACAACTTTCAAGAAGTTACAGGGCTTCTGTCCATACTGGAAGCAGAAGGCCTGCATCAATAGCAGCAAAACCTTACCCTATAATGTTCCAGGGCCGAAGAAACCTAGACCTATCAACAAGCTCATGACCTTCAGTACACCGTATACGGTTTACTGCTTAGTGTGTCCCTGCAGATTAAAGTACTATTCACCCAACGAAAACACGCATTTTGGAACATATGAGGGCCATCACAAATGAAGATGTATCACATCCGGTAGCTAGACACTTTAGAAAAATGCATTGCAGTAATAGGGACCTCCTGCGGTTTTTCTGCATAGACCATATACCTGATAACATCAGGGCAGGGGACAGAATTTTGAGGCTCAGGAAATTAGAATCAAGTGATATAATTGACCTACAAACCAAGACCCCGCAAGGGACGAACAGCGGGGAAGAACTATCGGTTCACCTTGGGGACTAAAGATTGTGTTAAGGCACATAACTGTCCAATGTCAGTTAAATATGCAGGCATACAATTTTCTTTCCTGTTCTTTTTGATAGCATGTAAACACAAGTATTCTTTTTTGCAGACTAGGTCTAGGTATAGATGGAGCATATTCCACGCAACTTATTTAATAGATGAATGCACAATGTACCATAGAGTAACATAGGCCCATAGATGATGAGATGGTCCTTTCCTGTATAGGAATTTAAATAACTCACCATCCAGGTATATGACTAGCCACACCTAGGGGGTACAATGCAAATTAGAATGTATTAGCATATAGCAATTTTCTGTAATGAATTTTCATATTCATTTTGGAATGTAAGGTGATCAAGCTCCTTGTGGAGTAACAGGATCACACCATGCCAATACAGTGGTGGCTGTACAATCCCAGGATGCATACAATGAGCCGAAGATACTCGCATGCAAGCATGCAGCACCTTACATGGGCCCATACAGGGCGAGAGGTTTTTCTCGAAGAGGGGTGTATATAACCCATCATCTTTGTACATAACCAATGGGAGATATTCAGAATGGACTTTTAAAGTTTGCAAAATACATTCTCTTATGCCTGAATAGAGAGACAACCAAATGAAAGAACTGGTAAAACAGGAAGTGAGGCATACAAAGCTTCTGGTTCACTTTTGGCTAACCTGATTGTAGCACACTGGTCCAAGATTCCATTTAATTCTACCGCTGTCCTCCAGATGTATGTTGCCTTCCAGAGGTCAAAGCTGTGGTAGGGCTCGATCATGGTGTCTTGGCTCTAAATTCTTTAAAGAAATTGACTCATGGGTTGTGGGTACAAGAGATCTGGTAAAAGTCTGCAATCATTCCAGTTCCATGGGACGAGAAAGGGGTTGGCAGCCTTCTCCATTCTCTGTCTGCTGCAGAAACACTCCGGTGATATTTCAGATTTCTAAAGTTTACCAGATTGGAATGCTTAGCACCAAATTGCGTGCAATCACTTAGGCAGTTTCCTGTTTCTAAATATACATGTCAGACAATATTGTGATTATGATATTCTGGTAACACACCTCTTCATCAAGCAGGGGTTATAACTGTGTTTTGGACAGCCTCTCCTATAATTTGATTGAACATTAATTTCAGAACTTTTTCTTGCACCTTGCCAGTGTAGGGAGTACATTTGAACCCCTTTTTAACATGTCGATGAAAGTTCTCTGTACCGCCTCCAAGTCTTATGTTGTACAAAGAAGATGTCCAGATCAAGGTAGATTAGATGTATAGGTTTATTTAAGGAACATGTTATGAAGAGCCCTACCAGGAGCAGGTTTCCTGCTGCTCAGCCCATCCCCTAACTGTCTCCCTTACTCATCCAACATTCCAGAGCATCATCACACACTAACATTCCACACCACAGTCACACTGGCTGAGCAGCAGGTATAACACATCTCCTTTCTTTACACAGAATAACATTGGAACTCTTGAAATAGTAACATTAGAACGCTTGCATGCATGTATGCAATGTAGCAAAGAACTAATGCGAATGCAAGAAAATAATAGGTGGAAACATTTCACATGACGTGATAAAATATTAGATGCAAAGAAAAATCAGCAACATAGTAATTAGGATACACCCACATATCTTCTCCCTTTCTAATCAAACCAAAAGACACACACTCTACCACACCACAAAACCTCCATCCGAACCCTGATACTACAAATATGCCATCTGGCCAGGCTAACATAAAAGTGGTACGTAGGGCACCAACCACAGGGCGCAGTAGGGAACCATCTAAAACTTAGTAAGTGTGGAACACCACTCCTTAACAAACATGTAGCATCTACACTGCCCTTCACCCAAACTCGTAGTAAGGGTGGAAAGTGTGTAAAGTCAATCCACACCATCCATACGGCATCTACACTGCCCTTCACCCAAACCCGTAGTAATGGTGGTAAGTGTGGAACACCACTCCTTATCAATCATGTAACAACTTCACCGCCTTACACCCAATCCCGTAGTGAGGTTGTAAACTGCAATCACTAGAAATAAAAAATAACACTCACACTTCAAACAATAGGCTTCCTCTCTGCCCTTCACCCAAACCTGTATTATGGGTGAAAAAACTTTTTAAAAACACAACACCTTCAACCCCAAAACATCACAAATGCAACATCGCAAGTGGGTGATATTCCTGCATCATCCCACAAACTCCACGGTGGGTAGTATTACTGCACCAACCCACAAACACCACAGTGGGTGGTATTTCCGCACTATCCCACAGCCACAGGAAAGGGGTAGACAACAGCACAACAGAGCGACCCTTGGCCCTTCCAGGCAGGTCGCTCCCCCACGCCGCACAGCACCACCTGTTTGTCCGTCCCCTTAAGCCCCAGCTGCTGCTGCTGTAAGAAGTTCGAGGCCCTCCTCCATAGGTGTAGGTGTCTGATTATATTGCTTCTTTGGATTTGTCTTTTGTTACCTCATTTTTTTGTATTGCATTGGTTGCGCGATTTATGCTGTTTATTTTTACTTCCCCTATTTTGTCAATTTCCTTTTTTGCCGTCTGTACCCTTCGCCTGTTTGTTTCCCACCGCTGTGCCCCCTGCAGCCTAGCCCCCCGCTCGACCATTTTTTCACTTCCCCCTCCCACCTGCTCCTTCCTCCCACCTCCCCTTCTTATGGCAGCCGCTGGCGCGCCAAGGGCGCACCTAAGGCAAGCCTGTCTGCACCCATCCGCGCCTGGACTGCGCCTAGTGCCAGAACCCCTAGCCCCTGCGAACACCACTACGCCCGTCTCCGCTATGATGCCAGCACCCTCCATGCATTCAACACCTGATGATCACACTCCTGCTTCCTGGCCGCCCGAAGCGCACCCAAGGACCTTTCTCCTGCCAGAGCTGCAGCTTCACCAGCCTCCAAGCCACCGAACCACCCACGAGAAAGGTCGCAACCACCTCAGATGCATTTTGCTCAACACCCACTCCGCCCACAAACACTCCATCGAACTCTGTGACCTACTCGACTCCACCTCCCCAGATGTCACCTTCCTGACGGAGCCCTGGATGAACCCCTCCTTGGCACCGGACATCGCCATAGCCATCCCTGATGATTACAAGTCCACCCGCAGGGACCGCACCAATGGAGCAGGAGGAGGAATTTCCACCATCCACAGGAACACCCTCAGAGTCTCGACCAGCACCGACGACACCCTCAGCACTGCCGAACACCTGAACTTCCAGATTCACACTGATCCCAACACCACCCTCAGAGGAACTCTCATCCACAGACCCCGACCACAGTTCAGCGACTCCATCGCTGACTTCATCAGTAGGCACTCCCTGGCCTCCACAGACTACATCCTCCTCGGGGACCTGAACTTCCACCTCAAGAACAACAACGACACAAACTCCACCAACCGGATTGACAACCTCGCCAATCTTGGACATCTCGTCACAACGCCCACCCACACCGCCAGCCACACGCTTGACCCCCATCTTCTCCGCAAGCTCCCACGTCTCCTTCAGCCACACCACTGAACTCCACTGGATTGACCATCACTGCATCCACTTCACCTTCCGGAAACCCACCATGCACCAACGCACTCAACAGATTGCTCGCCGCTGCTGGAGCAAAGTCACCAAAGACCAGCTAAACACCACCCTCGCCCGAAGTCCACAACCTCAGACAGTGGATCAACGACTGCTTTAACACTCTTGCCCCGATCAAAAAACGAACCCTGGACGAAGCACTATGCTACGCTCGCATAGTTTGCAAAGTTTGCGCTACTTTGCACTACGCAAATTGCACGTAGCACAGTGCAAACACGCGTAGCGTATAGCAGCTGTCATTTTTTGCTTGCTCGCGGTACTCAACGTCAAGTTGGCGACCGCGAGCAAGCAAAATGACATCCCGGCGAGACTTTTTCAGCATTCGCGATCAGCAACATCAAGTTGCCGATCGCGAGCGTGGAAAATAAACATCCTGTCGAGATACGCCAGGAGGTCAGGTTTCTCATTGCCAGTGGTCGCATATGCTAGCGACCGATCGTGATGAGAAACTACCAGTCCGCATTGAGAAAGCAACCACCCGAGTAGAAATCTAATCGAGCAGCAGAAAACGACTGCTGCACTGTGCAAGATGCAGTTTGCACTGATTGCACAGTGCGGACAAGCATTCAGCACTGTGCAATCAGTGCAAAGAGCATTTTGCACAGTGCAATTTGCAGTTCGCGTAGCTCGCATAGTGTGAAGTACACTTCGCGTAGCTACGCATAGCGCTACTTCGCGAACTACGCCCAGGGTTACAAAAACCCTCGACTAGACACACAAACAGGAAAGCCAGCTGGTTCATCGCAGACCTCCAGGCCTCCAAGCAAACCTGCCGGAAACTAGAGAAGAGACCGCCTAGACAACATCGCGCACAGCAGCAAAAAGCTGTTCAACATTATAAAGGGACTCTCCAACCCCAGCTCCAACACCAACTACATCCCACCATTGCAAGACCTTTGCAACTCCCTTGCCACCTTCTTCCATCGCAAGATCGCAGACATCCACGACATCTTCAACAACCTGACCGCCCCGACAGCCACTGAGTCCTCAGACCTCTCGGCCACCACCACATGGACCAACATAAACGACGACAACACCATCAGAACCATGAACTCCATCCACTTCGGCTCTCCGACTGACCCATGCCCACACCACATCTTCAACAAAGCCAGTACCACCATTGCAACCCACCTCCACTTGGCCATCAACATCTCCTTTGAGACCGCGACCTTTCCAGAGAGCTGGAAGCACACCAAGATCAATGCCTTACTTAAAAAACCCAAGGCTCATCCGAAGGACCTCAAGAACTTCCAACCCATCTCCCTGCTCCCGTTTCCGGCGAAGGTCATCGAGAAGACCGTTAACAGACAACTTACCCGCTACCTCGAAGAGAACAGCATCCTGGACCGTCCCAGTCCGTGTTCCGCAGCAACCACAGCACCGAAACTGCCCTCATCGCCGCCACCGACGACATCAGGGCCCTGCTGGACAACGGTGAAACCACGGTCCTCATCCTCCTGGACCTATCAGCCGCCTTCGACACTGTCTGTCACTGCACCCTATGCACACGCCTTCACGATGCAGGGATCCATGACAAGGCTGTGGAATGGACCACCTCCTTCCTCTCCGGCAGAACCCAGAGCCTCCGCCTCCCCCTTTTCCGATCCGAAGCCACCAAGATCATTTGCAGCATATCTCAAGGATCATCCCTCAGCCCGACATTATTCAACATCTACATGGCACCACTCGCTCACATCACCCGAATGCACGATCGCAACATCACCTCATACACCGACGACACCCAGCTGATCCTCTCCCTCACCAAGGACCCCCTCACCGCCAAAACCAACCTCCACGAAGGAATGAAAGCCGTCTCCGGGTGGATGAAGAACAGCCGTCTGAAGCTAAACTCGGACAAGATGGAAGTCCTCATCCTCGGCTCCACCCCCTCGGCCTAGGACGACTACTGGTGGCCGACCGCACTGGGAGCAGCACTGACACCCACAGACCACACCCACAACCTAGGGTTCATTCTCGACTCAACACTCTCCATGACCAAGCAAGTCAACGCCGTCTCGTCCTCCTGCTTCAACACCATCCGCATGCTCCGCAAGATCTACAGGTGGATCCCCACTGAAACATGAAGAACGGTCACCCAAACCCTCGTCAGCAGCTGGCTGGACTACGGAAACGCCCTCTACGTAGGAGCCTCGGCCAAACTCCTGAAACGACTACAAGGCATACAGAACGCTTCTGCACGCTTGATCCTCAACATCCCTCGCCACAGCCACATCACACCCCACCTGAGAGACCTGCACTGGCTTCCTGTCAACAAGAGGATCACCTTCATGCTCCTCACCAACGCACACAAGGCACTCCACAACACCGGACCGGCATACCTCGACAGACGACTCACCATCCACACCCCGAACCGCCAGCTCTGCTCCGCCATCCACGGCCTCGCCAACATCCCCCCATTCGACGAGCAACCACCGGCAGCAGATCGTTCTCCCACCTCGCCGCCAAACATGGAACACCCTCCCCACCTTCCTACGGCAGACCCAGGACCTTCTAACCTTCAGGAGGGTACTCAAGACCTGGCTATCCAAGTAGTAGCAGACCCCTCCCCAGTCCTCCCCTCAGCACCTTGAGACCCTCACGGGTGAGTAGTGCGCTTACAAATGTTCTGATTGATTGAACTGCAACAGTGGGTGGTATTACTGCACCATCCCATGAGTACAACTCCTCCCACAACACAAAAAGGAACATCCCGGGATGCAACACACAACAGACTGCACAACAGCATAAAAACTAAAAATGTGTACAGTCTAACACCCCAAAAAAAAAGAAACTATTATATTACATTTTACGCGACAACCCCAAAGGCCATAATAATGACTCTTACAGCCTTTAAGACAGGATGGGCACACAGCCTAGGCCTACTGCTGCATAGGAGGGGTTATTACAACAATGGAGAGGAGGAAAAATAACAGAATGTCCCCACAGCGAAGATGATAAACTGCCCACAGACCCGAAACAGGTGAATATTTTGCTGCACTAGAAGTGAAACAAATTTTTTCATATGTATTTTAATTAATACATTTCGTCATGCATTGAAACCATAGTCACCAAGGGTCAAGATTTTCCATGTCAAAAGAAATACAGAAATAACAGTTAACGCTTCCTGAGCAGTTAAGACAAGTCACGTAAAAATCCTCAGCGGAGAATAAGCACCAATGATGTGGGTCGCTCACCGGAAATCCTTATGGCTTACCAGTTTGTGTTGCTTCATTTAAAATGTTTAATACTTTATTTTCGCCGTACTTGTCGCTAAAAAGTGAAGGTACAGGAGATTGCAGACACACCACAAATACCTCGGCTTTGACTATCGAGGAAAGGATGGCAACACGTAGGCGTGCTGTGCGCCGAAAGTAGGTGTGCTGTGCGCCGTATGGCTCTAGGCCAGAGGTCTTCAAACTTTTGGATGCCGAGACCCCCCTGTCAACTTTTTCAAGCGTAAAGACCCCCTCCTGACAAAAATTTTGAAACCTCTAGGTTATGAGGAAGGTGAGGGCCAAATTATGCGACAGGCTTCACTAAATTGTGTGAGTAGAAAATGTAAATAATCTTCTGTGATGCTGCGTATTTTGGGGTAGCATTGCTTTATTATTTAGAATTTGTTTAAACACAGTAATTCTGAGGAAAGATTTCACCCCATCAGTACCAGTTTATAACCAAAATACAGCAATTAACATCAGAAAGATGTCTAGTCAACCTCTGTGAAGGGCCTCCCAATCAGCAGGAATACGCGCAACATTAGAAGCTCACCTGGCCATGGCCGGGAGCAGCAAGGGTGTATTCAAACCCTGGTGGTCTTGTCCAGAGTTAAGCAGTTTACCCATGCCCCTTTCCTCTCACCCCCTTCCTTCCATGCCTCTCTTCTCTCCTCTCCCAACCCCGGATCCCGCTCTCACATTGCAGGCAGATGGTTATTAGCCCCAGGACACCTTTTGGTAACAGTAGCGCACTACAAATGTAAATAAAAGGCAGAAGCAGGGGATCCACTAGACCCGAATTTTGGGGGAAGGGGGGCTTAACACTCCCAGCCAGGGCTTGTCCAAGCACTGGTCGCACACGGTGCAACAGTCTTTCCACCTCCTCCATGAATTCCCTCACTACCACTCACCAACAATACACCTCATCTCTCTATAGCACCTCTCTGACAAACATTTCATATTTTTATAGCGCTACTCATAGTTTACTCACACTCAGTTCTGTGATGTGCATGGTACATCTTCTTTGTACCAGGCACTTTAACCTTCTGCACTGTGTGGGTGACAAGAGTGCCCATGTGACTGCACAGTGAGCAATGCAACAGTGTGAGAGTAGGGTAAAAGGAGTGACTGCAGGGTGAGTGAGGTGACCATATGAATTTGGGTTCGGCTGTAAGTGCAGAGTGGGACGAATTAGTGCATGGTAAGTGATGGCCTTGTTTGAGTGAGCTACAGATTGAGCAGTAAGGGGGGGACAGGTGAGTGGAGTGTCACATGAGTGCAGGGTGAGAAGTGTGCTCGTGTGACTGCAGGGTGAGGTACAGAGTGAACAATGCAAGCACATTTTTAGTGCAGAGTGATCACTGTGAGAGCAGGGTGAACGGGTGAATGTTGTGAGTGCATGGTGATCAGTGTGAGTGCATTGTGATCACTATTAGTGCAGGCTGAGCGGGTGAATGTTGTGAGTTCATGGTGATCAGTGTGAGTGCATGGTGATCAGTGTGAGTGCATGGTGATCAGTGTGAGTGCATTGTGGTCAGTGTAAGTGCATGATGATCGCTATGAGTGCATGGTGATCGCTATGAGTGCATGGTGATCAGTGTGAGTGCATTGTGATCGTAGGGAGTCCAGGGTGAGCAGGTGAAAGGTGTGAGTGCATGTTGATCAGTGTGAGTGCATTGTGATCAGTGTGAGTGCATTGTGATCACTATTAGTGCATGGTGATCACTATTAGTGCATGGTGATCAGTGTGAGTGCATTGTGATCTCTGCGAGTGCAGGGTGAACGTGAAAGTGAAGGCGAGAATGAGAAGTGAGTAGTTTGAAAGCAGGGTGCATTCCCAGAAACTTGAAGCGTAGGGTTTCAGATATAAGTTAAACTATTGTTATAACGGCATTAATCAGGGTTCAAGGGTGGAGGAAATAAATAATGTGCTGATCCTGCAACAAACTTCCAGTCTAATGATTAGGGTTACCAGCTCATTATTTTGATGGCCCAGAAAGAAGCAGTCACCTACAGCTGGATTTTTTGCACTTATCTGTGAATACTTAGAACAGCAAATATAAATAGAAAGCACTTTTAATTGTGTTCTAGGGATGCCTCAATGATCCATGACTAATAATTAAAGAGAATAAAGACAGAAAAGTCACATCACTAATTAATATATACTTTTTTATTTATAACTCAATTTAGTGTCAAGAGCAGGTCTCTGCAGGTTCTTTAAACAACACACGGCAGGCATTTTTCTTTTGGCAACCCAACTTTATATTTCTTTTTATTAAATGCATTCTCACTACAGCAGTAAGTGTAAAAATACAAATGTAAGGAATAGGCAGAGTGGGGGCCCAGGGGGTACTGGAACCATAAAAAACTAAGCTTTCGTAATCAGTTAACAAAGGCATGTAAATATGGAAATGGTCCTTAAAGACCTGTGAAAAACTTGGGCCGGAGATAAGAATCCGGACACTGCCCAGCCAAGGCCCCAGGAGCGTGAGCTGCACTGCAGCAGCCCTGGCTGAGACGCAGGATGGGGAGGAGGGGGGCTGAAGCCCTGGAGGCCAGGGCAGAAGTGACACTGTGAAGGCGCGACCCCCTTTGCATCACTCCACGGCCCCTCTGGGGGTCGCGCCCCACAGTTTGAAGACCCCTGCTCTAGGCAGAGGTGTGCACGCACGTTGAAGACCAAGACATGCAGCTCAAGGAGAATGTGAAGATGTCACAGATTTTTCCACTGCATCTCCTTGGGAACGGTGAAGTGCAAAGAGACTCCGAAGTAACTGGTGGCATCCTCGCAGGTATTCCAAAGCAAGTAGGCATTGTGTAAAAGGCACGTGCCAGCAACAGTGCATGTTTCAAAAGAACAAACAACTGCACCACAAACATGCATCTCAAAGTAATGTACTCACATATACCATGCGCATCAAAGTGGTCCGGCTGTGACCCATGTATCCCTCAGTGACGAGTTACACCCACACAATCCCCACAAGCGCAGCGGTCATGCAAACAAAGCTAACGCTGCAGGATCATTGCCATAGTGTGCATACCGCGTGCGAGTCGCCCCCCCAAAACATGTGGGACATGAAGCAGGTAGTTGTCGTTCACTGCGTAGTCTTTTATTCAATCTTAAAGCAGTGTAATTAATCCTTTTAATTATTTTTGATTAAGGTACTTGACCATTTTCTTCCAGGCAAAGGTATGCACGATAATATTTACAATCCAATCATGGCAAGACCTCTTCGTCATGGCCCCCTGTGCTTGTTGTGTCAGCAGGCCCCAACTCGCACTGTTTCAGTTGTAACTTTCCATGCTAGTCCTCCTCCCAGAGAGAGGCACTACCACCTGGGCACTGCTTCCGCCTTGGTCCCATCATACCGGGGTATACCCCCTCCAATGTGCTCAAACATACACACCGGCATCTTGGGTAGGGCAGGAGAGTCCAGGACCACCAGCAGGTCAGTCCCCTTTTCCGCCAGCCCAGAGCCCCACAATGAATGCTTGCCCTGTCCAGGGTCAGCCGGTCCATGCCAAAAAGGAAGTCCATACCCTTTTCTTGCCAGGGACCCCGCCATTCTCGTCCTTATTTGTAGGGATGGGTGAGTGGGTGGGTAATTCATCACTGGTCTGCTGCTGCCAGAGCTGCTTGGAGAGGACAAAGAGGATTCATTTTGCCTCTCCCAAGGCTTTTATTCCCTCGGAGGAGGGGAGGTCGACGCTGCCTTTCTCATGATGTTGCACTCGCGTGGGCACTCCTCACCTTCTACCTCTTCTACCTTGCCGTCTCCTCCCTGTCCCCTTTCTACCTCGAGGACATCTATGCTGGCTCCCGCTCGGGCTGCCACTAAGGACGCCATGCCCCTAGGTGTGGGTGGCGCCGCTCATAGTGTGCATACCGCGTGCAAGTCGCCCCCCCCAAAACATGTGGCCACATAAAAGACATGAAGCAGGTTGTTGTCGTTCACTGCTTAGTCTTTTATTAAATCTTAAAGCAGTGTAATTGATCCTTTTTTATTTTTGATTAAGGTACTTGACCATTTTCTTCCAGGCAAAGGTATACACAATATTATTTACAATCCAATCATGGCCATACCTCTTCGTCATGGCCCCCTGTGCTTGTTGTGTCAGCAGGCCCCAACTCGCACTGTTTCAGTTGTAACTTTCCGTGCTAGTCATACTCCCAGAGAGAGGCACTACCACCGGGGCACTGCTTCCACCTTGGCCCCACCGTACCGGGTTATACCCCCTCCAATGTGCTTAAACATACACACAGGCATCTTGGGTAGAGCAGGAGAGTCCAGGACCACCAGCAGTTCAGTCCCCCTTCCCGTCAGCCCACAGCCCCACAATGAATGCTTGCCCTGTCCAGGGTCAGCCAGTCCATGACAAAAAGGAGGTCCACACCCCTTTCTTGCCTGGGACCCCGCCACAGGGTGAGTAACTTACTGGCGATCTCGCCCTACTCCCAACCTATATCATGTTTAACTTCTTGGGTGCCACCTCTACAGCACTCACCTGTTCGGGTATGACCATGAAAACCATGCTGCCTGCGGGTCAGCCCAAGCTCTTACCAACCACCTGTTACTTACCAGCTGATGGCAACTACTAGGCCCCCAAATGGCGCCTCCTAGGAGTCGCTTAACACACCATCCGTCATGATGCTTATGCTGTGGCCAAACCCCAGGCAGCTCCCATCCTAACGGGGAACTCCAGGGTAACACAGGTAATGCTGACAAGTCTACGACCCCAGCCAGTATGTCCTCGACTCCTCCAACTGGTCCCCTTACCGGTGCCCTCAATCATGCCTCCGTTTTGGTACTGGATAACCCACCTATGGCTCACCGCCTATGCATCATGCCCAACCTGGCACAACTGTGCCGTGGCCTCTCCATCCCCCAAACAGGATGAGCTGTCTGCCTAGAACATCGCCTCTCCCTAACCTCTCAATGAGCCTCAAAACCTGGAAATCTTCCTGTTTCATGATCCTCCCAGGTTACAGAGTGTCTGACTGCCCAATGATAATGCAATGCAGAGTGTCTGATAAATCCTGCCCTTGCGGTGAGGCCCGTAAATGACATCTCCCTATTGCCGTCCCCACACCCACTGCTGAGGGACAAAACCCTCTGCTGGACCAAAAAGGGGCTATCCAACCTAAACCATATGGGACATGGTGGTATGATCATTCACTTGTTAACTTCTTGATTAGTGGTATCCCCAAGCTACCGAGCTTCTGGCCGCTCAGGTATACTTATACGCCGATTATCTAACATAACTAGCCCCTGAGGTGAAACCGGAGGCTGTACCTCCAACCTCCACCACGGCCCACTATTGAGTGACAGTACCACTTGTGCAAACAACCGCATGCCCATCCCTATTATTGCGTTGAATGCTCAACGCCAGCCTGGAGCCTTTCTAAAGCCTCTGCTTTGCCCTCCATTTGGTGTTCTTATTACAGATCCGGCTGTAGGTCCTCCTTCGACCTCCTAAGCCTAATATTCACTGCTAAACCCAACCCCCTTTTTCCTACCACATGGGTCCTCTAATAAAAGGAAGGCATTGCCCCCCCCAAACTTATTAGATGATTGTGAACCAACTGGGTACTGTACTCCCCAACCACTAAGAACCTTACACATTTGCGGGACTGTGCAACCATGTCCGCTTGCACCTGCTCTTAAAGAAGCAGCCGGCCGTGCCCAGGCTGCATAAATAGGCTTTCTCTGCGAGCCTGCTTAAGCAACTCTGCCACATCATTTGGTCTATCCCTGTCCGTTAGAATAACCAGATATGTGACTGCCCCGGTCCTAAGAGGCAGCCCTGCATCTTGTACCTGCTCCGTAGACTTCACCACATCCAACAAGGACCCGCAGGACCCAGAGGGTGACCCATGCCCCATTTCTATTCACAATCCTTGCCACCACCCCGCATCATGGTTCGACTTCAAAACAGGAAGTGTAATCAACAAACGAAAATGTTCCCCCGGACCGGTCAGATTATACATCGTCTGAATGTCCGGAATGTGACAGGACGTGACAAATGGGTGTTCCAAGAAGATTATTGCTGACCAGCTGGGGCCCATGTGAAATTGTGACTGATGCACTATCCACATTTACAAGACTAGCAGAATTAATTTATTCATATTGCCAATGGATGGCAAATTTGGACCGATATATCCTATATATTCAGTGACCAACCCAGGACCTGGTTATTGCCATTACAGCAGGCTCTGCGAACATTATGTCTCTGCACTCGGTTGGTTTTACTTGCTCCCATTCTTACTCCTGGGGAAATAGCAGCCATCGCCCCTGGCAGAAGGGTGTGCCCCATCGCACTCTAACTCCACCCTACCAACTGCAGATCTGGATATAGCCCAGCCGGAATCCCATACTAGAGCATTTGGGCAAAAAATTGCCTAGCGTGATCTTCTGAACTCGGTGGACCCTCTAGCTATTTCAAGTTCCCACCACGATAGTGCCATGTGAGTTTTTTGGGGCAATAGCTGTACTGCCCAAATTTGTATCCTGGCCTTGGGCCCTTTGGTCTTCCCTCACTGGCTTGTACTTGAATTTCTTTGGCCTATACCACGCTCCCCATCAGATCTACCTTATTTGTCCGACATGTGGCACGCCCATATAAGTTAACAGTAGAAAAAATTTCCCCAGAGGTACGATTATCTTCCTAAACGCTGTTCACATCAATTTCAGCAGTAACCCAGGAAACCATGTTCTAGAACCTGCATGTGGTGCCCTTATCAGTCCCTGATTATGGGCGCCCTGCTTGCCAGGTTGTTGACCCGCTACTGCATGTGAATTCCGTACCAACTGTACCAGTGATTCCCCGGCCTTGGGGAGAATAGTCTGGATCAGAAGGAAACTAAAGAGCCAGCATATGGCTTCCAATAATAGAGTCCTCCCTGATTACCCAAGCTTCGTGCCACTTGTACCAGCATAGCATGAGTCGATTACCAGCTGTGCCCGATTGATGGCCAAACATAGGAAATGACTGCTAGGATCTCTGGAAGGTAGGAGGTCTGCCAGATCTAACACCTATATCTGAAATTAAGGGACCCCACTATTTGCCCGGAGTGCCTGCGCCATACCACATTATAAGCTAGTGTGGCCAAGGGGCCCTACAGAAAAAAAAGTGCTGGTATTGGAGTTCACCTGAGGCCCATCCCCCTCTCAGTGATAAAGCAAGCCACAATTTGGACTTTGGAATTCTACGATACGCCAGGGACCCCCCATGAAAGGTGCTGGTCTCATGCATTGACCCTTACTCCTAAGGAAAATTGGCAATCTCAGCTTATACACCCCCCAACTGAAGGGGTACCTATCCCATCTGCACAACACCCGTCCTCACAACTTCCCACTGCGACGTCCGTGGCGTGTATGAACACGCCGAGCTAAGGTTTTATCGCCTTCCCCCAATCCACATGCTGCTATGTGATGTTGCCACGGAATGCCGTAATGTATGCCAGGGTCTGATAAGTACCGTCAGCCAAGTTTCCACAATCAGCTTGTGGGACGTCTGAAAACGCTTGCCATGCTTGGCCGACGGAGCTTCAAGCCTCTTTCTATCTCTGATGCTGCAGATGGCCGCATTCAGAACGCCATTATAAAACACACTCGTGAGAACGGGTTCAGAAAAGCTGGAAACCCGGAAGTCAGCCGTAAATATTTCGCGGACCGTACAACGATTCCCGAGAACCACTAAGGTAAGCGCTCTTCAGGAGTGCGTCAGGTTATTTCACACGTTTTTAAAAATTCTTTCTTGCACCGCTTAAAGTAATTAACGCGAGCCCTGTTTACCGTTTCTTTCAGAAACGCCGTAGTTGAGCATGTACTTAAGGTAACGCACGTTTTTTCACCATTTTTGGAAGACTTTTTGTCGTTTAAACTGCAACACACAGTAGCAATTTTTGATAACATTTCCTTCATTTTTCTATCAGTGAATCTACTTGGACGATTGCCACACGTAGAAGTTCACACACTTAAGTTGCACCAACATCGTGAGTGTTCTTTGTTTCTCCAAGCTTTATGCCATGTTATAGATAGCTTAAACGTTAGTTATCTATCTCAGTATATTTAAGTTCAAATCAGCATTTTCATGTTCTTCGTATTTGTACAACCATGGTGAAACAGTAACAGTCAAATTCAAATTTCAAAGCTTTATTCAATTATTTATAAACAATCATAAAATCATACAATGATATAAAATTGCAGGGTAAAATACACAGCAAAAAACATAGATCACAATAAATGGAGCAACTCAGTTGGGGACAAATATTCGGCCATACAATAGGATTTGTGCAAATAGGTCATGCTTAAAAAAACAGACTTTTCATATGAGACACAGCTTTTAGGATAAAAGTAGCAGTAAAAAAGCAGATATCCAAAGTGTCAAGTGCAAATAGTAAATTCATGGCATGGGCAGTAGTGGACACAGAGTATTTCTTAAAAACAGGTTTAAGATAACATAGTCGGATGTGCAAGTATAATGGGCAAATTAGCATACAGTGCAGTGTGCTTTGCTTGGTGGTACCATCACACGGGCAAGGGCTTGAACTGTATATTTTCATCCCTGGGAATGCCACCAAATTATGGACAATACCTAGTCTCAGCCTAGTGAGAACAAACTGATGGGATTGTTTGGTAATTTCTTTTAAATACATAGGCGTGCCCTTGCCAACCTCCTTGTTAGAATGGTAAAAAACATGGGTTGTAAAATGGCTACATTGGACTCTACGCAAATTGGATTTAGTCCCAAAGTAAGCATTTTTAACCTCCTGCTTGGGTATATTAACGGCACTTGAAAGGTCATCAAGAATTTTCAGGTTATAAATTTCTTTATAGGACGTAAGATCGTATTTTAACCAAGGGATCTTGCGAACATTGTCCAGCCGAAGGCAGTCTAGGATAATTCGCCTGGTGAATCCTGTTTCGTCCTTTGCCCAAATTGACTTCCAAACCATAAGGGGTCTCATGCCCGTTAAATCTGTCAGATAGTCTAGCCCAACTTCTTTATGAGTCAATTCGGTGGATGCCGAAGAGGGGAGGCACAGGAGCAATTTTTGATAACATTTCCTTCATTTTTCTATCAGTGAATCTACTTGGATGATTGCCACACGTAGAAGTTCACACACTTAAGTTGCACCAACATCGTGAGTGTTCTTTGTTTCTCCAAGCTTTATGCCATGTTATAGATAGCTTAAACGTTAGTTATCTATCTCAGTATATTTAAGTTCAAATCAGCATTTTCATGTTCTTCGTATTTGTACAACCATGGTGAAACAGTAACAGTCAAATTCAAATTTCAAAGCTTTATTCAATTATTTATAAACAATTATAAAATCATACAATGATAAAAAATTGCAGGGTAAAATACACAGCAAAAAACATAGATCACAATAAATGGAGCAACTCAGTTGGGGACAAATATTCGGCCATACAATAGGATTTGTGCAAATAGGTCATGCTTAAAAAAACAGACTTTTCATATGAGACACAGCTTTTAGAATAAAAGTAGCAGTAAAAAAGCAGATATCCAAAGTGTCAAGTGCAAATAGTAAATTCATGGCATGGGCAGTAGTGGACACAGAGTATTTCTTAAAAACAGGTTTAAGATAACATAGTCGGATGTGCAAGTATAATGGGCAAATTAGCATACAGTGCAGTGTGCTTTGCTTGGTGGTACCATCACACGGGCAAGGGCTTGAACTGTATATTTTCATCCCTGGGAATGCCACCAAATTATGGACAATACCTAGTCTCAGCCTAGTGAGAACAAACTGATGGGATTGTTTGGTAATTTCTTTTAAATACATAGGCGTGCCCTTGCCAACCTCCTTGTTAGAATGGTAAAAAACATGGGTTGTAAAATGGCTACATTGGACTCTACGCAAATTAGATTTAGTCCCAAAGTAAGCATTTTTAACCTCCTGCTTGGGTATATTAACGGCACTTGAAAGGTCATCAAGAATTTTCAGGTTATAAATTTCTTTATAGGACGTAAGATCGTATTTTAACCAAGGGATCTTGCGAACATTGTCCAGCCGAAGGCAGTCTAGGATAATTCGCCTGGTGAATCCTGTTTCGTCCTTTGCCCAAATTGACTTCCAAACCATAAGGGGTCTCATGCCCGTTAAATCTGTCAGATAGTCTAGCCCAACTTCTTTATGAGTCAATTCGGTGGATGCCGAAGAGGGGAGGCACAGGAGCAATTTTTGATAACATTTCCTTCATTTTTCTATCAGTGAATCTACTTGGACGATTGCCACACGTAGAAGTTCACACACTTAAGTTGCACCAACATCGTGAGTGTTCTTTGTTTCTCCAAGCTTTATGCCATGTTATAGATAGCTTAAACGTTAGTTATCTATCGCAGTATATTTAAGTTCAAATCAGCATTTTCATGTTCTTCGTATTTGTACAACCATGGTGAAACAGTAACAGTCTTTAGATCCTTACTTGTGATACATAGTAGTAATTGAACAACTTGACGGATACTATGACAGCTACTTGTAATATAATTTTCTGTGAATAGAGGCAGCCAGGTATTTTATACTTGTGATAAGGGTGGCGCACTCAGGATTTATTAGTGGCGAGCATTATGAAATATACACATATTGAAAATGTAGGAAAGTTATAATCGATTTTTGTATATGATCTTTTACAGAGGCCCCGAAGAAGGGACGTGGGTCCCGAAATGCATCGGGCCAATTAATTCAACTATCGTCGATTGTTGTTATATTGATTGTATGAATTTCAATACAACGAATGTAAAATAGAGTTTATTTAAATGTAAAAATGAAATACATGCACATGTGAAAGCGAATATCAGTTGGTTAATGTGAATCAAAACAATGATTTGAATAAATGTAAGAACCATGAAAAATATGCTATGAGTGTGCAGTATAAGGTAATTTATATAATCAGAAAAGGAGGAAAAAATTACAATTATGCTGTGCCAACGGTAGGGTCGTGATATCTTTATCGCGAACCATATCTTTTAAATAATCACTTCGCCATACCCAGTCTGCAAGTTCAGGTCCATCTTCCTTAAATCGCGTTGGCAGCCAGTAGCGCGATGGGCCTCCCCGTCATCGCAGTGATAAAAGCCATAAAACAAAGAAAGGAAATAGGTTATTCGCTGCCCACTCCACTTGCTGTGCCTAACCAAGGCACATCCCAACCTAGTTGTTACCACACTCAACCATATCCCCATAAATCCTGCACCCCAGTTACTAGTTGCTGGCTTACAACAATGAGCACGAGACCTTTCTTAGAACCTTGAGGCTGGGCCCCCTAGTATTACCAGTGTTTGCCCTTCTTGCAAGAATTAGACCAAACCCATCAAGAGTCAGCGCTGGAAATGTGCCGCCCTTGCCCTGGGCACCCCCAGCGATGGACGGCACCCCTACCATGCGGCAATGCTAATGGGAGACTCTCAACATTCCTTACCCCGAGCTAGCTCTGTCTTGTGTCGCGCTCAGGTGCCCCCCTTGCACCTACCGACATGGGAATTTATGAGAATTTCAGAGAGTCCGTTGACTGCTGGCATTAGCAGATGCTAAGGTACCCTAACTGTGGCTCAGCTATAGGGGTGCTATCCCAGTCCGAACTTCAAATTAAACATTGCCATATTTCGTCTACCTCCATTGTAACGGGGTAGAAAGCAGACTATACTTTGCCCGTCTGCCCCATGTGATCGGGCCCCCGTTTTATCTATCCACCACGTGCCCGCAGACAGAATATACATTGTGCGTGTCTGCGTAGGCCATGTGATCCGACACCCCCGGTTTGGCTAGCAGCCATGCGCCCACGCTCACTGCAGAGCGCCTCGATGAGGCGCAGAGGCACCGCCATATCTAGCCAGCCTAGATTGTAACAAGGTAGAAAGACCGAATATACATTTTGCGCGTCTGCGAAGGCCATGTGATCCGGCCTCCGGTTCATTTATCAGCCATGCGCCAACCAACCGAATATACTTTATGCATGTCTGGTAGGTCATGTGATCCGACCCCCTGTTATCTATCCGCCATGTGCCATGGTCACTGCAGAGCACGGAGGCACTGGTGCGCTACTCAAAGCATGGGAGGAAGCCCCAACCTGAAATACGAACCCGAGTTTTCAATTCCAAAGCCGGTACCTCTGTCTTTCGCGCCACATTCAGCCACCAGTAATTACCGCGCTAAGCAGTCTCGGGTGGGAAATATATACTACAAACATAGAACAAATGCCTGGTCCTGCCCTGGTCAGCAAGAGATAATATTGAATACCATCAAAATGACATTTGTGGAAACAAGGAAAAGTATAATAGATTTTGAAAATGAATATAGCTACTGGATCCTTATCAGCCACTTAAATAGATTATTGTCAAAATACACTAGAAACACGAGTCTGAAGACAATGCAGTTAGAAGGGTACCTTTGGTTTTAGGCACATAGAAAAATTGTGTGAAAATATGCCGATTATATCTACCAACAAAAGTCTTCAACGATATATGTCCCTTAAAGGAAAGGAAGAGGCCGAGTTAATCAGCATTGAAGACCTATAAAACCGCAGCCCAAACCAAAGTTTTTGTAAACAATGACATCCGGGCGCTAGCAACAGACTTGTTCCGTGATTGACCGACCCCCTGAGCCGGTTCCCTCCCAAATCGTGTTGTCCGTCCGGCCAATCAGCTACGACAACAAATGCCCAAACCTGTCACAAGAGATATTAACATTTAGGGATCCTAATGCGCCATCTTCCTGCGCCTTCATGTGCTCTCTGTTCCGTTTCTGGAAAATGGGGCTTACCAAGGAAAGTTAACCACCTACTTAAGTTAAATCTATGCAGGCTTCCTAGCAATAAGGGGAACTGCCTCCTTAGAGCCTGCCTGTAAACACCACCCTGATTTTAACTGTAGCAATCCCTGTATTTAACCCATGGCAGAACGGCCACTTGCAGTTTAAATACTAGTCAATGGACGAGCCATGAGTCCTCCGCCATTACAGCCGGCGCTGCGACAATCTTCCAAAATTCTCTGAGATATTACCGGGCTAGGCTGCCGCTCTCCGAGCATGGTGGCGGACCAGGAACTTCTCTCCATGACTGCCCAGACCACGTTCCGTTTAGCAAAGCATTTCATCGAAGTGAAGAAAACAGAAGAATAGATTAGAGCTAAAGAATATCACACTTCTGAACATGTCCCGATGCTGGTCCTCAGTGAGAAATTTCTCGTAAAAAAAACCAAACACACAGACATATTCTAGAGACTATGCTGTGAGGCCCTCTCCTTTTCTCCACATGCAGCGACCCAACTTTCACCGTAGCGCGTAATTCATCGCTGGTCTGCTGCCGCCGGAGCTGCTTGGAGAGGACAAAGAGGATTAATTCTGCCTCTCCCAATGCTTTTATACCCTCTGAAGAGGGGAGGTCGACCCTGCCTCTCTGATGACATTGCGCTCGCGTGGGCACGCCTCACCTTATAGCTCTACTGCCATGCCGTCTCTTCCCTGTCCCCTTTCTACCTCGAGGACATCCATGCTGTCTCCCGTTCGGGTGTTGCCACTAAGGGCGCCACGCCCCTAGGTGTGGGTGGCGCAGCTAATTTTTCCAATCCCAGGAATATCCTTACAAGTCTCTTTCAGTTTGACAGCAATTTGGAACAACCTGCTGGGCACAAAACTTCCTCATAGGCACAAAACTTCCTCGTAGATACTGCCAACTCCCATCAACATGTGAATGGATGTGAACAGGGTAAAAACTGCCCATGCTAATAGGCTGTCCGATGAAACAAAACTGGTGGGGCTGGAGGGCATTCTGTCACTCTCTGAACTTTAGTTTTTCTTCTTCCTGTAGTTCCATCAGGTTTGTTTCTAGTAGATTTCATTTCTTCTTTCAATCCATGTGGGCATGTAAGTACTTCTTTTAAAATCGTCACCAGAATATGTTGTAAAGGAAAGCACGTCCATTTCCAATGTAGATTAGATAAGTAGGTTTATTAGGTAAGATGTTATGAAGAGCCCCACCAGGAGCAGCCATCCTGCTGCTCATCCCATCCTCCAACTGTCTCCCTCACTCATCTAACACTCCACAGCATCATCACACACCAACATTCCACACCCCAGTCACACTGGCTGAGCAGCAGGTATAACACCTCATCTAAGAACCATTATTTCCCATAGAGTAGGTTGCCTTCTACAAGGCAATGAATTCCAATAGAGAGGGACATGACCTCTTGTATGTTTATGGGTTGGATATGGATCCCTCTGCTCAACTTCATGGTGAATTCTCAAGAATGTATTCTGCTAATATGTCCATCACAGAGCTATTGTAGCTAGCGTTTTAGAGTCTAAATAGCTGAGCTTGAAATATTAGCAATTGTTGAAAGAGGTAACCTCAGCCTTCCAACAGTTTACATCTGCCTAGTCTGGAGTTACTGGCAGGTCTCTTGTTCTCTGTGCTCAAAACTTTCCTTACTTTGCTTATCCTGTCCTCCATGCAGGGTTCAGGACTTCCCATTGGGTGGTTTCCTCCATGTCCTTTCAGTGTTGAATCTCAAGGGTGAGCGTAGCTCTATCAAGTTGATAAAGCGGGCTGCAGAAAATATTTTATTCTGGCCTGTGGATTCAATTCCCTATAACATTAACTGATTAATTAATGCACTGTTGCATGATTTATTTTACTAATCCAACCTAGATTAAGTTTGCACCACACATGAACACGCGGGAAACTAATTATATGTGCTTATGTGCATTTGCAAAGTCTGTTTTTGTAACACATTATTAATATTGTCCTGTTTATTATGTCTGTCCTATTGTCTTTGTCACCATTAACATGCAGCTGATCATTCATGGCATGTGCTTTTATATGTGCTTATATGTAAGTCTTATGTTGTGTATTGTCTGTCTGTGTATCATTTAATTATCTTTTTATTCTTTCAGAATCATAAAGCTGGACTACATGAAGAGTGGTGGTTATTTTATGTGCTGCTTTAAATGTTTGCTTCTGCTAAATGTTTTTTATTAGTGGGTTAATTAATAATTAATAAGGGACTGGGTGGTACACAAGGGTTTGCTTTACTTGAATTAATCACTCTTTTGTGTTTGTTTAAATAATAGCTCAAGTGTGAGCTGAGGCCTAGTTCTTGCTTGGAGAAAATTGGTTGGCCTGAATTGAGCAGAAGCTGAGCCAAGCTGCACGGTGAAAGAAAAAAAAAACATTGCAAGAGGTCAATGAACTTGCTTCTCTGGCTCAGAACTTTTATTAAAGAAAGAATTTTTAAATGGAGTTTATTCCATGGACTGCTCTGGCTGTTCCTATTCAAGGTCGAGGAAGTGACAAGTGTGAATCTGCCGAGCTCTGGTGGAAGTGGATTGGCAACTTTTTGTTGCAAATGCCTCGGAAGTCGTTGTCACTCTGAATGGACAATGGCACAGTGACGCGCATATTCTCTGGACTGGTAGCTGAGGTGGCCTGATGGCCATAAACCAATCACAGTGCTGAACTTTCCTAAATAATAACATTTAGTTAGATTTGGGAGCGAAAAATGATATAATATTTGGCTCTCTTGTGGGGTTTGGCACGTTCTTTTCCAGAGGGGCGAAGCGCTGTCGGATTGCCTTGGGAGAGTGTAAGCATGCAACTGTTTATTATTTGTTTCCCTTTCAGGCTTGAAAATTAACTTGGAGAGAAAGCTAATGTTTACTTAAATTCATCATTTTTGATTAATTCTGAGAGCTTACTTTGTGCCAATGATTAATGTGATTTGAAATTAATAAAACTAAATGTTTGAATTTTAATAAAGTGAGTTATTAAAGATTTTACTTATGAATTCTAAAAATAAACTTTTCAAAATGACAAGCTGGTCTTGTTTATTGTAGATAGTTTATTGCATAGAGTCTAAAATAACATATGATCCATTCACCTCATTCACTATGTTTATGGGCCTGGTATTGTTGGTAAGTGTGATAGTAGTGGATTGAGTCATCATTTATAAAGAATTTTAGTTTCTGGGCTCTAACAATTTGGTAGCTTCAGATGGTTTATATGTTGTTTTTGACATGCATGTTACATATATGTTGGTATAGACATAGGATTGATGTTTAACATATGTTAAGTTTTTGATTCTGTTAGGTTGTTATATGTAGTCTTAAGGAATTTTTCCAGCAGTGTGAGAGATTCCTGGTTAAATGCCGGCCGGCAAGATAGTGTAGCTAGAAGAGTTACACAGTGCATTTGTCTGTTTCAAAATTGTGGTATAGCATATATCACGTGTTGTGGGCGTACAACACAAGTTTAGGGACCTTAGATTGCATGGTTGAATGAGTAGTGAGGATTGCCTATGAAATTGTAGCATTAAGCAGAGGGACCTGGTGAGCCTGTTTTAAAGCTTTCTGTGAAAAGAGTAGTAGGAGTTATTCAAACTCGAGTGAAGGGTAAAAATAGCGTCGTCTATTCTTATCAACGCCTGACGTTTTCTGTGGTTGGTTCAAGTCCTGCCAAGAATTCGTGTGTGTATGAACAGGGTTTTCTTTGTTTGAAAGGGTGTGAAAGGCTTGTAAAACTGAAGGGTAGGGTAAGAATTACTCTATTAGCAATAGAAACTATTCTGTGAGAATAGCGTTGTCTATTCCACTCTGAGAATACTTGTATGAATGTGTAAAACTATCTCTTTGTTAGAGAAGCAGACAAATGGTTTGTTTTTATGTTGTTATTAATTGCGTTTTATAGAAAATGATTTAAAGTGTTTCTAAGTCTTTATGGTGAAGAATATGCTATTTTAGGTATTGTGCGTTATTTAAAACTTTCTATAAGCATTTTGCGTTATTTAAATGCTTAAAAAACTGTCCCGATCGAAAATTGTAAGGGAGGGGCTGTTTGGAGGAGTGAAAGCGAGTGAGGAGACTTTGCAGCTGCAGCCTGCTGCATACGTCAGAGCCTGCCGCGCTCTGATTGGTTTAATATCCCTGGACTGACAGAGCAAGCGTTTTCATTGGTTGAAGCGCGATCTAAATGTTTGGAATGGTATTAGTATTGTAAATACCTTATTAAATTGATTGCGCTATTGTTTGACCCCATTCCTGTGAGCCTTTTTGATATTTGTATTTTGCGCTTTTTTTTATTTTTGGCAACCCGCCTATCTACATGCGCTTGCCTCGAGCCTATCTAAATATTTTGCTCGTTTCCCTCTAAATTGTGCGTTGTTTCCCTTCGTTTCCTTCTGTATTTCACCGAGCGTTCTCGGTGTTTGTAAAGGAGGGGGGAGGCCTGCGAGCGAGTGGTGAGAGCCTGGCAAGCTGCAGCGGCTGATTACGTCAGCCGCCGCGCTGCCATTGGAGGAGACGCCGTCGCGTCACGGCAGAGCCGTGCTCTGATTGGGCGAGGCCGGCGAGCCCCCACAGAGGAACCGGCAAGCTCCCGCGCAGCGATTGGGCGAAGTGGTCAAGCCCACAGGAGCTGGCAAGCTCTCGCGCTGCGATTGGGCGAGGAGGTTAAGCCCACCGAGGAGCCGGCGAAGCTTCGTAGTGTAGGATTAGGAAGACGCGCGTCGCGCCCTCATTTAGAAAAAAAAAAGTTGTATTTAATTTTGGCAGCGTGTCAGCTGTTGCGGTTGCATTATTAGTTAGTCGCGCTTCAAGGGCATCGCGTCATTGTTGAAGACGTGCTCCCATCAGATGCTGGAGCGTCGCGTCACAGGAGAGCCGCGCTCTCATTGGCTACTGCAATTAACACGCTCTGAAGAGTGAGCGAGTGTTTGAAGGGCACGCCCTTTTGTTTGTTGATATTTGCTGGTATCTGGTTCTATTGATAGGCTGAGGCTGGGAGGAGGTTTGGTGGGGCTCCGTGGGGACGAGGTGCATAACAAGGGATAGGGGAAAGTTGGTAGTGACGTGTACAGTCACATGGAGTCAAGCTTCGTGCTAATTGGTTGTTGACACTACAGTGTCACGGGGAAGTCTGCTGGTGACGTATGCAGTCACATGTTGGTGTTATTAGAGGCAAGCTTTGTGATGGTTGGTTGTTGACACTACAGTGTCATAGAAAGGCCGCGACCGGATTGGTTGAGGGACTGTAGGCATTTTACATTGGCTGAGTGCTGTGTAGCCACATAGTGATTGGCTAAAATACACAAATACATTGTTTACATTTACCAGAATTAGTTTTTCCCACGCTATTTATGCCTAAAGCTTCATTTTTTTTAAAAATTGATTTGATATTTATTATTGATAATTAATAAATAATACAAGAATAAAGACCTTAATTAGGATATTAGTACCAAAAGTGATTAAAGTAAGGATATTAATTATTTAATTAATATAAATTAGATAAAAATAATTGTTTTAAATTGCAAATAAAATTATAAATTTATAGGTTTGGAATTAAAATACAAATATGAGTTATTGGGATGATCATAAAAAAAAGCCTACATGGTTTCAAAAGGTGAAAAATTATTTTAAACCTGATAAGAAAATTGAGACACGTGGTGGTAAATTACTTCATAAGTATAAAACACCTGCAGCCTATATGGAAGGTGAATATGGTTATCATACAGTAATTTGGTTTGATAACTGGATGCAGTATACCAAAAAAGATGGTGTACTAGCCTGGCCGGAAGATGGGTCATTTAATATGAAAGTTTTACAAAATTTGAGAGGAAAAATGATGGATCTTGTACCAAAGCCAAGACCTACACAATTTGAAGCCCTAGTTGAGTGGGAAGTTGAGATGATGGAACTTGAACGCGAAAGCAAGTGTACAGCACCTAAATATTCAAAACATGTTGTAAATAAAGAAACACATGAAGATAAAGTGAGACGCTGGAGAAAAGCAGACATGTATGATGGTCTGTATCCCATAAGAATAATGATTAACGGAGATTTAGAACAAAAGACAGCTGGAAGAGAAATTGATGAGGAATTAGATGATGCAGTTTTAGAAGACATTTATGCCACTAAACCTAAGCCGCCACCTTATCAAGCAGGTTCTCACTCTACCCCGAGAGTTTCTACAGAAGCATCTCCAAGCGCACCACCTAGAGAAGTTGAGGAAGGTTCTCCTAGATTTTTAAAATTACCTGGAAGGGTAGGCTCAGTAAATACTTCTAGTACACCTAACAGAGGCAGAGTAGCTTATCAAGAAAATAATTCTGTAAGAAATCAGGAAAGATTACCAGCTGAGCAAGAAATTTCTAGTTATAATAAAGCAAAGCATGATTTAATTGAACAGCTGACAAAAGGTATGGAAGCAGTTACAGTACCAGTAACTATTGGTCCTGTGGTACCAGTTTTTGACCAAGGAGAAAATAGACAAACAGCCTTAACAGTTCCATTAAATGCTGAAATTCAAAAGGTTGCTGAAAAGTTTTATTCAGAACTTTCAGAGATTCATAGAGAAAAATCTATGATGTCAAATTTAACACTACATGGAAGTTTATCAAGTTCACAGTCACCAACTGTGGCAGGTTCAGACTCAGGTTTGTCAGAAAAAAGTTTAAACAGAACAGAATTATCTCAAAATGGAATGTCTCCTGAAGTCCCTGATTATAAAAAGCTTGATGTAGCTAAATTAAAAGCTGATCTGGAGGAATTGATCATTGGCACAATTGGTACTGATAATTTGAAATTGTATCAAGATGATGAATTATTATTCATATGCAAGAGCATTCAGGCCAAAACTAAAAACAGGTATGAACAACTGGAAGAAATGGCTGCTGAATTAGAAATTGATTTAAGCAAACAAAAACATTTACAGAAACATTACAGGGTAGATTTCTCTGAGAGGGACATTGATAATTTAAACGCTTCTGGAAGAATAATTCATATAAGAGAATTAATAAGCTTTCTCAGAAAATTAGGTGAGTTAGGTAAATGGAGAATGAAATGGTCAAAGAAAGAACAAGATAAAAGACTAAGAAATGATGAAATTTCTGAATTTCCAATGAGAGAAATAGCAGGAGGTGGGTATGTGCATGTTCCTTGGTCCAGACAGGATATACTCCTGTTTACCAATGATTTTCCACGTTTAAGGGAGAAACCAGTGGACTGGTACCGACAGGTAGACAGATTCATAAGGGTGTCAAAAGTTCTGTGGATTGATCTGGATGGATTCTTTGACATTGTTGTTCCATCAGATCTTTGGACAGAATGCAAAATCTCTATAGATTGGCCAAAGGAAGAACCTGCCCGAGATAAAATTACAGGTGCCCCATCAAAAGATGTCATGGATCTTTATAAAAAAGTAATTTATTGGCTGAAAGAGAAAATTCCCCCAAAGGAAGTGGACTGGGTTAAAATAGACAGAACAAATCAGGAACCAAAAGAATCAGTTCATTCATTTTATGAGAGGTTACTGTTAGTTTTTAAACAGTACAGTGGCTATGAAAAATTAAGTGAACAAGACATGAGCCACTTCATATACAAATTTGTATATGGCCTGAGACCTGAAATTGGTGACATGATTAGAAATGGAATTGTTTGTTGGCAATCATTATCACTTGATGACATCTTGAGAAAAGCAAAATATTGTAGTGATGAAATAGATGCAAAGCAGAAGAGTCTCAAGGAGAAAGCAATGTGGGCACAGGTGAAGGTAGCTGAGCAGCAGCAACAACAACAGCAGTTAGGTTCTATGCAACAGGGAAAATTTAGAGGTAATTTTAATAATTCAAAGCCAAAATTTAATGTAAATATTGAAGAGTTAAAACAAAAGCTCCCATGTTTTAATTGCGGCGAAATTGGACACTGGAAGCGAGAGTGTAAGAACCCGCCCAGAAATTTTAAAAATAATTCATTGAATCCACAGGTGCAGTGTGAATTAAGTCCGCAGCAACAACAACAGCTACAGCGGCAACTGCATGAAATAAATCAGCAGCGACAGTTACAGCGACAGATAGTCAACCAGACACAGCAGAGCCAGTTTCAACAACAAAATCAGGTACAGCAGAATCAAATTCAACAGAATCAGTTACCTCAAGCACCATTTCCTGGTTGTGCTAACACACAGAGATTTTCTCCTGAAACAGGTTTCTGTGGAAATAATTTGGTTAAAGATGTGTCAAAAGTCAACATGGCAAATGCTTCTCAATTTTGGTTAAATGACAAAGAGCTGAGTGATTCATCAGAAGATTACTCATGACGGTGCCTGAGAGAGGAGGAAGAGTGTGTGCTTGGACCCACTCTTGAGGTAGATCAGTCTGGTCCATTTGTTAATGGAAAGGTGAATGATAAAGATATCACTTTCCTTGTGGACACAGGTGCTACCCGTTCTACTGTTAGATCAGCAGAAATAGAAAACCTTCCTCTCTCGGGTGAAACCATTCAAGTTGTAGGTGTAGCTAATCAACAAATTAAAACCAGTCTGACAGATCCAGTAAAAGTGGAGATAGGCAATTACAAAGATAAACACAGATTTCTAGTTTGTGACAGCAGTCCTGTGAATTTGTTGGGTCGTGATATATTATGTAAAATGAATTGCAGAATATATTGCTCACCAGAAGGCATTGAAATGCAAACAGCAGAAGAAGATGGTCTTTATAAATGGACCATGATGATGGTGGAGGAAGAGAAAACACCACTATTTCCTGTATTTGATAAAAATGATTTACCAGAAGAGCTCAAAGAGCCAGTCAATCCAGCAATTTGGGACCTAACAGGTAATGATATGGGTCTCATGAAAAACATTGATCCAGTAAAAATCACTGTTAAACAGGGAGTTGATTTTCCAAATGTTCCTCAATATAAAATGAAGGCAGAGACAATTGAAGGTGTCATTCCTGTGATTGAAAAATTCATAAATCAAGGTGTGTTAAAAGAAATTGAAAGCAGTCCATGCAATTCACCAATTATGGGTATTAAAAAGCCAAATGGAACATACAGAATTGTTCAAGATTTAAGAAAGATTAATCAGATAGTTGTTCCCTGCTGTCCCATTGTTCCAAATCCTGCAGTAATTCTTTACCAGATTCCACATGATGCAGAATGGTACACGGTCATTGACCTGTGCAATGCATTCTTTACAGTTCCATTGCATCCAGATAGCCAGAAAATGTTTGCTTTCAGGTTCCAAAATAGGATCCTAGCATGGTGTCGAATTCCTCAAGGGTATACTGAGAGTCCATCTATCTTTAATCAATTATTAAAGAAATCTCTGGAAGATCTAGTGTTGCCTGGTAATTCCACATTGGTACAGTACATTGACGATTTGCTTGTGGCAGCCAAAACACGAGAAAATTGTGTTACTGATACCATTACCCTGTTAAACCGTTTGGCAGATGAAGGACATAAAGTTTCACCAGCAAAATTGCAGTTTTGTAAACAAGAAGTGAAATATCTTGGTCACAGAATTGCAAAGGGAACCAGAAAAGTGACAGTTGAAAGAATTAAAATGATTCGAGCAATACAACCACCAACAACACAGAGACAGGTGAGAATGTTTCTAGGAATGGTTGGTTACTGTCGACAATGGATTAGTGGGTTTTCAGTCATTGCAAAACCACTTCAGAGACTGACAAAGGCAGATGTAAAAGATCCCATTAGATTGTCAGAAATTGAGCTGGAAGCTTTTGAGCAGTTAAAAAAGAGCTTATGTGAAGCTCCTGCTCTGGGTATGCCAGACTATGAAAAGGAATTTGAACTCTACTGCAGTGAAAGAGAAGGTTGTGCATTGTCAGTCCTTATACAAAGGCATGGAAACTTAAGAAAACCAATTGCATATTTTTCAGCAGTTTTGGATCCTGTTGCAAAGGCTTTGCCAGGTTGCTTAAAAGCAGTGGCCGCAACAAGTGTAAGTCTTGAGCAAAGTAAGGGTATCATTATGGGTTTTCCTGTAAAAGTATATGTACCTCATTCAGTTGAAATCCTCCTTACTAGAAGTAGAACTCAACATTTAACAAGCAGCAGACTGACAAAATATGAGAAAACAATTTTGGGTTCAGACAATGTAACAGTTGTTAGATGTGTAAACTTGAACCCTTCCACATTATTACCTGAGGGAGCTATTACTGAGGTAAGTAATGAGGATGATATTGATCATGAATGCCTGGATGTTGTAGATTATTGCACAAAACCAAGACAGGACATAAAAGATGTCCCATTACAAGAATCAGATGTGGTATACTTTGTGGACGGATCTTGTTTGAGAAATGATGAAGGGATTCTGAGAGCAGCATACTCAGTGTGTACAGTTTCAGATGTTGTTGAAGGTTCACCTTTGGATGGAATTCGTTCCGCTCAAATTGCAGAATTAATTGGTTTAATTCGAGCCTGTGAAAGAGCAGCTGGCAAAAGAGTAACCATAGTGACTGATAGTCAATATGGTTATGGAGTTGTTCATGATTATGGACAGCTATGGTCCAATAGAGGTTATTTAACTTCTGCAGGAACTCCAATAAGAAATGCTAAATTGATTAAAAGATTAATTGATGGCATTCAATTACCAGAACAAATAGCTGTTGTGAAATGTTCAGCGCATAAGAAGGGTGATGATTACATCACCAAAGGTAATGCCTTTGCAGACGAGATGGCAAAATATTGTGCCAGAAACAATTACGCAATCAATCGGGAAAAAGACGAAAGTCACACAATGAATTCTCTCATGCTAATTTCTGTAGTTGAGACATGGCAGGAAATAAAAGATTTACAGGATGAGGCAAGTGAAGAAGAGAAAAACATATGGCTAAAGGGTGATTGCAGACCAAGAGAGGAAGACGGGATCTGGGTACACAAAGATGGAAGAGTTGTAATGCCAGACAGCATGATTGCTGACATGGCACGATTGTATCATGGTCAAACTCACATGGGAAAAGGGTCTATGATTAATTTATTCAGACAAACATGGTTCAATGTGAAATTTAGATCAATTGCGGAGTCACTTTGTCAAAGACGTTTAACCTGCCAACAGATGAATATTCACAAAAAAATTGTTACAAGCTTGGGAACCATAGGACGAGAGGGTGGTCCTTTTACCAGGTTGCAAATGGATTTTATTGAAATGCCAAGACATAATGGTCTACATTATGTTTTGGTGTTTGTTTGTTTGTTTTCAAGATGGGTGGAAGCTTTTCCAACTCGTCATGCCAATGCTGCTACTGTGGCAAAGTTACTTCTAAGAGAAATCATACCTAGGTATGGATTTCCGGTCACAATTGAAAATGATCGTGGAAGACATTTTGAGAACAGTTTGATGAAAAGGATCTGTAATGCTTTAAACATAGAACAGAAAATGCATTGTGCTTACAGACCACAAGCATCAGGTGTTGTTGAACAAATAAATGGCACAATCAAAAATAGGATCGCAAAGATGTGTGATGCTACAGGAGTGAAGTGGACTGATGCACTTCCACTCGTTCTAATGTCATTGAGAAGCATCCCAGATAGAAAAACAGGTCTTAGTCCTCACGACATCGTGATGGGCAGAGTGATGAGACAAGCATTTGTACCAGTTGGCAAATTGATGAGCATTAATGACAGTGCAATTTTTGAATACTGCCGAAATCTGTCTGATGTGATGCATTCTGTGTTTCATCAGGTGGGAACTGACATTATTACAAAAGAAAAGGTACAAGCTCATGATTTGCAACCCGGTGACTGGGTTAGGACGAAGGTTCACCGAAGAAGGAACTGTTTGTCACCAAGGTGGCAAAAGCCACGTCAGGTTATCCTTATAACAACAAATGCAATCAAATGCAGAGGACTAAAAAGGTGGATGCATCCAAGTCATACAATTCGTGTGTTACCTCCTGAAAATGGTGAAGAAGGTGATATAACAGCTGATTCAGATTCAGAAAGAGACCCAGAAGATCCTGATTCTGATTCAGATTCAGATTCAGATTTTGGTGATCCCCAAGAAAATCAACATCAAGAAAATCTAGATGGAAGTCAGAACTTGAATAAAGAAGATCTGAATACTGGAATTCAAGGTGTTGATGATGATGATTTGCTTGAAGAAGAGTCTCTGAGAGAAAAGAGAGATTCTGAAGAAGCAGAAGATTCTGAGCGAGACAAAAATCTGAGCGAAACTCTTGAAAAGCAAGGAAGAAGTAGCTCTGTGAACAAAAAGCTTGAAGCTGGGAAGCTGAAGGTGATTCCTGAAGAAGAAGAATTGCCAAGTACCAGTAAAGGTATTGTTTCAAATACAGATTTGATGTCTCAGATACAGACACTGAAAGTGATGAAGATTCTGAAATAAGAAAACACAGAAAAAGAGCTTGGAAAACTGAATGCAACGAAAGTGTGCCAAAGAAAAAAGTCTTGAGAAAAGGAGACATTTGGCCTGAAAATAATCTGAAATTCAAACTGGTGAAGAAATCAAAAGAACAAGTCAACGAAATTACTAGTCAAGGAAGTGAACTTGAAAAAAGTAACGAAGGTGAAAACAAAAAAATAGAAGTCATCACTCGCAAGACAAAAAGAATAATTAGGCCAAATCAGAAATATAGGTCTCCAGAATGGACCTATATAATCATCCCACCTATTGTTGAGGTGGACAGCAGTGGTCAAGAATTTTTAGAAAGTGACAGGGATTAAAATTTGTTAGAAATTAGTTGAGGATCTATTTCCTAGCACAAGGCTGAAGAAAATATGTATTAGGTAACTTTGTTTCCTGGCATAAGGCTGAAGAAAATTTGTTAGGTGACATAAGGTCGAAGAAATTCTGTTTAGTTATTAAAAAAAAAAAAAAAGGGACATATTTTGTGACACAAGGTCGAAGAAAAATTGTTTAGGGTAAAAAAATCTTTAAAAAAAATATATATATATTTTAAAAGGGGGGATATAATTGTTACTTACATTTACTTACATTTTATTTAAAATTTTTGTTTTTGGAAATGCCTAGATCAGATACTTCTAGGTGTTCAATTTTTAAAAGGTGTTGTAAGATGACCTCAATTTGTGTGATATTATTAATTCTACTTTGGCTAATTTTAGCTGTGGTCTATCCTTTTGATGTTAATAAGCAAAAATCTAAGACTAATATTACTAGTAAAGCAGAGTCTATTCATGTGAAGCATGCTGGCAGGTCCAGTAGAGTTATTAATCATGATCCACTGTCTCATCAAGATAGATCAATTGGTGATTTTTCAACCAATTCATTTTCAAGGCTTTTATCTGAATATGTCAAAGTAATGAATGTCAAAGATTGCTATGTGTGTGTAAAATTACCCACTTCTGTTTCTGAGGGAGTGACATATAATATGTTACCTCTCACTTATGGCATTACCTGTAGTGTGATTACTAGTCTGTTCTATCAAACTGGTCGTCTGGAGTATTATTATTCAGACTTTGATGAGGTTTTTGCAAATCTCAAAATTGTAAATAGCTTAAACAAAGTAAGATCTGCGAGGCAGATGAGGGAATTCTTTTTAGTTACTAATGAATTAAACTATGAATATGCCTATAGAAATAATTTAACATGCAAAATGAGAGCTGAAGAAAAGACTTTCCTTAACATGGTTGAGGAAAGAAGGGCTGTTTACAAAAGAAATGAAAAACTAAAACATGCTAAGTCTAAATATTGGCAGTTAGAAGATGCCAAATTAAATGGTGTCAATACTAATGCAGCAATACATATTGATGAACCAGTTAGTGGTAAATTTTGTATTAGAAGAGATAATACTTTATATGATAATTTCTTTGTAGGTGCTAGTCAATGTGAAGATACTTATCGTATTGAAGGGGGATGGGGATTCAAAGGTGGAAAGGATCCAATTTTCCTTGGAATTTATTTTATTTGTGGCAATAAGGCTTATTTTAGTCTCCCAGATCACTGGTATGGGACATGCTATATTGGCCTGGTCTTTCCAAAAATATTTCATATTGACAGAAATGAAAAAGGTACTTTTGAATTTGGTGAACACTTGAATCAAAATAGATACAAAAGAGAAAGCTTCTCAGAAATTCTGGGAGACATTTTTGGTGCTGTTATTCCTATGGTAGGGATAACGATGAACTCTATCAAAATTAGAAAAGTGTCCACAATTGTGGATAGGTTGTCAACTGATACTGCGAGTGGTTTTCAATTGGTTAGCACAGAACTTGTCGCAATCAGAAGTATGGCTATTCAGAATCGTCTTGCATTAGACATTCTGCTTGCAAAAGAGGGTGGAGTCTGTGGGGTCTTGCATGTTCAACATTGCTGTACTTATATTCCTGACAAGAGTCGGGATATAGAGTTACTTGTTAAAAACATTACACATTTTCATGAAGAAATTGAACCTATGGAGGAAGAAACCTTTACGGAAAAGATTGGAAAAAGAATGGAGGCTATTAAAGATTGGTTTTCAGAACTTGGCAGGTCCATCATTGGCAAAGTGCTCTATCCAGTAATTGTCATTGTTATAATGATAATGCTGCTAAAAATTAGTTGTTTGATTCACAAAAGAAGGAAGCGTCAGAATGAAAAGAAAAGAATTTATAAACTCAGAAAGGAACAGGAAAAGGAATACGAATTAGAAGAAATGCGAAGAGTTCAGTTTGATAAAGATAATCAGACAGCTGAGACAGGGGTTTAGGGAAACTAATATCGAGAGAATTCAGTGTGTGTTGTCTCTAAAATGGGTGAAATTTTTCTAAAAATTTTTGGAGTGTTGTTTGGTGATTTTAATATCACCAGATGAGGGAGTTGATAGAGCGGGCTGCAGAAAATATTTTATTCTGGCCTGTGGATTCAATTCCCTATAACATTAACTGATTAATTAATGCACTGTTGCATGATTTATTTTACTAATCCAACCTAGATTAAGTTTGCACCACACATGAACACGCGGGAAACTAATTATATGTGCTTATGTGCATTTGCAAAGTCTGTTTTTGTAACACATTATTAATATTGTCCTGTTTATTATGTCTGTCCTATTGTCTTTGTCACCATTAACATGCAGCTGATCATTCATGGCATGTGCTTTTATATGTGCTTATATGTAAGTCTTATGTTGTGTATTGTCTGTCTGTGTATCATTTAATTATCTTTTTATTCTTTCAGAATCATAAAGCTGGACTACATGAAGAGTGGTGGTTATTTTATGTGCTGCTTTAAATGTTTGCTTCTGCTAAATGTTTTTTATTAGTGGGTTAATTAATAATTAATAAGGGACTGGGTGGTACACAAGGGTTTGCTTTACTTGAATTAATCACTCTTTTGTGTTTGTTTAAATAATAGCTCAAGTGTGAGCTGAGGCCTAGTTCTTGCTTGGAGAAAATTGGTCGGCCTGAATTGAGCAGAAGCTGAGCCAAGCTGCACGGTGAAAGAAAAAAAAAACATTGCAAGAGGTCAATGAACTTGCTTCTCTGGCTCAGAACTTTTATTAAAGAAAGACTTTTTAAATGGAGTTTATTCCATGGACTGCTCTGGCTGTTCCTATTCAAGGTCGAGGAAGTGACAAGTGTGAATCTGCCGAGCTCTGGTGGAAGTGGATTGGCAACTTTTTGTTGCAAATGCCTCGGAAGTCGTTGTCACTCTGAATGGACAATGGCACAGTGACGCGCATATTCTCTGGACTGGTAGCTGAGGTGGCCTGATGGCCATAAACCAATCACAGTGCTGAACTTTCCTAAATAATAACATTTAGTTAGATTTGGGAGCGAAAAATGATATAAAATTGGCTCTCTTGTGGGGTTTGGCACGTTCTTTTCCAGAGGGGCGAAGCGCTGTCGGATTGCCTTGGGAGAGTGTAAGCATGCAACTGTTTATTATTTGTTTCCCTTTCAGGCTTGAAAATTAACTTGGAGAGAAAGCTAATGTTTACTTAAATTCATCATTTTTGATTAATTCTGACAGCTTACTTTGTGCCAATGATTAATGTGATTTGAAATTAATAAAACTAAATGTTTGAATTTTAATAAAGTGAGTTATTAAAGATTTTACTTATGAATTCTAAAAATAAACTTTTCAAAATGACAAGCTGGTCTTGTTTATTGTAGATAGTTTATTGCATAGAGTCTAAAATAACATATGATCCATTCACCTCATTCACTATGTTTATGGGCCTGGTATTGTTGGTAAGTGTGATAGTAGTGGATTGAGTCATCATTTATAAAGAATTTTAGTTTCTGGGCTCTAACAATTTGGTAGCTTCAGATGGTTTATATGTTGTTTTTGACATGCATGTTACATATATGTTGGTATAGACATAGGATTGATGTTTAACATATGTTAAGTTTTTGATTCTGTTAGGTTGTTATATGTAGTCTTAGGGAATTTTTCCAGCAGTGTGAGAGATTCCTGGTTAAATGCCGGCCGGCAAGATAGTGTAGCTAGAAGAGTTACACAGTGCATTTGTCTGTTTCAAAATTGTGGTATAGCATATATCACGTGTTGTGGGCGTACAACACAAGTTTAGGGACCTTAGATTGCATGGTTGAATGAGTCTAAAATAACATATGATCCATTCACCTCATTCACTATGTTTATGGGCCTGGTATTGTTGGTAAGTGTGATAGTAGTGGATTGAGTCATCATTTATAAAGAATTTTAGTTTCTGGGCTCTAACAACGGTTTTAGTGACTTTTGTGCAGAAATTCAAAAATGTTGATCTGGCTTTCTAGGCTATTGAAAGGTTTTGAACAATGTATGTTCAGATTCACTCCATGATACCTGCATAAGACTTCTGTCGGTCTAAGAGTTTGCATACTATCCCCTTATGAAACGCTAGCAGAAGTTAAACTTCATCCACTGCAGAGATCTTCTTGGATGTTTTCCGCACTGAGTGATGGCTGAGCAAATTGTGGAATTTTAGGCCAAAGATTCATCATCACCATTGACCTTTGGCCAGTAACCCAAAACACTCGGTCAACATGTATGTTTTAGACTGCTTACTAGTGCAGTTTGTTTTTATATATTTTGATGCAGACACAGTATGTGTTGTGCAGCATCTTACCCATTGTACCTTCCATGAAACTGCCTAATTTAGAGTCTAGAGTCTCTAAATGACTGTTTTTGATAATATGTCAGGTCACGTGAGTAGAAAGCTTTTGAATATTTCACTTCTAAATGGCACATGATCCTATTGTGGCAGTCTTATCTAGTGCTATGCAGCCTTCTCAGCCAAATGCAAGAGAATGGCTCTCATCAATATTTCTCAGATTGGTTCTTGGGGTACTCCTAAAAACGTTGATTCTCATTAAAACATTGCATCATTTTTTTCATACAACTTTATTGGCATTCTGATTCATAAGAGCAAGTTATACATTAGGATCAATATCAGGTGGACCCCTGTTCCCCAATCCCACCCTTGCCCCCGCATCCACAAGTATGTTCCATGCGCATCCATGTCAATCATCTTTTGGGATCACCCCTTATAACTCAGCACAATTATTTTTATAGCAACTGAACAGCATTAACCTCCCCTTCCCTCTCCGTGTCATGGGTCCCATTTTCTCATTATGTGTGTTTTAAGGGGGTTTTCATTATACTGGTGATTGTCATTCATTTCCCCATCCCTTGCCTCCACCCGCCAGTCGTTCCAGAGAAGAGCTACATAGCCCTTCTTTATATTAACCCTCCACCGCATCTGGGGTCTGCGGGTTTCTCAGATCCACTAGCATAGCTGTCCATGCTTGAGTATCATCTTCGAGCTTTCCATCTCTCCGGACTTGTTTCATAGGGATCAATTCCACAGTCGCCCATTCAGACATGTCCCCCAAGCTACGCATCATTTCCCGGGCGGACAGGGTTCAGCCATGCGGTTGCAAAACATCTCTTCTCTAACACTAACCCCAGAAGGACAACCGTCTACTCAATTCCTTAGCCTTGGGGGTGGGTCACAGTCCAAGCAGCACTGACCATATTTCCATGGGGATTATCCATCCTGTAGCTTTTTGCAAACGTACCAGTGTATTCTCCCAATATTGCATTAGTTTCAGGCATGCCCACACTATGTGTAGAAAATTCACCTCTATCTCTCCACACCAGAGGCAAGCACTTGAGTGGCCCGGGTAAATTGTATCTAAGGTCTGCGGAGTAAGATAGACTTGATGTACGACATTATATTGTTTTAGCTTAAATTGCGAATTAGAACTCACCACCGAGGCCTCTTCAAACATTTTTGACCTGTCTCGCTCCAGGCGTTCCCCTACCACTTCCTCCCACTGTGCCTGTATTGGAAGATTCCTCTTAGGGAGGTCATCATGGAGTGCCCTATAAATGTGGGATATCAGACGTTGTCCCAGGGCCATATATAGCAGCACAGTTAATACCATTGTACCAGGGGGCTCCACAAGGAAAAATTGCCATAGTTCTCAGGCAACCTTCAATATCTTCCCACATTGCCGCAACTGTCCTGTTCCCAGATCACAGGGGTTATGCTGCCTCCAGTCTTGGAAATTGTCCATTGTCATAGAGGTCTCCCATCATGAGGCACCCACCTTCCTTCCAACTCTGAATCAACATAGATTCCGCTATACGCTTGAACAGTTTCAACACCAATAGCGGCATGTCCTGTGCATAGGGCACACGCCACACAGCACACCACCCTCCTGACTGTGGTCTCTGACACTGTTGCACATGTTGTATGATATATGGGTAGATCTTGGGAATTCCCCCGCCGAGCATTAGTAGTTCTGGCAAAGAGCGATCACCATGAGTGCCAGTCAAAAGTCGCTTTTCCCGATTATCATGTTCATCCAGTTAGTGGACTGGATGTAGGAGATGAGAATAAAGCTCTGGACAGGGTACCTCCAAACATCCATCCTCCCATTTTCTTTGAAGTGTGGTCAAACGTAATAGTTTATACTTGTTTACCCACAGGAGCTCCACTAGCAGGCTATTGAGCGTTAGGAAATAGTGTCTGAGGATCCTATACAGGGAGTGTTGTAGGGCGTAAAGGCATCAGAGTAAAATAATAATTTTTATGATTGCTACTCGCTCCATTAGAGACAAAGGTAAGACCCCCCAAAATTGTACGGCGCTATGTATACCCTCCACCACTCTTCTTAAGTTGCTCTCCGAGTATGAAGGGGCTTCATGCATCAGACAAATCCCCAAGTATTTTGTCCCTTCAGTCACCCAGGGGAGGCCCACCTCTGGTAACTCGTTCTTTGACCCTGCCGCTAATCACCCCATTGGAATCCGCTTGGATTATTCCGGGTTTATATGAAGTCTGGCCACTGTCCCAATTTTCTGCAGCACTGTGAGAAGAACCAGCACTGCCTGAACTGGTTGATGTATGTATTCCAACGTATCTTCGGCGCGCAGGGAAACCACATGATTGGTGTCCCCAGGGATATCGCCCATCTGTTCTTTCAAAACAGCCACCAGGGGTTCCACCACCCGCGCAAAAAGAAGCGGCAACAAGGGACAACCCTGTTGGGCACCAGGAATAATGCAAACTGCTCCGACACCATGCCTCAAGTCTGAATCCAGGTTATTGGGTATTTGTACAGCAGTTGGACCCATTTAAGGAACCCCTGCCCCACCCCAAGCTGCCGTAGGACTGACCAGACATATTCCCACCTCATTGAGTCGAAGGCTTGCTCAATATCAAGCATTGCCAATGAACAATGCTCAGCCATAAGACATGGAGCATGCCAAACATGTGCCAGGGACGACAGTTTATGTTTGGTGTTCTGCCACAGTATAAATCCGGCTTGATCTGGGTGCACCAGTCGGGGCATATGCAGCAGTAGCCGGGCAGCCAAGATCCCACTCAGAAGCTTAACATCTAAGTTTAGGAGTGAAATCAGTATGTATGAACCAGGCAATAGGGGGTCCTTATCAGGTTTTAATATCATGGTTACCACTTCCTCTTGCATGGAGGCGGGCAAGGACTGCTGCTCTAATGCTTCATTGTACACTTCCAAGAGGCGATCCACTATGAGCGGACTGAACCGTTGGTAATACTCATCCGGGAGTCCATCACTCCCGGTCTTTTAGCCATCTTGCGATGTCTGATGGCTGCTAATAGTTCCTCTTTCATGATCAGGCCCCCAGCGCAGTCTTCACATCATGCTCCAACCTCGGCAGAGCCATCGTATCTAAGAAATCTTGTATGGCCTCTTGGGGTGGGGGGAGACTGTGCTGATAGACGTTGGCCAAATGTTTGGCCAATATTCCAATGATCGCTTGCTGCGTTTATACTAATTCTCCATTAATATCTTGTCGCTTGAGTATAGGTGTTACAGGAGTCTTTTTTCTAACAAGTATAGCTAGGAGAGCACCTGTTTGTCGCACTCTATTTGTAAATACTGCTGATAAGCTGTGTACATCAATTTTACATCTATGCCAAGATTCCAAAAGAGCCTCACAGGCAGCACACTATTGCCCCATAACCAGGGGAGCTGTAGCAGGGCTGTCTCCAACTTACCCAGCTGCTGTTCTTGCATTCCGATATGCTGCTCCAACTGGCGTTGTACCCCACATCTCATTTATATACAAACACCCCGGATAACTACCTTCATGGCCTCCCATGCCAGTGCCCTGCTGGACACAGCCCCACAGTAGGCTTCAAAATAATGTGACAGAGCATCTGTTACTATAGTCGAATAAAGAGGGTCAAACAATGCCTCTGCTCTAAGCCACTATATCAGTATCGCCAGGCAGTCCACATCACCCCCGAACTGAGCAAGGCCGGCAAGTGGTTAGATAAGTAGCGGGGCAAGTAGGTTATCCTGGTTACATCTGGAGACAGCTCAAATGAAAGACAACAATAGTCCAGTGGACTAAAGGTATTAGTTGCTGGGGTATGGCAGGAGAATACTCATTTTGTGGAATTGTGGACTCTCCACTCATATCGTAGCTGCATGCCCTGCATAATGTCTATTAAGGTCCCATTCCATTTGGGGTTTAGTATATGCACGAGTGGGCTCACGGTCCATTGTCACATCAAAAACACAGTTAAAGTCTCCCATTAAGACGATTGCTACCCCCAAGTAAGTGGTCACCACTGCCATGGCAAAGGGTAAGAAGGCAGGGTAGTCCATATTAGGGCTACAATAATGAGACATTTTCCCTCCCTTCCAATTTGCTGTGTAAAATCACATATTGCCATGATATTGGTGTTGACAGAGAACTGTGGGCGCCACCCAGATAAGTGTCCCCCGGGCAAAACCTTAATAAGAAGAGGCGTATAGCTGCCCCATCCATCCCCGCAGGATACAAGGAACTGAGTCACCCCAAATATGTGTCTCTTCTAGACATGCTGTTGTCACCCAGTATCATCTCTCGTAAGCAAATACCTTCCATCTTTTCTCCAACGCTGCTGTACCCCAAACATTCCAGGTTAATAACTGTGTCACGTGAGAAGCCATGTTTCATACAATCCCTGCCATTCTTCCCCATGCATCCTCCATTTTTAGCTTCCCATCACCCACTCAGACCACTTTTGTCTCATAGCGAACCAGACACAGAAACATTAACACTCAACCATTTCAAATTACAAACGACATCTGTGATCCCAACAAACCCCACCCCTTGGGCTGTTCTGTGAGTCCCATTCCCCCCTTTCGGTGAAGAACAATTGCTTGCTCATGCCACCCCACCTCCCACCCTTTCCTTAAACAGGAGATAACAAAAATCCACATGACCACGGTTTTGATTGTATATGCATCTTCCATGCCAATATTAGGTGTGTAGTTGAGTAGTCCCCCAGTAGTAATGCTGCACCAGTGGCCATGTAACCAGTAGGGTGCGAGGCCTAAACCTCTAGCTCTCCACATGTGCTCCAACCTCTGAGGGGGGAAGTCCCCCATCGATATTAGCTCTCCGCATATTAAGAAATAACTAATCTATGCAAATAATTCTTGTATCTCCCCCTACAAAGGATATCCACCCTCTCCCTCATACTCGTAGAAGCCTTCATCACTGTGTTCAGACGGCAGCGTCCTCTGGCATGCTAGGGTCTATGATGAGATCCGAGTCCAGCAATGTCTCTGTAGCCTGTAGTGTTCCATCAGGGTAGACCCAGAGCCACCCTGGACTTCCATTGCCAGCACAAGAGTTCTTCTGTAGCTGTTACCTCCTGTCCCCGGCACAGCCACTCACTGTGGATGACCTGGACGACTCTGTCAAAGGTACCAAACAGGGGGGGGCGTGGCTAGCCAGCCAAGATAGAGGTTGCAGCCCGATAGAGCTCCGGACCCTCCCGGGGAAAAACACCCTGTTGGCGCAGATTCCGCAGCGCCTACAACTGGCTGGGAGTGTGAGTAACTGCGTGGATATCCCCGCGACCCCTTGGGATATTGTATCATACCTGGAGAAGTTTCCATGCTGGCGAGACGGAGTGAGGCCTGCAGTTGACTCCTGCAGGCCGAGTCCGGAAGCTCTGGTGGAGGCGTGGACTGTAGCCTGTGGAACCACCTTCCGGGGACGGCGTGCAGAGTTCCTGGCGTGTGGCTCTTCACGGGAGCTGACTGGGGTGAGTGCGGGTGGAGCTGTGGTCGTCCGCTGCCCGAGACTGCCCTGCTGATGGAGGAAGGACCTGAGCAGCTGCTGGAGTGCCTGTGCGGGTTCTGACCTGAACATGGGTCAGGGCCCTGTCTGAAGCGCCGTCCACCATTGCAGGTAGGCCCGTCTGCACTGGGCCTGTGGCGGTCATTGCGGGAGCCGACAGGGGATTGAGCCAAGACGCGGAAACCCGGTAGGAGGCTGGTGGGGGATTGCGATACCTCCCCCGGGGCCGGGTCTTTCGCTGCGGCTGGGGCGCTACTTTTCTGGGCCCGCGGGTGTTTGCAGCGAGGCGGAGGATGACACACGCCCTGGGCCGATCCTGGCGGACTGTGGGCTGCATGGGTCTGTGGCCTTGAGAATGGATGGCCTAACAGACGGGGTGACTGCGCGATCCTAAGGGAGTCTGCTGTGAAGTTCGGGCCCAGAGCTGCGCTGGCAGCGTAGCGCAGCATCTAAGTCCACCTGGGATCTGAATTTGGGGTCTGGTGGGGTCTGTATTTCCTGGCCGCATAGCTGCTGACAAATCTGGTGCCGGAGAACCCTGAACGCCCGATGTTGCTTGTGGTGACCCCAGGCCTAGCCTCTGGGGGGTATACACCTGTTACAACGCAACTTTTACAACTACCTACTATTACAACGCAACTTTTACAACGCATACCATTACAACGCATTGCGCTGGGGGGCGCTCTAGGATAGGGAATAAGTTTAATTTACTATCCAACACCTTCCCTAGTGTCCACGGGGACTGGAGTTGGAATAGTAAATTATACTTACCACTATCCAGCACCTCTAAGCGCTATGCGTTGTAATGGTATGCGTTGTAATGGTCGCGTTGTAATGGTAGGTAGTTGTAATGGTATGCGTTGTAACGTCATACATCCCTCTGGGGGAATGGTCAAACCGGACAGTGAACAGTGCAGGTGCGCCTGGATATACATGGAAGATACCTGTGCACTGGTCGTGGTGAGTGACTTTGCTCTCTGAGGGGGCCCCACCTATGTACCAGTCCCTGCGACCCTCGCCTTCCCTCTCTCTTCCCTTTAGGTGACGCGCCGGGCGTGGAGCTGGGCACCCAGTCCCCATAGGAGAAGCGACCGGGGAGGACTTGCGGACTTCCCCCCCCCCCATTTACACTTTCCCCCCCTTCAACTCTGTCTGGGAAGCCCAGAGCCAGGCACATCCTCCTGTACGACATCCCACACCTGCCCCCACGCTGGATGGAATAGTACCTGTCCTACCCTGAGGACTACCTTGCTGGCAGCTCCATTGCGCCATAACCTTGGGAGTTGGATGACCCCTCCCCTCGGCTGAGCGGTTGCGGTGCCCCTACAGTGAGTGTGGGGGAATCTTGGAATCATGGGCTGAAATCGGGTGAAGGGACAGGAGAACCAGGGCGGTTCTGACCCCCCCGCACCATGACAGACATTGCAAGTGTGCGCTCCACCCGGGGGCCACCTCGACTGGACACATGGAGGAACAGTCCCTGGACAAACTGGATCTCATCCTTAAAGAAATAAGGGACTCTAGGGCGGCGATGGAGCTACAATTGGCCTGACTCTCCTAAAAGCAGATCATGGCAAGTTAGCAGACAAAGTGAAGGACCAAAGTCTCACCTCGGCGGATCTCACACCGTCAGTAGCGGAACACTCCTCTTCATTACAGCAACTCTAACAGCAAATCGCCACACTTCTGGATCGGATGGAAAACGCAGAAGGAAGAAACCGATGCAATAATATACGCGTCATAAGCCTGCTGGAGCGCTGTGAGGGAAATCGCGCGGCGGATTTTATGGAACACTGGTTCAGGGACAATGTGGCAGCCGTGGGGCTCTCTTCATATTTCTGTGAGGAAAGGGCTCACAGAATCCCGACCGGTCAGCCTAAACCCGGATTACCACCCCACCCACTGATTGTGAAGATCCTTAACTATCGAGACAGGGATACTCTCTTACAGAAAGCTCATGAGAAATCCCTCATCCAGTACAAGAACCACTGTGTGTCCTTTTATCCAGATTACACAATGCTGGTCCAGAGACAACGATCCTCATACCAAGTGGTGAAGAAAAAACTACAGAATGCCCAGCTTAAGTACGCACTACTGTACCCTGCCCGACTGAAGGTCATACATGAGAAAAAAACTAATTTCTTTGAAAGCCCTTCTGATGTCGAGGAATGGATGGAGGTGATGTGCATAGGGTCGAGCCAGACAGACACTTTGGGAAGGTCTACCCGGGGCTCGGATGGCGGCTTTGAGCGGTCTGCCTGCCATTCCCCGAAGGACAGTAGAAGCGGTGGAAACGCCGGCCCCTCGCGAGAACAGCACAAAAGAGACTAGGAAGGGGCGCTTGCGGTGGCTGGAGCCTTTCGAGGGGACGCACATAAAATTGCAACCGACTCGGAGGATAGTACATTACATTCTGACTCTGAACATAGTGCAATCCTGTTTCCCACCATCACCCCTAGAGCAGCGGACGACATGCTAGACTATTGATTACTAACATTGAGCTACTGATAAAAGAAAATGTTATTGTGGCTACTGATGTTTTTATTGATGTAGAGATTGATATTGATGCTGATGTTCTACTTTGCATCTGCTTCACTTAGGTGGTACAAAACGAATTTCCTGGATAGCACACTAAGGGTCAGGGGTCAGAATGGTGACCTTTCTTTGAGATGATTGGAATTGGGGACTGAGGGATCCCTGGTTCTCCAGGGCTTCCTGTAGGAACATGTCCGCAATAGCACTCCCTTCACACTTATGTCTTCTGTTTCCCCCCGGGATGGGGTACCGTTGAGTCATCAGGTACTGATGTTTGGTAGCACAATGACAATACAAACAACTAGCCACCTCCCTTTTAGCGTATGCATCGTTATTTGGTTCTTATATTTGATATACCACAGTTGGGCCCAGCGTAGTTCCGCTGCTGTGAGGAGTTTAGTTACAGTTCTGGGGTATGGGGACTCTTGGTCAGATCTACCTGAGCACCTATCACTGGGGGGATGGCACACTACATCTGGGATGATGGCTAGACCAGCTGAGACCAAGGGGTCCTATAATTTCCTTACGTGGAATGTGCGGGGACTGGGAGCAATTCAAAATTGGCACCAAATTAACTTGTTTTTCCTTAGACACCAAACGCATATTGCTTTCCTCCAAGATTCCCATCTTACAGATTCGGAATCGCAGAAGATGCGGAAGAAATGGAGGGGCCACATTTATTTTAAAACTTATTCGGCATTCGCTAGAGGTGCTACTAGATGGGCACGACATGGGACCCCATTTGTTGAACTTGAGCGACGGGTAGACGACCAGGGCAGATATATTTTAGTGAAAGGTATTCTGGATGGGTCTGAAGGACTGGGTTATTTTAGAACCCAGCGGTGCCAGGGCACAACACCTGAAACCTTCGTGGGTAACCTGCTCCGTCGTACGAATCACAGAGACATGGGACACTTCCTTCGGCGTCAAAGATTCGAGGTTTATTTGCTGCAGGGAAACACAGAAATCACGGAAGTACAACAAGTGTAGTTCAGAGTGACTGCTTCAAATTGCTTCTGTGGATCGCTCCTTTTATACACGATTTTCCCATAGGTTTGCATAGCAGACAAAAGTTTACAACCCGGTTCCCACAATTATCCCCCAGAGGGGTCGTTTTGGTCACTTTGATTCACATAAGGTCGGAATATAAGTGCGGAAACATTTGGCGGTTCCCAACTGTAAAAACCCATCTTCCCATCATTAGTACATTCCAATCAGCAGTAAAACAGATCGTGATAGGAACAAGGACAGGTGCAGAGGAAGATGGAGACAGTGGGAAATTCAGAAAGGGTGTAAAAAGGGGAGGTATCGGGAAACACGAGATACAGGCATCAAAGGGACGTGCCTAATGAGATGCACGGCTGAGACAATAAACCGGCCGCTCGAGATGGGCCTCGAGCGGAGCCATCTGCCTTACAGTATCATCCCCCTCGTCATAAAGACACTTACAAGAGACATGCGTCTTCCGCCAGTATCTTGGGAGTCCCAGGGTCGCGAAGCGGACAACGACCGTTCGCTGGCTACTTGAGGGCAAGAGACAAAATGGATGCCGTATCTAAGATGGAACCCGTGGGTACAGATAGAAATACCCACGTAATAGACAAACGGTTTAGGTTAGCACAGCGAAACTGCGTACACCCACTAAAACTCGTCATTTGCGGTTCATAGATACCAGACTCGACCATATTCGTGCGAGTCGAGAACACCACTTACAATTGTCACGGAACCTCAGACGCTCCTTTTGCCCTCATGTAGGCAAGCACTAGTCGGAATCATACTCGATATTCATCAGACCATCTAGATGTTGCTGTAGCATAGCTCTGTCCAACCGAGTTCCATTGGTAACAGGCGGCTGTCTCATACACGTTGTAGCACAGAGGCCACATAAGGCAGGACCGCACTGCACACAAAGGCAACACGTGAACAGGAACGCCACGACAACTCCGACGATCATCAGAATCTTCCAACCCCAAGTCGACATCAGGCCCCAAAACCACCCAAGTAGCGTCCAAACCCCTACATCCACGTGTATGGATTCGGAGATCTTATGCAACTTCGAGATGGCTTGATAAACGGTCGGAGCGTTATCAGGAATGAAAATACAGCAGCTCGAATGGATCACCTTACATACCCCACCTCGATCTGCTAAGATCACGTCTAAAACCATACGGTTTTGTAACGTCATAAGTCTATTCGCCTGAAGTTCTGTGGTGATATTACCGAGGGCACTGGCAGTAATGTTAGCTGTCGATTCTACCACTCGAGTCAACTGTCTCAGGTTCCTACTATTAACCATAGGTCCCCAAAACGGGAGGAAACCCTTGAAAAAGTCTCCTGCCTCTTGACCGGCAGTGTCCTCTTCGCTAATTACGCCTCTCACAACTCTAGTCTTGTGATAATCTGCATCTACAGTAAACGTCGGAGGCAACAAATTTGCGATAAAACATGAGCCCATGAAGTCAGAGGGCAACCATGCATACGCACGATCATGGCAGATAAAGTATGTACCCTTGGCAGCCAGAAACACAGGGGACGAGACCATCGGCAGAATGTAATTTTCAGTGCAAGCACTCTCTCCAAGTCGGGCTTTCGATCTTCGGCCACGACCTATGAGACAAAAATTACCAATGTGGGGTACGACCCATATCGGAGGCGAGCTTTTGAGCTGTTTTTCACTAGTGAACACACTATACTCGCCTCTACTCAGGACCCTATAGGCTTGTACCTCTTCTTCTGGAATAAGCGAGGGATCATAGATATCGCTATCTAAGTCCTCTATTGCTATAGACAAAGGTTTTTGATACGAGGTAGGACCAGAGTAGGGGGAACGTGGTTCTCGAATGGGGTGGAAGCCTAGTGCGCTTCGAAACATTGTTTGAAATGCTCGAGCAGACCCTTGGGAACTATACGGTAACACCAGATATGGAATTCCCTTATCCGTAGTATGTGGCATCAACCCACACACCCAACAATTAGTAGTGTTAACCACTAACTGATGCTGGTGAAGGAGCTGAATAAAGGAATTGTTGCGGAATTCTGCACGTCTAGCCTGCTCGTGTTCGGGTAAGATGTGAAAGGAATGAGGAGAAACAGTGGAGGTAAGTTTAGGATCAGGGGTAGGAGTAGGTATAGCAGAAGGTAAGAAGTAAGACATCGTGTAATACACCCCACCCGCCAATAATGCAGAAATAGTCAAAAACAATACAAATATTTGGAACATAAAACATTTGGTACGACTAAGTTGTTGCAACTTGAACCTTTGCGCCTGAGCTTCTTCCAAGTCCATCAGCTTTGAAAACGCCATCCCCTATGACCGTCCGCAACGTTTCTTGACGCACTTCGTTCTGTGTAGCAGTAGTCAATTCCCAGGAGTTCCCAGGAACCGACGGTCTTTAACCTAGCGTCAAGACCTACTTACCAGAAAGAAGTACGCGCGCGGCCCTACGGCCTTTATTTATAATCAATGTTTCTCAGCTGTGGAAGCAAAAAAGTACAAGGAACAAAACTCAATATATATATATATATACAAGAATAATCACAATAATACGAATGTTCAAACTGATCACGGAAAGCGGGATAATGCAGTTGTCAATGAATCAAAGCAGGATCTTTTATTAGTCTTTAGTGCTAGATCGCAAAAAGTATTGGGTTTTCCCAGGACGTGTCTGCTCGTCAAACAAAAGGATCCTTTGAAGAGACAACGTCCTGCTGATCAGTTGAGTGTTCTGGTCTTGAGTCTTTTGATGACAAATGTTCAACGGTGTCTTTCTGCTGCACTGAGGATTCTCCGACAGGTTGTGCGTCGCTAAAAGGTACAAACGCCGGCAATCCTTCGATTTCAGTTGATGCAATGCCTCTCCTCACCCACGAGTCTGCCGGCAACGGAATAGGGACTTTTTTCGTGTGGGTGGCGTGCACCCAGTTCTTCCGTCCCTCAAGACGAACAGCAGTCCTCGTGGCGAGGAGAACCTGGTAGGGTCCAGTGAACCTCGGATCCAAATTGTTCTTGCGCGAAAAGTTCCGCGTCACCACCCAATCTCCGGGCTGGAGCTGGTGGCCTGGACCCTCCGTCTGCGTCGGCAGTGCTTCGTGAACCTGTTGGTGAATTAACCTCAGTTTAGCAGTCAAGTCATGAAGATAATCGATCAACATTGGATACTCAAGATCAGAGAACGCACCTGGTCTAGGAACCCCCCAAACATTCGCAGGACGACCGAACACTATTTCATAGGGACTAAGCCCTACTCGGGAGTGTACAGTCGCCCTAGTTGACAGTAATGCTAAGGGTAAAGCGTCAGGCCACGAGAGACCAGTCGTAGCCTGAATCTTTGCTAGCTTTAGTTTAAGGGTGCCGTTATACCCCTCAACCAAACCAGCTGACTGGGGATGATTGGCACTATGGAATTTCTGATTAATTCCAAGGCCCTTACACACACTCTTCATCACGCTCCCCACAAACTCACTTCCGTTATCTGACCACACGACTCTAGGCATTCCGTACCGAGGAAAGTATTCCTTCGGTAGGATTTTCGCAGTAGACAAAGCAGTATTGTCTTTGAGAGGATAGGCCTCAATCCATCGGGAGAATGCGCAAACCACAACTAAAACGTATTTCAGGTTATTGCATCGCTCCATATGGATGAAGTCCAATTGAATCACCTCAAAGGGACATGAAGGGGGAGCAAAACTGCCAGGAGGAGTTGGGGTTCCCTTACCAGGATTGTACAACATGCACACCATACAATTCTTAACCAAGCGTTCAGCACATTTCGTGATACCATCATTCTTCCACACAGGGGACAGCAGCTTACAAATACCTTTCGCGCTAATATGTGCTAACCCATGTGCCATTGTCACAACGGCCAGCACATACGCATCAGGCAACACCCATCTTTTCTGATCCGATAAATCAATCCAACAACCACTTGCATCCAGCTTTCCCGTACTTTCTTTCCACTTCGTCTTTTCAGTCTCGGTGGCCTCTTTCTGAATTTCTTTCACACTCTCAATAGTGTCTTCACACATACCCGACTCTGCAGGCCACCTAACCGAACTCGTCACATACATTCGAGTACTAAGGTTCCGGGCAGTCTCCTTAGCAATCTCATCCGCAAACGCATTACCACGACCAACATCATCCGTCACCTTACGATGCGCACTACATTTAACAATCGCTACCTGCTTAGGCAACGTAAGTGCATCCAAAAGATCATTCACAAGCTGGCCATGCTGAATCTTCGTACCATGCGATGTCAGAAAACCTCTCTCTCTCCACAATCGTCCAAAGCTATGGGCGACGCCAAAAGCATATTGGCTGTCGGTAAACACATTCACACGTTTCTCTTTTGCTAACACACACGCTCTAGTGAGAGCGATCAGCTCTGCAGCTTGGGCAGAATTCTGATTCAATCTTGCAGTCTCAACAACAGTATTCAACGTTACAACAGCATAAGCAGTAGTCACATCGCCATTCGGCAACTTAAAACATGAACCATCCACATACAGCGTTCCATCTGGGTCTTCCAATGGGGTGTTTTTAAGGTCCACTCGACCTTTTGTTTCCTCTTCTGTCCTCAAATAACAATCATGTTCTGTTATTTCATCTGACTCTGAGTTAATTGGTAACAAAGTCGCCGGGTTCAGAACATTGCAACGTTTTATTTGGATATGACTTGCCAGCAACGTCAACTCGTACCCAGACAATCTCGCACTCGTTAAGTGCTGAGTTTTCGTACGATTCAGAAGAGTGTCAACTGCATGCGGAACCATCACCGTAAGCATATTATCCATGACCAATCCTGCTGATTGTCGGATGGACACCGCAGCTGCCGCTGTTGCTCTCAGACAACTCGGCAATGCTCTAGCTACCGGGTCCAAGGTCGAGGAAAAATATGCACATGGACGTTGCTTACCACCAAAAGGTTGCGTTAAAACACTCAAAGCACAACCTTCCCTCTCGTGAACATATAACGTGAATGGCTTACTGTAGTCAGGAGTACCTAACACAGGAGCCGAACACAACGCGTCACGCAGTTCAGAAAAACTTTTCTGACATTCTTCCGTCCATGGTAAAGGAGTTGAAACATCCTTGCACGTAAGGGCCACTAATGGTTTCACTAGCAATGAAAAATTAGGAATCCATTGCCTGCAGTATGACGTGATACCTAGAAAGGCACGCACATCTCTTTGGGTTGTTGGCACAGCCATTCGTGCAATTGCAGCAATTCTCTCTGGGGTCAACCGCCTTCCCTCCTTTGACAATAAGTGACCTAGATAGGTTACTTCTTGACAACAATATTGGAGTTTAGAAGGTAACACCTTGTGATTTAACTCGCAGAGATGTTGCAGCAACGACACCGTAGCAATTTTGCAAATGTCCTGAGTATCCGCAGCTACCAATAAGTCATCGACATATTGGATTAAGGCCGCACCAACCGGCAACGTAAACGCATCCAGTTGACCCTTCAAGGCTTGGCTGTAAATCGATGGACTCTCACAGTAGCCTTGAGGAGCGCGTTTAAACAGGAAACTGCGCCCACCAAGAGAGAAACCGAAAAGGTCCCTGCTCTCCTCTGCAATCGGGATGCTGAAGAACGCATTCTTCAGATCGATCACCGAAAACCAAGACGCAGATGCTGGAATCAGAGTCAGTAGCGCCGTGATGTCAGGCACAACGGGGAACTGAGGAATCACAATTTTATTTACCTCCCGTAAATCGATAACAAAACGATAAACAGGTGGCTTCGAAGGATCAGTACGTTTAAGAATGGGCAGTACAGGGCTGTTGCACACGTTTCCCCGAGTCTCCTCAATAACGTCTTTCTCGATCAGATCATAAATGATCGCTAACAGTGCACGTTCACCATCAAGAGAGATCCGATACTGGGGAATACGTGGCAACCGCACATTAGATTTCAACTGAACAACATAAGGGGAGATGTCAAGCAGGCCCACATCATTGGGACCCGTTGCCCACAAAGACGCAGGAAGAGAACTCAATTCCGGTGGAAGCTTATCGAGAGATAAGTACATAGGAGAGACAACCCTCTCCCCCAACGTAAGCTTTACACCCGCAGAAGAACAATACAGAGTTGCATACAAACGTTTAAGCAAATCCAGGCCCAAAAGATTTTCACCACAACCAGTAGTCAAAATCAACGGAGCTTGGAGCTCACGAGGCCCAATTTTAAGGGGCAAAGGGCGCGAAACTGGATTGCTAACCGGGGCGCCAGAGAATCCAACGGAAACATTTGTTAAGCCAGACAAAGGTGCGCCAGGGAGTTTCGAATGCATAATGGAACTTTTCGCTGCACCAGTGTCCAACAGAAAAGGCTCGACGACGCCCGATGTAGCAACTGCGACGTAAGGCCCTCTCTGATCAACCGGAACTGATACCACTCCCTCTCCTTGTCTTTGGCTGTCCTAGTAATTACTGTCGTCAGTTCCCTGATCGACGTAGTAATCGTCTACATTGTACTGCGCAGATCGTCCTTGCGATGATCCACGTTGATCAAAACAGTTATTAGAGTTTGATGAGTTATCTGAACGATCATTCTGAGCACCACGACCTCTACCACGTGACGTCTGCTGTGAACCACCACGACCTCCTCTAGATGAATTACCACTATTACGATCGTTCAGAACAGGACAATTGAATTTGATATGACCCTCCTGTCTACAATAGGCACATTGATTGTACCCTAACGAGGATCTTTGGGAGGAGGAGTCATTTCTAAATTGTGGTCGATTAGATTGCGACTGCGATCTATTTTGTTGCGAAGCATTCTGATTCGAACGCGGAGGATATGCTTGCTGTAACAATACTTTAGTTTTAAGCTCTTTCGTCTTTTTATCAGCGCAGTCGTTCTCTTCTTTCTCTCTATTCTCATAATACTGTGCTGTGGCCAATATCTGAGCTGAGGTAGAAACGGCCCACGCACTTTCTGAATTCTTCAATTTATTGCTCAAATCGGGCAATAAGTTAGAGACAAACTTATCCACGAACAACCGCTGACCACCCTCAGTACCCATATCCTGTCCACTATGGTCGATGAATGCCTCCTCGAACCTCGTAAAGAAGTCGGAGACACTCTCGTCCTTCTTCTGTTTACAAGCTGACAATTTGTCCCAGTTCACCCTCATAGCTGGCATAAGAGTTTTCATTAACGTTATTATTCTTTGGGGAAGATCGACAATCAACTGCTCGGGTTTAGCACCACCAGTTTGTCGACCATCCGCCGCTACAATGGCAGCCCAAGCACCACCTAATTCATTGGGATGGTTTTCCTGACGAATCTTAGCCCATACCGGTTGCGGTACGACATTGCCGAACAGCATATCAATATCAGCAAGGTTCATTATCGTAGCATCTACGAGCTGTGATAATTCTTTATAATACCCTGTAGGATTTTTGCGAGGGTCAGGCAAGGATTGCTTCACCTGTAACACCTCTGAGCGTTTCCATGGGAGATGTATCCATACTCTCTGGAAAAACGGCAAGATCGGAGGTTGGGCTGCAGGATTACCTGGCATCCATACTGGTGGAACTTCACACATAGGAAATTGACCAGACTCATCTGGCTGTCTTTCAACATCCTCAACAAACAAGGCTTGGGGTATAGGAGTGGGACGGAAAGATAGCAACCGCTCGACAGCACGTCGAACGTTAGTATCCACTATCAGTCCATTCGAGAACTGAAGCTGTAGATCAGACAAAGCGGACAGCACCTCGTCAGGTGCATCGGCCGATATCTGATCACGAAGGACCTTACACATTTCTTCGAACACGTATCTTTGGGTTGGTATATTAAATTGACAGAATGTATCGAGTACAATACGTGGTGGATTTCTAAGAGGATGTGTCATCCAACCCATCGCCATATTATATAGCGAAGCGCGTTCCCTATTACCGGGAAGCTGACTACGTCTCTGCGGACCATCTGAACCAGCGGACCCAAGAACAGGCCCAAGAGAATGAAAGAAGTTAGCCGCAACAGGAGAAGTACGACTACGAACAGAGGGAGAAGTATAGGACACAGGACTAACAAGGGAAGGGGTAGAAACAGAAGCAACAACAGGAGTTAACAAAACAGGAGCAGTAGCGGGAGCAGGAGTATGTGGAAGTGGAGGAGCAGTAGGGATGGCAACAGACAAAGGAGCAGGAACAGTCGGAAGGACGGGTGCAGGTTGAGGAACAGGCTGAGGAATAGGTGGCGGAACAGGTACAGGGGGAACCACTGGAGCAGCGGCACCCTGTACATACGGAGGTGGTGACTTCAGAAGATAAGACATTAAAGGATCCTCAACTGGTTCTTCCTTCTTATCCGACTCCGTAGGCAAAGCAGGATAGCATTTATCTATGGACATACGCTGTAGCCTATCGAACACTTCCTTTTCCTTATCCTCCTTATCACGCTGAAACTGCTCTGCTTTCTTTACAATGGTAGCAACACCATCTCTCTGATTTCGTTTAGTCTGTCTGATTTCTTTCTGTCGGGCTTCTTTACGCCACAACCGAAAGGCATCAAACATGGCCGGCCTTGACTTTTTCGCAAATAGTTTAGCCTCTAGATTATCTAAGATTGGAGTCTCAAAACTACCATGAGGTGGCCAACTAAGGACACCGTCCTTCTTTGTATAACGGATCCAATAATCATTAAAAGTAATTGGGCCTAGCCCATGCTTACTGTACAGTTCATAAGTCGGAGTTCCAACCGGAGGTATCGGACACGAGTCCTCCAGTCGGGAATCCACACCGCAAGGTCTGAAACAACTAAACAAAGTACTGCGACTAGGCATCTTGCACACTAGCCGAGTTTCACAAACTTCAAGGGTTACGGGATTTACCAAGTCCCAGCAAAGAGCGAAAACCCTCGGTTTTTGGCGTCTGCAGTCGTCAAACAACACAACAAAGGACCAAGAACTACAAATGCAATGGAACCATGCAACAACTAAGAACCACAACCAAGAACTCTGGGAGCGACCCACAAATACTTAACTCAAAGATCGATGGCGTCACCAGGAAGGCCCGTCAATCGTCTCGCTATACCAAGGTCTACGCCAGGCGCCAAAACAGGTCTACAGTCAGGGCAGCAGTCCGTCGCAGCCATCAGGAGGCGGGAATCTTCGCGGGAAAAGTCTTCGGGCCACTTATTTCGACAACAGGATCGATGAAGCGGAGTGCACCTTCCCTCGGAGATTTCACACGAAGTTCCTCACGATCGTCGGGCTTGGACCGGTACCACTGATGCAGCCCCACGATGGGCGCCAACTGAAGGACTGGGTTATTTTAGAACCCAGCGGTGCCAGGGCACAACACCTGAAACCTTCGTGGGTAACCTGCTCCGGCGTACGAATCACAGAGACACGGGACACTTCCTTCGGCGTCAAAGATTCAAGGTTTATTTGCTGCAGGGAAACACAGAAATCACGGAAGTACAACAAGTGTAGTTCAGAGTGACTGCTTCAAATTGCTTCTGTGGATCGCTCCTTTTATACACGATTTTCCCATAGGTTTGCATAGCAGACAAAAGTTTACAACCCGGTTCCCACAATTATCCCCCAGAGGGGTCGTTTTGGTCACTTTGATTCACATAAGGTCCGGAATATAAGTGCGGAAACATTTGGCGGTTCCCAACTGTAAAAACCCATCTTCCCATCATTAGTACATTCCAATCAGCAGTAAAACAGATCGTGATAGGAACAAGGACAGGTGCAGAGGAAGATGGAGACAGTGGGAAATTCAGAAAGGGTGTAAAAAGGGGAGGTATCGGGAAACACGAGATACAGGCATCAAAGGGACGTGCCTAATGAGATGCACGGCTGAGACAATAAACCGGCCGCTCGAGATGGGCCTCGAGCGGAGCCATCTGCCTTACAGTATCATCCCCCTCGTCATAAAGACACTTACAAGAGACATGCGTCTTCCGCCAGTATCTTGGGAGTCCCAGGGTCGCGAAGCGGACAACGACCGTTCGCTGGCTACTTGAGGGCAAGAGACAAAATGGATGCCGTATCTAAGATGGAACCCGTGGGTACAGATAGAAATACCCACGTAATAGACAAACGGTTTAGGTTAGCACAGCGAAACTGCGTACACCCACTAAAACTCGTCATTTGCGGTTCATAGATACCAGACTCGACCATATTCATGCGAGTCGAGAACACCACTTACAATTGTCACGGAACCTCAGGTCTCTAATAGTTCTGGGGAGCATATATGCTCCTAACTTTGAACAAGACCCGTTTCTGTACAGACTGAGCATGGTGCTGACAGAGTGGGTCGGGATTCCTTGAGTCCTTAGGGGGGACTGGAATGCAGTATTGGACTTAGGACTAGATAGATCACATCCCCCACTTCAGGCCTCTGTGTCGACTAACTTGACGGACCAATTCTTCTCTTGGGTGGATGGCTGGACGTTGGGCGATGCCTGGCGAGGTCTCTATCCTACCAATAAGGAATACTCCTTCTACTCCCCAATACACAACCTTCATACTAGGATTGATCGATTCTTATGCTCCAGATACATAGTCATTAGAGGAGACAGATCAGAATATCTAGCCAAGACCTTTTCTGATCATAGACCCCTGAAATCCACACTTCTCTGAGGTAGGCTGCCGTCCCCGGTGCCCACCTGGAGATTGAACCCATATCTGCTTGAAGAAGCTCCCTTTTGCACATCCCTATCCAACACTATCGCTGATTATTTATGAGAAAACTGGAACACTGCCTCCTCAAACCTGATAGAATGGGACACCCTGAAGGTAGTGGTTCGGGGTGCGACTATAGGGCAATTAGTGGGGGCCAGACAGGAGGTGCACTGGAAACTTTGCGACGTGGAAAACCGACTGAAAGTACTGGAGAGGGAGGTAGCCCTTGACCCTGGGAGGAGCGGGGAGCTACAGACCGCTCATATCGATCATGCCGAAAGCTAGAAACTATGGACCATAGATTATAGGGAATATTTACACCCAAAACACACTGACGTGGATAGATCCGGCACGCTGCTCGCTCGACTGGTGAGGGATCAACCGGACCCGCCGAACATAACCAGCATTCGTTACCCGGACGGGAGCCTTAGTCAATACACAGGCTGAAACAAACACGGCATTACATGATCACCTTCAGGCACATTACGTGCCCTCCGTACCAGTAGATACTGTATTAATAGACGAGTTCTTACAGGGACTCCCCTTCCCGGCATTAACAGATGCTACTAAGAAGGACATTGACGGCCCCATTACCCAGCATGAGTTATGGGCAGCGATCAAATCCTGAACCGTAATAAGACACCTGGTATTGATGGTCTCCCTGTCGAGTTCTACCTAACCTACTCGGAACTCCTAGTGCCAGTACTAGAGACAGTCTACAAGGTAGCATTCGACACTGGCCACCTACCGGATTCCACCATGCAAACGCTGGTGACATCTATACCTAAGCCTGGCCGAGACGTGCTAGAAATGACCAACTACAGGCCTCTCTCCTTACTCTCAACCGTGTATAAGATTCTTAGTAAAGTACTTGCCAATCGTACACAATCCCATCTTCCCACACTCATACATCAGGATCAATGTGGATTCCTCCCTAATCGCAGCACGTCGCTGAATACTCGTAGACTGCACTCTATAATGACGGCTACCTCACGTGAGCTTCCCCGAGCGGGGTGTATAGCACTCGACCTTAAACAAGCATTTGACTGGGTATTTATGTTTGAGTCCCTGAAACTATTTGGCTTCCCGGCTTAAGTGGATCCGCTTACTATACACATCTCCCACAGCTAGGGCTCGCACTGGCCGATATATATCGGAACGATACATGATGCATAGAGGCACAAGGCTAGGTTGCCCCTTGTCCCCATTGCTGTTCGTGCTGGCTCTCGAACTCCTGACCCTGGCCCTCCAGAGAACCGCAGACCGCATGGGCATCCCTATAGACGGGACACAACACCTGATATCTGTCTACGCGGATGACATCTTGCTATATCTGCGCGACTTGACAGCGGATAACACCTCGCTCGCTGCCATATTTGATAAGTTCGAGCTTTTATCGGGTCTAGCGATAAACCCTGAAAAGTTGATTGGTTTCTTCTTTCGGGAGACGCCACATCTTACCCACATACGATTTGGCACATACCCAATTCCAGTTGCCCCTGCCACGTTTAAATACTGTGGTATACAGGTGTATAGGACACCGGAAAACCAGATAGATGGCAATATCCAACGGGCCATAACACGACTCCATAGTTGTGTAGGGTTCTGGACCTCTCTGCCCCTGTCTGTTATGGGTAGAATTGCCATCTCAAAGATGGTTATGCTCCCTCGTCTTCTATACTACTTTGTGAATTTACCAGTGATCCTCCCTCAAACCTTTTTTAATACACTGAACACTATCTTGGTCAATCTTATCTGGGGAACAGGCCGGAGGCGGAGTAGCCTCCAAAAACTCCAACTTGGGACGACGTCGGGCGGCCTGGTGGTCCAGAGGATACTACTATGCTAGCCAACTCCAGTGGCTTTCTTACTGGACTGCGGCTAGGAATTTACATGAGATCGGTTTCACTATGGATTGATTTGATCGCGGGGAACTCCATTCTCTATTACTGCCCAAGACACGGATACCCCCGGACTGTCCCCCCTTATTAAGAACTGCCTTAATTTGCTGGAGGAAAGCCCTCTCTTACATGTCTACAGTGCCACCCTATGCAGTGAACATTCCTTTATTAGGCAACCCTACACCACAAGGTTCACTCACACGGCATAGACTCCAGAACTGGGCGGATAGTGGGATAGAGGACGTTGGAGCCTTTTTTGGCGATGATGCCTTGCTGGACCACGATTCTTTTACGCGGATCACTGGTGCTCCCCCACACTTGTATCTGTTACACGCTACGGTACAACATTATATTAGGACCACATGGGCACCACAAAGACTCACACCTATTATACTACATGGGACCTGGGGGACACCTTGTTCGATGGTTGTACACAGGAATAAGGCACACGTTGCGATCCCGCTCACGACCCGTAGAACACGTTGGGCAGAGGACTCCGAAACTGAACTGACAGACAGGGCGTGGAAGGTCATACTTGAACATCCAAAAAAGGTGCCACGAAATGCTAGGCTCAAATTTATCCAGGCAATGGTGCTCCGCAGATCATATCTCACCCCCAAGAAAAAACACTGCATGGTTCCGGACTCCCCCCATAGCTGCCCTCGCTGTAGAGGGGATGAAGCGGACTTTATACACATGCTGTGGTCTTGCCCGCGACTACAGGGATATTGGGCCGAGGTTCGCTGATCGCTCACTACTGTGGCACTGGCTTGCCTTGTGGGACTGCGTAGATGGTCAGGGAAACAGAAAGTCCGGCTGAAATTCCTGGACCTTGCACTCATTTTGGCGATCAGGGTCATAACGATGAACTGGAAATCCCCGGGATCCCCCGTAGTGGCTACATGGCATACAGACTTAGTGCAGTGGGGTTGGGCAGAAGGAGCGGCCCTCCGTTGAGAGGAGGAGAGAGGACTACGGAAACATCCCATAGCATTAGAGTGGGAAGCCATGCTGATTGCCCTAGAGGCACTTGACTTAGTCCCTCCACAGGGGACGGTGCCCCAATAACATGCACGACCCAGCAGGTCCTTCTTAGTGTAGGGCCCACTCAGCGAAATGCGGATGAATTGTATTTGTTGTACATACCCTATAGTCTGACAGCCTTCGGAACCCCCCCAGGAGTGATAGGACTGTTGATAACAGAATGACCAGGAGTGGGAGAGGGTGGGTTGGGGAGGGTTTGGGGTTGAATGCTTTCCATAGTTTTGTTTGGTTACTTATACAAAAATGGAACTTAATACATCCTTATCCAAATTGTATTGAAATACCCTTCAAGTAATATGTTGAGCCATGCCTATGATGCTCTGTTTACCTTTTGACACAATTTCTTGTATCGCACATGAGATAATGCTATGATTGCTGTATAATGAAGGGGGGATGTAAACCAAACAAAGACTGTCCGTATGGCATGAACCTGTTAATACCAATGTCAAACTTGCAGTCGATGATAAAGTATGTTTTAAAAAAATAAAAAAAGGGTACAAAACAGGCCCCCACCTCCCCATTAGAGTCCAGCCAATCGCTTGCCTCTGCCGCAGAAAAAAAGAACAGAGTTTGTCCATCCCTCTCAACTTGTAACTTAGCTGGGAACAAAAGGCTGTATTTCATGTTCAGATCCTGAAGATGATGTTTAACGCAAAGGAACTTTAGCCTTTGGTCCTAGACCCGTTGTTTGTAATCAGGATAAATTGATATGGGTGGCTCTCAAATAGTATTGGTCCCTTAGTGCGTATGGCTTGCAGGATCGCATTTCTGTCCGCGTAGTTAAAAAACTGGGCATTAATGGCTCTCAGCGATGCACCAGGCTGAGGCGGTGGGACCAACGCCTTATGTGCTCTTCCAACATTAAAACACTTGGAGAGTCTCTTAGGGGCCAGGATCTTAACTATCCAGTCCTCTGAAAATAGTTCTGTAGATGTTCCTTCTGCCCTCTCAGGATAGCCCACAAACTGCAGGTTGTTCCTTCGGGACCTTCCTTTGGAGTCCTCCAACCAGTCATCAAGTTTGACCACCAGCTTTTGGAATTTAAGTACAGTGACTCTAAGGGAGCGAACCGCTGCCAGCAGCGCAAAATGCGATGCAGCCCGCGCTACGAAATTCATTTTATTTATTAAATTGTTTACTTACCTCCAATTATCCATTTTCCGTTGTTTACCACCCCCCACCCTGCCCCTCCCCCGCACCGCCTCCCTGCCCCACGAACTCCCTCCACGGGCCGCGGCTGGTGGTGAGCAAAATAACAATGGATTAAACCCAGATCTGTAACTCGGGTTGAATGTTTGACAATGTTCAACATTCCGTCCATCATCTTTTTGTGTTGCATTTTCACCCTAAGTGGGAAGGGTATGCCCAGGTGTGGGTCCCGTGCTCACTATGCCACTGGATCAAGCTATCCTGGCTGATGAGGGCTGAAATCCCGAAACCGGTCCTAGGACGCCTGATTCCGGTCCAGGGAAGACATGGCCTGGCAGTTCGGTCTGGAATGTTCCCATGAGGCACAGGGTCAAGACTGATTTGCATATGGCTATGTCTGAACTGGGGGGGCGTGGTGAGCAAAATAACGATGGATGACCCAGATCTGTGACTGGGGTTGAATGTTTGACTATGTTCAACATTCCGTCCATCATCTTTTTGTGTTGCATATTCCTGAAGTGGGCATTCAGCAATAGGCCCCTTGAGCGACTCCTGTGTGCTGCACCCTTATTGCTCCACATTGTCAGGGGTCTTTTCCTTAACGGTCTCCTGTATATCAGTGACCCTTCAGTATGGAGCAGAGAGCTCACCTCTCTCTCCCAAACGACCTACTCAGGGGCATCCATTCACAACATCCGGCCTGCATCCCTCAGATTCTCAGGCTATCTCTGTCCATTAATCGGGGCCTTCTTTATGGGCTCTCCGTCATGTGTGTTCAGGGCATGTACCCCTACTGAGGGACACTATGTCTGTCTCCAGGCTGCTACCTCTCAAGGCCTCCTCAGCATCCTATCTGCCTTACCACCTGTGCCAACCCCGGCAACGTCATCACAGGCTTGGCGGTCAGAGTTCACCAGGCTCTCCAGGTTCCAGGTACCTGCCCTGGAAGGTTTGCGCCCGCTGCAGCTTTTTGTCACCATGGGGCCACCTCATAATCTCTTCGATTCTGTCCATTCTCGTGGGCGTCAGTGTGTAGAGTTGTCACGCCTGCACTTCTTCAGGAAAGGCCTCCACCTTCCGGCCCACCGCAACAGCACGGCCCCTCTCGGGGGCCGTCGGTCAGGATTCAGGGCAGGTTCCACTCACTGTCAGGCAGGCTTAGTTTGGACTTCCCACTCTGCAGCTATTCGCAGGGCGGTGGAGTTCTTCAGCACTGTCCAGAGGCACCGCTCTCTCTGTAGGTAACTCTATCGCCTCTTACCGAAGCGTAGGCTTCCTCACCCCGCCAGCAGCACTCCTTCGGCTGGCCATGATCCACTGAGGCTACCCCAATCAGAGGTCTTAAACGGCATACTCCATGGCTATACACACTGCCAGTAGCCACTAGTTCTCTGCTGCGGTTCCTGTCTGGCTCCGACCTCCTCTCACCAAGAAAGCACAGCAAAATTCTTCCATGAGTCCATCACCTCCGCAGTGAAAATGGTGCAGTCGACTAGCCAGGTCAACTAGTCCCGGGGGCCCAGTATGCCCTTTGGGTGATCATTCCTGGTGCTCAGAGACCGTCAGGGGAGAGCAGGCAAAGCCTAAGTGTAGTTCATGTGCGTAGAACAGGCAGGATAATGCAGGATGTTACCTAATTTCAGTGCCATAACGGGAGCACTGGTAGAGACTTCTATTCAGCCACCTAAGCAGGCCATGTCCCCTGTCAACATCCCATCATGGCGATCAGTGTTAATAAACCCACCCTTTTTAAAAAAAACAAAAAATCACACACTGTCCCTTGGGACTGCAGTCCTGAATATGGCTAAAGTGTAATTAATACATTACATACACAGATGCGTCATCGCCTTCCCATTCGCCACTTTAACCTGTACCCAAACTCTTCACTCTTTCACACTGACTATCCTTTATATTTACTCTAAAAATTAAAATAGCATTGTCCACAGTTTAGAAGCCATTTACCACATCCACCCTCCACCTTACGTTCTATACTCACAGCCCTATTTAAATTCCTGACTGAGCCTGTTTTGGATCCGGGGACCCCATCCCCCGGGAAATCTATTTTTAATTTTTAAGTAGGCAGGTGTCAGGTGCAACGCTCTTAGGCGCCTACCAAGTTCTCTTCGGCCAAAGGGAACTACATTTCCCATGATGCCCGGCCGGGCGCATGGGTATTTCTTCCAGGAAGCGCACGCAATCGGCGTGCGTAATTCTTCCGGTTCATGATTCCGGTACTGGACTCAGCCTCAACGGAGGTGAGGGTGGTTTGTGGGAGGCAGAGTGTTCGTTCCTTCATTACCTCACCTCCAGGTATTTAACATCGGCAGATAAGCGTGTGTGTAGGGCTCTACGCACACACACTTTGTGTAAGACAGGAGTCTTTCTATTTACTTTTGCTTTGCTCAGATTACCTCCTAAGTGAAGTCGAGGTAATCGTGTGTTATTCTTTGACTTTGCTGCAGGCAATTCACTGCGAATTTATTATCAGTTCCTTTGTAGTAATTTATGATGCTGGACTCCTTTAAAGAAGGCTCAGTCGGGGGCATGGCCGGGCGCCGACGAGAATGGCCGCCTAGCTCGGAGCTCCTCCGATCCGATTCCCCTATTCCCCCAAAAATCCGGCAAAATCCGTGTCTACCTATAGCAGCGGCATGCTGCTGCGCTCCTCCGCCCGCTGTCACAAATAGGGCACTCTATTGGATCCGGGGCCCGAATCGAGGGCGGTCTGCTGCTCACCGGCCTGTAGGGTGTGATGCCAGAGCCCTGATGATGGACTAAGCCGCAGGCGGGGACCCGGCTTTGAGGCCTGCTCCGATCTGCGGCCATCGGAGCTCTTGTTGCTCCCGACGGACCCACTGCGAGGAGAGCGAACCGGTGCGGCTGGTGAGGTCGTGGCATTTGCTGCACAAGTACGGGAGCAGCGGGTGTTGAATTGAGGCCCTGCCCCTTCTCTGTCTGGGCACCAGGGCAGCGGAAACAGCGGGCGGCCCTGTAGAAGGCTTCTGTGGCAAATGAGGTCCCGGCTCTGGGGCCCACTCGGACACATCTTCGTTGGAGCTCCTGGGCCACATGAGTGACTCCAGGTGAAGAGTGCATCCCGAAGGGGCGGACGGGACTGCGGGACCGCATTGCACTGATCCAAGAGAGGTGGGCACTCCAGAGGCCTCCGCCACCTCTCCTGTCCCTCAGCCTGAGTTTGCAGAAACCGCGGGCGGGCCGGGTCTCAGGCGAGACTCCGGCTCTGTGGCCTTGGGCGGCCCGCTGCAGTGAGAGACCTGCTTGCTCCCGTGGAGGTGAATGAGAGGGGGGAATGAGGGCACATCTTTTTGTAACAGCAAGGACCGCTCTGGACCCCAGGGGCAGCAGTATTAACCCCCGACCTACCAGAAGTTGGCCCCTTGGCGGTGGCGGGAAGCATGGACTGTTGAGGGTCGGCCAGCCTGAAGAACACGGGCATGCTGTGGCTGTGGAGCGACTAGGGCTGCAGGGTGACCCCTCCTGCTGTATCTTGTACCCCTGTGTTGGAGCCAGGGGGCTCTGGGCTACTACGGCACTGAACTGCGTCACAAACGGATAAATTAATTGCAGGCTAGTGCACACTGCGCAATTACGCCTTTGTGGGATATGCGTGTTTGAGGACTTACAGTCGCTTGGGCTCTGTGACCCCCTGAGGTGGCGACATAGGCACACAGTTTGCTTCGAATTGCCCTTAGACCGGAGGCTCTGTTGTCGGGGTGCCCGCTCCTGGGGCTGCAGTCGGGCCCTAATGCCACCATTGAACTCCTGTAGTATAAGGGGCACACTCCGGAGTCGTGATGCGGCCAAAGCAGACCAACACCACGCAGACCAACAAGCTAGATAAATATACGCTCCCCGCGGGAACGCAACAAGGCGGGGGGGTGACTGTGGACCCGGCTGGAGACCAGGGGGGGACCAAGGAGCCGTCGCTGGCATCGATAATGGCGGCCATCCAGTCCCTGGGTGCGAGCTTGGAGACAAAACTTGATAAAGTCTTGATAGAGGTCAACTTGCTCCGATCTGATCTTGGTTAGACCTCTGAAAAGTCTAAAGCTAACGAAACTGTGGTCAAGGAGCTCCAGGCTACTACTAAGCATATGGAACAGCGTATTAATGACCTAGTTCATCAGCACCGGTTGATGGCAGTGCGACTGGACGACCAGGAGGGGAGGGCCCGAAGGAGCAACATCCGCCTAGTTGGCGTACCGGAGGATTTGGAGGGGCCAAGTGTGGAGCTCTTTGTCGAGGACCTGATCCTTAACCACCTCAAGCCTCGGAGGCTCTCCAAATTCTTTACAGTGGAACGTGCCCACCGTGTGCCTGTCCCTAGGCCTAAGCCCGGGGCCCCACCAAGAACCATCATTGCTAAAATCCTTAACTATAGGGATAGAGATGCAATCCTGCAGACAGCCCGGCAAGCTGGGGACCTACAGTATGAACATGCCACGATCCGGTTCTTCCCAGACTTCACCCTACAAGTCCAGAGGGAAAGGCGCTCCTTCATGGGCATAAAGGCGGCCTTAAGGGAAAAAGGTGTGAAATACATGATGTTTTACCCGGCTAAACTCAAGGTCATTGCGGGAGGCAAGTCTTTATTTTTCACCTCGCCATCTGACGTGCAGGAGTGGCTGGACCGGAACTCGCCCACAGACAACAATGGCACTGGCGGGAATAACTGGAGAGACAACCAGGTCGCCTCGCCGGCATCATCGCTTGGCCAAAAGGGCGGAGATGGGCAAAGCCAACAATCATGGAGGTCGAGATCGGCCAGCCCTCGGTGGGGGGCGTAGCGTGGAGCGACGGACCAGTGACGACTTCGGCCACTCCGACACTACCGTCCAGTAACCGTAATGTACACTGAGGTCAAAGACTGGGATGGGCCATGATGATATGTTTTTTCTTCCTAGCGTACGCAGTTTTGGCCTCACCCATAAAGGTTCGCTGATGGTAATTAAGCAGGGCACGGGACTGATGGCGTGAGAGAGACATTGAATTCTTAAGGGGTTTTAGGTAACTGGCCTACTTGGCAACAATTTAAAGTTTCCTGGGGTGGGGGGGGGGTGGAGGGGGGAGCTGGGGCCTGTGCACACTCCCCACAGAAAAGGCACCACAGGGAAGGAGGATAGAGGGGGGCCTGTTTAAGGGGTTTTTCTATCTTCCTTCTAGTTTGGGTCGATAGGCGCTCTGCTAATTGGGGATGTGAGTAGTTTGGAACCTACGGAGCAGGGAAGCAGGGAGGGGGGATGGTAGGGGACAGGGGGGTTGGGCAGGGTTTGTGGGGAGGGAGAGATGGGGGGAGTTGGGAGGGGGTTGGAATTTGTTTGGTGGAGTTCGTGCAGGATGAAGTTTATGCTGATGTGTACCGTACCACTATTCTCCCTAATGTCATTGTGTCTGTAGGGTTTTTCCATTATGCGGTGGGATAAAAGTCTTAAGCTATTAAGTTGGAACGTCAACGGGCTGGGGGACAAGTTAAAGCGCACCATTGTGTTGCAATTCATTAAACGACAACAGCCTGATGCGGTTCTCCTCCAGGAGACTCACTTGCTGGGCAACACGTGCCAGGCGCTGAACAGATGGGGATACACTCTAATACACCACGCGGGATTCACGTCAGGGTCACGTGGGGTGGTTCCCACTGGTAGTGAACCGCACTTACTCTGACCCCCTAGGGCGGTATGCCGCGATATCCGGAACCTGGTAGGGCCGTAAGATTAACGTGGTTTCTTGCTACCTCCCGCCAGGCCTGCACTCGCAATCCAATCAAGACCTGGGCAAGTTGCTCCTTTCCCTTCTGGAGGGACAATTATTGCTGGAAGGAGACTTTATTGCAGTGCTCTCTGGGCACCTTGATAGACACCCGCCCAGGGATTTGCCGGCGACACAGAGGTGGCTTGCCGACTTTGTGGAGGCGTTTGGGCTCACAGATTTGTGGCGCCTACGGCACCCACAAGATAGTCACATCACATTTTTCTCGGGCCCCCATCACTCCTTTTGGAGAATAGATTATATACTTCGAAGCTTCAGAGTACCTGGACATTACCCAGCATGGATTCCGAAAACATCATAGCACAGAATCTGCCCTCACCTATGTAGTCGATAACATCCGACGCAAGGTTGATGCTGGACAAACAACTATTCTGGTGCTACTGGACCTCACGGCCGCATTCGACACCTTGTCTCCTGCCATTTTAACATCTCGGCTTAGGGAGGCAGGTGTCTCTGGTCCAGCCCTGAGTCTCCTCAACTCCTTTCTCCTAGATAGGGAACAGAGAGTGATGCTCGGCAACCACCTCTCCCCAGCAAAGTCTTTGCAATGTGGGGTCCCTCAGGGGTCGGCATTAAGTCCGACCCTATTCAACATCTACGTGGCCCCCCTAGCTAGACTTGTGAGATCGCTGGGGATGGAGGTGGTATCATATGCCGACGACACCCAGATTATGATTTCACTCACCCGGTCCTCTGTCATAACATCTGCCTCTCGCTTCAGGACCTGTATGCAACATGTTGCAGATTGGATGGTTACCAACTCCCTGAAGCTAAATGGCGACAAGACTGAGGTCTTGGTCTTTGGGAAGGACCAAGATATCTGGTCAAGTGAGTGGTGGCCTTCCTCTCTTGGAACTTGCCCCATTCCCTCACAATCCGCCAAAAATCTGGGTGTGGTGTTCGATACATCACTCTCGATGTCTCTACAGGTGAGTCGGACTGTCGCGACCTGCTGGGGCGTGATCAGGACTCTCAACAGAATTCGCAGCTACTTGTCCCCTCAAGCACGCAAGCAGATTGCAGTCGCCCTTGTTGGTTCCAGGTTAGACTATTGCAACTCTCTCTACATGGAAACCAACAAGGGCCTCATACATCGACTGCAAGTAGTGCAGAACGCGGCTGCACGCTTTGTCCTGGACCTTCCCAGGTCTTCCTCTGCTACTGCTGCGAGGAGAGACCTTCACTGGCTGCCTATCCAGCACAGAATTTATTTTAAAATTCTGTGCCTGACCTATAGAGCTCTCGAGGACGGACCCAAAGATGCGATCAGCTCCCTACTTACTCGCTATCACCCTCCAAGGTGTCTGCGCTCCTCGGGACAACTCCAACTTGTCATTCCTCGCTTTAAGCTCACCAGGTGGGGAGCCAGGGCCTTCTCCGTCGTTGCCCCACAGCTTTGGAACACCCTGCCGATGGAGGTGAAGACGCTACCCTCTTTGGTGCTGTTTAAAAAGGCCTTAAAAACATGGTGCTTCTCTAGAGCCTATACAGGTTGAGTTGTAGAGTTCTTTGTTATGAGCTGGATTTGGAATTAGGCGCCTTGATGCCCATTGGGCTAAGTTTGCGCATGATAAGATCCCTTTATTATTATTACTTGCACCCCTACACTACGATATCCCTGTTCAGGAAGCTCCGCACTTACCGAGAGGCATTTTCGGATCATTCCCCGTTACTGATTCACCTCACGATCGGTGAGAGGCGTGAAGGGTGTGTGGCGCCAATTAGCGCTTGGCACCTCCGTAGTCTATAGGCAGCTATTTTGAGGACAATGAGGGCACGGTTGAATCCCCGGGAATACTCTGGGAAGCTTTTAAGACGGTGATCAGGGGTGAGGCTCTCTCTGTGATCGCGAGGCGGCGCAAGGAACATGAAGCGCAGATCGTTAAACTAGAGGAAGACCTCCAGACTCTTGAGACTATTGCACACACTGATGGTAGTCAAGAGATGACCCACCGTATGCAAATTAAGGCAGCAGAATATAAAGCGGTGGCTACCGACGCTGCCAAAAAAGCGTTGCGAGATAAAGAAGGGAGGGTTTATGACCAGGACGACAAGGCGGGTAAGCTCATTGCATGGCTAGACAAGAAGCAGAAGGAACGTAGGGTAGTTGCCGAGATTAGAGCCGAGTCGGGACTATACTCACGGAACCTCCTGAGATAGTTGTGGAATTTGCCCGTCACTACCAGAAGATATACAGCAGAGTCTCTGACAGACCAGAGGAGGACTCCGATGATCTGTTGACTGATATCCGTTTACCCATACTCTCTCAGGAAGAACGTGAGACTCTCGAGACCCCGCTTACAGTGGAGGAACTCAATCTAGCCATCAGGGATCTCCGCCCGGGCAAAGCCTTGGGACTTAATGGATTGTCGATAGAATTATACAAGCTGCAGGTGGAAGGCCTCAGCCCTTACCTCAAAATGATGTTTGAAGAGAGTAAGGAGAGGGGCATTTTGCCGCGCGATCAACGTATTGCCACAATTGTGACGATGCTCAAAGACGGAAAGCCCAGGGACTCGTGCGCCTCCTATAGGCCCATCTCCTTATTGAATGCGGAGCCGAAGATATCAGCTAAGGTTCTGGCCAATAGGCTCAAGGCCATCCTCCCCACGCTGGTCCATCCGGACCAGTCGGGGTTCATGCCCCATCGCAATACGGCGCTCAATCTTCGCCGTCTTCATGGAGTGCTGGGACGCTGCCATACTATCCAGCAGGATGCGGTCGTGGTGTTCCTCGACGCTGCGATGGCCTTCGATACCCTAGAATGGCCCTATATGATGGCGGTGCTCCGAAAATTGAGCTTCGGGCCCGAATTCATGGTCTGGGTGCGTCTCCTGTACACTGAACCCCTGGCGCATTTGACGGTCCACAATAAGGTCTCGGAGGTTTTCGCTTTGGAGCGAGGAACGAGACAGGGTTGTCCCTTGTATCCCCTACTCTTTGCCCTCTCGCTCTAACCGCTGGCAGCCTGGATCAGGCAGGATATTTCTGTACGAGCGCTAAGATGGACTGATGGATGGGAGGACAAGATATCGCTCCACGCGGACGATATCCTTCTTTATCTTACTAGGCCTCGTCAGTCCCTAATGGTTACAATGGACGTCTTTGCTAGTTTTTGACGCAACTCCGGCTATAGGATCAACTGGGATAAATCGGTGGTCTATGTCCTCCATGGAGACCCTCCGAGGGTGCCCGGAAATTGCCCGATCACAATTGCCGCTCACGGGTTTCGATACCTAGGGATATTTATCTCTAAGGACAGAACCCTAAGATACGAGAGAAACCTTTTGCCGCCCTTACAACGATTCAGGAGAGACTCCTCTTCCAGGCATAGGCTCCTGCTGTCTCTGCTTGGCAGAGCGTCACTCTTTAAGATGATGGCGCTGACCAGATTCCTTTACGCCCTACAGAACTGCCCTGATCTCGTGCCCAACTCCTACTTTGCGTGTATTGAAACTTTGTTAAGGGAACTACTATGGCAGGGTGCCCCTCGTATCTCTCTGGGAAAGCTTACTAGGGGGTGGTATGATGGCGGTATTGCGCTCCCAGACATCCGTAAATATTATTGGACTGCACAACTTGTGGCGGTCAACCACGGCACCTACTGTGATGGCAACGACCCAGGATATGGGATGGACCGCTGGCTCCTCCCGGGAGGAAACTTTGAGGCGGCACTGTATTCCAGGCCTGGTAGATATCCACTCACTGGACCCACCCTCCACACGGTGCAGATATGGCACCTGGTCCAACGCAAGCTGGGTTGTGCAAATACACTCACTGGAGCCACCCCACTATGGGTGTCGCAGTGATTGGGTAACCTTGGTAATACCAAAGGGTTCCGGAATTTGGACCTAATAGGAATATCCCGTATTCTGGACTTATGGGGTCTGAAAGGGGTAGTTTCCTTTGCCACTCTCCAACAAACGTACGAACTTGCACAAACAGATTATTTTCGCTACCTGTAGGTTCGTCATTCACTCCAGGCTAATATACCACCTTGGACTAAGCCCCCTGACTCCACCCCGCTTGAGGACAGATTGCTGGATGGCCACCTCCCGGAGCACGCCATCTCCCTAACATACAAAAAAATGATATGCAATTCCCCGGACCTTCTGCTGGGTCTCAAAGTAAAATGGGAGCAAGATGGGTTATTAATCGACGAAGAGGAATGGAGTTATGTGCTCGCCTCACCCAAGGAGGTTGCCATTTCCTCGCGCCTAAGGTTGATTCAACTCAAGATACTGCATCGGATTTATATATCAGGGACCCGGCTGCAGCTCATGGGACGTAGTGGTGACGAGCTCTGTAGGAGGGGGTGCGGGGACTTAGGTACGTTTTTTCACATCCTATGGGATTGCCCATTGATTCAGCCATACTGGCGCCGCGTACACCAATGTATGCACGAGATATGGGAGGTGGAGCTCCGAGTCGAGCCGAAGAGAAGTTTGCTTAATATCTGGGAGCCGACTGACCTCTCTTCCTGCGGGAGACTGTGGGCGACGTTGGGATTCACCATAGCAAAGAAAAACATTGCCAGATTATGGGGGGCGGTGTTCCCGCCGAAACTTTCCTCTTGGAAGACTGATATGGATTGGCGCATGCTTCAGGAGAAAACTGTGTATACAGCAAGGGGGTGTCCCCGCAAGTGGTGTGAGGTGTGGTCCAATTGGAATGCATACAGAGGGTACATTTATGAGCCCCCAAGAATAGCCCCTGTTGACGACCCACTTGAAGAGCCGATGAAATAACCAATGCATTGTAGAAACGCAATGACATGTAAAACTGATGTTTGTCATCTTCTTCACTGGTATGACTAAATACTGTTATGTATCATGCTTGTGCTCTCCACCATTGTTTTGTTGGGATTTCACTTGAATAAAAAGAATTTAAAAAAAAAAAAAGAAGGCTCAGTCATTGTAAGGTGACATAACCTTTTCCTGGAGAAGGCATTGCGCTTTGAAAAGTGTGGCTTACTTTTGTGCTAATGACTTCCTTTCCTAAATTGGATTAGCGTTCAGGTGAACGTGAAGATTTCTGAAATTCTCATTTGGAATATTTAGGTCCAGTGGCTCGAGACTTTGTTAATTGTTTCTCACTGAACTTTCCAAGGATTTTGCTCTTCCCAGGTTATTCCTTAGATGTTTGTGGTATGTAAAGAATGATTGGGGGTTGAGGTATTTGGGGCACGCATGCATGAAACAGAATACTGTAGTAACCTTCTTTGTTTTATTGTAGAAGTAACAACAATGAGGATAACATCTGGATGGTTTCTATTCCAGCAGGAAGTAAGTCACTGTTGAAGGTGTTATTTGCATACGAAGGTATAGGCTTTTCTGGGTATTAGTGAGAATAATTGAGAGTAGAAAGTTTAACATAGCATTTTATTAATGTGTTGTTTATTCTTTCACAGCTTCCTATTCCCTGCTGTTCCCTTCCCTATTCCCTATCCCTCGCCTGACTACTTCACTACTCTATGTGTATATATATATAGAGTCAAAGAGTTGGAGGTGTCTGGAGGTGGACCATATTGAGCTACATTCCGGTTCTGAGGTGTTCCTATTTGCAAGAAGCTGACAGTAGGTGCCACCCAGGATAGTCCACACCCACCAAGCCCACGTTGGGGGCCAGAGGATAGATAGATAGATAGATAGATAGATAGATAGATAGATAGATAGATAGATAGATAGATAGATAGATAGATAGATAGATAGATAGATAGATAGATAGATAGATAGATAGATAGATAGATAGATAGATAGATAGATAGATAGATAGATAGATAGATAGATAGATAGATGTCCTGTATCATTGTTACACTCCTGAAATCCTTGGAAGCATACGGTATGGAGCAATGGGTCACCCCAGTTCGCAATTGGCCTTATTGCCTTAAGAATAACATAATTGTGTTTGATCACATATGCACCTCTGCCTGAAATGCCATGGCTGGTGGGCCAGTCCTTTAGTTTCCATCATCTACATTTATAAATTCTGGCTCATTTCTTTAATTCTCCTATTTTTCTTTTTAGTATTATTATTCTTTTAGCGTATTGCAGCTGCCCAGACAGTGCTACATGGACCCTTGCTTGTTATTCTTTTTATCTTTAAAGAGGAGGATCCCACGCTGTCATTCCTTCTAAACGAGGCAGTATCTTGGATTAGTAGTCCATTGTTCACCTTTCTAAAATGGCCAACACGCTGCTTCTAAATGTGGAAGCCATGATTAGGACTACTGGAATTATGGAGCAGATGAGCCCCAAATTATGTAGGAGTGTTGACTACGTTATGCAGCAAGGAAAGGCAAATTATTTGGCATAATTTGGAACTTTTTTTGATAGTATACCTTCTTGACTTTTAAATTTTTACACATGAAAATGCGGTCTGGGTAAATATTCCAGCTCATTAATAAAAGTTCAACAACCAAATACAGAAGTAAGCAACTGGAAGATAATCAGTTAACCTTTGCGAAAAGCCTTCCACTGTGTGTGAACACATTTTAGTAACTTTTGATCCGTTTGAGCCACAAACAATTTATAAAAAAAAATCTGCAGATGAATCAGCAGATGATGGATTATTTGGCAAATGCAGCATATCCATAATTATGTGAAAAAAACCAAAGCCGAAGAAATGCAGAATTCCTTGGATATGATGGATCTTTAACACAATACATTTTGCACAATATCATTGCAAGATGGCTACCCTCTGCTATGTTTGAATACATTTTTTATTGTAGATATGGCATTTCTGTTTAGGCAGCATTTTTTAATATTTCTACTTTTATTTTTCAAATGTATTTAGTTCATGCGTGTTGACCTTTGGTGCCTGTTCTTTTATGGATGGGTAAGTGGATAAATGGAAGAAGGAGTCAGTCCATGAATGAATGAACGAATGAATGAATGAATGTATGAGTACAAGTATAGGTGTCAGAATAGATTTATGATTAATTATTAAGTGCTTAACTCACCAGTGACTGAAAAGGCAGATTCAGTCACAAGCCAAATGCCTGTTCTATTGTGTATGGGGCAGTAGATGAATGCAAGAATGAGTCAGTCCGTGAATGAATGAATGTATGAGTACAAGTATAGGTGTCAGAATAGATGTATGATTAATTATTAAGTGCTTAAACTCACCAGTGACTGAAGTGGCAGATCCAGTCACAATCCAGGCATATTTGAATTGCCAGTGCTTGTTGCTTAAGTGGAAAAATTCTGGTCAGATCTATCCTTATCAAATCCACAAAGGTGAAAAATTATGTTTCTATTTAAAGGAGCTCCGAAAAAAATAGTTTAGAATGAACGAACGAAAAGAGTGCTTTGAGGTTTATCCGCAAAGCCGTGATTTTTTTTCTAAATTCCTGCAATGGTATTTACTCTTTCGGCAGGTTTACTTTATGCATGCGTTCAATCCAATCAAATTCTCCGGAGGAAAAAATACTGCAACCTTCAGGAGAAATGCCACTTACTGTACAAAGCCTCAGCAGCAGGCTATTACCGCTTTGACTGGCTAGAGAGAAACCACCTGCAGAAATCGCCTTTTCACTGTTTCCCCCCAGCAGAACTGTCCAAACGATGATTAATCACTGAATAAACTGAGGAACTGACAAGGGCATAATGGGAAAGAGAAAGCAGAGCCGGGGAGCGAGCAGCGGGTGCACGTGCTCAGCGCGGGTGGGTGGATAGGTGGAAGAAGATGGATGACCCTCGGAACGCTTGACACTTAAGTATCTTGTCTTTGGCAAGAGGGACGGTGCCCCGCTGCGGCCAAATTCGAGCAAACAATGCTACATATGTCACGCTGACACACTTTCTTCGGCTATCAGAAAGGAAAGTACGGACGCAACTTCCTAAAAAATGAACTGGTGGGACGTTTAATTCGGCTTGTATGACAGGAATAACCAGTGTCATAAATGACGGGCATTCTAATAGAGCGCGACGGCAGTCACGGCACAAAATAAAGCGCACTGAATATGCGGCGCCCCTCGCGTGTCCCTATTTATTTGGAAGGTGATGATTCGCACGGAGGCCATGGGGGAACCAGAGGGGCCCATTACTCTGAGCGGTGATCAGCAAGGTAGCTAAATGCTTTTTCTCATCATATCACCTTCCGACCAATTGGAAGCACAACTTTGATTTAATATAACATCCACCAGCTGGCTTAGTCATTAGTGTCTAGGAGGATGCTGCTCCAATTTGCCAATACTTCTAAGAATTTGTAGCCTAAAGGGTGCTCTATGGCTCTCATTATTTATTACGTGAAAATTATGTTGATAGAAACACTGGCAGCTGTTCAGGGTCCATTTTAGATCAGGCTAATTACCATGTATTGTATCAGCTGTGATGATAAAGCCAAGGCACCCATGGCGCATAATATTTTATGTGAAATTGATCTACCATTATGATGCTCATGATCTGAAAATGGTGAGAAAGTAAGAAGGGAAGCCTGCTGTCCATGTACAAAGCCCGTTGATGCCAAGCGACAGTTCGGCTTCAATCAGCTAGGATGCTTCTTGATATCCTACAATGACAGTCATACAGAGGATCATCGTAACGATACCCATCCCACCAGGTCTCTAAACCTTTGCTCCCTTCAACCGATGCCTTCTCAGGACCTTGCATCTCAAACCAGAAACCTCAGAATGCATGGACAACTCATTGAAGTAAGCAGTTAGTGGACTAGGAACTTAAGAAATACCATAAAGGGAAATGCAGCGCTGTTCAAAGCTGCCAGCTTAGTTAAAACCATAAACTGCGTGCCTGTCTCTCACACTTCTTTATCCATCACACCGCTAAGTGCTGAATCCTATAACACGAAAGCCACACACATCTTGGTGGTGAACATGCAAAAGATAGAAAGATTTCCCACAAAGGATCAGAACAAAGACAACACCCTTCCAGCCACACACCCTGGACAGTGACACAGTGTAGCATTCCAACCTTGAAGGCTAGCTCTTCAGCGCACCATGTGGGGGGTGGAAATCCCTATATAAATTTTATAAAACAATGCAATTCAAGTATATGTTTACTGAGAATTGTCTAGCAAGATGAACCATTAGTGATTGCTTATCTGCTTCACCCACTTGTGAAGCAGAGAGCTACCTACAAGGGCAGCAAATCATGCCAAGGGATATGGGGCCAGATGTACGACCATTGATGTTTGCGACTCGCACATTGCATTAAATTGCGAGTCGCAATTTTCGAGTTGCAAACATCAATGCACAACATTGTCAGAGACACGGTTCGCGATTCCCAATGGGGTTGCAAATTGCATGCATCATGCAAATTTATGAGGCTTTCGCAATTTGCAACCCAATTGGGAATGGCTGGCACTCCCAGGGATGGTGGCCTGCTGGGGTCAGCAGACCACCATGTCTGGGACTGCTTGGTCAATAAAGTTGTTTTTTTAAATGCTGTCAATTTCCTTGGAGGAAAACGGGAGACATTTAAAAAAAAACGTTTTTGTTTAATTTTTTAAGGGCAGGTAGTGGTTCCTGGGACCACTGTCAGCTCTTAAAAAATGTTTGCGCACCCATTCACAAAGGGGAAGTGGTCCCCTGGGGACCCCTTCCCGTTTGCGAATGGTTTACCACCCTCTTACCCAGTTTATAACCATATATGCTGCCACCTGTTGCTTTGTACAGCAGTTCTCATGAAAATACAAATTTTTGCAAATAAATAAATAAAAGAGTGGAGTGTTACCCCTTTTATTGTCTCTGGCATTTGCGTCACCAAGGAGACCATCCACTCATAATAGATCACCTAATGTTTCAGTGACTTATTCAACTGTAGACAAAAGAGATCAGGGAAGGCTCTGATATTCCTAATTGCAATTTTTTTATTTTGGGGTCAATTTACTATCCGGAATACAGGGAAGGGGGAACATCTTCCAAGCATTCCCCTCTTTTAAACATCTGGCAATCCCGATGTAATTCCCTGATCACCCCCATCAGCAGTAGCATATGAACATTAAATAGTAATGGAAATATGGGTGAGGTCTCTGAACTTCACAACTCAGGGTTTTTCTTTGTGCATGAAATGGTTCTGTATTAACTTGTTGAAATCATCATGATAACTAAGAGGCAAGCCACACTATATCCCTGGTCACCCTCCACTATGTCATGATTTCTATAAAGAAGGATAATGTGATGGTATAATGTGTCGAAATCAGGCAACAAGTCCTTCAAAATTAAGGCTGTCTGCTTTAGACCACAGCAAAGCTTCTTAATGTCAACCAGCACAGATTCCAGACCATAACTTGAGTGGAAACCCACTCATTCCATGTATTTCAGCAGCAGTCCAAAATAGTGTCTACATCTTCCTATTGTGTTGCATAAACCATGGGATTACCAATTTATTTGCTTGATGTGTCCTCCCTTCTCAGGTAAAAATGTGACTATGTTTAGTCTTGGCCTATCGTTTCATAAAGCAGGATCAAAAGAACGTCTGATCCAAACATTGGGCTTCATTTTGATGCTAGTGTGACTGCCACCGACAGGCCATCGATGGCGGGCCCACTGACAGACAGCCCTTCGGTCCTGACTTCTGCATTGCGAAGCAGGTGGACCCTTGACTGTCGGGGATGAACTGCCGCCTCCAACTGGATCTACTGATCCCACGGGCGGCAATAGGAATTGTGATCCTGAATGGAGGCGGTGCCAGCGCAGTCACAGACTTCAGAATTATGATGCCCATTTCCGACAGCCTTTTCATGGCGGTCCCACCATCATGAAAAGGCTGTCAGAAAGGGATTTGGGGGACTCAAGCAGCACCCCGTACCCCGTGGGCCACTGCTAAGTGGTCTGAGGGGCACTTTTAGTGCACTCCATGCATTCATACACCTTGTACCAGACGCCACGTGGTGCCTGGCACATGGTGCATGAATGTGCACAAAGTGCTTTTTTCTACAGCAGCTTGTGCTGCAACCGTTTTCCTGGGCAGCAGCGCAAGTCGGAGTAGAAAAAGGCTGCCTTATCGTAGTTTGGTGGGTGGGCCCGCCGACTCCTTGTCAGGTGGTCTCATTCACACTGCGATTGCTGTCGGTCGTCTGACCAACCGCTATTGTAATTAGGTCCATTGTCTCAACAGTATATCTATATTCCAGTTATGCTTGAAAATTAGATAGTCATCTGTAGATCAACATCTTACATTAATATGGCCTCTAGAAGAAGTTAGATATATTTTTGCTGGCTACCAGGTTTAAGATGGGCACGTTGTCAAGTGACTGAGTTTTACTATGATGAATTAGTATGAAATTTGAGCTCAAGGAGCAATAGTTGTAGTGCAAATTATTTACCACACATTTAGCAATTTTGTTAGAGTGGTTACAAATCATTATTCAGATATGTGGCCTAAATTCATATTCCATCAGAAATGTCAGCTTTTCATTCAGCCAATGTTTGTTCTCCTCTTACGACACCTTCTTATGAGACATCTCAAGATTGAAAGAGAGGAATGTGTACTGTATAATTTATCGATTAAATGGGAGGAAAAGATAAAGCAAAGTGAGTACCATGAAAGTGAAGAATACTTAAAGCAAGGATGTTCACATTGCTTTCCGAACCTCTTTTCATCAGCAGCATCTGACAGAAATACTCGAAGCTAAAGACTCCTGCAAGGGTAAGCATTGATTCACTAGTTGACAAAATACATGTAATGAATAACCCATGCAGATTTCCAAACTAGCACAGAATTTTACATTTACTTAAAAATGTTCCAGTGGTCTAATACTAATAGGCTAATGACCAGCTTTTATAGCAGCAGGGGCTGGTGTGCGGATAGAGTGGCCCCGGGCCAGGAGGATGGAAAAGGGAGGGGGGGCAGATAAATGACAGAAACACATAACATACATTTGAAAAAACACTTACCTGCCGCATCATCGCATTGTGCCCCTCTCCGCTGCAGGCACAGGCTCCCAGAGTCCAATGCGGCTAATCCTGATGCTGCTGAAAGCATTGTCAGGAATGGCCTGAGTGCTGATGATTTGCGCTCCCAGTTAGCCTGAGAGCCTGCGCCAGCTCTATCCATCCCGGCAAAGCAGCTTGGCTTCTAGTGAGCTTCAGTGCGCATGACGATTTGGCCGGCCGAAGGCGGCCGGAAAGACTGTCATGCGAACTGAATAGAAGTGCAAAACACTCCTCCACCAGCCTGTCATCCCCCTGGCCCCGCCCCAAACCTCGGCTCCGAGAGCAAAAATACAATTATAATAAATGTTATTATTTCTTTATTTTTCATTTTTTGGCTGCTGGCCGGTGAGTCGACACTACTCCTCCATAGCAGAGGAGCCGCCGCTGTTTTATAGTCATTGCTCTGACATGAAGCCAAGCTAGATCACCCTTTCACGGGTGTAAAACACAACAATAGGACCTACCTCCTCCCACAAGCGGCAACATAAACTATATATTTCTCCTCTTTGCTTGGCTTACTCCCACTAGTGGAGGACAGGATGGAAAGTGCTACTTTCTAGTTCCATGTCAATATCATGTATCTGATCAGGTGAACACTGCTCAATCGCAGCAAACATCAAAAGAATAACAAGAATATCAATGTTGCAAACAAGAGCCAAGCTGCCCGATGCCCGCAACATATTTTTCATTGCACTAATGAGTTGATCCAAATCTGCAAGAATCGATGCTACTGGTTTATGCTAAATGATCACATGCAAAATTGTTTTTAGAAAAATAATCTGCATCACTGGCAACAAAATAATAAACCAATGTTAGTAAATTCCTTGTTGTTGATGAATGGATGCTTACAGGCTAACCAGATAGTACATTCGATGCAACCGGTACCTGATGACTGAATATTTTCCTACAGATGAATTGAAAGTCTCCTGATTCCAACAAAGTACGGTAACGACTGAGCTCAGAACGCCATTGAGGGCGCAAGTATGTTTAAAATCCGGAGTGGACCACGAGACATACGTGTCATGTGACAGTATCAACAAAATAAAAAATGGACATTATGTAGTTAAAACAAAAACCTACGAGAAGCATAGGGCTGGCAAACTAATGTCTCAAAAAATGTGTAATTAAACAAGAAGATATGGAAAAACCTTACAGGTAGTAGATGCTGAAAGTCCAAGAGGCATGTACTGAACCAAAATGTTATGAATAACCGGAACAGGCCACGAGACATCCGTGTCACGTGATAGTGTAAACAGAATAAAGAATGGACGACTTATAGATAAAGCAAAATACTACGGGATACCAAGAACTGCCGGACTGTTGTCAATTAAATATAATAGATCAAAGAATTACCATTTATATAATACGCCGTAATCCAGAAGTTATGTGCATTACCCAGTACCGATAATGCTTGAATAAATTAAAGCTTTAAAACTCACGTTAATAGCATAAGGAAAGCTACTAATATGTAGCTGAATTCAAAACTTGATTATCACAATAAACAGGCTACTAGACATAAATTACTGAGAGACCCATACAATACAAGCTCCATGTGTATATATCCTCAGACAAGGAGGACAAGAAATAATGTAAGAGAAGCTAAAGTATAAAAAATCCAATAACTCGAGATCTAGATACAAAATGGTGGGTGACTGTAAAAACATGATATGAAAAAGTGAAAAAGTAAGTACAGAGAACAAACACCATGAGAACAAGATAGAAGGTGTATTCATACATGATTTTGACAATATGTATTGTAAAACAATTTACGTACACTGACTGGTGAACCATGAAACAGGAATCTGTTGTCCTGTTACTGTTGTTGACATGATGTTATATGTGTTTCAGTGTGCAATATAACTGCTTCATAAAAAACAACTCATATCGAGCCGATCATTGAGCCCGGAGGGCATCATTTTATCCAGATATATAATCCAATATATCTCCCTTTGGAGAAGTTTTTTAGTAGTGTCTAGTCCCGGGTGTATGTGTACGACTTCTACTACCTGGAACCTCAATTGAGAAATAGCATGTCTAAATTCCTCCAAATGTTTTGCTAATGGAGATGCAAAGCTGTGGTTTCTGATCTTGCTTTTATGCTCGGTTATTCTGATCCTAATTTTTCTTTCTGTTTTGCCGATGTATGCCAGGCTACATGGGCACTTAATACAGTATATAACATTTTTGGTGTTGCAATCACTGGTGTGTTTCAAGCTGCCGTTTTTTCCAGTACGTGGATGTGTGTGTACATTACCGATAATTACATTATTGCAATAAATGCAGTTGTTACATTTAGTAGTTCCTTTGTGGATAGTTCCAGTTGCAGTTGATGAAGAGGATGATAATAGTGACCGAAGATTGTGAGCCCTTGTGTATGCATACAGGGGTTTCTTAGAAAAAATGCTGTTAAAGTCGGTTTCTTGCTCAAGCATTTCCCATCTGGTGCTAATGATTTTTTTCACAGTTTTGGAAGCCGTAGAGTATTTGGAGACAAAGACCAATCTGTCTTCCTTGTGTTTAGGTTGGGGTTGTAACAAATCCTTCCGTTCTTTTTCCTCGTTGCAAACAATCATCCAGTATTTTCGTGGGATAGCCCCGAGATTTAAAACGTTGTATGTATTCTTGTTCCTTCTGTGCTGTAATACTCGGGTCGGTGCAGATTCGCCGGACTCTAATCAACTGAGAGAATAGAAGATTCTTCAGTAGACTTCTGGGATGGATGCTGGTCTATTATTGTCCATTTTTAGGTCTCACCCAAGCAATTGCGTTAGTAATGCTTGATAGTGAGATATTACGTAGGGGCTCTAAAAAATGCACCCAAAGGCTTTTCTAGGCGGATTGCCTACAGTGCATGTGTGCCGGGCGCGTGCACATCGCACACCATTTGTCAGCCTGTGAGCCTCGGCACTCATGCTGGTTTACACTTAAAAGGAATCCAATCCCCCGCCCCACTCCGCGCAATGGCAGAGCTTGTTGTTTACAGACAACACCTCAGCTGCTTTTGATCTGGAATCCGCTCCACCGCCCCCTTCCGCGGCTGTGGTGCTTGTTGTGTTTCTGGCAAGCCTCAGGGACGGCTGGTAACCCCCCCTTGCTGGTTTAGTGCATATCTGATCTCCACTTGGTGCGATTTTATGTACTTTAACTTCTTCCATGTCAACATTTTATCTATCTGCATTTAGTCACTGAATTGTTTCTTCTGTCCAAATATTCAATCACGGAGTTTGATTATTTTTATCCTGATAATTGCAATATGGGAAAAGTACTGCGTGGTCGCAAGCAAAACGAGTTTGTATTCCTTAACACATGCCCCCAGGCACACACACAGTATTCTTGCATTTTCACACGGGATCTTTGTGTCTTTCAGATACTTGTGCTTTTAACCTTCTGGCCCTGTTATATTAATTCAATACACAGATACCATAGCTTGGGGCAGAGGAGATTGTCGCATTTAACCCGAACTGTCAGGCCAACAAGGTTTTCTTTGCACTGTGTTGCTCCAAATCTGTTGTGAGCGTCGTGTAATGTGTTAGCAGTAGGCTTTGGAAGTGTGTCATTTTAACCCTGCTGTTTACGCCTGTCATGCCACGGACGTGATGCAAAATAATGTCCCTCACCTCTGCAAACCGTGAGAAAGCTCCAACCCCCGACTTACTATCACAGATATGTATGCGTCTTGTTCAATGGGGGGGTCCATAAATGGTTGGGGGCCAATGTGGCGCAGGAGCTTGCGTCACACCCCTTGCGGTGCGCCTTGTCATAGTTGTCATGCTACGTCAACATTTTTAACCTCGTGTGCTGTTTGCACAGGGAAATAATTATATCAGACATGCACGCAGGCAACGGAATTTAATGCTGTCATCTCTCTGTGGGTGTTGGTTCTAATGTTAACTCGGTCTCTGGCTCCTGAGATCGATAGCATGCTCTCATGGAATTGGTGATAGCAGAATCTGTAATTGTGACACTTGGATAAATCAGTGATCATAAACAAAGGCAAATTAACAGTTTGCATATCCCTTAGTTACTTTTTGTAATTGTCCTTCGGGGAAGGCTACTTGTTGGAACTGCAGAAATAAAACTTTATTTAGGCGCTACATTGCAGCAGGATGGTGTCACAAACTCAGTCCATCAGCCCCCACCTCCATGTACCCTATACAGATGTTACAGAGCCACTTCTAATATATGTAGTGCTCTTTTGCTTTATATCTGGGGTTGCGCTATAAAAGTACTGCGCTCACTTCAGATGATGATCCTGCAGCTTGGCATTGGAGCAGTGACCGACGCTCCTGCATGGGGTTGCTTTGTAGTTGCTTATCTGGGTTCTACAGTTTTTCGTTGCTTTGAGTTACTTGCCATTTGTATAGGACGTTTCTACCGCTGCTGTCTTTTTGCAGAGTTTAGTGTTTGCAAACCAGATCCTGCATGGGGTTTCCAGTCGGTTGCAAGACGGCTTGTGCATGGCTTATGCACCCAAACAGGTAGCGGCAACTGTCTGACCCCGTTTGACCAGTTGCAAGCTTGAGCCTGCATGCGTTGTGATCCAGGAGCTGCATGCCTTGCCCGATCGCTTGTGATCCGGGAGCTGCATGCCTTGCCCGATCGCTTGTGATCCGGGAGCTGCATGCCTTGCCTGATCGCTTGTGATCCAGGAGCTGCAAGCCTTGCCCGCACGCGGGAGCTGCATGCCTTGCCCGATCGCTCGTGATCCGGGAGCTGCAAGCCTTGCCCGATCGCTTTTGATCTAGGTGCTCCATGCTTTGCCTCACTAGTTGGGAGCCAGAGCTTGCACGAGCAGTTGGACCTGGTTTGAGAGAGCGGTTTGTAGCACGGCTGGATCTTTGTTACATCGACAAGGAAGTGCATTTTGTATTTGAAATAATGGCTAGTTGGGTGTTCAAAGCAAACACTAGGAGATGATGGACGGAGCGCTGACATTTTCAGACACTCACCCCCAGTCACAGATCTGGGTTGAATATATTATCGTTCTTTAGCTCACTTCCTCACCCCAGTTCAGTTGGGTGTTACTTGGTCACATGAATTGTTAGCATGTAGCTGATAAGCATTTTAGAGACATGCAGTGTGGTTGCATGGATGTTGATACAGGCTATAAGTGTGATGCTTGTTACCACACTGAACCAATTCAGAATATATAAATGAATCTTTTAGTTAAGATGATTTTTCTATTGTGTTTGAAAATACCACTTTTAGAAAGCAGGTATTTTCTTGCTTAGCCATCCTTGGTGCCTCTGCTGGTTTGTGGATTGACTGTCTGGCTTTTGAGTGACGGGGGCTTGGGATGTGCATTCACTGTAGACAGCCACTGGGAGGGAGGGGGTTGAGGTGTGTCCTGCCTATACTGGATGAGTCAGGGCTTGGCTGAATAGACCTGGGCTGCATTTATAGTAGGGCGAGGAGATTTTATTGCACCTGAGTGGGCCTGGTCTGCCTTATAAAATGCTGTCTCCATCTCCTGCTGGGAAGTTGGACCAGGAGGACAGAACTAGTTTTGACTGAGCCTCTCTGCCACAAGAGAACAAAGAGAAATTGAGTATAAATATTGGGGTCAGACCCCCCAGATATTTAGAGTACTTCTGGACTCAAGAGGAACATCTGCCAAGGAGAGGAGCTGGGAAAGTTGAAGGAGAAGCGCTGTCCCTTTGCTGTGTGCTGTCTGGTTGGCCTGCAGTGGGTATTTCTGCCAAAGTGAGGACAAATACTTTGCTGTGTGCTATGTATCCTGCTTGAAGAAGATCTCCAAGGGCTTCAAGTAGAGCATGCCTCCTGTTATGAAATCTCAGGGACACAAAGACTTCACCACCAGCTCCCCTGAACTTCCTTGCTGGGAGCTCTGACCTGCTAAGAGGTGCCTGTTCTGTGTTGGGCCTCTGGAGGTTGTTCCTGTTGCTGGGAGCTGGGAAAAGAGAAGCAACTGAAGAAGCATGATGCATCCACACCCGTTTCTGACGCAACACCACCATGCGATAGATCACGGAGGAACATGGTGGCCGCTGACTAACGGCTGCAGCCGTGCTCCCTCGGGTTCTACATAGGGGGCCGAAATCGAAGCCTGCATGATCTGAATCGTTATATATTTTTTTCCCTACCTTAGTTTTCCTTTCTCTTGCTTACCCGGCTTTGAGGCGTGCGCGGGGGCGGTTTGGTGATTCCAGCCGCTTTCGGCACTCACAGCATTGACAGCGGCGGTAGTGGAGCTGACTCAGGAACCCGGCGCTGGAGGTGGGGAGAGGCCGTGCATGAGAAGAGACGCCGGGGTATCGCTTCCCTGTTGCTCTGTTTCGTGGGAGGAAGGGTCGGCACCAGTCTAGGGGCATGCCGCTTTCGCACTCACCGGGTAGCCGGTTTGAGTGGCGTTTCAAGGAGGATGGTGAGCAGGTAGGGGGACCTCAGAGACTGGTTCTGGCTGAGAAGACTAAGGACACCAGTTTTTGCTTAATCTACCTACCTGACGGTAAGTCAGTATTGGACACCTGGACTGGGAGTGAGAGTGAGAATTCTATGTGCAGTAATTCTCCAGCGCCTTGCCAAGTAGGTGTATCTTCAACCCAGGAGGGGGAGTTACCTTCATATTGTATGGAGTAAAGTGATGGGATTAAAGAGGGTATTTCCCCCCCTAAAATAGGCAGGTACACCCTGCGAGCTAGAGCAGCCCACTTAGCATCAAATACAGTAATTACTCAGTCAATCCTCCCCCCACAGGTCTCCCCCCATTTCTGAAGTCAGAGCACTAAACAAACAACGTGGAAATATAATTGACACTGGAACTCCAGCAAAAACAAGAGGGACTAAGGGCAAGGGGAAAAGCCGGGACAAAAAAACACCTACTGCAAAGACCAAAATCACCGCGTCTCTAAAAACCTTCTACCAAGTTATGTCTTTGTCCACGACTAAACCCAAGTCTAATAAAATTCCCCTGATTAATCTGGAGAAAACCATAAAGGAAATAGACCACCTCTTCACCAGATGGAGGAATCTTCCTGTCAAGATCTACGGGAGGATCAATCTGGTGAATATGAGTATTATCCCTAAGCTGACGTACCTGTTTAATGCCAATCCCTTAACCGCCCCAGTAAGAGCATCAGTAAAATCCAGGGGAAAATCAGGAGTTTCATTTTGGGGAATAAAAGTGCCAGGATGTCCTGGAAAATGTTGAGGAAGAAGCTCTTAAAAGGTGGTTTGGCCCTCCCGGACATCAGTTGGTATCTAATGGCCTTTCAATTTAAGGGTATTAGGATGCTGCTGTCAATACCAGAGGACACAACATGGGGTAGGTTCCTGGGTGAGATGGCCATGGTCGAGGGGGGAAGTGGAGGTGAAGGATTTCTATATAAGTTTGGGGCCCCAAGATACTTTAAAAGTGTCCGCCTCAAGGTCCTTAAAGCCGCCCTAGAGACATGATATAAAGTAAGACGTAGATGGGGTATTGGATACTTCTCTAATTTTGCTCCCATATGGGATTCTCCTGGGACCCCACTCTGCCTGAGAGATAGCTTAGCGATTCCAATCAAGAGAGTGGGGGTGGGTAAATGGTCTGATTTGTTGGATGTAGATGGGATTCTTCCATGGGATGTCTTAAGAGCTAAGATAGGCCCCACACTCTCTAAGTTCAAGTATCTCCAACTCAAATCATGGTACGAGGCAGAAGTGCGTGAAATATGTGGGAATTAGGAACTAGAGCGGCTATAACAGAATGTCCAGCCAAAAAAGAAAGAGATATCCATGTGGTATACAAGGCTTCTTGAAGCAGATGACACAGATACTCCACCTCAATCTTCAGTTTGGAATCAATCACCGCTCGGCCACAATATTGAAGACTTTTTTAAGCCATCTTTCAAACTACTTTATAAACACATCAAACCAGCTAGCTTAAAAAAGAATCATCTTTTTGTCCTTAATAGACTCTACTACACCCCGGCCAAGATAGCTAAGTTTGTTCCGCTCCCCCCAAAATGCCCTAGATGTAAATTACCAAATGCAGACGACATTCAAATCTTTTTTCAATGTCTAGAGCTAAGATCTTACTGGAAAGATGATGGGGATTCCTTAGTGGGCATTTTTTAAATTACATTGAGACTAATCTACATCTGGTGTTTTTGGGGGTAACAACTCTACTAACGGGGTGCTACCACAGATCCACAGTGGATTGTTGTTATACCTTATATTGCTCGCTCGGAGGGAGATTTGTATAAAGTGGAAAGACTCTACCCCCCAACAGAGAGGGCTGGCTGAATGCCTCATTTGGTATGGCACGCTTAGAACAAGTAGGAAGCAAGGAAACGTCGCTTAGCATTTGGCATCCTCTGCTAAACTGGGGCCGAGACTTGTGTTTGGTAACTTTTTAAGAGTGCTGGTCTTCCCCCCGGGTCATATGATTACATCAAGCCTCTACAACCCCGGGCAGGTCGGGCCGACCTAGGCAAATGCAGTTAGCCGTGAGGCGCCAAGTTGTAAAGTATGACAGCTTGTTAAATCTGCAGATGTCTTTTGGTGAGATGAGGACAAAAAAAAGCAACACCACCATGCTGCTGAAGAAACTGATGTAGCGCCTACCCGTGGCTGAAGAAATCGCTGCATGCCAAATCCCTGAACTCTAAGATCACCACACCGATTCCCACGCAGGCCCTGCTGCGCGACTGCAATATCTGACGCATTGTGGGATCGTGGCTGGAGAGATCAATGTAACACCCTTACCGCAACCGCCTCGAGAACCGACGCATCCCTGAATCCCCACACAACACAAAGGGGTGCCAAGTCTACAACAACACCGGGGCCGCAGTAAGAAACTGACGCATCATCTCCCCGCAGAGTAAGAAACCAACGCATCACCTCCCCAGCTGGCAGTAAGGAACCGATGAATCACCTACCCTGCGTGTAAGGGACCAATGCATCACCTTTCTTGCAGCTGGTTTTTTTATGATTTTGACACATACAAGGTACTTTGTGTTGACAGTGTCGCAACTATAGTTTGCTATGGACAGAACTGTTTTTACCTTTTAATAATCATACCTTTATAACTGTATGTTGGATTTTTGTTGTTTTGGTGTTGTTTGGTTTAGATAAAGATTACTTTTTTTTCTAAACTGGTGTGGTGTCCATTTGTAGTGTTTTCACTGTATTACTGTATGTGTGCACAAATGCTTTACACACTGCCTCCAAGATAAGCCTTTCTGCTTGTGCCAAGCTACCAAGGGGGTGAGGGGGGTTTTCTAAGGGCGTAACAACCTTACCCTGACTAGAAGCAAGGGTCTCTACTTAAACAGAGGTGCAAACCATTGCAGAGAGACCCCCATTTCTAACAACCAGGATCAGCCAGTTCTGCAGACAAGGAAAAATAACACTTGATCTGTGTCCTGTGTATGTTTTTCCTTACAATTTCAGGTGGTCTCAAACAAGCTGGAGTAAAGTAAGTGTAATTTTATTGGGGGGAAGAGGGGTCATCTTAACATACAGGCAGAGCATCACTGTAAGCTGGTAATTTGATTATGAGGCCATGACATGCAAATAGGGAAATAGCAATACCAAATGGAAAAAGGAGAAACAATCTCCAAATAAAGCACTGCTATATGAGGTGACATTGGGCAATAATGCCTTGTAACACACCATATTTTAAGTTGCTGTCAGGAAACACACTGGAGCCTCTGTTCTTCATCAGCAGTTTTGTGCCCCTCAGAAAAAGACAAGAGTAATTGTTAAACCCAATGTGATCAATCACTGGTATACCATTTCTTAAGCAAGAACCTATTCCAAGATGGTCGCCGCGTATGCAGTAGTTTTGGATACTTTTGAAGCATTGCCACAGAGGCTAGTTGTTGAGTGAAGAGCGCGTGATTAGGACTGTGCACTTCAACTGAGTCACGAGTGAGAGAACATCGAATAACCGTTTCTCTAAGGAAAACTATAGTTGTTTCGGTTATCAATTTAAGTTTAGTTAAAAGTGGAAAGTTCCGCTCCTCATAGTGTCGAAGATATCGTCATAAGGAACGGTTTGGAATTATGAATTTGAGTTTAAGAAGCAGTTAGTTCCTTCAACCGCTTTCGGTTGTTAAAGGAGCTAGAGAAAGAAAACTTGGAGCAGTGAAGGCTGAGAACAGTTGCAGCTAAATATTTCTCGACAGTGAACCAAAGAAAGAGCAAAGAACTGTACCAGAACAGTAAGACTTCAGCAGAACGTAAGGATATTGAATGCCAGTAACCTTTAATAACTGTAACTTCCCTCTGGGCGCTTTTCCGAAATCTATCCTTCCCTTCTTTCCTCCCCTGTCCCCTTTTTGCGTACTTCAGGAGAAACAACTGGCAAGGACTGATATTATTAAGAAATTAGAAAGTCTCTTTCACAACTGGCAAGGTTTGTCACCTTATGAGATTAATACACCATTGACAGCTGGCAAGGACTGTACATATTAAGAGAATAGTAAGCTTAATTAAGCAAGAGGATTGATACACCGCACGTTGAGCAAGACAAAAGGTAGTAGTTATAGAGTGCATGTCTATAAGATTAGATAATAATAACTCGCCCTAAACTCTTTTATTTATTCCACATATAGTGAGTCTTCTCAACGCATCACTCCCATACCTATATTAATCAGAAGAGAGGCAAAACTCCGAAGATAGCTGGTAGGAAGGAGTTTACATAGAGTCATAGGAAACCCAACGGTGTATAGGAAGTAGTGTTTATGTTCTCTCCTATCTCTGCATTAGGTACCCCCACGGCGAAATCATGAAAAATAACTACTGAAGATTCCTGAAGTACCTAGAGGGTGGTAGTTGTGGATGGAGTGTCTCTTCTTTCTCTTCCACTCCCCTTTCCCCCTATTGGTGACGTTGCTTGATATAATTAGCGACGGTATCCGTGGGCGGGCATTGGGAACAGTATCTATTCTGCTTCCGCAAAGACTGAAGAGGTGCCTTGACAGATTGAAGTGCCCAAGAAGTTCCTTTGCCCAAGCAGAATGGCAGAAGGGTTTAATCTTAAGGTGTTAGGTGACATGCTTACTGGGATTCAGCAAGAAATAGGTGCGGTCAGGGAGGATAATAAAAATTTGAAACAAGAATTGATGGCTTCTCGCCAAGAGACTAGATTATTATCACAAAAGTTAGCTGGGTTAAATGGGTTAGCTATGGGAGATCCAGTCACTAGTACTCCTGCTCCTAGTAAAACTTCCCCAGTCACAGATCCTCGAACGGTAGCGCTGGTGATTCATTCAGTTTCTCCTTTAATCCCATTAGCAGCTCCCGAAAGGTTTCAAGGAGATCCTCAGAAGGCTCAGTTATTTTTGATGCAATGTTCTTTAAATTTTATGTGTCGCCCCACTTTATTTCAAGATGCCCAGTCCAGAGTAACTTTTGTTTTGCCATACTTGGGTGGAGACACAGCCAATTGGGCAATGCCGTTAATATCCAGAGATGACCCTTTTCTTTATGATTATGATTTATTCAAGACTGAATTTCTCAGAATTTTTGACAGGAGAAGGATATCCCAGGCCACTGATAATGAGTTGTTGGAGCTCCATCAAGGATCCAAGGATTTACTCCCTTACTTAACTCAATTTAATAAATTGATTATTGAGACTAATTGGCCGGAAGAAAGGAGAACAGCTCTTTTTTATCGAGGGTTACGTGATGAAATCAAGGATACTCTGGCACAGATACCAAACCGCCCTACTGAACTTTCGGCTTTAGTGGATCTAGTTCTAGAACTTGATTTCCGCAACTCAAAGCGCAAAGGAGAGAAGAAAAAAAGACTTAAGAATGAGTTTCCCTCATTTCGATCAGAGGGCGGAAGAGGAACTGGACCAAATAACGAAGCGGAACCGATGCAAATTGGGGTTGTTAGAGGACCCCTGAGTAAAGAAGAAAAAGAACAGCAAAGATTGAAGAAGTTGTATCTTTACTGTGGTGTCTCTGGACACTTTGTAAAAGAATGCCCGAAACGCCCAAAGACACCTACGAAGGAAAACGCTCTGAACCATCAGTAGAAGGAGTCGCTCAGATGGCGAAAGAAGAAAAGACAACTCCAGATTCACACTTGATTATGAACACCTTGCAAACTTTAACCCCACATGTAATTCTTCATATGACCTTGAAGTTTCGCAATCAAGAAATCTTGGGAGTGGCCATAATGTTGGATTATGGGGCCACCGGGAACGTCAGTGACATCAAATATGCTCAAAGAATTGGAATTCAGGCTATTCGTAAGGCTAAAAGTGAATCAGTTTGTGCCGTTGACGGAACCAACTTGTCTTCCGGTCCAATCACCAGTCATTCAGAACCATTGGAATTGATTCAAGCTGATGTTCATCGAGAAATTCTGCAATTTAACCTAATTGATGCCAAATAATTTCAACTGATTCTAGGATTGCCCTGGTTGGCCATTCATAACCCAACCATTGACTGGGAGAATCGGACGGTTAAGATGTAATCCAAATTCTGCTTAGAACATTGTTATCAGTCCGGTGAAAAGATGGTGGAACCCTCGCAATCCTTGTTACTCTCTTTCGGAGGACAGTCGATTGGAGTAATTAATTCAATAGAAATTCCTGCAGAATACCAAGACTTCGAAACAGTGTTTAGTGAACAGGAGGCGGAGATCTTGTCGCCACATCGCTCTTATGATTGTACAATTGAGTTGGAATCTGGAGCGGTGCTTCCTTGCAGCAGGATTTACGCTTTGACTGAAGCTGAAAACGAACATCTTAAAGAGTACTTAGATCGTTATCCTGCAAACGGCTTTATCCGACCCTCCCAGTCACCTGTGTCATCTCCATTATTTTTCATACCCAAGAAAGAAGGAAATCTCAGAACCTGCATTGATTATCGAGCCTTAAATCAAGTAACAATTAAGAATCGTTATCCGCTTCCTTTGATTTCAGTCCTATTGGATCAAATTAAGGATGCTAAAATTTAAACTAAACTTGATTTGCGTGGGGCCTATCATCTTGTTCGCATGAAAGAGGGCCATGAATGGAAGATGGCATTTAGAACAAAGTTTGGATTGTTTGAGTACAGAGTGATGCCCTTTGGGCTCTGCAGTGCCCCCGCAGTTTTCCAACACTTCATCAATGACGTACTGGGGGATTTGATTGACAAAATAGCCATCATTTATTTGGATGATATCCTGATAAATTCCAAAGACCCGAATGAACATCCTGAACATGTCAAGATGGTTCTAGAACATTGGCGTACCCATTGACTGTTTGTTAAACTTGAGAAATGTGTGTTCAGCTCCGCACAAGTGGAGTTTCTGGGCTTTGTCTTGTCTCCACAAGGCATTAATATGGATCCTGGAAAGGTGCAAGCCATGGAGAGTTGGCCATCTCCAAAAGATGTAAAGGAGATTCAAAGATTCCTGGGATTTGCCAATTTCTATAGGAGGTTCATTCGAGGATTCTCTCAATTTATAGTCCCAATCACTCGCTTACTGAAGAAAGGGGTGAAGTTTCAATGGACGTCCGACGCAGAACAAGCCTTCTCCAGCCTTAAGATAAGATCCATTTCAGCTTCTATCTTGTTGCATGCTGATCCCATGGAACCATTCTTTGTGGAAGCGGATGCTTCCAATCAAGCCATAGATGGGGTGCCTTCTCGGAGACATCGGGAGACCGGACAACTCCATCCCGTGGCCTATTGTTCTCGAAAATTGAGTCCCGCTGAAATTAATTATACTATAGCGGAGAAAGAGCTTTTGGCAGTGAAAGATGATTTTGAAGATTGGAGACACTATTTGTTAGACGCTAAACACACGGTTACCGTCTTCTCTGATCATATGAATGTCCAATTTTTGAAGACAGCAAAGACTTTAACTCCCAGGCAATTGTTTTGCTCTTCATATTTTGCTGATTTTGATTTTGTTATTACTTATCGTCAGGAAACAAGAACGGTAAGGCTGATGCACTATCTCGAATACACACTGAAGAAATTGAATATCCAGTGGAACCACAACCAATAATTCCAGAATCTAAAATCATGTGTGCCATTGCTGTGGATAATTTCCAAGAAGAAGTTAAGAAGAGTCTCACAACTGAAGAAATGAAGGCTTGGGTATCTCAAGGAACCAAACGAAAGATTCACGAACAATTGCCATACTACAAGGACGCATTGTATCTTCCTATCAAGACTTTACAACAGCAAGCTCTTCAAGTTTGTCATAATCTGCCGTTGGCAGGACAAAAAGGAATACCCAAGACAATGGATTTAGTACAGCGTTATTTTTGGTGGCCTGGGTTGTCCTCTCATGTCAAACAGTATGTCCAGACTTGTGAGTTATGTGCCCGGAGTAAACCTAGTCGACAAACTCCTCAGGGTATGCTACAACCACTCCCCACCCAACTCACCCCTGGCACACCATTTCAATGGATCTAATTGTAAATTTGCCACTAAGCAAGGGATACAACACCATCTTGGTAATTGTAGATACTTTCACTAAAATGAGCCACTTTATTCTATTAGTTGGGTTACCTACAGCAAAAGAATTAGCAAAAGTATTTAGCGAACACATAGTGAAAATACATGGAACCGCCAAGGTAGTAGTCTCAGACCGGGGTTCTCAGTTTGTGTCCCATTTTTGAAAGGCCTTTTTACAAGGCCTTGAAGTGGAAGTCAGATTTTCTACCAGTTACCATCCTGAGAGTGACGGTCATACAGAAATAATTAACCAGGAACTTGAGCAGTATCTTCGTTTGTTTCTCATTGATCGGGTGGAAACTGGTCTGAAATGTTGTGGATGCCGGCATTATTACATGCATATTTGAAGAGTGCATCTACAGGCTACTCTCTGTTTTATTTGAGTTATGGCCGCCATCCTAATCCTTTTCAGACTCAAGAAAACTTGAAGGTTCCCGCAGTAGAGCATTTAATGAAAGATTTAACTCTCCTCCATAAATCAGCAGAGAACAATTTGATTAAGGCAAAAATAAGCTACAAGAGATGTGCTGAAAAACATCGTAGACCAGCACCAAAGTATCAGGTGGGAGATCAGGTTTGGTTGTCTTCTCGCAACTTACATTTGAAAGGGAATAGGAAGTTTTAACCTCGCTTTGTAGGCCCATTTACCATCGAAAACGTTTTAGGACCAGCCACTGTAAAACTTCAATTGCCTGTTAGATTAGGTATTAATCCTGTCTTTCATGTTTCCCTTTTAAAGAAAACTGCACCACAAATTCGGATAGCAAGGCCCCCAGAACCCCTTGAGATTCAAGGTCACCCAGAATATGAAGTAAAATAAATTTTGGACTCTAGATTTCAGAAAAGAAAACTCCATTATGTGGTTGATTGGAAGGGATATGGTCCAGAAGAAAGATCTTGGGAACCAGTAGAGAATATCCATGCTACACGTTTGCTCAAACGATTTCATTTACAATATCCCACTAAACCAAGACTGATAAATCGGTCTTTGAGAGGGGGTACTGTCAGAAAACACACTGTAGCCTCTGTTCTTCATCAGCAGTTTTGTGCCCCTCAGAAAAAGACAAGAGTAATTGCTAAACCGAGTGTGATCAATCACTGGTACACTATTTCTTAAGCAAGAACCTATTCCAAGATGGCTGACGCGTATGCGTTAGTTTTGGATACTTTTGAAGCATTGCCACACAGTCTAGTTGTTGAGTGAAGCGCGTGTGGTTAGCCTTGTGCACTTCAACTGAGTCACGAGTGAGAGAACATCGAATAACCGTTTCTCTCAGGAAAACTATAGTTGTTTGGGTTATCAAGTTAAGTTTAGTTAAAAGCAGAAGGTTCTGCACCTCATAGTATCGAAGATATCGTCATAAGGAACGGTTTGGAATTATGAATTTGAGTTTAAGAAGCAGTTAGTTCCTTCAACCGATTTCGGTTGTTAAAGGAGCTAGAGAGAGACAACTTGGAGCAGTGAAGGCTGAGAACAGTTGCAGCTAAATATTTCTTGACAGTGAACCAGAGCAAGAGCAAGGAACTGTACCAGAACAGTAAGACTTCAGCAGAACATAAGGATATTGAATGCCAGTAACAGTGTCCTTTTCTATCTCGGCGTGGATGGCACTGTGCTAATACTATGCTTAAAAACTTTGATAGAAAAACAGACATTTGAGGTGAGCAGGCTGGTGTTGAGAGTGCTCTAACAGGAGCTGCTTTCCACCTAAACTGGAGAACTACAAAGAGTTCTCTCCTTCTTTTTGTTTTGACTTATACTGGGTGCTCCCTTGTGTCTGGACAAAGCTATACCTCTCTGTGTCTCACAGGCAGTCTTGTATAACTACGAAGCCGTGTTTCAAAATTTTGAACACACACATCTCCCGGCAGGAAGAACCTGCATTTGACAGGGGTATACGTCCTCTTACCAAGGTAAAGCGACATTGTCCAGGGGCACGGTGCATATGGAGGAGGAGACAGAAAGGAGAGCGGCAGCTCAGGCACTTTTTACTAGAAAAAAGAGACCACAAGGGAAAACTACCACCAAAATTGTCCTCCCACAATCAATTAATGATAAAATCAGCAAACTGGAAAAACTCAAAAAAGGAGAAATTTCAAAATGGCGGGAGGCCATCTCACTTCAAAACTTAGGGGTTGATTAGGATCGCGGACGGAAACGTGTTCCGTCCGCCGAGGAAGGTGGCAAGATACTCCGGACCTGCCCGCGGAAAAACCGCAATAGCGATTAGGATCAAATGTGATAGAAACGCCGGCCGCGGCGGACGGAGCACAACAATCTCCGTCCGCGGCGGTCGAAGTACACCTGAGGCCGCGGCATGCGGACAGAACCTACAAAACACCGACCGCCGCGTACGCACATGACCAGGAGAACAACAACCTCCCCCGCGATACCTGCGTAGTGTCCGTGTCCGCAATTAGGATAACTCCGCAAGTACCCCGGTAGCCACCACGATCCACGTCCGCGGCGGTACCAATGCTAGGAGAAACAGTGCACCACAGCGGAAGTCCAACATCCCTACAGTCAAACCAATAGCATACATACCGACAGAATTCATCACCAAACACAGGAAAATGAACGACCACCCACCTGACACATCTAAACCAAACACAAGACACAATGACCCACCCCCAAGAACTGCATAAACCACCCCTGCCAACACACCCACCTATCACCTGACTGCCAATCAACATTCACACAGGGCCAACACACAGACTATAAATTAACTCCCACCCACTCCAGAAATCCTCTGCATCACAGCATAGCTGCTAGCAGGAGACAACACTTGGCCAACAGCAAACAATTTAAATCATACACATAACCCACACCCAAACACACCCTGCACACAAACACCCACCACACCATACCCAAACACCACACACCAGCACCTCCTAATTCACACAAACACACACCCCGAGCACCATGGCACCCAAGAAAAATCCGAAATTCACCGACACCGAGCTCAGGGTAATGGTCGATGAGATTATTCGTGTTGAACCCCACATCTTTGGATCCCTAGTGCAGCAGACCAGCATAGCTAGGAAGAACAGCCTGTGGGACCGGATCGTCACCAGGGTCAATGCCTCCGGGACCGTTCCGAGGACCAAGCATGAAATCCAGAGGCGGTGGCACGACCTCAAGACCCGGGTGAAGTCCATCAGAGCCAAGAACTTCCTCCGGGCCAACCACACAGGCGGTGGAACCCCCCCGGAGCCCCTACCGTACACCGAGTGGGAGGAGAAGGTGCTGACCATCCTGCACCCTGAGACCCTCGATGGACTTGATGATGGAGAAGAGGCTGGTAAGTACCAACCAAGCACCACAAACACAACAACACGGTGTGCCTCACACAACTCTAAAAACACATCTCACATACCCCAGCCATGCATGCAGTCCACATACTCACCAACGTCTAAACCACTCCTACAGGCCCCCATGTCCATAGAGAGGGTGGTGGTGGTGGGTGGGGTGTGTGAGGGGACGGAACTACAACTCCCCACAGGCCCCCATGTCCATAGAGAGGGTGGTGGTGGGTGGGGTGTGTGAGGGGTCACTAGTCCAACTCCCCACAGGCCCCCATGTCCATAGAGAGGGTGGTGGGGGTGGGTGGGGTGTGTGAGGGGACGGAACTACAACTCCCAACAGGCCCCCATGTCCATAGAGAGGGTGGTGGTGGTGGGTGGGGTGTGTGAGGGGTCACTAGTCCAACTCCCAACAGGCCCCCATGTCCATAGAGAGGGTGGTGGTGGTGGGTGGGGTGTGTGAGGGGACGGAACTACAACTCCCCACAGGCCCCCATGTCCATAGAGAGGGTGGTGGTGGTGGGTGGGGTGTGTGAGGGGACGGAACTACAACTCCCCACAGGCCCCCATGTCCATAGAGAGGGTGGTGGTGGTGGGTGGGGTGTGTGAGGGGTCACTAGTCCAACTCCCAACAGGCCCCCATGTCCATAGAGAGGGTGGTGGTGGTGGGTGGGGTGTGTGAGGGGTCACTAGTCCAACTCCCAACAGGCCCCCATGTCCATAGAGAGGGTGGTGGTGGTGGGTGGGGTGTGTGAGGGGACGGAACTACAACTCCCAACAGGCCCCCATGTCCATAGAGAGGGTGGTGGTGGTGGGTGGGGTGTGTGAGGGGACGGAACTACAACTCCCCACAGGCCCCCATGTCCATAGAGAGGGTGGTGGTGGTGGGTGGGGTGTGTGCCAATGCCGACTGAATGTCAAATATAAATAAATGTACACGTTTAGGCAACATGACTCATCCTCACATTTTTGTTTTGCAGGGGATCCTAATCTGACTGCTGCAATTAACACCAGGCCTCCAGCATCCCCACACTCTGAACTTTCAGGGGACGATTGTCCAGCCACCTCCGGGGCAGAGGATGGTGCCGGATCAAGCAGCCAGCCAGGGACCTCTGGCTCGCAGGTCACACCTGCACCAACAACAACTACGGGCTCTGGCATCACCACAACACCGGCTACTGTGACCTGCACAGCTACCTCCAGCACCACCTCCACCACCACTACTACCACCACTTCTGCCCCTGCCACCCTGCCCAACCCACCGGCCAACGCTGGGGCAGCGCCATCCCAGCCACGCAGGGAGAGAGTGAGGCAAACCACTAATGCAAGGGAAGATCCTGCAGGCAGGAGCACAGCGGAAAGAAGGCATGATGACACTACACCCAATGCCGTGCAACAGTGTCTTGAAGCACTAGTCCGGGTGGAGGCGGGCTATGTATGTAGCCAGGCACATGCAGACTGGGCCCACCAGGACTTTGTGGACAACACAGCGATGTTGGGGGCCATCGAGAGGCGGCTTGGCCAACTCGTGGACATTTTTAGCACGAGGATATCCGCCAACACCACCCACCACACCCCCCCTCAAACAACGGCACCGCCAACAACACCGCCACCGCCACCTGCGCCCCTGGCGGCGGATGTGCCACCTGATCAGCCAGCGCCCCCAGCTGACTCAGTCCCGACACAAAGACGGAGGGGCCGTCCGAGGCAGGAAGTGGGCGAGAGCAGTGTCGGAGCTCCTGCCACACGCTCAAAGAGGAGCCGACAATGACTCTTTTGAGTACCTGAGCCTGCCATCCACCCTGCCAACTATCCGGTCCCACCTGGCACAGGCCTGCTGCACTAGGCAGACAACCCCCATAGGTGGTGTCTGCACGGACATCTCATCTGCCATTACCTTGGACTCTCACTCCCCCACCCCTTCACTCATTTGTAAATATGCACCTACACCTATGCACAATCTGTAAATAAATAACACTTACTCACTCAATGATGTGTTGCCTCCATGTTTATTCACATGATTGCATCAGAAACAGACGTAACCAGGTTCAGGGATCCAACTGGTACAGAATCATGCCGCAAGGGAGTGACCTAGGGAAACATAGAAATCGCAAACAGACGTTAGGAAACACCATCACACTCATCCCAACTCACTGCAGTGCAACTTTCAACAAACCACACACATCACTACACGAATGGATGACACTACACACATCATGGAGAAGTGCATGTACTCATAAATGAAGAGACACACACACATGCATACATCACATAACAAAACACATAGATGATGCCCAACACAATGACACAAGAGCAGCAAACCTACACAGGGCATACACAAGCAGCACAAGAGGGGCACACTCACAATCAAGGGAAGTAGCGTTCAATGAGCTGCCGCCTCTGGTCCACACCTTCCTCCTCACCACTATCCTCATCAGTCGACATGGGTGGGTCGGGAGGGCGAGGAACTTGCTGTTCACCTGGGTCCAAGATCAGTTCAATGTTATTGCGCACAGCCAGGTTGTGGAGCATGCAGCAGGCAATCACAATCTTGCATACTTTGCCTGGTGCGTAAGGCAGGGCCCCTCCAGTCTTATCCAGGCACCGAAACCTAGACTTAAGCAGGCCAAATGTTCGTTCCACCACTCGACGTGTCCTACCATGGGCATCATTGTATCGCATTTCTCCTGCTGTAGTGGGATTGCGTATTGGACTTAGAAGCCAAGGCCTGTTTGGGTAAGCCGAGTCGCCTGTGTTTGTGGAAATTAGAGAGAGAGAGAGAAACATCACTACCTGAACATGTGGCCACACAAAGCCACACAGATATCACTCCTGTCACCACAGCATACTCACCAACAAGCCAGGCTTGTGCCGGACGCAGATTTGCCATCAGTTGGGGGACAATGCTGCTCCGCATGATGTGGGCGTCATGTGCAGAGCCAGGAAATCTTGCACACACATGTGAGATAATGTTGTCGGCCTGGCACACCACCTGCACGTTTAGGGAGGGGAAGTGCTTCCGATTCCTAAACACCTGCTCACTTGCTCGTGGTGGAATGATCGCAATATGCGTGCCATCAATGGAACCCACAACGTGTGGTATGCGACCCAGTGCATAGAAGTCAGCTTTGACCGCTGCCAACTCTGCCGCCTGTGGAAAATGTATGTAGTCATTCTTGTACAGCATCATGGCTCTCAGTACATCCCGAAGTACCGTGCTGAACATGGCCTGTGACATTCCCCCAGCATGTCCAACAGTGTACTGAAATGTGCCTGTTGCAAAAAAATGGAGTGCCGCCATCACCTTTTGGGTGGGTGAAATGGAGCCTGGATAGGTTCTTCGCGGCTGCAGGTGAGGAGACAATTGATTCACAAGCTCCAGCAATCGATGTCGATCAAGCCTGAATTTCCTGATCACCTCCTCGTCCACCATATCCTCCAGCACAGTGTATGGGCGATGGACATTTGGAGCCCTCCTGTGTGGGAGTAAATGGAATGGAAGTCAATTCACATACAATGCATGGCTGTGCAACTCATTCACATGTCATCGCACTCTATCCAACATGTAATAGGCAGTGTTCAATTAGCATATGTGTGACATCTCTGAATGTCACAACAACATGGATTGACGTAGCAATGTGCACCCACTAGCTACATGATGTGTTGCAACATGTGCAATGCACTTTGTCTCACCTCAACATCACTGTCAACAAGACATGTGACATGACCCAAAAGTGACGGACATTAGTGGCACACCGATGGGCATGGTATGGACACACATGTGATAGAGCATGAAGTGTGGAGTCACGCAATCACGCATACAACCGTCATCATGCAGCTGCAGACAATGAAACAAGGTGCATCGTCAGCTGACATGCAATCATTTACGCCGCCATGGCGGTGCACTGCTTCTGCTGTTTACGTCTGGCCATACGCCGCCCGCGTTCAACATTACCATTGTCTGCATGTGCACAGACCGTCACGCTCACACACCGGCAAGTGCATGTGCTAGACACCGGGACGGATGCATCATTTGCAACAAAGTTCCAACAGTGGCGCCTCCATGGCGGGGCCCGTATTCGGTGGGGGAGGTGGAGGCCAAAACATCCATAAGCTGATGTCCATGCACATGGCAGTTCATGACCCCCCTTACAGTGACATTGCATCAGCCAGCCTACACCGGCCGGCCCAGGCCTGCCCATGACCGCCGTTCCGGCCATGCCAACTACCGCCGCTTCAGGCCCCCTCCACTACCGCCGTGCCAGGCCCAGCCCATGACCGCCGTTCCGGCCATGCCAACTACCGCCGCTTCAGGCCCCCTCCACTACCACCGTGCCAGGCCCAGCCCATGACCGCCGTTCCGGCCATGCCAACTACCGCCGCTTCAGGCCCCCTCCACTACCGCCGTGCCAGGCCCAGCCCATGACCGCCGTTCCGGCCATGCCAACAACCGCCGCTTCAGGCCCCCTCCACTACCGCCGTGCCAGGCCCAGCCCATGACCGCCGTTCCGGCCATGCCAACTACCGCCGCTTCAGGCCCCCTCCACTACCGCCGTGCCAGGCCCAGCCCATGACCGCCGTTCCGGCCATGCCAACAACCGCCGCTTCAGGCCCCCTCCACTACCGCCGTGCCAGGCCCAGCCCATGACCGTCGTTCCGGCCTTGCCAACTACCGCCGCTTCAGGCCCCCTCCACTACCGCCGTGCCAGGCACAGCCCATGACCGCCGTGCCAGGCCCGCCAGGGCACGGCGGTAGTGGAGGGGGCCTGCATCCGTCAGGGACGGATGCAGGTGGACCCTGTAGTAGCATCCCCCATGACACATGTTGCAGAGGCCACAAGGCAGCCACACAGCAAACGACAAGCAGGCTCCAGCACGTCCCCAGAGAGCATTCCCCCCCCCAGCAGATGCCACTCCCATGGTGGGTGAAATTTCTTCTCAGTCCGGTCCACTTGTAAGTCCTGTCCTGTCCAGGGTGCAGGCACATGTCCAAAAGAAACGTAGACACACAGCATTGACACATGCACAATCCGATGTCGCACAATTGCAACTATCTCCCGCTCCCAGAGCCACCCTGCCTCCTGGACCATACAGCCCTGTGGCTCATCATTTCAGTGGTCCCAGTGGCGCTGGTGCAGTTGACTCGCATGTGTCTGTTAGTGGCAGGGTATCAGTTGAGACATATCCTGTATCAGGTGCTGGCAGTGTATCTGGGTCTATGGGCCATGTGTCAGTCACTCGGTCTGTGGCTGTGTCTCACACTCCTGTATCAGGTGCTGGCAGTGTATCTGGGTCTATGGGCCATGTGTCAGTCACTCGGGCTGTGGCTGTGTCTCACACTCATTTATCAGGTGCTGGCAGTGTATCTGGGTCTGTGGCTCACGTGTCAGTCACTACATCTGTGGCTGTGTGTCACACTCCGGTTTCTGGTGCTGGCAGTCTGTCCGATGCGGGTACTTTACGCAATCCACCTGATAGTGTGCTGTAAGTTGCTGTAGTGTGCCCTCAGATGTACTGCCTCTGATGGACTTGTGCCTTGCCATGCAGTGTTTGTGCACCTAGCCCCTCTCATGTACTGACTCTGATGTACCTGCTCTGGTGTCCACAATGCCCTGTTGCTGCCCTGTTGCTGTTCTCATACTGATGTACTGCATCTGATGTACCTGCTCTGGTGTCCACAATGCCCTGTTGCTGCCCTGTTGCTGTTCTCATACTGATGTACTGCATCTGATGTACCTGCTCTGGTGTCCACAATGCCCTGTTGCTGCCCTGTTGCTGTTCTCATACTGATGTACTGCATCTGATGTACCTGCTCTGGTGTCCACAATGCCCTGTTGCTGCCCTGTTGCTGTTCTCAAACTGATGTACTGCCTCTGATGTACCTGCTCTGGTGTCCACAATGCCCTGTTGCTGCCCTGTTGCTGTTCTCATACTGATGTACTGCCTCTGATGTACCTGCTCTGGTGTCCACAATGCCCTGTTGCTGCCCTGTTGCTGTTCTCATACTGATGTACTGCCTCTGATGTACCTGCTCTGGTGTCCACAATGCCCTGTTGCTATCCTCATACTGATGTACTGCATCTGATGTACCTGCTCTGGTGTCCACACTGCCCTGTTGCTGCCCTGTTGCTGTTCTCATACTGATGTACTGCCTCTGATGTACCTGCTCTGGTGTCCACAATGCCCTGTTGCTGCCCTGTTGCTGTTCTCATACTGATGTACTGCATCTGATGTACCTGCTCTGGTGTCCACAATGCCCTGTTGCTGCCCTGTTGCTGTTCTCATACTGATGCACTGCCTCTGATGTACCTGCTCTGGTGTCCACAATGCCCTGTTGCTATCCTCATACTGATGTACTGACTCTGATGTTACTGGTCCGGTGTCCACACTGCCCTGTTGCTGCCCTGTTGCTATCCTCATACTGATGTACTGCTTCTGATGTACCTGCTCTGGTGTCCACACTGCCCTGTTGCTGTTCTCATACTGATGTACTGCATCTGATGTACCTGCTCTGGTGTCCACAATGCCCTGTTGCTATCCTCATACTGATGTACTGCATCTGATGTACCTGCTCTGGTGTCCACACTGCCCTGTTGCTGTTCTGATACTGCATTGTGCCCTCTCATGTGCTGCCTCTGATGGACCTGTGCCTTGCCATGGACTGTTGGTGCACTTAGCCCCTCTCCTGTACTGCCTCTGATGGACCTGTGCCTTGCCATGGACTGTTGGTGCACTTAGCCCCTCTCCTGTACTGCCTCTGATGGACCTCTGCCTTGCCATGGACTGTTGGTGCACTTAGCCCCTCTCCTGTACTGCCTCTGATGGACCTGTGCCTTGCCATGGACTGTTGGTGGACTGAGCCCCTCTCATGTACTGCCTCTGATGGACCTGTGCCTTGCCATGGACTGTTGGTGCACTTAGCCCCTCTCATGTGCTGCCTCTGATGGACCTGCTCTGGTGTCCACACTGCCCTGTTGCTGCCCTGTTGCTATCCTCATACTGATGTACTGCATCTGATGTACCTGCTCTGGTTTCCACACTGCCCTGTTGCTGTTCTGATACTGCATTGTGCCCTCTCATGTGCTGCCTCTGATGTACCTGCTCTGGTGTCCACACTGCCCTGTTTCTGCCCTGTTGCTATCCTCCTACTGATGTACTGCATCTGATGTACCTGCTCTGGTGTCCACACTGCCCTGTTGCTGCCCTGTTGCTGTTCTCATACTGATGTACTGACTCTGATGTTACTGGTCTGGTGTCCACACTGCCCTGTTGCTATCCTCATACTGATGTACTGACTCTGATGTTACTGGTCTGGTGTCCACACTGCCCTGTTGCTATCCTCATACTGATGTACTGCATCTGATGTACCTGCTCTGGTGTCCACACTGCCCATGCTCCATCCTAGACTGTGATGTTACTCCGATTCTGCGTAAATAAAATTGTGATTCATGTGTCGTGGTTTGTCGGAGTCATTCTTGCGTGTGTGATGCTGGTGTGGATTTGTATTTTCTTGAGGGCGGTGGGTTCAGATACATGTCACTCTCCCCTACCTGGGTCACGACCCTTGGAGGCGTTGCCGTACACAAGAATATGTCCATTTCGGGACAAGTCACTCCCCCCTCCCTACGTCACGGCCCTTGCAGGTACTCCTCTCCAGTCAGCGAATGGTTTGTAGCCTACCTGCGTCATCCTCGATGGTGGGCCAAGACTAGGACGTAGTGGATCACGAAGAGTATCGGGTAAGCCTGTAGTGCAGGGTCCATGTCGGCGAGCGGCTCGTGGTGGGTATGGTCGCTGTGGAGCATCCGCAGTGTTCAGGCAGGTTGTTTTTCCGCTGCGCTTTTATGTGTATTTTCCGCCATCTTGATTTGGAGGACGGTCCTAGACGTCAGTCCGTACGGCGGAGTCTCTGGATAGGTTACGTCCGCCGCGTGGTTGGGTGTGGTTGTGCGGCGGACCGTGTTCTACCGCCGCGGACGGATTTTGGCCCGTATTTCGTATCCTGATTTGGCGGCCGGAGTGTCCGTGACGGGCGTACGGAAAATAGGCATGTTCCGCATGCTCTGGGTCTGCGGAGGCACTTCCGTCCGCCATCCTAATGAGCCCCTATATTGGCCAGGACATGGTGCCGAGGCGTTTGCTAATTTTCACCACACCAACCTATGACGTACCCAATCCTGCAATGCTAACAGAATGGTCGCAAAATTCTGCTCATAGCTCAAGGAAGATGCTTGAGATTTTAGTCAAGTATGCCTGGATAGATAGAGACACCATTCTAAAGCAAATCCAGAAACTAATGGATGAGATCAAGAACATATCTGACGGTGAAACAACAAACAATCTGATCAGTGCAATGAAAGATCAATTGAAGAAATATGAAGAAGATATTAAGGCGCGCAAAGAAAGGAAACTTGATCACGACTATATTGACTATGAGAATGGCAGGTTCCTGACTTTTAGTTGAAAATATGACTACCTATATGTTACTAAGGAAGCAGGAACAACAGATTACGATGATGACCAGGGAACTCGCCAAACAACCCCTCCGTCACCAGTGAAACTGAATCCGATGTATCAACGGAAGGGGGATTCAACACTGAGAACATGACACGACCTGTGAATTTTTTAGAGGAGTATAGTCATCTACACCGGATCAGTCGGACGATGTAGGAAACTCTGGCACCCATGACAAGAGGACAGAGAGGTCGAGGACGTGGCAGAGGAAGGGGAAACGCAACAATAGAGGAAAAAGACTACAACAAAGATGGAACAAGAGGCAGAGCAAGGGGCGCCAAGGGAAACAGCAGAGCACGCTCTAGAAGGGGTCATTAATGGACACTGAGACAGCCAACAGGACAGTTATCAATCTGTCTAGTAAGGTGATTAATTACTCTGAAAAAATTACTCTATGTTTGGGACTTTCCTTTTGCCCCTCTATGCCATTTAATTACGCTGAATCCAGAATAGATCTTTTTAAATTTACTCGTAAATTGAAGCTTAGGAAGTGGCATAAACTCAAAAGATTAGGGGAATAGAAGAAAACCGAAATCACTCGGCAAGGGCAGACTGACAATATCACGATTGGCAATACAGATACTATTGTAAACATATTACAACTAGAGCAGGAAAGTGCAGACAATGAAATGAGCAGCAGTGAGATCACGTCAGAGCACGTAGAAACTATCAGTGAACCACTGAGTGATACTCAAATTCAACATGATGCAGAATTCGTTATTGATAGCAGCACGACATCAGGCTTCAAGCCTAAATCTATATTCCTTCCTCCTCTCCCCATGATTCTTTGGACACTTTTCAAGACAGTGTCAGTAAAGCATTAAGTACATACCGACATAAAAAGAATAGGTTCCACATGACTAACAACAACATGTCATTTGATCAAAGGCAGGCACTTAAATTTCTCATGAACGATGACAGCATTGTTATCCGCCCAGCGGATAAGGGCGGTAATGTTCTCATCTTAGACAAACAGAAATATATCACAGAGGCACATAGACAACTCATGGACAAGAAGTTTTATCTTCCCGTATCCCAAGAAATTTACAACAAAAGTATAACTGACTTATGGGACAAATTGACCAAGTGGAGGGATGAGGGTATTTTGGAATGGGAGGAATACGGATATTTAAAGAACGATTATCCGGTCCTCCCAGTCCTGTACCTGCTCCCCAAATTGCACAAACATCCCATCAATCCTCCCAGAAGACCCATCATGTCGTCCAGAGGTAGTGTGTCCAAACATATTTCCAAATATGTGGACCATTACCTCCGTGAGTGGGTCAATATCTTACCCAGTTATATACGTGACACCAAGGATTTTCTCACTAAAATTCAGGAGATTGAGCGGCAGGATAGGTACATGATGATTACTCTCGATGTACAATCCTTACATACCATCATGGACCATGAACAGGGTCTAGAGACGTGCAGTCATTTCCTTGCAGCACATCCTCTTAGATTCAGAGAACATAGTAAGATGCTCCTCAGCATGATGCAATATTGTCTCACTAACAATATCTTCTTGTTCGATGTTGTGCTCTACAGGCAGGTGGTCGGCACTGCGATGGGTTCGTGATTTGCTCCCAGCTTTGAGAACCTCTTCATGTGGTGCTGGGAGCAAGAGGTCAGTGCCGACCCCGCTTGCGCAAAGTACCTTGAGCAGGTGATCACGTGGTGGAGATATATAGACGATCTGTTTGTCATTTGGAATGGCAGTGAGCAAGCTGCTGTCCTGTTCATTGACATTCTAAATGGCAATGAAAAGTATATAGTACTGACAAGTCACATCAGCAACAAAACAGTGGAATATCTGGATGTCAAAATCGACATAAGTGACAATAAATTGCAGACTGCACTGTTTAGAAAAAGTACTGCATCCTGCATGACCTCAGCAGTCATCCGGAGACCCTTAAGTGGAGTATCCCTTATGGTGAACTGCTGTGGACCAAAAGAAATTGCAATACCATTGCAGCATACCAACAGGAATGCAGTAACATGCTTGCCCGATTTACCATGAGAGGATATCCCAACTGGGTACTACGCAGAGCCAAAGAGAGGGCAGACAAAGTCCCCAGATCAGACACCTTGACTGACAAAGATAGGACCCACAGTGATGAGAATGAGTGCAACACACGTTTGATTTTAACATACAATGCTGAATCTGGAAATATCCAAAAGAGTGTGGCAAAAAATTGGAACATCTTAAAATGTGATAACATCATTGGTGATGACATCCCTGACAGACCTCGAGTGACATATAGGAAAGGCAGAAGCTAAAGAGATATGCTTGTGCATAGTGATCGGAAAGCAACTAAGGGTTGGCTCTAATCAGTATGGCTGAGCCGTAATAGTAAATAACAAAAGGAGATTGCCAGTACTGATAACAGAAAAGTAATATACATAACTTCAAACACAGTACTTGAAACAACATTCAAGACCGGGGGTCAATAGCTTTTATTATTCTTTATGATTTTGTCAACAAAAAGATCATATTTTTTATCAATGGACAGACATATAAAACATATTCAGCAGGAGATCAATTTTGGGAATCATTCATCATATCAAACATATCACAAACATACAACATGCAACCATTCATGGGGGGGAGGGGGTACAATGGCTAAGAAAGCTACAAAAATTACAAAAAGATGCAATATTTACATTATAATACCAGACACGAAACAAGAAGAAAAGCCAAAGTCTGCGAGGCACTTAAACAGTATTATCACTTGATATTTAGTCAAACACAAAGTACATTCCTATATCAAGGTCAAATGTCCAAGATACTTTATAAGTCATTAGAAAAAGGTAATGTACACAAACTAGTGATAAGCAACAAAAATCCTAACATTAGAGCCTATCACTCTTGCAGACAGCGATATGGCTTGGGCCTACGCGTTTCGAATCCCGTTGACTTGTGGGGATTCTCTTCAGGGCCTTTGGTATTCTCTGGATGAATAGAAAAGAGGGGGAGAGGGAGAACAAAGTGTGAAAAACTCAAATTAACATGGTTTATTTAACCGAAAGATCAACATCAGGCACGTCACTCAGTTGCCACCCTTCTCTCCACAGACTTACCAAAGAGCAGAGATGCAAGGGGCATGGAGGCATCAACTTCCTAACGCGATGGAATATACCAGAATCTGAAAAGTTAGTTTAGGGGAGTCAGCAGGTTGTAAAAGGTACGGTGTTAACAAGCGATCAAAAATAGGAGGCTGCAATTTTACTTACCTTCTCTATTGGAAAAGGATTTTCTCAGAGGAGGGACCAGATAACAGAAATTAGTGGTGGTGAACCTATATGAAGGTAAACATGGAATATATCAGAAAAAGAATTCTGATAGAGATTGGTACACTACAGGTTTTTTGTGTGTGGCTCTCACCTAGTTAAATTCTTACGAAAGATGCAAAGTATGCAGTCGCCGGTGGTAAACACTCACATGGAACGTCTGGGGGAATAAAATAGAGCTTCAGTGTACAAAAACCACAGAAGACATATATGGCCGGGTTAGACTAATAGAAAAAGGTCTTACCGAGATAGCAAAAAGTCGGGTGTAGAAAAATATATTTCCGATGAGTCAGAGGGCGCCTTATTAATGTTAGACGGTTTGCGTGGTATCAATCTGAAAGCAACCCGATAATAAACATAGTTAGCAGCTAACAAACACAGGTGTTTTAAAAAAAGATTTGTTTGAAAGCGGCGGCTTACCGCGGTGGCAGACAACATGCGTAGATCCGCACAGGGCGGGTCGCAAGAGTGTTTCAATTCAGGACGCCTGAAACAGAAGTAGCAAATAAGCGCATGAGGGTTTGTAATCGTTATCAACCGCAACGGAATTACTGAAAGGTTAGAAAGGGCTTACCAGCATAACCACAACGCACGGCCAGCAGAAATTATTTTTAAATGGTTGACTAAAACAAGAGGAAAAATGCGGGCATAAGTCAAACCATTAAAAAGAACGGTTAGAGTTACCGAAAGGGATTCTAGGGTGAAGTACTTACAAATGAATAGTCGAACTGACCTTAAACTCGGCGGCGTCTTAGTCAGCACTGAACACTGGCACATGCGCAGTAGCAGGCCAGGGCTGCACTGATCTTCCTATATACCTAGGCCCGGTAGGGCGGACCGCCCTCTCAGTGGCCAGGGTTGCAAGGGGAATGCGGACCGGAGTGAGGAGTCTCACAGAGAATGGAGTAACAAGAATGCCGGCCAGGGTGAGAGTTATCGTGTATACAAAACACTTAACAGGCGGGTGGTAGTACACAACAAGAGATTATAGTTTGAAAATTTTGCTCAATTCGTTGAGCCCGGATACTGCTGTATCAAACTTAACTATAAGAAATGCTTCTCGTTTAGATACACAAACCCACAGATCGGAACAAGTCTCTGATGTTCAACAGTAACCACCCCAGAAATCTAAAAGAAAATCTCCCTTATGGGCAGTTTCTGCGAGTTCGCAGAAACTGTACCTTTAAAGAGGATTTCCAACAACATTCAGAAAATCTAACATCCAAGTTGTGTGAGAGGGGTTACCCCAAAAAACTTGTAAAAACCTGTATGAAGAGAGCTCAATGGACCCCACGGAGGACACTCCTGGAACGTAAATCCAAACCTGATTTAAAAAGGCAGGTATGTGTCACCACCTTTTGCCCCAATGCCAACCGTTTGAAAAAGGTTATAAAACAAAATTGGCATCTGGTAAAGGATCTTGATGGAAGTCTTGTAAATGAGCCTCTATTTGCCTTTAAAAAAGAAAACAATATTGCCAATCACATAGTCCGAGCGGCTATGCCTGTTTTCAAACCTCCAACCTTACGTCAGATGATGGGGATGCCACCCATCCTTGGACACCACAAATGTGGGACTTGTTTATGCTGTGAATCAACTGTGGAGGGTTCTCTGTTCCAGCATAATGGAATCTCCTGGAAGCATGATACTGTAAGCAACTGTAAGAGCAAGTTTGTTGTTTATGGCATTACATGCCCATGCCATTTGCTATACATAGGCAAAACTAACCAAGAGGTCCGTCAACGGATTTCGCAGCATAAATCTAGGATCGAAAGGAAAGTTGAAAATGCCCCTTTGGTGCAACATTGGACGCGATTGCAACATACAGTCAGTGACCTAAAGTGGACAGTGATTTCAAAAATAGAAAGAAATCCCCGAGGAGGAGATCTAAATCTAGCATTATCTAAACGAGAAGCATTTCTTATAGTTAAGTTTGATACAGCAGTATCCGGGCTCAACGAATTGAGCGAAATTTTCAAACTATAATCTCTTGTTGTGTACTACCACCCGCCTGTTAAGTGTTTTGTATGCACGATAACTCTCACCCTGGCCGGCATTCTTGTTACTCCATTCTCTGTGAGACTCCTCACTCCGGTCCGCATTCCACTTGCAACCCTGGCCACTGAGAGGGCGGTCCGCCCCACCGGGCCTAGGTATATAGGAAGATCAGTGCAGCCCTGGCCTGCTACTGCGCATGTGCCAGTGTTCAGTGCTGACTAAGACGCCGCCGAGTTAAAGGTCCAGTTCGACTATTCATTTGTAAGAACTTCACCCTAGAATCCCTTTCGGTAACTCTAACCGTTCTTTTTAATGGTTTGACTTATGCCCGCATTTTTCCTCTTGTTTTAGTCAACCATTTAAAAATAATTTCTGCTGGCCGTGCGTTGTGGTTATGCTGGTAAGCCCTTTCTAACCTTTCAGTAATTCCGTTGCGGTTGATAACGATTACAAACCCTCATGCGCTTATTTGCTACTTCTGTTTCAGGCGTCCTGAATTGAAACACTCTTGCGACCCGCCCTGTGTGGATCTATGCATGTTGTCTGCCACCGCGGTAAGCCGCCGCTTTCAAACAAATCTTTTTTTAAAACACCTGTGTTTGTTAGCTGCTAACTATGTTTATTATCGGGTTGCTTTCAGATTGATACCACGCAAACCGTCTAACATTAATAAGGCGCCCTCTGACTCATCGCAAATATATTTTTCTACACCCGACTTTTTGCTATCTCGGTAAGACCTTTTTCTATTAGTCTAACCCGGCCATATATGTCTTCTGTGGTTTTTGTACACTGAAGCTCTATTTTATTCCCCCAGACGTTCCATGTGAGTGTTTACCACCGGCGACTGCATACTTTGCATCTTTCGTAAGAATTTAACTAGGTGAGAGCCACACACAAAAAACCTGTAGTGTACCAATCTCTATCAGAATTCTTTTTCTGATATATTCCATGTTTACCTTCATATAGGTTCACCACCACTAATTTCTGTCATCTGGTCCCTCCTCTGAGAAAATCCTTTTCCAATAGAGAAGGTAAGTAAAATTGCAGCCTCCTATTTTTGATCGCTTGTTAACACCGTACCTTTTACAACCTGCTGACTCCCCTAAACTAACTTTTCAGATTCTGGTATATTCCATCGAGTTAGGAAGTTGATACCTCCATGCCCCTTGCATCTCTACTCTTTGGTAAGTCTGTGGAGAGAAGGGTGGCAACTGAGTGACGTGCCTGATGTTGATCTTTCGGTTAAATAAACCATGTTAATTTGAGTTTTTCACACTTTGTTCTCCCTCTCCCCCTCTTTTCTATTTATCCAGAGAATACCAAAGGCCCTGAAGAGAATCCCCACAAGTCAACGGGATTCGAAACGCGTAGGCCCCAGCCATATCGCTGTCTGCAAGAGTGATAGGCTCTAATGTTAGGATTTTTGTTGCTTATCACTAGTTTGTGTACATTACCTTTTTCTAATGACTTATAAAGTATCTTGGACATTTGACCTTGATATAGGAATGTACTTTGTGTTTGACTAAATATCAAGTGATAATACTGTTTAAGTGCCTCGCAGACTTTGGCTTTTCTTCTTGTTTCGTGTCTGGTATTATATTGTAAATATTGCATCTTTTTGTAATTTTTGTAGCTTTCTTAGCCATTGTACCCCCTCCCCCCCATGAATGGTTGCATGTTGTATGTTTGTGATATGTTTGATATGATGAATGATTCCCAAAATTGATCTCCTGCTGAATATGTTTTATATGTCTGTCCATTGATAAAAAATATGATCTTTTTGTTGACAAAATCATAAAGAATATTAAAAGCTATTGACTAGCCCCCGGTCTTGAATGTTGTTTCAAGTACTGTGTTTGAAGTTATGTATATTACTTTTCTGTTATCAGTACTGGCAATCTCCTTTTGTTATGTGCATAGTGATGACACAACATATTCAGTGGGTTCTGAACATGGCCTCAAGGGATTCTTCCCTTACAGTCAGCTTGAAGCTGCACCTGCCGCAATGTTAAAGATATAGGATGTAACCGCCACCCTGGCGGTCACATCCTAATCTGCACAGAGGGAACGCCGCTGCCCATTCGGACGTTCCCTCCTACTCTGGGGTCGCGGACGGACTTCGGACTCAAGTCCGTCCGCGATCCTAACGAGCCCCAGTGTGTTTACACATCTTGTGCACAGAGACCTCCCTTGTGTTTGTCCCAATACGCTCTACTGCCTGCCAACCGCTTTGGTCCCGCCCCCTTTCCCCCTCTTCCTCCTCCGCTGTTCCTCCTGGAAAACAGTGCACAAGATGTAATGGATAGCAGAAATGTTTATGTTTTAATCCTCACCACGCTCACATTTTAATCTCTTGTTTCTTTTGACAGGAGAAAGAGAAATGACCCATTCAATTCATCCATTTGGCACGCAGCACACTGAACACGTTTTTTCACTGATGAACATTTTGGCTAAGTATAGCAACGTTCACTATGGATGTCACGTGCGCATTATGTTGCCTGGTAATCTTTACCCTTGGCATACTTTCAGTGTGACACTCTGGACTTAGTGCTACAAATAAGGATCTGTGCATGCATGTATTTAACATGGTAACTGTCACACCGGGGATATCCCCGTTGCGTATTTTATTGTTGTACAGCAGCAAGAACACAAGTGTATTTCTTGCGTGACAAGGCTTGACTAAGCAGGTCACGTGAGCATTGTCAGGTCTGGTAATTTTTATCTTTGGTATACTTTGGGTATGTCATCCTGGATTTACTGTATTTTACATAGGGACTGTCATCCATCTGTTTATGTGACATAACGTATCTAGTGCAAGTAGTTGTATCATACTCTTGGCATCCCATTTGAGCTTGATTTTGATGTATCATACCGTGTACTATAGCTACTACACTGCGCTGTATATACACATAATACGCTGTTTGCCGCTGCGTGTATTTATTTATTTTCGCAGATTGAGGCTTGGCATACCATTTGAGCTTACTTTTGACACATCGTATATTTCACCACAGCTATTACACTGCACTTTATATACACACAATACACTGTTCGCTGCGTTTATTTATGTAGTAGCGCAGATTTAGGCTAGTGCCTGAACATCAGGCTGTATTTATGCTTGACACACTGGGAGGAACGTACCGTAAAGTATGTGACGCTCAATACATAGCAGACACATTCATCCTGGAGGTGATATACAGATCACACTTAATGTGTGTAAATTATTTTTGATCTTGATTACACTCAATGTACTGTAAACAATTTTTTATCCTGGTACCTTTCTCTGCAAGGCAAGAGAGTGGAAATGTGCCATAGAATACTATCTCCAGTGTTATTCAGACAGTACTAATGCGGGTGACACCATACCAGGGGCAGGATGAGCACACCAAACAAACGCTGAGTTGCAGTGCACACAGAGTATTAGTTAATTTAGTTAGTCGTACGTTTGTACACAGCGCAGGCTTTTACCCGCAGGCGTCGGAGCGCTTCGCAATAGGAACAGAGCTGGTTTATGAAGGGAACATTACACGTGTACAGATTACAAAAGCAGAAATTACGTTGCCTAAGGTATACAATGAACATTGTGAGGATGCAAGAGACATGAGTTAGCATAAGGTGCTCAGGAGGGAACTGTGACAAGTATGCGGGCTACACGAGAAAACAAGATACAGTAGAGGTATAATACGGTAATAGATACTGGACACAAAAGCACAAGAAAAAAAGATACGTAGGCGATGATGGCACTTGTGCAGGTATCAAAGGCAAACTAATGTGAGAGGGACAAGCTTTGGCAACGCCAGCAGTTCTGCCTCTACGGGAGTGGCCCGTGCACTCTTGCGAAAGGTTGATTGCACTGTAGTAGCATGTTGAAGCTAGATCTTGTGGGTGTGTGAGTGCAGGTTACATTTCAACCTCCTTTCGGTGGTAGTGGGTTCTGTTCTCCCCTAAGTGGCACAGGACACGTGGGGTCCCTTCAGCAAGTCCTGGTGCAGCTAGCAATACTTCATTTCCTAGCACTGGTAGGGCTCAAATGACTAGAGACCCAATTATACATAGAGTGTTGACGAAACTAGCACTGGTCTATTGGGGGGCCACACACTTTGAAGTTCCTGGCCTTTGGGTCTGATAATCTGGGCCACTGAAATTGATAGATTATGCGGCCTCGTCAGGAGTCCCCATAGTTATGGCTTTACTGCACTTATCGCTTACTCTATAAGTTGCCTCTCAATTTTCATATTTTGAAAGTAGCACGCGTTTAATAGAAGTGCTGCACAAGGGCAGGCACCGGGTCCTGAAAACACAGGGGTATCATGGGGCACAGTGCAGTGGTGTAGAACAGGAAAATTAGCCAGAGTTCTATTCATTTGTTTAAATACATCTTCAGAAAACACGGTGGCATGGACGAGTCTGGTTGCTTCACGCAACTTTAATAGCACATCTCACTGACAGGGTACGCTTCCTACCTTCTGGGTAATCACAGTGCACTTGTATCAATGTCTTGGGCAATTACGGGCGCAGTGATCGGGGGTTCCCTCACGATGCACCCACCGTACACTTGTCTTACTAGAGGCAGAGCTGTAATCATTGTATTTGTTGCCACTGATGTGACCAAGCTACCCTTGGTATCAAGCATGGCTTTTACGGGCAATGTAAGACAGGCTTGTGTAATGCAGTTTTTTCGCCACGAAGCCCGAAACACTAATTGTTTGTGTTGTCTATCTTTGTTTTCACGGCTGGGCCCATGACGGATATCTGAGAGGTGCTCCACACCGCAACATCAGCGACGGGTGGACGGCAAAAGGGAAGCGTACGTCAGCATGGCGACTGCAAGCAGCGACATCAAGTGTGGTGGTGATTGATCAAGAGAAAGAGGACACCCAAGGGCTCAAGCGGTGCTGGCAGGTGTAAGTGCTACCCATTCCCTAAGGTGGAAGTGGGATTTGTCATCCAAGTGGGGTGCGAAGGGTATACTACCATGGTTGGCCCAAGGGCAGGAGTAGTATGGACAAGGCGGCTCAACAACGCCCTCGTGGGAAGACTATGCGTAAGCCAAGTAGGGATTAGTATAGGAACCACTCTCTCTATATGCCACACCCCCGTCAGGGGTGATACTTCACCTAGGGGGGGCACGACTTGGCAGGGAATATGTTCTGGGCTACTGATATACTGGCATGGTTGGAAGGGTTTGCAGGGTGAGTATGACCTTTCTAGAGGAGGTGAGGGGGAGGCCAGATCGTCGGTCAACAATGCTGGCCTGTGGCGGTAAGGTCATGACCGGTGAGCAGCTATTTTAAGGTCTGAGGGGGCGGGCATCATCCTATGGAGGTTCCCGCCCAGGGGGAGGAGGGCATTGGCCCCTCCTAGAACTTCAGGGGCAAGGTAACTGGTGCTTCAAAGGAGCGCGGGTTGGAGTAGTCACGCTTTCCTTAGGCTGGTAGCCACCCCGCGCGCGCATACTCATGACGTCACCGGATGGCGCAGAGTAAGGGCCCTCCTTTAGTGGGTAAATGGAGTTCACGGCGTGGACCGGGTAATTACCAGGCCCGGCTGCGCATGCGCACATCTCTAGGTGAGGCGCAGCTAGTAGGACGGCGTGGACCGGGTAATTACCAGGCCCGGCTGCGCATGCGCACATCTCTAGGTGAGGCGCAGCTAGTAGGACGGCGTGGACCGGGTAATTACCAGGCCCGGCTGCGCATGCGCACATCTCTAGGTGAGGCGCAGCTAGTAGGACCTGACACCGGTTAGCGACCTTGCCATATGGCCAGAAATGTAGTATATAAAAATCTAGATGAGGATGTTAGACTCGGTTAGGAAACAATCTGTATTAGAGTTTCTGTAAAGGTTAGTCTCTCAAACTTGTTGACAATATTGTATCTAATGTCCTGTTGATTTTTGTATAAATTGTTTACCATGCAATTAAAAATTTATTAATTTTTATACCTTAATAAATACAGCCGGGGGGTCTTGCGACCCCCCGCCTTCCAAAGATAACCATGTTTCATGTTCATGTGTCCAGGGGTTGGTGTGGCCATATGGGAGGGGGCGGCAGACAGTCGCTGACCATGTGAAAAGGGGGGGCTCTTGGCCCCCCCGCCCGCATGGCGGCGCGGCGATCGCCTCCTCCTCCGTGCTTCTCGGTGGTGGGGCGTGCCCTCGTGGGCGCGCCCCACCACCGATTGGTTGGCGCCCTCCCTGATCCGGATGGCAGTATAGGACATCCGGGTCAGGGGGGCGGGCCGCAGGAGGGGCTGGGTTGGGGGCGTAGCACTCCACATCCGGCCCCTCATGGATAGAGAGGCGGGGAGCGCCCGGGAGACCCTCTTGTTCCCTGGACGCCCCCCCCCCACATCGCGTCGTGCCCCGCGCTCGGGGCTTTTTGTTTGCCCACCCACCATCCCTGGAACTAAATGGTTGATGCTTTACTAGTCTGGTTTAGGTGTAATTTGCTAGGATATTGTGACCATAATTTTCCATGCGTAAGTGAATTTTATCTGGTTTGTATATTACGCTGATGATGCTTTCTTTAGGAATTTTTTCCCCTTTTAGTGAACTGGGCTGAAACGTGTTTTGATGTTGCAATTGTGTTTAGGCCTTTTCTCCCTTTGTAGCTATACATTTATGCAAACGTGTTTTGATGTTGCAATTGTGTTTAGGCCTTTTCTCCCTTTGTAGCGATACATTAATGCGTGCATAATTTAGCCAGTGTAGTTGTCCTTTAGAATCTTTTTTCCATAGGTCGTCGTATTTATTAGGTATGGGGCATGCGGTAAGGTCATGACCGGTGAGCAGCTATTTTAAGGTCTGAGGGGGCGGGCATCATCCTATGGAGGTTCCCGCCCAGGGGGAGGAGGGCATTGGCCCCTCCTAGAACTTCAGGGGCAAGGTAACTGGTGCTTCAAAGGAGCGCGGGTTGGAGTAGTCACGCTTTCCTTAGGCTGGTAGCCACCCCGCGCGCGCATACTCATGACGTCACCGGATGGCGCAGAGTAAGGGCCCTCCTTTAGTGGGTAAATGGAGTTCACGGCGTGGACCGGGTAATTACCAGGCCCGGCTGCGCATGCGCACATCTCTAGGTGAGGCGCAGCTAGTAGGACGGCGTGGACCGGGTAATTACCAGGCCCGGCTGCGCATGCGCACATCTCTAGGTGAGGCGCAGCTAGTAGGACGGCGTGGACCGGGTAATTACCAGGCCCGGCTGCGCATGTGCACATCTCTAGGTGAGGCGCAGCTAGTAGGACCTGACACCGGTTAGCGACCTTGCCATATGGCCAGAAATGTAGTATACAAAAATCTAGATGAGGATGTTAGACTCGGTTAGGAAACAATCTGTATTAGAGTTTCTGTTAAGGTTAGTCTCTCAAACTTGTTGACAATATTGTATCTAATGTCCTGTTGATTTTTGTATAAATTGTTTACCATGCAATTAAAAATTTATTAATTTTTATACCTTAATAAATACTGCCGGGGGGTATTGCGACCCCCCGCCTTCCAAAGATAACCATGTTTCATGTTCATGTGTCCAGGGGTTGGTGTGGCCATATGGGAGGGGGCGGCAGCCAGTCGCTGACCATGTTGGTTGCCGGCGTGCTCCGTCGGCGTGTACACCAATTCCCTCGGGCCGCAGGCAGTCGGAAAGAGAAACTTGTGGAATATATATATTGGACCTGTATCAGTCTTGAAAGTGGACTGATGCGGGGAAACTTATTGCCTGAATTTACTGAAAATGAGAAATAAGGAGAAAGTATACTCTTAACAGCATATAAAAGCACCACCCACTGAAGAGCAAGAAGGCGACACTCCCGAATGAACCACAGTTCCCAGAATGCAACTACAAAAGTGACCACCGGAGGTAATACATTTGTAATGGCGGACATTGAAGTGTGGAGACAAGCGGCGTGTTCAGGTGCTGGGCTTACCTCTGAAGATGTTCTGAGATAGAACAAAACGCGTCAGGACTATGCCTCATGCTGTTTTCAACTAATAAAAGAAAGTTGGCAAAGAAAAAGTTTCGAGTGCGGTTCAATGCTTTCCGCTTCGGGAAGTGCGACGTGATATATATATATAATGTGTTAAGAAAATAACATATTTCCTTCATGAAATAATACATCATAATTACGTATATAATAACTCTGCATGCTTTCTTTTACTACTATTTAAAAAATTAACATCATTTTAAAAAACAATAAATATTATCATTAAACAAATACCGCATGATTTGTTACGTTAATTAATAACAATAATTTAATTCCATGCTCAATGATTCTCTTTTAATTGGCTGTATTACATAAATTCACCTTAGCAATCTTGTAACCAATGATGTAGTTATATACAGTGTATTAAACCCAATGTAGGGTTAAGTCGATACGTTGCTCTTGATGTAGTGTAGGGCACTGTTCTTCCTGCATCATTAAACTGCAATACTGGATGGAGGTATGTATCTGTTCTAATATTGAAAGTGCAATTAAAATCACCACAAACTACTGATAATTCCTCCTATGCTGGTCAACTCAATTGCTAGGTCTTGAAGTAATCGAGGTTGCGCAGGATTAGGACTCTAAAATGATTGTAAGGTTAATGCAGAACATATATTCACAACGAGAGCCATGATCTCCGGACACAGACTTTGGTATTTGAGTCCCTCAAACTATGATTGAAACTACCGAAAACAACACTATGAACAGAAGTTAATAAGACACCGCAAAACAGGTACTAAAATACAATTCCACAAAGATCTCCCTTCAGCCCTTTCATGCAGCAGACATCTCTGGTAACCATAGCGCATAATGATATGAAGTCTGAACTACATATAAGACTCTTTTTTTTTTTTGCTTTCATGTATTCTTTAGGTTATTTGTGTTATAGGTCAGCAACTTTTAGTGTTACTAAAGAGTTCATGTTTATCCTTCTTTAAGTGAAAAATCAACAATACTTATCCTAGAATTTTAATATTTTGTATCAATCATCATTGGAGTGTGAAATATCGCAATCGGAAAATGATTTGTTTGTTAATCAAAGGTCAGAAACACAACAATCACATGGAGAAAAAGGATACACCGTTGAACAGTTTGGTAATACTACATGGGACGAGGGCAGAGGTCCTATCAAAGGTGCATCTAACCTAATCGGAAAAGGTAACATTGGATAAAGTTACACTGACCAAGAAGTTTTCCTCGACTTTGTCTATTCTACTAACAACCAGCTATTCGCCTTCCTACACCGATCCCGTAATAGTGACCTATTGATGGCTATACTAGTTACAAAATGAAGGGACTGGATCAACAGTGTCCCCGCAGGCACAACTTACATAGGGCCAGACAGGAAAAAAGGGTGTCTACATTGTGGCCTAAATAGGATCAGAGCAACTCTCTTCAGTCGTTTTAGCAGATTTCTTCATTACAGACTGCTTCTCATTGGCATTCCCCACTAAAAAGCATATCGAAACCTACCCTCAAAGAGATTATCGGCTTGGCCATTCTTTTTGGGACAACAGAAGCAGTAGATTTCTTAATCGTTTTGACAGTTTGGCAGAATTTCTTCTTTTTTCCATAGTAGCTTGCCAAAACAGGATGGCCAGAAAAGAGTAGCCTTTCAACATTTTCAGCGTATTGCAGCAATTACATCCATATATTAATTGACTAAGAGAAATGTAGGTGAAATTAATCAGGAGCACCTGTGAACTGCTAGAGTCTCTGGATAGATAAAATGGGATGCAATAGGCCTTTTTTGATTTCTTTCCCCAATTTATATATATGCTAGTCTGCAAAGATTTGATAAATAGGTCAATGACGAACATTTTTGGGGCTGCATATTCTACCCCTAATAAAAGCCAAATTCGCATCAGCTGTTTCACCTTTCTACATCTTCTAACACCTCAAGTTTTTTTTTCTTTTTAACCATATTGCTAATTGCAACCTTCCCAATTCCATAAAACGTTGCTGCCCACATGGAAATTAGAGTTCACATTGCCCATCGGTTTCGATACATGGGTACAGGCAGGAAATACTGAGGTGAACTTGAGCTCTTACCAGTCTCTGTTGTAGAAGTGCAAATCATTGATTGATTTCTATCAGATGTTTCTTTGTCGACTTGAAACAGGCCTACATCAGCAAATTGAAATGTATATTGAGTGGGAAATTTGACTTGAGTGGGACATTTGACTTGGGCTCTTACCTAGTAGATATATCAGATTCATTTTGATAATAAGGGTGGGACTTCTTTCCACTCACCTAACAGTCCAAGACCCGAGCTAACTGAGTCTGAAGTAGACCCCTCACAATTGTTCCCAAATGACGCAAGAATGGAAGCCACCCAAAGAATCCCTCTCCTCTTTAATTTAAGACCAAAATATGATGGTTGACTGCATATAGTGTGCGCATCTTCAGGTCCAACCTTATCAATTTCCTGTCAGACACCTCTGGTATGACAAAAGAATTGTTCATCGTGCTGGTCAGAAAATTAACTTGATTGTTATTGGGCTTTGACAAACAGAACAGAGAAGTTTTTCTCAGATAGAGCAGTGTGGTATTGTAGTAGGGAGGGTAGGGTCCCTTCGACTTCCATAACAATGACGATATTGAAGTGAGTAGTGGAGGCTTTCACCTACTCGGAGAATAATATTGGCATCATCATGATATCAAGCTCCACTGTGCTGTGGGCTGTTCTGGGTTTGAGGGGTTTTCTTATGAATTCAGCAAATGATATGAAGGTGTGCAGTTATGAATTCCTGAATTACTACTGCATTCCCAACAAGATGGAGTGGTAATCATACTATGTCATGGTGAAGCCCTAATAAGCAGATGAGGTCAAAACGTCAACTAACCCTTCCTTTTGGTTGACTTGTATACTTAACATTAAGGGATTGTGTATTGTTTCACACTACCCTGGATGTAAATTGTTTTAAATAATGAAAACACCCATTGGATTGCATGGGGTCTTGTGTTATTTATGTTGTAAATATGTTCACAATCTGAGCACTGAGTTGTACATGAATTTGCCAAGTGTATTTTTGATAGAAATAATGCTTGTCAGGTGCTTTCTACACCTTGATTTTGATGCATAATCATTTGGAGTTACAATTAGATTTGAGATTCCTTTGAAGTAGATACGAGGTCTCCGCTAATAAATGGGACTCAAATGACAATTGTTCAAATAATACATGAGACAGAATAGGCCCACTAGCTTCGTTCACTTTCCAGTGAGTTTATAAGAGGAGACACCTCCTTTAAGTGAAATAAAATTTCAAAGAGTGGGGCTGGATTCTGCAGTTAATATTGGTAATATTTTCCCACACAAAATATTTGGAAAACTTCTGTAACTTTAGTGCTATTTTGAGCACTTGGGAGTGTGATGGCTCTGTCGAACGTGGTCCATATCAAGAAGAGGAAGTGAAGCTGGCATGAGCTGACCAACTAGGAGGCAGCAAAGAAGAGCGACAATGAAGTCAATGAAGGTAAGTAGTGGGCAGTCTCCAAGCTTTATAGTAAAAAAATACGCCTCGCAGCAGCAACTTAATGATTGTGTGCTCTCAGGTGTTCTTATTTATTGATATCATTGGTGTCCAGTATTTTTTTTTTTTAGTTTAAAGAGCTTTATTGGAGTAATCAGAACATAGGTACAGTATACCAAGATAGTCATAAAACTTAGCCAAGAATTAGCAAGCTAAATAAATAATTGAAATGGATGTATGACCCAAGAATTTAGTCATTAATATAGAAATACTCCAAAAAGGAAATTTAATAAGAAAGAGTTGTACCTAATAATAGAGTCGCATTTTAAATGTTTTGATTTTCAGAAAAAGGGGGAGAGACCTAGAAAAGGAAGAAAGAAAAAAAGAGAAAAGGCTAAAAGAAAGAGGAACAAAAGGGGGAAGAGAAAGAGAAAAGAAAAGAAAAGAAAAAGGAAGAAAGAAAAGAAAGTGTAGATATAGTAGTATCTTCATCTAATATCAATTAAAAACATTAATATTGTAGTAAACATCATGGTGCCTAACAACGGATAATAACTGTACGTTTATCAAATAAAAACTTAACATAGAAAAAAAAACAAATGAGCTATCTTGATTACCAAGCGGAGAGAAAGTTAGTAAGTGGAGACCAGAAGGCTTCTTTACGAATGAGTTGTTGAGAAGTTTTAGAAGGAGCCCTATCCAGTCTGTCGTGATAGCAAAGTAGATTCCACCATGCAGAGAAAGAAACCTTAGAGGCCTCTTTCCAGTTAGTGGTTATTGCCTGAAAGGCAATAGCAATTAACAAGTCCACAAATATGCCCACCTTGCAAGATCCAAACCAATTAGCAGAGTTACTTCCCAAAAATTTGGAGTAAATATCAAAGGGAATTTCAATAGAACAGATAGAGGAGATTGACTCACTTACCTTAGTCCAAAATCGAGCTATGTTAGGGCAAAGAAAAAAGGAGTGCGTTAATGAACCAAGGGTATTGGAACAAACCCAACAATTCGGGGATAAGTGTGAACTATACTTGGAGAGAGATAATGGAGTTAAAAATAACCTTTGGTAAAAACAGTAAACAGTCTGAGTAATTCTAGAATTACAGGAAGTGTTGTGTATACGAGTCCGAATGGAGTTCCATGTGTGAACAGAAAGGGTATGCTGTAAGTCGGATTCCTATAGGAGCTTCACTTTACTTTTAGGGCGACTAGGAGAAGAAAAATTGAGGTATTTGTAAGCATGAGAAGCCTTAATAAAGGGGGAAATGGTTAGAGGTTCGATCAGAGGAGCTTATGCTGGAAGGTGGGATCTGGAAAGTAGAGAAAGCTGATCCGTCAAGAGCAGACGTAAAGAATCATATCTGAGTAATGAAGAAACAGGTGGGTCAAATATGGACTGAATGTCTTGTGAGGAGATACAGCGAGAGTCCTGTACTAACTGTTTAACCCGGAAGTTCCCTTTGACGGCCCATGTTTTCCAAAAAATAGTGCAATTGGACAATTTAATACTCTTTTGTGCCAAAGAGGTGAGTCTAGAAATATCTGTAAAGGGCTAATAGACTTACATCTAATAGGATAAAAGGTAGAAAGTAATTTTGAAATCGTTGCCTAATTGAACGAACAGGAGGGGTGAGTAAAACTGGCTAAGAGAGAGAATGGGAAAGGAGAAATCCGAGATTCTTCCAACTTATGCCATAATGAGGTAAAAGCTCCATCAGAGGTGGATAGATATGGTAACATTTGACGAATTAAAAAAGAGGAATTATACTGTCGGAAATTGGGGAAGTGAACGCCACCCTGTTCCTTAGGAGCAGAGAGTAGGGCCAATGAAATACGGTCCTTCCAACCGTTCCAGAGAAATGTACTAAAAATTCCATTAAGGGTTTTTAAAAACTTCAATGGAAGTTTAACTGGTAACATAGATAAATAAAAGTTAATAACAGGGAGTACCATCATTTTGATGGTATCCAGTCTGCCCTACCAAGACAAAAAGAGGGGAGACCATTTGTCAGTCATATTATTTATTTTTAATAAAATTTCATCCAAATTATACTGGATTGTTTTTGGAAGAGAAGAAGAATAATTTATCCCCAAACAAGTAATAGTATTAGGATTCCATTTAAATTAAAATCCTTGAAACAATACTTATTTAGAGGAAGAACTTCAGATTTTGAAAAATTCAACTTATAACCAGACAAGTCTGTATAAGAGGGGAGAAGTTTGGTAAAAGCAGGTAAAGACATAGAAGGATCCAAAACATATAAAATAATATAATCTGTGTAAGCAGTAAATTTAATTTCAAGAGTTTTATGCATAAAGCCTCGGAAAGTTGGGGAGTGCCTTAGAGAATGATGAAAAGGCTCAAGAGAGAGAATAAAAAGTAACGGGGAAAGAGGACATCCCTGACGGGTACCCCTTTGTAAAGGGAAGTAAGAGGATTGAGATTAATTTACGAAGACTGAAGTGGTTGGGGAAGAAAATAACAAATTAATAAGAGATAAAATAGAAGGACCAAAACCATGCCATTTAAGGGCACACATCATGAAAAGCCAGTGAACGCGATCAAAAGCTTTTTCCGCGTCAAGAGTTTTGGTGGCGATAGAGGAGGAACTTTTAGCTGCAAGATGTATGATGTTGAGAAAGGTTCTAGAATTATCAGCAATAGTCCTTCCAATTAAATCAGGAAGAGCTAAGACCTTGGCAAATAGTTTGCAATCAAGATTGATCATAGATATAGGACAGTAATTAGCACACTGGGACCAATCTTTATCTTTTTTGGGAATGAGACAAAACATAGCTTCAAAAAAAGAGACTCGAGCCTCACCATTAAGGATAAAATATTGAAAAAGAGATAAAAGATGGGGCAGAAGGATAGAAGAAAAGCACGAATAAAAGCAGTTAGGCCATCAGGACCAGGGGCCTTATCTTTAGGCAACATGGACACGGCTGATTTAATCTCTGAAAGAGAATAGCATGTTCTAAAATAGAGGTGTCAGGAAGAGGGGAAGAGCGGGGGTAATGAATAAAAAAAAATCCAGAGCTGCATCGGAAGAAGAAGATTCAGGAGTATAAAGGGTCTTGTGAAAATCTGTAAAACAAGTTAATATTTCTTCATCTTTAAGGCGGGGAATATGGCGATCATCCAAGATCTTAACTATTCTAGATCTTTGAGATTTAACCTTCAAGTAGTTTGCCAGCAGCTTACCAGCTCGATTACGACCCCCATAAAATTTAGAGTTAATTTTCTATAACGTCCCCAAAGCCTCTTCCGTAGATTTCTTATTAAAGTCAAGTTTTGCTTGGATCAGAGTTTTGAGGGTATCAGTACTTTTAGAAGAAAAATATGCATGTTCAAACTCTTTAATGGAAGAAACCAAAGAAGCGGATTCTTTGTGGTATTTTTTCCATTTAGTAGCAACATAGTCTATAATGAAGCCTCTAGCTGTTGTTTTGAAGGAATCTCGGGCAATATGAAATGGCATATCAGGACTAACATTAAGGAGAAAGAATTCAGAAACAAATTCTTTAAAGCGGCTTAGAAAGGAAGGATCTTTAAGAAGGTAATTGTTGAAATGACAACGTCGAGATTTGGAGGGTAAGGAAGAAGATCTAAACTAATCAAAACAGGAGCGTGTACAGAAATAAGGATGGAGCCAATCTCTGCATGTAGGAGATTGGAAAGGAGATGTGGGCTTAAGAAAATATAATCAATTCTAGAGGTAGAGTGATGAGTAGGAGAATAAAATGTATATTATAAACTGTCAGGGTTGAGAATTCTCCGAGTGTCAACCCGACCTCTCGCTCGGATGGTCCGAACAAAAGTTTTTTGCATTTTATTAGGAATGTACCTAAAAGAGGATTTCCTGTCTGTAAAAGGGTCCATGAACTGATTACAGTCACCACCCACTATGAGATTAGAGACAGAACAAGCCTGAAGGGTATGAGACATGGACTGTCAAAATTGTGAGTCAATGCCTGTGGGGCCCTAAACGTTAAGTAGAGAAACATGGGAACGGTTAATAAGAGTATTGAGGAGTAGCCAACGTCCATCTTCAACCCTCTCTTCTTTTTCTTCCATGAGGGATAAAGATTTGTGAAAGAGTATTACAACACCATTCTTTCTGTCTTTGGACAGGGAACTATAGACGTGACCCACCCATTGCTTTTTGAGGGAATTAACATCAGTCTCATTAAGGTGTGCCTCTTGTAGCATATCAATTTTACATTGGAGTTTAAAGAGATGAGTAAATACCCTTTGTTTTTTAACTGGATTACGTAATCCCTTTACATTCCATGAGATAATCCGAACATGGGTACACCAGGGCGTATTGTAAGCAGGCCCAATGATGAAGCATGTCACATACCTTGGTATGTGAGTGAGGGCAGTTTTCTCAAATAGAGTGATTTGCCCTATTGGGGCTTTCTCTATTTTTCATTGTATTAATATATATTGTTTTGTTATTTACTCTACCCACCCCTCTTGTGTGTACAATAATCCGAACATTGTCAGTCTTTACAAGGCAAAAAAAAAATTCATAATAATACTAATGTTATGTAATTCAATTGGGTTATACAGTCAATATAAAGGCAACCCAAAACATTACATGCATTGAGAAGTGTGCAAATAAACGCAAAAATGAATATGTAAAAGATAAAAAATACTGAGTACAAAGAAGAAGAAAAGAGTTAGAAAAAGTGAAAGTATCATAAAAAAGATACAAAGTCAAAAAAGAAAAAAGAGTCAAAGGGAAAAAAAATCTGAACAAAGATGAGAGAGAAAAAAAGAAAAATGAAAGAGGTGAGTGATAGAAAACAAGCATTTGACAGAAAGCCAAAAGACTTCAGTCAAGAGAGACTGAATAAATATCCAGAAGAAGAAAAACAGCATAGGGAGGTGGGAAGCAGCGGAAAGAGAAAGATGGCAGAACCGACACAACAAACACAACCGGGACCGGTGAGAACAAATCTGGAAGATTAATTGATAAAAATAAATAGAAGGAAGGGGATTGATTAAATAAGAACAAAACAGGGAAAACCGTCTATGTACTAAAAATATAACAGAAGACAACAACAAACAGAATCACTAATTAAATAGATAACACATACCAAACAACCAGGGTGATCGCAGACCCTGGGCTCATAACCAAGGGGTAGGAGAACATCCGGGGAATGGGTTGATACTATAATATAAATAGCTAATAAAAAGAAAAAAGAAAACATGGAAGATTACAAGATGAAAAAACTACTATAGGGGTTACCAAATCATAGTAACGAAACAAAAATAACATCTATAGACCATAAACAACAACATCATAGAAGATGAAGGTTAGCAGAACATTAAAATGAATGCAGAAATATCAAAAAACAAAACACTAGTGAACAATGCAATTCAGGCCCCTCCAAAGTCCATCTCGTCTCCTTTGTGGCGACAAATAAATTGTCTCAAGTCCTCAGGACAATCAAAGGAATAGGACCTCTCTTTGTAGGTGACTTTGAAGAAGCAAGGAAGCAGTAAACTGAAGGACCGGGTTTTAAAACCCAGCGGCGTCAGGGAGAACGCCCAATGCCTTCCAGTTCCCCTGTCTTGGCAAACAGAGACACGGGACACTTCTTGATGACGTCAAAGACCAAAGTTTATTGGCTGCAACCAGGAACAGAGATCTACGAAGCACACACGGGTGGTTCGCTAGAGACTGCAAAAATTCAATGAGCGGAGCATGGTCTTTTATGCCAAAAATCAAGCCTCAGGCAGCATTCAAAATTAGCATCGAGTTCATACAATTTGACCAATGACAGTGTGACAATTTAAAAGTAGCGTATGACGACAATCCCACTTTCCGTTGTCCAGCCCACCAGAAATGACCAAGCACATTCCAAAATTCTTGTTGGATCAGGCCGGACAAACCCATCATAAAACCCTCAACCCAAATCAATGATTATGTCGTAAAGGAAAAGCAGAAACAGATTGGAAATAAGATAGAAAGGTGGGAGCAGTGTACCATAAACTCGGGCACGTCCTACTCTTTGATCTTTATCTGACCAGCTGGTTAACAAGGAACTGGCTCAGCGAGGTCAGCCTCGGGCACGGAGTCAGTTCAGCCAGGTCATTCACAAGCCAGCTAAGGCATACGTGTCTCAAGGACTCGTTCGGCCGCAGTCAGGGCCTATGTGAGGGCAACCATACAAAATGGCTGCCGTACACAAAATGGAACCCGAGGGTTCAAACTAAATCCGTGAATACAGAGTGTTCTCTTAGATCGATTCATGCGAAAACACTCAGACACACTACACTCGTCATTTGCGGTCCGCTGACACCAGAATCGTCTATTTCCGACGACCTTATTTGAACCGGTTCGGAACCACCGAACCAGACCCAAAAACTCACGGAACTACAAAACCATATCTGGCATTCATGGATCGAAGAGCTGGGCGAAGACAAAGAAACTCTTTACGTCGCGCTGTAGTAGCAAGGGCAGCATCTTGAGAGAAGAAGATTTTTTGGCCAGACCACAGCATTTGCTTCCTTGACTTTGCCGATGACAGGACCATTAAAAGTTCAGTGTATTCCAAAAACAAAACAATTATCCCTCTAGGACATTGAGCTGACGATGATGAAGATGAACCAGAAGATTTAGGACCGATGCGATAAGCAGCCTGTAAATTAAGAGATGTACCTTCCTTGAGACCAACAATCATGGGAATGTACACTTTTAGAAAAGCAAGCATATCAGACCCCTCCTCTCCTTCAGGAATGTCATAAATACAATGGTTATTGCATCTCTTGCAATTTTCTAAATCTTCTGTTTGGGCCTTGAGGAGAGCAATCTCTTTAGACATGGTCGCAACTTGAGGCATCAAGTCATGGGTGTCACTTATCCTTTGTTCCACCAAAGACAGTCTTGATTCCAGGTTAGACCATTTCTCATCTAGCTTCTGTAGAGTTGCCTCTTGTAGCTTCTGTAGAGTTGCCATTTGTTATTGACACCAATAACAAATGGTTTAATGTCAATAACAAATGGTTTAAGCAATTTTATTTCTTCCATAAGGTCTTTCATAGTTATGGGTAGCGGCGACTTGGTAGGAGAATTAGGCTTCTTCTTGTGGCATTTAAGAGGTGGGACTGGGTTAGGATCCTTGCGAGATGAAGACATATTTGCTGAAAATGATCGTTGACCAAGAGAAGGAGAAGGCTCCATGGGAACAAAAATATTGAGAACTTACAAATATCTTTAAAGAAAGATAGACAAAGCTAAAGTAAGTCTGTTGGCCTTATCAAGATTACGGCGAGGAAACAAACTCAAGGCCACCACTAGATCAGCTAGTTCAATTAAACAGATGCAACTTGCTCTAGGTGTTTCAGTCCAAAATACAACACTGGTTAAAGGCACTGCATATATAAAGAAAGTGAGCATTCATGACAAAATTACAAACAGATGGCTTCAAAAAAGGAGGTTCATCCATCCATATTCAAGCAGAAATGGCTTAAATGCAGTCAACATCTATTGGTAGTACAAAATCAAGGTAGGGAGGAGGAATAAGTGTCCACTTGCTTCCCCTGGGTAAGTACGAGGTTTATCAAAAAAGAAATGGACACTTGTTACAAATCTCAACTTTTGGATAGATTTATGGTATTCTCAAAAACACAATGTTTTGGTGAAATAAGCGGTATATATCTTTCCTCCGCCCCTACATTGTAGTTGTGGCAGTTATCATTGAATACCATAAGACGTGCTGGGTGCCTGCCTCATCCAGAGGCTCCTCTGGTTTTGATTTGCAGTGTCCAGAGATCAGTTTGAGTGTAGGTAATAAATGTGGAGACCCAAAACAATGAATGAAAAAATTAAAAATTAGGTCAACACCCTGATTTTTATTAGAGGTGCAGAGCCCATGATTTAAAAAATTGAGGTACTTTCTTTAGACTGTGTGACTGGGTCTCAAAGTATAACATTAAGGAAGTGTCGACATGTTTCAGCCCCCTATGGCTCAACGGAGTCTACGGAGCTTTCGTCAGGACTAAAACAGACAAACAAACATAATATGGTTACTCACACAATTAGTGCAGTATGCTTAGATGGCTAACTGGAAAAAAATTTCAGTGGCCATTCCAACTCTTTTTAAATCTAAGAGACAAGTAAAGAACAATGTATTAAAGCTCATCCTATCATAACCATTTGAGTTTAATTTTAAATTATCAAAGGGCACCAAAGTACGTATTAATCTCTAATTAGAGTATTGGAAGTAATTCTATTATGCAATGTTTAGGAAGGAGCAATGTATGGCAATTTTGAACTAAGATGTAGAGAACAATAGGAACTGGTTAATCATCTGGCAACTTTTAACAGAGGGGAGTATATGGGGGGAGCTTAAATGGCAATGCCCCAATGTGTAAAAGTATAGCTTCAACAGGAAGCATTAGTTGGCCCTTAGTATGTGAACACTAGCCATACAAATTGGCGCTGAGATGGTAAATCCGGGATGTTCAAAAATGTCCCTCAGGAAAAGGTACACTATGCACAGGTAGGGCATCATAACTCGATAACCTGGGTGATCTCAAGGTTAATGGAACAATACGAGCAGCGTAGCGACAGAGTGCAGAAGTCAAAATCGATTCACTTGAGGTTTAAAGAGATAAGAGCGTTACGTTAGAAAAAAGCTCAACAGGGAAGTGCGCGGGCGCTCTTACCTTGCATGTAGATAAGAGGAGGCTCCGTCAGGGGTACAGGCTATATTGTCGCCTCAGAGCTGTGGGAGGTAACGAGGATACCGATTAACTAATAGTCACCTTACCGCAGTAGGATATGGAGAGAAGAGGAAAGCGTTCGTCTGCCGCCATTACCCGCGTTGGGGAAAGCTTCCGCCTCTTGTGCTGACTCTGCCCCTGGACGTGGGGTCAGAGTTAGTGAGGCGTTTTTGTAGCGAATCGCGGGATAGTGAAGCGCGAAAAAACACTGTGCGCTCTACTAAGTGAAAACATACCTATGCTCCAATATTATAATGAAAAGTGATAGTAAATTGTAATAAAGTTGGCATTGCGCAAATTAGAACATAGCTGGATTTTAAGGAGCTAATGCGCTGGTCATTTCACTTGTAACACTATATCGATAAAATATAATGTTGCCAATTAGCGCTCAAGGAAAACTTCTTTGAATACGATGGAACTCTTTTCTTACAGAACCATGGCAGTTCTATGGGCAGTGCATTTGCCCCTTCGGTGGCGGGATTATATGTAAGTCAGTTTGAGAATCAACAGATACTTAACAACTCCAACCCATACTCTTCCAGTATATTATACTGGAAGAGATACATAGACGATATTTTTCTCATATGGGATATCAAAAATGATCTCAAACTCTTCATCGAATGGCTCAATGAACGTGATCCATGGCTGAAATTCACCTACACAGCTAATGACTCCACCATTGACTTCTTGGATCTAACGATCTTTGTGGAGAACCATACCCTTCAAACCAAAACATACACAAAACCCACTGCGAAAAACAGCCTACTATCATACAAAAGCTTTCATCCAAAACCCCTAAAAGACAACTTACCATACAGTCAATTCTTAAGAATCAAACGAAACTGCACGAAAAAAGAGGATTACCAAGAGCAAGCTCTGGAACTCAGCCAAAAACTGAAAGCACGTGATTACACCCACACCACTATCAAGAAATGCATGAAACGTGCCAACAACCAACCTAGAGCATGTTTATTACAGATTCATCCCAAGGAACCCCCGACAGATCTAGTTACATGTGTAACAACCTTTGGTCCAGCTACCTATGAAATGCAGAAATTGGTAAATAAAAACTGGAAAATCCTGATGACTGGCAAATTCAACTGGCCTAAACCGCGATTTGCAAATAAAAGAACTAAAAATCTGCGGGATACTTTGGTCCATACACGACCGAAGAAAAAACCACAAGAGAAACCTACAAGGGACATCACGATGACTCCGGTCACAGGCCACTACCCATGTGGTAACTGTGCAGCCTGTAAATATACCACTCATTCTAAACAACTACAACTTTCAGAGAATTTCACATGGACTCAACGCCAACATACGAACTGCAATTCAACACACGTTATTTATATGGCAAACTGTCCGTGCAATAAAACCTACATTGGGATGACATTCCGAAAAATTAAAACTCGTATCGGCGAGCACAGAAGTAACATCAGGCTTAAAAAAATCTACTACAAAACTCTGTGCACATTTCATTGAAGCAGGACACACGTGCGATGACTTACGCTGGACTGTGATCGAAATGCTCGCAGATAAAACTAACAATGCTGAGAGAAAACTGTATGAAAAGGAACAACGGTGGGTAAACCGTCTCAACACTCATGTCTGGGGTCTTAATGACAATATACCTTGGCACCATTTCGCTATTTAAAACCCAGTCTCCTAAGTGAACTTGAAATTTCATTTCCAGACTCAGAAGTCCAGCTATTCACATTAACATGGTGCACTCCCTTTTTCCACCCTATTTAAGGGCACATCTTGAGATGGGAAACTTCCTTATCCTTAGGTACTGCCACCTATTCTAACATGTGATTAAAAATGGATAATGTAACATTGATAGCTAATCAGGCATATCATCCATCCTGTTTGAAAACCACCCGTGTATAACACCATCCAACGCAGTTGTACTATTATCGATATAGTGTTACAAGTGAAATGACCAGCGCATTAGCTCCTTAAAATCCAGCTATTTTCTAATTTGCGCAATGCCAACTTTATTACAATTTACTATCACTTTTCATTATAATATTGGAGCATAGGTATGTTTTCACTTAGTAGAGCGCACAGTGTTTTTTCGCGCTTCACTATCCCGCGATTCGCTACAAAAACGCCTCACTAACTCTGACCCCACGTCCAGGGGCAGAGTCAGCACAAGAGGCGGAAGCTTTCCCCAACGCGGGTAATGGCGGCAGACGAACGCTTTCCTCTTCTCTCCATATCCTACTGCGGTAAGGTGACTATTAGTTAATCGGTATCCTCGTTACCTCCCACAGCTCTGAGGCGACAATATAGCCTGTACCCCTGACGGAGCCTCCTCTTATCTACATGCAAGGTAAGAGCGCCTGCGCACTTCCCTGTTGAGCTTTTTTCTAACGTAACGCTCTTATCTCTTTAAACCTCAAGTGAATCGATTTTGACTTCTGCACTCTGTCGCTACGCTGCTCGTATTGTTCCATTAACCTTGAGATCACCCAGGTTATCGAGTTATGATGCCCTACCTGTGCATAGTGTACCTTTTCCTGAGGGACATTTTTGAACATCCCGGATTTACCATCTCAGCGCCAATTTGTATGGCTAGTGTTCACATACTAAGGGCCAACTAATGCTTCCTGTTGAAGCTATACTTTTACACATTGGGGCATTGCCATTTAAGCTCCCCCCATATACTCCCCTCTGTTAAAAGTTGCCAGATGATTAACCAGTTCCTATTGTTCTCTACATCTTAGTTCAAAATTGCCATACATTGCTCCTTCCTAAACATTGCATAATAGAATTACTTCCAATACTCTAATTAGAGATTAATACGTACTTTGGTGCCCTTTGATAATTTAAAATTAAACTCAAATGGTTATGATAGGATGAGCTTTAATACATTGTTCTTTACTTGTCTCTTAGATTTAAAAAGAGTTGGAATGGCCACTGAAATTTTTTTCCAGTTAGCCATCTAAGCATACTGCACTAATTGTGTGAGTAACCATTTTATGTTTGTTTGTCTGTTTTAGTCCTGACGAAAGCCCCGTAGACTCCGTTGAGCCATAGGGGGCTGAAACATGTCGACACTTCCTTAATGTTATACTTTGAGACCCAGTCACACGGTCTAAAGAAAGTACCTCAATTTTTTAAATCATTGGCTCTGCACCTCTAATAAAAATCAGGGTGTTGACCTAATTTTAAATTTTTTCATTCATTGTTTTGGGTCTCCACATTTGTTACCTACACTCAAACTGATCTCTGGACACTGCAAATCAAAACCAGAGGAGCCTCTGGATGAGGCAGGCACCCAGCACGTCTTATGGTATTCAATGATAACTGCCACAACTACAATGTAGGGGCGGAGGAAAGATATATACCGCTTATTTCACCAAAACATTGTGTTTTTGAGAATACCATAAATCTATCCAAAAGTTGAGATTTGTAACAAACATCTATTGGTAACCAGTAAGAGTTGTGATCTTGAATTCCGGAGAGTAAACACCACAACATACCATGAGGGCAATGTATCCTGACAGGAAAGTTTCCATTGGTGCAAACAGTAAAAAATATAAAGACAAAAGAGCCCAGTACATTCAAAATTTACCAAGCCCTTTATACACCATTAGCGTTAGTAAGTTATAGAAAAAACACAGTCAAAAAGTTCCATGACACAAAACGGTTATGAAGGAAAAGAGAGTTGTTGCTAGGTTCAGAGCATTGAGGGGAGCACAAAATGGCGGTCGTGGTAAAGGAAATATAGCACGCCACAGAGTACTTCACAAATCCAAAAAGGAGAGTTGTGGCGTTATTTGACCAGAAGTTGTCATCCAGAGAGGCATATTTTGAAAAGTATTCAAGGGATAATGCATATCTGAGAGTCCCGAGGAGAGCACACTGTTCTCAAAATGGCGGCCTCAAACCTCACATGGAGCAGGCAGCCAAACCAAACTGAATTATTGACTAAACAGCGGTTCACTGCGGCAGAAAAATATGTGGAATAAGGGCAGCAACCATTCCGGTGGCAGAACCCGCGAACAAAGTTCCCTGCAGAGCCGTAATGTAGATTGACCTTCCTTCGTCACTGAAACTTGGTTGGGAGCGAGGTCACCCCGCCGCCATCCCGATCAGCACTCAAACCACACCCCCATCGGTGTGCAGTATTAGCAATGGATCTGGTGTGTGAGTTATGATTTGCTTAAGGTGCAGGCATACATGAAAGATATTAACTGGAGGTTTTCGTGTAGACGTATCTTTAATTTCAGAGCCTTTACTGTACTTTTACTGTGTTAAACAATTTCAACTTGTTTTAACATATGTTAATATATTAAGAATAAAAGAAACCCGAAGGCAAACAAATTAAAGAAAATAAAGTTTTTGATGAAAAGCATAGTCAACCAATCCTACATTTTAACAAGATATAGGATGCACACCTTGTCTGAAGCCTTATACTCCCTTAACAAACCCTGCGTTTAGATGAATCACTGGGGTGCACAAAATATGTGCTGCCTTGAGCGAATAATAAAGTTTCGAAAAAACCCAAAAGATGGCGCTGGATGAAGGAACTATGCAAACTTGCAACCCTCAGGTGGTATTTGACCTAATCAACAATCAAGAGGTGTGGAATTAGGACTAACAGCTGCAACCAGGATGGTGTGCTGTGTTGCAAAAAAACCTTAACATTAAATTCCTTTTACCCGTCAGCTTTCTTGACTTGTAGATCATGCGACTTTACCTAGCTAGTGTCAAACAGTGCACTGTTGTTACAGAGGACTCATCATCATCCACCCTAGCATGCCTGTAATCAGATGTTTAATTTCAATTTGCCATCATCCGAGTCGATCCCCTGGGATAAACATGGGGTTGGGGACACTTGTATAAAGCATATGGTGCACACATGTGCCCTAGCTTTACAGAGGTAGACAAAGGGCCACTGGATTTAAGTGCTTCAAAGGCTGCTTACCCACTTATACCCACTTAAAACTGCCACATTTGCCACATACTCCAATATATGCTTCATCATAATTAATTTCATTATATACTGTAATAACGCAGCAAGGGAGGGGCAATTTGAGTGGCACTTAATGAGAATTTTTGATTTTAACCAATGTTTATTGATTTTAACATAGCACCGCATAAGCATGTCATATACACACAGATACAAGAAACACGATCGTGGGAAGCATTCCTGTGGAGGGCCTAGACTTTGTATGACAGCAAGTAAAATACAACAGGAGGTCTTGGTCCTAAATTACAAACAGGTAAGTAAACAATAAAAACTTTTAGGTCATAGCAGCCGTACATGTAATTGGTAATGACGGAGCGGTGAGTGCACTCGCCGGCCCCAAGAACGACCCCTCTGCCTAGGGGTGTCTTACAACATGATGAGGTAATGCAATGCTCATATTGATTCAGAATTTGTCACTTATAATAACAACCGCAGTTGGGAGCCCAGGTTAGTGAGAAAGACTAATAGATTGTATAGTTTGGAAGAGGGCCATTGTGGGCAACCAGTCAGCTAAGAGCTCCCTCCTTCTGCTAGGTCGGGCCAGACTGGCCGTAGTGGGCACCAGGACTTTTCTCGGTGGGCCGGAAGAGTGGGGGGCTGGATTTGGGCCGGTGGGGTACGTTTTTGTATAGGGAGCCGGGTTTGCAGCAGTGCTGCAATATCGGCCCCTTTCCCAAAAGCAACAGCAGTGTTTTTCACCAGCACCCATTGTGCCCCCCCCCCCCACTGCTGCTGGCCCGACTCAGTTACCAGGGCTGGTTTGCATTCCCAGTCAGGCCCTGCATTACCTTGGCTGTGAGTTCTCGTAGTTCGTGCAGCAGAGCGTCCCCTTCCATTGCTATGGGACCCTGCGAAGGCCCCAGGCTTTCTCTCGTCTAAGGGCCACAGATTCAGCCTTACCCCATTTAAGAGTTGCTGCGCACCAATACTGTAAACCTAGTGGTGTGCTGGCTTTTCCAATGCAAGGCAATGAAGCTTCGAACCATGAGCAGCACCAGATCTAGAAAACGGTTGATAGCGCCCCCTGTCTTTCAATGCTGAAATAAACCCAAGATTCCTCTCCATTGAGCATAGGCATGCGCGTTCCATGATATCAGTCAGTTCGTCAATTACCTCCCACCACAATGCTGCCACCATTGGGCAGCTCCAAAATATGAGGACCATGTATGTGTTCAAAAAGAGTATTATCCCGGTGCACTCGTTTTTTGATATGTTTCAACACAGTTAATTAACTCTTAAGGCGGTGCTCAAGTCATCACTCGTAGTCTGAATGTGTCTTTCAAATGTCAATGATCCATGGTTTAATTTTCATAGTTATCACTTGATGAGTTTTCGATATCACGTTGTGACAAAGTGTAATGCTTAATGTTGTAGTATACTATAAGAGTGACTAATTTGGTCCTGTTTGCGCTTAATTTTCAGACCCCTGACGAAGGGTCATGTTGTTGTGGACCCGAAATGCATTGGGTGAATGGAAACTTCTTTGAGAATCAGTTTATGACGACATAAGAATGGAATTATGTTCGCTATGAATTTTTGCTTATAAATATACAACGTATCAACGACTACGATTTGAATCACGCAAATAAAATTGATGAACTTGAAAAAGAAAAACTTGGAGTAGGAACTTGTTTTTCTTCGTAAAAAGAGTGCTCAGCCTTGAGGATAGTGGGTTCTACCCTCATTGACCATGTATGTGTCACACACTCCACATCTAGGGCAACTTGAGTTAAAGCTGAATACTTTGTGTAAGCGCACTGGTATGAGGTATGCCCTGGGCAGGATATTGTGTTGGATACCTTGTAACTTAGCATGTCATGCTCTCAATTCTCTCTAGTGGACTTCAACGAGACGTGCAGTAAGTATGCTAGGCCCTTGTGAACCATGTGATCAGTCTGCGGCTATTGCCTACTGGGTATGATTCCGGTTCTGTGTCGACTATCTGCCAGAGTCACTGCAGTTATTCACCAGGAAGTGTCCCAACGTTAAGTTGTGGTCTGGCTGTAACTGTGCAAAGGGAATGACCACGCTACTCTGAAACAGTGTGCTGAGGGTTTCGATCTCCTCAACTTTGCATGTTTCAAGACCCTGCCTCCCAATCAGATCCCTGAAGAGGCGGCTAGAGCTTATGCAGATCTCTGGTGTATATGGAGTCAGGGTTGGCATCAGATGCAGACTACTGCTGTAGCTGACATTTACTATTTGCATAAGGTTTTTGGACCATCTGGGGACTTATCCCTGTGGCAGGAAAGCCTCTTGCGCAATGCGTTGTGCTTGGTCTAGTGTGAGAGACCCTAGTTCTTCCAGGAGGCGTCCTGGCAGCCAAAGATATGGCCATTGCAATTGCGCCACTAAGTAATAATGTTTGAAGTTGGGGGCTCCAAGTCATCCGTTTTTCACTGAGAGCTTGTGTAGTGATATGTGGCACAGACCCCTTTTCCCAAAGAAAGCTCCCTAACATGCTATATAATGTATGGAATCTCTTGCAGGGTATGTGCACTAGGAGGTTGTGGAAAAGTACAGCAGGCGTGGGAGCATCAACATTTTGGATGGGGACATGATCCTGAACGGTGAGCGGAAGTGTGCTCCAGAAATCCGATTGGGGGCACAGAGAGGTGATGGCCCTGGTGAGATTGCCATATATGAGGTCCTGGGTGTCGTGATAAATGCAGATGCCTAGGTATCGGAAGGTATGAGGTTTTCAATCTAAAGGATGCATATTCACTGTCAAGAGCTGTGGTGGGCAGTCTGAGCTGAGCGGAAACAGACTTGACTTAGTCCAGTACACGCCCAGACCGGAGGCTGTGCAGAACCCCTCTAGGACACCCCCAAATCTCTTCTATTCCTCGCCGGATGTTTCAGATATAGATAAGCACGTCATCTGCATAAAAGGAGATGACATGCCTGTAATCACCAATCAGGAGGCCCCATGCCTGTCCCTGTTGCAGAAGCTGCTGTGCCAGTGGCTCAATTGTGAGAGCAAAGAGGAGCAGAGACAAAGGACATCCCTGCTGCATACCTCTACTTTTCATAATGGGATCTGAGACTCACTGGCCAGACTTCACTCAGGCCATTGGGTCAGAGTAGAAGAGTCGTAGAAGGCGCAGGAATCTACTTGTGATGCCAAACTTCGACAATGTTGCAGATATTGAATGACAACTACCTTGTGCATTTTGTGGCAAACTTGTATAGCGGATATCACATTTACCACATTCATAGAAAAGAGAACCTAAGGCCATGCAAAATATTTTTTTTTGCGATTTGATGTAAACATGAAAAGTGAAATAAAGCATTTTCATGGAAATGGAAAAAAACGCATTTTTATTGAGAATTATAATTAAAAGTGTACCCTTTGTTTTCCATTTACAGACAACTGCCATTTGCCGACCCATCGACTGGAGATATTAACACTCTCGGACAATTTTTTATTCCCAGAATACATAATAAGGAACTCAAAGTAATCAGTTACCTTTTGTAAAGTGTTTGGTGCTGCCTTGCACTCCATGCATTTCTTTAAGTAACTTTTGATTTGTTTGAGCTACAAACAATATGTTGCAGGGAATCTGCACATACACAGAACAATGTGCAGGATTATGGGACCTCGGTGCATGGGGGCTACACCTTCCCACCACCTTAGTGCCTACAAGACCAGGACTGACTAGCTACAGAGTCTCACTCGCTCTCCTACACACTAGCAGAGATGAAAATGATTAGACACCCCAGAACACAACACCCCGGACTCTCTCAGGAATCGTGGTAATGAGACACACCCTTTCGCTCGCACGCTTGTTTTTGTCCACAATAAAGTCTGACAGAGACACAAAATAGTTTAGGATATTCGTTTTAACTATTGTGCTCTATAATGCAGTATACGTGCGATAAAAAGCGGACAAATGCATAATACAAATATTGTCAATATAGCAACTAGGCCATATAACATGAAGGGAGATGTCATAATGAAAAGACAATAGAGAAAGACAGTTGACCACAATGTTCAGACTAAACTCAAGGAACAGGCAGAGAAAGAACACAGCGAACAGTTCCCATGTGAAAGGCATAGACAGAGTTAATGTAAAATAAAAGCAGCTAGTAACGTGTGCAAAGCTGAATCATGGCTGAAAGGCTCTTACTAACTTAGTGATGTTGACAATGTCCCCACCACCCACCTGACAAATATATATTTTTTAATCTGCAATTTATGTAATAGACGTAGCTCATAGCCAGGGGCAGGTTCTCCTTTAGGGCGGAGGAGCGTCGCCCTACTGCTTTCTTGCAGTGCGAGAAGAAGAAACTTAAATGGTAAAACTAGCATTTTATGTTCCTGCTTCTTGCACGGCACGAAAACAGAAGGGTTTGGTTGGGGGTGGGTGGGCGGGCGGGCGGATCTAGTCTAGGGAAGGGGACAAGTGGCTTGCCCACTGCTGAGGGCTCTGACTTTTTGGTCGGTCCTGTGGGGCCGACTGAACCAATCATGCGCACTCTTCCTTTTCTCCATATAGGCTGCATGCAGCCTACATGGAGAAAATGGCCTCCCGATAGACCAATAGAAGTAGGACTGCATCCAGTCCCAAGCGAATACACAGCGTTGTGCCGTCTTAGGCCGTACTTTTTTACATTTTATCTTTTTCAATCCAATTTATCCATTTAATCCTGTTTTTATCCACTTTTATAAGGACGGGACCACACGCCCCGTGTACATGTTGTTTGCAAGTTTCTATTGTTCAAATGGTGTCACTCCGGACTTTCCCAAGACCATGATTGATACATGAATTCTTTAAAAGCAGTGTTTATTCAAGAAAATCACCCAATGCATTTCGGGCTGTCTTGCCCTTCTTCGGGGGTCACTGCCATTCACACTCGAAAGTGAACAAACAGAGTCTACCACTGCTTCCTCCGCCAACCTTAAAACCATGAAAAACGCTCCCGATAGACCAATCACAACACTGCCATTGCAGCATTGTGATTGGTTTAGGGGAGGGAAGGGAGGCTGCCTGCTTCCTGTTCCTGCCAGAGGCAGGAAAGCATGAAAACCCGGACCTGAACGAAAGGTAGGTTTTTTCAATGTATTAACCACCCTCTCCCGCAGCCCCCCACTCCACCCGCGTTTAATGCCGGCAGCGACTGCTCATAACCCCACTGCAACTTTAATGAATGCTTTCTACATTTGTCTTGCTTTATGAAAACACAACCATAATGTGTCTGTGTCATACGTTTCATGCCCCAATTGCCCTTATTTTAGGAAACTGCCTCAACTAAGCAGCTTGTCAAGAGTGCTGCTGCAGTCTTTTTATTACACATACTATGCTCCATGCTTTGAGAAACAACGTCCCTATTCCTAAAACAATGACGGTGCCCAGGGGGAGCTACAAGCATAGTCAGTGTACCTCCAGGTAACTTTGTGAATAGAACAGGCCCAGATTAGAACAGGATAGGGATAGGCTAAGTTAGGAGCAGGGGTGGACTAGGTATAAGGGTGTATTAGGCATATGGGACTAGGAGTTCAGCCTCTTGTTAACTCCTTCATCAAGTGGCAGGCAAGAACAGGAAATAATTGAGTCACACACCCTCCCTACATGTTTCAGGTGTGGAACAAGGGTTGCATTGTCACCACAGTTAGGACACAGTTTGTAGGCATCCCAGGCAGGGCAGTACTTTTGGGGGGAGGGAGAGTTAGGTAGGTGCAGGCCTGTCCACCCATCTGGGGTGAGGGGAATAACCACAGGAGAGGGAAGACAAAGTTTAGGGTTTTGGAGCAGGACTAGGAGGCTTCATTGGGATGCTTGGTAGGAAGAGAGAGAGACTGGAGGAACGCAAGTGGGACAGCTAATAAAAGGTAATGGAATGAGAATTGAGGTTTGTGGTTTGGTTGTGGAACAGTTGGTACACCTTGAGGACATGTTTAAGGGAGAGGGGTTTGTCAGCCATTTTATGTACTATTGAGTTTGATATCATGTTACTGTTGTTTCCAAGTTAAAGGGTGCAAATACATACCAGTCCTAATAAAGTGGCCTTTAATGCTGCAAGTAGTTGAGGTGAGTGATTATTTCCCAAAATCTCTTCTTTGCAGATTTATAATGAATACAAATATGAAACCCTCACAAATAACCGTGCCTCAAGTTGGACATTTTGCCACCTTATCAGTATCAGCAAAACGCAATATAAAAATCTAACCAGGTGGCCATTCCCGGATGAGCAAGGATGCAGGGCTCTTTGGTCCTGGTCATGTTGTATACATAAATGTTGTTATCCCACTGGTGGAACTCAGGGCAGGCTGTGGCTGAACGACTGAACTAGTATCCTAGGAGAGTGAAACATACGCTGGTTGGCAGCAGTAGGATGGGCCACACCTCGACAAACCATGCACAGCATGCAATCACTGTGCAAGTGTCAGGCAGAAACCAAATGGGTTCTCTGCCCAGAGCCTCCAACCAGCACCTAACCCGCTGAAGCTTAGAAACAGAACATGCTGTAAGCCATGGCACCTGAATGTGTGGCGGCAGGGGCCAATCCATGACAAGCTGGCCAGCATTTTAAACTGCTCAATTTCTGTCTTTGGTGGAAAAAAAGTTCATGAATAAATTCCTGTTCTATTAAGTGAAAAAAACACACTTTAAAAAAAAATGGTGTGGTTTTGTGCATTGTTTGATTTTCAGATACTACATTGTTTCACCATTTACAAACTACAATCACAGATAGAGCATTTTAATGAGTGGTTGTCAACTACAAAGTAAACAAGCATTTACAATGCAATAGGTCTCACATTATGAAAGTTTGAGCTATTGGTCTTGTAAATGACATTTTTTTATTTATGTGTTGGTTTTGAACATAGCTAAATTAATAGCTTTGTCATTTACAATGCCAATAGTTATAACTTTCGCAAATGTGACACCTATAGCATTTGTAATGCACATGTTTTGTATTTACGTGACTTCGATGTATTGATATTACAAATAACAATGGCTTTTAATTTTTTTAAATAATTAATACTTAAATAAAAGTGATTGTAATTTATAATGGCAATAGCTTAAACTTTTGTAAATAACTTTTGTGAAGATTATGTTCAGTGTATTTTATTGTGATGAAAATCCAAGAACAGAAGTGAAATATTAACATCTTTTTGTGACATTTGTAATAAAGCTTGAAACATTGAGAGAACATATTTGAACCAGTTGTTGATGAATGGTTGCACAGATTGATGCTGTGATGGCGCGGAGTGATGTTGTGATGGTGCTCAGTGATGCTGTGGTGGTGCTGAGTGATACTGTGGTGGTGCTGAGTGATGCTGGGGTTGCGCTGAGTGATGCTGTGGTGGTGCTGAGTGATGCTGTGGTGGTGCTGAGTTATTCTATGGTGGTGCTGAGTGGTGCTGTGGTTGTGCTGAGTGATGCTGTGGTGGTGCTGAGGGATGCTGTGCTGGTGCTGAGTGATAATGTGGTGGTGCTGAGTGATAATGTGGTGGTGCTGAGTGGTGGTGTGGTGGTGCCGATTGGTGCTGTGGTGGTGCTGAGTGATGCTGTGTTGGTGTTGAGTGGTGCAGTGGTGGTGCTGAGTGGTGCAGTGGTGGTGCTGAGTGGTGCAGTGGTGGTGCTGAGTGGTGCTGTGGTGGTGCTGAGTGATACTGTCGTTGTGCTGATTGGTGCCGTGGTGGTGCTGAGTGGTGCTGTGGTGGTGCTGAGTGGTGCTGAGTGATGCTGTGGTGATGCTGAGTGGTGCTGTGGTGGTGCTGAGTGATGCTGGGGTAGCGTTGAGTGATGATGTGGTGATGCTGAGTGGTGCTGGGGTGGCGCTGAGTGATGCTGTGGTGGTACTGAGTGATGCTGTGGTGGTGCTGAATGGTGCTGTGCTGGTTCTGAGTGGTGCTGTGGTGGCGCTGAGTGATGCTGTGGTGTCGCTGAGTGATGCTGTGGTGGTGCTGAGAGATGCTGGGGTGGCGCTGAGTGGTGCTGTGGTGGTGCTGAGTGGTGCTGTGGTGGTGCTGAGTGATGATGTGGTGGTGCTGAATGATGCAGTGGTGGTGCTAAGTGGTGCTGTGGTGGTGCTGAGTGATAATGTGGTGGTGCTGAGTGATAATGTGGTGGTTGTGAGTGATGTTGTGGTGGTGCTGAGTGATGCAGTGGTGGTGCTGAGTGGTGCTGTGGTGGTGGTGAGTGATGATGTGGTGGTGCTGAATGATGCAGTGGTGGTGCTGAGTGGTGCTGTGGTGGTGCTGAGTGATAATGTGGTGGTGCTGAGTGATAATGTGGTGGTGCTGAGTGATGTTGTGGTGGTGCTGAGTGATGCAGTGGTGGTGCTGAGTGGTGCTGTGGTGGTGGTGAGTGATGATGTGGTGGTGCTGAATGATGCAGTGGTGGTGCTGAGTGGTGCTGTGGTGGTGCTGAGTGATAATGTGGTGGTGCTGAGTGGTGGTGCTGAGTGGTGCTGTGGTGGTGCTGAGTGATGATGTGGTGGTGCTGAATGATGCAGTGGTGGTGCTGAGTGGTGCTGTGGTGGTGCTGAGTGATAATGTGGTGGTGCTGAGTGATAATGTGGTGGTGCTGAGTGATGTTGTGGTGGTGCTGAGTGATGCAGTGGTGGTGCTGAGTGGTGCTGTGGTGGTGGTGAGTGATAATGTGGTGGTGCTGAGTGATAATGTGGTGGTGCTGAGTGGTGCTGTGGTGGTGCTCGGTGGTGCTGTGGTGGTGCTGCGTGATAATGTGGTGGTGCTGAGAGATGCTGTGGTGGTGCTGAGTGATGCTGTGGTGGTGCTGAGTGGTGCTGTGGTGGTGGTTAGTGATAATGTGGTGGTGCTGAGTGATAATGTGGTGGTGCTGAGTGGTGCTGTGGTGGTGCTGAGTGATGCTGTGGTGGTGCTGAGTGATGCTGTGGTGGTGCTGAGTGATAATGTGGTGGTGCTGAGTGATAATGTGGTGGTGCTGAGTGATGCTGTGGTGGTGCTGAGTGATGATGTGGTGGTGCTGAGTGATGCAGTTGTGGTGCTGAGTGATGCTGTGGTGGTGCTGAGTGGTGATGTGGTGGTGCTGAGTGGTGCTGTGGTGGTGCTGAGTGGTGCTGTGGTGGTGCTGAGTGGTGCTGTGATGGTGCTGAGTGATGCTGTTGTGGTGCTGAGTGATGCTGTTGTCGTGCTGAATGATGCTGTGGTGGTGCTGAGTGGTGCTGTGGTGGTGCTGAGGGGTGCTGTGGTGATGCTGAGTGATAATGTGGTGATGCTGATTGATAATGTGGTGGTGCTGATTGATAATGTGGTGGTGCTGAGTGATGCTGGGGTAGCGTTGAGTGTTGATGTGGTGATGCTGAGTGGTGCTGGGGTGGTGCTGAGTGATGCTGAGTGATGCTGTGGTGGTGCTGAGTGGTGCTGTGCTGGTTTTGAGTGGTGCTGTGGTGGCGCTGAGTGATGCTGTGGTGGCGCTGAGTGATGCTGTGGTGGCGCTGAGAGATGCTGGAGTGGCGCTGAGTGGTTCTGTGGTGGTGGTGAGTGGTGCTGTGGTGGTGCTGAGTGATAATGTGGTGGTGCTGAGTGATAATGTGGTGGTGCTGAGTGGTGGTGCTGAGTGGTGCTGTGGTGGTGCTGAGTGATGATGTGGTGGTGCTGAATGATGCAGTGGTGGTGCTGAGTGGTGCTGTGGTGGTGCTGAGTGATAATGTGGTGGTGCTGAGTGATAATGTAGTGGTGCTGAGTGATGCAGTGGTGGTGCTGAGTGATGTAGTGGTGGTGCTGAGTGGTGCTGTGGTGGTGGTGAGTGATAATGTGGTGGTGCTGAATGGTGGTGCTGAGTGGTGCTGTGGTGGTGCTGAGTGATGATGTGGTGGTGCTGAATGATGCAGTGGTGGTGCTAAGTGGTGCTGTGGTGGTGCTGAGTGATGATGTGGTGGTGCTGAATGATGCAGTGGTGGTGCTAAGTGGTGCTGTGGTGGTGCTGAGTGATAATGTGGTGGTGCTGAGTGATAATGTGGTGGTTGTGAGTGATGTTGTGGTGGTGCTGAGTGATGCAGTGGTGGTGCTGAGTGGTGCTGTGGTGGTGGTGAGTGATAATGTGGTGGTGCTGAGTGATAATGTGGTGGTGCTGAGTGATAATGTGGTGGTGCTGAGTGGTGGTGCTGAGTGGTGCTGTGGTGGTGCTGAGTGATGATGTGGTGGTGCTGAATGATGCAGTGGTGGTGCTAAGTGGTGCTGTGGTGGTGCTGAGTGATAATGTGGTGGTGCTGAGTGATAATGTGGTGGTTGTGAGTGATGTTGTGGTGGTGCTGAGTGATGCAGTGGTGGTGCTGAGTGGTGCTGTGGTGGTGGTGAGTGATGATGTGGTGGTGCTGAATGATGCAGTGGTGGTGCTGAGTGGTGCTGTGGTGGTGCTGAGTGATAATGTGGTGGTTCTGAGTGATAATGTGGTGGTGCTGAGTGATGTTGTGGTGGTGCTGAGTGATGCAGTGGTGGTGCTGAGTGGTGCTGTGGTGGTGGTGAGTGATGATGTGGTGGTGCTGAATGATGCAGTGGTGGTGCTGAGTGGTGCTGTGGTGGTGCTGAGTGATAATGTGGTGGTGCTGAGTGGTGGTGCTGAGTGGTGCTGTGGTGGTGCTGAGTGATGATGTGGTGGTGCTGAATGATGCAGTGGTGGTGCTGAGTGGTGCTGTGGTGGTGCTGAGTGATATTGTGGTGGTGCTGAGTGATAATGTGGTGGTGCTGAGTGATGTTGTGGTGGTGCTGAGTGATGCAGTGGTGGTGCTGAGTGGTGCTGTGGTGGTGGTGAGTGATAATGTGGTGGTGCTGAGTGATAATGTGGTGGTGCTGAGTGGTGCTGTGGTGGTGCTCGGTGGTGCTGTGGTGGTGCTGCGTGATAATGTGGTGGTGCTGAGAGATGCTGTGGTGGTGCTGAGTGATGCTGTGGTGGTGCTGAGTGGTGCTGTGGTGGTGGTTAGTGATAATGTGGTGGTGCTGAGTGATAATGTGGTGGTGCTGAGTGGTGCTGTGGTGGTGCTGAGTGATGCTGTGGTGGTGCTGAGTGATGCTGTGGTGGTGCTGAGTGATAATGTGGTGGTGCTGAGTGATAATGTGGTGGTGCTGAGTGATGCTGTGGTGGTGCTGAGTGATGATGTGGTGGTGCTGAGTGATGCAGTTGTGGTGCTGAGTGATGCTGTGGTGGTGCTGAGTGGTGATGTGGTGGTGCTGAGTGGTGCTGTGGTGGTGCTGAGTGGTGCTGTGGTGGTGCTGAGTGGTGCTGTGATGGTGCTGAGTGATGCTGTTGTGGTGCTGAGTGATGCTGTTGTCGTGCTGAATGATGTTGTGGTGGTGCTGAGTGGTGCTGTGGTGGTGCTGAGGGGTGCTGTGGTGATGCTGAGTGATAATGTGGTGATGCTGATTGATAATGTGGTGGTGCTCATTGATAATGTGGTGGTGCTGAGTGATGCTGGGGTAGCGTTGAGTGTTGATGTGGTGATGCTGAGTGGTGCTGGGGTGGTGCTGAGTGATGCTGAGTGATGCTGTGGTGGTGCTGAGTGGTGCTGTGCTGGTTTTGAGTGGTGCTGTGGTGGCGCTGAGTGATGCTGTGGTGGCGCTGAGTGATGCTGTGGTGGCGCTGAGAGATGCTGGAGTGGCGCTGAGTGGTGCTGTGGTGGTGGTGAGTGGTGCTGTGGTGGTGCTGAGTGATAATGTGGTGGTGCTGAGTGATAATGTGGTGGTGCTGAGTGGTGGTGCTGAGTGGTGCTGTGGTGGTGCTGAGTGATGATGTGGTGGTGCTGAATGATGCAGTGGTGGTGCTGAGTGGTGCTGTGGTGGTGCTGAGTGATAATGTGGTGGTGCTGAGTGATAATGTGGTGGTGCTGAGTGATGCAGTGGTGGTGCTGAGTGATGCAGTGGTGGTGCTGAGTGGTGCTGTGGTGGTGGTGAGTGATAATGTGGTGGTGCTGAATGGTGCTGCTGTGGTGGTGGTGAGTGATAATGTGGTGGTGCTGAGTGATAATGTGGTGGTGCTGAGCGGTGCTGTGGTGGTGCTGGGTGGTGCTGTGGTGGTGCTGAGTGATAATGTGGTGGTGCTGAGAGATGCTGTGGTGGTGCTGAGTGATGCTGTGGTGGTGCTGAGTGGTGCTGGTTAGTGATAATGTGGTGGTGCTGAGTGATAATGTGGTGGTGCTGAGTGGTGCTGTGGTGGTGCTGAGTGATGCTGTGGTGGTGCTGAGTGATGCTGTGGTAGTGCTGTGGTGGTGCTGAGTGATAATGTGGTAGTGCTGAGTGATAATGTGGTGGTGCTGAGTAATGCTGTGGTGGTGCTGATTGATGATGTCGTGGTGCTGAGTGATGCAGTTGTGGTGCTGAGTGGTGCTGTGGTGGTGCTGAGTGATGATGTGGTGGTGCTGAGTGATGCAGTGGTGGTGCTGAGTGGTGCTGTGGTGGTGCTGAGTGGTGCTGTGGTGGTGCTGAGTGGTGCTGTGGTGGTGCTGAGTGATGCTGTGGTGGTGCTGAGTGGTGCTGTGGTGGTGCTGGGGGGTGCTGTGGTGGTGCTGAGTGATAATGTGGTGGTGCTGATTGATAATATGGTGGTTCTGAGGGATGCTGGGGTAGCGTTGAGTGATGATGTGGTGATGCTGAGTGGTGCTGGGGTGGCGCTGAGTGATGCTGTGTTGGTGCTGAGTGATGCTGTGGTGGCGCTGAGTGATGCTGTGGTGGTGCTGAGTGATAATGTGGTGGTGCTGAGTGGTGCTGTGGTGGTGCTGAGTGATGCTGTGGTGGTGCTGAGTGATGCTGTGGTGGTGCTGTGGTGATGCTGAGTGGTGCTGTGGTGGTGCTGAGTGATAATGTGGTGGTGCTGAGTGATGCTGTGGTGGTGCTGAGTGGTGCTGTGGTGGTGCTGAGTGGTGCTGTGGTGGTGCTGAGTGATATTGTGGTGGTGCTGAGTGATGCTGTGGTGGTGCTGAGTGATGATGTGGTGGTGCTGAGTGGTGCTGTGGTGGTGCTGAGTGATAATGTGGTGGTGCTGAGTGATAATGTGGCGGAGCTGGGTGATGCTGTGGTGGTGCTGAGTGATGATGTGGTGGTGCTGAATGATGCAGTGGTGGTGCTGAGTGGTGCTGTGGTGGTGCTGAGTCATAATGTGGTGGTGCTGAGTGATAATGTGGTGGTGCTGAGTGGTGCTGTGGTGGTGCTGAGTGGTGCTGTGGTGGTGCTGAGTGGTGCTGTGGTGGTGCTGAGTGATAATGTGGTGGTTCTGAGTGATAATGTGGTGGTGCTGAGTGATGCTGTGGTGGTGCTGAGTGATGATGTGGTGGTGCTGAGTGGTGCTGTGGTGGTGCTGAGTGATAATGTGGTGGTGCTGAGTGATAATGTGGTGGTGCTGGGTCATGCTGTGGTGGTGCTGAGTGATAATGTGGTGGTGCTGAATGATGCAGTGGTGGTGCTGAGTGGTGCTGTGGTGGTGCTGAGTCATAATGTGGTGGTGCTGAGTGATAATGTGGTGGTGCTGAGTGATGCTGTGGTGGTGCTGAGTGATGCTTTGGTGGTGCTGAGTGGTGCTGTGTTGGTGGTGAGTGATAATGTGGTGGTGCTGAGTGGTGCTGTGGTGGTGCTGAGTGGTGCTGAGTGGTGCTGTGGTGGTGCTGAGTGATAATGTGGTGGTTCTGAGTGATAATGTGGTGGTGCTGAGTGATGCTGTGGTGGTGCTGAGCGATGCTGTGGTGGTGCCGAGTGATGCTGTGGTGGTGCTGAGTGATGCTGTGGTGGTGCTGAGTGATGCTGTTGTGGTGCAGAGTGGTGCTGTGGTGGTGCTGAGTTATTCTGTGGTGGTGCTGAGTGGTGCTGTGGTGGTGCTGAGTGATAATGTGGTGGTGCTGAATGGTGCTGTATGCTGTGATCGGAAGAGCGCGTAAATCACGGTATTACATTAAATGAAAGAAGGGACAGTGTTTTTTGGAACACGCATTTGAAGGATTAATTTAACTTGCAAAATGATATTTAACCCGGGAAGTAATTATGGGAAAAGCAGTGTGCCTCGTGTGTAGATGGGGAGACTCAAAAATAATGTACATAGCCACCAGGCCATTCCCGATGGAAAAGGGTAGATTGTTAGTAAAGTAAACTATCTCCTTGTCGTGCATTACCGAGCAGTTCAGAGAAAAGAAACACACATAGCACACCTAAGAGCTGCAGAGTGCGTGCTGTCGAAGAGGAAAACGAGGGATCGATAACATGGTGGCTTGTCAACCTCAGCTGGCTTTGTGATCAGAGACTATCCATCAGCAACTGACGTTTCGCATCTCATAACTTCCTGATGCTGTGTCAACATACGCACAGCTAATTAAGTTGAAGTTTGGCATAAATCCCATGGATGGCGTTTCGGCAATTGGTTTCGGATTCTAGATCTAAGAGAGTAACCTGTTTGCAAGGTTCTTCCATTTGAGCAGATCATGCTGGACCGGAAGAGCACGTAAATCACGGTATAACATTAAATGAAAGAAGGGACAGTGTTTTTTGGAACACGCATTTGAAGGATTAATTTAACATGCAAAGTGATATTTAACCCGGGAAGTAATTATGGGACCAGGACAAGGCGCTGGAATGGATCATCTCCTTCCTGGACGGAAGAACACAGAGAGTCCGCCTACCACCGTACAAGTCAGAAGCCTCCAAAGTCATCTGCGGCGTCCCCCAAGGATCATCCCTGAGCCCCACCCTCTTCAACGTCTACATGAGCCCCCTCGCGGCCATCGTACGCAAACACCACCTCAGCATAATCTCCTACGCCGACGACACCCAGCTGATCCTCTCCCTGACCAACAACCCCGCCGCCGCCAGAGCCAACCTGCACGAAGGGATGAAAGAGGTAGCCGAGTGGATGACGACCAGCCGCCTGAAACTGAACTCGGACAAGACGGAGGTCCTCATCCTGGGCTCCTCACCCTCCGCCTGGGACGACTCCTGGTGGCCTCCCGCCCTGGGCACCGCACCCAAACCGACAGACCATGCACGAAACCTGGGCTTCACCCTGGACTCCTCCCTCTCCATGACCAGGCAAGTCAACAGCGTCTCCTCGGCGTGCTTCAACATCCTACGCATGCTACGGAAGATCTTCTGGTGGATCCCCACAGAGACCAGGAAGACCGTCACCCAGGCCCTCGTCACCAGCCGACTGGACTACGGCAACGCCCTCTACGCCGGGACCACCGTCAAGCTCCAGAAGAGACTCCAGCGGATCCAAAACGCCTCAGCCAGACTCATCCTCGACATCCCACGTTCCAGCCACATCTCCGGACATCTGAGAGACCTTCACTGGCTCCCCGTCAACAAAAGAATCACCTTCCGCCGCCTCACCCACGCACACAAAGCCCTACACGACCAAGGCCCGAGCTACCTCAACAGCCGAGTCAACTTCTACGCTCCCAAACGCCACCTCCGATCAGCCAACCACGCCCTCGCCGCCGTCCCCCGCATCCGAAGAGCGACTACAGGAGGAAGGTCCTTCTCCTACCTGGCCGCCAAGACCTGGAACTCCCTCCCGTCCGACCTGCGCCTGACCCAAGACCACCTCTCCTTCAGGAAGAAGCTGAAGACCTGGCTGTTCGAGCAGTAGCGGCACCCCCCCCCCCCCCCCCCCCAGCGCCTTGAGACCCTACGGGTATGTAGCGCGCTTTATAAGTGTATCTGATTGATTGATTGATTGGGAAAAGCATTGTGCCTTGTGTGCATAAGGATAATGAGAAGAATAGTAAAGAGGATCAAAAATAAAAATAAAAGTACACTGGGAGAGGGGAGGATGTTGAAAGAGACACGGCCTGGCGGCCGTAAAAGTGAAAGTACGGCCGTGGGCGGCAACAGCTAGGGGGGAGGAGAAATGCCTGAGGCCGAGCGCACGCTGGGGGAAGCTTCAGATGCCTGTGGGAGGGAGGCTGATGGCTTTGATGTGGACGCTCTTTCCGCACGAGTGCACCACACGAACTGTCCGAAATCCGCGATGGTTTCAGACCTTGGTTTGCCCACTATACTCTTGTCTATTATCCCTTGCGGGATTAATAGGCGAGACCTAAAAAAGAAGCAAGCATTTGCAATGTAATAGGTCTGACATTTACGAGAGTTTGAGCTATTGGCATTGTAAATGGCAATGCCTTTCATTTATGTGTTGTTTTTAAAGCAAATATATAACATTTTTTTAAGCATTAGGAGAGAGTGAGTCTTGCGTGCAACAGCAGTCAGGACAATGCTAGTTGAGAAAAGTGCTCAGAGGCTGTAATTAAAGCCTACCGAGTAACAATACACCTAACAGGGGGTGTCGCCATGGGAGGTTACAAAATGAGACACGGCGGTACTAAGGAGGGCCTATTAAGCCTATTGACCAATAAACAGCCACAGTTTACTGTGGACAATGACACAAGCCAATGAAAAATATGGGTGGAGAGTGGGCACAGCTGCATGACCCCTGTTGAACACACCATGCCTCACAGAGCAGCGCATGAGCTGCCCAGGCTCGACCTAAAAATTGCTTGCCATGATTAAGATGAACAAGTGTCTTTTTTATCTTTTGTTCGCACATATTTGTGTTTGACAGGTACAGCAATTCAAAATCCAAACTTCAGCATCACCCCTGGGGTACACAAGGTCGATAATGCTTTGGGGTGCTGTTTTTAAACTCACAGTGACAAGTCTAAAGTGTACGCTTGAGGTAGAGCTCAGCTATGGCTTTTCTTTTGAGAACCTGAAGGGACACATTTGCGAATTCTGATGACTGGTGTGCAAAAAATCGTTATGTTCTGGCTGCTGCCTTCTAATGCACAGTGACGTGTCACAAATATACAGTGGGTGGAGCTCACTTGTAGTGTTTTTTAATACCTGAACAAGCAAATAGAGAGGAAATAGTACCTGAACCACAGCACGAGCTGTGGATGGACAGCGGAAGGACACTAATCAGGCTAAATCAATCAGTAATTGGTCCATGGTCCACACAAAAAAAGAGGAAGTGAAGTCGCCATGCGCTGGCCAATTATCAGGCAGCAAAGAAGAGTGTTAATGAAGCCAATGAGTGGTAAGCAATGAATGGGTTACAAGTATTCTAGTAAATAATACCCTTCACTGCGACAGCACTTGCTCTGTTGGCAGGTGAGACCTAAAAACGGACTGACTGTCTTGGCAGAGGCAGTTTTCAATTCACATCAAAGCAGCATATTTGCTGGTCAATCAGTGTGGTTGCTAAATTGCTGACTTAAACTCTGAGATTTGGGTTCGGATCTCGGCTTTCACATGTGACCAAAAAGGTGTGATCACCGGCAAATCACTATAGTTCCATGTGCCTAAAACTATAGATTTGTGTGACGTTAAATAACAAGTGTAATGCTGAAAAATATAGATATGTACATTACAATACTCTACTTGTGCTCTCTACAGCCCGTGTTCGCGATAATCATCCTGAAATTGAAAATAAAATATTATTTGTACTATCTTCTTCATACCGTGTATGATCGTGGCGCTTCTCCTCCCTAAATATCATTGAAAGAAGCCACACATTTGCACTTTGGTTGCAATAAGCTTGTTTTGAAATGGGTGCTTCAAATCCCAACAAAAATGAAAAACGCATTTTTCTCGGTAGAGCAGCTCATCTCGTGCTTCTGGAAGGATAGAAGGCGCTGCCATTGGAATGCACCTTTGATAAATGTGACACCTTAAGTGCCCTTTCCATGCTCGACTTCAGAGCGCTGTAATTTAGTGCACAAATAATGCACTTTAAAAACAATTTTGTGAAATAAATGTGGCATATTTACATAAATGCTTCTTAACCATAAAAAAGGTTAAAAAGACGTTAGGCTTCGTGATGCTAGGAAGAGAATGGGCTGATAGTTATGAATAGTCACATCCTTACACCTTTCTTTGAGAGGATATTTATTTTGTAATATTCCTGTATGAAAAATGTATGTCATTTCATTGCCTGTGCACTGTCTATACAATAAAATGATTATATAAGGTGTGCATACCAGAAATCCGTGCGTGCCTATTCAGTCGATTGAAGGGTGACATAATTACACAACTCAATTGTATTTATTTTATAAGTCTCAGGTGAATGATGGGCTAAATCAGTCTTTATTGACATTTTGGTTACCAGGCAGGGTTCTGTTTCTGTCTTGTTTATTGACATTCGAACTACTGGCCTGGAGGTGAATACTTAATCCTGCGGCCTCCGGCTGGGGGGCGAGGGGGAATCCCGCATCGAGTAGCAGGCACCCTGAGGTGCCTGCCAGGCGGAATGTATATTTTTACAATGTATGCGCTACAACGCATTCCATTACAACTCGGTAGTTACTATGACCATGTTGTTACAAAGCGAACCATTACATCCCAAGTCGTTAAAACTACTTGCTGTAGGGGGTGCGCTGGAATAATAGTATAATTTACAATTCCTACTCCTGTTTGTGCAACAGCAGGGAAGGTGTTGGATTGTAAATCCAACACCAAAGCGTCCCATACAGCAAGACGTTGCAACGACTTGCGATGTAATGGTTCGCTTTGTAACAATGACCGCGTTGTAATGGCATGTGTTGTAGCGCATTTGATGTAAATGATGTTTCCCGCCAGACTATGCAGAGATCAACCGATTCTCTAATTTCTCTATAGGAGCTTGTGCTACGGCTGGTTTACGGCCGCAGCACATGCTCCCATGCGAAATGGGAGTATGTGACCACACCTTTTGTGGTCACATCGTAATAAGGTATGGGGAACCGCTGATCTATGGTCGGGCGGTTGCCATACCGATACGGTGTCAGGCATGCATCGTAATAAAGCCCATAATGTGTGGAATTGGGTTATTAGTTAATGGGGTGACTACCCACCAAATTGACCTGAGCTCAATCCCTTGGTAGCTATGCACAGAGCAGATAGGGCTAATTTACGGCAATGTGTAAAGCATTTATGCAGTGCTAAAACAGTAATAAATTCGAAACACAACACAATAGAAAAGCCAAACCGAATTAGAAAAATAGAGTATATTTCAATAAATAAAATGACACCATAACGATGAAAAATCCAATAAAGGAACGAGAGATATGAATTTTTCAAGTTTTAATTAAGAATATGGCCATAAAGCATTGAACAACAACCACAGTCAACTGCTCGCGGTAGACCTGGACCTAGTTGTGATTTGAGACTGACCTAGATGAAGTGCAGGTCAGATATAGGGACCATGTTTGATCGTCTGAGGATTTACCTTGGGATTGAGACACAAATTGGAAGTTCAAAGTCTTCAGCAGGGCAGCAGGCTGTAGCTGAAGAGGGCACCATGAGGTTGGATGCGGTTACAGTAAAGTCATTCTTTTTTGGTGGAAAAGCACATAGTTGGAGAAATTTGAATTTCATGGCCAGGAAAGGTCCCTCACTGACAATAATTCCACAGTGACCCTACCTGACTAAATCCAAGATGTTGAAGCCTTGTGCAGAGCGTGTGTGCCCACCCCAGAGACATGGCCAAGGAAATGTGGACCTCCTATGTGGTCCTTTCAAACCAGTTCTGAGGACACCTCCTCCACACTGGGATTGGTGCCTCAGGGAACAACAGAAGGTACCTGTCCAGGTATCATCTGACATCTACCTGTGTAGGAGGAGGCTCCTGTGATTAATTAAGTTCCTGAGCATTGCCCAAATGGTCATCTTGACAGATAAACAGAAACTCCTCCCCATTCACATGCCTTTGTCTCTACTCTGTGAGAAGTTTTCACAACTCTTCCACAGCTTGAGCACTTAGATGGCTGCTGTTGGAGGCTAATGCCAATTAGCTCCCTGAGGCTATAGGCAGGGAAAATGTATGTTTCAATGAGTATCTTTCCTAAATATTTTTCTTTTAATATGATTTACTGTTGAATTGGACTTTTAATAAACATGATGAAGAGTTATTGAACAATGTTTCTAGTTGTTCCCTAGCCAAATATAGCATTATTCAGTGCAGAAGTGAATCCCAGTGTTTCACTGTTGACCAGCAAGCCATGCTGGTCGCTAACATGACATTGCATTACATTTCTAAATGTCCTTCCTTTAAATGCCATGCACCCTAATTTATGGGCTACAAAGGTCTACTTAGGAGCGACTTACTAATATTTAAACAGAAGGCTTAGACCTGATAAATTGTTTATTATGAGAGGTCAAACTTCTCCGAACAGGCTACAATGGTAGGGTTGAAGCCATGTGTGCACTGCCACTGTACTGGACAGCACAGTAGGTGCTGTGGTCCACTAGTGACACTTAACTTGTAGGCCCTGGGTACACCTTTTACTATACACTAGGGAATAGGTAAGTCTAATAAGCTAATTCTGTCTGGTTAGCAAGGGTAAAGTATGCAGAGGTCTACAGGTAGCAAAAAAAGATAGGGTTCTGCAAAAGGCGGCAAATTCAGGGTGAGCAACCAGAAAAAAGGGATTTCTTACACATAAATATACATTTTAGTAGTATGTACAAAAGGTTATAGCGGTGGCAAATGGAGAATCAGCAGTTTGTAAAAGCTAAATAGCCTTTTGACATGTACTAACCCTATTTTATCAGTCAGTAACCTGTTACGGAATCGTAAAATTGGGTTTGTGAGTCGGTATTTGGGATGGGCGTGTTAAGGGCGTTCCTTTCTAATAGCGAGTCATAGGGCAATGTGGTAGCAAAACATGTGCAGTTTATTCAAAGTGGTAACCCTTTCGCAAATGTGGGCATAAACATTTTTTAAGAGCAGGCAGTGGCCCCACAGACCACTGCTTACTCTTAAAATTTTAGTTTTTGAAATGCATCCCATTTTCCCTCCAGGGAAAAGGGCTGCATTACAAAAAAAATTGCTTTATTGAAAAAGCAATCAGAGATAGGATTGTCTGCTGACCCCAGCAGGCCATCATCCTTGTGATTTTGACTATTCTCACTGAGTCGCAAATTGTGACCTACCTCATGAATATTGATGAGACAGGTCCATTTGCTACCCACTGGGAATAGCAAAAAATGTCAAACACACTGGCCCACATGCATCAAGCATTTTTGGAGTCGCAAACGGTGCGATTCCTTAAAATCGGCCGTTTGCGATTCCAAAAATGCTTTTTGGAATGCATCAAGCATTTTTTGAAATCGCAACATTTTTGCGATTTCCAAAAATGCGATTGCTTTTAGGAAATCGCAAATTTGCGATTTCCTAAAAGCAATGCATGAATACTTTTGAAATTGCGAATTCGCAATTAGAGGGACAAATTTACAGAGTAGTTGAACTACTCGGTAAATTTGCAAAAAGTGTAATTAACACTTTTAACGCATTTTAAAAGCATTCATGTTACGGACACACATGTCCTTAGGACATATGTGTGTGCAACATGATGCGAAAAATACATTTCAGGGGTGCAGGGGGGGGTTCATTTGAACCCCCCTCACCACCCTTGAAATGCAATCAGGATTTGCGATTTTGAAATTGCGAATTCGCAATTCCCATGCATTCCTATGGGCCTTTTGGCCCATAGGAATGAATGGGAATTGCGATTTCCCAATTTCAAAATCGCATTTTTTATGCGATTCGGTAGAAATTGCGATTTCTACCGAATTGCATAAATATTTAAAAAATAATCATGCATAGGCTTTTGTGAATTCTAAATTGCGATTCGCTTTTTATCGCAATTTAGAAGTCGCAAAAGCCGAGATTGATGCATGTGGGCCACTGTGTTGTACATCCTATTTTGCGACTTCCTAATTGCGAGTCCCAAAAAGTCAAATAAGGAACTGCAAAATGTAGCGTTAGCACATGTGGCCCCTTTTATTTTGGTGAGCAGACCTATTTTCTGTCCCACTCAGACCCTGAAAGTTTCACAGATATTTGTCTCGTGTCATTGTTTCATTCTCCCTAGAAACATCCATGCTGCAGATATGTTAATAAACTTTGCAACGCGCCCAGGCAGTGCTCTCAGGCCTACGCCGTCCAAAGAGCACGGAATCTGTTTACCCTGCACGTTTCTATCAGACTGCAGCTCAAAGCACATTTCCTGACGAGGAATCCATTCTACTGTAATTCTATGACCATTTCCTTCGCGTCCTTTAAAAAAAGCCTTCCGAGTCCCCTTTGAAAACAAATACAGCCGCGAGAGAGGAAATGGCCGCATAGATATGGAAAGCGCGCGCACAGTGCATTTTCTCATCTAAATGCTTAAACATCTTGTGCTGTTCCTCGCAACAATTGAGCCGAAGATTGATGTCCTGGCGGATAATGCAGCGAGGAACTGCGTTTGAAAAATACCAGATCCTCCCCAGTCGCCTCTCTGCATGTGCCAGGATACGGGCTAGAAAAGTGCCAACCTAGAGAGTTAATGTTCAACCCGCTACAGTCATAGGTGTATGGGACGGGGAAAGAGATGGATCGCGCCGACACTCCCTGCACTCCAGACTATTTAGCCATGCATGTAGTTCCTTGTAAGTTTCCTTGTCTAATTAGCTGCAGAGCTGCTCCGTCTTCATCCTGTGATGCCTCGCCGTCATAGGGAAGAGGAGGCCCGGCCTGTCGCCGACCATGATGGAGCAGCGCTTGATTGTGCTACAAGATGTCCCGTGGACTCATTCCAGACTGTTTTGACTAATCATCAACTTTGGGCCGCATACACATCTCATGCTGCCTGTCGCTCTGCACTCTAGGTGGGACCGCGGGCAATTTGAGTGGCGACCTGAAGGGCCTACGCGCCTGTTACAGTAGGAAGCTGCCAGATTACTTTGTTTATTAAAAAAATAGTCATATCGCGAGCTGCTCTTTCACTGCGCAAAGTCGCGATAGCAATTTGGGTACCTGAAGACGTTTTGTGGGAAGACCTTGAAAGACGTGTCAATGCCTGCACACTTTATGAAACAAAAAAATGACTGCCATTGTACAACATATGCACACATTCATTTTTTTTTTAATTTCAGTAATTTTTATTGAAAATAAAAAGCATATTTACATGGTACAGAGTATAACACATGGGGGATGGGAAAAGACAGGAAAAAAGCGGGGGGGGGGGGGGTACAGGGGGGGGGGGGCAATCGCACACATTCTTTTTTAAAAACATTTTAGAGTTCAATATTTTTAGTTGATTCAGTACTTGGAAATGTGCCTGAATAACAACAGTGTAAACAGACCTCGGACTTCTCAGCATACTATTCCAAAAGGAATCCTACCGATTATAATGTGCACTCCACAACGGTGGTCGCTTCTTAGGTGCACTCTGACATTTCGAATCTAATAGACACTCAAAAGTTAAGGGAAGAATTTCTGTAATTGGAAAAACCTTAGTGCTCTGTTAAAAGCACCACTGCAATTCAAAGGAGAACAGTAACGAGGGGAATAGGGGGTAGTATTCCTGATTCTCTGGACATTTCTAGTTTCTGACAGTACCCACAAGGTCCTTAAACTAGTAATTAAAAGCTAGTCATTCCCCTACTCCAAAGCGATTGCTGCCCGGGCAGCAGTAACTTACAAGGATAGTCCAACTCCCTTGTTAACTCCGGCTTGACAGTGCAGCTCTCTGCAAGTCATATTGTTACTAAAGCTTTAAAATATACATGTCTTGATCCACTCAGAGCAGTATTACTCTTACACCGCATGCTATTGACTGTTCGGTGCATAATTCCATCTTCCAGGGAGTGCTTCCATTTGATTGCATTAAGGACTATTTTATCTTTTTAATGCTTAATAATAATAATTCCTATTTGTAAAGCGTTATCATATCACCCTTAAGGGTTTCAAGGTGCTTGGGGCAGTCAGGGTAAGTGAGCTACTGCCCAGAGTCCAAACAAAAGTTATTGTGTTGTTCCTGAGGGAGAGAAGGAAATGCTACAGTCTGGGATGCAGGTGAATTATGGCAGGGTAACCAGGCGGTAACCCTGGGAATCCATTTTGTTGGATTTAATGCCCTCACACACCCTTTCAGGTGTCATGCTTCATCATTTGGGCCTGCTCCTCGTCGGGTCGGCGGTGCAATACCCAACGGGCAACACCTCGTAGAGGGGCTCTTTGGCGGAGATCTTTTTCCAACAGCCGTATGGATGAAGTGCGGGTGTGGGGCCAGAACTTAAGGGTAGACGTGATGTAGTGTGGGAAATTAAAATAAAGCTAGTGGTACTACTTTATTTTTACTTTATTATTTACTTTATTCATAAGGGCCACTGCTTTGGTTAAAAACGATATATTCTAGAGAAGAGTGGTGGAAATGATGAAGCATGACACCTGAAAGGGTGTGTGAGGGCATTAAATCCAACAAAATGGATTCCCAGGGTTACCGCCTGGTTACCCTGCCATAATTCACCTGCATCCCAGACTGTAGCATTTCCTTCTCTCCCTCAGGAACAGCACGATAACTTTTGTTTGGACTTATCAGTTGGGCACGTCGTGTCTGGACCTTCTACTCTTTCAGAGCAGTAATAGCCCATCATTCCTCTCTTTGATATCGACTACTGCCCAGAGTCACATGATGTTGACCTGATCTGCCGCCAGCGATCGAACCATGAGCCCCGCATTTCGGAGTCAGCCTTTCTGGCCGCTGCACAAAACCTCTCCTCGTTGCTTGTAGCAATCAGGGCTATAGCCAGCAGTGTGTGTTTAGGGGGGCATTGCCAGGGCTTTAAGTGGGCTGGGTCCTGCTGGGGCTCAGCACCGGCAGCTTTAAAAAGCAGGTGCTGCGACGGGTCTTTATTGGGCTCTCCATTTTTTTCCTCACCATCAGGGTGAAATAAATCTAAACTCTGCAGCAGTGCCACCCTTCATTGCCTTTGATGTAGCTTCAAAAAAACTCATATTAGTACTTTCCTTATCATTTACGAAACAAAGCATTTTCAATATTATATACAAAGAATCTATAGCTGTTGCTAATTTATCTTACACAACTAACAACCATTGATAAAGCCAATAGTGCTCCCTTGCTTGTTGTAGTGTAATGTTACTTGTATTATATATCTGGATGCAATGACAATAGCATATTTACAAAAAGGGGTGGTGAGGGACAGAGTCTCTGAATTAAACAGAATACTCTCACCCAGTCAAGAGATCAGGGCTAGATCCAACACCGTTTTTTAGCTCACTGCACCATCCCAGTTTCAGAACCTGGCTGTATGCAAATTAGTCTGTTCCTGTCCCAGTGCATGATGGGAACAGGGCAAACCAAACTACAAAAGCCAATTCTTACACTGGGAAGGAAACAAGCTACCGGGGACCGGTTTCTGGCATTTCAGCCTCTTCGGCCCGGCTTGCTTGAATCCTGATGGTGCAATGAGCAAGGGACTCACATCTGAGCATACCCTTCCACGCTTAGGGTGGACAAAAATATTTACAAAAAGGGGTGGTGAGGGACAGAGTCTCTGAATTAAACAGAATACTCTCACCCAGTCAAGAGATCAGGGCTAGATCCAACACCGTTTTTTAGCTCACTGCACCATCCCAGTTTCAGAACCTGGCTGTATGCAAATTAGTCTGTTCCTGTCCCAGTGCATGATGGGAACAGGGCAAACCAAACTACAAAAGCCAATTCTTACACTGGGAAGGAAACAAGCTACCGGGGACCGGTTTCTGGCATTTCAGCCTCTTCGGCCCGGCTTGCTTGAATCCTGATGGTGCAATGAGCAAGGGACTCACATCTGAGCATACCCTTCCACGCTTAGGGTGGACAAAAATATTTACAAAAAGGGGTGGTGAGGGACAGAGTCTCTGAATTAAACAGAATACTCTCACCCAGTCAAGAGATCAGGGCTAGATCCAACACCGTTTTTTAGCTCACTGCACCATCCCAGTTTCAGAACCTGGCTGTATGCAAATTAGTCTGTTCCTGTCCCAGTGCATGATGGGAACAGGGCAAACCAAACTACAAAAGCCAATTCTTACACTGGGAAGGAAACAAGCTACCGGGGACCGGTTTCTGGCATTTCAGCCTCTTCGGCCCGGCTTGCTTGAATCCTGATGGTGCAATGAGCAAGGGACTCACATCTGAGCATACCCTTCCACGCTTAGGGTGGACAAAAATATTTACAAAAAGGGGTGGTGAGGGACAGAGTCTCTGAATTAAACAGAATACTCTCACCCAGTCAAGAGATCAGGGCTAGATCCAACACCGTTTTTTAGCTCACTGCACCATCCCAGTTTCAGAACCTGGCTGTATGCAAATTAGTCTGTTCCTCTCCCAGTGCATGATGGGAACAGGGCAAACCAAACTACAAAAGCCAATTCTTACACTGGGAAGGAAACAAGCTACCGGGGACCGGTTTCTGGCATTTCAGCCTCTTCGGCCCGGCTTGCTTGAATCCTGATGGTGCAATGAGCAAGGGACTCACATCTGAGCATACCCTTCCACGCTTAGGGTGGACAAAAATATTTACAAAAAGGGGTGGTGAGGGACAGAGTCTCTGAATTAAACAGAATACTCTCACCCAGTCAAGAGATCAGGGCTAGATCCAACACCGTTTTTTAGCTCACTGCACCATCCCAGTTTCAGAACCTGGCTGTATGCAAATTAGTCTGTTCCTGTCCCAGTGCATGATGGGAACAGGGCAAACCAAACTACAAAAGCCAATTCTTACACTGGGAAGGAAACAAGCTACCGGGGACCGGTTTCTGGCATTTCAGCCTCTTCGGCCCGGCTTGCTTGAATCCTGATGGTGCAATGAGCAAGGGACTCACATCTGAGCATACCCTTCCACGCTTAGGGTGGACAAAAATATTTACAAAAAGGGGTGGTGAGGGACAGAGTCTCTGAATTAAACAGAATACTCTCACCCAGTCAAGAGATCAGGGCTAGATCCAACACCGTTTTTTAGCTCACTGCACCATCCCAGTTTCAGAACCTGGCTGTATGCAAATTAGTCTGTTCCTGTCCCAGTGCATGATGGGAACAGGGCAAACCAAACTACAAAAGCCAATTCTTACACTGGGAAGGAAACAAGCTACCGGGGACCGGTTTCTGGCATTTCAGCCTCTTCGGCCCGGCTTGCTTGAATCCTGATGGTGCAATGAGCAAGGGACTCACATCTGAGCATACCCTTCCACGCTTAGGGTGGACAAAAATATTTACAAAAAGGGGTGGTGAGGGACAGAGTCTCTGAATTAAACAGAATACTCTCACCCAGTCAAGAGATCAGGGCTAGATCCAACACCGTTTTTTAGCTCACTGCACCATCCCAGTTTCAGAACCTGGCTGTATGCAAATTAGTCTGTTCCTGTCCCAGTGCATGATGGGAACAGGGCAAACCAAACTACAAAAGCCAATTCTTACACTGGGAAGGAAACAAGCTACCGGGGACCGGTTTCTGGCATTTCAGCCTCTTCGGCCCGGCTTGCTTGAATCCTGATGGTGCAATGAGCAAGGGACTCACATCTGAGCATACCCTTCCACGCTTGGGGTGGACAAAAATATTTACAAAAAGGGGTGGTGAGGGACAGAGTCTCTGAATTAAACAGAATACTCTCACCCAGTCAAGAGATCAGGGCTAGATCCAACACCGTTTTTTAGCTCACTGCACCATCCCAGTTTCAGAACCTGGCTGTATGCAAATTAGTCTGTTCCTGTCCCAGTGCATGATGGGAACAGGGCAAACCAAACTACAAAAGCCAATTCTTACACTGGGAAGGAAACAAGCTACCGGGGACCGGTTTCTGGCATTTCAGCCTCTTCGGCCCGGCTTGCTTGAATCCTGATGGTGCAATGAGCAAGGGACTCACATCTGAGCATACCCTTCCACGCTTAGGGTGGACAAAAATATTTACAAAAAGGGGTGGTGAGGGACAGAGTCTCTGAATTAAACAGAATACTCTCACCCAGTCAAGAGATCAGGGCTAGATCCAACACCGTTTTTTAGCTCACTGCACCATCCCAGTTTCAGAACCTGGCTGTATGCAAATTAGTCTGTTCCTGTCCCAGTGCATGATGGGAACAGGGCAAACCAAACTACAAAAGCCAATTCTTACACTGGGAAGGAAACAAGCTACCGGGGACCGGTTTCTGGCATTTCAGCCTCTTCGGCCCGGCTTGCTTGAATCCTGATGGTGCAATGAGCAAGGGACTCACATCTGAGCATACCCTTCCACGCTTAGGGTGGACAAAAATATTTACAAAAAGGGGTGGTGAGGGACAGAGTCTCTGAATTAAACAGAATACTCTCACCCAGTCAAGAGATCAGGGCTAGATCCAACACCGTTTTTTAGCTCACTGCACCATCCCAGTTTCAGAACCTGGCTGTATGCAAATTAGTCTGTTCCTGTCCCAGTGCATGATGGGAACAGGGCAAACCAAACTACAAAAGCCAATTCTTACACTGGGAAGGAAACAAGCTACCGGGGACCGGTTTCTGGCATTTCAGCCTCTTCGGCCCGGCTTGCTTGAATCCTGATGGTGCAATGAGCAAGGGACTCACATCTGAGCATACCCTTCCACGCTTAGGGTGGACAAAAATATTTACAAAAAGGGGTGGTGAGGGACAGAGTCTCTGAATTAAACAGAATACTCTCACCCAGTCAAGAGATCAGGGCTAGATCCAACACCGTTTTTTAGCTCACTGCACCATCCCAGTTTCAGAACCTGGCTGTATGCAAATTAGTCTGTTCCTGTCCCAGTGCATGATGGGAACAGGGCAAACCAAACTACAAAAGCCAATTCTTACACTGGGAAGGAAGCAAGCTACCGGGGACCAGTTTCTGGCATTTCAGCCTCTTCGGCCCGGCTTGCTTGAATCCTGATGGTGCAATGAGCAAGGGACTCACATCTGAGCATACCCTTCCACGCTTAGGGTGGACAAAAATATTTACAAAAAGGGGTGGTGAGGGACAGAGTCTCTGAATTAAACAGAATACTCTCACCCAGTCAAGAGATCAGGGCTAGATCCAACACCGTTTTTTAGCTCACTGCACCATCCCAGTTTCAGAACCTGGCTGTATGCAAATTAGTCTGTTCCTGTCCCAGTGCATGATGGGAACAGGGCAAACCAAACTACAAAAGCCAATTCTTACACTGGGAAGGAAACAAGCTACCGGGGACCGGTTTCTGGCATTTCAGCCTCTTCGGCCCGGCTTGCTTGAATCCTGATGGTGCAATGAGCAAGGGACTCACATCTGAGCATACCCTTCCACGCTTAGGGTGGACAAAAATATTTACAAAAAGGGGTGGTGAGGGACAGAGTCTCTGAATTAAACAGAATACTCTCACCCAGTCAAGAGATCAGGGCTAGATCCAACACCGTTTTTTAGCTCACTGCACCATCCCAGTTTCAGAACCTGGCTGTATGCAAATTAGTCTGTTCCTGTCCCAGTGCATGATGGGAACAGGGCAAACCAAACTACAAAAGCCAATTCTTACACTGGGAAGGAAACAAGCTACCGGGGACCGGTTTCTGGCATTTCAGCCTCTTCGGCCCGGCTTGCTTGAATCCTGATGGTGCAATGAGCAAGGGACTCACATCTGAGCATACCCTTCCACGCTTAGGGTGGACAAAAATATTTACAAAAAGGGGTGGTGAGGGACAGAGTCTCTGAATTAAACAGAATACTCTCACCCAGTCAAGAGATCAGGGCTAGATCCAACACCGTTTTTTAGCTCACTGCACCATCCCAGTTTCAGAACCTGGCTGTATGCAAATTAGTCTGTTCCTCTCCCAGTGCATGATGGGAACAGGGCAAACCAAACTACAAAAGCCAATTCTTACACTGGGAAGGAAACAAGCTACCGGGGACCGGTTTCTGGCATTTCAGCCTCTTCGGCCCGGCTTGCTTGAATCCTGATGGTGCAATGAGCAAGGGACTCACATCTGAGCATACCCTTCCACGCTTAGGGTGGACAAAAATATTTACAAAAAGGGGTGGTGAGGGACAGAGTCTCTGAATTAAACAGAATACTCTCACCCAGTCAAGAGATCAGGGCTAGATCCAACACCGTTTTTTAGCTCACTGCACCATCCCAGTTTCAGAACCTGGCTGTATGCAAATTAGTCTGTTCCTGTCCCAGTGCATGATGGGAACAGGGCAAACCAAACTACAAAAGCCAATTCTTACACTGGGAAGGAAACAAGCTACCGGGGACCGGTTTCTGGCATTTCAGCCTCTTCGGCCCGGCTTGCTTGAATCCTGATGGTGCAATGAGCAAGGGACTCACATCTGAGCATACCCTTCCACGCTTAGGGTGGACAAAAATATTTACAAAAAGGGGTGGTGAGGGACAGAGTCTCTGAATTAAACAGAATACTCTCACCCAGTCAAGAGATCAGGGCTAGATCCAACACCGTTTTTTAGCTCACTGCACCATCCCAGTTTCAGAACCTGGCTGTATGCAAATTAGTCTGTTCCTGTCCCAGTGCATGATGGGAACAGGGCAAACCAAACTACAAAAGCCAATTCTTACACTGGGAAGGAAACAAGCTACCGGGGACCGGTTTCTGGCATTTCAGCCTCTTCGGCCCGGCTTGCTTGAATCCTGATGGTGCAATGAGCAAGGGACTCACATCTGAGCATACCCTTCCACGCTTAGGGTGGACAAAAATATTTACAAAAAGGGGTGGTGAGGGACAGAGTCTCTGAATTAAACAGAATACTCTCACCCAGTCAAGAGATCAGGGCTAGATCCAACACCGTTTTTTAGCTCACTGCACCATCCCAGTTTCAGAACCTGGCTGTATGCAAATTAGTCTGTTCCTGTCCCAGTGCATGATGGGAACAGGGCAAACCAAACTACAAAAGCCAATTCTTACACTGGGAAGGAAACAAGCTACCGGGGACCGGTTTCTGGCATTTCAGCCTCTTCGGCCCGGCTTGCTTGAATCCTGATGGTGCAATGAGCAAGGGACTCACATCTGAGCATACCCTTCCACGCTTGGGGTGGACAAAAATATTTACAAAAAGGGGTGGTGAGGGACAGAGTCTCTGAATTAAACAGAATACTCTCACCCAGTCAAGAGATCAGGGCTAGATCCAACACCGTTTTTTAGCTCACTGCACCATCCCAGTTTCAGAACCTGGCTGTATGCAAATTAGTCTGTTCCTGTCCCAGTGCATGATGGGAACAGGGCAAACCAAACTACAAAAGCCAATTCTTACACTGGGAAGGAAACAAGCTACCGGGGACCGGTTTCTGGCATTTCAGCCTCTTCGGCCCGGCTTGCTTGAATCCTGATGGTGCAATGAGCAAGGGACTCACATCTGAGCATACCCTTCCACGCTTAGGGTGGACAAAAATATTTACAAAAAGGGGTGGTGAGGGACAGAGTCTCTGAATTAAACAGAATACTCTCACCCAGTCAAGAGATCAGGGCTAGATCCAACACCGTTTTTTAGCTCACTGCACCATCCCAGTTTCAGAACCTGGCTGTATGCAAATTAGTCTGTTCCTGTCCCAGTGCATGATGGGAACAGGGCAAACCAAACTACAAAAGCCAATTCTTACACTGGGAAGGAAACAAGCTACCGGGGACCGGTTTCTGGCATTTCAGCCTCTTCGGCCCGGCTTGCTTGAATCCTGATGGTGCAATGAGCAAGGGACTCACATCTGAGCATACCCTTCCACGCTTAGGGTGGACAAAAATATTTACAAAAAGGGGTGGTGAGGGACAGAGTCTCTGAATTAAACAGAATACTCTCACCCAGTCAAGAGATCAGGGCTAGATCCAACACCGTTTTTTAGCTCACTGCACCATCCCAGTTTCAGAACCTGGCTGTATGCAAATTAGTCTGTTCCTGTCCCAGTGCATGATGGGAACAGGGCAAACCAAACTACAAAAGCCAATTCTTACACTGGGAAGGAAACAAGCTACCGGGGACCGGTTTCTGGCATTTCAGCCTCTTCGGCCCGGCTTGCTTGAATCCTGATGGTGCAATGAGCAAGGGACTCACATCTGAGCATACCCTTCCACGCTTAGGGTGGACAAAAATATTTACAAAAAGGGGTGGTGAGGGACAGAGTCTCTGAATTAAACAGAATACTCTCACCCAGTCAAGAGATCAGGGCTAGATCCAACACCGTTTTTTAGCTCACTGCACCATCCCAGTTTCAGAACCTGGCTGTATGCAAATTAGTCTGTTCCTGTCCCAGTGCATGATGGGAACAGGGCAAACCAAACTACAAAAGCCAATTCTTACACTGGGAAGGAAACAAGCTACCGGGGACCGGTTTCTGGCATTTCAGCCTCTTCGGCCCGGCTTGCTTGAATCCTGATGGTGCAATGAGCAAGGGACTCACATCTGAGCATACCCTTCCACGCTTAGGGTGGACAAAAATATTTACAAAAAGGGGTGGTGAGGGACAGAGTCTCTGAATTAAACAGAATACTCTCACCCAGTCAAGAGATCAGGGCTAGATCCAACACCGTTTTTTAGCTCACTGCACCATCCCAGTTTCAGAACCTGGCTGTATGCAAATTAGTCTGTTCCTGTCCCAGTGCATGATGGGAACAGGGCAAACCAAACTACAAAAGCCAATTCTTACACTGGGAAGGAAACAAGCTACCGGGGACCGGTTTCTGGCATTTCAGCCTCTTCGGCCCGGCTTGCTTGAATCCTGATGGTGCAATGAGCAAGGGACTCACATCTGAGCATACCCTTCCACGCTTAGGGTGGACAAAAATATTTACAAAAAGGGGTGGTGAGGGACAGAGTCTCTGAATTAAACAGAATACTCTCACCCAGTCAAGAGATCAGGGCTAGATCCAACACCGTTTTTTAGCTCACTGCACCATCCCGGTTTCAGAACCTGGCTGTATGCAAATTAGTCTGTTCCTGTCCCAGTGCATGATGGGAACAGGGCAAACCAAACTACAAAAGCCAATTCTTACACTGGGAAGGAAACAAGCTACCGGGGACCGGTTTCTGGCATTTCAGCCTCTTCGGCCCGGCTTGCTTGAATCCTGATGGTGCAATGAGCAAGGGACTCACATCTGAGCATACCCTTCCACGCTTAGGGTGGACAAAAATATTTACAAAAAGGGGTGGTGAGGGACAGAGTCTCTGAATTAAACAGAATACTCTCACCCAGTCAAGAGATCAGGGCTAGATCCAACACCGTTTTTTAGCTCACTGCACCTGCCCAGTTTCAGAACCTGGCTGTATGCAAATTAGTCTGTTCCTGTCCCAGTGCATGATGGGAACAGGGCAAACCAAACTACTAAAGCCAATTCTTACACTGGGAAGGAAACAAGCTACCGGGGACCGGTTTCTGGCATTTCAGCCTCTTCGGCCCGGCTTGCTTGAATCCTGATGGTGCAATGAGCAAGGGACTCACATCTGAGCATACCCTTCCACGCTTAGGGTGGACAAAAATATTTACAAAAAGGGGTGGTGAGGGACAGAGTCTCTGAATTAAACAGAATACTCTCACCCAGTCAAGAGATCAGGGCTAGATCCAACACCGTTTTTTAGCTCACTGCACCATCCCAGTTTCAGAACCTGGCTGTATGCAAATTAGTCTGTTCCTGTCCCAGTGCATGATGGGAACAGGGCAAACCAAACTACAAAAGCCAATTCTTACACTGGGAAGGAAACAAGCTACCGGGGACCGGTTTCTGGCATTTCAGCCTCTTCGGCCCGGCTTGCTTGAATCCTGATGGTGCAATGAGCAAGGGACTCACATCTGAGCATACCCTTCCACGCTTAGGGTGGACAAAAATATTTACAAAAAGGGGTGGTGAGGGACAGAGTCTCTGAATTAAACAGAATACTCTCACCCAGTCAAGAGATCAGGGCTAGATCCAACACCGTTTTTTAGCTCACTGCACCATCCCAGTTTCAGAACCTGGCTGTATGCAAATTAGTCTGTTCCTGTCCCAGTGCATGATGGGAACAGGGCAAACCAAACTACAAAAGCCAATTCTTACACTGGGAAGGAAACAAGCTACCGGGGACCGGTTTCTGGCATTTCAGCCTCTTCGGCCCGGCTTGCTTGAATCCTGATGGTGCAATGAGCAAGGGACTCACATCTGAGCATACCCTTCCACGCTTAGGGTGGACAAAAATATTTACAAAAAGGGGTGGTGAGGGACAGAGTCTCTGAATTAAACAGAATACTCTCACCCAGTCAAGAGATCAGGGCTAGATCCAACACCGTTTTTTAGCTCACTGCACCATCCCAGTTTCAGAACCTGGCTGTATGCAAATTAGTCTGTTCCTGTCCCAGTGCATGATGGGAACAGGGCAAACCAAACTACAAAAGCCAATTCTTACACTGGGAAGGAAACAAGCTACCGGGGACCGGTTTCTGGCATTTCAGCCTCTTCGGTCCGGCTTGCTTGAATCCTGATGGTGCAATGAGCAAGGGACTCACATCTGAGCATACCCTTCCACGCTTGGGGTGGACAAAAATATTTACAAAAAGGGGCGGTGAGGGAAAGAGTCTCTGAATTAAACAGAATACTCTCACCCAGTCAAGAGATCAGGGCTAGATCCAACACCGTTTTTTAGCTCACTGCACCATCCCAGTTTCAGAACCTGGCTGTATGCAAATTAGTCTGTTCCTGTCCCAGTGCATGATGGGAACAGGGCAAACCAAACTACAAAAGCCAATTCTTACACTGGGAAGGAAACAAGCTACCGGGGACCGGTTTCTGGCATTTCAGCCTCTTCGGCCCGGCTTGCTTGAATCCTGATGGTGCAATGAGCAAGGGACTCACATCTGAGCATACCCTTCCACGCTTAGGGTGGACAAAAATATTTACAAAAAGGGGTGGTGAGGGACAGAGTCTCTGAATTAAACAGAATACTCTCACCCAGTCAAGAGATCAGGGCTAGATCCAACACCGTTTTTTAGCTCACTGCACCATCCCAGTTTCAGAACCTGGCTGTATGCAAATTAGTCTGTTCCTGTCCCAGTGCATGATGGGAACAGGGCAAACCAAACTACAAAAGCCAATTCTTACACTGGGAAGGAAACAAGCTACCGGGGACCGGTTTCTGGCATTTCAGCCTCTTCGGCCCGGCTTGCTTGAATCCTGATGGTGCAATGAGCAAGGGACTCACATCTGAGCATACCCTTCCACGCTTAGGGTGGACAAAAATATTTACAAAAAGGGGTGGTGAGGGACAGAGTCTCTGAATTAAACAGAATACTCTCACCCAGTCAAGAGATCAGGGCTAGATCCAACACCGTTTTTTAGCTCACTGCACCATCCCAGTTTCAGAACCTGGCTGTATGCAAATTAGTCTGTTCCTGTCCCAGTGCATGATGGGAACAGGGCAAACCAAACTACAAAAGCCAATTCTTACACTGGGAAGGAAACAAGCTACCGGGGACCGGTTTCTGGCATTTCAGCCTCTTCGGCCCGGCTTGCTTGAATCCTGATGGTGCAATGAGCAAGGGACTCACATCTGAGCATACCCTTCCACGCTTAGGGTGGACAAAAATATTTACAAAAAGGGGTGGTGAGGGACAGAGTCTCTGAATTAAACAGAATACTCTCACCCAGTCAAGAGATCAGGGCTAGATCCAACACCGTTTTTTAGCTCACTGCACCATCCCAGTTTCAGAACCTGGCTGTATGCAAATTAGTCTGTTCCTGTCCCAGTGCATGATGGGAACAGGGCAAACCAAACTACAAAAGCCAATTCTTACACTGGGAAGGAAACAAGCTACCGGGGACCGGTTTCTGGCATTTCAGCCTCTTCGGCCCGGCTTGCTTGACTGGGTAAGAGTGGTCTGCTCAATTCAGACACTCTGTTCATCACCACCCCCTTTTGTAAATCGATTTTGGCCACTATAGGTGTGGCAGGGTATACTCAGACATGAGTCCCTTTCTCACTGCTCCATCAGGATTCAAGCAAGCCGGGCCGAAGAGGCTGAAATGCCAGAAACCGGTCCCCGGTAGCTTGTCTCCTTTCTGGTAAAGAATTGGCTTGGTAGTTTAGTCTGCCCTGTTCCCATGATGCACTGGGCCAGGGACAGACTGATTTGCATATAGCCAGGTTCTGAGCTGGGATGGGGCAGTGAGATAAATAACGGTGATGGATCAAGCCCTGATCTTTGGACTGGGTAAGAGTGGTCTGCTCAATTCAGACACTCTGTTCATCACCACCCCCTTTTGTAAATCGATTTTGGCCACTATAGGTGTGGCAGGGTATACTCAGACATGAGTCCCTTTCTCACTGCTCCATCAGGATTCAAGCAAGCCGGGCCGAAGAGGCTGAAATGCCAGAAACCGGTCCCCGGTAGCTTGTCTCCTTTCTGGTAAAGAATTGGCTTGGTAGTTTAGTCTGCCCTGTTCCCATGATGCACTGGGCCAGGGACAGACTGATTTGCATATAGCCAGGTTCTGAGCTGGGATGGGGCAGTGAGATAAATAACGGTGATGGATCAAGCCCTGATCTTTGGACTGGGTAAGAGTGGTCTGCTCAATTCAGACACTCTGTTCATCACCACCCCCTTTTGTAAAGCAATGACAATAGCAGCAAAATAATAGATGGGCAGCACACTATGCTAAGCACAGATTTTTAGCTTACTTGTTTTAAAGCCACCCCCTTAATTATATCGGCCACACTCCTTTGAGAGACCCCCCACACACAGATGTTTTCATCAAAGCCCTGGGCATTGCCCTTCAGCAATGACAACATGATGGAAGGACCTTTTATCATTAGTCAATTTGGATAACATATAAATATAAATTTACAGGATATTTTGGGATTCTCCTTCAAGGAAAAGATGAATAGTACACAGACAGTAACATCGATAAAAACTGAATAAGATTAGGCCTCAAGATGGCGGTCACACTCTGAGAGTGCTCCGGACCACCTCCGTCATCCGGCTTTCATCCACCGCTGCCAGACCTTCACTGACCCATCTGCCCACTGGATAGTGCTCCCGGGACTGCCCGCTGTCCCCCTGGTGTCCTTAGAGGGCCGCGGCGAGTCCCGCATCAGCCCGCTGCCTCCTTTGCTGCCCGGGGCCGCCTTTACCAACAATGGTTGATTTGAAAAGAAAATGCCTCCCACTTATGTTTCAAAAAGCTCTTACTTATGAGCAACACATCCACTCGGATTAGATATGTTCGGTATGTTTATTTATACCATGAATTCAACCATCAATTCAGGAAATTCTGTACATTTCATGTCAGACAAAGAACACCAAATAATTAACTCAAGATTTGAAACATACAAAAAGAAAAAATCACAAGTACATCTACTGTACACAACAAAGCATGACATTAATTTTAGAAAAATTCACAAAAAGTCAAAAAATGAGAACTTCTTTTTACAGTAATAAACAAAGTCACAAATGAAAGGGGATATCACGATACATCAATTCATCAATTGTTGCACAACACTCGTTTTTCTAGGGTCGTGTTTGTTATATGTAATGGATGCCTGTTATTTCTATCCCCTTTTTGTGAATTTTTCTAAAATTAATGTCATGCTTTGTTGTGTACAGTAGATGTACTTGTGATTTTTTCTTTTTGTATGTTTCAAATCTTGAGTTAATTATTTGGTGTTCTTTGTCTGACATGAAATGTACAGAATTTCCTGAATTGATGGTTGAATTCATGGTATAAATAAACATACCGAACATATCTAATCCGAGTGGATGTGTTGCTCATAAGTAAGAGCTTTTTGAAACATAAGTGGGAGGCATTTTCTTTTCAAATCAACCACTATAGCTAAGGTCCAGCCTCTCCACTTGCTAAGGACCTAACTCCTTCACTCTAACAGCCTTTACCAACAAGGCGGCCCCCAGATAGCGCGGACTGCGGTCCGGCCGATCGCGGCCCTGCGGGCCTGTGCACACTGGCTCCTTGCTGAGGGGAGAGGCGGTGACATGGTGGAGGCGGCCTTTGCCACGGGAGCCTGCGGCGGCAGGCGGGGATGACACCCGAGGACTCGGAGGGTCCTGAGCCCGCACAGGAGGCGGCCCCCTGAGGTGGAGTAACGGCTGGTGTGCTGGCACTGCCGCCAGGAATGTGGGGCCGGAGGAGCTGTGGAGGCGGCCTGTAAGTGCCCCACCGGTGCCCCCGCAGGAGTGACGGCCGACGAGGAACACCCGGCGGTGAGGAGTAATTGGAGGGTGAGGGGTGACTGAGGCCTGAACGGTCGGCCCTGTGGCCCTGGACTGCCCAGCTTGGCACCGCTGCACCCCGTGGAGGGGCCCCTGACCATGCGGAGGCCGGCCCTCAGGTCCCTCCTTCTTCCCTGGACGGCTGAGCCTTGACTCCCCGCTGGACTGGTGGGGAGAGGGCCTGCTGTTCGGCGGGGTGGAGGTGGGCCTGGTTTGCTTGGGGCCCGGGGGCCTTGGTACTATCATCCGCCGTGGGGCACCCCTCCTGCTTATCCTGGTGGATGACTCGCTGGCCTGGCTGCCCCCGCCTCCCTTGTGAGAGGAATTGCCTGGTGGCCTGGTGGGGATAACTCTGCCTTCTTGTCGGGTGGAATTTCTTCCTCCCTCCTCTCTACCCTTCCCCGGCACATTGGACTGGGAGTCCGGGGAGCTGACGGACTTGGCAAGGGGACGAGATTCTGCCACTGCGTGGGGTGGTGGGGGACGCTGATGAACAACTCTTCTGCTTCTCCCTAGCACGGACTGGCCTGCCTATCCTGGGATCATGGGGAAGCCCCGTGCCCTTCCATCCCCGGCCCCTCGACTCAAACGACGATGGAACAATTTGCGAAGACCGACAGAGGCCCTGGTGGTGGACCGTGGACGGGCTCTGGCCTGGCCGGGGAGGATCTCTCGACCATCTTGCAGGCGATCTCCACGTCTCAGGCATCTGTGGAGACTAAGATCAATGAGGTTCGTGTAGACGTGGCTTTAATCCGCGAAGACTTTCACAAGGCCACAGAACGCATCACCGAGGTGGTGATCCGTACCTCCACGTTGGAAAACGATATGAACACCCTCAAGTCTCAAGTGGCCCGACTCCAGTCGCAGACCTCAGAGCTACACCGGAGAGCAGAGGATGCGAAAACAGGGAGCGGTGCAACAATCTGCGCCTTTTTTTGGTTTCCCTGAAGGGGTGGAGACGGTCCATGTTGCCACCTTTATGGAGACCTGGCTCCGCTCCTAGATGCCTAAGGAGAAACTCTCCCCCTGGTTCGCGGTCGAACGGGCCCATCGTTCCCTTGCCCCCAAGCCACCGCCAGGCTCCCCGTCGCGCCCCATCATTCTTCGGCTTCTCAACTTCCGTGACAGAGACGCCATACTGGGGGCGGCCCGGGAGCTGGGGCCCTTGCACTATCAGGACTCTAAAATATTGGTGTTTCCAGATTACTCCAGGGAAGTCCAGACACAGCGTCGCTCGTACGACGAAGTCAAACAAAAGCTCAGAGCGATGGGCCTCCGACATGGACTCCTCTTCCCGGCCCACCTCAAAGTCATCTTACAAAACAAATCCTTCTACTTTGACTCGCCCCAGGCGGCATTGACTTGGCTTACAGAGGAACGTCCCCTCAGGACTGGGGGGTCCCACTCTCGTTCCCGCGGAGCTCCGGGGCGACAGGGTCGGCCTGCACCAAAACCTCAGCGACGTAGGACCGGATCACGGCAGAGGGAAGGCCGTCCAGCCGGGGGCTCCCGGTCGCCAGGGACACCGCCCGAGGCCCACAGGCTTAGGCCCAAGAGCAGAGATCCAACCCTCCACCACGGGCCTCGTCCCCGATTGATCTGAGCAGCGCCCCAGGCCCCAGTACCACCCTACAGCGCGCGCTGTCAGACTCGGACTTGTCGGTGAGCCCGGTGGTCCGTGGCTCGGATGGCCGAGTCCGGGTCCAGAGTGTCCCTGCCTCGAATGCTTGAGGCTCCACCCATGGCCTCTTCACCACTGTGACTACCCAGGACCCCGCACACCGACTCTAAAGGAGTTCCTCTGACTGCCTTGATGGTTCACTTATTTTGATTCTGTTCTGGGTCTTGGCAATCTATTTGCGTCATGTCTGGTTTTGCTGCTAACAATTCATCCGACCAAATTGAGGGGGGTCCGACCCAACCATGTCCCACTGTAGTCCTAGATAACCGTTCTAGTTTATCTCCTCACCTCCCTGGGAGGTGTTAGTATTTTTTAGGAACTGTTTAGGGCGACAGATGCTTCAATTCACGAAGTGTAGGGTGGGGGGTAAGGGAAGGGGTGGAGACCGTTGTCTCCCAGAAGTTTGTTTTTTCTCAGTTTGTTGTTTTTGGCCTCCTACGGGCCGCCAGGTTCTGTTTTCATTGGTAGCACACTGATATCTCCATTTTCGTCTACTGGCACACACACCGTCATCTCCTCAGCCCCTATCCAAGGGCTCCTACCCCAGGAGGGACTCCTTCCTTGACCCAATATGGCCCTCAGCGCACATCCGCGATACTCACCAACCCTCTTCGCACATGTCTCCCGTCCATAATAGACCCCTCCACATACTCTCCTGGAATGTAAATGGCCTGTTGGACCGTATTAAGCGGTCTGCAGTGCTTCGGGAGGCTCGCCGGCACATGCCTGACGCTTTGCTCCTCCAGGAGACGCATCTTATGGGCTTCCACTGTCAGTTCTTGGCCTGTTTCGGGTTCAACCGTGTATGGCACTCCGGCTTAGCCCGAGGTTCCCAGGGGGTGGCCATTCTCCTTAGGCGGGGGCTTCCCTTCACGCTGGTCACTGCCAAATCGGACACGCATGGGACGTATGTAGCCCTCTCAGGCCTGATTGAGGGGAACCCCGTAAACCTCATGTCCATCTATGTCCCTCCAACTCTCCTGGCATCCACTCTCCGGCGCATGACGCAGGTGATCTCCTCCCTTCCCCAGGGACTCACTGGCGTCGGGGGTGACTTCAATGCAGTCTTGCAGCCTTCCCATGACGTGTCGGGCCTCCCGACGGCGCAGTGGTTGGCCTCTGCGAGGAGCCTCGTGGGGTGGACCTCAACTATGGGTCTTTGCGACGTTTGGGGGATATAGCACCCCCGTAAGGAGCAATACACACATACTTCAGCTGCTCACCATACCCACTCCCGCATAAACCTGGTCCTCATGCCTGCCATGGACTGTCAACTGGTGTCGGGGGCGGATATCCTTCCCAGAAGGATTTCCGACCACTCCCCCGTCTCTATCCGTATAGGATCCCCCACCACGAGCCCCAGGGCGGTCTGGAGGCTGAACGCTTGGTTCCTGCAGGACCCCGTAATGGTGGAGTCCCTGGGTCAGGAAATGCGTCACTATTTCTCCACTAACACAGGCTCGGTCCCTTCCCAAGGAACCCTCTGGGAGGCCGGCAAGGCGGTGGTTCGAGGGTGGCCAGGGGATTGGTGCATGCCAAACATGGAGATCAGGTCACCCAATTGGCGCAGTTGGAGTCCCGGGCGATGCAGCTGGAGCTCGCTCAGTTAGCGGATGATACCGGCGACTCCTCTAGACACCTGGCAATAGTCCGAGACGAGATTCGACGATCTCCTTGGAGTCGGCCAAAATGCTCTGGTGCTCCTCAGTGGCACGCATATACGGCTGGGGGGCCAAAATGGCAAACTCCTTCACATTTTGGTGTCCTACCCCAGGGCTGACCGTATTATCCCGGAGATCTGGAAGGTCACGGGGGGCCCTCCGAGTGCCCTCGTAAGCCATCGCGCAAACCTTCGCACTCTACAACGAGTCTCTATACGCATCACGCCCCCCCCAGTTCCTCCTTAACGGACCTACTGGAGGAGTCTGGAATCCATCTGCCATGCCTCTTCCGAGAGGCCGCAGAGGCTCTGGACGGTCCTCTTACCCCAGAAGAAATTCATGGGGCTATCTCCCTGCTGCATTCCTGCAAGACGCCTGGACCTGACGGGTTCCCCCAGGAGTACTATGCGATCTTCTGGGATGACCTTGTTCCCCACTTGAAGGAGCCCTTCCACCAAGTGACCGAGGTGGGTTTCTTTCCAGCTGAATCGGATGTGGCCACCATTGTGGTCATCCCTAAGACACGTCCTCCCTCCCTGGAATGCTCGGACTACCGTCCGATCTCCTTGATCAACACCGAAAAAAAAAATTTCGCCACTGCGTTAGCCCAACGACTTCGACCATTGCTGCACGACCTTGTCCACCCTGACCAGTGTGGCTTCATCCCCTCCAGGGGCGCCCGCCACTGTATTCGTCGCCTTCATCTGGCGTTGGCTCACCTGCATCGGCTGTCCCCCTACCTCGCGCTGCTTCTCGTTGATTTCGAGAAAGCCTTTGACACGGTGAGCTGGGGGTACCTGGGCGACGTCCTGGAGAGAATGGGTTTCGGCCCTCCCTTCCCCCGCCTGATTGGCATCTTTTATCATAGCCCCAGCGCTCGGGTGCTTGTCAATGGCGAGCTGTCGGAACCATTCCCGATTCGAAGAGGCACCCGTCAGGGTTGTCCTCTCTCACCAGTTCTATTCGCACTGGTGATGGAGCCCCTTGCAGCGCTCATTCCGCAGAGCCCCCTTATCAAGGGCTGGGCCTGGGATCTGAGCCAGGTGGACAAAATCGCCCTATATGCGGACGATGTCCTGCTCTACCTGGAGGACACGGAACACTCCGGTCCTAGGGCTCTCGAGGTCCTTAAGGCGTTCTAACAAGTCTCGGGGCTTCGGCTCAACCCGAAGAAGTCCACCCTGGTCCCCCTGCACCCCTCCCGGGTGTTTTTTGACTGGCAGGAGGTGATCCCCCTTCGGAGGCAATCATTTAAATACCTCGGTGTCAGGATGACCCTCCTCCCGGAGCTGGAATGGGCCCTCAACATCGCCCCCTTGATTGCCCGAATGAAAATTGACCTCAGGAATTGGCATCCCTCCCCCTCAATCCGCTGGGTAGGAGCGCCCTTTTTAAAATGATGGTCCTCCCCCGCCTTCTCTACATTCTGCAAAACACCACGGTACAGCTCTCGGGGAGTTGGTTTCGCGAATTGGACAGTTCCCCCATCCGATTCCTGTGGGCCAGTGGACGTCCGCGCTTGTCCCTGTCCCATTGTTGGGTCCCCCCCCTTTGACGGGGGATGGGTGTTACCAACCTCCACCTCTACTATTTGGCCACAAGGCTCATTGTGATCCACAACTGGTTTGCTGGAGGTTGGTCTGACCCGGCTTATCGGGTGGAACTCACCACCCTTGATTTTGCACAGCTCCAGGGCTTCCTCTATGGTTTCCCGTTGCCCCAGGCTTTGCCCCCAGTTACCAGGACAGTAATTACGGCTTGGCGCACAGCCCTTAAACACGTGAGGTGGGATCAGAGGTTGACCAGACAGACACCCTTATGGCACGGCACCTGGTTGCGGGAGGTCTTGTCCCTGGAGGATTTCCGTCGCTTGGATTTGGTGGGGATCTCGCTCCTCGGGGATGTGTCTGTGGGGGACCATATGCGCTCCTTTTCGGACTTGCAACACAGGCACACCCTCTCCCACTCCCAGTTCTACAAATACCTACAGCTCCGCCATGCTCTCCGCGCACACTTCCCAACACCTTCCACTCTCCCGGAATTCAGCCCCCTGGAAGCTCAGGTGATGATGGGCAACCTGGGTAGGGGAGATGTGTCCCGTATATATCAAGCCCTGGCAAACACCACACCCACTTCCCTGGATTGGCTTAAGGCGCGCTGTGAGGGATGGGTGGGCCCTCTAGACGATGCGGACTGGCGCAACGCCCTTATGGCACCCAAAACCCTCACGACCTCCTCCAAGCTACGCCTGATCCAACTTTACTACTTGCACGCAGCGTACCTTTCCCCGGCGCGTCTTTTTAGAGCCGGCCTGAGGGCCTCCCTGGCATGTAAGCGCTGCGACTCTGCCCCTGCAGACTTCTACCATGTGGTGTGGCTGTGCCCGTCCTTGGAACCCTTCTGGAAGGGGGTGGAACGCGAGCTAACCCAGACCCTGGGGTGGGAAGTTCCTCATGACCCAAAACATCTCCTGTTAGTGGTATTTGGTGGTCTGGACGGTACCAGGATCAACAAACGTTTCCTGGGGACCGCTTTGGCAGTGGCGAAGCGGGACATAGCCGCCGGATGGTCCCAGGCTGCGCCTCCGACGCTACGAAAATGGAAGAGAGGTGTGGATTGGTGTGGGGTCCAGGAGGAATCCCTCCTTGAGGCCCGGGGATGCCCCGACATGTTTACTAGGGTGTGGGGCAAATAGTTTGGCCTATTACCACCTTGAGAGGTCCACCTTCCCTATGAAGTACACTATCCGGTTTATGACGTATCCGCCTAAGAGGATCTTAATGTGTCAATGTTGTAGACAAGAAGGGAAAGGAATGCACCGCTATTATGTAATATGCTACCAATGAATTTTTGTGTTTTGAAAAAATTTCAAACAAATTTGATTACCAAAAAAAAAAGATTAAAATATATTTTTGTATTTGCAAGGGGGTCTGCCCTCCAAGAAGGACAGGGCCAGAATGGGAACCCAAAGCCGCCCTGACAAATGTTGTCAGACTAGCCCTCGTATGGTGCATAGCGAGCACATGCGTGCGTAGTGCCTCTTATCTCTCTATAGTCCCCCTCACATATATTTAATTTGTTTTATAGCACCTCTCATACCAGTGTAGGGTGTCAGAGTACTTTACAACATACACACATACAGATCCAATGAATCATCTAAATGTAAATCAATGTATACAAAATGTTACATTAGACAAAGGGCACCAGAAGGTGTAGGAGTCACATCATCCACACTGGTAGGTATTTTTTAAGTGTGCTTGATCAGGAGAAGCACACACTCTGGATTCAATAGGTAATACAGTTGTTAGGGTTAACTTTACTAATAAGAATTTTTGTCAACCCAAGAAACCCTTTTAAGCAACATTAGGATAATGGAAGACTGGGATAAACATACCTTTCTAGCCTGTACCATGCAGTTTCCATGCAGTTGTGTGATGGCAGTTCATAGCTCACTGTTCTAGATTACAATTGTAATTTATGAACTGCACAGTCACAAAAGGATCTCTGTTACAAAAGCAGTAACCCACTGTGCTATGCACATAAATACTGTTTTGTGATCTGCACAGTAAATGTTCCTTGCAGTAGGCATAGTAACCCTCTGCGCTACCTTGGATAAGTCAAAACTGCTACTAGGCAAAGCTCCATCCCTCTCTAGCAGGTGCATATCTTGACACACTTTTATTGCTGCCTGAAAACTATTATATATACAGGGAACTCTGCAGTAAATTTAAAACTGCTGCAGTGGTACAAAGTGGCCCCCAGTAACAAAAGCCGCCACCACTTTTCCACCCTCCCAGGGAAATAACTGATGCCTGGTATTGCCAGTACGGCATTCTAGAAAGATGCCTGAGAAAAATAGGTAAATGTAAATGGTGAACATAAAGCATTTGGCATCAATTTATGCTCAATTGATTTAAACACCATTTCTATTTGGGGCTTGATCTTAATCGCCAATAAGCTTTGTAACTAGTAAACATGCAGGCCCAAAATATTCAAGTGTCCAACCAGTGACCACTAGTTTCTCTGTAAAAACCTCATACTGACTAGACAATCACACTTCTTCATCAGGCTCACAGTTTTTGCCAACCCCTGTTAGCAGCCACAGCATTAGTACAAGGAATGATGTCCCATATGAGTTCCTACCTATCCTATCAGCATATAATGAGCCAAACGTTAACACATATTTGGTGTCAGCTATCGAACAATAGGTAGAAGCCATTGATCTTAAGTTACATTATTTGTGTACTCATTCAGCTCAGTGAGATTTTTACTTTCTTCTTCCAACAGGCTGCAATTACTGCCTTGTACCTTTATTTTGATTTTCTAAAATATGTACGTTTTCCCTCACCAAACAAGGTGTCCATCTAGGTTGAATTCATTTCCAATAATGCACCTCATTAATAATGTAGGTAACTGTTTCTGTTGGACCTGGCCCTTTTTGCAGAGTCACACCAAACTTTGTGCCGTCCTCTGCCTTCCCATGCTGAACCCATTTTTGTTGGCTATTGGGGATCTGTGCTATTTTTCCCTGCTAACCAGTGGTAAAGTGTCTGTCCTCTTTCCCTAAAACAAAGTACAATTTGCATCTACCTGTACATCCCAAGAAAATGGTACTCCATGTATGCAGGGCCTGTAAGTTAAATGCTACTAATGGGCTACTGCACTCATTGTCCCTCCCACTAAAGTAGCCTTTTATTAATATGTTTCAGGCCTGCTATTGCAGCCGGTAGTGCAGTTGTAACATGCCATTTCGACCTGGCAAAGTAAATCTTTTGCCATTCCTAAACCTTCCTTTTTAATACTTATAAGTCACCATTAAGTAAGGCCGTAAAGACTTAAAGACAGGGTGTATTGCATTAAAAAAATTAGGACATGTTAAGTTTTACCTGTCATGACAGCGAAAAACTCTTTTTTTTCACAGTTGTAAGGCCTGCCTCTCCCATTAAGCAACGCTGAGTAATTTATTACATTTAATAAGTACTAAAGTTAAGTACTAAAGTTTGATTGGAAGACAATAGAGATATCCTGTTTACACTCAAATAAATTGTAATTTAAATCATTTTTAATGGTGAATTTGGATTTTAAATTACAATTTTGAAAATAAATACTGCTTTTAGAAGGTTAGCATTTTCTTGTTCCAACCAACTGTGCCTTTGTCCCAGTGTCTTGGGTCACATATTTATGATGGCTAAACTGTTGGGGTTTGTGTATTGTTTCCAGACAGTAATACAAATGGGGATTAGGCGTGGACAGGAAGGGCCATCCTGAGAAAATATATGCAGAGGAGCTTTGCCCAGCCTCACTTGCACTTCAAAGGGCATTGCCTACAGCACACACAAAGGAACCTAACACCAGGTCTGCCCCGCCTTTTGTCACCTCAAGACAGTTTACCAGGGGAAGGACTTTACCACACCCAGTTGTGGGGTAGGACAAATAGTCCTGCCATATAAAGGTTGGAACAAGGTATACATTGTGTACCTCCAGAACCACCCAGCAGAACTGTCCTGGGATGTAGAAGATTTAGAAGGACTGTCCTGCTGCTTGAAGACTGCCTTGCTGTTCACAAAGAAGACTGGACTTGTTTGTCTTCATGCCAGGCTACCAAGAGTGGCTGACCTTCTGTGTGAGCTACAGGGGCACAACAAGCTTCAGAGGCCTCCCTGCAACTGTACAGCTGACCTGCAGCAACTAGACCTGGCTGAGCCCTACTGCCGGCCTCCTCAAGACTGAGTCCTGATCCCCAAGTGGTGCACCCTAAGGCCTGCTCCCTTGGCTTCAGAATGTACTCCTCCTGAAGAAAAGGAGAAAGTTTGGGCTCCTCGTGATGGCAAATGGGACAGTTTGTGCCTAGATACTGCTACCTGCGACAACTGCCAATGTGAAGCTCTGAAGAAATCTGCTCTTCGAGCCAACAACGACTGTTTGAGGTTACTGCCAAAGTGATAACTTCACTTTGCTTTATAGCAACAACCACCAACACAAACCTGCAGCAACTACCATGTGTGACACTCGAGAATCTCTTCGCGCTACAGCAACGACTATCCGCAATGCCCACCACGCTCTTCGTGCTACATCAAGGACCATCCATGACACTCTACATTCTCTTTGTTGCCTCCTCCAACACGAACGGAACTCTTCGTGATGGACTCAGAAAGAAACTTTCTAGCCGGACTATCTTAGTCCCTGGATCTAGCTCCATTGGCTTTCTGTCAAGGAACATTCCCTTTTCAAAACCGGTTGTATGGTTTTTCAGGCTCGCCAGGGTTCTGCTCCCGCTTTCATTTCTTCCTTGATTAACGAATATGTTCCTGCCAGAGAGCTTTGTTCATCGTCCAAATCTCTCCTGCAAATTCCACGCTACAAACGCAAAAAGTGGGGAGGGGCCAACTTCTCAACTCTGGCTCCTACCTTTTGGAACTCCCTCCCCGACCATTTACGATTTGCCTCACATTACTCTTCCTTCCGCAAAGACCTTAAAACTTTTTTGTTTAAACAAGCCTTCTCTCTGTAAATGTGCCCCATTTTATTTCTATGGGCCAGCCATCCACGGCCCCGCTTTGCTAAACCTGGTCTACATAGCGCCAAGAAACCGCAGGGTGTACGCTGCGCTTTACAAATGTTTTAAATTCAAATTCAACTCACGTTCCACTGCAGTCGGCCTGAACTTGGGACTTTCCTGCGGTGGTCTTGCTCGACTAGATAACCACAAGTGGCGCTTTTCTGCTTTAAGGTACTATTTTCACTGAAAACTTTAAAATTAAATATCTCCATTTCTGACCGAATGTTTATCATTCTGATATCATTTTATTTATTCTATTTTTCTAAATTGGGTTTGGATTTTTCTTTTGTTGTATGTTCACTCTATTACTGTTTGTGTGCCGCATAAATACTTTACACATTGCCTCAAAGTTAAACCTGACTGCCTTTGTGCCAAGCTACTAGAGGGTTAAGCACAGGTTAATTTAGTGACTTTTGTGGTTTTTGTGGCAAGGATTGTGGTTGTTGCCTGAATAACCAAAATTCTTACAGTTTCTAATACAACTGTTACCAGTATGAAAAACAATTGCACATGCTACAATGGGTAGGGCCACTTACTGTTAGAACCTCACAACTATTTAAATCTCAAATTGTATAGGACGATTGAAATATGTTTTACAAAGTGTTTGAAGATTTGTAGGACTTTTGTTAAAATTATTTCTCTTAACTCCCCAAATCATTTTTTTCGAAACACACTACACCCAATGTATTAAAAATACACATATAAGTCCAAACTGAACTGTCTCAAGGAGGTGGATGGGGCTGCCTCACAACATCAGTGTACTATTCACAGAAATTATTAAGCAAAATTAATTTCATGCATAATCATTTGAAACACAGTCAATACATGGATTGCTAGCCTTTCAAATGAAAAAGCATGCAATACATTTTTTATTATTGTTTCTGGAACCCGTGCTGGAAAGAAGGGTGCCCTGAGAGAAATGTATTGCCTCTTATCTTCGTGAACAATAGATGTCACTAGGGGGGGGGGGGGCGTGGCTTGGATGCCGAGGAGGTAGGCAGCGTGAGCCCGGAGCTCCGCGCCCGATCCCGAATATCATCCTGATTATCCGAGCGGATTCCAGTAAAACTGGGATAATCCGTAATCTGAAGTCGTCGCGGAGGATACAGCGTTCACAGTGGACGACCTGGAGCTGTTCCTTGTCCTGAAATTTGACTTTGAAAACCAGCACGGGTGTGATGCCGTTGATCTAAGATGGCGCCCTGAGGCCTGGACAAAGCAACGACGGGAGCGCGTGGCCGGATTCTCCTGCTGCTCTATTACTGGCGGTGTTTGATAGACTGAAGGACCCCTCTTGACCTTCTCGGCGGGCACGGGTGAACTTTCCTCACCCTGATGCGAGCTGTTGGGAATCGTGGCCATAATTACGCTCGCCAATGAAGCACTAAAATGGCGGCGGCTTTGTGACGACGGTCCCGACTATCCGAGCACAAGCTGGCAACTTAAGGCTCAGCGACAGCAGGGGACCCTAGAGAACTGCACTATCTAGTGCGATCGGAGCAGAGTCCACTGCCCTAAGTACATCCAAGATCTCTGATCCTATTGCCCGGCGAGCTCTCTAGTGACGGAGTACTGCAGGGTGGAGACAGTGAGGGGGACAAAGGGACCCTAGAGGCCGCTACCAGCTGCAGCCGAGATGGTGAAACCGAAAGGGAAGAGGGACGGAGCGACCGACACGGAGGCGGCGGATGGAGTGGATCGTGATCAGTCTGCTCTCCAGCGCATGCAGGACCATATATTGGAGGCCATCGCGACCACAAAAGATGCCCTACAGCAGGACATCGCCCAGGTGGCGACGGGCTTGGGTCTCCTGAAAGCGGATCATGATAAACTTAAGGACAGAGTCAAATCCATGGAGATCGCTGTTCAGGAATTGGCCCCGGACCACGCAGCTGTGAAAGCCCAGATGGCGGATGCCCTAGAAAGGCTGAAGGTGCTGGAGAGGAGGGCCGAGGATGCGGAAAACAGGAGTAGGCGCAATAATGTTCGCCTCGTGGGCCTACCGGAGAAAATTGAGGGCGACGATATGGTGGGCTACCTCGACAACTGGCTACGCACTGAGGTGGCACCGGAAGGGCTATCTCCTTTCTTCTCCCTGGAACGGGCCCACAGGGTTCCGGCTCGACCACCGGCCCCGGGCCTGCCACCTCGCCCGGTGGTGTTCAAGTTGCTCCATTACAGGGACCGGGACTGGCTATTACAGAGGGCGAGGGAAGCGGGACCCTTTCAAGTTGACAATAACAGAGTCACCATGTTCCCGGACTACACTTATGAGACCCAGAGACTCAGGGCCAACTTCCTGTCCCTCAAGCGTGAGCTCCGTGGGGAGGGCATAAAATACTCCCTGCTCTTTCCAGCGAAGCTCCAGGAAGTGGTGGTGGATGAAAAATCGCTCTTTTTCACGACCTCGGCGGATGCCTGGGCCTGGTGGGACACCTATGAAGCTGGGACGGACGGAGCTAAGTCCAGGGCGGAGGAGGCTAGAGAAGCACAGCCGATCAGGAAGTCGCAACGGATTCGTAAAAATCGCCGGAGAACTGGCAAACCATACGTGTCACAAACAGAGTCAGAGAGCAAGGCGGCCTTACAGGCAGTTGTGGACCTATCTAGTGCGACCAGAAGCCAGTCCGGGAAGGGCACGGACTCTGATGAGCAGGGCACGGGGTCGGAGACGGGGCTCTCGGAATTTGGTGGAGCCAAAGGCCCTATAGTGACACCGCAGACATCTGGGGAGATAGTCGAGGCGTGACACGCTGGACAAGAGGAGCGGCCTACTGGTCAGACACTGGGGCGCTGTGCCCGTGAGCGCAGTTTACTGTTCTATGGGGTTTCGGGATTCTATAATGAGGGGATCATGGGGCGGGATGCGCGGGACTGATTTGCTTTGACGAACCCTCTCGACATCGGTCCGCGCCCTACTGGCCCTTACGGTCATCACAGTGGAGACTGCGAATACTAGTGCCTTCCTTTGAGGGGTAGTTGGGTGTGATAGTTTGGATGGGTTTGCTTCCAATTGTGGGGGGGCCTGTCCTGGGGGGGTGGGAACCGAGAGAAGTTGGGGGTGCTCAGGTTGTTTTGGGGGGGGGGTTCACTTGTTTGGAGTGGGAGGGAGGGGCAGCACGCTGTTGGCAAAAGCGCATGGTCGATGACTTTTATCGTTCTATCTGTGTGTGCTAAGGGACATGGCTAGTACGGGGGCTCTGAAATGTGTGACCTGGAATGTGCGGGGTCTCCGTACTATGGTACGTAGGCACAAGGTTCAAGCGTATCTAAAGCGTAGGGGTGTGCATATAGCTTTCCTACAAGAGACGCATCTCAACAAACAGGAGGGGATTGCGCTGCAAAGAAGTTGGAGGGGGCAACTGTTCAACACGACATATTCGGCCTTTGCGAGAGGGACATTGATTTGGATACGGGCGGGGGTCCCTTTCCAGGTCACCAAGACGGTGGTGGACCCGGAGGGTAGGTTTGTAGCGGTGGAGGGGAGACTGAGGGGCCGGGTGCTATCTCTCTGCAGTGTGTACGCCCCCAATGTGGATTTGCCGGCTTTTCTAACGACACTCTCGGGCAAACTGGCGAGTTATCTGGCAGGGCCGGTGCTCATGGGGGGGGATTTCAACTCGGTGGTGGATGTTGATTTGGATAGATCTCATCCCCCGCTGCGCGCATCCCCAGCACACAGGGTAGCGAAACGCAGACTGGAATGTCAGGAGAGTTGGGCCCTGGGGGACGCCTGGAGAACACTACACCCCACCACTAGGGACTATTCCTTTCACTCACACTTACATGACCTGCATGTTAGATTGGATGCGTTTCTGTGCTCATCACATATGCTCTCAACAGTGGGTAGCGCGGAGTATTTGGCTTGCACGATGTCGGACCACAACCCTTTATTGTTGTCCCTGAACTGGATGGTGGAAGTTAACTGTGTACCAACATGGCGACTGCAACCTGATACCTTAGATGACTTGCTCTTCAGGGAGGCCTTAGGGGAGCGAATAGCGCGCTACTTTGAGGAGAACAAGGGCTCCGCCTCCACTAGAGCTGTGGAGTGGGACGCGTTTAAGGTGGTGGTCAGGGGGCACTGTATTGGGAACACTGCAGGGGCTCGTAAAACTTTGCTAGATGATCTTGAGAAGGCGGAAAAGCGGTTGAGAGAGAAGGAGAGGGAACGCCCGAATCACCCCGAGCTTCAGGAGGGGCTTAGTGGCGCCAGGGAAGCACTAGCGGTGGAATTGGAGCGGCTGCGTAGCTTCGACCATAAGGCGTATATGACGAAGGCGCATGCAGAAGGTGATAAGGCCGGGTCGATGCTGGCGTGGCTTGCCAATCCGATCAGGCGGGGCGTGCCGATCATGGCGATTCAGGCGGAGGGGGAGGGGCTTTGCCACACCCAAGCCGGGATTCTGGATAGGTTCAGGACGTACTACGAGGGTTTGTATGAGAGCGGACAGACGGGCGGGCGGATGAGCTGGGCACCTTTCTAGAAGGGTTACAGCTACCACGATTGGAGGACTCGGAAGCAGAAGAGTTGGGTCGGCCCATTACGATCGGGGAGATAGGGAGTGCAGTGAAGCAAATGGCTAGGAACAAGACTCCGGGGCTCGACGGTCTCCCGATAGAGTTTTATAGTAAATATTTGGAGTATCTAGCTCCGCAACTGCAATTGGTTTATAATGAAGCGCAATTGTGAGGTAGGCTCCCGAGCTCCATGTGCGAGGCCCTTATGATCCCATTATTAAAGCCTGGCAGGGAGGGCGCTGCCCTTTCATCCTACCGCCCATTGTCCATGCTCACGACGGATTACAAGATCCTGAGCAAAATCCTGGCAAATAGACTATTGACCCACATGACCGGTCTGATTCATAAGGATCAGTGCGGCTTTATCCCGACACGTAACACTACCCACAATATCCGCAGGCTTACAAGGTTGATGGGGGCCCAGTGGTCGGAAGCCACTACTTCGTTCGTGCTCTCTATAGATATCGAGAAGGCCTTCGATAGTCTTGAGTGGGACTATCTGTACGAGGTGCTGAGGCGTTTCGGGCTGGGGGACGGATATATTAACTGGACTAAAGTCCTGTATACGAAAGCCACAGCTAGAGTCAGAGTGGGCTCACTGATTTCGAAGCAATACCCCGTACGACGAGGCACTAGGCAGGGGTGCTCCCTTTCTCCCCTCTTGTTCGCTTTGACAATGGAACCATTTGCAGCGGAGGCCAGATCTGGCCGCCATTATATGGGACTGATGTACAGGGACAGGCCGCATGTCATCTCATTGTATGCAGATGACCTACTGATGTTCTTGGCTGATGCGGACGCAGAGTTACTGGGGGCGAGATGTCTGTTGGAGCTGTTTGGCCGAATGTCAGGCCTGAGGGTCAATTGGCCCAAATCTTGTCTATACCCTCTGAGACAAGGAGAGCCGTGCCCTCTTACGGCGCAGGAACTCCGGTGGGAACCGCATTGTCTGCACTATCTTGGCGTTTACATCTACCATACCCCAACGGATATGCTGGATGGCAATATTAATCGTTGTATTACTGCCCTGAGAGGGTGTATGGATTTCTGGTCCACTCTTACACTCTCACTGGCTGGTCGGGTCTCCCTACTTAAGATGGTGGCTCTGCCCAGGCTGTTGTACTACTTTAGGACCCTCCCGATATGGATTCCGGGCTCCATTTTCCGACGCCTGAGATCATTGACCATAGCGTTTCTCTGGGGCACGGGCAGGCGACGAATCGCGCTGGATACCCTCTTGCGGCCCAAGGATGAGGGAGGCATGGCGGTGCCCGATTTCGAAGGTTATTATCTGGCGGCTCAGCTCCAGGCTTTCACTCAAGAGGTCGCGAGGGTGTATCGAGGCCCGGAGCATTCTAGAGATGAGGGCACCCCGCGACATGTGCTGGCATACATCACGCTGCATCAGAGGCTCTTGGTTAGAGATTTGACAGTAGAGGAACAGACATTTCGACTCTGCTGGAATCGGGCGCGCAAAAGAGCGGGGGTCCGCCTTATGTATGCTCCGGAAATTCCGCTGGGGATGGTTACAGCCCTTCCTCATGGAGGGGACTGGTCGCGATTACTAGGCTGGGAAAAGGCTGGGGTTCAAATGCTGGGTGACTTGTATGAGGATGGTGCGTTGCTTCCGTTTCAGGAATTGCAGGAGCGGTTCGATCTCCCGCGAGGTGATTACTTGTTACATGCGGCGGTAACAGGCGCCATGCAAGATCACTGGGGAGAGGGTTTGCAGGAACCGGCGACCTCCATGGCGTGCCAATATACGATGATGGCAGCCGGGACCTTTAAAGCGGTAACCTGCCTGTACTCCAGAATGTTGCGGGAGGCCTTGCAGCCGCTCGCAGCCTTGAAGGCTAAATGGGAGATGGACCTCCAAATGGAGATCCCTGATGCAACTTGGGGTCAGTTGCTACGAAGGGCGCGAAAAAGCTCAAGGAACGCCAGGTTCCAGCTCATACACTTCTATATTATTCATCGGGCATACCTCACGCCTGGGAAAATACGGCAATACTTTGGGGTGGAACAGGCGGCCTGTCCCAGGTGTAACACAGTTGGGGCAGATCTGGGTCACATGCTGTGGGACTGCCCTGCCTTGGGGGATTACTGGCAGGAAATAGGGAGGGCTCTGAATAATGCTACAGATAGGGACATACAGTACACCAAGGCAGTGGGGGTCCTACATTGGTTTCCGCACACGTCTAAAAATAAAAATACCAGCCGATTTATAGATTTGGGGCTGATCCTTGCAAAGAGGGAAATAACGAGGAATTGGAAGTCGAAAGCGGGACCCACGTATAAACGGTGGTATGGGGAGCGTCTGCGGTGGGCAGCGTGTGAAAGTACTTTGAGGTACCGGATGGCTAGGAGGACGGATGATGAGAAGGCCATGGAAAGGGCAACAGCATGGGAAATGATGGTGCAGGCACTCAGGGATGATAATGATGAGGAGGAAGAAGAGGAGGAGGACTTGGTGGCAGCTGACCCCACTAACACACCTAGGAACACACCTTAATGAATGTATAGGACCTTCTTGCACACACCAGACCTTACTCGGACTGGGATTTAAACACAGCACTGTCACGGGGAGGGGGGAGTTCGGACTGACGGGCGGTGGGGGGAGGGTAGTTGACGGGGTGGGGGAGGGGCGAAAACTACAAAAGCAGTCCTCTTTTTCTTGTAAATGTGATGTCGGACATTGAACTATGCAGCGAGGAATGGACTCAGCACGATGGCAGTTTAGTCTTCTTTTTGGAGACGTGCCGGATATGATGGGGGGAGAGATTTGATAAGGTGTCTTCTTGCTATGTTTCTTAATTATGCCATGGAGATATTGTCTGTACAATTATTTTGGTGCTGCAATAAAAACGATGTTACAAAAAAAAAAAACAATAGATGTCACTAGAAAAATATAGGACATCGTTTTCGTGCCCACTCTGTTTATGATGTAGAGGTACGTGTTGCTTCCTAATGAAAGGAATACTGTATAGACTACATTAATAATATATAGATATACTGATACTATACAACATTTTGCTAATAGGGATTGTAGTGTGGTTGTCATTTATAGGATGTATAGAGTTCTTTAATATGCATACATTTTATTCAAAATTTGTAAAGCTGACAAAATGTTAGAATAATTATACCTTTGGTACTAGAATCTCCATTGGAGAAATGCACATGTAAAAATATGATGAATTGTCAATTAATTGTATGTTCCTTGTATTTAGAATATTGGTCATGATGAAGGTGTTTTAAAGTACAAAACCGAAACGTTGCGTCGACAACTGCTCTCTTTGTGAATCTAATGATTTTATTATGATTGTGTTTTTATATTGATGAATATTAAATGGATCTGTCATGTTTTGAATAAATGATATATATTCCCTTTTTAAAAAAAAGATGTTTTCTCTCATTATTGGTTTTTAACTTGTGCATTTTAATTGTTTATATTAATTATTTTTATTTAAAAAATAAATTCGGACATTGTTTGACCTAACTGTATATTCTGGTATGAGCTCTTGACAACCACAATATCCCTACCCTTTGTATAAACTTTATGTTAGGGACTTTGTGACTTTTTTGACTCTTTCAGGTACCCCTAGCTCTACTAAAGCCACATTCCCATAATGAAAGTAAGGCCTCAATACAATAAGAAGACATCAGTTTAAAGCAAAGCATGGGCAGGGCTGAAATAAAGCTAAGGACAAGGGGAAACTCCTAAAAATGCACAATAGGAGTGAAGCATTCATCAGTCCAAAGGCACTGGGACCCGTAAAAAAAACCAAATGATGGAGGTGCCCTAAAACAGTATACAATAGAAGGTAGGAGGGAACCCCACTAAGGACAGTGCTTTGAAAATGCCATTTTCCTTGACTCCTTCACTCCACTGGACCATTCTCACCCAAGTAGCATACACCCATGACAATGTCAGTGTCTTGATGTTCCTATGTTCTGACATCTAGGAGTAGGTGGGCAAGGGGAACTGCAGATTAACCCCTGCAATAAGTCATTAGAGCTGATGCTGGTTGGTTTAGGGCAATATCACTGCACGTGACTGCATATTAGCCCATCAAAGCTTGGGAGCTCCAAAACGAGAAAAGGTAGTAGTGCTTTATTAGCTTGACTCAAAATAACAGTGTAGTTAAGGACACGTTTGCACATGACAACATGTAGCTCACCTCCCTATCACTGTACGATTAGATTACATTGTTTGTTTCCATTGCACTTCATGTCATACTTCTGCAGCTTTTAAATGCTGAATATAGCATGAAGATGGGCCTAAAAAAGATGGAAAGCTGAGACTTTTACTAATATTTAACATTGTGACCTGCATGTGCTGTAAGGAGCGCTCTGCTCATTGAGTCATCCACTCATGAACACCAATGCTAATTATTCATGAGGCAGCCCCTTCTCAAGTGGTGCAGGACTGTGCAAATAACATAGAAGAAAACATTTAATTGAAATGTTAATGATAAACAGAACCAGGAAGGAGAAAAATGGCTAAGGTGGAGGAGCGTTGCCCCACGGCTTCTAAGCAATGAAAGAAAGGAAACATAAAATGGCAATAACTCACGGTTATTATCATTTTATATTTTCCTGCTGCAGCAGGTTTGCGGGCAGGCTGCTCCAATGACAGAGGGTGGGGGTGGAGTGCTTTGCCCACTTCAAGTGTGCATGAATGTTTGGGTGCACCACTTGCTCCCCTTGAGTCTCAGATCAGAACCTAACCTCTTGCGATTCAGGAAGTCTCTCAAAACCCTTCTCTTCCCTTAAATCATCGCCATCCCCTACTTTCAGCCATCAGGAACCTGAGGTTTAGCGCTGGGATACTCTTGGGTGACTACGCGCTCTATAAAAACCTAAAATAAATAAAATAATAAAATAATAATACTTGGGCCGGCCAAACATTCATGCACACCTTGCATGTTCCCTACCTAGGCTGCATTACAGCCTGGGTGGAGAACACGCCCAGACTCACATTCCCTGTCTGAGCGCCAAACCATTGCACTCAAACCAATCACAACGCTGCTTTGCAGCATTGTGATTTGCTCAGTGCAGCCTGGGTGCTTGTCAATCACAATGCTGCATTTCAGCATTCTGTTTGGCTCAGGGGAGCCTGCGTGGTTACTGTTCTGGCCCGGGGAAGAGACAGCGACAGAGACACTGAAGAGAGACATAGCATCATGTACGTGTGTTTTATTCTTTTTTTAAACCCACTTATACCCCCCTCCCAACCCACCCCCTTGCCCCTGATCCGTGCCAGCCCCACTGGTCTAAAGGATAAGCAATGTACTGAAAATGTATTGCCTGGGTTCATGGATAATTGATTTGCAATGAGAGATGATAATAATCTAGGTGCTTACTGTGTACCATGAGCACTATGATCAAAGAATTATTAGTGAAGCCCAGGTGTATTGCTTCACCCTCCCAAATAATAGAAAATGCTGCACTCCCACACGGAGACACACACGCCAAAGCAAAAAAAAATACCTGGAAAGGGATTTCACTCTTATAGAATGAGGCACATCCAAAGACAGTTTTCAGAATAAAGCATGGGGTTTTATTTGTGCAACACTCTCTAACAAAGACTTTCCCAAATGTCAAGTAAAACAACAAATAAATGTACACGTGAAAGCAATAATAACACACTTATCATGAAGCAAATGCAACTGTTGAATGCAGGGAATAAAATACAAGCAGCTAATAATACTGGACGTCCACTGCAAGAAATAAACACTGTTAAATGCAAATATTCAGACAGATGTATACACTAAATACATCAGATGATTATAACCACAGGAGATTTGAATGTGCACACAGACACACTCATACATCACAATGCCAACAATCAAAAGAAACACATCACTGATCGCTCTCTGTCTGCATTCTTTTTTTTTTTTTAAAGTTTCAAAAACCTTTATTGCTTACTTCAAAGATTACACACAGCTTGTAGCCTACAACCCGGGGGCCGGCATCAGAGGGATCTGAAGTAAAAAGCGCCTATCTTCAAGAATAACACAGCCCTTTAGCCGACAACCCTGGGGTCCGGCGGCAGAGTAGACGTTTAGATTTTGAATCATTCAGTTTATATTCAAGTCGAAGAATAACCTACTGTGCTCCCCAATAGAAAACTATGGTGCCCTTATTTCCACCCTCTAGCCCCGCCTAGCCTACTTCTTCTGCCATCCTTCCGTTCTTAAACATCTAACAAATCTAAAAACAATTACTACTTACCCCCTCCCCCCACTTTCCCCGCACACACAGAGCCCCCCTTTTGCCCAAAATTCTAAGACTTTCCACACATTAAGTCCAGTCAAACCTACAGCTACTTGCTGCCTGAATATGCGTCATGCTCCACACATGGAACTGAGAGTGACGTGTGGCACGTTTCATACTTATCTAATAGGTCCATAAGTGTCATTGGCCTGCTACCATCTAACCATACCTCTCCTCTCCCAGTATCTACCCCCCCTCTGTAGGCCCTTTACTCACCCAGGTCTCTCCTAGCTCATTGCCCAATTGGACTTGACTGCTAGTCATCCACTATGGTGATTGTTGCGTCTGACAGTGGTCACTCATTATCCGGTCCCTCCTCCTCTGTGGCCTCTGTATCAATAGCCCTTAGATTCATTTGATATAGTCCCCAAAAGTTCTTCGGTCGGCATGTAGGGGGAAGCAATTCGCTGTAATTTTCGGATTGTGAGCAGCAGTACAGCACATTATGTGCCCAGCGCCTCGCCGTCGGGAGTGGTCCCCTCATCCAGCAGTGCACCACCACGCGCCTAGCTATTAGCATTCCCATGTCAGTAAGTCGTCTTAACGCCACCGGTAGGCTCTTGGAATGGCCAAGAAGCGCTAGCGCTGGATCCGGAGTCAGCTCAAGTTCCAGGATCGTGTTCATTGCTATGAAAATGCTGTCTCAATATTTTTGGACCCCTGGGCAAGACCATGCGAGATGCAAAAAATCTGCAACCGGTTCATGACATCTTTCGCATTCAGCCGACTGCCTGATACCGTATCTATGGAGTCTCTCTGGGGTGTAATACACTCTTTGGAGAAACTTGAAGTGAACCAGTCTGTGCCTGCCGTTCAGCGATACCTTCTTAGTGTTCACACAGCAGTACCGCCACATATGTTATCGATTGTGACCTGTAGGTCTCTTTGCCAGGCCGCTCTGGCTTTCATAAGCTGTTGCTCTCTGTGTGCCATTGCCGTCTTGTACAAATTCGTTATTAGCTTACGGGGAGTCTCCGTTTTAATAACGTATTATATTCCGGAACCTACGACGGTTCCGTCAAGTCTGGTCCTAGTAGATCTAAAAGGGCGCTGCGTACTCTGAGGTATTGAAAACGGAGTAGCAATGGGACATCACCAAAACCTGCTGCTACCTGATCTCATGTTTTAACTCTACCGTCCGAGAATAAATCTCCCGCCAAACTGATGCCCAGTTTGTGTAATGCTTGTATCACGCCTCTCTCTCCAATGGGTGATAGCCATAAAGCCCAGTCTAGGGCCTTGCTAGGTTTGTATAGCAGCGCGCCACCCTGTTCCTGTAAGAGGGAATGCCAGGCATGATTCGTAGCAGTGATAGAATCTAAAATGCCCGTTCTGCGATCCACCGGTCTGAAAATCGTGGCCGGGAGAGGTAGTGGGTCAGCAAAGATTCGTTCCATGCGGACATGGGGAATGTGTATTTCTCCATGTATCCACGTGTGTAGATGGGCGGCCTGCGCAGCCCGATAATATAGCTCAAAATCCAGAGCTCCCAATCCGCCCATACTGTATGGTAGTGTAAGGAGAGTCCACTTTACTCTGGGTTGCTTGCCTGCTCACGCTAGCTTAATCATAAGCTGTGTCATAGTCTGGAAAAAGGCTTTCGACAGCACCATAGGAATGGCGCTGAACAGAAAGAGGAATCTGGGCAATACCACCATTTTCATGATGGCTATGCATCCCAGGAGAGATAGCGGGAGCCTGCACCATGCTTCTATTCATCTTCCAGCTTGCTGTATGCTACCCCATAGTTTTCTCTGAGCAGTGTTTCTGAGTCCGTGTGTAACCGAACTCCTAAATATCTAACCGGATCCAGAGTCCATTGCAGCGGGAATTCCATTTCAAACCTACTGGTCGCCGGGGTGAGGGGGAAGGCCACCGACTTCGTCCAGTTGACCCTCAAGCCAGAAAGTGCCCCAAATTGTACCACTTCTCTAAGCATAGACAATAAGTTGTTTTCTGGGTCTCGAACATACAGCAGGGTGTCATCTGCATACGTCAAGACTACGATCTTATATGTTGGGAAATTTATACCCTCGTTGCCGTGATATTCACGCAGTGCACATGCGAGCGGCTCAGCTACTAGTGCGTAAAGTAGCGGAGGTAACGGACAGCCCTGTCTAGTTCCTCTGCTGATCGGGAAGGGGTCCATCACCAGATCGCCTAGGCGGAGCCTTGCCGACGGTTTGTGGTATAAATCGCCTAGCATTTGTAGAAACGGCTCGCCCAATCCCAGTCGCTGCAACACCTGTCTCATGAATGGCCACTCAACGGAGCCAAAGGCCTTCTCCATATCAAGGAAAACTGCGATGGCTTTCGCATCTTGCTTATCATGTTGCATAGTGCCGAGTATCGTGCAAATATTATAATTCAAGTTTCTGCTGGAGTTGAATCCCGCCTGTTCTGGAGCGACGAGCTTGGGGGCAAGGAGAGCAAGGCGGGTCGCCAACATTTTCGCATAGAGCTTAGCGTCAACATTTAGTAGGGATAGTGGCCTGTATGAGCTGCACTCGTTGTGTGCTTTACATGGCTTGAGTATTGTGACTATTAGTGCTTCCCTCATGGATTGCGGCATGCTACCCTCGACACAGATGTCATCAAACAGCTTGGATAAATGTGGGATCAGCTTATACTGGAAAGCTTTATAAAAGCCTACTGTGAGTCCATCAGCACCAGGTGCGCTTCCAGAACGCATGCCCTCCACCGCCTCTATTATTTCGTCTTTCCCTATGGGCTGCATAAGGAATTCACGGTGCGTGTTAGTGAGCATCGGTAATTCTATGTGTTCTAAATATTCAGTGATTTCGTCAGAGAGGTCACCGCATTTAGAGGAGTACAGGTCAGAGTAATAGCTCCTAAACCTGTTCCCTACATCTGTCTCATCCGTGACTACTTGGCTGCCCGATGTCTCTAACTCAGTGATCTGAGTCTTCCCCCTATTGCCCTTAAGTATTCTAGCTAGGAGCGAGCTAGGCCGCTCCCCCTCTCCGTATGTACGTGCCGTCGCATATTTCCCCATATGCTGAACTTCCCTGTCCGCTTCTTCGTTATATTCAGTAATCAGGGATTTTATTTTATCGGCTACTGCTGAGTCTGAAATGCTCTGCTGTCGCTTCTCAAGTGTCGCTAGCTGCTTTTCTAACAACGACAGTCTCTGCTGAATGGATTTGAGAACGCTCGAGTGCTTTGATATAGCTATATCCCTAATGTAAACCTTAAAGGCCTCCCACACCGATTGAAAGTTGTCTACAGATCCTATGTTAGCTTCGAAAAAGACATGAATCTCTTCCGACAGCTCTCCCCTAAACTGCGGGTTTAGCAATGAGTATGGGGGAAATCACCATGTAAATTGGGGGATCAATTTCGTAGGAGACTCTAGTATCAGCAGGAGTGGAGAGTGGTCTGATAGTGTGCGTGTCAGGACTGTACAGGCCTTGATGTGCCCCAAAATGGAGGAGGACGCCAGCCAGTAGTCAATTCTGGTGTGAACATTGTGGTAGGCAGAATAGTGTGGGAAACCTCCCTGCGTTGTGTGTCTGTACCTCCATACATCTTCCAGATCTAAATTAGTGAGCTCCATTTGTAGCACTTGCGCAGCGGCAGAGGGCTTACGTGGTGGGCCAGCGGTTCTGTCCAGTGCCGGGTTAAGCACCAACTTGAACCCCCCCCCCCCGAGTACCTGCGCTGTGGAATAAGTGCGTGTAGCATTCGCCAGGTTATGATAAAATTCCGGGGAGTCGTAATTCGGGCCATATACATTAATGACTATTAGATCCAGCCCCAGACCTTTACAATGTGATATCACGAAGCGGCCCTCAGGGTCTGTCTGCAGAAGCGTCAGAGTTAGTTTCGATCTAGGGTTAACCCAGGTCAACACGCCCATGGAGTGTGTCGTGAAGCCTGCTGCTGTGACATTGCCTACCAGACCCCTACTGAGTAGCATCCTTGTGAGCAGAAGATGGGTCTCCTGTTGGAGTGCCAAATCCACCCTCTGCCGCTGCAGGTAGCTCAGCACCTTTCTAAGTTTGTGGTAGTCATTGAGGCCCCGTATATTCCATGTGAGGGCTCGAAGCACAGCCGGCGAATCATGTGTAGTCATTTCAGTTGCACTTGTCATCGGTCTTATGTATGTGTAGCTTGAGTGCCAAGTTATCTCATGGGCCCAGAGCGGGCAGTGTGTACAAACAGTGGATCAACAATCCCCCCCCTCTACCTTGTGAAAATAACAATAACAAAACAGTCCCTCCCCCCCACCCACAGCAGACCTCCCCCAATCTGGCCTTGTTGAGCCCATTCCCACCCCTCCTCCCTCTCTTCCCTCCCCACAACTTTTTAAACTCCAAAGAGTCAGATGGGAGCATTGCGCGCAGGGGCCGAGGTTGCCATGCCACCAGCAAACAGTGCGATCGTGCACTACACTGGAGCCACTCCGCTTGCTACCCGCTGTGGTTTATAGCATGCACCAGCAAACCTGGATGAGTGGACTGCAGTCTTGCAAGGCAATCATTTCTAAGAGCAGTATGCCAATATTTATAGTCCCCCTGCTCCAGCATTAGCCCAACAAATCTACAGTTCCGTAATCAGATCAAGACCCCATGGTGAGAGTCCAGAGCTGGGGCTAGGGAGAT